>NC_134353.1:269076328-270363828 GCF_048569485.1 Anomaloglossus baeobatrachus | reverse complement strand
CTACCAGAGTGCTAAGTCAGGCACGCCTTCACGTGTGGGACAGCTGCTGCAAGGTCTTGCTTAAAGATAGCTTTTGCTATGATGAAATCCGTTCCTTTATCTCTGAGTTCCTTGGCACTCATATTCAGTACCAGACCCCTCTTCTGACACGATGGGAAGCTCTAATATGCATGATGAGGGGACTTCTAATTAAGCATGGATCCAGATTAAAAAAAAGAGCAAGGACCTCTCATGCTGACATGCTCCTGCAGTGCATCAAAACTCTCAAGGCCACCCACAAACAATCCCTTTCCACCTCAATTTACATGGATTTAATGAGGGCCAAAGAAAATCTCAGAGATATTCTGGACCAAAAATACAAAAGGCAACAAATTAAATTGCGTCGCTACCTCTATGAATATTCCGATAAGTGCAGAAGAGCTCTGGCCCACTTCCTTCATCACAAACATGCCATTGCTCATGTCTCCAAAATCAAAACCAAAGAGGGTACCCTTGCCCATAACCCCATCCAAATTGTGGACCTGTTCCACTCTTTTTACAGAGACCTTTTCAACTTAAAGGGAAAATTTGATGATATGACCTTTCATTGTAAGGTTGACGCCTATGTACACCAAATTGCCCTCCCCTGGTTTCCTGATGAGGAGGCGGTGGCTCTGGAGGAGGACTTCTCTGAAGAAGAGATATCCTCCATTATTAAAGCCTTACCTAGTGGTAAAAGTCCGGAACCCAATGGCCTCACATCAAAATTTTATAAAGTCTTTAGTGATCAGATTTTTCCTTTTCTTACAAAGGTTTGAACTTAGCTGACTCCCCCTTTGTTGCCCAGTCTTTGGAGGCCCACATATGTGACTTGCCCAAGCCTGGTAAGGATCACACAGTTGTCTCTAACTATCGACCCATCGAGCTGATCAATGCAGATATAAAAATCTTTGCCAAAGCACTTGCCAACAGGTTGGCCCCTCTGCTCCATGGTATACATACCGAGCAAGTTGGCTCTGTCATGGGTCAAGAGGCGAGAGCAAACACAAATAAAGCCCTTATTCTTATTCATGGGCGGAGCAAAGGCTAGAGCATCTCCTCTGTGCCTTCGCTCCATCGACGCGGAGAAGGCCTTTGACCACGTGGGCTGGCACTTTTTGTTGACCCCACTACGCCAAGAGAGACTGGGAGCCAAATTTTATAGAGAAGGTTTCCTCTCTCTATAGGGGCCCCTTGACAAGAGTCAAAGTCAATGGCTTTCTTTCCTCTTCTTTTGCAATACGTAACGGTACTCGGCAAGGATGACCTCTCCCCCACTGCTCTACGTCCTTATCATGGAGCACTTGGCCTGCACCAGCAGAACAACCCCAAAATTCATGGGATTTCCACAGAGGGGGTCACTGCAAGGAAGCTCTCTATGCGGATGACCTGCTACTGTTTGTTTCCCAGCCTCGTATCTCTTTTCCCTCATTGATTGACAAATTTAAAAAATTCAGCCACCTTAGAAACTTTAA
This sequence comes from Anomaloglossus baeobatrachus, assembly GCF_048569485.1. NCBI lineage: Eukaryota > Metazoa > Chordata > Amphibia > Anura > Aromobatidae > Anomaloglossus > Anomaloglossus baeobatrachus. The sequence goes on along the minus strand of NC_134353.1, from coordinate 270,362,335 downwards.
GGTCAACTACTCTAAATAAGAGGCCCTTAATGTCTCCCTGTCTGACTCAGAGGTGGTAGATATTAAGGAAAACTTCCCTTTTAAATGGCAGAACTCCAACATCACTTACCTTGGGGTATCTGCCCCCTCTGACCTTTCTAAATTATACCAGCTTAATTACCTCCCTCTTGTCACTAGGACTTTAAAAGAGCTGAACTCTTATAACAAACAAAAATGCTCTTTGTTCGGGCGCATCAACGCCACTAAATTGGACGTTCTGCCCTGTTTCCTATATTTATTCCAAGTGGTCCCTATAATTCTTCCTGCAGCCTTTTTTTCCAGCCTTCAATCAGCGGTCACAAAATTTATTTAGGCTAGCAAAAACCCAAGGATAGGCCTCAGCACCCAACAACATCCTAAAAAGCTGAGTGGAACTGGGCTGCCCAATTTTAATTAGCCCTTTTGATGTATCTCCCATGGATCAGACCAGAATCTTGGGGCCCATTGCTTCTGAAGGCCAACCTCTTGAGAGCCGCTATTAGATCCTGGGACCTCAAAACCAAATAAGGGTCTCTTTCTAAAGGGTGTGGCCCCATTTTCCCTATTTTGGCTAACCCGAATTTTGTTCTTGGGGACAAGGCAGACAGCTGTTTGTGTCGGAGGAGGGGTCAGAATGAATGTTTCTTTAACATAGTGGGGGGTCCTTCCTACCCCCAATCGCCTCTTTGGTGGATTCGGGGACAGGTAGTACACCACCCTGGTTCTAATGCTTCCAACTCAGATCCTTCCCCTTGGTCAAGGGCGAGAGGGCAGCTATCCCTCAACTCCCTCTCAGTTTGAAAAGCTCTTTCTGTTAAAGGAGGCCCCCTGCCAACACCCTCTCCATCAATTATGCTCTATTGATTCAGTGAAACGAAAGAGATGTGTCGAAATATGTGGAGAACTGGAACGGGGACTTGGGTCTGATTATCTCAGAGGAGGAGTTGAAATCAGCCTTTCTTTTTACGCACAAGTATTATGTTGCATGTGCAGCACAAGAAAAAAAATTATGAAATACTCAATTGATGGTATAGGTGCCCAGACACCCTTCACACTATCTATCCCTTCGTTTTGACAGATGCTGGTGGTGCAACAGGGAGAGGGGCAGCTTGCTGCACATTTGGTGGAGTTACAACCTTCTCAAACCTTTTTGGAATGGGGTATTCTCCGCATCTAATTCCATTAGTGGGGAAACCCTGTTGGGAACCCCCCAAATAGCCTTACTTTCGATCCTCCCGGGGTCCGTCAGATCGCAAAAGTTGGGTCTATTGAGAGTCTGCTTGTCAGCCGTTTGGCCAGTGATTCCTAAGCTTTGGAGATCCTCCCAGACTCCCAGTATGGAAGAATGGTTAAAGAAGATGGTTTACCTGTGCAAGATGGAGGATCTCACCGCTGAGGTGAATGACTCCAATGGGAAATTCCTGAAAATCCAGAGCCCTTGGATCCTGTTCCTGGACTCCACATCTTCCAGGACTCTAATTACTGGGGCTGAGGTTACTGCTTCCTTTAGTTGATCAGGGATCCTGTACCCTTCCCCACTCTATGCCTCCAGTCCTCCTCTTAGGCATAGCCTGTCCTCTGGATAGGAGTGTTTGGGTCTCCCACATTATATTCTCTCTCCTCCCTGACCCCTCCTGGGGGGTATACCCTCTCCACCCATTTTTTTCTCTCTCTCATCTTTCTCTCTTCCTCTCTCCCTTGCCTGCTCCTCTTCCCGTATTCAGTTCTCATGTCTTTTTCTTCTTACTTGTGCTTTGTGTCAATTTTATGGTTCGTTAAAGCCCCTTCCATTCTTGGAATTTCACCTCACATATGACACACTTCTTGGGGCGCTCTATGCATGTTATGTATATTTATGTTATGCTCTTGAGATTCAGACCGGTGGCATCTATGTGCCATCCGTGTTATAACCGTTCCTTTACAAATACAGTCCATATGTTATCTGTGTGATTTCCATCTTTTTTTGCGGACCGCAAAAAAACCCAGAAGGAGCATTACATACTGTCCACGGTATCTGGCCAGATGCTCCTCTCCATATAAAGTCTATGGGGAACAGAATACGGCACAAAGGGGTAGGAGCAAGCACTACATACTCAACAATCACTGGAAAGGCTCACACTGCCCCCACGGCAGCTCTTTGTTCTTCCCAAGCTGGCTGCTCATTAGGCTCATACATATTCACTGCTTCCCTCACTCACTGACGTCTGTGATTGGTTGCAGTCAAACAGCTGTCACTCAGGATGGGGGCATGTCTGACTGCAACCAATCACAGCCGCCGGTGGGTCTACAGTACAGCCCAAAGGTTTGGACACACCTTCTCATTCAAAGAGTTTTCTTTATTGTGATGTCTCTGAAAATTGTAGATTTACATTGAAGGCATCAAAACTATGAATTAACACATGTGGAATGAAATACTTAACAAAAAAGTGTGAAATAACTGAAAATATGTCTGATATTCTAGGTTCTTCATTGTAGCCACCTTTTGCTTTGATTACTGCTTTGCACACTCTTGGCAATCTCTTGATGAGCTTCAAGATGTAGTCACCGGAAAAGGTCTTCCAACAGTCTTAATGTTGTTCCCAGAGATGCTTAGCACTTGTTGGCCCTTTTGCCTTCACTCTGCGGTCCAGCTCACCCCAAACCATCTCGATTGGGTTCAGGTCTGATGACTGTGGAGGCCAGGTCATCTGGTGTAGCACCCCATCACTCTCCTTCTTAGTCAAATAGCCCTTACACAGCCTGGAGGTGTGTTTCGGGTCATTGTCCTGTTGAAAAATAAATGATGGTCCAACTAAACGCAAACCGGATGGAATAGTATGCCGCTGCAAGATGCTGTGGTAGCCTTGCTGGTTCAGTATGCCTTCAATTTTGAATAAATCCCCAATAGTGTCACCAGCACGGCACCCCTACACCATCCCACCTCCTCCTCCATGCTTCACGGTGGGAACCAGGCATGTAGAGTCCATCCGTTCACCTTTTCTGCATCGCACAAAGACACGGTGGATGGATCCCAAGATCTCAAATTTGGACTCATCAGACCAAAGCACAGATTTCCACTGGTCTAATGTCCATTCCTTTTGTTCTTTAGCCCAAACAAGTCTCTTTTGCTTGTTGCCTGTCCTTGGCAGTGATTTCCAGCAGCTATTTTACTATGAAGGCCTGCTGCTCAAAGTCTCCTCTTACAGTTGTTCTAGAGATGTGTCTGCTGCTAGAACTCTGTGTGGCATTTACCTGGTCTCTAATCTGAGTTGCTGTTAACCTGTGATTTCTGAGGCTGGTGACTCGGATAAACTTATCCTTCGCAGCAGAGGTGACTCTTGGTCTTCCTTTCCTGAGGTGGTCCTCATGTGAGCAAGTTTCTTTGTAGCGTTTGAAGGTTATTGCCACTGCACTTGGGGACACTTTCAAAGTTTTCTCAATTTTTCGGACTGACTGACCTTCATTTCTTAAAGTAATGATGGCCACTCATTTTTCTTTACTTAGAATTTGTATTATGGCAAGAAAAAAGCAGCTAACAGTCTATTCAGTAGGACTATCAGCTGTGTATCCACCAGACTTCTGCACAACACAACTGATGGTCCCAACCCCATTTATAAGGCAAGAAATTCCACTTATTAAACCTGATAGGGCACACCTGTGAAGTGAAAACCATTTCCGGTTACTACCTCTTGAAGCTCATCAAGAGAATGCCAAGAGTGTGCAAAGCAGTAATGAATGCAAAAGGTGGCTACTTTGAAGAACCTAGAATATAAGACATATTTTCAGTTGTTTCACACTTTTTTGTTAAGTATTTCATTCCACATGTGTTAATTCATAGTTTTGATGCCTTCAATGTGAATCTACAATTTTAAGAGTTATGAAAATAAAGAAAACTCTTTAAATGAGAAGGTGTGTCCAAAATTTTGGTCTGTACTGTATATCGTACAGTAAACTAAATAAATAAATAAGTAAGAAAAAACAGCATGTGGCAACCCCAAATTTTGATACCTAGCCAAGATAAAGCCTCACAGCTTGGGACTGGTATTGTCAGGCTGAGGAGACCCACGTTATTGGGAGCCCTCCAGCCTAAAAATATCAGCTAGCAGCTGCCTGGAATTGTCCCTGTCAATGAAGAATAGAATACTTCCCATTGGCTGGGAGAGCAATGTAGTGACCTTAGCTAACATCAATAAGTCAGCCCAGGTCACCGCAGGGGATAACGAGTGCTGACTTCTTGAGATCAGCTAGGTAAATTACCTGGGTGATGAATGCCGTTGCAATCCTGACGTCAGTGCTCGTCACTGATTTCCATTGTCCGCCACGTTCACAAGCAAAGTATCTTGAGCGGCCTCTAATGTCACCTTTAGTCACAGTCTCGGGCCGACCGCGAGACTTGATGTGAGAACGCGGCAGGCATGGAAGTCAGTGACGAGCACTGATGTCAGGAATTCAGTGGAGATCATCACAGCAGGCAATGAACTTAACTAAAAAAAGCCAAGAAAGCCAGCTAAACTCAAAATGACATGTATTATAAGGTGTGCACTGCACTAAAAATTCCAAACTATTCTATTATAAATTTGAGGTTTTTGGCAAAAAATTGCAATTTCTTGAGGTACCCTGCCATGTCATGGCAAATCTCTTTGGGGCAGTCCTACTCTAAAATATTTTGTATTTAATATGCACCATACGGCCTCACATATGAAAAAGTAGAACTGTTTATAGCAGCACTTACCTGGTACTTTTCAATCCCGTACCCATGACTGAATCATGGCTGTGGACAGGACAGGCCCAAGCAAATGCTGCATGAAATAAATAGCTTGTGGACAGGGGTTGATGGCTGAATGTGAACAGCCACCAATTGCCAAAATAAAGACAGGTGGGAAAACAAACCAAATTGATATGCACGGCAAGGTGACGGTCAGCCACCGACCAATTCAACAAAAAAAACAACAAGAGAGCCAGCTAAACTCAAAATGGCAGATATTATAAGATGTGTAGTGCACTAAAAATTCCAAACTGTACTGTTATAAATTTGAGATTTTTGGCAAAAAATTGCAATTTCTTGAGCTATCTCGCCACGTCATGGGAAAACTCCTTGAGGCAGTCCTACTCTAAAATATTTTGTATTTAAAATGTGCCATATGGCCTTACATATGAAAACGTAGAACTGTTTAGAGCAGCACTTACCTTGTGTTTTTCAATCCCGTACCCATGACTGAATCATGGCAGTGGGCAGGACCAGCCAAAGCAAATGCTGCATGAAATAAATAGCCTGTGGATAGGGCCTGATGGCTGAATGTGAACAGCCACCAATTGCCAAAATCAAGACCGGTGGATAAACAAACCAAATTGAGGTGCATGGCAAGGTGAGGGTCAGACACCGACCGATTAAACTTCTACTTTTTCATATATGAGGCCATACAGCATATTTTAAATACAAAATATTTTAGAGTAGGACTGCCCCAAAGTAATTTGCAGTGACGTAGCGGGGTAGCTCAAGAAATTGCTATTTTTTTTGCCAAAAATCTCAAATTTATAATAGTACAGTATGGAATTTTTAGTGCAGTGCATATCTTATAATATATTTTGAGTTTAGCTGGCTTTCTTGTTTTTTTTGTTTTTTTTTAATGAACCTAACTAACTGCCTGACGGCAGCGCTGGTCTTTCTCACGACTGTTCGCACTGCTTTGCGCACAGATGCTGACACACTGCAGTGCAAGCAGCTGCGAGGCTGGCCTGGAAGTGCGACACAGACTGCAGGGGCATGCAACGGAAGTCACACGGAAGTGATTCCGTGTGTCTTCCAGGGATTTTACGGACCCATTAACTTGGATTGTGTCACGGTCCGCAATTACGGAACAGAATAGGACATGTTCCATAATAATGAAACGGACATATGGCATCCAAAGTGCTTCCGTGTGCCATCCAATCCTACACAAAAGACATTGAAAGGATCGTCTTGTCAGTAGGTACACAAAAAACAGTAACTGACCAGGACAAACAGAATGGTCGTCTGAATGAGCCCTTAATGTCTTTGTTTACCTGTTCTTGTCTAAAAACTTTGTTTGCAGAGAAAACTTAAATAAAAAGATATTAAACATAAAAAAGGGGATTGCACTCGGACCATTGTTATTCAATGAGGCAGTTGTGATGAACGCTTTTTTTATACCGATTTGGTGGTAGCAAAAATTGCAGCATGCTATGATTTGATTCTGAAATTATATAAGACTTACCTATTCAAGCCTATAGGTATGAGAGAAAAATCGGATGCCATGAGCAGCCACTGTACAACATTCAATTTTTACAAATATAGTGCAATCCTTTAATGAATGAAAATTGTAAATGGTCCTGTAGATAATTGTATATTATTAATAGAGATGTTCGAATAATCAAACATTTGGGTTCAGATTCTTAATGCTTAATACTGTAATTTCTATTATTTGTGTATTCGTATCGGATAACGAACCTAAGGCAAGTCAATAGGAAACCTGAATAATTTTCCAGAGGACCTTGGAAGTAGGTGTCGGAGGGCAGTAAAAATGCTGGAATGGATGGAAAAGTGTTGAATCTGAATGGGAACAGCATGCGGAAGATGCCTAAATGCATTTTTGAATTTGGTTTCTGGGAAAAATGTTGTCAGATTATTATGGGGATTAAAGCAGAAGAATGACACATTCTGAGTTTCCACATTGCTGTCACACCGATTCCTGATGTGATCATTAAAGTTCATGAATGTGCACTGCTTCCACCGCCTACCCTCTGTAACAGTGTCTGTGATTGGTTACAGTTCTGCTTCCCCTGCCCATCCTCTGTGCAGACATCTGCGATTGGTTGATTTACACTAAAGAATGCTTTACATGCGGCGACAATACTTTACATGCGGCGATAGCTAGCGATGTTGTGCTCGATAGCACCCGCCCACGTCGCTGTTTTGTCATGGGGTGATCGCTGCCATAGCGAACAATATCACTACGGCAGCGTCACACGCACATATCTGCATAGCAACGTCGCTGGAGACACCGAACAATCTCTCCTTTAAGGGGGCGGTTTGTTTGGCGTCACAGCGGCGTCACTAAGCGGCCACCCAATAGCAGAGGAGGGGCGGAGATGAGCGGCCGGAACATGCCGCCCACCTCCTTCCTTCCTCATTGCCGGTGGACGCAGGAGATGTTCGTCGTTCCTGCGGTGTCACACATAGCGATATGTGATGCCGCAGGAACGCCGAACAACCAGCTGCATGCACCACCAATGATAATATGAAAAGGAGCGACGTGTCAATGATCAATGATTTTTGACGTTTTTGCAATAGTTGATCGTCGCTCCTAGCTGTCACATGCTGCGATGTCGCTAATGACGCTGGATGTGCGTCAGAAACACCGTGACCCCGACGATATATCATTGGCGATGTCGCAGCGTGTAAAGCACCATTAACTGTCTGGGTGCCCGAAGTGGAGTGTAAAAATAAATAATAATTGGAAAAAATGTCATAGGGTCCCCCATACTTTGATGCTCAGTGCAGACAAAGCAGACAGATACCGGCTGCAGCTCCCAATTGTATGTGTTATCTTGGCAGTGTATCAAAATACAAGGGACCCTATGCATTTTTTTTAATTATTAAACTAAATTTAAAAAAATCCCCCCCCCAAGTTTGATACTCAGAAAAAAAAAAGGCAGCAGGGGGCTGGTATGCTCAAACTTGGGAGGCCCATGATTATTGGGCCCTCCCCAGCCTAAAACTAGCAGCTCTCAGCCGCTCCAGAATAGACACATTGATTAGATGTTGCAATTCCGGTTCTTTCCCAGTTCATCTCGATTGCCCTGGTGAAGTGGAAAATGGAGTATTTTAAAGGATTAATGACAGCTGTGGTTTGTTAAAAAAATTACAGCTCTCATCCAGCCAGAGGGTAAAAATGGGGAGGGGTCTATGACTTTAATAAATATGTTAGTAAAAATAAATAAACACAAAACACAGAGACTTCATATTTTTTTACTGATGGTGTTATGTTTGCATCAATAATTTGATGAATAGTCATTGAATCCATTCTTTCCACTACCCGTGAAATGCTCTCCATGCTATTGGATGCAACACAACCCCAAAGCATGACTGATTTAACCTTATGCTTAAGGGTAGCGATATGTTCTTTTCATTAAAAACTTTTCCCTTTATTATCCACACATACCTATAATCAAAGAGCTCTATTTTAACCTTATCGGTCTACAGGACTTGTTTACTAAATGCATCAGGCTTGATTGAGGTTCTTTTGCATACTTCCGATACTGAATTTTATAATGAGGAGATTTTCTTCTGATGACTCTTCCATGAAGGCCATATTTGTGCAGGTGTCGCTGTACAGTAGAGCAATGTTCCTTAACTCCAAAGTCTGCTAAATCTTCCTGAAGGTCTTTTACAGTCAATTGGGAGTTCTCATTTCCCTCTCTAGCAATCCTTCCAGTAGCACTCACAGAAATTTTGCTTGGTCTTTCAGACCTTATCAATGTTTTTGTGAACTGCCATTTCTTAGTTACATTTTGAATAAAGGAAAGGGCAACTTGAAAACGCATTTCTATCTTTTTATAGCCTTCTCCTGCATTGTGAGCCTCAACTATTTTCATTTTCAAAGTTCTAGGCAGTTTCTTAGAAGAACCCATGGCTGCTGTTTTTTGACACAAGGTTAGAGGATGCTGGGTTTTTATCAAGCTGTGAAATTTGCATCACCTGGCCTTTCCTAATGACGACAGTGAACAAGTCATAACCCTAATAGGCTAATTAAGGTCTGAAACCTTGGTCAAAGTTATCTTGAACACATAAATGTCCAAGGGCGTCCAAACTTCTTCATCACCCCATTTTCTTTCCTGTCATTTTTAAAATGTAAAAGATGAAAATACAGAAAATATATCGCTGAGCGCGATAGTACCCGCCCCCATCGCAGCAGCGATTTCCTTGTGATAGCTGCCGTAGCGAACATTATCGCTACGGCAGCTTCACATGGACTCACCTGTCCTGCGACCGTCGCTCTGGCCGGCGACCCGCCTCCTTGTTAAGGGGGCGGGTCGTGCGGCGTCATAGCGACGTCACACGCCAGGTGGCCAATCGGAGCGGAGGGGCGGAGATGAGTGGGATGTAAACATCCCGCCCATCTCCTTCCATCCGCATATCCTACGGAAGCCGCAGTGACGCCGGTAGGAGATGTTCCTCGCTCCTGCGGCTTCACACACAGCGATGTGTGCTGCCGCAGGAGCGAGGAACAACATCGGACTGTCACGTCAGCGTAATCATGGATTACGCCGACGCTACACCGATGATATGATTACGACGCTTTTGTGCTCGTTAATCGTATCATCAAGCCTTTACACACTACGATGTCGCATGCGATGCCGGAAGTGCGTCATTTTCAATTTGACCCCACCGACATCGCACCTGCGATGTCGTAGTGTGCAAAGCCCGCCTAAGAATTGTAGATTCACATTGAAGGCATCAAAACCATGAATTAAAACATTTGGAATGAAATACTTACATGTGGAATGAAATAATACATAGCACCCCATCACTCTCTATCTTAGTGAAATAGCCCTTACACAGCCTGGAGGTGTGTTTGGGGTCATTGTCCTGTTGAAAAATAAATTATGGTCCAACTAAATGCAAATCGGATGGAATAGCATGCCACTACAAGATGCTGTGGCAGCCATGCTGGTTCTGTATGCCTTCAATTTTGAATAAATCCCCAACAGTGTCAGCAGCAAAGCACCCCCACACCACCACACCTCCTCCTCCATGCTTCATGGTGGGAACCAGCCATGTAGAGTCCATCCATTCACCTTTTCTACAGAGACACGGTGGTTGGATCCAAAGATCTCAAATTTGGACACATCAGACGAAAGCACAGATTTCCACTTGTCTAATGTCCATTCCTTGTGTTCTTTAGCCCAAACAAGTCTCTTCTGCTTGTTGCCTGTCCTTAGCAGTGGTTTCCTAGCAGCTATTTTATCATGAAGGCCTGCTGCACAAAGTCTCCTCTTAATAGTGGTTCTAGAGATGAGAAGGTGTGTCCAAAGTTTTGATCTGTACTGTATATGTATATATATATATATATATATATATATATATATACTGTACATATATATATATTTACATAGATTTTTTTTGCCTAAAGTACAAAGGAAATGTGTCATCTTCAACTTTATGCCTGATCATATCATTTCATCTTCAACTTCCTTAACTGTTCACAATAACAGTAATTTTGAACACAGGTGTCCAAACGTTTGCATGCCGCTGTATATACAATGGGGAAAATATGTATTTGATAACCTACCGATTTTGCATGTTTTTCCACCTACAATGAATTGAGAGGCCTGTAATGTTTATTGTAAGTATACATCAGCTGTGATAGAATCCCCCTGAAAATCTAGAAAATCACATTGTATGACTTTTAAATAATTAACCCCTTCACGACCGCGGGCAGTAAAATTACGTCCTATTTTAACGTGACTTAACGACCAGAGACGTAATTTTACTGCCTAAAGTTCATTTGATTGCTGTGGCCATAGCAACAGCTTTCAAATCATGTCCCCTGCTGTTTCTTACAGCAGGGGACCTTTGTTTCACCCCAGGGGGGTGGCATCGCCACCCCCCATCGACGATCGATGTGCTTGGCTGTTCAAATCTGAACCGCCAATCACATCTTTCGCACTGATTTTGGTAAAAAAAATGCCGGAAATAGTGCGATACTGTGAGATCCGGCTATGATGTGCTGTAGCAGGTACAGCAGATCATAGGTGGATCTCAAACATGCCGCCCCCAGCCCCTGCAGCACTGATTGGAGCGATCGTGCTATGTCGTGCAATCGCTCCAATCAGTGTGCAGTGGGGAGGTTTGATTTGCTGGTGGCCGCCCTCCCCAGGCCTGTGCTGGTCTGGGGACCCTCCCCCAACATGTCTGCAGCGTGCAGCACTGGCTGGTACTAGTGGTACCACGCCACCGCTGCTGCTGCCGCTGCTGTCACGGAGCAGGAGCAGGAGCGGTGAGTATTGTGCTCACCTTGGGATGCACATAACGGATTGGCATCCCTGCTCAATTTTTGGCGTGACAAAAAGCATTGGGGATACGGAAAAAAAAGTCACGCCAAAAATTGAGCAGGGATGCCGATCCGTTATGTGCATCCCTGATCAGCGCTCGGCGGGACGCACGGACTGATGCGATACAACAAGCGTCGGGGATACGGAAAAAAAGTATCGCATCAGTCCGTGCGTCCCGCCGAGCGCTGATCAGGGATGCACATAATGGATCGGCATCCCTGCTCAATTTTTGGCGTGACTTTTTCTTCCGTATCCCCGATGCTTTTTGTCACGCCAAAAATTGAGCAGGGATGCCGATCCGTTATGTGCATCCCTGATCAGCGCTCGGCGGGACGCACGGACTGATGCGATACAAAAAGCGTCGGGGATACGGAAAAAAAAGTATCGCATCTGTCCGTGCATCCCGCTGAGCGCGGATCAGCATCCCTGCTCAATTTTTGGCGTGACTTTTTTTTCCGTATCCCCAGCTCTTTTTGTATCTCATCCGACCGTGCCTCCTGCAGCGGACGATCAGTGCACTGCGTCTGTGCGTTTGAAAAGTCAAATGGCGTTCCTTGTCTTCTGAGCCCCGCCATGCGCCCAAACAATTGATTTCCACCACATATGAGGTATCTGCATACTCGGGAAAAATTGCACAATACGTTTTATGGTGCATTTTTTCCTGATACCGTTGTAAAAAGAAAAAAAAAAGCTACCTTGTTGCTGCAAAAATTTAAAAAAAAAACAAATTTTCACGGTTCAACGTTATCAACTTTCAGTGGAGCCCCTGGGGGTACAAGGGGCTCACTAAACATCTAGATAAATTCCTTGAGGGGTCTAGTTCCAAAATGGGGTAATTTGTGGGGGAGCTCCACTGTTTAGGCACCATAGGGGGGGTCTAAAAACGTGACATGGCGTCCGCTAATGATTCCAACCAATTTTGCTGTCAAATGGTTCCCTTCTCTTCTGAGCCACGCCATGCGCCCAACAATTGCTTCCTACCACATGTGAGGTATCTGCGTACTCAGGAGAAATTGCACAATACGTTTTATGGTGCATTTTTTCCTGATACCCTTGTGAAAAAAAGCTACCTGGTTCAAGTAACAGTTCTGTGGTAAAACAAAAGAAAATTGTATTCATGGCTCAACATTATCGACTTCTGTGGAGCCCCTTGGGGCTCACCAAACATCTAGATAAATTCCTTGAGGGGTCTAGTTTCCAAAATGGGGTCACTTGTGGGGGAGCTCCACTGTTTAGGCACCTCAGGGGGTCTCCAAACGTGACATGGTATCCGCTAATGATTCAAACTAATTTTGCTGTCAAATAGTGCTCTTTCTCTTCTGAGCCCCGCCATGCGCCCAAACAATTACTTTCCACCACATATGAGGTATCGTCGTACTCAGGAAAAAATGCACTATAAATTTCATGGTGTATTTTTCCTCATACCCTTGTGGAAAAAAAAGCTACTTAGTTGAAGCAACAGTTTTGTGGTAAAAAAAAAAAATTCTTTTCACAGCTCAACTTTATAAACTTCTGTGAAGCCCCCAGGTGTTCAAAGTGCTCACCAAACATCTAGAAAAATTATTTGAGGGCTCTAGTTTCCAAAATGGGGTCACTTGTGGGGGAGCTCCATTGTTTAGGCACCTCAGGGGGTCTTCAAACCCGACATGGCATCCGCTAATGAGTGCAGCTAATTTTGCGTTCAAAAATTCAAATGGCACTCCTTGCCTTTCGACCTCTGCCGTGCACCCAAACAATTGATTTTTACCCCATATGGGGTATCAGCGTACTCAGGAGAAAATGCACAATAAACTGTAGGGTGCACTTTCTCTTTTCTCCCTTGTAAAAATGAAAATGTTATGGCTAAAGTAACATTTTTGTGTTAAAAAGTAAAATTTTCATTTTTTCCTTCCACATTGCTTTGGTTCCTGTGAAGCACCTAAAGGGTTAATAAACTTCTTGGATGTGGTTTTGAGCAGTTTGAGGGGTGCAGTTTTTAGAATGGGGTCATTTTTGGGTATTTTCTGTCACCTCGGCCTCTCAAAGTCACTTCAAATGTGATGTGGTCCCTAAAAAAATTATTTTGTAAATTTTGTTGGAAAAATTAGAAATTGCTGATGAGTTTTGACCCCTTCTAACTTCCTAAAGAAAAAAAAAATTCTTTCTAAAATTGCGCTGATGTAAAGTAGACAAGTGGGAAATGTTCTTTCGTAACTATTTTGTGTGACATATCACTCAGATTTATGGGCATAAATTTTCAAAGTTTGAAAATTGCGAAATTTTCAAAATTTTCGCACAATTTCCTAAATTTTTACAAATAAACGCAAAAAGTATCGGCCTAAATTTACAACTGACATGAAGGACAATATGTCACGAAAAAACAATCTGAGAATCGCCAGGATCCGTTGAAGCGTTCCAGAGTTATAACCTGTCAAAGTGACACTGGTCAGAATTGCAAAAAATGGCCCGGTCATTAGGGTGTTTTAGTGGCCGGGGGTGAAGGGGTTAATACGCCTTTTATTGAATTAAAAATGCATTTAGAATAGAAAAAATAATTTACTATTTGGTACAGAAACCTTTGTTTGCAATTACAGAGGTCAAACGTTTCTTATAGTTCTTGACCAAGTTTGCACACACTGCAGCAGTTATTTTGTCCCACTCCTCCATACAGAGCTTCTCTAGATTTTTCATTTTGCAGGGCTGTCACTGTGTAACATTGAGTTTCAGCTCTCTCCAAAGATTTTCTATTGGGATCAGGTCTGGAGGCTGGCTAAGCCACTCCAGGACTTTGAAATACTTCTTACGGAGCCACTCCTTAGTTGCCTTGGCTGTGTGTTTCGGGTTGTCATGCTGGAGGACCAAGCCATGAGCCATTCTCAATGCTCTTACTGAGGGAAGCAGGTTGATGACCAAAATATCACTATAGTTGTCCTGTCCCCTTTGCAGAAAAGCATCCCAAAGTATGATGTTTCCACCCTTATGCTTCATGCTTGTGATGGTATTCTTGTGGTTGTACTTATCCTTCTTCTTCCTCCAAACATGGTGAGTGGACTTAGTACTAAAAAGTTCTATTTTGGTCTCATCTGACCACATGCCTCCTCTTGCTCATCCAGATGGTCATTGGTGAACTTCAAATGGGCCTGGAGAGGTGCTGACATGAGCAGGGGGACCTTGTGTGCCCTGCAGAAATTTAATCCATGACGGCATAGTGTGTTACTACTGCTAATCTTTCAGACTGTGGTCCCAGTTCTCTTGAGATCATTGACCAGAGGTCCTCCAGTGTAGTTCTGTGCTTATTCCTGACCTTTCTCAGAATCATTCTTAACCCTTAAGATGAGATCTTACATCAACCCACAGACCGAGTAAGATTGATAGTCATCTTGCGTTTCTTCCATTTTCCAATAATTGTGCCAAAAGTTGTTGCCTTCTCACCAAGCTCCTTGCCTATTGTCATGTAGCCCATCCAAGCCTTCTGCAGGTCTACAATTTTGTAACTGGTGTTCTTAGGCAGCTCTTTGGTCTTGGCCATTTTGGAGAGGTTGGAGTGTGATTGATTGAGAGTGTGAACAGGTGTCTTTTATACAGGTTCAAACACGTGCAATTAAAACAGGTAATAAGTGTAGAGCAAGAGAGCTTCTTAACCTTTTCACCTCCCAGAAAGTTTACATTTTTCGATTTTTCTTTTAAGATCCATATTTTTTAATCTTTCGGTCAATATTGCCATATGATGGCTTCTTTTTTTGCTGGGTGAGTTGTACTTTTGAATTAAATAATTCGTTTTACAAAAGGGTGTACTCGAAAATGGAAACAAAAACCCTAGTGTGGTGAAATTGCAATTACATGAATGTTTTGGTGGTCTTTTATTTCTCACTTTCACTATATGGTAATGTCAGTTTGAAGTTTCACATCGGTAAAAGTTCGTAGATATCATACATATATACTTTTACTTTTATTTAAGAGGTGAAAAAAATTTCAGCAGTTTGTCTAAAAAAAAGTGTTTTTGTCACCATTTTCCGAGACCAGTAGCAATCTATTTTCTCTGAATCTAGGGCTCAGTGATTGCTTTTTTTTGAGTCTTGAGCTGATATTTTAATTATACCATTTTTGCATAGATATAACATTTTGATAGCTTGTTATTGCATTTTAATGAAATATTGTGGTGACCAAATAATATATTTTTGCCGTTTGGTACACTGCGTAGCAATAAAAAATCAGATTAATTGATTTTATACTTTGTTTGGGCATTTCTAAATTCAGCGATACCAAATATGTGTATATCTTTTATCTTTTTAGTTGTTTTATTTTCAAGGGGAAAAAGGGGGTGATTTGAACTTTTAGACTTTCTATTTTTTCTAAAACTTTTTTTAACTTTTTTATTGATTTTACTAGTCCCCCTAGTGGACGTTAACACTACACTGTCCGATCACTTGTGCTGCAGCATCGCTCTGATCAGAAAAAATGCTCTGTTGATGTGAGTGCTGGCGCTCCGTCAGTTCTCACAGGAAATATGTTATGGTAGTGTCAGGGATCATTAGCTGACCACGCTCTACCATGGCACTGATGGGGCGAGGAATGGCGCGATCTCCGCCTTGACCATTTAAATCATGCTGTCATATTTTGAAAGCGCAATTTAAGTTGTAAGCAGGCGCAGATGGATCTCCGATCCGCCCGAGCCTGTTCACCACACATGTCTTCTGATCGGACCAGCAGATATGTCCAGGGATTACCACGGGCTCACCACCAGAGCCAGCGGTTTCTGGGGGTACACAATGTAGGACATATATATACATCCAAGGTCATGAAAAGGTTAAAGAAGAAATAACAGGTCTGTGAGAGCCAAAACTGTTGCTGGTTGATAGGTGATCAAATAATTATTTCATGCAGCAAATTAATTATTTAAAAATTATACAATGTGATTCTCTGGATTTTTTGGGGATTCTGTCTGTCACAGTTGAAGTGCACCTATGATAAAAAAAATACACATCTCTCCATTCTTTGTAGGTGGGAAAACTTGCAAAACTGGTAAGTTTTTCCCCCGTGAAACGCTCGTGCGCATTGGGGTGGGCGTCACAGTTAGGCTATGTTCACACTGGGCATTTTTGCAGTGTTTTTTAGCTGCATATTTGCCTTGTTTTATGCAAATCCATGCTTATAAAATGCTGTTTTTTACAGTCCAAGCAAAGTCTATGAAATTTCTCATGCAATATCAACATAGCAGAGCTAAGATTGCACCATATGTACAGGAGAATATTGCACTATACACTTCCTTGAACACTGGTTTTGTTTGTCAAACATTAAATGCTGCATCCCTGGTTTCTCTTCCCCTCCAGTCACAAACACTGACAACAGCATACTGACAACAGCTACTTCAGATAATAAAAAACATTCAGGCCACGTCTCCTTGTTCTGCTCTTGAGCTGCTCCCATCCTGTCACAACATCAAAAGGGCTTCAACAGTGGGAGCTGCCCATTAAAGGGAATGTATCATTAGGTTTTTGCCTCCTCATCTGAGAGCAGCTTAATGTAGAAAAAGAGACCATAATTCTAATGAAATATCACTTAGTTTACTGGGTGTATAGCCATTATGACACAATCAGAGTTCTTACATGTACCATGAAGTAGAACTAAGAAAGCTAACCCCGCCCACACCAAGCCCTCAAAGTACATTGTCTGTTGATAGCTGCTCACTAGGGGAGGAACTGTGGTCAAACTATGTTTAACCTCATAACGACGGCCATACGACTTAAAGCGTCGGGAAAAGAAGGGTACTTATTCTGTTCCGACGCTTCAAGACATCAGGCCAAAAAAAGCCTGTAGCGCCCCCCACAGACCTAAAATCTTGGAGGTTTCAGCTACCAGGGGTAGCTGAGACCCCCCAGATCATGAATCGGGGTGGTTTTTTTGGACCCCGATGATGTGATCGTCGGCATACACCATATACCGACGATCACATAGAAAAAAAAGAAATGGCTTGTAAAACGGATTTCTTTTTAATCTGACGTGATCAAACATGTAAGATGAGAAAGAAATATAAACCCCTAGTGCCCCCAAGGCCCCTGGTACCAGAGAATACCCCCCCTACCCCTAGCCCCCTCCGGAACATTCAAAATGGCGCCGAAAGGCACCGAAAAGTGCCGTCGCCGCTGGCTCTGCATTAATTTCCCTCCGATCTGAAATGATCAAACATTTCAGATCATAGAGAAATGTCCTCCCCATGAGCTTTCCTCCGGGACATCGGAGCTCTCTGGTCCCCCGGAGCCCCCTCCGGTTCTCCAGAGCCCCCCCTTCCCCACTCGGGAGCATGCAAGATGGCGGCGTGCACAGTAGCGCACGGCCGCATTCATCCTGTTCTCATTTCTGTCGCATGTTACACATCACATGCGACAGAAAAGTCGTCCCCAGGTCCTGCCAGCTCTCCTGCCATCAGCATCCGGTCTTCCCCGCTACCTGGCTGCTGCTCCGGTCCCCGTGATCACTGCGCCTCCTTCTGGAAAGCTGGCGGCGCATGTGCAGACAGCAGCTGTCAGCCAGCTCCTTGCAAGCAGGGATGCTGACCTCACTGCTGCTCATGCTGCTGTACTGTGGACCGGGGGAGCGTGAGTGCAGTAATCTGCAGCCCCACTCGTCACATGGAGGGCCTGCTGTTCTAGAAAATGGGGGTATTTTCTCTGAGCGTGACCCTCATATTCTGGAATGAGGTTACTGCAGGTCACTCTTCCCTGGGTTGGACCGGGGGGAGTGTGAGTGCAGTATTCTCAGATTACTGCACTCACAGTGCTCACATGAAGAGCTTGCTCTTCCAGAAAATGGGGGATACATTCCCAGAGTGTGCCCCCATATTCTAGAAGGTCCAGAGTCATCGTGGGACCTCCAAAGTGGATTCAGCGGACCGGAGATTGTTTATTTTCAATAAATTGGTGAAAGAGGGAATGTGTTGGGGAGCATTTTTTCAAATAATTTTTTTTTTTGTCTTTATTTCTTTTCTATTACTGACTGGGTTAGTGATGTCGGATATCTACTTAGATGCCTTTGGGCTTGATGCCAGGGGACATTACAGCTGGTATCAGCCCCGTATATTACCCCGTTTGCCATTGCACCAGGGCACAGGATGAGCTGGGGCGAAGCGCCAGGATTGGCACATCTAATGGATGCGCCACTTCTGGGGTGGCTGCGGCCTGCTATTTTTAGGCTGGGAAAGGCCAAATAACCATGGCCTTTCCCACCCTGATAATACCAGACCACAGCTGTCTGCTTTATTTTGGCTGGTAATCCAATTTGAGGGGGACCTCACTTTTTTTTTAGTATTGTTTCTAAATAATTATAAAAAACAGCCTGAGGTGACCTCCAAATTGGATGACCAGCCAAGGTGAAGCTGCCAGCTGTGGTCTACAGGCTGCAACCGTCTGCTTTACCCTAGCTAGCTATCAAAAATGGGGGGACCCCATGTTGGTTTTTTTTTATTATTTATATTTGGGCTAAATACAAGGCACAAAACAATGAAAGTCACTAACGGGCACCAGCTTAGAATATGCAGGTGGTAGGACATTATATATGTGTTAGACATCTATCCATCCATCCATCCTAGCTCCTTAGGCTATGTGCCCACAATCAGGATTTGCAGCGTTTTGGAGGCAGAGTGTTTTACTGCGTCCATAACGCTGCGTTGTGCAGTACAAGCACAGAGGAAGGATTTTAAGAAATCTCCTGCCCACGTCACTTCTTTTCTCTGCAAGAAGGCCTGCGGAGACACCATAACATGTTTCTCAACGCTGGCAGGAAACTAGCCAGATCTTTCACCGGGAAGGAACAACCACGGGAAGGGCAGTCTCCAGTCAAGGAGACCACCTATGCCAAACATGGTATCCATCCACAGACAGCCGTTTCGGGGTATTTGCCCCTCATGAGTGTGGAGGAGGAATCTGGCTAGTGGGAGCATTGCCTAGTAAAAGACTATGTGAGCAAGGATGGTTGACCTTAGGGAGATCAACATCCACCACTGCGGAGACACCATCACGTGTTTCTCAACGCAGTGATTCTAGAGCAATGCCCCCTGGGAAATATTCAAAGCAAGAAGGGGGGGGGGGGGTTTCTGCTATTTATCCATCTTAGGGGCCCTACAAATGCGACATGGTTCCTGCACTTTTTCAGCCAAACTTCCTTTCCAAAATTCAAATATTGCTCCTTCCATTCCAAACCCTCCCAATTGTCCAAACAAAGGTTTGTGTCCACATGTGAAGTATCCCCACGCTTATAAGAAAATGGGTAACAAACGTTGGGTCCAATTTTGGAATTACCTCTTGAAAAAGTGAGAAAATTGATGCTAAAACAACATTTTTGAGAAAAAAAAATGAAAATTTTCAATATGACAACGTAATGTTATCAAAATCTGTGAAGTACCTGTTGGTCCAAAATGTTCACTATACCCCTAGATAGAAGCCTTGAGAGGTCTAGTTTCCAAAATAGCATCACTTGTGGGAGTTTCTGCTGTTTAGATACCTTAGCGGACCTGTAAATGCAACATGGTGCCCGCAATCTATTTCAGCCAAATTTGCTTTAAAAAATTCAAATATTGCTCCTTCTGTTCCGAGTCCTCCCATTTGTCCAAACAGATGTTTCTTACCACATGTGGCATATCGGCGTGCTCAAAAGAAAGTGGGTAACATGTTTTGGGGTCCATTTTGTTGTCTTATTTCTTCTAAATGTGAATAAATTTGGAGTAGAGCAACATTTTTAGGTAAAAGTTTATTTTTTGCTTTTTTTCATTCCACATTGCTTTAGTTCCTGTGAAGCACCTGAAGGGTTTTGAGTACTTTGGGGGGGTGCAGTTCTTTAGAATGGGGTCACTTTTGGGTATTTTCTGACACCTCGGACTCTCAAAGTCACTTCAAATGGGATGTGGTCCGTAAAAAAATGGTTTTGTAAATTTTGATGTAAAAATGAGAAATTGTTGATGAACTTTGAACTCTTCTAATTTCCTAACAAAAAAAAAATGTTTCCAAAATCACGCTGATGTAAAGTAGACATGTGGGAAATGTTATATATTAACTATTTTGTGTCACAGAACTCTCTGGTTTAACGGTATAAAAATTCAAATGTTGAAAATTGCAAATTTTTCAAAATGTTTGCCAAAATTCAATTTCTTTTATAAATAAAATATTGTCCAAAATTTTGTACTAACATGAAGTCCAATATGTAACCAAAAAACAATCTTAGAATCAACGGGATCCGTTGAAGCGTTCCAGAGTTATAACCTCATGAAGTGACACTGGTGAGAATTGCAAAATTTGGTTTTGTCATTAAGGTGAAAATTAGCTCCGTCACTAAGGGGTTAATGCCCTGTTATAGCCTATGTAGTAAACACAATGATAAGCTCTTGGTGCTAAAACATGCAAGAAATAGCATGCAGCCTGATAAGAGACAAATTGTTGAAATCTGTGTTTTAACCTCCACAGCATGCTGTCCTTAGATTACATAGCAAAAATCCCTTTAAATTTGAATAACATTTGTGTGCATTGAACTTTTCTGGAAAAGCTGCAAGAACAGGCAAATTAAAATTTTGCATGATACGCTCACATCTAGGTGATTGGAAGCTACTGTTTTGGCACATGACAGAAGCTATTCTCCACAAATCAAATTTCCCAAGAAAAGCTGCACAAACAGGGGAATTTGAGTGGCTGAAGAGGTGTGTATAAGGTTTTATTATTTTTTTAATATGTTGATGGCCTTTTTTTGAGTGCAGATGCCAGTAGTCATCATTGTGATAAATCCATGCAGAAGTTACAAAAAAAAAATCTATGTTTTGGCACATACAGATTTTTGTAAAATTTGAGTTCCACTCAGATTTATTCTCTTCTTACTCCAGCACAAGGTACCTCTAGTATTACATCAGAATCTTAATTGGGAGCAGCTCTTCCCACACTTATAGGCCTCTTTTACACGTCCGTGAAAATCACGCACGTTTTAAATGGATGTGTCAAAGGTGCGTATTGCCCTCGGTGTGCCGTGTGTATGGCACACATATGTTCTCCGTGTGTTATTGTGTTATGTTGAGTTATTGTAAGAATGGGAATTTTCTACTCACCTGTCCCTGGCGTCGCAGTCCGTGGTGCTGATCTTCGGTCTCCGGTCCTGTCAACTCCCCGCTGCTGTTGCTTCTGGCCGCAGTGAAGTGAATATTCAATGAGTATAATGAGCAGTGGTCGGCAGCAAGTGACAGCAGCGGCAGAGACAGGAGGGCTGGAGAAGGTGAGTAAAGGTTTGGGGTTTTTTCTCACAGACACATGTCTTTTCTCCGGTGCGTGTCACATGGAACACATCCGTGTGGTCCATTTGCATTACATGTGACATGTTTGCGTTCTGTGTGACACCCATGATGCCGGAGAGAAAACAGACATGTTGCCGTGAGAAACACACGGACACAAGTAAGTACGGAACGGACACACGTTCCGTGCGAAAATACTTACGTGTGTCCAAAACCATAGGAACACATAGGTCTACATGTGTACGTGTCTCCGGTACGTGAGAAAACTGCCAAACACGTACCGGAGGCACGTATGTCTGAAAGAGGCCATAGGTGAAGGAGAGCTTCTGCACATACTCATAGGAACCTGCCCTGACATTTTATGACAGATTTCTGTCAGTGTAACATAAGTCATTTTAATTCTTCTAAAGTGATTACCTTCCTACACAAAGCAATTGTGATTTACTAATTACCGTAAATGCATTTAGGAATCTACTTATAATGACATCTCCTTAGTTATTTCTTTTTTTACTACATTTTAAAAAGTTATCTGGAAAAAGCAATTTTAGACACAGGAATAAAGTTAATAATTAGTGATGAGCAAGCAATAAAATGTTCGGGTGGTTGGTACTCTAATCAAACAAATCGGAAAGCTCAGATGAATGTATCAAGTAAAGAGTATAATGGAAGTCAGACCACCCCAAAAAGTCTGAATGGCAGTAAAATTGCTTAAATAGACTGATAAAGTGCTCAACTGGAACGGGAATAGTATGGGGAAGATGCATGGACACATCTCTGACTCCCATGCAGCTGCTGGGAATAATGTGGTCCGAATATTACACCACTTTTAAGGATTGATAATAAAACATACCAAACTGAAGATAATATGAATGTTAGAGTAAAAAAAATATTAGGAAACATTATTTTTTTGAATAATGACTTGTATATAAGGCTAATTTAAAAAGAGGGGAAAAAACACCTCCTCCCCCCATTAGGTTATGTTCACATGTACTGTTTTTGCTGCATTTTTGTACTTTCTCAAATTAATTTATTGAATGCAAATTAAAAGCTGATTTTACTCTCCCAACAAAAGTAATGAGATTTCATAAAGCTAAGAAATAAAATTGTTTATTTTTTCTGACTGAAATAGGAAACTGCTGGGTTTCTGCATGAATGCTAAGACAGTGCAAACTGTGCGTGTTCATCTTTTTTTATGCGGTTTTTAGTGCAGAATAAAATCTGCAGCATGTAAATTCTTTCATAGTTTTTGCAGTGTTTTTTCATCCCAGAATGTACAGATTATTACTTACAGCAAAGATGGATCTGCAGCTGTACGTTACCTTGGCCAAAAACTACTACTCCAGCAGGATACAGCTAAGCCCCCACTAGGGGGAGGTATCACAGGTGCAGGAGGAGCAAATCACACACACACCCACTTCCAAACATGGAGAAGGCGATTGCTGAATGGTAAAACTGCACACTGATGGCTTTCATAGAGCGTTGTTCACACTAATAGGCTGCGGGTTTGTGACTGTGCATCTGCAAGTGTGAACATCGCTTTATGTAAGCCATCAGTGTGCAGTGTTACTATCCATTAATCGCCTCCGCCATGTTTGGAAGTGTGTGTGGTTTGCTTCTCCTGCACCTGTGATGCCTCCACCTAGTGGGGGCTTAGCTGTATCCTGCTGGAGAAGTAGTTTTTGGCCTAGGTAACGTACAGCTGCAGTTCCATGTTTGCTGTAAGAAATTATATTTATTCCTCTTTTTTATTGCTTTTTTATATTATATAGTGTAGGGACCTACAAGAATCAGTTTCCCATGACGAGCGTTGTAGGCTCCCGTCTTATGGCCATAACACCAACAAAAATCCTCATTTTTTTTGTACAGGATACAGCCAGGCCCTTTCAGTTAGACCTTGCATATTAGAGTTTCTGTCCCTGTATGATGCGCAGTGGAGTACGGCTTGGCAGCCTGCCTGATCTAATAGTATGGGCGTCACCTAATAGGCTGCGGGCTTGTGACTGTGCATCTGCATGTGTGAACAGCGCACTATGTAAGCCATCAGTGTGCAGTTTTACCATCCAGCAATCGCCCCTCCATACTTTGGAAGCATGTGTGTGATTTGCTCCTCCTGCACCTGTGATGCCTCCACTTAGTGGGGGCTTAGCTGTATCCTGCTGGAGTAGTAGTTTTTGGCCTAGGTAATGTACAGCTGCAGTTTCATCTTTGCTGTAAGTAATGACATTTATTCCCCTTTTTTATTGCTTTTTTATATCAGAATGTACAGAGAACACATTGAAGAAACGCATACAAAACACTCAACAAACTTGTACCGAGGCAGAAACCCGATGCAAGAGATGCAGATTTGGTGCAAAAATTTCTACAATTAAATACTCTGCGTGAGCACATAGCCTAAGGCTGTGTGCACACAGGGCTTTTTTATCTAGCTATTTTGATGCATTTTATAATGCAACTTGGTCAAAAAACTGCAAGCAAATCCATGTGCCCGCAAAGTCAATGAGAAACCTGTAGTGTAGTGTACATGTTGATTTTTTTTTCTTGAAGATTTGGTGGAGAAAATAATCTGCAGCATGTGAATCCTTTGAGCATTTTTACCTGTGCTTTTCACCAATACAATAAAATACGCATGCTAAAAAGCATAATAAATTAAGTAAAAAACAAGGCAAAAAAGCATGTTTTTGTGCTGCAATTTTTCTGCCAAGAAATGCAAAAATGGCTAAGAAATTTGTGCAACAAAAGACTCAATATATGCCATACCCTTGGTGTGAATGTAGCCAAAGGGGTGTAGCAGGTAGTTTTTCTCTCTAGTTAAATATGCCTTAGAAACAAGTCCTTAAACAGGAAAGAATGTTTCCTAAAATTTTGTTCATTAAAATCCACTTTACTTTTGGCTTTGTATGTTTTATTGTCAGTTGGTTAAAGGGGCATTATACTCTGATAACATAGTTTTCAGCAGCAACTTTAGAGTCAGAGATGTGATCAGGAATCTTCCCCATGCTGTTCTCATTCCATTTCAGCGGTGTTAACATCCATTTCAGTGATTTTCAGGCCCCACCAACTTCCAGGGGGGCTGCCAGAAAAATTCTTGCGCTTCCCATTAACTTTCATAATGGCCATTACTCAAGACGAGCAATTGAGCATTACAATTTGCTCTGCTTGAGTAACAAGCATCGGAGCATTTTAGTGCTCACCCATCCTTAACTGTAAGGCCTGTTTCACACGTAGTGAAAAACACAGACGTTTTTCACTGACGTGTTATAAACGCAAATGTCCCTCCGTGTGCCGTGAATCCCGGCACACGTGGGTTGTCCATGTGCTATCTGTGATCCGTGCTCCATGATACGTGATTGCCCATGGAAATAAACTCACCTGTCCCCGCTCTTGCTGTCAGTAGTGCTGAAGAGTCCCGCGATGCAACATCTGTCCACCACTGTCTCACCTCTGCTGCTACTTCTGGGTCACGGTGTCATGCATAAATGAATAGGCATGCCACTAATTGGCTGGGCATGAAGCTGCGGAGAGCAAAGGCCGAACACCGCATCGCTGGAAAAGATGAGTTTAAAAAGCTTTTTATTTTCAAAGTCTGTGTTTTTCTGGTACGTGTTTCACGGATCATACCATAGTGTGGTCCGTGGGACATCAGTGATGCCAAAAAAAAATGGACATGTGTCCGTGCAGAGCACATGGACACGCGTGTATGCCACACGGAGACATAGTCAGTGAAAAATCACTGATGTGTGTGGAGACCCACTGATTTTAATGGGTCTGCGTATGTCAGTGATTCTGGTATGTATAAAAAAAGCACATACATACCAGACTCACTGACGTGTGAAAGAGGCCTTATGCAATGAAACCTGCCTAAATGCCTCAATTAAAACACATTTTCAGACTAAGAGCAGTATTATTAGAGAATAGAATGTATTTAAATTTACCCTGAAAATGACTGCTATGGTCTGTTAGGTTAGAATAAAATCGATTTCAATTAGCCCTGAAAAAAACTGTTATGCGGGCGTCACACGGGACGATCTATCGTGCGATCGCATGAGCAATCGTACCCGCCCCCATCGTTTGTGCGTCATGGGCAATTAGTTGCCCGTGGCACACAAAGTCGTTATCCCCCGTCACATGCACTTACCTGCTGAGCGACGTCGCTGTGGGCGGCAAACATCCTCTTCCTGAAGGGGGAGGGACATTCGGCGTCACAGCGACATCACACAGCCGCCGGCCAATAGAAGCGGAGGGGCAGAGATGAGCAGGACGTAAACATCCCGCCCACCTCCTTCCTTCCGCATTGCCGGCGGGACGCAGGTAAGCTGTGTTCATCGTCCCTGGGGTGTCACACAGAGCGACGTGTGCTGCCATGGGAACGATGAACAACCGGAGCACAGAAGAAGAAACGACTTTTTGAAAATGAGCAACGTGTCAATGAGCAATGGTAAGGTGAGTATTTTTGCTCGTTCACCGTCGCTCGTAGCGGTCATACGCTACGATATATCAAACGATGCCGGTTACGATGTGCGTAACTTACGACGTGACCCCACCGGCATATTGCCCGATATATTGTACCGTGTGACGCCTGCATTAGTTTAATGTTACACCAGCAGGTACTGTGATTATATAAGATACTGTCCCTACTCCAGCAGTATCTCTCCTTACTCTTAATGCAGATGAAAGTGGTAATATTAGAGAATAGATAAAATTATTTTTTATAAAGCAGCAGCAAGTGTTGTAAAACTAGAATCCCTGCATACATGTATCTAATACAGTATCCCTACTCCAGAAGCTAAACCTACACTACTTGCCAACTAAAAGCAGTATTATTAGAGAATATAATGTATTTAAATATTTAAATTAGCCTTGAAAAGGACTGCTTTTTGTGTGTAGCAGCAGCAAGGTCAGTAAGGCTAGAATCCCGGCCTATATGCCCCCAAATACACTATTCCTACTCCAGAAGCTGACTCTACACTAGTTGCAGACTAACAGCGGTTTTAGGATTAAATATAATCTATTTCAGTTAGCCCTGAAAAGCACTACTGGTTTAATGTTGCACCAACAGGTTCTGTGACAGCATAAGACACTGTCCCTTCTTTAGCATTGTCTGTAAATATAGAAACCCTGCCTACATGGATCTAAAATACTATCCCTAACCCCGAAGCTAACCCTACACTAGTTGCAGACTAATAGCAGTATTAGTATAGAAAATAATCAATTTGAGTTAGCCCTGAAAAGGACTGTTGGTTTAATATTGCACCAGCAGGTACTGTGACGCTCTAACACACTGTCCTTTCTCTATCTGAAATTGTCCCTACACTATTTCCAGGTACAGTGAAATAATCATGGTGTCACCGGGTCTTATAAAGACCTGATAACACTAAGCGGCCAACCAATCACAGTAATGTAAGTAGCAAACATGGATATGGCATTACCGTGATTGGCAGCCAATTACCACATGCTTAGTTGTTGAAAAAAAGCCACAAAACAAGCAGAGCAGGGAGTCCAGCATGGCGCCTGAGTCGCAGGATATTCAATTGAGTATCAAGTGATTAAAAAATCTCAATGCTCAATCTAGTACCAAGCCGTGCGGTGTACACTCGCCCATCACTATTAATAAGC
Organism: Anomaloglossus baeobatrachus; assembly: GCF_048569485.1. Classification (NCBI taxonomy): domain Eukaryota; kingdom Metazoa; phylum Chordata; class Amphibia; order Anura; family Aromobatidae; genus Anomaloglossus; species Anomaloglossus baeobatrachus. The sequence goes on along the minus strand of NC_134353.1, from coordinate 270,335,412 downwards.
AAAAACATGCTAATTGCACCTCACTTATGCCGGTCAGTTCTCTCTAGTTGCTATCTAGTCCTCCATTGATCTCTTTTTATTATTACAGCAATCATGTCCTGTCACAGAGACTTGTGACCACTACACTCAATCAATCATTGGTTGTAATGGATCATTGTAGCAACCATTGATTGCCTGCAGCCTTTTCATATCCCAGTGTTGGGATGTCCTCACTGCAACCAAAAAGGAGAGCAGGATCAGGGACATCCCTGAGATAAAACATAGTTTTGTCCCTTAACTTATCTCTAGCATTTCAGAAAAATTTGCTCTCCGCAGATAACCATTGCAAATTTTTTTAGATAGCATTCATATATATATATAAAATGATAATAATAACCCCTAAACTTTTATATATTATTTTAGAATTTAAAAAGTTGATATGGAAAGGACAAAGAACAAAACTCAACAAAAAACTCTAACTGTGAAGTAGAGTAGAAAATATGACTGTGAACCCTTAGGGAAAGTTGATTTTTACAGGCTTAAAACTCAATAAACAGCATGTTCAATGACTTACAGTATTCTTTTCGTCAGATTGCATTGACTTCAAAAAATCAGTGAGTCAGTATATATTCCAACTAAAAGAGTTAACAATTACAAATTTTCACTGAATTTCGCAATAGAAAATGTGTATACTGTTATTTTACTTTTTATAGTCCTTTGATGAAAAGAGTTACAAGTGATGTTCTTAAAACATAATATTTTATCTGCTGATCACTTAAAAGTATTATTTTATTTCTACAGATGCATAACAAATATTAAAGGGAACCTATCATGTCTCCAAATGCTGTGAACCTGCAGATTTATAGCATTCTTATAGTATCTTACTGAAAGTGCGACTACTCAGACTTTTTCCCTTTCAGGTGCCGCTGGCTTTCAGTCATAGAGGCGGGCTCAGAGTGATGTTAGCTAACGGCATTGTGAGTGGCAGCTGGAAATATGCCTCTGCACTTTGATTGACAGTTCGCTCTGCAGTGCATCTGTGCTGAGTGAGCTGTCAATCCAAGTGTCGGCGTCTGCTTTCAACAATCACTCACTGTTATCTGACCTCTGATTTAAAGGGAATCTGTCACCAGATGCCTATAATACTCACCTAACAGTCGGTGCAGAGCAGACGGGTCAGATGGGCGTCTCCGTTCTCCGGATTTTGGATTCAGATTTTCTATTTTGTGCTGCTCCAAACTTTTTGTCTTTTTATACATATATATATATATATATATATATATATATAGATAGATATATATATATAGATATATAGATATAGATATAGATAGATAGATAGAGAGAAAGTTAAGCTGGGAGTTTTCCAGCTCTAAAAGAGTCCAACTGAGTGCGAAGTCCCTGCACTCAGCTGCTTAACACAGTGTGGCAGCTCCAATCATTGAAAGAAGCTGCTTCATTTGTAGCCTAAGCATTCGAGCACCAGCACCATGCAATGCTTGGCACGACTCCTTCATCAATAAAGCATCCAAGCATACAAATGCTTAATAGAGTATCGCGCAATAAAAAGCATGATTGCTCATTAGTGAAGAGAAAGCACCAAAATGCTCGGTTGCTTGTTACTTGAGTCAAACAATTACTAATGCTTGGGTTCTCATCCCAAGTACAGAGCATAATGATAGTCAAAGGGAAACTTGAGCATTTTTCATGCAGACCTAACCAGGAGGTCTAGGGGTCTTAAAATTTCTGAAATGGAAGGAAACACCACTGAAATGGAATAGGAACAGCATGGGGCAGATGCTTGGACACATCTCTGACTACCAGATCGCTACTGGGAACTATGTTGTTAGAGTATTACCCCACTTTTACAGACTAAAAGTAAAATATACAAAACCAATGATAAAATTAGCTTTGACCCCTTCACTCACCCAGCCTGTTTTCACCTTCATGTCCAGGCCATTTTTTTTTCAATCCTGACCAGTATCACTTTATGAAATTATGACTCTGGAATGCTTCAAAGGATCCCGTTGATCCTGAAAATATTTTACCGTGACATATTGTGCTTCATGATAGTTGTAATTCTAAGATGATTTGTTTTGGTTATTTGTGAAAATATCAGAAATTTAGCAAAAATGTTGAAAATTTTGCAATTTTCAAATATTGAATTTTTATGCTCTTAAACCAGAGAGTTATGTGACACAAAATAGTTAATAAATAACATTTCCCAGATGTCTACTTTGCAGCAGCATAATCTTTGAAACATTTTTTTTCTTAAGAAGTTAGAAAGGTTCAAAGTTTATATGCAATTTCTCATTTTAAAAAAAATGCACAAAAACATTTTTTTAAGGATGACATCACATTTAAAATAACTTTGAGAGGCCTATGTGACAGAAAATATGCAAAAGTGCCATGGTACTAAAAACTGAACTTCTCAAAATGCTCAAAACCACATCCAAAAAAAATATTTACCCTTTAGATGCTTCACAGGAACTAAAGCAATGTAGAAGGAAAAAAACTTAAATTTTACTTTTCCAACAAAAATGTTAATTTAGCCATAAAATTTTGCATTTTGCATTTTCACAACTGTGACAAGAAAAATGCACCGTACAATTTGTTCTGCAAGTTGTCCTGAGCACATCGATACCACATAAGTGCTGTAAATATACTGGGCTCAAAAGGGAAGGAGCATCATTTGAATTTTAGAGTGCAAAATTGTGTGGTATAGATAGCGCATTCCATGTCTTGTTTGTAGAGCCCCTGATGTGCCTAAACCATGGAGCTCCCCCACAAGTGACCCTTTTTGGAAACTAGATCCCTTAAGGAAATTTATATTTTTGAACCATGAAAATATAAAAATAAATTTTTACCACAAAATTTTTCCTTCAACCAGATACCGTTTTGTGATAGTCGCATGGCAGGGCTCGGAATGGAAGGAATTTTAAAGCGCAAAATTGTCTGAAATAGATAGTGGATGCCATGTCATGTTTGGAAAGCCCCTAATGTGCTTAAACAGTGGAGAACTACACAAGTGACCGCATTTTGGAAACTAGACTGCTAAAGGAATTTATCTAGATGGTTGGTGAGCACATTGAACCCGTAGGTGCTTCCCCGAATTTTATAACATTGAGCCATGGAAATGTAAAAATTAGGGATGAGTGAGCATGCTCGACACTACTCAGTGCTCGCCTGAGCATCTCAGTGCTCGGTATACTCGGCGAGCTTAGAGTACCGGCGAGATGCTCGGACAGATGCTCGGCTCTCCCTCCCTGCATGTGGATGCTGTTTACAGAGTCAGCCCACATGCAGGGATTGGCTGTCACACACTGTAAGGCCACAAACAACATGGCTGTGGCATTATAGTGATTGGCTGGCCGCACAGCGTCATCAGCTCTATAGGACAGCTGACACCACTGTGCTTGGCAGTGTGATCCACAGTCAGCTAGTGTAGGGGGAGGTGTTCTGAGCCAGGGACAGATTTACTGTGTGTGTCTTAGGTAGTGTAGGTACTAGGAGATGTAAGGTCACCGCTGCCACCATTGCCATAGTAATCTACCGAGCGGGTTACTATAGCATCGGTGATCTCTAATCACGTGATTACTGGGGCCGCTATGCACTGGCTCCTGCAGGAGCTGCAGGAGTTAACTCCCTGTTTACCGGCTCCACTATTCAGCGGCTTATGCAGGGAATGTCCAGCCATAAAACCTCTCAGGAAGGAGACGGGTTCTGTGTACCAGAGAGGAATGTGCTTTAGGCTAGTTTCACACTTGTGTTGGACGGGATCCATAGCATTGTGTTGTGTGACGCATGCAATGGATGCGTTGCATATAGTGGCACAACGGATGCTACGGATCGTACAAAATAACGCAATCCATTATAGGTTTCTTTTCCTTGACTTTACACATCTGGGCATGCGCAGTTGTGTAAAGACGGATGCGTTAACGAAATCCGTCAAAATGATGTCCATTATAAAAACAACGGACGCCGACGGAATCCTGCAGGTTGCGTCTTTTTGACACTCCGCCAAGTGCAGAAAAACGCTACATGCAGCGTTCCATCCGCCCGACGGTCACTGATGGTCAGCGTCAAAACAACTGATGCACCGCGGGGCGGATGCAATGCAAGACCATCCGTTGCTATCCGTAGCTAATAGAAGTCTATGAGGAATATAACGGTTTCCTGCAACGGTTACCGGAATTCCTCAAGGCTGCGGATAGCAACGGAAGCCGTCCAACGCAAGTGTGAAAGTACCCTTAGACAAACATATCAACCCCAGAACAAAGGCAAAAGCCTTTGTGAAGATGTTGGCAGAACATGGTAAGATTGTGTCATTATCCAGAGTGAAACGTGTACTGTACCAACATGGGCTGAAAGGCCACTCTGCCAGTAAGAAGACATTACTCCAAAAGAAACATAAACAAACAGATTAATGTTTGCAAATGCACACCGGAACAAAGACCTTAATTTCTGGAGACATGCCCTGTGGTCTTAAAAACTAAAATTGAACTGTTTAGTCATAATGACCATCATTACTTTTGGAGGAAAAACACCATCCCAACTGGAAAACAAGGGGGTGGCAGCATCCATTGTGAGGTTGTTTTACTGCAGGAGGAACTGGTGCGCTTCACAAAATAGATGGCATCATGAGGAAAGAAGATTATGTGGCAATACTGAAGCAAAATCTCAAGACATCAGCCAGAAACTTAAAGCTTCGGTAGAAATGAGTCTTCTTTATATATAAAGCTGAGTATATGTATGTAGCTATGCATGTACAGTACAGACCAAGAGAATGCCAAGAGTGGGCAAAGCAGTAATCTACTTTGAAGAACCTAGAATATAAAACATATTTTCAGTTGTTTCACACTTTTTTGTAAAGTATTTCATTCCACATGTGTTAATTCATAGTTTTGATGCCTTCAATGTGAATCTACAATTTTCAGTCATGAAAAGAAAGAAAACTCTTTGAATAAGAAGGTGTGTCCGAACTTTTGGTCTGTACTGTATGTATGTGTGTACGTCCGCTAAAGGAATCAGCACTGTCGCATTCACAATCACAAAATTTGTATGGGCTCTATTGTTTGGGATCAAGTTCAAGATCAAATTTGCTTGTCGAACCAGATTTTCGAACTGTGATGGTTCAGCGAACCCGAATATAAACGCACTTGTTCATAACCAGTAAACCCATATTTTTAGACAGTTACAGACTTTGCTGATTCTCATGGTAAATTGATTAATTGTAATTCATAGTTTTCAAAAATGTGTCAAGTCTAACGTATTTAAATTTAAATGTACAAAATATTGTGTAAACTTATCTTTTAGTGTCAACCTAATTTCCATTTATGTCATTTAAGAAAAAAATACATACGTGATAAAATATGCATTTGCTTTATATTGCTCCTACGGTACAAACATAGTATGGATAATGTAAATAAATTATAGTATAATTTAAGTAATAATAATAATTTATAATCCATGTAAGATACAAACAAAATACTGAAAAATAAAATAAGAAAGGAAACAATTTTAAATTATAATTTTTTAAATATCTTTTTTGCCCCTGTTGGAGGTTTGCAAACCTGATATTTTTACAGAATAGAGCCACTAGTTTATTAAAAGTCACCAATATATTACAAGCATAGCTTACAATAAATGTTTGCTTTAAAAAGTAATTTGAGCTTTGATGATGATGATGATGATGATGAAATAAAGTGAACAGATATGTTTAAATTAGATTTAACCCCTTCAGCCCCCAGGCGCTTTCAGTATTTCCGTTGTTTTTTTTTTGCTCCCCTTCTTCCGAGAGCTGTAACTTTTTAATTTTTCCGTCAATTTTCCCATATGAAGGCTTGATTTTTGTGGAGCGAGTTGTGATTTTAAATTAAATTATAAGTTTTACCATATAGTGTACTGGAAAACAGCAAAAAAAATCCAAGTGTGGAAAAACTGCAAAAAAAGTGTGATCGCACAATAGTTTTTGAGATATTTTATTCACCATGTTCACTATATGGTAAAAATGATGTGTTGTTGTGATGCCTGAGGTCGGTGCTAGTTTGTAGACATTAAACATGTATAGGATTACTTGTATCTAATCTAAAAAAATTCACAAGCTTGTCCAATAAAAGTGGCATACGTTTTGCGCCATTTTCCGAAACCCGTAGCGTTCTCATTTTTTGGGATCTATGGCTCAGTGATGACTTATTTTTTGAGTCTAGAGCTAACATTATTAGTACCATTTTTGCTCAGATGCTACGTTTTGATTGCCTGTTATTGCATTTTGCGCAAAACTTGCGGTGACCAAAAAATGTAATTTTAGCGTTTGGAATTTTTTGCCGCTACGCCGTTTACAAATCAGATTAATTGATTTTATATTTTCATAGATCAGGCATTTTTGAACGCGACGATACCAAATATGTGTATATTTTTTATTTTTTTTAATTCTTTGATTTTCAGTGGCGTGAAAGGGGGGGTGATTTGAACTTTTAAGTTTTTTTTTTTAATTTTTTAAAACTTTTTTTATTTGTTTTTTTTTTGTTCTACTAGTCCCACTAGGGAGCTATATGGATCAACAATCTGATCGCTCTGCCCTATCTGCTGATCACAGCTAAAAAGCTATAAACAGCAGATATGTTCACTTTCTGCTTCACTCGGCTCTGGGCCGAGTGAAACCGAAAGTAGTTCAAGTTAGCTACTGGAGTCATCACATGACCCTGTGCTACCATCTCAACCACCGAAAGTCACGTGATCACGCATGTGACTTCCGATGGAGGCGGCGGTTAGTGAAAGTAATGGCCGCACGCATATACGTCTCGCTGCCAGACTTTGGCAGCAAGATGTAAGGGGTTAAAAGTTGCAGGTGGAAGTGATTCCACTTGTAACTTGCAGGTGCACCTGTCAGCTGTTAAAAACAGCTGATATGTGCGCGGATCACCGTGACCTGCCCATGGCAGGGGGCGGGGATTAACCTCACACGATCCATGATGGATATATCCATCATGGGTCGTGAAGGGGTTAAGGCAATTTTTATTCATATGGTGTGTAAAAAAATAAGAAAAGTAAATATTGCTGACTCACCAGCTCTTCACTACTGCCACTGACAACTTTTTTTTTTTTTTACACGAATCACTACACTGTACTGCATGACAACACATTGCATGTCTTGCCACTGTATCATCACTTCTGTAATCTGTCAGCAAAAACTAGGGACAGCAATGGGGAGGCATCACTTGATCTGTGGATGGTGAGTAAAGCCTTTTATATTATTTGAATAAATATTCATGTATACCAGAAGAATTAAACAAAAAAAATGTAAAACCTAAATTAAAGTGTATCTGTCACCAGGTTGTTGCTACCCATCTGAGAGCAGTATAATAGAGTAGAGACCCAGATTCCAATGCTGTGTCAATTACTGAGTTGTTTGCTGTCATTTTGATAAAATCAATGCTCTCTGCAGACCTAGCAGTTATATAGAGCTCATGAATATGCTGGACTACCTGCCAGCACGTCAAGTAGTCCTCTAATGATAATCTACTGCTGATTAAAGAGTGATTTTATCAAAACTACACTAAGCAACCCAGTAAGTCAAACACCATTGGAATCAGGATCACTGACCCTATGTCAGGCAGCTCTCAGATTAGGATATAAATCCGTGTATAAATTAGTGCATAGTCACACAGTAAGGACAATATTTGTATTGGGTCTTCTATGTCTTGTAATTAATTTAAATAAAAGATAATGAAAAGTTAACTTCTTTTGTAATCTTGCTTGTTTTTTAGTAAACTAATACTGAATTTTAAAAAACTTGTGTTTAACAGTTTCAATTTACCATTCAGTACTAAATTTGAAAAATATAAAGATGTTTTCATTATGAGATGCAAAAAAACCTATATATTGCTTCTTTTTATGTCACTTTAGAGTGTTTTTTTCCTTTTACTGGCCAAGTAAAATGTAGAATGATTTGGCTGATATCAAAATATCTCCTTTCTCCTTCATGTAACCTAGACATTAGCTTTCAGCTTCAATTATAATGGATATACTATTTATGTGCACTTCAAATGCTTTGAAAACATGTCTTTAAGAGAAACTCCACAGGAGGCCAGAAGACTTCAAAGTAACCGTAGGACAAAACAGTTAATGTACTCAATCAGAACAGTTGTTTGTTCAAACCTTTCTTGCCACAAACATGCAATCTTAAAAGCAGACATAAACATCATAAAGTAACATACTCAAGCACCAAAGACAAAAAGTTAAAGAACAATTGCAAAGAGAATCACAGCAGACTACAATTCATTTGGGCTTAGCAATACAAATGATCAAATCTGAGAAAATTCAAATTCACTAAACTGCACAGATTTTACAGAGAAATTTGATTTAGAATATTAAAAATTAAAAATGGAGTCGAGGTTTTCTGTAAAACCAAAGAAATGTACCATGTGGATGGAGGAATCAAAATGCTCAGTCTTTGTCATGGCCAGGGGTGAGATCAAGCCCTAAGTGATAAAGGATGATGCGATCCAAAATTGGCTACATCCACTCTCAAAGAAACAAGGAAGAGCGTTTCTGGGGATTCTGGGATACTGCTATCGCTTCATTTTTAAATTTCGTCATGGTAACCATACACCTGACTGACCTCCTGAAGGGTTGGCTATGAACTTGTGGTCTAGAGGTTGGATTAGGCAGTGAACAGAGAAAAACAACCAGAAATGTCCCTGAGTTGGAAACTGTAGTTTTGTGAGAAGAATTAGTTAATTGTAAAGAAGGAGTGTGTTATGAATTGGCGCTGACATAGCAGCAAGCAGCCTGCTGTGGTTTCTGCTACACCCAGGCACCGGCCGCCATTTTTGAATGTGCCTTGGGTTGTCCAGCTGGCTGCTTATTCTTCCACGTCTAAGTGTGGAGTGGCGGCTAGGGTGCATGTGCATGCCGATTTTATCTTAGCCAGAGCCTAAGGCGGGCTTTGCACACTACGACATCGCAGGCCGATGCTGCGATGCCGAGTGCGATAGTCCCCGCCCCCGTCGCAGCAGCGATATGTGGTGATAGCTGGCGTAGCGAAAATTATCGCTACGCCAGCTTCACACACACACCTGCCGTGCGACGTCCCTGTGGCCGGCGACCCGCCTCCTTGTTAAGGGGGCGGGTTGTGCGGCGTCACTGTGACGTCACACGGCAGGCGGACAATCGGAGCGGAGGGGCGGAGATGAGCAGGATGTAAACATCCTGCCCACCTCCTTCCTTCCGCATAACCTACGGAAGCCGCAGTGACGCCGGTAGGAGATGTTCCTCGCTCCTGCGGCTTCACACACAGCGATGTGTGCTGCCGCAGGAGCGAGGAACAACATCGGACCGTCGCGTCAGCGTAATTATGAATTATGCCGACGCTGCACCGATGATACGATTACAACGCTTTTGCGCTCGTTAATCGTATCATCTAGGATTTACACACTGCGATGTCGCATGCGATGCCGGAAGTGCGTCATTTTCAATTTGACCCCACCGACATCGCACCTGCGATGTCGCAGTGTGCAAAGCCCGCCTAAGTCCAGTGCTTTACCTGGTGATCATGCTCAGCCTGTTAGTACTATTTCTGAAGCTAAGTCCTCAGTTCAGGCAATTGAGCATGCTCCCACACTTAAGGCCACTTTACACACACAGATAAATCTTTGGCAGGACTGTGGTTGCAGTGAAATCATGGACATATTGTTCCATTTGTACACAGCCACAAACCTGCCACTGATTGTCCACAATTTCACTGCAACCACAGATCTGCCGCAGATTTATCTGTGTGTGTAAAGTGGCCTTTAGTGCGAAAAGCCTCTTTGCAGAGGTACTTGAACGTTGTGCCTACTGAGCATGCTCAGGTTTATTTCTGAGGCTAAGTCGGTTATTCAGGCTACTGAGCATGCTCAGGCACTTAGTGGATTGGAGGCTAAGTCTGTTAAGGACTTCACTAGGCATGTCTGTGAGGTGGCAGGCTCTGATAGACCAGAGGACATCAGATGTCCTGATGACGTGGCCACTCCAGAAGGACTCGCTGTGGCTCGCCCCTAAGACCTGGCACCCCACTATTGGTCGTCAGACGATGACTGGTGAGGTGTTTAGGGCAGTGCTGCTAGTGTGTATTCAGTGAAGTGGCAGTTCTGGATAGGCCACTGGTGACATCACTGATGATGTGGCACTCCATTATTGGTCCCTGGAAGCACCATTGTGGCCCACCCTGGGTTTGGAGCAGACCCTAGGTGATAAAAGGGGCTGGAGACAGCATTGAGGTACGCAGTCTTCATATATGCTCTGTGATAGCACACCTCAATGTGTAGAGCCCATTGTAGCTACAGCTTATTAGATTGAAAGTTTTTTTTTTAAGATATATGGTGTGCACACGGCCAAACAAAGGGGGTTGAGGTGCAAATGTGAGGACCAAGGTCCCGAGACACAGTCAAAATTGCAACACTGCACTCTCAAGAGCAAAAAATGAAGACTGAACAAGGTTTGTTCTTTGCAAAACTCTTGTAGTTTTATTTTTATTGAAAATGTGACAGAGGAACGTTTCGGCCAAATAAAAGGCCTTTCTCACGCCTAGTCACTAGGATGAAGGAAAAAGTGATAATCAGTTTTATACAATAATATACAATATTTACATATGTACATATAAATAACACAAAACCATGAGAGGTATGGTCTTGATGCATTTGAGACAACGACAAGAAGTAAGAAGAAGGTGAGGAAAAATCTGAATAAAAGAGATACATATAAAGAGTAAAAAGTTATTAGTTGAGAAAAGATAGTAGCTTAGCATGGGGAGGGGGCGAGGGGGAGGGGGAGAAGGAGAAGAGAAAGAATAGGGGGCATTGGCATACCTTCAAGTGGGAGATTTGACTTTTGTAAAGGAGATTCTGCAGGTGCAGGGATACATGTAATAGAGGTAGTCCACCAAGAATATGGCTGGTTTGAGTTCACAGTGAACAATTTCTGCAAATAAATGTTATATAAACATGTGACTAATTATGTACATATCTCATGTAAATAATCTTTGGTATGTGTTTAGATACCTGTTTTGTTACCCTTAAAAGGGGGTATACGTCCTCCAAGGTGTATATAGTAATTAAGAGGATATTTCAAACGTTGTGCCTTTAATATTACAAAGTGTATTAAGCGCCACATGTAGTGTACATTTTTCTAAGCAAACATCTAGTCAAGTTACTACCTTAAGCTTGTTGAGAATGGAGAATCTTGTTTCTAATGTAGCTCTAGCTATATGGTAAAAGGAATTTCCATCTGTAAGACAGTAAAGTAAATGACCAGAGTGCCATAGTGGGGTGTATACGATTGGTATAGGGCTAAATGCCTAGTAAGAGGAATAAAACACCATATAGTACAAGGATCAGCACATAGTGTAAGAGTAGAGACTGATATTCAGTCTGTTTGTATTCAAAAAAGGAGCTGCAGTACCTGTGGCTTGTTCATCAGGGGTTACTATGCAGTGGTGGACTGAGCCCTCTAAAGTAAAATTGGAGTTTATATTAAGAGTCTGCATAACAGTGTTCGCGGTTACCCTCCAGAGCGTTGTGGACATACCTTGCTGCCTCCTTCCCAGGATGTGGCTGAATGCGCTGTATGTCAGGGTTAGCCGGCTATTTAACGCCACCACCCGGAAGTGCCCAATGCCGTCCGCGCATGCGCGGTAGGGGTATGCGTCAGTATTAGGTTATATGTGGTACCGTTGAGTCTGCAAGAGAAGCGCCCGCGCATGCGCAGTGTGTTGTATTATGGACTTAGAAGAAAACACGCAGCACTAGAGACATGCTGGCCACATGTATATGTAATTAAGTCTGTTAACAGTGGAAAGTAGGTCAGGAAAGGGAAGAGGGAGCCGCACTACTAGTAAAAAAGCATAATACTAAGGTGGGAGTTTTTTAGAGAAGAAAAATACATATGTATTAGAAAACAACAGGAACAATAAACCAGAAGGCCTGGACATGTTGGATATTGCATGATTATATACTTAGAAGGATAGTATAGAGCCAGGGCTCAGAGGAATAGTACAGTATAGACTCTTTTGAATTCCAGAGATATATAACAAACAGTAGAAGAGTTACATATTGATATAAGATAATAGACTTCTTTCTTATTCAAAGAGGACTAGGAGGAGATTCGGAGCTGTAAAAATGCTTAGTTAATTGCATATAGTTCAACTTTATTGTTTTTTTGTACATTTCTTGTATACGTTTTTATTGTATACAAGTGGCAGAGGGTCCCAATATACTAACAAGTGAATTATTGATTATATGATTATATAGAAGTGCAGATTTATACTTTACCATCTATTGAAGGGTGTGCGATGGAAGAAGAGAGAAAGATGGCAATGATGCCTTTTTTTCAGGGTTTCTGCAAATAATATACACTAGTTAGTATATAGATGAGAGGAAAAAATACATGCTAGAAAAGAAAATATTGAATTAATCAATGTAATGATATTATAAATTTTGGGCATCGACGGGTGATAGGTGTGAACAAACGGAATTCTATCTGTTGATGTCATATTTTTGTCAATTGAGGTAGAGGCAATTGCTATTTCTTTTTCCGCTTTTAATAGTGTATTTGGATATTTTCGCTCTGTCTGTCATTTCTTCTAATCTCTCTTGTTGAGTGGTTTTGTCAGATACTATCCTGGTTACCCGTTTAAATTGGGACCTGGGTAGACTATTTTTGGTTGATTGGGGATGACAGCTACTGTACAACAACATACAGTTGCGGTCTGTGGGTTTTCGGTATAGGTCTGATGACAATTTTCCCGATTTGTCCTTTTCTATATTGGTGTCTAAAAAATTGATTTTATCAGGGCTGTAGTTCAGTGTAAATTTCAGTTCTGGCCATATGGTATTGATATGTCTGTCAAATGTTAAAAGGCTATCAATGTCACCTCGCCAGATGCAGAACACGTCATCTATGTAACGAACCCATAGATGAGACAGTTGATCAAAGGATGGATAAGAGTAGATGTAACGTCCTTCAAAGTAGTCCATGTATAAATTAGCATAGGCCGGGGCCATGTTCAAGCCCATCGCGGTCCCTTGTGTCTGTACATAAAAGTCGTCCCCAAATAAGAAGTAGTTCTCATGTAGAACCAAGTTAAGAAGGCCTACTGTGAAATCTATTGATTCTTGGTTGAGTTTGGAGTTATTGAGGGCTAGTTTGGTGGCCCTAATGCCCTTATCATGTGAAATTGAAGTGTACAGACTGCTGACATCCCATGTACACAGAATGCTGTCAGGGGGGATGTGTCCCAATTCTCTAATTTTTTGTAAAAAATTATTAGTGTCCAAAATGTATGATCTGGTGTTTTTAGTTAATGGGGTCAAGATCTTCTCCAAGTAGATGGAGAGTGGTGCTAGAACAGACTCTGTGGAGGCGACGATTGGTCAGCCATGGGGGTTTGTGAGAGATTTATGAATTTTGGGTAGAACGTACAATACTGGGGTTATAGGGTGTGATTTGGTCAGGAAGGTACACGTAGTATTGTCAATAGTACCATTGTCTAAATAGACAGATAGAAAGTCTTTGATTTTTTGCTGTATTTTGAAGATAGGGTCAGAGGAAATTTTTTGATAGGTGGTTGTGTCTTCTAATTGGCGTTTGATTTCCCTGATATAGTCATGGGTATTCATTACTACAATGGCTCCCCCTTTATCTGCTGGTTTTATCGTGATTTCCTTGTTATATTTTAGGGAATTTATGGCCATTCTCTCAGATGCATTAAGGTTGTTATGTGTGGGGAAAAAAACAAGTGCATGTTCATGGATATTATCCTTTATGTCCCGGTCTACTAAATCTATAAATGTCTCTACTGCATGATGTGTCTTTGGAGGCATATAGTGACTATGGTTACGTAACCCTAATGTTTTGATGCTAGTTTCTTTGGGTAGTGTAGAAGAGTCTGTGGTTTGATTAGGGTTAAGACCAAAATGTGTCTTTAATCTCACTAGTCTATAAAATTTCTTTAAATCATTTTCTAAAGAGAAGGCGTCCCATCTAGGCGTGGGACAAAAGGTGAGGCCCTTATTAAGAACAGAAAGCTCATTAGGTGCTAGAGTGTAGTCTTATATATTAGCCACTAAATTGGGACCCTTACCTGTGATCGAAGAGTCATCCCCCAGTCTCCTCCTCCTCGACCTCCTCGTGGGTTGCCTCTTTTTTTCTCGCGTCCTAAAAAAGAAGTGGAATTTACTCTGCTGCCGCTGGACTCGCTCCCGGAGCTTGGTGATTGATTGTAAGCACTTTGTCTTTGCCATTGTCTTGTGGTGTTTAATGACCGGTCGTTCCACCTATACACTCGGTTGTGTAAATAATCCTCGGTGTCCCTTTGGAACTTTTGTCTTTTCTTATCTTCAAGATTTTCTTAAACTCTTTTAATGTTTCCTCTGTTTTATTCTTGAGAGTAGTCAAGTCACTAGGAGTCAGGCTGTCCGCCAATTGTGTTTCGATGGTTAGAATCTTTTCTTTAGATTCTTTGATGGCAGTCTGTAAGTATTCAATAGTAAGAACTATTAGGTCCAGTGAGCACTTATTCAGAATTTGCTGATATTTCTTACAGTAGTAGACAATGGTACTATTGACAATACTACGTGTACCTTCTTGACCAAATCACACCCTATAATCCCAGTATTGTACGTTCTACCCAAAATTCATAAATCTCTCACAAACCCCCCTGGCCGACCAATCGTCGCCTCCACAGAGTCTGTTCTAGCACCACTCTCCATCTACTTGGAGAAGATCTTGACCCCATTAACTAAAAACACCAGATCATACATTTTGGACACTAATAATTTTTTACAAAAAATTAGAGATTTGGGACACATCCCCCCTGACAGCATTCTGTGTACATGGGATGTCAGCAGTCTGTACACTTCAATTTCACATGATAAGGGCATTAGGGCCACCAAACTAGCCCTCAATAACTCCAAACTCAACCAAGAATCAATAGATTTCACAGTAGGCCTTCTTAACTTGGTTCTACATGAGAACTACTTCTTATTTGGGGACGACTGTTATGTACAGACACAAGGGACCGCGATGGGCCCGAACATGGCCCCGGCCTATGCTAATTTATACATGGACTACATTGAAGGACGTTACATCTACTCTTATCCATCCTTTGATCAACTGTCTCATCTATGGGTTCGTTACATAGATGACGTGTTCTGCATCTGGCGAGGTGACATTGATAGCCTTTTAACATTTGACAGACATATCAATACCATATGGCCAGAACTGAAATTAACACTGAACTACAGCCCTGATAAATCAATTTTTTAGACACCAACATAGAAAAGGACAAATCGGGAAAATTGTCATCAGAACTATACCGAAAACCCACAGACCGCAACTGTATGTTGTTGTACAGTAGCTGTCATCCACAATCAACCAAAAATAGTCTACCCAGGTCCCAATTTAAATGGGTAACCAGGATAGTATCTGACAAAACCACTCAACAAGAGAGATTAGAAGAAATGACAGACAGATTCCGAGAGCAAAAATATCCAAATACACTATTAAAAACGGAAAAAGAAATAGCAATTGCCTCTACCTCAATAGACAAAAACATGACATCAACAGATAGAATTCCGTTTGTTCACACCTATCACCCGTCGATGCCCAAAATTTATAATATCATTACTCAACACTGGCCTCTATTGAAAAAAGCGTATCCACAAATTGGGACCTTTCTTCTCCCACCAATAATGTGCAAAAAAAGACCCAAGAACATAAAAGACTCTTTAGGTAGGGCTGACGTAGGGAGAAATATTAAATCCGATACACAGACCTTTCTGGCAGCAAAACGCACCGGCACCTTTCCATGCTTAAATTGTCCATCCTGTTCCAATGTAATAAAAGGTGACCATTTTACTCATCCAAGGTCTGGTAAGAGCTTCCACATCAAGGAATATTTCACCTGCGAGAGCAATTTTGTTATTTATCTTATTAAATGTCCGTGTGGCCTCCTTTATGTTGGTGAAAGAATTCAACATGTGGGTGCTCGCATCGCTAGCCATAAATCCACCATTAGGTGTGGCAAACTATGGTTACCTATCCCCTACCACTTCAATGAGGCTAAACATACGGTAGCACAATTATGTTACCAAGTGATCGAGAAAGTGCATAGAGCAAGAAGGGGAGGCAACCATATTGAATTTCTTAAACGAAGAGAGACCTATTGGATTCATAAGTTACAGACACTCTCTCCCAAAGGCCTCAATAGAGAAATGGATTGGCCTTTATGATTAATTCAATATTTTCTTTTCTAGCATGTATTTTTTCCTCTCATCTATATACTAACTACTGTATATTATTTGCAGAAACCCTGAAAAAAGGCATCATTGCCATCTTTCTCTCTTCTTCCATCACACACCCTTCAATAGATGGTAAAGTATAAATCTGCACTTCTATATAATCATATAATCAATAATTCACTTGTTAGTATATTGGGACCCTCTGCCACTTGTATACAATAAAAACGTATACAAGAAATGTACAAAAAAACAATTAAGTTGAACTATATGCAATTAACTAAGCATTTTTACAGCTCCGAATCTCCTCCTAGTCCTCTTTGAATAAGAAAGAAGTCTATTATCTTATATCAATATGTAACTCTTCTACTGTTTGTTATATATCTCTGGAATTCAAAAGAGTCTATACTGTACTATTCCTCTGAGCCCTGGCTCTATACTATCCTTCTAAGTATATAATCATGCAATATCCAACATGTCCAGGCCTTCTGGTTTATTGTTCCTGTTGTTCTCTAATACATATGTATTTTTCTTCTCTAAAAAACTCCCACCTTAGTATTATGCTTTTTACTAGTAGTGCGGCTCCCTCTTCCCTTTCCTGACCTACTTTCCACTGTTAACAGACTTAATTACATTTACATGTGGCCAGCATGTCTCTAGTGCTGCGTGTTTTCTTCTAAGTCCATAATACAACACACTGCGCATGCGCGGGCGCTTCTCTTGCAGACTCAATGGTACCACATATAACCTAATACTGACGTGTTACACGTCGTGGCTCTCTTATTGCAAGGAATGAGGTGTTCCCCCATTCCTTGTCTGCCACGAGCCCTCCTGCTCAGCGGCGCCAAAGGTCTGGGAGACTGTGCAGTCTGCAGGAGTTGCCTTCTCAGAGACACAGCAGAAGGGTGACACCTAGTGGTTCTCCCCTTGCAAGGAATGGAGCGGTCTCCCATCCCTTGCCTGCCACGAGCTCTCCTGCTCAGCATCACGGAGGCTCTGGGAGGTTGCGCAGTGTGCAGAGAATAGATGCTCAGGGAAGCAGCAAGACTTCCCATGTCTCTGCACATTGTGAAACCGGGGATCCCGCCTTTATGACCCAGAGGCAGGAAGATGAGCATGTGCTCCACGTGACATCTTCTGATTCGCTCACTGATATCACACGGCCCGATGACGAGGCTGGTGATGTGCTGAATCCTGCCTGGCTGGGCCAGGACGTCACGAATCCTGATTGGGTCACGCCCATCTCGTGCCCGCCCTTGGGTGGAGCTACACCTCCTTAAAAAGCTCCCCCTGCCATCATGGCGGCGTGCGACCGTCCTTCTATGTTTGGATGTCTGGCAGCGTGCTGCCACGCCACTGCTCAGGCACTATTGTCTTTGGTGGGCTTTGCCCTTGCTGCTCAGGCAGCACCTAGTTTGCAGGTCTTGCCCCTGCCTTGCTGCTCCGGCAGTATCCCGTTTAGCAGGCTGTGTTCCTGTCCCAGGTGAGCTCCTCGAGTCTCTGTCGGACTCACTTGGTTTCTGAAGCACACGTGCGTGGGCACCTCTGTGCTACCCCCGTGCCATATTCCTGTGACTCCCGCTGGCACACGTGTGTAGGCACCTCTGTGCGTCCCCGTGCAACAGGTACACCGTACGAGAAGCCCCGAGCCATATAACCCTCACGGGTTAGGGCGGACCGGTGTACATAGATTGTCTGTGACGTTCCAGACGATCACTAGCAGCAACCCTCTCACTCTTTCCTGACCATAGCAGCGGTCCCTTACACCGCACAGTGGACCTTGACCGGCGGAAGCTGTCCATTTCCCATCTTGGCACGCTTCCCCGGGTCCCCCTCGTAACACTGACGCATCCCCCTACCGTGCATGCGCGGACGGCATTGGGCACTTCCGGGTGGCGGCGTTAAATAGCCGGGTAACCCTGACATACAGCGCATTCAGCCACATCCTGGGAAGGAGGCAGCAAGGTATGTCCACAACGCTCTGGAGGGTAACCGCGAACACTGTTATGCAGACTCTTAATATAAACTCCAATTTTACTTTAGAGGGCTCAGTCCACCACTGCATAGTAACCCCTGATGAACAAGCCACAGGTACTGCAGCTCCTTTTTTGAATACAAACAGACTGAATATCAGTCTCTACTCTTACACTATGTGCTGATCCTTGTACTATATGGTGTTTTATTCCTCTTACTAGGCATTTAGCCCTATACCAATCGTATACACCCCACTATGGCACTCTGGTCATTTACTTTACTGTCTTACAGATGGAAATTCCTTTTACCATATAGCTAGAGCTACATTAGAAACAAGATTCTCCATTCTCAACAAGCTTAAGGTAGTAACTTGACTAGATGTTTGCTTAGAAAAATGTACACTACATGTGGCGCTTAATACACTTTGTATTCTTTAAGGCACAACGTATGAAATATCCTCTTAATTTCTATATACACCTTCGAGGACGTATACCCCCTTTTAAGGGTAACAAAACAGGTATCTAAACACATACCAAAGATTATTTACATGAGATATGTACATAATTAGTCACATGTTTATATAACATTTATTTACAGAAATTGTTCACTGTGAACTCAAACCAGCCATATTCTTGGTGGACTACCTCTATTACATGTATCCCTGCACCTGCAGAATCTCCTTTACAAAAGCCAAATCTCCCACTGGAAGGTATGCCAATGCTCCTATTCTTTCTCTTCTCCTCCCCCTTCCCCCCCCTCCCCATGCTAAGCTACTATCTTTTCTCAACTAATAACTTTTTACTCTTTATATGTATCTCTTTTATTCAGATTTTTCCTCACCTTCTTCTTACTTCTTGTCGTTGTCTCAAATGCACCAAGACCATACCTCTCATGGTTTTGTGTTATTTATTTGTACATATGTAAATATTGTATATTATTGTATAAAACTGATTATCACTTTTTCCTTCATCCTAGTGACTAGGCGTGAGAAAGGCCTTTTATTTGGCCGAAACGTTCCCCTGTCACATTTTCAATAAAAATAAAACTACAAGAATTTTGCAAAGAACAAACCTTGTTCAGTCTTCATTTTTTGCTCTTGAGAGTGCAGTGTTGCAATTTTGACTATTAGATTGAAAGAGCTAGGTAGGGCTAGGTGTCCAGTGCCTGTCACACCAAGACTCGGGGTTCAGCACAATGGGGTCAAGCGCCGCGCTTCCCTCCTACTGTCCAGTCCTGCTTGGGCAGCCCAGTGGAGTTAACTGGGCTGTGGCTGCTGCGCCACCTGTCTTTTGCTGTGCACCTTACGCGCAGGGACCCTTTGGTGTTAACAGGGGTGTTCTTGGTCTGGGTGTGTGGACCCTGTGGCATGAACAGGGTCCACAGTCTCCTGATCCAAGTGCTAGTGTCTAGCCTTCCCATTGATATGGATGCATGAAAATATATGGAATAATGCCCCAGTAACCAAATGGTTCCTAGCACTCCAGTATTTTAGATTCCATGTACAGCGAAGGCCCGAGAAACTACATGGCAATGCTGATGCTCTGTTGGATGTCCACTGTCTGATGGCAGAAGGTGCCAAGACCTACAGCTTTGGGAAGAGAGGGGGATTAGGAAGATGACTGGTGGACACATCATGATGGTAAATAAGTATCAGAAAGGTGGTTATTGTCTGTGGTGTTAGTCGGGAAGCAAACTCCAGTTCATTTAGTACTGAGAGTTTTAATATAGGGCGTGGCAAGGGAAGGGTTTACAAGCAGTGAGAGAAACGGGTGGGATTGGTTGCTTAGATATCTCAACCCCAGGGCATGGTAAAGTGTACAAAAGAAAGTCCAGGTGAATTCATAATTGTCTGTATGCAAAAGTGTGCAGACCTATATTGTTGTTTGTCATTGCTAAGGACTAAGGGCTAGACATAAACCTGAGCAGGCAGATCCCCACTATTTCATCCCTAATATATATATAAACCCTGTCACAGGGCAGCTAGGTGAGGAGGAAAAAACACACTCGCATGACTTACAGAGTGACACTTGCATGTCACTTGCATCTCACTCCAAGACTGTTTCAGGAGCAACAATGGAGCCATATTTCACATGTATGAATGAACTCTTAATTAGGGGTTATTCACATAATTAGAATAAGGATTTAGGAATTCAAACTATTTCATATGTACCCACCACTCCTTTAAGGGACCAAAGAAATAGGACAATTGTCTCAAAAGCTCTTTAAATGTCACAATGTGAACTGTCACTTACTCTAGGGGACCCTGCACTATTCCTGACCTCTGGATTACCCCTGAAGGTGGAGACAACAGAGTCCCATGCCCTACTGTTCTCCTGACTAGATCTAATCTGTTACTTCCCCCACCAGGGAAGGAAAGGTCAGGAGGGTGATGCAAAGATTAAGACAGTCAGGTGAAAACCACAACACAGACACCTTCAAACTCAATAAGAACAAACAGTAAGAGACTAAAGAGAAAAGCAACAGCATGAAGACAGCAAGAAAAAGACAATAAGGGTTAACACTAGAGTTGAGCGCGGTTCGTGGTTCGAGGTTCTCCAGTTCTAGGCTCGAGAAATTTTGGGGCCTGTTCTAGATCGAACTAGAACTCGAGCTTTTTGCAAAAGCTCGATAGTTCTAGAAACGTTCGAGAACGGTTCTAGCAGCAAAAAAACAGCTAATTCCTAGCTTGGTTTCCGCTGTAATAGTGTAAGTCACTCTGTGAATCACACTATTATGACATTTCAGTGTATAGTGTGCGTGAACAGCGCCTTCAGATCACTGCTGTTTCTATAATGGCGATCGTCATTGTTTGTTTTTTTTTCCTTGTCTTCCTTCCCAAAGCGCGCGCGTGTAGTGGGGCGGGCCAGCATGTCAGCCAATCCCAGACACACACACAGCTAAGTGGACTTTTAGCCAGAGAAGCAACGGCATGTGTGATAGGATGTCCATGTCACATGTCCCTGCATTATAAAACCGGACATTTTCCTCCAGGACGCCATTATCTCTTCTGCGTCTTTGGTGTCAGACATCACTGTCGCAGCTCCGTCCTCCTGAGTCCAATCGCCGATACAGCTGTATGCGCTCCATACACAGCGTTAGACAGCTTAGGGAGAGCACTTTCTATCAGTCCTTTTAAGGGCTCAAACCGGCAGGGTCAGAGAGCCATAGGTGACAGGTCCTGAAAACAGAGACAGCGTCTGTGTAGCCAAGGCCAGGGATTTCGTCGCTGCATTTCACCATTAGGGGGGAATAGAAAGGCAGGCTTCCATTCCTCTACCCAGAGCCCCACAATCCTGGTACTGTACCCTCCTGTCCTCTGCACACTCCAACTCATTATAACTAAGCCATTATACTAGCAAACAGTCAGTGTACCTAGTGGCATCCTAAACGTGGCTATTGGACTTTGCTATAGTCCCACTAGTGCAAAGACATTTGCAGAGCATGTCTGCCTGCATTGCACACTCCAACTCTTTTTAACTAAGCCATTATACTAGCAAACAGTCAGTGTACCTAGTGGCATCCTAAACGTGGCTATTGTACTTTTGTCTAGTCACACTATTGCAAAGATATTTGCATCACGTCTGCCTGCATTGCACACTCAAACTCTTTTTAACTAAGCCATTATGCTAGCAAACAGTCAGTGTACCTAGTGGCATCCTAAACGTGGCTATTGGACTTTTGTGTAGTCACAGTAGTGCAAAGATATTTGCAGCACGTCAGCCTGCATTGCACACTCCAACTCTTTTAACTAAGCCATTATACTAGCAAACAGTCAGTGTACCTAGTGGCATCCTAAACGTGGCTATTAAACTTTTGTCTAGTCACACTATTGCAAAGATATTTGCATCACGTCTGCCTGTATTGCACACTCCAACTCTTTTTAACTAAGCCATTATACTAGCAAACAGTCAGTGTACCTAGTGGCATCCTAAACGTGGCTATTGGACTTTTGTCTATTCACACTATTGTAAAGATATTTGCAGCACGTCTGCCTGCATTGCACACTCAAACTCTTTTTAACTAAGCCATTATACTAGCAAACAGTCAATGTACCTAGTGGCATCCTAAACGTGGCTATTGTACTTTTGTCTATTCACACTATTGTAAAGATATTTGCAGCACGTCTGCCTGCATTGCACACTCAAACTCTTTTTAACTAAGCCATTATACTAGCAAACAGTCAGTGTACCTAGTGGCATACAAGAAGTGGCTATTGTACTTTTGTCTATTCACACTATTGTAAAGATATTTGCAGCACGTCTGCCTGCATTGCACACTCAAACTCTTTTTAACTAAGTCATTATACTAGCAAACAGTCAGTGTACCTAGTGGCATACAAGAAGTGGCTATTGTACTTTTGTCTATTCACACTATTGTAAAGATATTTGCAGCACGTCTGCCTGCATTGCACAGTCCAACTTTTTTTAACTAAGCCATTATACTAGCAAACAGTCAGTGTACCTAGTGGCATCCTAAACGTGGCTATTGTACTTTTGTCTATTCACACTATTGTAAAGATATTTGCAGCACCTCTACCTGCATTGCACACTCCAACTCTTTTTAACTAAGCCATTATGCTAGCAAACAGTCAGTGTACCTAGGGGCATCCTAAACGTGGCTATTGTACTTTTGTCTATTCACACTATTGTAAAGATATTTGCAGGACGTCTGCCTGCATTGCACACTCCAACTCTTTTTAACTAAGCCATTATACTAGCAAAAAGTCAGTGTACCTAGTGGCATACAAGAAGTGACTATTGTACTTTTGTCTATTCACACTATTGTAAAGATATTTGCAGCACGTCTGCCTGCATTGCACACTCCAACTCTTTTTAACTAAGCCATTATGCTAGCAAACAGTCAGTGTACCTAGTGGCATCCTAAACGTGGCTATTGGACTTTTGTCTATTCACACTATTGTAAAGATATTTGCAGCACGTCTGCCTGCATTGCACACTCAAACTCTTTTTAACTAAGCCAATATACTAGCAAACAGTCAGTGTACCTAGTGGCATACAAGAATTGGCTATTGTACTTTTGTCTATTCACACTATTGTAAAGATATTTGCAGCACGTCTGCCTGCATTGCACACTCCAACTCTTTTTAACTAAGCCATTATGCTAGCAAACAGTCAGTGTACCTAGTGGCATCCTAAACGTGGCTATTGTACTTTTGTCTATTCACACTATTGTAAAGATATTTGCAGCACGTCTGCCTGCATTGCACACTCAAACTCTTTTTAACTAAGCCATTATGCTAGCAAACAGTCAGTGTACCTAGTGGCATCCTAAACGTGGCTATTGGACTTTTGTCTATTCACACTATTGTAAAGATATTTGCAGCACGTCTGCCTGCATTGCACACTCAAACTCTTTTTAACTAAGCCATTATACTAGCAAACAGTCAGTGTACCTAGTGGCATACAAGAAGTGGCTATTGGACTTTTGTCTATTCACACGATTGTAAAGATATTTGCAGCACGTCTGCCTGCATTGCACACTCAAACTCTTTTTAACTAAGCCATTATACTAGCAAACAGTCAGTGTACCTAGTGGCATACAAGAAGTGGCTATTGTACTTTTGTCTATTCACACTATTGTAAAGATATTTGCAGCACGTCTGCCTGCATTGCACACTCCAACTTTTTTTAACTAAGCCATTATACTAGCAAACAGTCAGTGTACCTAGTGGCATCCTAAACGTGGCTATTTTACTTTTGTCTATTCACACTATTGTAAAGATATTTGCAGCACGTCTGCCTGCATTGCACACTCCAACTCTTTTTAACTAAGACATTATGCTAGCAAACAGTCAGTGTACCTAGTGGCATCCTAAACGTGGCTATTGGACTTTTGTCTATTCACACTATTGTAAAGATATTTGCAGCACGTCTGCCTGCATTGCACACTCAAACTCTTTTTAACTAAGCCATTATACTAGCAAACAGTCAGTGTACCTAGTGGCATACAAGAATTGGCTATTGTACTTTTGTCTATTCACACTATTGTAAAGATATTTGCAGCACGTCTGCCTGCATTGCACACTCCAACTCTTTTTAACTAAGCCATTATGCTAGCAAACAGTCAGTGTACCTAGTGGCATCCTAAACGTGGCTATTGTACTTTTGTCTATTCACACTATTGTAAAGATATTTGCAGCACGTCTGCCTGCATTGCACACTCAAACTCTTTTTAACTAAGCCATTATGCTAGCAAACAGTCAGTGTACCTAGTGGCATCCTAAACGTGGCTATTGGACTTTTGTCTATTCACACTATTGTAAAGATATTTGCAGCACGTCTGCCTGCATTGCACACTCAAACTCTTTTTAACTAAGCCATTATACTAGCAAACAGTCAGTGTACCTAGTGGCATACAAGAAGTGGCTATTGGACTTTTGTCTATTCACACGATTGTAAAGATATTTGCAGCACGTCTGCCTGCATTGCACACTCAAACTCTTTTTAACTAAGCCATTATACTAGCAAACAGTCAGTGTACCTAGTGGCATACAAGAAGTGGCTATTGTACTTTTGTCTATTCACACTATTGTAAAGATATTTGCAGCACGTCTGCCTGCATTGCACACTCCAACTTTTTTTAACTAAGCCATTATACTAGCAAACAGTCAGTGTACCTAGTGGCATCCTAAACGTGGCTATTTTACTTTTGTCTATTCACACTATTGTAAAGATATTTGCAGCACGTCTGCCTGCATTGCACACTCCAACTCTTTTTAACTAAGACATTATGCTAGCAAACAGTCAGTGTACCTAGTGGCATCCTAAACGTGGCTATTGTACTTTTGTCTATTCACACTATTGTAAAGATATTTGCAGCATGTCTGCCTGCATTGCACACTCCAACTTTTTTTAACTAAGCCATTATACTAGCAAACAGTCAGTGTACCTAGTGGCATCCTAAACTTGGCTATTGTACTTTTGTCTATTCCCACTATTGTAAAGATATTTGCAGCACGTCTGCCTGCATTGCACACTCAAACTTTTTTTAACTAAGCCATTATGCTAGCAAACAGTCAGTGTACCTAGTGGCATCCTAAACGTGGCTATTGTACTTTTGTCTATTCACACTATTGTAAAGATATTTGCAGCACGTCTGCCTGCATTGCACACTCCAACTTTTTTTAACTAAGCCATTATACTAGCAAACAGTCAGTGTACCTAGTGGCATCCTAAACGTGGCTATTGTACTTTTGTCTATTCACACTATTGTAAAGATATTTGCAGCACGTCTGCCTGCATTGCACACTCCAACTTTTTTTAACTAAGCCATTATACTAGCAAACAGTCAGTGTACCTAGTGGCATCCTAAACGTGGCTATTGTACTTTTGTCTATTCACACTATTGTAAAGATATTTGCAGCACGTCTGCCTGCATTGCACACTCAAACTCTTTTTAACTAAGCCATTATACTAGCAAACAGTCAGTGTACCTAGTGGCATACAAGAAGTGGCTATTGTACTTTTGTCTATTCACACTATTGTAAAGATATTTGCAGCACGTCTGCCTGCATTGCACAGTCCAACTTTTTTTAACTAAGCCATTATACTAGCAAACAGTCAGTGTACCTAGTGGCATCCTAAACGTGGCTATTGGACTTTTGTCTAGTCACACTAGTGCAAATCTATGTGCAGCACCTCTGCATGACACCCTCCTGCTCTGTTTTTAATAAGCTATAATGATAGCAAAAAATACTGTCTTTTTACAGAGACTGTATTTCATGCTACTGAGCATGCTCAGGCACTTACTGCATCAGAGACTAGGTCCGGTAATGAACTCTTTGGCCCTGCCCCTGATGTGGGGGGGCACATATAGACCACAGGGCATCAGGTGTCCTCCCAAATGGCTTGCAGAGGCCCACCCCTATGACTTTTCACCGCATTATTGATGGTCAGACGATGACTGGTGAGGTGTTTGGGTCATGGCAGCCATGAGGTCATCATTGAAGTTGCGGTTCCAAATAGGACGCTAGTTATGCCACTCATGACGTGTCACTCTACTTTTGTCTCCAGGAGGTGCATTGTGGTTCACCCTGGTTTGGGGCGGACCCAGGTTATAAAAGGGGCTGGAGCCAACAAGGAGGTGCGCAGTCTTCTATTATGCTCCGAAAGAGCACACCTCCATGTGTTGAACCCATTGCGGCTTTAGGCCAGAGGTAGGCAGGGATAGGGTGTCGATGCAGGCCACCACCACAGTTGGTAACGCAGAACGGTTAAGACCAGCTCCTGTCGTACCAGTCCTGCTTGTGCAGCCCAGTGGTATTAACAGGCCTGCTGCTGCTGAT
Source organism: Anomaloglossus baeobatrachus (assembly GCF_048569485.1). Lineage (NCBI taxonomy): Eukaryota > Metazoa > Chordata > Amphibia > Anura > Aromobatidae > Anomaloglossus > Anomaloglossus baeobatrachus. The sequence continues at coordinate 270,308,880 of NC_134353.1, read as the reverse complement.
GCGCCTGCTGTCCACAGGTGTGCCCCTACGCACACGGTCAGCATACTCAATGGCCCCTGTGTTGTTAACAGGGAGTTCCTGGGCTGGATGGGCATGTGGACCCTGTGACGCTAACAGGGCTCACAGTCTCCAGATCCGAATGGCGTCTAACTCGGTTCAGGCTACTATTAGTTTCATAGCCACACAGCTCTGTATCCTCCACCAAACCTTCCAGTTGCCAACCTCTCCTTTTCCAACTGGGAGCACGGTGGACACTGACTGCTGATGGGGATATATACCTTTCTCTTTCTTTTCTTATTAATTTTCGTTATATAGCGGTAACATAGTATATACCACTTTATCCAAATCTGCCAGTCCCACTGTAACAGATGGTGTTTCTTCAGCAAATGTTACTGTTGCTTAACCACAAAATCCACGGACCAAAACTTTTTTCCCCTTTCCAACACAACTGTTCCCCTTTCCACCAGCATCTGTCCTTTTTCAACTCATTTTGGTATATGACCAAAAGTGCAACTCTGCAGGGACACCGTACTCAACGCCATCTCAGCACAGCAGCCATCCCTCGGTCCCTCCGATGTGGACAAGTAAAAGACCATTTCCTTCTATCCATGACAAAGCGTTGAGATTCACTCTGTGCAGCACTGGTGTTTAGTGGAAAAGTAGATCTAAGATTGCGTACCACATTCTGCAGATACTCCTGTATATGTGCGTCCATTTCTATGGCAGGAATTATTTTGCCAAATTTTGTCTTGTACCGGGGATGTAACAGTGTGGCAACCCAGTATTCTGGATTACTTTGAATTCGTACAATCCGAGGGTCATGTTGTAGGTAGTGCAGCTGGAAGCCGCTCATGTGTCTTGTGCATCCAGGAGGACCAAGTCCTTGGTGTGTTGGTGGCAGAGAGGTGAGAATCGTGCCTCCTTCCTCTGCCCTCTCCCCACAACCTCGCACAACCGAAATGTGAGCAAGCTCTCACTCATCTGCTGAGTCTTCCATGCCCATCGCCAGTTCGTCCTCCATTTCTTCATGGGCTCCTGCACCTTCCTCAACACATTTTGCTGATACTATGCGCCCTTGTTAATCCCTCTCCCTCACCATTACTGCCGCATAGGTGCCGCTGACCATCTGGACCTCGTAGATCTTGTTATCCCTTCCGCATTTGACTCCTCCTGTACTTCCTCCCCTTCCTCTTGTCCCAACACCTGACTCCGAATAATAATTACAGTGCGCTCCATCATGTAGATGACCAGAATTGTCACGCTGAGAATGACATTGCCAGTGCTAAACATCTTCGTCGACATTTGTAAACTGTGTAGCAGGGTGCATAGGTCCTTGATCTGACACCACTCCAGCAGCGTGATCTGCACCACCTCTGGATCAAGTTTTTCCAGGCTATATGTCATAACGTATTGCAGCAGGGTTCGGCGGTGCTGCCACAAACGCTGCAACATGTGCAGATTCAAAATCCTGCGTGTGGGCACATCGCATTTCAGGCGTTTAACCACCAGACCTAAAGACTTCTGTAGCGACGAAAGTTGTTGAGCTGCTGTGTGCGCACGATGGAAGTGAGCACATAGCGAGCGTGCACGCTGCACAAGGCCATGTAGGCCGTGATGGTGTTTTAAAAATTGCTTGAGAATTAGGTTCAACACGTGAGCCATACAAGGCACGTGTGTCACATTGCCCTGACGATGGCCCGCAGCCAGGTTTGCATCATTGCCGCACACGGCTGTTAAGTCACCAACGGAGTCCGCTCCGTCAATTTGTACTCCGGTCGCCAGGTGACAACGTGTTCCTTTCATGAATAGTGCTGATGATGGGAGAGGAGTCGATGCCAGCGGCGCAGGTGGACGCAGGTTATGCTCACCCACTGGGCTGCATTACCTTGACAGATGCAGAATCTCTGGCTGAATGTAGCTGGTGGGTATCTCACAGATGAAATACCATCATTCAGCTACAACCAATGGGAAGACACCACACCCTTTTTTATGCCCATCCTGTCTGCAGACCACTGCCAGACATAGCTATGACCTCTGGTTACTTTTACCCCCAGTTCAGTTTTATGATTTTGTGTGCTTGTTACCTGACTACTTTTCCTGCTTGCTGTTTATGTACCTTGTTGGCCGATCCGCATTTCACCTCTGCTTGTTTTCTGATTAAGTCCTGGCCGTCCCATTCTGTTCCTGTTCCTCAATTAATGTTTTGACCCTGCCTGACTACTATTCTCTGGAACTGCAGCCTTCCACAGGTATTAATCACCTTGGGCCCTGTGCAATTCCTAATCCCTCACAAAATCAAGGCACTCGGAATTTGAAGAGGAAATTTGAAAATAAACAGCCAAATAGGAATAAACAAGGGAGAAAGGACTTCAATGATGATCCGCTTAAGGTAATCAACCTATCTGATTTTGAATTAACACCGACTGATATTTCAGTCCTTTCTAAAGGACTAACTTTTGCACCATCTGCACGTTTTGACATTTTTACAGCCATAAAAGACCTGCATCTCTTTGGTCGGAATTTGATCTTTAAGAAATGGTTTCATAATGAGGATGAAAGAAGTCTCTTTCCCTCAGATGAGGAACAAGAATCTATCCGTATTCTTGAAGAATTGGCATTGGAGCATACACTTGGTGACAAGGGTAAGATACCTGAAACTATCTGACAGAAGTCTCAAAAATTTCCCCCATTGGCTTCTTGTCCAGCAGTAGACCTCTTTGTAAAACTGGTCTCGGAAGATTTTGGTAAAATCTCTAGAAATATCTATAGAGAGAATTTGTCCCTAGAAGAGAGGCAGAGTCTGAACCGCCTGAAAAAAATCCCGGGAGTTCTATTTAAACCCTCAGATAAAGGGGGTAATGTGGTCCTTTGGCCACAGAAAATGTATGAGACAGAAGCATATAGGCAATTGAGAGATGGACATTGTTATAAGAAATTGACCTTTAACCCTTTAAATTCCTACAGGAGTATTTTGACAAACATCTTGGAGAAGGGTGTATCATCAGGACAGATCACCAGGAAATTATCAGAGGCCTTGAATGTTTCCAATCCAACTGTACCTACCCTGTATTTTTTACCAAAAATACACAAAAATCAAGAAAATCCCCCAGGTAGGCCAATTGTATCTGGTGTTGGTGGTCTTATGGAAAATGCATGCCAGTTCATCGATTTTCATCTTAAAAAATCTGTTGAGAGTTTACCATCATATCTTCAAGATACCTCAGATCTTTTGAAAAAATTGGATCAGGTTTACATTGAGGACGACATGCTCTTGGTGACCTGCGATGTAGAGGCGCTTTATACCTCCATCCGTCACCAAGATGGTATTAGAGCTACCTCTTTCTATTTAGAAATGAGTAACATGGAGGCTGACTTCACTGATTTTTTGTTGGAATTACTGAATTTCACTTTGACGCACAACTTTTTTATCTTCAACAAAGCTTTCTACCTACAGCTCCAGGGAACAGCGATGGGGGCGGCTTGTGCCCCATCGTATGCAAATCTTTTCCTGGGGCTGTGGGAGAGGGAGCTGTTCCTCTCGGATGGTGATTCATCAATGGACCGGGTCATATTTTGGGCCCGGTACATTGATGATATTTTCATCATCTGGAGGGGAAGTGTTGAAGAATTAAGGATATTTTTTGAAGCCTTAAATGTGAACCGATACAACCTTCGCTTTACATATAAATACGACACAAAGGAGATTGATTTTTTGGACGTTGTAATAAAGAGAGATCAGAAAAACCAAATCCAAACGGATATGTTTAGGAATAGAGTTGAGCGCGGTTCGTGGTTCGTGGTTCTCCAGTTCTAGGCTCGAGTGATTTTGGGGCATGTTCTAGATCGAACTAGAACTCGAGCTTTTTGCAAAAGCTCGATAGTTCTAGAAACGTTCGAGAACGGTTCTAGCAGCAAAAAACCAGCTAAATCCTAGCTTGGTTTCTGCTGTAATAGTGTAAGTCACTCTGTGAATCACACTATTATGACATTTCAGTGTATAGTGTGCGTGAACAGCGCCTTCAGATCACTGCTGTTTCTATAATGGCGATCGCCATTTTTTTTTTTTTTTTTTCTTGTCTTCCTTCCCTAAGCGCGCGCGTCTTGTGGGGCGGGCCAGCATGTCAGCCAATCCCAGACACACACACAGCTAAGTGGACTTTTAGCCAGAGAAGCAACGGCATGTGTGATAGGATGTCCATGTCACATGTCCCTGCATTATAAAAACGGACATTTTCCTCCAGGACGCCATTATCTCTTCTGCGTCTTTGGTGTCAGACATCACTGTCGCAGCTCCGTCCTCCTGAGTCCTATCGCCGATACAGCTGTATGCGCTCCATACACAGCGTTAGACAGCTTGGGGAGAGCACTTTCTAGCAGTCCTTTTAAGGGCTCAAACCAGCAGGGTCAGAGTTAAGGTGACAGGTCCTGAAAACAGCGCCAGCGTCTGTGTAGCCAAGGTCAGGGATTTCCTCCCTGCATTTCCCTATTAGGAGGGATAGAAAGGCAGGCTTCCATTCCTCTACCCAGAGACCCACAACCCTGCCACTGTACCATCCTGTCCTCTGCACACTCCAATCCATAACTAAGCCATTATACTAGCAAACAGTCAGTGTACCTAGTGGCATCCTATACGTGGCTATTGGACTTTGCTATAGTCACACTAGTGCAAAGACATTTGCAGCACCTCTACCTGCATTGCACACTCCAACTCATTATAACTAAGCCATTATACTAGCAAACAGTCAGTGTACCTAGTGGCATCCTAAACGTGGCTATTGGACTTTTGTCTATTCACACTATTGTAAAGATATTTGCAGCATGTCTGCCTGCATTGCACACTCCAACTTTTTTTAACTAAGCCATTATACTAGCAAACAGTCAGTGTACCTAGTGGCATCCTAAACGTGGCTATTGGACTTTTGTCTACTAAAACTAGTGGAAAGATATTTGCAGCACGTCTGCCTGCATTGCACACTCCACCTTTTTTAACTCAGCCATTATACTAGCAAACAGTCAGTGTACCTAGTGGCATACAAGAAGTGGCTATTGTACTTTTGTCTATTCACACTATTGTAAAGCTATTTGCAGCACGTCTGCCTGCATTGCACACTCCAACTCTTTTTAACTAAGCCATTATGCTAGCAAACATTCAGTGTACCTAGTGGCATCCTAAACGTGGCTATTGGACTTTTGTCTATTCACACTATTGTAAAGATATTTGCAGCACGTCTGCCTGCATTGCACACTCCACCTTTTTTTAACTCAGCCATTATACTAGCAAACAGTCAGTGTACCTAGTGGCATCCTAAACGTGGCTATTGGACTTTTGTCTATTCACACTATTGTAAAGATATTTGCAGCACGTCTGCCTGCATTGCACACTCCAACTTTTTTAAACTAAGCCATTATACAAGCAAACAGTCAGTGTACCTAGTGGCATACAAGAAGTGGCTATTGCACTTTTGTCTATTCACACTATTGTAAAGCTATTTGCAGCACGTCTGCCTGCATTGCACACTCCACCTTTTTTTAACTCAGCCATTATACTAGCAAACAGTCAGTGTACCTAGTGGCATCCTAAACGTGGCTATTGGACTTTTGTCTATTCACACTATTGTAAAGATATTTGCAGCACGTCTGCCTGCATTGCACACTCCAACTTTTTTTAAACTAAGCCATTATACTAGCAAACAGTCAGTGTATCTAGTGGCATACAAGAAGTGGCTATTGTACTTTTGTCTATTCACACTATTGTAAAGCTATTTGCAGCACGTCTGCCTGCATTGCACACTCCAACTCTTTTTAACTAAGCCATTATGCTAGCAAACAGTCAGTGTACCTAGTGGCATCCTAAACGTGGCTATTGTACTTTTGTCTATTCACACTATTGTAAAGATATTTGCAGCACGTCTGCCTGCATTGCACAGTCCAACTTTTTTTAACTAAGCCATTATACTAGCAAACAGTCAGTGTACCTAGTGGCATCCTAAACGTGGCTACTGTACTTTTGTCTATTCACACTATTGTAAAGATATTTGCAGCACGTCTGTATGCATTGCACAGTCCAAGTTTTTTTAACTAAGCCATTATACTAGCAAACAGTCAGTGTACCTAGTGGCATACACGAAGTGGCTATTGTACTTTTGTCTATTCACACTATTGTAAAGATATTTGCAGCACGTCTGCCTGCATTGCACACTCCACCTTTTTTTAACTCAGCCATTATACTAGCAAACAGTCAGTGTACCTAGTGGCATCCTAAACGTGGCTATTGGACTTTTGTCTATTCACACTATTGTAAAGATATTTGCAGCACGTCTGCCTGCATTGCACACTCCAACTTTTTTAAACTAAGCCATTATACTAGCAAACAGTCAGTGTACCTAGTGGCATACAAGAAGTGGCTATTGTACTTTTGTCTATTCACACTATTGTAAAGATATTTGCAGCACGTCTGCCTGCATTGCACACTCCAACTTTTTTAAACTAAGCCATTATACTAGCAAACAGTCAGTGTACCTAGTGGCATACAAAAAGTGGCTATTGTACTTTTGTCTATTCACACTATTGTAAAGCTATTTGCAGCACGTCTGCCTGCATTGCACACTCCAACTCTTTTTAACTAAGCCATTATGCTAGCAAACAGTCAGTGTACCTAGTGGCATCCTCAACGTGGCTATTGTACTTTTGTCTATTCACACTATTGTAAATCTATTTGCAGCACGTCTGCCTGCATTGCACACTCCAACTCTTTTTAACTAAGCCATTATGCTAGCAAACAGTCAGTGTACCTAGTGGCATCCTAAACGTGGCTATTGTACTTTTGTCTATTCACACTATTGTAAAGTTATTTGCAGCACGTCTGCCTGCATTGCACAGTCCAACTTTTTTTAACTAAGCCATTATACTAGCAAACAGTCAGTGTACCTAGTGGCATCCTAAACGTGGCTATTGGACTTTTGTCTATTCACACTATTGTAAAGATATTTGCAGCACGTCTGCCTGCATTGCACACTCCAAGTTTTTTTAACTAAGCCATTATACTAGCAAACAGTCAGTGTACCTAGTGGCATCCTAAACGTGGCTATTGGACTTTTGTCTATTCACACTATTGTAAAGCTATTTGCAGCACGTCTGCCTGCATTGCACACTCCAACTCTTTTTAACTAAGCCATTATGCTAGCAAACAGTCAGTGTACCTAGTGGCATCCTAAACGTGGCTATTGTACTTTTGTCTATTCACACTATTGTAAAGATATTTGCAGCACGTCTGCCTGCATTGCACAGTCCAACTTTTTTTAACTAAGCCATTATACTAGCAAACAGTCAGTGTACCTAGTGGCATCCTAAACGTGGCTATTGGACTTTTGTCTATTCACACTATTGTAAAGATATTTGCAGCACGTCTGCCTGCATTGCACACTCCACCTTTTTTTAACTCAGCCATTATACTAGCAAACAGTCAGTGTACCTACTGGCATCCTAAACGTGGCTATTGGACTTTTGTCTAGTCACACTACTGCAAATCTATGTGCAGCACCTCTGCATGACACCCTCCTGCTCTGTTTTAAATAAGCTATAATGATAGCAAAAAATACTGCCATTTAGTGGCAACATAGAACTGGCTGTTGTATTCCATTAGTGCCCCACTGGTGACAAGCTATTTATAGCACCTCTACATGACACTCTTCTGCTCTGTTTTTAATAAGCTATAATGATAGCAAAAAATACTGCCATTTAGTGGCAACATAGAACTGGCTGTTGTATTCCATTAGTGCCCCACTGGTGACAAGCTATTTATAGCACCTCTACATGACACCCTCCTGCTCTGTTTTTAATAAGCTATAATGATAGCAAAAAATACTGCCATTTAGTGGCATCATAGAACTGCCTGTTGTATTCCATTAGTGCCCCACTGGTGACAAGCTATTTATAGCACCTCTACATGACACCCTCATGCACATTTTGCTACGCTAATGTTATAGCAAACTCATGGAATTCATTGCTGCATTTCATAATTCGGAGGGATAGAAAGTCAGGCTTCCTTTAGCTTTTCCTTCTGTTCATAGACAGCATCTCCAAGAGCAATTTCCCCTCCACGTCTAAGTGTGGAGAGGCAGCTAGTGCGCATGCGTGTGCCGATTTACCCCAGCTGCAGCCTAATTACAGTGTTTCGCCTAGTGAGTATGCTCAGCCTGACTGTGTTATTCCTGACACTAAGTCTTCATTTCGGGATACGGCGCATGCTCCCACACTAAGTGTGAAAAGCCTCTTTGCACAGGTGCTTGCATTCCGTGCCGGGTCTAAGTCCTGTTTTGTGCCTAGACACCATGCTAAAGCTGATAGTCTTTTTTCAGAGACTGTATTTCATGCTACTGAGCATGCTCAGGCACTTCCTGCATCAGAGACTAGGTCCGGTAATGAACTCTTTGGCCCTGCCCCTGATGTGGGGGTCCCATATAGACCACAGGGCATCAGGTGTCCTCCCAAATGGCTTGCAGAGGCCCACCCCTATGACTTGTCACCGCATTATTGATGGTCAGACGATGACTGGTGAGGTGTTTGGGTCATGGCAACCATGAGGTCATCATTGAAGTTGCGGTTCCAAATAGGACGCAAGTTATGCCACTCATGACGTGTCACTCTACTTTTGTCTCCAGGAGGTTCATTGTGGTTCACCCTTGTTTGGGGCGGACCCAGGTTATAAAAGGGGCTGGAGCCAACAAGGAGGTGCGCATTCTTCTATTATGCTCCGAAAGAGCACACCTCCATGTGTTGAACCCATTGCGGCTTTAGGCCAGAGGTAGGCAGGGATAGGGTGTCGATGCAGGCCACCACCACAGTTGGTAACGCAGAATGGTTAAGACCAGCTCCTGTCCTACCAGTCCTGCTTGTGCAGCCCAGTGGCATTAACAGGCCTGCTGCTGCTGATGCGCCTGCTGTCCACAGGTGTGCCCATACGCACACGGTCAGCGTACTCAATGGCCCCTGTGTTGTTAACAGGGAGTTCCTGGGCTGGGTGGGCATGTGGACCCTGTGACGCTAACAGGGCTCACAGTCTCCAGATCCGAATGGCGTCTAACTCGGTTCAGGCTACTATTAGTTTCATAGCCACACAGCTCTGTATCCTCCACCAAACCTTCCAGTTGCCAACCTCTCCTTTTCCAACTGGGAGCACGGTGGACACTGACTGCTGATGGGGATATATACCTTTCTCTTTCTTTTCTTATTAATTTTCGTTATATAGCGGTAACATAGTATATACCACTTTATCCAAATCTGCCAGTCCCACTGGAACAGATGGTGTTTCTTCAGCAAATGTTACTGTTGCTTAACCACCAAATCCACGGACCAAAACTTTTTTCCCCTTTCCAACACACCTGTTCCCCTTTCCACCAGCATCTGTCCTTTTTCAACTCATTTTGGTATATGACCAAAAGTGCAACTCTGCAGGGACACCGTACTCAACGCCATCTCAGCACAGCAGCCATCCCTCGGTCCCTCCGATGTGGACAAGTAAAAGACCATTTCCTCCTATCCATGACAAAGCGTTGAGATTCACTCTGTGCAGCACTGGTGTTTAGTGGAAAAGTAGATCTAAGATTGCGTACCACATTCTGCAGATACTCCTGTATATGTGCGTCCATTTCTATGGCAGGAATTATTTCGCCAAATTTTGTCTTGTACCGGGGATCTAACAGTGTGGCAACCCAGTATTCAGGATTACTACGAATTCGTACAATCCGAGGGTCATGTAGGTAGTGCAGCAAGAAGGCGCTCATGTGTCTTGTGCATCCAGGAGGACCAAGTCCTTGGTGTGTTGGTGGCAGAGAGGTGAGAATCGTGCCTCCTTCCTCTGCCCTCTCCCCACAACCTCGCACAACCAAAATGTGAGCAAGCTCTCACTCATCTGCTGAGTCTTCCATGCCCATCGCCATTTCGTCCTCCATTTCTTCATGGGCTCCTGCACTTTCATCAACACTTTTTGCTGATACTATGCGCCCTTGTTAATCCCTCTCCCTCACCATGAATGCCGCATAGGTGCCGCTGACCATCTGGACCTCGTAGATCTTGTTATCTCTTCCGCATATGACTCCTCCTGTACTTCCTCCCCTTCCTCTTGTCCCAACACCTGACTCCGAATAATAATTACAGTGTGCTCCATCATGTAGATGACCAGAATTGTCACGCTGAGAATGACATTGCCAGTGCTAAACATCTTTGTCGACATTTGTAAACTGTGTAGCAGGGTACATAGGTCCTTGATCTGACACCACTCCAGCAGCGTGATCTGCACCACCTCTTGATCAAGTTATCCCAGGCTATATGTCATACCGTATTTCAGCAGGGTTCGGCGGTGCTGCCACAAACGCTGCAACATGTGCAGATTCAAATTCCTGCGTGTCGGAACATCGCATTTCCGGCGTTTAACTGCCAGACCCTAAGACTTCCGTAGTGATGAAAGTTGTTGAGCTGCTGTGTGCGCACGATGGAAGTGAGCACATAGCGAGCGTGCCCGCTGCACAAGGCCATGTAGGCCGGGATGGTGTTTTAAAAATTGCTGGAGAATTTGGTTCAACACGTGAGCCATACAAGGCACGCGTGTCACATTGCCCTGAGGATGGCCCGCAGCCAGGTTTGCATCATTGCCGCACACGGCTGTTAAGTCACCAACGGAGTCCGCTCCGTCAATTTGTACTCCGGTCGCCAGGTGACAACGTGTTCCTTTCATGAATAGTGCTGATGATGGGAGAGGAGTCGATGCCAGCGGCGCAGGTGGACGCAGGTTATGCTCACCCACTGGGCTGCATTACCTTGACAGATGCAGAATCTCTGGCTGAATGTAGCTGGTGGGTATCTCACAGATGAAATACCATCATTCAGCTACAACCAATGGGAAGACACCACACCCTTTTTTATGCCCATCCTGTCTGCAGACCACTGCCAGACATAGCTATGACCTCTGGTGAGTTTTACCCCCAGTTCAGTTTTATGATTTTGTGTGCTTGTTACCTGACTACTTTTCCTGCTTGCTGTTTATGTACCTTGATGGCCGATCCGCATTTCACCTCTGCTTGTTTTCTGATTAAGTCCTGGCCGTCCCATTCTGTTCCTGTTCCTCAATTAATGTTTTGACCCTGCCTGACTACTATTCTCTGGAACTGCAGCCTTCCACAGGTATTAATCACCTTGGGCCCTGTGCAATTCCTAATCCCTGTATAGGGGTTAAAGGGTTTCAGGGTTCTAGGGGTCCTGCTTGGTGGGTGGCTTCCCTCTAGCCTATCATTAACAGCCCATCTGAGTGTGTGGATCAAGGAAGGCGTTACACCGTGCTCTCTGCAGAAGGCCATGTGGTCCAGGATAGTGCTTTAAAAATGGCTGGACAACCAGGTTCAACACGTGAACCACACAAGCCATGTGTGTCACATTGTCACAGCGAAGGGCCGCACCCATGTTTGCATCATTGTCGCACCCGGCCTTCCCTGGCTGCTGGTTGAGTGGAGACAACCATTGATGAAACTCGGTATCCAGAGCTAACCGTCCACAACTTCTCAGCGGTGTGACTCACATTTCCCATACATTTCAAAGTAAAACTTTGACCGCCTGATGGCATTGAGCTCTGCTGCCAGCATAGTAAGGAGGTGTGTGGTAGTCCTTGTGCGCAGTTACAAGGAAGGGTGGCCTGACCACACAGGGTTTGCGCCAAGGTGGAGGACCCACACGAGGTTGAAGAGGCAGAAGCAGTGTATTAACTTATACATACAGAAGAAGGATTGAAACAACTCGTGGGGACGGCAAGACTTGGACAGCAGACCCTTCTCCATCTCTCACCATAGTTTGCCAGTGCCCAGTCAGTGACATGTAATGACCCTGTCTATGCTTACTGGTCCAAGTATCTGTGTTGAAATGCACCCTGTCGCACACAGAGTTTCTCAAGGAAGTGGTGATGTTGTGTGCGACATGCTGGTGTAGCGCGGGCATGCTGTTCTTGGAGAAGCAGTGGTGATTGGGCATCTTGTACTGGATCACAGCGACAGACATAAGGTCTCTAAAATCCTGTGTGTCCACTAGGCGGAAAGGCAGCATTTTGGTAGCCAACAGCTTACAGAGGGATAGAGTCAACCTCTTCGCTTTGTCATGGGTCGCAGGAAGTGGCCTTTTATTTTACCACATCTGAGGGACAGAGATCTGGCTGCTGTGTGTAGACGGTGTTGAGTAGGGTGTCCCTGGAAAAATGCAGGTTTGTGAGGAAAGTGCAGGCGGAGACATGATGTTGCCTTCATCCAACGTTGGTGCTATCAATGTCTGAGAGAGCTGTACACACGTACTTGTTTCCCCTTCCAAACCAACTGACGACCTACCAAGCAAACTGCTTGTTGCGGTTACAGTGGTGGAAGTTGTGGGTGGAAAAACAGGTGTGACAGCTGTCCCCACAGTCCTAGAAGATGACGAGCGCGCGGATGCACTGGAAGGGGCAGGCGGTGGATGGTTCGCTCCGCTAGGCCGCATTGCAGCACGGTGAGCTTCCCACCGGGCCATATGATATTTATTCATGTGACGATTCATGGAAGAAGTTGTCAAACTGCTGAGGTTTTGACCTCTACTAAGAGAACCATGACAAATTTTACAGATCACATAATTTGGGCGATCTTTTTCTATGTCAAAAAAGGACCAGGCTAGGCAAGGCTTAGAGGCCATGCGACCTGTTGATCCACCCCGAATAATGCTCAGAGGCAGAGTGGTGGCTGAGGATGCAGTTGTAGACGTGCTACCAGTGCTCTGACTCTGTCCAGGAAGGCGCAAGGTAACTTCGTCGTCGGTTGCATCCTCCTCCACCGCCTCTGTTGACCTCCTCGAGTGTCTGACTGTGGGTTGACAGTAGGTGGGATCTAGAACTTCATCATCAATTGTTGTGTTTGCACTCCCCTCCCCCTCACACCGAGTCTCTTCTTGCCCTGACCGAATATTTCAGTTGTCATCCCAATCGGGTATCTGCGTCTCATCTTCATCAGTATGTTCCTCATTGTCTATAACCACAGGTGTTGGAAAGGCAGCATTTTGGTAGCCAACAGTTTGCAGATGCTGAAAGTCAACCTCCAAGCCATGTCATGACCTTCTAAAAGCATGTAAAACACAGCGAGGGGACTCCAACCACAGTCTCCCTCGTTGCCACTAACTGGGCCACACACACCCCACTTGACTGGCATCAGTTGACCCCCCTTTTGAAAAAGAAAAAGATGCTTTGCATGAAGCACTCTCAAAAATACGCGTGCCTTTCCCGTCCCCTGGCTGACCCAGGGGAAGAAAAGTCCTCTGAGACCCATGACTTGTTCATCTTGGTTCTTTTAGAAACACAGCGAGGGGACTCCAACCACAGTCTCCCTCGTTGCCACTAACTGGGCCACACACACCCCACTTGACTGGCATTAGTTGACCCAATTTTCAAGATGAAAAAGATGCTTTGCATGAAGCACTCTCAAAAATACGCGTGCCTTTCCCGTCCCCTGGCTGACCCAGGGGAAGAAAAGTCCTCTGAGAGCCATGACTTGTTCATCTTGGTTCTTTTAGAAACACAGCGAGGGGACTCCAACCACAGTCTCCCTCGTTGCCACTAACTGGGCCACACACACCCCACTTGACTGGCATCGGTTGACCCCCCCTTTTGAAAAAGAAAAAGATGCTTTGCATGAAGCACTCTCAAAAATATGCGTGCCTTTCCCGTCCCCTGGCTGACCCAGGGGAAGAAAAGTCCTCTGAGACCCATGACTTGTTCATCTTGGTTCTTTTAGAAACACAGCGAGGGGACTCCAACCACAGTCTCCCTCGTTGGAACTAACTGGGCCACACACACCCCACTTGACTGGCATCAGTTGACCCAATTTTCAAGATGAAAAAGATGCTTTGCATGAAGCACTCTCAAAAATACGCGTGCCTTTCCCGTCCCCTGGCTGACCCAGGGGAAGAAAAGTCCTCTGAGACCCATGACTTGTTCATCTTGGTTCTTTTAGAAACACAGCGAGGGGACTCCAACCACAGTCTCCCTCGTTGCCACTAACTGGGCCACACACACCCCACTTGACTGGCATCGGTTGACCCCCCCTTTTGAAAAAGAAAAAGATGCTTTGCATGAAGCACTCTCAAAAATACGCGTGCCTTTCCCGTCCCCTGGCTGACCCAGGGGAAGAAAAGTCCTCTGAGACCCATGACTTGTTCATCTTGGTTCTTTTAGAAACACAGCGAGGGGACTCCAACCACAGTCTCCCTCGTTTCCACTAACTGGGCCACACACACCCCACTTGACTGGCATCAGTTGACCCCCATTTTCAAGATGAAAAAGATGCTTTGCATGAAGCACTCTCAAAAATACGCGTGCCTTTCCCGTCCCCTGGCTGACCCAGGGGAAGAAAAGTCCTTTGAGAGCCATGACTTGTTCATCTTGGTTCTTTTAGAAACACAGCGAGGGGACTCCAACCACAGTCTCCCTCGTTTCCACTAACTGGGCCACACACACCCCACTTGACTGGCATCAGTTGACCCCCATTTTCAAGATGAAAAATATGCTTTGCATGAAGCACTCTCAAAAATATGCGTGCCTTTCCCGTCCCCTGGCTGACCCAGGGGAAGAAAAGTCCTCTGAGAGCCATGACTTGTTCATCTTGGTTCTTTTAGAAACACAGCGAGGGGACTCCAACCACAGTCTCCCTCGTTTCCACTAATTGGGCCACACACACCCCACTTGACTGGCATCAGTTGACCCCCATTTTCAAGATGAAAAAGATGCTTTGCATGAAGCACTCTCAAAAATACGCGTGCCTTTCCCGTCCCCTGGCTGACCCAGGGGAAGAAAAGTCCTCTGAGAGCCATGACTTGTTCATCTTGGTTCTTTTGGAAACACAGCGAGGGGACTCCAACCACAGTCTCCCTCGTTTCCACTAACTGGGCCAAACGCACCCCACTTGACTGGCATCGGTTGAGCCCCCTTTTGAAAAAGAAAAAGATGCTTTGCATGAAGCACTCTCAAAAATACGCGTGCCTTTCCCATCCCCTGGCTGACCCAGGGGAAGAAAAGTCCTCTGAGAGCCATGACTTGTTCATCTTGGTTCTTTTAGAAACACAGCGAGGGGACTCCAACCACAGTCTCCCTCGTTTCCACTAACTGGGCCACACACACCCCACTTGACTGGCATCGGTTGAGCCCCCTTTTGAAAAAGAAAAAGATGCTTTGCATGAAGCACTCTCAAAAATACGCGTGCCTTTCCCGTCCCCTGGCTCAACCAGGGGAAGAAAAGTCCTCTGAGAGCCATGATTTGTTCATTTTGGTTCTTTTAGAAACACAGCGAGGGGACTCCAACCACAGTCTCCCTCGTTGCCACTAATTGGGCCACACACACCCCACTTGACTGACATCAGTTGATGCCCCTTTTCAAAATGAAAAAGAAGCTTTGCATGAAGCACTCTCAAAAATACGCGTGCCATTCGCCTCCCCTGGCTGACCCAGGGGAAGAAAAGTCCTCTGAGAGCCATGTCCACATTGTCAGTGGACAGACGCGTGTGCTTATCTGCCAGCAGACCCCCAGCAGCACTGAAGACAGGTTCCGAGAGAACGCTGGCTGCAGGACATGACAAGATCCCCAAGGCGTACGTGGCGAGCTCAGGCAATTTATCCAGATTGGAAGCCTAAAATGAGCAGGGCTCAAGTTGCACAATAATGGAATCGATGTTTCCTTGCATATACTCATATATCTGTGTGTCCTCCTCTTTTTCCTTGTCCAGCTGTTTTGTTTTCGCATGAGTATATGTCCTTGTCACTTTCCCATGTGTTTGTGTTGTGTTGTGAGTTGTTTGTCACCTTTTGGACACCTTTGAGGGTGTTTTCTAGGTGTTTTTCTGTGTTTGTGATTGCCTGCCATTGTTTCCTATGCAGTTCGAGTTCGGTTCGTCGAACGTTCGACGAGCCGAACTCGAACGGGACCTCCGTTCGGCGAACCGACCTCGAGCCGAACCGGGACCGGTTCGCTCATCTCTAGTTAACACCATAATCGCTCACAGCATAATGAACAACAACCACCAGTGCGTCTGGATCACAACACCCCACCAGCCCAGTTTAGGTAAGCTATAGCTGGCATTAAATGAATAATCCAGCTAGCGTATATAAGACAGGAGCAAATGTGACTGGCTACCCCACAGCACGTAATCAAAGAGACTAACAAGCAGCCCAACATAAATTAACTCTTGTTAGCCTGCTAAATCTGTGGGTCAATGCCCCATCTCCCTGCACTGATCACAAACATCAGATAAGTTAGCAGGTAGAGTGCCAGAATCTGTATTTTCCGAAGATGCTGCCCGCCAGCACAGTTGGCGATGCCTGCATAAATCTTTTTGTGACAGTACCTGTCCTTCTAAGAAGGGTCTCTGGACCCATTTTATTTGGATAGCGACAGTGAAAACTACTGACCAGTCCCTCAGCATGGATATCCAAGGCTGGTAGCCAAGTCCTTCCTTCATGATCATAACCCCACCAATGAACCAAATGGTGCAACAAATGGCGCACAAAACAGGAATCAAATTTTTTTTAAATCTGAAACTAATGCGCCATTAACTAAGACCAGAGGGAGAGGTAAGGAATAGAGATGAGCGAACCAGTCGCGGTTCGGCTCGAGGTCGGTTCGCCGAACGGAGCTCCCGTTCGAGTTCGGTTCGTCGAACGTTCGACGAACTGAACTCGAACTGCATAGGAAACAATGGCAGGCAATCACAAACACATAAAAACAACTAGAAAACACCCTCAAAGGTGTACAAAAGGTGACAAACAACTCACAACACAACACAAACACATGAGAAAGTGACAAGGACAAATTCTCATGCGAAAACAAAACAGCGTTACGAGGAAAAAGAGGACGAGACACAGATATAGGCATGGCATGCCCTTCTAAAATCATGTAAAACACCGCAAGGTGACTCCAAGCAGAGTCTCCCTTTTTTCCAAAAATTGGGCCACACAGACACCCCTTCAGTGGCAGCACTTGTGCCCCAGTTGTACACTTCACAGGTAGACTTACATCAAGCACATTCAAAAATACGCCATACTTAACCGTCCCCAGGATGGCACCGGGGTAGGTAGTAAACTCTTTCCTGATCCCAGCTCTGTTCATCTTGGATCATTTTTAAAAAACACAGCAAGCAAGGGTTACTCCAAGCGGAGTGTCCCTTTTTCCAAAAATTGTGCCCCACACACACCCACCCATTCAGTGGCAGTACTTGTGCCCTAGTTGTACCCTTCACATCTAGATTTGCATCAAGCACATTCAAAAATACGCCATACTTAACCGTCCCCAGGATGACACCGGGGTAGGTAGCAAAGTCTTTCCTGATCCCAGCTGTATGCATCTTGGATCATTTTTTAAAACTATGTAAGCAAGGGTTACTCCAAGCGGAGTGTCCCTTTTTCCAAAAATTGTGCCCCACACACACCCACCCATTCAGTGGCAGCACTTGTGCCCTAGTTGTACACTTCACAGCTAGATTTGCATCAAGCACATTCCAAATCCACAAGCATTTACTCTCCCCAGGATGACTCAGGGGTAGTAAATTCCTGGTAGATCCATGACTTGTTCATTTTGATGAACCTTAGTCTGTCCACATTGTCACTGGACAGACGCGTGCGCTTATCTGTCAGCACACACCCAGCAGCACTGAAGACACGTTCAGAGACAACGCTGGCAGCTGGACACGACAAAATCTCCAAGGCGTAAGTTGCGAGCTCTGGCCATTTTTCTAGATTTGAAGCCCAAAATGAGCAAGGCTCCATTTACAAAGTCATGGCATCGATGTTCATTTGGAGATACTCCTGTATCATCCTCTCCAGCCGTTGACTATGTGTCAGACTTGTTGTCTCTGGTGGCCTTGCAAAGGAGGGTCTAAAAAAATTATGAAAAGATTCCATAAAATTGCTGTTACCAGCACCAGATACAGTCCTACTGGTACGGGTAGACTGTTGAAGATGAAGAGACCGTCCGATGTTTGTCAAGTTACAACTGTGAGATTCACTCCCTGCGCCTGCATGGTTGTTTGGTGGAAAAGCCGAGCTAAGATCGAGTAACAGCTTCTGCTGATACTCCTGCATACGTGCGTCCCTTTCTATGGCTGGAATTATGTCACAAAATTTGGACTTGTACCGGGGATCTAATAGTGTGGCAAGCCAGTAGTCTTCATCACTTCTAATTTTGACAATATGAGGGTCATGTGGGAGGTAGTGCAACAAGAAGGCACTCATGTGTCTTGCGCAGCCATGCGGACCAAGTCCACGTTGTGTTTGTGGCATAGAGGTGCTACCCGTTCTTTCTTCCTCTGACATCTCCCCCCAACCTCTTTCAACTGAAATTTGACCAAGGTCTCCCTCATCCGCTGAGTCTTCCATGTCCATGGACAGTTCGGCCTCCATTTCTTCATGTTCTCCTGCACCTTCCTCAACATTTCGCCTGCTACCATGCGCCCTTGTTGATCCCTGTCCCCCATGGTCCCATGCCTGCTGCGTTGGTGATGATGAACGTCTGGACCTTGGTGATGTTGCTGTCCCTTGCGCATATGAATCCTCCTGTAGTTCCTCCCCTTCCTGTTGTCCCACCCCCTGACTCCGAATAGTGTTTAGCGTGTGCTCCAGCATGTAATTGACTGGATTTGTCATGCTGATAATGGCATTGTCAGCGCTAAACATATTCGTCGCCATGTCGAAACTGTGCAGAAGGGTGCATAGGTCCTTGATCTGAGACCACTCCATCAGGGTGATCTGCCCCACCTCTGCATCTCGTTGGCCCAGGCTATACATCATGACGTATTGCACCAGGGCTCGGCGGTGCTGCCACAGTCGCTGTAACATGTGGAGAGTCGAATTCCAGCGTGTCGCCACATCGCATTTCAGGCGATGAACCGGCAGGCCGAAAGACTTCTGGAGTGATGCAAGTCGCTCAGCTGCGGCGGTTGAACGGCGGAAGTGAGCAGACAGTTTTCGTGCCCTGGTCAGAAGGCCATATAGGCCGGGATAGTGTGTTAAAAATTGCTGGACAACAAGGTTAAACACGTGAGCCATACAAGGCACATGTGTCACCTTGCCCAGGCAAAGAGCCGCACCCAGGTTTGCAGCATTGTCGCACACGGCCTTACCAGGCTGCAGGTTGAGTGGAGACAACCATTTATTAAACTCCGACCGCAGAGCTGACCACAACTCCTCAGCTGTGTGGCTCCTATTACCAAGACATGTCAAGCTAAAGACCGCCTGATGCCGTTGCGCTCTGCTGCCAGCATAGTAATGAGGGGTGCGTGATTCCTTCTGCTCAGTGAGAACGCTGGTGGCCTGACCAGGCAGGCTTGGGGCGGAGGTGGAGGACACAGATGAGGTGGAGGAGGCAGAAGCAGTGGCGGAACTTGGACAGACAGAGGATTGACACACAAGTCGTGGTGACTGCAAGACTTGTGCAGCAGACCCTTCACCATCTATCACCATAGTTACCCAGTGCCCAGTCAGCGACATGTAACGTCCCTGTCCATGCTTACTGGTCCAAGTATCGGTGGTGAAATGCACCCGTTCACACACAGAGTTTCTCAAGGAAGCGGTGATGTTGTGTGCGACATGCTGGTGTAGCGCGGGCACACCTTTCTTAGAGAAGTAGTGGCGACTAGGCATCTGTTACTGAGGCACAGCGACAGACATAAGGTCTCTAAAATCCTGTGTGTCCACTAGGCGGAAAGGCAGCATTTCTGTAGCCAAGAGCTTACAGAGGGATAGAGTCAACCTCTTAGCTTTGTCATGGGTCGCAGGAAATGGCCTTTTATTGACCACATCTGAGGGACAGAGATCTGGCTGCTGTGTGTAGACGGTTTTAAGTAGGGTGTCCCTGGAAAAATGCAGGTTTGTGAGGAAAGTGCAGGCGGAGACATGATGTTGCCTTTATCCAACGTTGGTGCTATCGATGTCTGAGAGAGCTGTACACACTCACTTGTTTCCCCTTCCAAGCCAACTGACGACCTACCAAGCAAACTGCCTGTTGCGGTTACAGTGGTGGAAGTTGTGCGTGGAAAAACAGGTGTGACAGCTGTCCCCACAGTCCTAGAAGATGAAGAGCGCGCGGATGCACTGGAAGGGGCAGGCCGTGGATGGTTCGCTCCGCTAGGCCGCATTGCAGCACAGTGAACTTCCCACTGGGACCTATGATATTTATTCATGTGACAATTCATGGAAGAAGTTGTCAAACTGCTGAGGTTTTGACCTCTACTAACAGAATCACGACAAATTTTACACATCACATAATTTGGGCGATCTTTTTCTATGTCAAAAAAAGACCAGGCTAGGCAAGGCTTAAAGGGCATGCGACCTGCTGAGCCCCCCCGACTAGTGCTCAGAGGCACAGTGGTGGCTGATGATGCAGTTGTAGACGTGCTACCAGTGCTCCGACTCTGTCCAGGAAGGCGCAAGGTAACTTCGTCGTCAGTTGCATCCTCCTCCACCGCCTCTGTTGGCCTCCTCGAGTGCCTGACTGGGGGTTGACAGTAGGTGGGATCTAGAACTTCATCATCAATTGTTGTGTTTGCACTCCCCTCCCCCTCAGACCGAGCCTCTTCTTGCCCTGACCGAATATTTAAGTTGTCATCCCAATCTGGAATCTGCGTCTCATCGTCATCAGTATGTTCCTCATTGTCTATAACCACAGGTGTTACAGTTTGTGACAAAGGGTCAACATTATGCTCAGAAACTTCGTCCTCACGGCCTGAATCAGAGTCACAAAGGTTCTGGGCATCACTGCAGACCATTTCCTGGTCTGTACTCACTGTAGCTTGGGAGCAGACCTCTGATACCCAGGCTATAGTGTGACTGAACAGCTCTGCAGACTCAGCCATCTCAGTTCCACCATACTGTGCAGGGCTGATGGAGACTTCAGGGCTGGGAGAAAGCAAGTTTGATTGGGATGACAACTCAGAGGACTGGTGTTTTTTGGATGCGGTAGTTGAGGTGGCTGAGAGGGCACTTGTTGGACCACTTGAGATCCATGCAAGCATTTTCCTTTTTTGGCCATCATCTACCTTTGTTCCTGTTGTTTGTGTCCGTAAAAAAGGGAGCACATCGGATTGTCCACGGTAAGTAGTAGACATCTTACTTTTGCTGGTAGATGGTCTATCTTCAGCAGATGATAATGGAGCTTTGCCACCTTCCCCACGGACAAACCCTTTTTTTCCTTTTCCACCACGCCTCTTCCCCTTTCCACCAGCATCTGTCATTTTGCCACTCATTTTGATTGCGACAAGATTGTGCACTGAAAATGTGGTAGTAAAAATTGGGAGGAGGTGTAGATTGCTGCGGTGGTCTAGCTTTATTAACAGCAGAATAATAAAGAATAAATATCCCTGACAATGCAACTACGGCCCTTAAACTGGCAGCATAAATTGCTAGTATAATGGCTTAGTAACAATGAGTAGGAGTGTGCAATGCAGGTAGACGTGCTGCAAATATCTTTGCAACACTGGGACTATACAGAAGTCCAATAGCCACGTTTAGGATGCCACTAAGTTCACTCAGTGTTTGCTAGTATAATGGCTTAGTTATAATGAGTTTGAGTGTGCAATGCAGGCAGACGTGCTGCAAATATCTTTGCACTACTGGGACTATACAGAAGTCCAATAGCCACGTTTAGGATGCCACTACGTTCACTGAGTGTTTGCTAGTATAATGGCTTAGTTATAATGAGTTTGAGTGTGCAATGCAGCCAGACGTGCTGCAAATATCTTTGCACTACTGGGACTATACAGAAGTCCAATAGCCACGTTTAGGATGCCACTAAGTTCACTGAGTGTTTGCTAGTATAATGGCTTAGTTATAATGAGTTTGAGTGTGCAATGCAGGCAGACGTGCTGCAAATATCTTTGCACTACTGGGACTATACAGAAGTCCAATAGCCACGTTTAGGATGCCACTAAGGGCGGCTTTGCACGTTGCGACATTGCATGTGCGATGTCGATGGGGTCAAATCGAAAGTGACGCACATCCGGCGTCGCAGTCGATATCGCAACGTGCAAATCCTTTTTGATACGATGAACGAGCGCAAAAGCGTCGTTATCGTATCATCGCTGTAGCCTCCGACATTTCCATAATGCCAGTGCAGCGACAGGTGCGATGTTGTTCCTCGCTCCTGCGGCAGCACACATCGCTGTGTGTAAAGCCGCAGGAGCAAGGAGCTTCACCTTACCTGCCGCCGGCTGCATTGAGAAGGACGGAGGTGGGCGGGATGTTTACATCCTGCTCATCTCCGCCCCTCCACTTCTATTGGCCGACTGCCGTGTGACGTCGCTGTGACGCCGCACGACCCGCCCCCTTAGGAAGGAGGCGGGTCGCCGGCCAGAGGGACGTCGCACGGCAGGTATGTGCGTGTGAAACTGCTGTAGCGATAATAATCGCTATGGCAGCTTTCACTAGATATTGCACGTGTGATGGGGGCGGGACTATCGCTGCAGCATCGGTAACACATTGTTACCGATGTCGCAGCGTGCAAAGCCCGCCTAAGTTCACTCAGTGTTTGCTAGTATAATGGCTTAGTTATAATGAGTTTGAGTGTGCAATGCAGGCAGATGTGCTGCAAATATCTTTGCACTGCTGGGACTATACAGAAGTCCAATAGCCACGTTTAGGATGCCACTAAGTTCACTGAGTGTTTGCTAGTATAATGGCTTAGTTATAATGAGTTTGAGTGTGCAATGCAGCCAGACGTGCTGCAAACATCTTTGCACTACTGGGACTATACAGAAGTCCAATAGCCACGTTTAGGATGCCACTAAGTTCACTGAGTGTTTGCCAGTATAAAGGCTTAGTTATAATGAGTTTGAGTGTGCAATGCAGGCAGACGTGCTACAAATATCTTTGCACTACTGGCACTATACAGAAGTCCAATAGCCACATTTAGGATTCCACTAAGTTCACTGAGTGTTTGCTAGTATAATGGCTTAGTTATAATGAGTTTGAGTGTGCAATGCAGCCAGACGTGCTGCAAATATCTTTGCACTAGTGGGACTATACAGAAGTCCAATAGCCACGTTTAGGATGCCACTAGGTACACTCAGTGTTTGCTAGTATAATGGCTTAGTAACAATGAGTTTGAGTGTGCAATGCAGGCAGACGTGCTGCAAATATCTTTGCACTAGTGGGACTATACAGAAGTCCAATAGCCACGTTTAGGATGCCACTAAGTTCACTCAGGGTTTGCTAGTATAATGGCTTAGTAACAATGAGTTGGAGTGTGCAAAGGGCAGGAGGGTACAGTGGCAGGGTTGTGGGTCTCTGGGTAGAGGAAAGGAAGCCTGCCTTTCTATCCCTCCTAATGGGGAAATGCAGCAAGGAAATCCCTGACCTTAGCTACACAGACGCTGTCATCTTGTGTAGCTATTAAACTCTGTTTTCAGGACCTGTCACCTATGGCTCTGACACTGCCGGTATGAGCCCTTATAAGGACTGATAGAAAGTGCTATCCCTATGCTGTCCAGCGCTGTGTATGGAGCGTATACAGCTGTATCGGCGATAGGAGCTGCGCCAGTGATGTCTGACACCAAGGACGCGGAATGCAGATAATGGCGTACTGGAGGAAAATGTCCAGTTTTATAATGCAGGGACATGTGACATGGACATCCTATCACACATGCCGTTGATTCTCTGGCTAAAAGTCCACTTAGCTGTGTGTGTATCTGGGATTGGATGACATGCTGGCCCGCCCCACTACACGCGCGCGCTTAGGGAAGGAAGACAAGGAAAAAAAAAAAAATGGCTATCGCCATTATCCAAACAGCAGTGATCTGAATGCGCTGTTCCCGCACACTTTACACTGAAATGTCATAATAGTGTGAGTCACAGAGTGACTTACACTATTACAGCGGAAAGCCAGCTAGGAATTAGCTGGGTTTTTTGCTGCTAGAACCGTTCTCGAACGTATCTAGAACTATCGAGCTTTTGCAAAAAAGCTCGAGTTCTAGTTCGATCTAGAACAGCCCCCAAAATCACTCAAGCCGTGAACTGGAGAACCACGAACCGCGAACCGCGCTCAACTCTAGTAAGGAAATATAGGTTCTAGAAGCCATTTAATTTTTTAACATAGCTGAACTAAATAACTGTTTGAGATCCTTATCTTCTTCCACTCTTTTAATCAGATTCATGGTGCTAAAAAGTTCTTTATACTTAATCTTAGGTGCACCTATAATCTAATTTGGGTCAAACAGAGGTATGAGTGGAAAACGGCCTTTAATACACTGGAGGGGCACTTAAAAAACCTGGTTATGCTGTTTAGGCTTACCAGCACACCTGCTGCATTCAAACACTGTTAATTATGTATTTTCTCTTTTTTTGGGGACATCTGTAATCATATACCTAAATGACTTTCTCATATACTCAAGGCATTATCCGTCTGATTCTGGACATTTCAGACAAGTACTTACTAATTCTGAGAGAATAAGTTGTATGCTAAACTTGAGAAGTGTCTATTCGCTGTACAGGAACTTCCTTTTTTGGGGCATATCATTTCTGTGGCAGGTTTCTGGATGCATCCCACTAATTTACAGGATATATTAAAACGTTGTTTAGGTTTTTCAAATTATCACAGGAAATGTATTAAAAACTTTTCTGCCATAGCAAAACCTTTCACTGACATAATTAATAAAGCTATGGACTTCTCAAGATGGTCTTGGGTGGTTTGACCATCTCAAAAAATGCTTCTCATTGGCACCTTTATTCATACAGCCTTATGTATCTGAGCCTTTTATGACGGAAGTTGATGCATTAGAAGTGGGTAGAGGAGCTGTGTTGTCTCAGGGTCCCTTGTTTTGGTAAGCTGTGCATATGCTCCTTTTTCTCTAAGAAACTATTGTCAGCAGAACATAATTATGATATTGGTAACAGGGGGTTACTTGCAATCAATTAAGCATTTGAGGAATGGTGACAACTTTTGGAGGGAGCTGTCCATCCTGTTACAGTAATTATCAACCATCTTTTCTACCATGAGTCTGTAAGGCATCTTACACCTTGGACCAAAATTCGTCATTTGCCTGTGTAACCTGTACGCACTCAAAGGCATCACACTCTGAATGCTTGCAGCCTTTAAGTGTTCCCAGTCGACCTTGGTCAGAAATCTATGGATTTGATTACTGATCTACCGTACTCTGCTGGTAAAACAGTAATGTTGGTGATTGTTGATAGGTTTTCTAAAATGACACAATTTATCGTCTTACCAACCTTATCTAATGCCAAGACTTTAGCTCAGGTTTTTGTTCAGGAAGTCATTAAACTCAATTAAATTCCCTCTAATAATGTCTTGGATAGAGGAACTCAGTTCTTTGGCACGTTTTGGACAGTGTTTTGCTCTCGGTTAGGGATTAAGTTATCAAATTCTGGGCAAAGAGACCATGTAAATTAAAATTTTGAGCAGTATTTACATTGTTTTATATGTGATAATCAGGAACAGTGGTCCTCCTTCCTTCCTATTGCCAAATGTGCCATTAATCATCGTCATGAATCCACTGGGTATCACCATTTTTTGTGTCTATGGTCGGCATCCCCATTTCTGTACACTTCAGAAGGAGCATTAGTCGGGTGTACCTCGGGAAAATGTATATGTCTTATCTTTATCATGTACTTGGGAGAATGTTCACCAACATTTGCATGACATGGGTTCTAAATCTAATAATGCGACTGACTGTAGATTTCTACTTTATCCAGACGTGTGTAGGTGATCTGGTGTGGTTTTCTACCAAGAACATTAAACTCAAAATACCTTCATTGAATTTAGGACTTTGGTTTATTGATCCTAATAAAATTACTGCGGTCATTAATCCTGTGGCCTTCCACCTGGAACTTATGGCATGATTTAAAATCCGTAATGTTTATAACAGGTCTTCTCTGCAAATGAAGACGTCCTAATGTGTCCCTTCACCAAACTCTTTGAAAGCTGATCTCTCAGGACCAAACAAATTATAGAGTTTTTACTTGGTCAATTATGCACCCGGGATCAACCTTATGGTGCTGTCTTTAGGCCTATTGAATGACATCTCCTGACTTACTTCCTCTGAGAACACGTCACAAAAATCAGAGACCGGAACAGGAAGGTTAGTAGTGACTGCCGAAAAATAGGTGCAAAAACAGTGGTCTTTACAATATGTCCTCCATTTCCTTATCTCTGGAGTTTGCCAATCTATGGTCGGCTTATATAAGGCTAACCATGGAAACCCCAATACCATTTGTGCAGGAAAGCATTGAGAACAAAACATGAAATTCATTCAAATGCAGTACCTCTATACAGAATTCCACCTTTAAGAGGTAAAGAATTCATTGCAAATATCTAATCAGGATTTGATAACACCTTCAAATCCAATCCTGTGGAATGAGCAAACTGTTCATTGATCATAGGAATCTCTTTACCTCCAAGCTTTACCCTGGTGGGTATTACACATTTAAACACCATTGTGGAGGATATACATATACCCAGGTTGGGATCCCCCAACAACCTGGGTTTAGGAGTTCTCCAACTGCCATTTTTCCCTGGGCAGAAAGGGAAAAGCACTGATAAAATGTCCCTTTTTGCCATAGAAAGTACAGTGGAGGTTTTCCCTCCACGGGACATCCCTCTGAGCTCCATGGGCTCGGGTGAGGCCTCTGAAAATATTAGAGGTACAGAAACCCATTCTCCAGATAACTTAGATTCATGGGTACTCTGCTTAAATCGGAAATCAATACGCATTACCAAGGATATAGCCCACTTTAAAGAAGATGTTGTCTCATACATAACCAATGCCTACTTTACCCTCTCTGACAACCCATGAATAAACTTGCTTTTCAACTCAGAGTCATTCCACATTGTGTCTGTGGACCAGCATTAGAATTCAGCACAATAATAGGCATAAGTAAGTCGTATGTCCGAAACGCACAAACCGGGGCTGGATGCCCGGTATACGCAATTTTAAAGAAGGATTTTAATGTGTTAATAAAGTCTTGCAGAATTTTATGAGGAATGGTGTGCGGGATTCCTTCATACTATTCTTTTAAAGAAGTTGTGAAGAAATATCTATATCAACAACACAGATGAGCGAATCGGTCGCGGTTCGGCTCGAGCTTGGTTCGTCGAACGGAGGTTGCGTTCGAGTTCAGTTCGGCGAACCGGTTTGACGAACCACTCGAACCCCATAGAAAACAATGGGAGGCAATCACAAACACATAAAAACACATTATAAATGTATACATACAGTTAATAAACATTGCCATAACACTTACCGGTGCCTGCGATCCGTCATGCACTCTGTCTCCTGTCGCTATTCCTCCCGATGATCGCCGCATCCTCCGGGAACCAGCACTGATGACAGGTCCCATCATAACGTCAAAATAGCCATGTGACCAGTCACGTGTCTATTATCTCATTGGCTACAGAATGGTCACATGGCTTTGACGTCATGCTAGGTCCTGTCATTGCATCTCTCCAGTACACGGTGCACGTGTGTGTATCGCCGTGTAACGGCGACATGCGTTGGCATATGGTCGACTCCCCGTTATGCTTTGCCGTTCCGTTAGGGACCGGCTGACACAGCCGGTCAATAAAGGAGATTACCGTTGCCATAGCAACGCGCCTGTTAGCGGTGATGTCACTGCTAACAGCAGCACTGGGAATCACATGATCAGAGCACCGTTGCTATGGAAACCGTGTGTCAGCGGTAACGTTACCGCTAACAGCCAGCAGCACTGATCACTCACGGAGTGAAGACTGCACGGGGCGCAACAGCGTCTTTCTCTCATGCTGTGCTGCTCATGAAGCAGAGCTGCATGGGCTGAAGGAGAAAGACAGAAGAGCATGGATCATGGAGGGATAAGAGGGATTAATAAACATGGAGTCTCTAAGTGTGTGTATTTATTTCTATTAAAGTATTTTTTTCTCTGTGTGGTGTCTTTTTTTAACCATTTATTGGAGATTCTTAATGGCTGGGTCAAACTTGCCTGACATTAAGAATCTCTGACTTAATACTAGCTAGTAAAACAAAGCTAGAATTAACTCATAATTACCCAGCAAGCCACCCGGCTCCAGGGCAGCTGGAAGAGTTGGATACAGCGCCAGATGATGGTGCTTCTATGAAAGTACCATTTTCTTGGGCGGCTGCGTATTGCAATTCCAACCCCCAACCCCCAGCTGCCTATTTGTACCCGGCTGGGAACCAAAAATATAGGGAAGCCCTTTTTTTATTATTTCATGAATTTTATGAAATAATTAAAAAACAAATGACGTGGGCTTCGCCATATTTTTGTGTCCAGCCAGGTACAACTAGGCAGCTGGGGATTGGAATCCGCAGCACTGGTTGGCCTGAGCTTTCTGGGCCCCTCTGCTGCGAATTGCAGTCCGCAGCCGCCCCAGAAAATGGCGCTTTCATAGAAGCGCCATCTTCAGGCGCTGTATCCAACTCTTCCAGCTGCCCTGGTGACGGGTAGTTCGCTGGGTAATAATGGGGTTAGGGCTAGCTGTATATTATCAACTGAAATCATTATTACCCAGCGAGCCATCGGCATCAGAGCAACTAGAAGAGTTGGATACAGCGCCAGAGAGTGCTATGAGAGCGCCATTTTCTGGGGCGGCTGCGGACTGCAATTCGAAGCAGAGGGGCCCAGAAAGCTCGGGCTAACCTGTGCTGTGGATTCAATCCTCAGCTGCCTAGTTGTACCCGGCTGGACATAAAAATGGAGCGAAGCCTAAGTCGTTTTTTTTTTTTTAATTATTTCATGAAATTCATGAAATAATTAAAAAAAGGGCTTCCCTATATTTTTAGTTCCCAGCCAGGTACAAATAGGCAGCTGGGGGTTGGGGGCAGCCCGTACCTGCCTGCTGTACCTGGCTAGCATGCAAAAATATGGCAAAGCTCACGTCATTTTTTTTGTAGTTTTTTGGCAAAAACAAAAAAAAATGGGAAGGTAACACCAAGCAGTGGGGGTTAGCAGCCAGTAGCTGCTTGGATTACCCTTAGCTAGCAATACAAAAAATGCAGTGGGAGCCCATATATATTTTTTTAATTACCTTATTTTTTGCTTTATAAGAGGCACCTGATTATAAGACGCACCCCCAAATTTGGTGAAGGAAAAGAGATTTTTTTTAATGTTAAATGGGGTCCATCTTATAATGCCAGTGTCCGTCTAACAAATCATATAGGGTATATGTCCCTCATAGCCCCCATCCTAAAATTAGCCCCCTTAATCTGGATATGGCCCCCTTATATTGAATATAGCCCCCTTGTGCTGGCACACGTTCCTCAGTGCTGCCTATGGCCACCTATGGATTGCACACGTTCCCTGTGCTGCCTATGCCCCCCTATGGATTGCATAAATTCCCCTGTGCTGCCTATGGTCCCCTATGGATTGCACACGTTCCCCTGTGTTAGATATCGCCCCATGCTGCTGCCCATAGTAAAATAAAACACTCTTTCCTTACCTCCTCCAGCGCTGATCTCCCTCCTGTCTCCCTCCGTGCTTCTGTTTCTCCACTTCCTGGTTCTTGCTGCCGGTCATGTGATCGGCACAGCAGAGTGAGCTCATCTCTGCATGCCTGATCACAGTGGAAGCAGGGACACCAGGGAGAAACGCTGGAAGAGGTAAGTAAAGCTTTTTTATTTTAGGATGACCAGCAGCATGGGGGCCATATCTAGCACAGGGGGGCCATGTGCGATCACAGGGGGCCGCAGACGCATATATTATGCACCGCTCCCCCAGCCCGTCATTGCAGTGCGATTTCAGTGCCATGGTGATGGACAGCGGCTGTGCATATTATATGAGCGGGAGCAGGAGATCTAACGCTGCCGCCCGCAGAGTTAACCTGCCCCCAGCACCGCTTCAGAGCTGCTGCCCCCACCTCCCCTGGACCCTGCAGTGTGTATGTATATATATATATATATGTATATATATATATATATATATATATATACACACCCTTCCTATATTCGACTTATAAGACGCACCTCCTACTTTCCCCCAAAATTTGGGGGAACAAAAGTGCGTTTATAAAGCGAAAAATACGGTGTTTATTTAAATAACTAAAAACAAAAAGGGCTTCCCTGTATTTTCATTGCCTGACATCACAATGCTGTAAAAATAAATCTTTAAAAAAAATGACATAGCGCTCCGCGGTATTTTTGATTCTCAGCGCAGATAAAGCAGACAGCTATTGGTTGCCACCCCCATCTGCCTGGCGTTACCTTGGCTGGCAATCAAAATACAGGGAAGCCCATTAATTTTTTTTCTTTAAAAAAATAGTTAAAAAAAAAATGACGTTGGGTCCCCCATTTTTGATAGCCAGCTAGGGTAAAGCAGAAGGCAGTAGCCTGAAAACCACAGCTGACAGCTTTACCGTGGTTGGGGATCCAATGTGGAGGTCACCCCAGGCTCTTTTTTTATAATTATTTTACAGCTGTGGTCTGGTATTCTTATGGTGGGAAGGTCCATAGTTATTGGCCCTTCACAGCCAAAAAATAGCAGGCCGTAGTCGCCCCAGAAATGGTGCATCCACTAGATGCGCCAATCCTGGTGCTTCACCCCAGCTCATCCCGTGCCCTGGTGCAGTGGCAAACGGGGTAATAAATTGGGTTGATACTAGCTGTAAAGTCACCTGACATCAAGCCCAGCAGTTTATGATGTCATGGCGTCTATCAGATACCCGACATCACAAACTGTCAGTACTAACAAAAAAAATAGACAAAAAAAAATTCATTTGAAAAAACACGCCCCAAAACATTCCCTCTTTCACTAATTTATTGTAAGGAAAAGAAATAAGGGGGTCCCACGATGACTCTTGACCGTCTAGAATATGGGGGGACACGCTCAGAGAAGTTATCCTCCATTTTCTAGGAGTGCAGATCCTCCATGTGAGGAGTGTGGGTGCAATGAATCTGCACCCACTCTCCCCGGGTTCACAGCAGCAGAGTCCATGTCGTAACTGTTGCTACCAAAGCTGCAATGCCCTGCTCATGAGGTAAGGGCATGCCTAATCAGTAGAACTATTCTACATTTCCAAATATTGGTATTTGCTGATATTGTTGCTATTCCACTTACTATATATTGGGGATAGGATCTTGGAGATGGAATACCCCTTTAAGTCCAGTTATCCAGCTGAATGAATACTTAACAACAGAGCTCGCTATTTAGAGATGTTTTTTTGTGGCGTATAACGGACTCTCATGTTTGGTAGTCGTTCAGCAGGGCAACTATAAAATCAAATACCTCCATTTGAAAATGTAGTATAGCTTTCCTGAACAACTATGTCCCTTACCTCATGAGCAGGGCATTGCAGTAGCTTATAGATGCATGGTTAAAACCACTCACTGTGTCTGAACACAGGAAGCTGAGCTGACAGCCGCTCTGTGCATGCGGCAGCGTCTATTGTGAAGGATGGGGCCGCGGGAGATCAACGCTGCACAGGTACCGTGGGACATCGGGGAACACTGGTGGGGTTATAGGAGGTAACCTGGCAGGGCCTGGGGAGGAGTTTTCTGTTGCATGTGTCATGGCACATGCGACAGAAATCAGAGGAGTAGAGTGAATGCGGCCGGCGCGCTGCTGTGCGCGGCCATCTTGGATTTACGGCAGGGGGTTGGGGGGGTCACTTTGGCGACACCGGGGGACCGGGGAGCAGATTTATCTCCCATCTGACATGTTTGTTCATGCCAGATGGGAGATAAATAATTTTTTACCGGTGCTGCCATTTACTGTAATGTGATCATTGGTATACGGTGTGTACCGGTGATCACGTGAGCGGGGATCAGAAAAACCGGCTTGAATCATGATCTCTGGGGTCTTAGCTACCCCTGAAACCCCAGAGATTTTCTGACGCTGGGGGGCGCTATTCACTTATTTCTGCCTGCTGTTTATAAACGGCAGATTAGAATAAGGCTACATTCACACTACTGATCTGTTTTTGCGGTCCGCAAAAAACGGTCCATTTTTTTCACAGGTGCATCTGTGGGGCATCTGTTTCATAAGACTTATGACTAAGGACTCTGTTGGTTTTAAATTTGAAGTCCAAAACGTGTTACGTTTTCCTATGAACTGATGCATGTTTCTACCTTTGGTCTTCACATGTTTTTAAGTGCATCAATAAAGGAAAATAAATCTTTTATTTTAAGAAGGAATTCGTGCTGGATCCTTCTTTTTCTTTTGCTGCTGTCCATTACATGCTGGTTAGGACTTACCAGCGGATCCCGTGCACCCTGAGGATTCAGCAGTTCGGGTCACAGGTGAGCTGAATTTTCCTTTTGTTATAATGAGACTGTTTGTCTGAGCACATGGCCCTTTGTGTTTGGAAGTTGCAGACTTCTTGGAAGACACTGAAGGGGAGAGTACAGCCAGGATAGAGAGGCTGTGCTGTGAGACACAGTCTCTGACAGTGGCAGTGCTGTGCTTGGAAAGAAGCAAGTTTCCAAAGCACGTGGAAGGTAACCTTTCTGGAAAAGGGGTTGTTTACTGACTGAGGTCAGTGAGTGATTGTTTCAATACTTTCACTGAGATTCTTTTGCTGGATTGTATCCGAAGCCGTGCGGTTGTACCCATGGATGAAATGGACTGTGTTTCATATACCCTTTCTTGCTTTGAAGCCGCAAGAAGGCCTATGTTATGTTGCTGGAGTGTCGGTTTATGTGTGTCAATAAGCCAACTGAACTATTTGAAAAAAAAAACTGTTCCTATGTGTGCCTCAACAAGCAGCCAAGCAAATGTCCTCCATTACATTCAGTGAGCGCAATCTCACTATATATATACAGTACATATACAGTTGAAGATTTGTGTCCAGCTTAATTGAATTCCCATTAACTTTATAATTTACAATGTCCAAGTACAATTGAAACCAGAAATTTACATACACTATCACTTTATCTAAAAAGACACCTATGCATGTTTTTCTCACTTTTTTGACATGAAATCAGAATAAAACTCTCCCATTTAGGTCAATTATCTTAAGGTATTTGTATTACTTTCTGCAGAGTCAAAGGTTTACATACACTAAGGGGTACTTTGCACGTTGCGACATCGCTACTGCGATATCGTCGGGGTCAAATCAAAAGTGACGCACATCCGACGTCGGTAACGATGTAAAGCCTAGATGCGCCGATAAACGATTGCAAAAGCATCGTAAATCGGTGATCTGTGTAGTGTCGGACATTTTCATAATGTCGCACCAATAGGAGATACGATGTTGTTCCTCATTCCTGCGGCAGCACACATCGCTGTGTGTGAAGCCGCAGGAGCGAGGAACATCTCCTTACCTGCCTCCACCGGCTATGCGGAAGGAAGGAGGTGAGTGGGATGTTTACGTCCCGCTCATCTCTGCCCCTCCGCTTCTATTGGACGGCTGCCGTGTGACGTCGCTGTGACGTTGCATGACACGCCCCCTTAGGAAGGAGGCGGGTCGCCGGCCAGAGCGACGTAGCAGGGCAGATAAGTGCGTGTGAAGCTGCCGTAGCGATAATGTTCGCTACGGCAGCTATCACAAACTATCGCATGTGCGACGGAGGCGGGTACTATCTCGCTCGGCATCGCTAGCATCGGTCATCACAGCAGCATCACAGCGACGTGTCTGAGTTGCCACCCAATAGCAGCGGAGGGGCGGAGCTGAGCGGGACGTAACATCCCGCCCACCTCCTTCCTTCCACATAGCGGCCGGGAGGCAGGTAGGGAGAGCTTCCTCGTTCCTGCGGTGTTACACGGAGCGATGTGTGCTGCCGCAGGAACGAGGAACAACCTCGTTACTGCTGCAGTAACGATTTTTGAGAATGGACCCCCATGTCACGGATGAGTGATTTTGCACGTTTTTGCAACGATGCAAAATCGCTCATCGGTGTCACACGCAATGGCATCGCTAATGCGGCCGGATGTGCGTCACCAATTCCGTGACCCCAACGAGTTCGCATTAGCGATGTCGTAGCATGTAAAGCCCCCTTAAGAACACCATCCCAACTGTGAAATAAAGGGGTTGCAGCATCATGTTCTGGGATTGTTTTGTTTTGCAGCAGGATTGACTTGTGCACTTCACAAAATAGATGGCATCATGAGGAAAGAAGATTATTTGGAAATAATAAAGCAACATCTCAAGACATCAGCCAGGAACTTAAAGCTTGAGCGGAATGACCTGAAGCATACTGCCAAAATGGTTACAAAGTGGCTTAAGGATAACAAAGTCAATGTTTTAGAGTGGCCATTACAAAGCCCTGATGTCAATCACATTGAACATTTAAAGGCAAAGCTGAAAAGGCAGGTGTGAGCAAGGCAACTCAAAAACATGGCTCAGTTACACCAGTTCTATCAGGAGGAATGGGCCAAACTCCTACCAACTATTGTGAAAAGCTTGTGGAAGGATATCCATAATGTTTGATCCATACAGTTTAAGGGCAATTGAACCAAATACTAAGGAAATGTATGTAAAGTTTTGACTTTGCAGAAAGTAATAAAGCTTTAAAACATTCTCTCTCTCATTGGTCTGGCATGTAGCAAATATAAATAATGTTGTAATCCTAATTGACCTAAAACAGGAAAGGTTTATTCTGATTTCACGTCAGAAGGTGAGAAAAACACGCATATATAACTTTTTAGATAGTGTATGTAAATGTAGCGCCTCAAGGAGCAGGGTACTCATAGCGTACTCATAGCCGGGCCGTTGAGGGTTAGGTCTGGAGATAGCATGGGTGGACTTGCCCGGTTTCATTGCCCTGAGGCGTACACAAATGGAGGGGAAAGTTGGGTGATTGGAATGGTTTGTCATGACATAACCTTTGGTACGCGGCCAGGTATTTACCTGCCGCTGCAGGGATCCTCGCTGGGGCCGGTGTTAATGTAGCTCAGGTGTTGTCACTCCCCACAGGCGGAACAGGACCCGGGAGGATGATGGGGGTGGCAGTCCCTGGGAGAGCTGAAGCGCGGGGCGATAATGTCGGTAATCAGTCTCAGAAAGCAGCTGCGTTTCCTGATTGGATGCTGCACCCCAGGTACTGGTTTCTGCCGTCACGGGCTCCGGTTAATCCTAAAAAAGCCACCACCAGTGAGAGAGAGAGAGAGAGTCCTTTCTGCAGTGTGTCCCCGTTAGAAGTGTGGAACCCAGGCTGAGCTCCTGCTCCAAACCTCGGGCCCCGTGAAGAAGAAAAGTCCCAAGTGGTTTGTGTTGTCAGAACTGTGGTCCCGACTAGACTGAAGTGTGTGTGATGGTTGCACCTACCTCTACCCCAAGTAGCACCCGCCCCCAGGTGGTTGTCCTGGGGACTGGAAAGTTCCATGTCTCGAGATGGCCACCCCCGTCTGCCCCAAGCCAACCCCCCATGAGAAGGCACCTAACTGTATGTAAGATGAAATGTGACAACACCGATGGTTAACCCCCTCCTCACCTGAGATGAATACCGCACCCTGACTGAGGCGCAGTACCCTGTAGCCACCGGAGCCTCAGGGGCGCCACATAAACTTCTGGTTTCAATGGTAATTAAATTATATATATATACATATACACACACACACGAGTGCATCTCAATAATTTAGAATATCATCAAAAAGTTAATTTTTTTCAGTAATTCACTACAAAAAGGGAAACACATAATATAGAGACATTGCAAACAGAGTGATCTATTTCAACACAAGTGACCACACACTTAGGGGTACTTTGCACGCTGCGACATCGCTACTGCGATATCATTGGGGTCAAATCAAAAGTGATGCACATCCGGCGCCGGTAACGACGTCGCAACGTGTAAAGCCTAGATGCGCCGATAAAAGCGTTGAAAATCGGTGATCTGTGTAGCGTCGGTCATTTTCATAATGTCGCACCAATAGGAGATACGATGTTGTTCCTCGTTCCTGCGGCAGCACACATCGCTGTGTGTGAAGCCGCAGGAGCGAGGAACATCTCCTTACCTGCCTCCACCGGCTATGTGGAAGGAAGAAGGTGGGCGGGATGTTTACGTCCCGCTCATCTCCGCCCCTCCGCTTCTATTGGCCTCCTGCCGTGGTACGTCGCTGTGACGCCGCACGACCCGCCCCCTTAGGAAGGCGGCGGGTCGCCGGCCAGAGCGACGTTGCAGGGCAGGTAAGTGCGTGTGAAGCTGCCATAGCGATAATGTTCGCTACGGCAGCTATCACAAGATATCGCATGTGCGACGGGGGCGGGTACTATCGTGCTCGGCATCGCTAGCTTATGCTAGCGATGTCGCAACGTGCAAAGTAACCCTTAGACACTTCAAGGTGCTCGTTATCTTTGATTTTATGATTTTTGGTGGTACCTTTCACTTTGCACCTTTAACAGGGACATGAGGAGATCATGTGCGGTGATGCCAAAATATTTCAGCAGCAACTGTCAGAAGAAGCCAATGGTGGGGAACGGCAATTACTGTTTCAACAGGTGGATTATGATGAGACACAGTTGCCAACAAGTCATGTTAAGTCAACAAGTCAGCAAGTCAGGACAAGGAGTAGGTGAAAGAGTAGGTTGTGGATGATGATGTCACTGACCCAACCTGGCAAGGTGGCATGCAGAGCGAGCACAATAGTGCAGAGAGGGAGGGATCCACAGCACTGCAACAGGCAGGATGAGGCCATGGGGTGGCCAAAGAAAGACATGGTTTTCACTACTACCTACATCCCCTCCTGCTTTTCTTCCTCAACCTTCATCTACAAATTTTCATTGCTATCATTCACAAGCTGAATCACTGCAGCAGTGCCTTGGTGAAGCTGCAACAGACTCTGCTGAAACTCATATCTTTAGGTGACAAACAGCTCACCACCATAGAGTTATGAAAAGGTCTAACAGACCGGATAGATATCTGGATCTCACTGCTGAACCTCCAACCAGGCATGGTTGTGTGTGATAATAGCTGTAACCTTGTTGCGGCTCTGAAGCTTGATAAGCTGACACATGTACCATGCCTGGTCCAAATGCTCAATTTCGTGGTTTAGCACATTCAGAAAACTTTCTCAGATTTCCCTGAGCTACTTGTCAAAGTACATTGCTTGTGTGTCCGTTTCCGCAAGTCAGCTACAGCTGCCGCCGGTCTGGAAATGTAGCGCTTGCAAGCATCAGCTAACCAACTAGTTTGCGACATGCACACATGCTGGAAGTCAAAACTACACCTATTGGCAAGACTTTGTGAGCACTAGCGAGCAGTAGTTGAGTATCTGCTATTACATGCCCATCGATATTCCAGTCAGCCTAAACACATAAGAACAGATGAGTGTGGAAAAGTGAATCTAAGCAGAAAAGGTCAGTGTTCATACCAGACACCTGGTGTCTGTGTTCAATGTTCGGGTATTGTTTGTATGGGGTGTGACGATGTGGGCCTCAAGGGTATGGGGTGCTACGCATCAGGTAGCGGGATTAAAGCATGCCAGATCAATTTGACACTTTAACAGCCCATACGGTTTATTAACAGCTCCATAAACCATACTAGGTCACATAACATAAAGATGCCGTTCCTTGGCTTTCTCCTCAAAGGCCAATACATAATATAAAGTCCACACACTGTTTGATTTCCACACAGGTGTCCCTGACCCTTGTCAGTATTCAGACACCGGTTTCAGTCCTGGTTACCTTCCTCTGAAGGTTGCTAGTGTCCTTACCAGGTTCCCCCTGGCTCCAGCCAGGCTTTACACATGGACTTATACCATCTCCAGAAGGTCTCCTTAGCAGAGCAAAACCCTGCATCTGCTCTCACCCTCTGCAACACACACACTGACAGTCTAGAGCCAGTCTCCCCTAGACTGCCCTAGACACTCTGCTCCAGGTTCAAAAACACAGGATTGATTTAACCCTTTGGAGCCACACCCACAGGTGGTAAGGAGTGGTTAATCAGCCTCACACACCCTTCCATGACTCTGCATGTAATGCAATCCTGTGGAACCACAGGTCCCAGCCAACTTCACATTGCAGAGCACCAATCCTTCTGCAAAACATACCGGCCATTTACAATGCTGCCGGTTGATGCCTCGCATACCTTCCCCCTCTGTTCAAACCTGTAGGGGAGAACACTTGCCCATGACCTGGGGCGCTGAGACAGGGAATCCACGCTGCAGTGCCCCACCAGTCGAGAGGGCCATCTCAGTCGCCCAAGAGCATCAGTCCCTGAGACATAGTCCGGCACTGTCACCAAACCCTGTCTGGTCAACCTAGGGTCAAAGGACGTCCCATTTCCAGACCGATCTCTCCCTGACCCCCTCCCAGGGTCACCGCAGTAGAGAGACTCATTACCAGTCAAACCTACAGTCT
Source organism: Anomaloglossus baeobatrachus (assembly GCF_048569485.1). Classification (NCBI taxonomy): domain Eukaryota; kingdom Metazoa; phylum Chordata; class Amphibia; order Anura; family Aromobatidae; genus Anomaloglossus; species Anomaloglossus baeobatrachus. The sequence continues at coordinate 270,270,610 of NC_134353.1, read as the reverse complement.
TGTCCGAACCTAGGTTTTCTCGTGTACCCCCAGGGTTACTGTCAGGAACTCTAAGCTCATAGTGGCCACTATCTACAGGACATCATAGGTTGTTTCTCTGTCAGCGATTTCTTTTATCGCGTGTCTCAACTACTGGACTGACACTCCACTTTCCTCTTCTTTCCCCCGAACAACGGGTTGAACACGGCTTATGTCTTCCACACAGGCGGCGAACCTGCTCCTCAAATTTCAGATTTTCTTGCCTCAACTGCTCCATGTCATGTATATATTTCACACGATATTCAAGAAGACTTCATACGTTTCCAAGACTCTCTACAGTCCCGACACCGACGAATGGAACCATACCAGCTTCCCGGGGTATCTTGTCCTCGTCATCATCTGGGATTCTTAATCTCGTCACTCCGGATTTGTCCATGGATTTGTCCATGGATTTGCATGACTCGTCCATTTTTCCCGAGGACTTTCCTTACTAGAACACTGGGTATCTGGATGACATCTTCTACCAGACTTCTACCAGCTTTCCTTGGATGCTCGAGCCGTCTAGCGGCTTCTTCGTTCTGCAACCGGAAGTTCCACTTCATGCAAACACATCTGAAGTGCATGTCACTCAGTATAGCCACCCGCTTCACTGTGGTTTCAGTGGTGGACAATACAACTAATTGTGCAGCCTCCGGCGACCAGTACACTTTACGTGCTTCCACAGCCTTCTTAAACTCTTCACGCTGGACTCCCTGGTACATGCTTCTCTCAAGTCTTCCGGTACATCCACCATGCACTTGGCCAAAGATGTCTCATCCTTCTTTGCTGACACCACATGATTGTCTTGTCGAACTTTCAGGGTCAGCTCTCTTTGGGCTTCACCTGCTTCAACCTATTTGGCCAGGAGAGACACTTGTTGCTCTATCTGCTCCAAGGCTACCTGGGACCTGGACTGGCACTCTGCCAAGCAACTTCGGAGCTCTGCCACTTCTTTCTCCAGCTCGCTTACTCTACTCTCAGTAGTCTGCCTAAGAAGTATTTCTTGTTTCAGATGGTCTTTGACCATCCTGTTGATTGAGTCTTCACTTGCAGACCTCTCTGGTCCATGACAGACTTTGTCAGGGGCTTCTTCGACCTCTACACCTCCGGCCTCTTCATGGGGTACGACTATATCATATTCAACCCTCTCTTGGGTCTCAGCTGCTTCACCTTCAGCACCAGCTGTTTCTTGGGTCTTCACTGCAGTACCTTCAACTTCCTCTGGGGTCTCTGCAGTGTCACCTTCAGCCTTTTCTTCCATTCCTGCCAGGATGTCACACCCTTCAGTGTGGTGCTCTGTTTGTTGTAAAGCTTTGGTGCTATTTTCACTGTCCATCATCCTAGCACTGGATGGACCACCAGTCTTCTTACCATAATCTTTGTGTTTTTTCTCCCCATCACCACTCTCTAGGATGTCATCTCCTACAGTGCTTTCCAGGATTTCATATCCTATAGTGCTCACACTCACCAGACTATCAGCTTCACACTTGGCAATTATAGGGGACACCACCATTATTACCTTGGTCAGCTCCTTTTCTGCAGTTTCAGCCTGCTGATTTCTCTTCTTACAATGTGTCAGCTTAGATTCCTCTTTCTTTTGCAGGACCTCGCTGTCTGGCTCTACATTAGCAGTTGTCTCTAGCAATGAGCCTTCCTCACCAAGGAACTCAACCTTCTCTTCCCCCTCAGACGGTATACCCTGCGCTACCTCTCGGCGCTTATTATGTCTTCGGCGTCGGGAGGAGGTATTACCCATCTCACTTATCTGCCCCTTACTGTACTCGTTCATCACCTTTCTTGAGTCAGTGTCTTTACTGGAGTCATCGTCACTCCCCCTGGTGTCCTGGACTACCATGTCCCCGCTTAACCAGGTATTGGTCTCCTCCCCTGGAACTACTTGGATTTTAGTGGTCAGACTGTCACTTCCCTTTGGAGACATCACGTCACTAACTTGGGGAGACCCTCTATTTACCTTGGTCACCCCTAACTCTGGACGCTCCTTATTTGGAGGTACCATCTGCTCATTGCATCTCAATATACCACAGGAAATCTGTATAACCTCATATGAAAAAGAGTCTTCCTTAGGCGGGGGCCGACTCATTGCTGTGCAATTGGTCCCGGCCTCTGTCTTCCATAAGTCCTTAAATAACTCAAAGTCCCGTCCTATGATAACTGGATAGAGAAAATACGGAACTACACCCACATCAGGGTGCCCCAAACGGCTGCCCGCCTGAATCATCACTCTGGCCAGGGGATATTCTTTAGTGGTCCCATGCACACAGCTTCCTTCTATTGTCCTACCGACCGTAAAATGGAGATTGGGTATGAATCTCACCATGGTCAGCTGGCTCCCCGGGTCTAACAGACCAGTCACTCTTATACCATTCAAGTCCATGGAGCACTCCTGTGGCCTCATACCGGATGGATAGTTTATACCGCAGGTAGGACATATGTAAGGTGAACTCCATTACCCCTTACTATAGTCCACCCGCTCTAATGTGGAATGCTCCACCCCCTTGTGGGCAACTATTCCTCTAAGGGCCTCCACCCTCTTTTGGGCAACCACCCCTTTATGGGACTCCACCCCCTTTTGGGCCTTCAGAGACTCCCTTTTAGTGTCTTTAGACCCCAGTTCACACAGTTCCTTTTTATTTCGCTGGGCACCCTGTGTCCGCACAGGCCCTAGAAGGGAGTTCATAAACTGGTCCACTGCTGCCACATCACTGAGCACAGTTAGCTCCTGCGGTCCACACACAAAAAAACACCTCCATAGCTTCCATTTGAGGTCCCTCCATGCTGAAACGAGAAGACAAACAGGTGGGGCGCTCCAATGGGTAATACCCGGTGGTCTAAAGAGGGGGAGGGTTAGAGTACCGCTAACCTTACCAGGCTGTTCCACCCATACAACCAGTATCTCAAGCCTGTGTTGTATCACTGCTCACCAAGCAGGACCCAGCAATCCCGGATTGGCCTGGAACCTCTAGTCACAGGTCTCCCGCCACTGCAGCATGGAAGCCCGCAGACCTGCCAATCCACCACCAGCTGCTTGAGTGCGCAGACAAAAATTTTCGTGGACCCGCCGATCCACCGCAAACCCCTTGTATCCACTGAAATCCATCTTAGGCCATTGCCCTTAGCAACCAGGCTGCATGCCCCTAGCAACCAGGCCGCATGCCCGCATTCTCCACCATAATGTGACGATGTGGGCCCCGAGGGTATGGGGGGGGACGCGTCAGGTAGTGGGATTAAAGCACGCTGGATCAATTTGCCACTTTAACAGCCCATACAGTTTATTAACAGCTCCATAAACCATACTAGGTCACATAACATAAAGATGCCATTCCTTGGCTTTTTCCTCAAAGACCAATACATAATATAAAGTCAACACACTGTTGGATTTCCACACAGGTGTCCCTCACACTTGTCAGTATTCAGATACCAGTTTCAGTCCTGGTTACCTTCCTCTGAAGGTTGCTAGTGTCCTTACCAGGTTCCCCCTGGCTCCAGAAGGTCTCCTTAGCAGAGCAAAACCCTGCATCTGCTCTCACCCTCTGCAGTACACACACTGACAGTCTAGAGCCAGTCTCCCCTAGACTGCCCTAGACACTCTGCTCCAGGTTCAGAAACACAGGATTGAATTAACCCTTTGGAGCCACACCCACACGTGGTAAGGAGTGTTTAATCAGCCTCACACTCCCTTCCATTTCCATGACTCTGCATGTAATGCAATCCTGTGGAACCACAGGTCCCAGCCAACTTCACATTGCAGAGCGCCAATGCTTCTGCAAAACTTACCAGCCATTTAAAATGCTGCTGGTTTATGCCTCACAGGGGATAAAGTTTATATAGAGACTGCAGCGCAACCAATCAACAAGCTGTATTACAAGTTACATTTCTACTGCTGTGAACAATAAAGAAAAAAAATTATGTGGGCTCCTGCCTATTTTGGATAATCAGTGCAGGTAAAACAGACAGCTGGGGGCTACAACCCTCAAATGTCAGCTCTACCTTTGCTGGTTACAAAAATATAGGGGACCCCATACCAATTTTTTTATTTAAATAAATAAATTAAAAAACAGCATGGCTTTCCCTTTATTTTTGATAACCAGCCAAGGTAATGCAGAGAGCTGGGAGTTGGTATTATCAGGGTGGGAAGGATCATGGTTAATTGGCCCTACCCAGCCTTAATATAGTAGACCGCAGCCACCCTAGAAGGGGCACATCTATTAGATACGACACGTCTGGCTCTTTACCCAGCTCTTCCTGATTGCCCTGGGGCAGTGGAAATTAGGGTAATACTTTTAGGGTTGATGTCAGCTGTAAATTGACAGCTGTCATCAAGCCCAGGGGTTAGTAAAGGGGAGACATCAATCAGACAGCCAAAATACTAACCCTAAAGTAAAGATTTAAAATAAAACACACAGAACAAAAATAGCTTATTTGATTAAACACTCCCACACAAACCCTTGTTCACCAATTTATTAATAAAAAAAATATTCTGGAGGTTCCAACGTAATACAAAGATTATTGTAGCACAACACCATCAATTCCTTTGTTGTAAGAACATTCCTCAACTGGATTACGCAGGAACATCAGAGGTTTTTTTTACTAATAAATTGGTGAACGAGGTGTGTGGGAGAGTCTTTAATCAAATAAACTTATTTTTTCTGTGTGTAGTATTAATTCTATACTCACCAAGGTAGTAATGGGGGTGTCTGATAGACGCCAACCCATTAGTAACCCTTAGGCTTGATGCCAGCTGTCAATTCACAGCTGAAATCAACCCCCAAAATATTACCCCAATTTCCACCGCATCAGGGTGATCCGGAAAAGTCAGATAAAGCACCAGAATTAGAAGATTTAATGGATGAGCCACTTCTTGGGCTGCAATTTCCAGGCTGGGAAAGACCAAATTACCGTGGTTACTCCTACCCTGATAATTCAAGCCCACAGCTGTCTGTTTTAACTTGGCTGGTTATCAAACAAAAGGTGTGGGATTCCCTCTATTTTTGATAGTCAGCCAAGGAAAGCTGACAGTGGAGAGTTGCAACCCGCTGGTGCTGCTTTACCATCTGCTCATTGTCAAAAATAGGCAGGACAGCATGTCTTTTTGGTAATTTAATTCCTATTAGCATTTGTTTGCAGTGTAATCATATCCATTTAACTTCCTTTTGCAGTCTCCTAGCCCTTACTAAGAACATTTTACAGCCATTTTACAGCACACAAGTTGCCCTATATGGGCTTTGGCATCCAAGGTCAATTTCAGGTACAGTCTGGGTTCCGAATCAAAGTTTTATTTATAGTCCGGCCAAACATCCACAGGTCTGCTCATCACTACCAATGATTGGCTATTGATATCCGACATCTGTGTGGTTCAGCGAATCATTGAGGACTCAATCAAGATGGTAATCGGCGATAACACTGTAACCGGCGTAAGCATCCAGCTTCTGTGTCTACTCAAAAGGCCCCTTTACACACTGAAACTTTCTAGCGATCCCACCAGCGATCCCAACCTGGCCGGGATCGCTACAAAGTCTCTGGTGAGCTGTCAAACAGGCAAACCTGGCCAACGACGCAACAGCGATCCGGACCTGCAGAACGACCTAGCTAGTCATTGGGGACGTTGTAAAGCAGCTTTTTGAAAGGGAAGTCGCTAACGAAGTCGCTGTAAAGTCCCCTTTACACACTAAAACTTTGCTGCACAGCGGGAAACAAAGGACCAAAGAATGGTCCTGAACGATTTGTAGCGATCACAACTTCACAGCAGGGGCCAGGTCGCTGATGTGTTTCACACACTGCAATGTCGCTGGGGAGGTCGCTATAACGTCACAAAACCGGTGACGTTACAGCGATGTCGTTTGCGATGTTGCAGTGTGTAAAGCCACCTTAACACTCACTGCTCACAATTAAAGAGAATATTTTGCATGCAAGTCAGGTGGAGATGGAAGAAGAAGGTACAAGGTTATCCTGCCCAGCTTTGTCTCAGCTGCTACAGTACTTGGACAATGACATGGCAGTGGTATGGTGGATACCTAGGGCCCAAAACTATCCACACCATCAGTGCCTCTAGTGTTGATCTGTGGACTGCTTATTCATGCTTCTCGATATCATTGTAAGCCAGGGTTCAATGGTCCAGAGGGTCCATGTTTGATCACCCGCACACCTATAGAGTACCTTCTCTATGTCTCTTGCTGCGTGTATTGCGATTTCTTGTTCAAATTTAAGCTAGGCATTCCACTGAGTGCATAGACTTAACCAGGTTAGGAGTCTGAATTTTTTTTAAAACTGTCCCAAAATGTAATCAAATCCTCCACTTCTCTTGTAGCGTGTATTGCAATCCCTCCTTGGAATTCTTGCTAGGACAAGCAATGAGTGCATAAACTTTAGCAGGGTAGGTGTTGTGAATGTCAGTTATGCTTTTGCTGCTGTGAGGCTCCCTCTTGTAGCCAGGAATGGTTTGGACATAGGCCAGGTGTGCTGGAGCAATGGGCGTTTCCATTGCTAACTCTCTGCCTATTTAAACCTTGGCCTAGTGGCAGACTGAGCCGGTTACCATTATCCTGTAGCTCTCCAGCCTTTTCATCTTGCTTCTGACCACATCTACCCCTGATAAGTGCTTGGTTCTTTCTTATTGTGTTTTTGTTCTTTTGTTCTTATCTGGGTTGTCAATTATTGTGGTTGGTTTCAGTTTATTTGCATGCAGGAATCTTCCCTCTCTGTTGCTTTACTGGGAAGCTCCCTGCAGCCATGTTTGGAGTTTTGCTCCTATAATTCCATAATTCCATGTGTTTGTTGCTTCTTGAATTTGTAATTGTTCCTGTTTTCTGTTCATTGGTTTGACAAGACCGCCTGATATAGGACGGAGTTCAGATCGTGCGATCTGAGGACCTTTTTACACTATCAGGTATTTGGATTTTTGAAGGGTTTTTCTCTGGCCACCATCAGCCTCTTTCCTATCTTTTCCTATTTAGTCATTGAGGCCTTACCTTTGCTAATCCTATCATCCATCTGTGTATTGTATTTTCCTATATCACTGTAGTCTTTGAATGTGGGGGGCTGCTATACGTTTTGCGGTCTATTTCTGAGGCAGAGTTATTCATCCTTCCTTCCTTTAGGATAGCTAGTTCTCTGGCTGGGTTTGCGGTGCATAGGATGTTAGTTCACCCCTCAGCTACTTCTAGTGTTGATGGTTAGTAAGGGGCCAGATTAGTTGCCAATGCTCTTGTCCCCTTTTTGCCAATGATCTATTGTGATCTTCCATGGTTCTGGATCATAATGTAGGAGTCTGAATGTTTATAAAATTGTCCCAAAATACTTTTTTACCAGTGTACTTGTCTGAATGGCTTCAAAATTGTCCCAAAATGTAGTAAAAGGCCCTCCTCTATGTCTCTTACTGCATGTATTGCAGTATGCAAATCAAAAAGGTCCGTGAAGCCTCTGAGGCATATCTGGCTTTTTCTGTGTCGAGACTCCTAAAAGCGGCTCCACTGACCTTTTTGATTTGCATACTTCCCAGGGGGCAATGCACCTAGGATTTCACTGTGTTGAGCGCCCTCGCTGGCTGCCGGCAGTGTTTTCTCTGGCTAGTCTCCCCGAGATCATTGATTGTTTTGTCTTGTTTATCTAACATTTGGCGACTTTTGCAGCTACTGCATAGGCTTTTTGAGTATAGGAGTCCCACTTACTAACAATTTTAACAGAAGGTGTTGCCATTCTCACCAGATATGTTACCCATTGATTATGTTTGGGATGCTCTGGATCAGCGTATACTGTATGTTCAAGTTACTGTCAATATCCAGCAACTTCACACAGTCATTGAAGAGCAGTGGACTAACATTCCACAAGCCACAATCAACCGGATCAGCTATATGTGAAGGAGATGTGTTTCACTATGTGAGGCAAATGGTAGTCACACCAGATTCTGAATGGTTTTCTAACTCACCCCCTAATTCTGTAAATCTGCACATTTTAGAGTGGCATTTTATTGTAGCCAACCTAAGGCACTCCTGTGCAATCTTACTGTCTAATCTGCTTGAATTGCCAAACCTATGAAGTGGATTCGTTATATCAGCATAGAAGTTCTCACTAACACAGATTTTGACAAATGTGTGAACAATATTTGAGAAACAAATTTATGTACATAGAAAAAGTCTTAGATCTTTGGGTTCAGCTCTTGAAAAATGGGAGCAAACACAGAAGTGTTGCGGTTATATTTTTGAACAGTTTATAAATATACACTCTGTATTTTGCATGCTTTTATTATGGTCATACTGCATGATATAACAAAAATGTATTGTTTATAATTGGTGCGAAAAGATCAAATATTTCTTATAATTAAATGTATTCATTTCAGAGAAAACGTTTGCACACTAACATTTTTGTAATTCATATGTGATATATTCAGTGTATTCAGTTTAGTCTCATGTAGCATGGTCAGATGGAAGAAAAGCTGTTTATTATCTTGTCTTGGAATTTACAATACTGCTTAGGGAAATGCACTGTTTATTCAAGGGTTCATAAACACTTTTAAACCATCTGTGAGCCTCAGCTTTATGCTTTCAGAAATGACAGTCATGTCAAAATTCTTACAAGTAAAATTGACCTTCATAGAGGAATAGATGAATATATATTTCCCCTTGTATTGAAAGATTGAGAATTTGGTATGTTTCATACTAAATTTGTATGAATAAAATGTATATTGTTGAACAAATATATATGTTTGTATAATGTAACTTTAAAATGTTTAATATATGTCAGATTTACCATTGTTATTTCGTTGCTAGACAATTGATTAAAGTGTGGCTGAAAATCATATAAGTATATGGAAGTAACCCTTTCATGTCATCCTTTATTATTTCTTTCCCTGGAATTCTGTGTATTCTCCTTTAAGTTGGTATTGTCTAGAGATAAGTGGAAGATCAAGTTTGAGTCAAGTTTCCTGAAATTTGTGCTTCCTCACAAATTTATAACATATTGCAATTCAATTAATGATTCTTGAAAACAAGACATGCCTGGCTACAATTTTGGTAAATTATTTAAGGCCAACATATGATGCTTATAAACTAAAAATTGTCACTCACCTCGCCACTTACATGTCCTGCTGCTCACTGCCTTCCATTTGTTCCTCTTCTTTCAAACGTAGTGCATCCCATCACTGGCATCTTCAGTAGGGATGGGCGAACCCACCAGTGTTCGGTGTTCAGGAGCCTCGCCCAAACATTTTGCAAAGTTCTCATTCGGGTTCTGATATAATGCGAACCCCGAACTTGGACTTTACAGTTATGTGATGGGGCGAGGGGGGCTGTAAAATAAAAAAATATAGCTAATAATAAACATGTCATTATACTTACAGGTCCCGTGACACGTCCTGCAGACTCTATCTCCTGCCGCTTCTCCTTCTGAGTACAATCATCGCTGTGTCGCCCGGTAACCAAAGGACCTTCTGTGACGTCATAGCATGTAACCAGTCACGTGTGAATTTTGTATTATCTCATTGGCTACAGACTGGTCACATGGCTATGAAGTCATGCTAAGTCCTGTCAGTGCCTCTTGCCGGTATGCGGTGCTCGCCCAAGAGATGCTCGGGCACATGCTCGGCTCACCGTCCCTGCAATTCGGTGCTCTTTACAGAGTTAGACCACATGCAGGGATTGGCTACCACAGCCGGTGAATCACGGAGCTGGGAATCAGGTGATCGGAGATCACCGTTGCTATAGTAACCCACCCGTCAGGTTACCAATGACAACGGATGGCAGCGGTGACGTCACCGCTTACCAACCCGTAGCTTCTGCTCACTCATTGAGTGATCACACAGCACAGGGGAGCAGAAGCGTTCTTCCTCCCCTGTGCTGTCTGATATAGCAAAGCTGCATGGGCTGAAGGAGAAGGAAGACAGAAGACCAGGATCGTGGAGGGGTGAGAGGGAGTAATAAACATGGAGTCCCTGAGTGTGTCTGTGTATTTATTTCTATAAAAGTATTTTTTCTCTCTGTGTTGTCTTTTTAATTCTTTATTGGAGATTCTTACTGGCCGGGTCAAAATTGCCTGACATTAAGAATCTCTGACTTAATACTAGCTGCTAAAACAAAGCTGGTATTAACCCCTTATTACCCAGCGTGCCACACGTCAGAAGGGCCCCTGGAAGAGTTGGATACAGCACCTGAAGATGGCGCTTCTATGAACGCGCCATTTTCTGAGGCGGCTGCAGACTGCAATTCGCAGCGGGGGCGCCAGAGAGTTTGGGCCAACCTGTGCTGCGGATTCCAATCCCCAGCTGCTTAGTTGTACCTGGCTGGACACAAAAATGGGGCGAAGCCCATGTCGTTTTTTTTAATTATTTAATGAAATTCATGAAATAATTAAAAAAGGGCTTCCCTATATTTTTGGTTCCCAGGCGGGTACAAATAGGCAGCTGGGGGTTGGGGACAGCCAGTACCTGCCTGCTGTACCTGGCTAGCATACAAAAACATGGCAAAGCCCAAGTCATTTTTTTTTTTAGTTTTTTGGCAAAAAACTTTAAATTTAAAAAAAAAAAAAGGCTTCGCTGGATTTTCCATTGCGAGTGAAGGTAACACCAAGCAGTGGGGGTTAGCAGCCAGTAGCTGCTTGGATTACCTTTAGCTAGCAATATAAAAAATGCAGCGGGAGACCACACATTTTTTTAAAATTATTTATTTAAATAACTAAAAAAATGGGCTTCCCTGTATTTTGATTGCCTGACATCACAGTACTGTAAAAATAAATAAATCATTAAAAAAAATGACATAGCGCTCCACGGTATTTTTGATTCCCAGCGCAGATGAAGCAGACGACTACGGGCTGCCACCCCCATCTGCCTGGTGTTACCTTGGCTGGCAATCAAAATACAGGGAAGCCCATTATTTATTTAAAAATATAATTAAAAAAAATGCGTGGGCTCCCCCCGTATTTTGATCGCCAGTCAAGTAAAGCCAAGGATCTGGGGGCTGGGATTCTCGGCAGCCCGCAACCGCCCCTGGAAATGGCGCATTGTTTCTTAGCGCCATTTCCAGGCACTTTATTTGGCTCGTCCAGCGGCCCTGATGGCAGTAGCTCACTGGGTAATAAAGGGGTTAATACCAGCTTTGTTTTCTCAGATGGTACTAAACCCAAAATTCATGGTGTCATGCCAAACTAGACATGGCCACCATAAATTTCTAACAGTAAAAAAACACAACACAGAGAAATTTTTTTTATTAGAAATTAAACAAAAAAGACTCCATCTTTATTATAAAAAAAAATCCTTAGTCCGACATAATCCACAGGGACAGCAATGTCAACTCTGCTTCATCACTGTGCACAGACAGTGTCTATACATAGTGAGATGCACAGAGAGCCATGTCAGGTCTGCTACATCGCTCTGGACAGAGCGATGAAGCAGATGCTGACAGTGAGTGGATGATTGCACTTGCGTCTCACATTGCATCACCCCACTCTCCCGGCAGGAGCACTTCAGCTGTGGAAATACATGCAGCTGACTCGCTGCCATTGGGATATTGTGCGCTGTGATGCAATGACACTCGCATAACAGCGCACCAGGACCTTTGATGACGTCATAGTCACGTGACCAGTCTGTAGCCAATGAGGTAATACAACATTCACACATGACTGGTCTCATGGGTATGACGTCACGGTCACGGCAGGTCCTTTTAGCCAGAGGTGCTTACCGGGGGGGAACAGTAATGATCGGACGGATGAGGAAGCAGAAGCACTTTGAGACTGCAGGACGCGTCACGGAACCTGTAGGTATGATCATAATGTTTTTTTAATATTGTGCTTTTTTTTTAACAGCCCCTGGAGCCGAACTGTAACACGAGCTGTAACACAAACATCCCAGAAAGCTCGTGTTCGGGGTCGTGTGCAAAAATACCATGTGTTCGGTACGGACCCTGAAGTTTACAGTTTGGGTTCTCCCATCCCTACTCTTCAGTATAAATCATGTCTTCTAGCTGCAAGCAGGCTTTGGGGGTGACTTAACATCATACCGAGAGATTAATGGCTAGGTAAGTTTTAGGGAGGGATTTTTTTACATCTTAGGCCTCTGCCACACTCACGTGTAAAAAACGTACGTTTGCAGTAGTCCGTTTTTTGTGTCCGTGTTCCGTATTTGCAGTCCGTTTTTCCCCTCCGTGTAGTGTCCGTATGCATATCGTGTGTCATACGTGTGTACGTGTGTGCGTTTTCCTGTGCGTGAAATACGTCAGTGTGTGTTCCGTGTGCAGTCCGTTTTTTGTGCGTGTTTAACATGTTTCACACATTGAGATAATGGTGATTACTTGGAATTAAATGACACATAGGTGTATGTGATTAGGACATAAATATAAGTTAACTATAAACTGTTTCCTGCTTGTATTTTGCCTTGGAGCACCTATGTGTTGTGACAAAATTTTCGCAATGCCATTATCCACGGAGGCCTTAGTGTTTTTATGTTGGATTATATCTCGTCGTTTTGGCGTTAGACGGCACATGTTGCAATATGATAATGTAAGAAGAACCAGATTGTGGGTGCATCAACTAATGATGATGCGGCCTATGCATGGTCATTTCCATACTTTATTTTTTGAGTTACGGAATTTCCCAGATAAGTTTTTTTCATACTGCCGTTTGTCAGTTGAGAGTTTTGATTACTTACTAAATATTTTACGACCTCATTTGCAACATCAGGACACTTGGATGCGGCTTTCCATTTCCCCAGAGGAGAGATTTATGGTGACTCTGAGGTATTTTTTTTTTATATAATTTTTTGTAAATGTGTTATTTTTCACATTGAAATGTGTAATTGATCTTTATTGATGTAATATCTGTTTTGAATCAATGTTTGTGTTTTCTTTTGATTGCTTTAATTTAAAATAACATATTGTTAATTGTAAATCATTGTTTGTCTTGTTTTCATAGATTCTTGGCGACTGGTCAATCTTTTAGTGCTTTACATTTTGATTTTTTGTTGGGGAGATCAACCATTGCCGTTATAGTACGTCACACATGCGACATGATATGGCAACATTTAAAAGAACAAATGATGCCTCAGCCAAACAGAGAAGATTGGTTGAAAATCTCTAAGGGCTTCAAGGACTCTGTTGACTTTCCTAACTGCATAGGAGCTTTGGATGGCAAGCATTTCAGAGTTAAAAAGCCACCAAACTCTGGGTCACGTTATTTCAATTTTCATAAGTTTTTTTCCGTTGTTATTTTGGCATTGGTTGACACAGAATACCGTTTTATTTATGCAGACATTGGGGCCTATGGTAGTGCCTCAGATGCCCGTATTTTCCGTTTATCAAGATTAGCCCAACGCCTGCAAGAAAATGCATTATTGATCCCCCCACCAGTTGCCCTACCTGGTACATCTGGACCGTTGGCACCATATGTGATGGTAGCAGATGCAGGATTTGCATTATCCAAACATGTTATGCGACCATATCCAAGGAGATCCATTGATGACAGGAAACAGTACTTTAATAATCGGCTAACTAAAGCAAGACGTTATGTGGAGTGTGCATTTGGTATTTTAGCTAACAAATGGCGCATTTATCAGACAACTATTCAGTTGCAGCCAAACTTTGTCACATCTGTCCTCAAGGCTACCATAGTGCTTCACAATTTCTGTCGGATACATGAAGGAGGAACTTATGTGGATGATGAATTTCAGATAAACCATGTTGTTAATCCAACAGGTGAACCTATGTCTCATAATTCCGTGACATCTGGTTTACAAATTAGAAATTTATTTACTGATTACTTTAATTTTTTTGATGATAATAATAATAGTGATGTTTGTTAAGATTGGCATGGATTTATTTCGATAAAAATTTATTATTTTTTCTTATACGAAAATGTGTAATTTTTTCTAAACATCTAAGAGCTTAAATCTTACTTGTATTAAAGTGAAAATGCGTTAATCATCAACTGACATTTCTGTTAACAACATGGATTTCTGAATGTTGTATGTATGTTTTTGTAAATTTCTGTGTTACTATCATGTTTTTTTTGTTATTTTAAACTTACAACATTAATAATGTTAAACGTCTATTGAAAAAATGCAATATTATTTATAAATTTAAATAATAAACATGATAGTTTTTTTCACAAACATATTTTTTTATTAATAATAAGCATATTAATCCATAAAGTAATGATGTTATTTTTTCACATCAAAATAAAAAATGAACATATTTTTCATCTTCTGTAAAATTTTACAAAATGTAAATTTTTATGGTATTCTTTCTAAAATTAAAAATATACTTTACTTACAAGAGTACATTTTCAAAAATGTGTGCATTGCTTACAATGTTGTAAAATTGTCGAACAATTAAGTTGGTCTCATGTTGGACATTGACATAGACATAATAAATGTAAACTGTGTTTTGAGAATATAAGAAGTAATCTAACCATCAAATTGGTTGGGTACAAATGTGTTCCTAAAATTAAAAAAAAAACCATGCCATCAAACATATATGTGATCCGTCACTAAATATAATCACACATGTTTTTTTTTTTTTTTAAACTCAGAGTTTACACATTTTTGGAAATCCCTCTTTTTTTAAATTTTGACACATTCATCATATTTGTTGTTTGAATGTAAAGATTACCAAAAATGTGTATCATAAGTCAACAAGATCTTCTAGTGAAGTAACCTGAGTGTTGCTGAGTATGTTGTTTTGTGTGGCCTCAGAAATGGTATTTTCAGGAATGGAAGCAGTTGTTTGCTGAACAACATTCCTATTACTAACTACAGTAGTGTGTGGAACAGTCTGTTGCATGCTTGTTTGTCCCAACACATTGCCTGTTGTTGAGTACACCTGTGGATCTACATGGGTAATTGGGTATTGTGTGTGTGTATGTTGTTGACCTTGAGGATAGTTGACTGATGTTTGTAAGTGTGGTGTAGGTAACATAGTTGAGATTGGATAATGAGGCATCATGAATGATTGTGGGTATGTTGAACCAGGAAACAAGTTAGGTAAACCACCAATATTTGTGGGTTGAGTAAAGTAACTAGTACTTGGAGTGGGTTGTAAATTCATATAGTTTATGGGTTGCTGTGAGGTAGCACTTTGTACAGTGCTTAAGGCACCAGTATTGGTTGCAACATACCCTTGTCTAATTGGTGTTGGGAATAACGTACTTGAAGCAATTGAAGGTTGACCAGATTGTTGTAATACTGGATTATTGACTATTACAGTTGCCATTGTTGTTTGTGTTGAAATTGTATTTTGATTGTCTGTTGTGTTTGGGACTGTATGTTGTTGCATAATGGTACGCCAATTTTCTATGGCCTCATATACTCTCACTGGTTCCTGTTCTGCCTGACTAGCTGAAAGTAGGGTCAGCATAGCAGCACGTACACGTTCCTGCCTATCGGATGGAATTTTGGTTAAGCTAGAAGATAAAGACCGACAAAAGCGCTCGGCATCTGTTTCTGGAATTAGAGTGTTCATTATGTGAATAATGCGTGTGTCAATTATTTCCGGTAAGGATCTCATTTCCTCAGGTCTGCGGATTCTTCTTGCACGTAGAGGTTGTGGTGCAAAACGTGGAAGTACATTTGTTTGTGTTGATTGTGTAGCTGGTGTGGTTGTTTGTTGTGTGGATGAGCCTTGGGTGTTGGTTTGTGCACTCTCTGTCCCACCCTCATGTGATTCAGTTGCTGCATCTTGTTGAATCTCTGGATTTTCACTGTCTTCTCTGCCAGGTTCTTGTTCTGATGCTGAGGTGGCTGTAGCAGAGGGACCTGCTGTTGGTTGATCATCTGAATCGTCTAGATTATCCTCCGTTCTATAAGAAATGAGACAACATATTACAATCTTAACATTTATATTTGTACAATTATCTTCATGAAGTAAATGAATGTAGCATTTTTTTTTTTTTCTTCTAAAAAAAAAACAAAACTTACTGTGTTACTTCTAAGATGGGTGCTAGGAAGCTTATTTGTTCATAATAAACATATCTGCGTTTGCGGCCTTGGCTGGATGAGGATGGTATAGGGTTGTACTCCCTTCGGTACTGATCACGTGCTGAACGCCAACGCCTTTTGACCAAGTCAACTGTGTAATTTTAAAAAATATGTCACTTGCAACATTCACCATAAATCTGCACACATTAATTAAAATAATGTTTGCTAAATGTAATATACAATTTAACAAAATAATGTTGGCCAAATACTTTTGAGGAAAAAACATTTTTTTATATATTCTTCATTCAAAAGCATTTTTAGACATTCACACATAACAAAATATTATTTCTGATAAATTATCTTTGAAGTAATTGTCATAT
Organism: Anomaloglossus baeobatrachus; assembly: GCF_048569485.1. Lineage (NCBI taxonomy): Eukaryota > Metazoa > Chordata > Amphibia > Anura > Aromobatidae > Anomaloglossus > Anomaloglossus baeobatrachus. The sequence goes on along the minus strand of NC_134353.1, from coordinate 270,254,302 downwards.
ATATTTAAATTTTCCTTTTTTTTTTTTAACAATATCATTTGGCAATAAATTAATAGAAATATTATTTAATTAATGTAGGTCATGATATTGAAATGTTATTTAACTAAATTAAAAAAAAATATTAAAAATAACAAAACATGAATTGAAATTGTGATACTAAAATTAGACTAATAAAACAGGGAATTTAAAAACACATGACAGTTTAATCAGTTAATTAATTAACTTCATGAAGAATTTAAAGTCAGATTACAAAAATAAGTATACTTTGATTTTTGTAAGTTATGAAATGTTTGGTTAACTTTTAAAAAATTTAACATGAACTCAATATATAGAGTAGTACATATACCAATTCTTCACAAAGATTTTTTAACTAAAAGACAACATAACTATAACAAAACATTCACAGTTTGTAATTATTTGAAAAATCCTAATATATATATTAAATAAATAAATATAAAAACATACAACAACTTACCATATTTAGCACGCTTTGCAGGCGAACATCTAGCCCATGCATTATTGGGGTACACTTCCTCAGCTACTTGATTCCAATGGCGGTCAACTGTCAGTCGGTCATGGTAACCATCAACACGTGTATCCCATAATGGTGGGTGAGTCTCGACAGCTGTTATCAGTTTCTCCGTGTCCACCCGTGGTGCCATTATTATATTTCGAAGCCGAAATTTTGCTCAAAATATATCTTACAATACACAGAACTACAACTGCTTGCTTGCTCACTCCTTCTGCAAATGCATAGTTAGTTTTGTGCAAAAAAAATATGTTAGCTACGCCACCTGAAAGTATTTGAGATTGTAACAACCTTTCTAATTAAAACACGGACACGGACCACACGGATAGCATACGGAGGCCATCCGTATCACGTACGTGTAAACACGGACCCATAGGATTTAATGGATCCGTGAGGACGTTATGCCGGTGGAAAACGGACATGTCAGCGCTTTTTCGGCACGCTCAAACGTACGCACGGAACGGACACACGCTCCGTGCGCAAACACTGACGTGAGGCTTTTTATATTAAAAATACTGTGTCAACATCAGCACGTGTCTCCGGTACGTGTAAAAAATGCCAAAAACGTACCGGAGACACGGATGTGTGGCGCAGGCCTTAAACTGTGTGCAGAATTATTAGGCAAGTTGTATTTTAGAGCATTTTTTTATTATTGATTAACAACTATATTCTCAATCAGCCCAAAATACTCATAAATATCAAAGCTTAATATTTTTGAAAGTTGGAGAGGCGCTTTTTTTAGATTTGGCTATCTTAGGATACCTGTTTGTGCAGGTAACTATTACTGTGCAGAATAATTAGGCAACATAATAAAAACCAAATATATTCCCATAGCACTTGTTTATTTTTACCAGGTAAACCAATATAACTGCACAAAATTTAGAAATAAAAATTTCTGACATGCAAAAAGAAAACCCAAAAAAAATTAGTGACCAATATAGCCACCTTTCTTTATGATGACACTCAACAGCCTACCATCCATAGATTTTAGGACTGGTAACAGGATAATGAAAAGATTTTCTTTTTTATTTCAGCAATCCAACGCGTTTCAGAGATGAGGACCGTCTCCTTCTTCAGGGAAAAAGAAATCAACATCATGATTCATGAATCATGATTTCTTTTTCCCTGAAGAAGGAGACGGTCCTTGTCTCTGAAACGCGGTGGATGCTGAAATAAAGAAGAAAATCTTTTCATTATCCTGTTACCAGTGTTTTTTAATGCGGCATATACCCGTTTTCCTCTATGCACTAATTTTACTACGTCCTGCACGGGGCCCCTGCTTGAACCACGCGGACACTCACAAGCGTTATAAGGAGTTGTGACTGGAACAATCCAATTATGTGAGTGTACCTCTTTTATTTCCTAACGGTAATACCGGGTAAGACCCTATTGCGCCTTCTGTCTCTCCATCTCTAGCAGATCCATAGATTTGGTCAGTTGCTTGATCTGTTTACTATCAACATTGAGTCCAGCAGCCACCACAGCCTCTCAGACACTATTCCGAGAGATGTACTGTTTTCCCTCCCTGTAGATCTTGCATTTTATCAGGGACCACAGGTTCTCTATGGGGTTCAGATCAGGTGAACTAGGGGGCTATGTCATTATTATTCATCTTTTAGACCTTTACTGGACAGCCACGCTGTGGAGTAGTTGGATGCATGTGATGGAACATTGTCCTGCATGAAAATCATGTTTTTCTTTAACGATACCGACTTCTTTCTGTACCACTGCTTGAAGAAGTTGTCTTCCAGAAACTGGCAGTAGGTCTGGGAGTTGAGCTTCACCCAAAAAGGTCCCACAAGTTCATCCTTGATGATACCAGCTGATACCAGTACCCCACCTTCACCTTCTTGGCGTCTAAGTCAGAGTGGAGCTCTCTGCCCTTTACTGATCCAGCCTCTGGCCCATCCATCTGGCCCATCAAGAGTCACTCTCATTTCATCAGTCCATAAAACCTTTGAAAAAACAGTCTTAAGATATTTCTTGGCCCAGTCTTGACGATCTATCTTATGTTTCTTGTTCAATGGTGGTCGTTTTTCAGCCTTGCTTACCTTGGCCATGTCCCTGAGTATGGCACACCTTGTGCTTTTTGATACTCCAGTAACGTTGCAGCTCTGAAATATGGCCAAGCTGGTGGCAAATTGCATCTTATCAGCTTCACGCTTGATTTTCCTCAATTCATGGGCAGTTATTTTGCGCCTTTTTTGCCCAACATGCTTCTTGCAACCCTGTTGGCTATTTGCCATGAAACACTTGATTGTTCAGTGATCACACTTCAAAGGTTTGGCAATTTCAAGACTGCTGCATCCCTCTGCAAGACATCTCACAATTTTGGACTTTTCAGAGCCCGTCAGACTGACTAAGAGCCATTGGGTTCGAAATGCATCCTCTCTGACAGTTGTTTATACCCTGTTTGGACCTTTTTTTATATGAATTTTAATTTGATTTAATACAATTTTTGGATTTTAATATCCCTTGGACTTTGTTGCTGGATTACCCTCTGTCTACAATCTGGATTGCCAGTATACTCTTTCCCTTGCACGAGTCCTGGATACGGTGACCCCTCCTTTGGCTACAAGTGAGCGGATACCAATCTTTCTTTTTGTCCCTGTATATGGCCACAGTATTAGCAAGTGGAATGTATGTATTACCACACAGTATGGGGAGAGAGGATGGGGAGGGTGAATGTATATATGGCCACACAGTATGAAGAGAGAGGATGGGGAAGGGGGATGTATATATGGAAACAGTATGGGGAGAGAGAGTGAAGAGAAAATGTATACAGACATAGTGTGGTGAGCAAGGGGGATGGGGAGTTTCAGGACTATATGCGAGCAAGGGGGGAATTTTGAGTACATGGTATGGGGAGCAAGTGGACAGAATGGGGAGCTAGGCATAAATATATGGGGACACAGTATAGATAGTGAGAGGGAATGAGTGCAGAGGTAGTGAGGAGACAGTATAACAAATGTGAGCTGGCACATAATAGAGACTGGGTGGTGGGTGGTATGGAGAGGGGACAGCATGGGGGGACTGTATGAGGCCATAGTAAGGAAGAGTGTGTGATGAGGGGCACAGTCTAAAGAATGGACAGTAAAGTGGAGATAGTGTAGAGGACAATGTGGAGAGGGGGCTTAGTATGGTCTTCTCAGCTTATAAATAAAAGCCTGCTGCCACCCCATAAGAGGTGCATCCATTAGCTGTGCCAATTCTGTCAATTTTCCTGGTTCTTTCCGATTGCCCCAGTGCAGTGGTAATCAAGGTAACCCATTACTAATTTTTCAAGTGTAAAGTTAAAAAACACACATAGAAAAAAAATAGTTTATTTGAATAAAGACTCCCCCACACTCCTTGATCACCAGTTTAATAATTATAAATAAATCCTTGACAATCTGATGTAATCCAATGGTGTAATATCCCACGATGCCCATTGAATCGTATGGAGATTCGTTCTCAGTACTTTATGAGAATAAGGTTCCATAGGTCCATCCTGGTCAGTGTCAGGCACGGAATTTCTCACTGTTGCGAAAAATTCCATGCCTACTCCTGACCACGAGTGACCTATGGAGCCTCGTTCTAAGAACAAAGCTCCTTAGGATTCAATGGACATTGTCGGACATTACACCATTGGATTATGTTGGAACTTTGAGGATTTCTTTTTATTCAGTAAATAGGTAAATGAGGGATTGTGGGTGAATCTTTATTCAAATAAGCTATTGTTTTCCTCGGTGTATGTTTTTTAACTGTACACTTGCCAGGTTTATTTTTAATGTTGCAACTGTTCTCTGTCAACTGAATGCATTGGTGGTAGGATTGAATCACTGGGGAATTCTATATGCAGTTTTATAATTTGATTTCATTTTACTTTTCATGGTTCACTTGATCAACTTAGTGGTAAATGCTAATAGTAATGAGCATTAACAATAAAACAAGAGGGTGCCTTTGCATATTTCACCTCATTATATTAACACACCTCAGCTCATCATATACATAGTAACTTAAGCTACAAATCTGTGCTTTATTTTATGAGCCTGGGGAAGAAAAGCACCTTCAGCAAATTGCATGCTGATTTTTCATATAACTTGAAAAATAAAAGATGGTTATTGGTAATTAGAAATCAGCAGATGAGGCAAAATTAGTTTGTGTAGATTTTCCCAGGAAATTTCATTAGCAGATAAGTTATTCTCTGTTAATTTAATGTCCTTTATCATCTTTTGGGGGTCTCAAGACCTCACAGCATAATAAATTTAACATATAAAAAAAAAACCTTATACTTACCTCACTGCTTACATCTCTGGATTCTCTGCTCCTCACCATCACCCGTCTGGTCATCATTGCATCTTATCACAGCTGCGGAATCTGAAGGCCTATTGGGACTTCCGGCTCTGATGAGGTCCGTAATTGTTCTGCACAAGTGGGGGTAAGGTCAAGATATCATGGCAAGTACCACACCCTTATGTGTGAATATTTCCAAGACCTCCTCCGAGGCAGAAGTTTCAGCAAAATGTGAAGATACCTAAGGATTCATCGTTAGAAGGTTGTGGTAAGAAGATGCAATAAGTATCTGACTGGAGATGGGCACAGCAGAGAAGCCAGAGAGGTGAGCAGTAAATGAGTAGAAGTAATTTTTAAAAATATTTTTTTTCCAATGACCCATCAGCAAAACAGTGGCCAACAGCTGTTATTTTACTGTATCTGAGCAGAAGTGAATTGCAAAAAATCGGAATTTTGATGAATACAGATTTTTTTCTCATATTGGAGTAGAATTCAATTCCAGTCAAATACATCTACTCATCTATAATTACAACATAAGAAACCTTTAGTTATTGCTGTGTTCACATTTTCAGTCTGTGCCGAAAATAAAAAAATTAGGAATTTCAAACTTTTAATTTTTATGTCCTTTAACCAGAAAGTTATGTCACACAAAATAGTTAATAAATACATTTCCCACATGTCTGCCTTATATCAGCAACATTTTTGAAACATAATTTTTGTTTGTTAGGAAATCAGAAGGTTAAAAGTTTATCAGCAATTTCTCATTTTTCCCAAAAAATGTACAAACCAATTTTTTAAGGACCACATCACATTTGAAGTGACTTTGAGAGGCGTATAGTGGGGAAAAATTATTTGAAACACTGCTGATTTTGCAAGTTTTCCCACCTTCAAAAAAAATGAAGTGACAGACAGTATAAATAATACATTCCAAAAAATAGCATTATATGATTTCTGAATAACTAATTTGCATTTAATTGCAAATTTATTTTAATTTGCATTTTATTGCATGAAATAAGTATTTGATGCAATAGAAAAACCCACCTTAATATTTGGTATACAAACCTTTGTTTCCTGCATTTCTTGATGAAATTTGCACACATTACAGCAGAAATTTTGGATCCTTCAGGATTTAAGGCTGTTGCCAGGCAACATTGTGTTTTAGCCCCCTCAAAAGATTTTTTATTGGGTTCACATCTGGAAACTGGATAGGCCTCTCCAGGACATTGCATGCTTTTTTGGATCCACTCCTTAGTTGCCCTGGCTGTGTGTTCTGAGTTATTGTCATCCTGAAAGACCCCTCTTCAATGCTCTTACTGAGGGAAGGAGATTTTTTGCCAAAATATTGCAATACATGAGCCCATCCATCCTCCATTCAATATGGTGCAATTGTCCTCTCCCCTTTTTCAGAAAAGCACCCCAAAGTATGATGCTTCCACCCCTTGCTTAACTGTTGGGATGGTGTTCTTGGGGTTGTACTCATTCTTTTTCTTCCTCCAAACATGGCGAGTGGTACTGATACAAAATGTTCTGTTTTGGTCTCATCTGACCACATTGCCTTTTGCTATGCCTCCTCTGGGTCACCCATATGGTTATTGGCATACATCAATCGATCGAGACTGAACATGTGCTGGTATGAGCAGTATGACCTTGCATGCTCTGCAGAATTTTAATCCATTACTGTGTTGTGTGTTACAAACAGCTATGTTTGAGACTCTCCTCAGGTCATTGACCAAGTAGCCCCGTGTAGTTCTGGGCTGATTACTGACCAAGTCAGATTGACAGTCATGTTTTGTTTTTTCCATTTTTTAATAATTTCGCTATCAGTTGTTGCCTTCTCACCAAGCTGTGTGCCTATTGTCCTGTAACCCATTCCAACCTTGTGCAGGTCTACGATTTTGTCCCTGGTCTCCAAAAATAATTCTTTGCTCTTGGCCATGGTGGAGAGGTTTGAAGTGTGGTTGATTGATTGGGCGGCATGGTGGCTCAGTGGTTAGCACTGCAGTCTTGCAGCGCTGGAGTCCTGGGTTCAAATCCCACCAAGGACACTATCTGCAAGGAGTTTGTATGTTCTCCCCGTGTTTGCGTGGATTTCCTCCGGGTTCTCCGGTTTCCTCCCACACTCCAAGGACATACAGATAGGGACTCTAGATTGTGAGCCCAATGGGGACAGTGTTGCCAATGTATGTAAAGCGCTGTGGAATTAACAGCGCTATATAAATGAATAAAATTATTAATTATTATTATTGATTGAATGTGTGGACTGTTTTTTTATACAGTTAAAAAGTTCAAACCTGTGCAATTAATACAGGTAATGAGTGCAGATTATTGGGGCTTCTTAAAGAAAAGATAACAGGTCTGTGAGAGCCATAATTCTTGCTTGTTGGTACAGGTGATCAAATACTTATTTTATGTAATAAAATGCAAATCAATTAATTATTTAAAAATCATACAGTGTGATTTTCTGCAATATTTTGGGGGGATTCTATATGTCCCAGTTGTAATGTACCTAGTATAAAAATTACAGACCTCTCCATTCTTTGTAATTGGGGAAACTTTCAAAATCAGCAGTGTATCAAATACTCCCCCGCCCACCCACTGTATGTGACAGAAAACATCCAAAAGTGACACCATTTTAAAAATTGCATCCATCAAAGTGCTCAAAACCACATGCAAGAAGTTCATGTATTCATAAGATGCTTGACATGAATTAATAATCCACAGTGGAAAAAATAAATTACATTTTACCTTGTAATGTTGCTTTAGCACCAATTTATTCACTTTTACAAAAAGTAGTATGACGAAAAGGAACCCAAATTTGTTACCCAGTATTTACTGAGTACAGCAATATCCCACATGTGGTCAGAAATCTCTGTTTGGACAAATGGCCAGGCTCGGAAGGAAAGGAGTACTATCTGAATTCTGGAAAAGCAAATTTGACTGTAATATATTTTGCGAGCACCCTATTGCATTTGCAGGGTCTCTAAGGTACTGTAAAAGCAAAAAACCCCACAAGTGACTGCATTTTGGAAACTATACACTTCAAAGATTTTTCCACGAGTAATGAGTATAGTGAGCATATTGAATTACAGGTACTTCACAGAATTCGATAACATTAGGTTGTCATATTGAAAATTTTCATTTTGTTCACAAAAATGTTTTATGCTTTAGCACCAAATTTTTCACTTTTATAAGAGGTACAACGAAAATCATGATTTGTTACTCACTTTCCTATGAGTGTGGGGATACCACAAATGTAGTCAACAAGTTTTGTTTGTACAAACAGGAGGGCTTGGAACGGAAGGAACAATATTAAAATTTTGAAAAGCAAATTTGGCTTAAATACTTTGTGGGCACCATGTCACCTTTGCAAAGCTCCTATGGTACCAAAATATCATAAACTCCTACAGTTGACCCCATTTTGGAAACTGGATCCCTTAAGGAATTTATGTTAGGCCTCTGCCACACTCACGTAAAATTCACGCACGTGCCGAGAGACACGTATTTCCCCTGCGTGTTGCGTGCAGGTAAGTACGTGTCTCTGGTACGTGCGGGCCACGTGTGTTCTACGTGTGCTATCCGCGATAGCACACGTAGAACCGGTAATTTACATACTCACCTGGTCCTTCCTGCTGTCCGCGCTGCTGTCCGTGGTGCTGATCCTCGGTCTCCAGCCCTCCCGTCTCCCCGCTGCTGCTGCTGCTGCCAGGCAGTGAAGTGAATATTAAATGAGAATAATGAGCGGTGGTTGGCAGCAAGAGGCAGCAGCGGCAGAGACAGGAGGGCTGGAGAAGGTGAGTTAATGTTTTTTATTTTTTTTTCACTGACACGTGTGTTTTCTCCGGCGCGTGTCACATGGGACCGCATCCACACTACACCTGTGTGGTACGGGTGCGGGCCGTGTGACACCCGTGCTGCGGGAGAAAACACTGACATGTCAGCGCTTTGAAAAACACACACGTACAAACGCACACGGACACATGTTCCGTGTGGTTTTACGTGTCTGTGCCTGCTACAATAGGGTAGCATTGCTTAACGTGTCTCCGTGCCGCCGGTACGTGAAAAAAATGACAAACACGTGCCGGCGGCACGGATGTGTGTCGCAGGCCTTAAGGTGTGTTGAGCATTTTGAACCCATGGGTGCTTCACAGAACTTTTTAAAATGTTAGTCATGTTTTTTCCTGTAAAGTGTTATTTTAGTCGAAATGTAATTTTCACAAGGGATAATAGGAGAAAATGGACCCTAAAAATTTGTTACAAAATTTCTCCCAAACAAAGTGATATCCCATACATAGTAAAAAAATATATAATATTTGGGCACTTGACAGGGCTCAGAAAGTGAACACGGCTATTTGATTTTTGGAATGCAAATATGGGCAATGTGTTGCATTTGTAGAGCCTCTGAAATGCCAAAATTGCAGAAACACCCACTTGTCACCCCATTTGGCAAACTAAACCCTATGATAAATTAATCTATTGGTGTGTTGAGTATTTTTAACCCACAAATTACCCAGAATTGTATTAGATTGGACCTTGAAAACAAAAAATGTTGAGTTTTTCAGCTAAAATGTATTATGCCATTTATGCCGAATATGTCAGTGCCCCATTTGAGGTTGTAAACTACTGTCTGAGTACATGGTGATGATCAGATGGAAACATGACATGTTATTTAGATTGCAGATTCCATTTCAACTTATTGTGGCCTTTCTGAGCCAAGCCCCTGAGGTTCTAGATCAGCAGAACCCCCACAAGTGACCCCACATTGGAAACATCACTGCATAGGGTATTCATGTAGGGAAGTAATGAGTATTTTGAACCCACTGGTGGCTTGCAGAATTTTATAACAGTGGGATGTAGAAACATAATATCTAAGTGGTAAAAAATGTAATTTTTTTTTTATTAGCGGCAAATTTGTCAGTTCCACAAAAGTTAAAAGGTGAAAGTGGACCTCACAGTTTATTGGGCAATTTCTCCTGAAAGCGGTGATGCCCTATATGTCATCACAAACTATTGCTTGGCCACACAGCAGGGTTGAGTATGATAGAGCACTATTTGGCTTTTAGAGTACAGTTTGTTACAATAGTTTGCGGGCTACATTTGTAGAGCCCCATACCATATGTGTCAAAAAACAGAAAAAAAAATAAAAGTGACCACATTGCAGAAATTGCTCTTCTCAAATTATTTATCTATAGCTGCAGTAACTTGTAGTATCCATGCCACACTCCTTTTCTGGAGACTTACAAATATGCCAGTTTAGTCCCCAAATATTGTGCCCCATATATTGTAGTTCCCCCATGCATTATGCTTAGCTTTTGATTCTGGAGGCACACAACCCGTAAAATACTAAGTGCCCTTTTACCACTAAAATAGTGTGGCTGCTTATTGCAGTTTAGGCACAAGGAGGCTCAGAAGGAGGGGGCATTTACATATGGAAGCTCAGATTTTACTGGATTTTATTTTGGGGTTGGGAGTCATATCCCTTTTCCAGAGTCTTGTTTTACCAGTAACGTGGGACCCCTCTATATTGTCAGTGACAGATGACAGACCTGAATGGGTCTGGTTTGTGGGGGTAAGTTAGGGGATTATATTGGTAACATATTGAGATACAGAACATTTTTTTGATGATTTTCAGTATAACCACTTTAACCCTAAGCTTCGTTTTCCCCTTTATGGCCAGGCCACTTTTTGCAATTCTGACCGGTATCATTTTGACAGGTTATAACTCTGGACACTTCAACAGATCGCAGTGATTCTGAGATTATTTTTGGTGACATATTGCACTTCATTATAGTGGTATACTTTGGCCCAACTTTTTTTACATTTGTTTGTGAAAATATCAGAAATTTAGCAAACATTTTGCAATTTCCAAACTATAAATTTTTATACCATTAAATATGAGAGTTATGTCACATAAAATAGTGAATAACATTTCCCACATGTCTATTTTACATCAGCGCAATTCTTGAAACATACATTTTTGTTAGGAAGTTAGAACGGTTCAAAGTTCATCAGCAATTTCTAATTTTTACAAAATCATTTTTTTAGGGACCACATCACATTTGAAGTGACTTTGAGAGGCCTAAGTGACAGAAAATATCCAAAAATGACAACATTTTAAAAACTGCACACCTCATATTGCTTAAAACCACATCCAAGAAGTTTATTAAACCTTCAGGTGCTTCACAGGAGCTAAAGTAATATAGTGGAAACCTACTGTTTGGGCACAGAGCAAGGCTCAGAAGAAAGGAGCATCATTTGACATTTTGAATGCAAAATTAGCTGTCATCTTTAGCGGACTATATTTTGGAAACTAGACACCTCAAGGACTTTATTTAGATGTTTAGTGAGCACCTTGAACACCCAGATGGTTCACAGAGTTGTATAACATTGATCCATGAAAATAAAAAAATACATTTTTACCACAAACTTATTGCTTCAACCAGATAGCTTTTCTCCCACAAGGGTAACAAGAGAAAATTCACCATACAAATGAATGTGCAATTTCTCCTGCGTTCGCTCCTACTACATGTATGGTGGTAATCTATTGTTTGTGCACAAGGCAGTGCGAGAAGTGAAGGAGCACCATTTGAATGTTTGAAGGCAAATTTAGCTGGAATCATTAGCAGACATTATGTTGCATTTGGAGAGCCCCTGAGGATCCTAAACAATTGAGTTCCTCCACAAGTGACCCCATTTTAGAAACAAGAATTCTCAGGCAATATATCTAGATGGTTTGTGAGCAACTTGAATCCCAGGTGCATTGTAGAATTTTATATTGAGCTGTCAAAATGAAAATATACATTATTAACCACAAAAATGTTGCTTTAACTGCAAATTTTTAATTTTCACAGTGAAAACAGGACATAATGAACCAAAAAATTTCTTGTGCAATTTATCCTTATAAAGTTGATACCCCATATGTGGTAAAAAACTACTTTTGAGGCACAGTACAAAATGAAGAAGGGAAGGAGCACCATATTTGAGTTCAGATTTAGTTGGAATGGTTTGCGTGTGTCTTGTCACATTGGCAGAGCCACTGAGGTGCCAGAACAGCAGAAATAAAAAAAACAAACACATGACCCTATTTTACTGAAACCCTCAATGAATTCATCCAGGGGTGCAGTGAGAATATTTAAACTACAGGTGTGTCACAAAATTATATACTATTGGGCAGTGAAGAAGAAAAAATTACATTTTTACCACTAAAATGTTGTTTTAACACCAGATTTCCAATTTTCCAAAAAGGAATAGAAAAAAAAAGCACCATAATGTGTTACATATTCTCTTTTGAACGGGGCAATACCCCCCACATGTAACTGTACAATACTGTTTGGCCGCACCGCAGGTCTTGTGAGGGAAGGAGCGCCATTTGATTTTTGGAGCACAGATTTTCCTAGAGTAGTTTGCAGACACCATTTGCAGAGCCCCTAAGTGCATTACGCTGTCTGGGAATTCATCTACGGGTGTAGTGAAAATTTAGTCTCTAGAAAACACCAATGGTGTGAAATGCAATGAATGTTGCAGAATTAAAAAATCTAAGTAAGCCCTTGTTATGCCCAGTACATTGTAGTGCCCATAAGTTGTGCCCAGCTTGTGCTTCTAGAGACCTGCACCCCGTAAATTAAGCAGGATCTCCTCACTTCAGTAAAACCAAACATGTGGATGCTAACTGTGGTTTAGGCACATTGTGTGGCTCAAGAAGGAAGGGGCATTTGAATTCGGGAGCACAGATTTTGCTGGACTTCTTTTTTGAGAGGGGAGCCATAGCGTTTTTCCAGAGCCCTTGTGTTACCAGTATCGTGGAAGACCCCTATATTTCCATTAACAGATGACAGACCTGTGTGGAGACTTGTATTTTTGTGGGTTGAGTTGAATGCTATTTGGTGGAGATTTGGGTAAAGAACATTTTGGATCAGTTCCCATTTATCCTTTGCTCTATGCTGAGCACTTTCATCAGTGTTTCCATCTACATCTCAGGTGAAATCCACAATGTATCCATTCAATAATGGTGCTGCAGAGTTACTCCAGACTCTCTTTGGCCTCTGTTCAGCGGTGTTGGTCTTTTCAAAGGTGAACAAAACTGTTATTGACCGCTCTTTTGTGCACGAATAAAAAGATGGACACCGCTGGACCACACCCTAGACAGGAGGTCAAAGTGACTCCCTCTGTCTCATTACAGTGAATTTTCTATCGGGAATTATGTCTGAATCACGTTTTCAGAGATTTATATGTAATCCCCAATGTACACGCTCAGCATAGAGTGCAGGATAAATATGAGCCACGCCTACTGCAATCTTTGGGAGACAAAATGAACAAATTAACTTGAAGAATTGGCTTTATTTATTCATTATGCCATTCACCTTGAGAAAAACAAAAGACCTCATAACCAGTATATATATGAAACCATCAGAGACCTCCTCTAGTGAGGGGCCCTGTGGTGAACACCTACTCCATGGAATACATAAAAAGAAAGGAGGAACAGAGTATATATGGTGCAAAATAATAACAATGTTTATTTAGAAATGCATGATTAAAATGATACACACAAAATCAGGGCCATGATTAAAAGGGTTAAAACCACATGGAAGGGTGGTGGCACTATACGACTCAGAGTGCCTTGGTTTAACACTGGATATAAAGTTACATAGAGAATGAAAAATCCATGAAAGGTAAACAACAGTATGTAATACAATGAGTCACAATGCAGTAAAACCAAATTGAATCAGATGCTGTGAACAGATTCTGGCTGAGTATTTATGTCCACTAAAGTGCATGTGCCAAATAGGGACCATGAGTCATAATAGAACCATGGGGATAATAGTGTAGCAATTACCATAATAGGATTAACGTATGTTTCGCTAAACAGTGAATCACAGTAGCTCCAGCTTCATCAGGGAAAGGCGATTTATATGTAATCCCCAATGTACATGCTCAGCATAGAGTGCAGGATAAATATGAGCCACGCCGTACTGCAATCTTTGGGAGAAAAAATTAACAAATTAACTTGAAGAATTTGCTTTATTTATTCATTATGCCATTCACCTTGCAGTATAAATGATTGGGCGGCTTTACGTCTCTGGTCAGTATGATTACAGCAATACCAGGTTTATATAGCTTTTTAGGTTTGGCTACTATCACACTAAAACATATTATTTTTACAAAACAAAAGTTTTTTGCATCACAGAATTTTAAAGTCTATAGATATTTTATTTTTCTGCCAACATAGTCATGTGAGGGTTTGTTTATTTGTTGGTTGAGTTGCAGTTCTTATTGGTACTATTTTGGGCCACATAATATTTTTTGATCGCTTTCTATTCCACTTTTTGTGAGGCAGAATCATGAAGAAACTGCAATTTAAGAATTGTTTTTTGTTTTTGTTTTTTTACGCCATTTACTAATAGCATAAAAGCCATTCACCATTGCCATAAAACTGATAAGACAGCTGTATTCTTCACGTCAGTACGATTACCACATTTAGGGTATGTGCCATATTGCAGATTTTTTTTTGCACATAAAACTGCATCTCTTAGAAGGAAAAATGCTGTGGTAAAAAGCATGCATTTTTTCAGTTCTTCATGTGTTTTTTCATGCATTTTTTACACATTGAGATAAAAGATCTGCAATATGGGCACAACACTTCAGGATTCTCATAAACTTTGCTGGGCTGCATTTATTCTAGAAATATTGATTAAAATCTGTAAGAAATTTAAAAAGTGCAGCACACATTTTTTTTTTGTTTTGACACTTTTACATCGTAAAAACAACTTTCCATAAAAAAAAATCAGTTTTTGCATTGCTGTATTCTGAATTCGCTATCTTTTTCAGTTCTCACTGACAGAGCTGTATTGTGGCTTTTGTTTGAGGGACAAGATGACATTTTCAGTGGTGCCATTTTTTTCATATATGCCTTTTTGATCATGTTTTATTACACTTTTTATGTGAGCTGTATGATGAAAAGACAGACTTTTTGCTACATTTTTTATTTTTTTTTTTTTACTATGCTCACTGAAGGGGTTAACTAGTGTGACATATTTATAGATTGAGTTGTTACAGGTGCAGAACACCAAATATGTGTACTTTTTTGTTTATATTTTTTTTACAGAAATTTACATCTTTATTGGAATTTTTTTAATATTTTTTTGTTCTTTATTTTCAGATATGTATTAATTTTTTTTAACTTTTTAACTTTTTTACTTAATTTATATGACAATACCTTTCAGTAATCTGATCACTGATCTAACCCACTGCAGTGCATGATCACTGCAGTGGATAAAATCTGTTAGTGCTGCACTCCGCACTGACAGATTGCCTCACACACCATGCATCTGGCATAGTCTGTGAAACTCTCTGTACCTCAGTAACCCAGGGTAATCATGACGACCCTGGGTTTCCATGGCAGTCTTCAAGGATATGATCACCTCGGAAAGGTAACCGATCCTTCCCCGTTTACAGCGCAGGAACCCCTCTATCGTCATGACGTACTGGGTATATCATTGGTCAAAATGACACCAACTTTCATTCCATATCTAGTATGACCAATGTAATAAAGAGGATAAGGCTGAGATCACATTCTTGTGGTCTGCCCTAAGTACCATATAAATCCACCAAAAATGTTATTCAGACAAAACCCCCAACAGAACCACTCACTCTAATGAGGCAAATTAATACATTTTGGATTCTGTTGGGAATCTATTTTGGTGGTGTCTACATTTTTGGATGTGCACAGAACTGTGGTAGTCTACACTTCTGGGCTAAAAAGATGCCTAAAATAATGTGACACCTCTAAATAAATAGTTTTTTCATCGCCATGTTCTGAGAGCTTTACCATTTTCAATTTTTGCAAAACAGGGCTGTATGAGGGCTTTTTTTTCGCGTGACTAGGAGATTTTTTTGGTAACATTTTTGGGAACATACATTTTTTAAATTTAATTTTATTCAGATTTCACAGCTGGAGAACAAAGAAATATCAGCAATTCCCTTTTTTATATACTGTATATACAGTATATATATATATATATATATATATATATATATATATATATATATACACACAGTACAGACCAAAAGTCCAAAAGTTTGGACACACCTTCTCATTCAAAGAGTTTTCTTTATTTTCATGACTCTGAAAATTGGAGATTCACATTGAAGGCATCAAAAGTATGAATTAACACGTGTGGAATGAAATACTTAACAAAAAAGCATGAAACAACTGAAAATATGTCTTATGTTCTAGGTTCTTCAAAGTAGCCACCTTTTCCTTTGATTACTGCTTTGCACACTCTTGGCATTCTCTTGATGAGCTTAAAGAGGTAGTCACCGGAAATGGTTTTCACTTCACAGGTGTGCCCTGTCATGTTTAATAAGTGGGATTTATTGCCTTATAAATGGGGTTGGGACCATCAGTTGTTTTGTGCAGACGTCTGGTGGACACACAGCTGATAGTCCTACTGAATATAACTGAATAGGATAACTGAAGTGAGCACTAATATATATATATATATATATATATATATATATATATATATATTATGAGTGCAAGCCAAAAAATACATACTATATATAAGGATAAGGCTGCACATCAAACTTAGATAATGGTATAATGCCTCAAGCATATGGAAAAATATTGGAATATACAATGAAAAATGCTACTTGCTAATTTGAACATGTGAATAATGAATTGCATACCTGCCATGAATATAAGGAAAAAGGAGATATTTAGCAATCACATTGATCAATGTAACTGAGCCCCAAGACCTCGTCAAGGTATATCTCTATATTGGGGTCCCTAGCTCTGTGACCCTAACTGTGTGTCATCTCATTGCAATTAAAAACTGCTGTGGGTGGAGAGGGGTAACTAAGGACTTTCTTATATAGGAGATGGAAAAAACATGGCCGAAAGGGGCAGAGCTGTGTTCACATTCAGAAAAAAACTACATATAACTGAATAGGATAACTGAAGTGAGCACTAATATATATTGTGAGGTAGCACGGTCGGCTGCGCAGCAGAAGACACGGGATCCAGGCATTAAGGTTCACAGCACACGGTTTAAATGTCCAAACGAAAGTCCACAACAATATACATGTGCCTCTCCAGCAGAGAGCTCAGGGAGTTCTGTTCACTCCCCCACACCCGGCACGCCTGCCCTTGTTCCTGTTTCCATTTAACCCTTCCTTCAGCCTGTAAGGAAACAGCATTAACCCTAGAGTGGATTTACTTTCTATCATGGAGTGAGCACAACCGGGGCGAGACATACCGGCCGTCATAGATAACCCTGGTCACAGTCTCACATACCCCCCCCCTCAGTTCAAGCGTGCGGGGTTGAACTCCCGCCATCAAACACGGGCCGCGGAACAAGGCATCGGCGTTGCCCTGCAACCTACCGGCCCGGTGTTCAACCGTAAACCGGAAGTTCTGCAGAGAAAGGAACCACCGGGTAACCCGGGCATTCCGTTCCTTGGCGGACCTCATCCAGACCAGTGGAGAGTGATCCGTCACCAAGCGAAACTGCCGTCCCAGCAGGTAATAGCGTAGGGACTCCAAGGCCCACGTGATCGCCAGGCACTCCTTCTCCACTACGCTATAATTCCGCTCGGGAGGGGTGAGCTTCCTACTTAAGAAGGTGATGGGGTGTTCCTCCCCCTGAACCACCTGAGACAACACTGCCCCCAGGCCGACCTCTGAGGCGTCAGTCTGTACTATGAACTCCTTCCGGAAATCAGGGTGTACAAGAACGGGCTGTCCGCACAGGACCCCCTTCAGGGCCCGGAAGGAGTCCTCGGCCTGTGGAGTCCAGCTCACCATGACGGACTTCTTGCCTTTGAGAAGGTCCGTCAAGGGGGCTGATAGTCCCGCAAAATCCTTTACAAACCTCCTGTAGTACCCCACGATACCCAGGAAGGCCCTAACCTGCTTCGTGGTCAGGGGTCTAGGCCACTTCTGGATCGCCTCAACCTTGTTAATTTGGGGCTTAATCACTCCTTGGCCTATCACGTAGCCCAAGTAGCGGGCTTCCGTGAGTCCCAACGCACATTTCTTGGGATTGGCTGTCAATCCGGCTGTTCGAAGCGCGTCCACCACCGCTTGTACCTGTTCCAAGTGGGTCTGCCAATCGGAGCTGTAAATAATGATGTCATCAAGGTACGCTGATGCATACGCCTGGTGGGGTTCCAGCACTAAGTCCATCAACCTCTGGAACGTGGCCGGAGCGCCATGTAACCCAAAAGGCAAGACAACATAGTGGAAGAGACCCTCCGGCGTAACAAAAGCGGTTTTCTCCTTGGCGGACTCCGTCAGTGGCACCTGCCAGTACCCCTTGGTCAGGTCGAGCGTGGTAAAATATCGCGCCTGTCCCAGCCTATCAATCAGCTCATCCACCCGGGGCATGGGGTAGAGATCGAACTTGGAATATTTCGTTCAATCTCCTAAAGTCATTGCAGAACCTTAAGGAGCCATCGGGTTTTGGTATTAGGACAATCGGACTAGCCCATTCACTTCGGGATTTTTCGATGACCCCCAGGCGTAACATTGTCTTTACTTCTTCCGATATGGCTTGTCGTCGAGCCTCCGGTACCCGGTATGACTTCAGGCGTACCTTCAGGTGGGGCTCGGTGACAATATCATGTCGTATCAGACTGGTCCTACCGGGCAGCTCGGAGAAGACATCGGGGTTCTGCTGAACCAACCGTCTGGCCTCTTGCCTCTGAGTCTTGGTGAGGGCTTCTCCAATCCTTACTTCCGGTTCGTCCTCTCCGGAGGTCGCTGGAGCCGGATGTGAACGACCCGAAGAGGAGGGAGGTGGGGAAAAAACAGCCATCAGGCTTTCCCGTTCCTGCCAAGGTTTTAATAAGTTGACATGGTATATTTGTTCAGGTTTCCGCCTATCGGGCTGCAATACTTTATAGTTAACCACCCCGACTCTTTCCTTTATCTCGTAGGGGCCTTGCCACTGAGCCAGGAATTTACTCTCCGCCGTGGGGATTAATACCAACACCCGATCCCCGGGTTTAAAGGTCCGCAGGGTGGCTTGTCTATTGTAGCGGCCGCTTTGCGTGGCCTGAGCCTCCTGTAAATGCTCCTTCACAATTGGCATGACCGCGCTTATGCGGTTCTGCATACCCAAAATGTGTTCAATCACACTTTTATGGGGGGTGGGCTCTTGCTTCCATGTTTCCTTTGCCAGGTCCAACAATCCCCGGGGATGTCGCCCGTATAACAATTCAAAAGGCGAAAACCCCGTGGATGCCTGTGGCACCTCTCGTATGGCAAACATCAAATAGGGAAGCATCATATCCCAGTCTTTCCCGTCTTTTGAAATCACCCTTTTGAGCATGGTTTTCAGGGTTTTATTGAAACGCTCGACTAAACCGTCCGTCTGAGGATGATACACAGACGTACGCAACTGCTTGATCTGGAGTAGCCGGCATAGCTCTTTGGTCACTTTAGACATGAACGGGGTCCCCTGATCCGTAAGGATCTCCTTGGGCAACCCCACCCGGCAGAACACAGCAAACAACTCCCGAGCTATAAGCTTTGCTGCAGTATGTCTGAGAGGTATCGCCTCGGGATACCGGGTGGCATAGTCAACGATCACTAGGATGTGTTGGTGCCCTCGAGCGGACTTTATGAGGGGCCCCACCAGATCCATCCCTATCCGTTCAAAAGGGACTTCTATAATGGGTAACGGTACCAACGGACTGCGAAAAAGGGTCAGGGGTGCGGTAAGCTGACACTCCGGGCAGGTTTCGCAGAACCGTTTTACCTCCCCAAAGACCCCGGGCCAATAGAACCTTTGCAATATTCGCTCCTGCGTTTTCTTGACCCCTAGGTGGCCACTCATCAGGTGTTTATGAGCCAAGTCGAGGACCCGCCGGCGATGCGGCTGGGGCACCACCAACTGTTCTAGCCCACGCCCCGTATTTCTTCTACCCGGTAGAGTAAATCTTGCTTAAGAGCGAAATGGGGGTACCTTACCTGGGCACCGGGCAGCTGTGCCACCCCGTCAACTACTGTCACCCGACTCCGGGCATGTATTAACGTAGGGTCCTGGAGTTGGGCTGTCCCAAACGTATCCGGGGACGCCTCCAACTCCGGGATGGGCTCGACCATCTCAGCCTCTCCTGCCAATACCTCTGGGGGTGACCTATCGGGTTCACACTCTGTCCCTATCATGGTGACCCCTACGGCAGGCGGCCCGGATTCAGGATTGTAGGGCTCAGGTCCCGGACTGACCAATATCTGAGGGGACTTAGGGGGTCCCCTCCATAAAGTCCAAAAATAGGGCAGATCCCTTCCTAGGATCACGTCATAAGGAAGAGTGTTAAGAAGTCCCACCTCATGTTGCACCTGACCGCAAGGTGCTGTGATGGTGACAATCCCCGTGGGATAGTCTCGGCGGTCCCCATGTATGCAAACCACCCCCACGGTACGTCCTGTGGCCTTTACTTTAGCCCTCAAGGTGGATCGCACAAGGGTCACTAAGCTTCCGGAATCCAACAATCCTATAACCGGACATCCATTCACCTGTATTTGGCACAAGTGGGGCTCCGTCTCTGGGGAGACCAGGTCAGCGGTACACACCACCTGAGCATACATTGAACCCCGCCGGGTAACCCCACAATCCATGGGCTCCGTGGTGAGTGGACACTGGGCTTCCATATGTCCCACCCGCTGGCACCGCCAACATCGAATGGGGACGGAAACCCCCTTGTTGGGTTGTCGTTTAGGGTACAGAACCTTCCGGACCTCAGGAATGGCGGCCGCGGCCTCAGACGGGTCGGTAGGGGACTCCTGCACCGTTGTCAGCGGTGGGTCCTTGGCCCTAGGCTTGGAGGGGCCGGACCGACGGGCGGTACGGAAAGTCTCAGTGTCCCGTATCAAGTCCTGCGTAGCCACATGCCGCTCTACCAGGGACACTAATTGGTCCAGGGTACTCGGGTCACCCTGTCCTACCCACCGTTGAACGGTGACGGGTAAAGTGCGCACAAAACGATCCACTACTACCCTTTCCACCATTTGCGCCGGGCTCAGAGTGTCAGGCTGCAACCACTTTTTTACAAGATGCAACAAGTCATAGGCCTGGGAGCGTACGGGTTTGGCTTCCTCATAGAACCACTGATTTACCTGCTGAGCCCGCACATAGGTATTCACCCCCAACCGAGCCAGTATTTCGGCTTTCAGGGTCACATAGTCAATGGCGTCCTCGGTACAGAGGTCCAGGTACGCTTTTTGGGGTTCCCCCGTCAGATAGGGCGACAATACCTCAGCCCACTGGGGGGTCGGCAGCTTTTCCCGCTCGGCCACCCGCTCAAACACCACCAGGAATGCTTCCACATCATCCCCCGGGGTCATCTTTTGCAACGCTTGTCTCACCGCTTTCCGGA
The DNA here is from genome assembly GCF_048569485.1 of Anomaloglossus baeobatrachus. Taxonomy (NCBI): domain Eukaryota; kingdom Metazoa; phylum Chordata; class Amphibia; order Anura; family Aromobatidae; genus Anomaloglossus; species Anomaloglossus baeobatrachus. The sequence continues at coordinate 270,233,121 of NC_134353.1, read as the reverse complement.
CGCTGCCGTCGTCACCCGGTCCCGGGGTTGTTGCTGCCGGTCCGGCACAGATCGACTTGGCCAGGAGAACCATCTGTTCTTGGTGCCTTTTTTCCTGCATTTGCAAGGATTGCTGCTGACATTCCAACGCCCGGAGCAGGTGTGCATTGGTCTGTTGCTGCTGTGCATTAGCCTCTTGTAGCTGTGCATTAGTCTGTTGCTGCTGCCTTAGTATGTCCTCCATGGCGTCGTCGGGTTTGGGCTGTAGTATAGCCGCTCGAATCCAGGACATGTGCTACTGGGTCACCAGGGATGGATGCTACACCTCACCGGCTGTCATGCCCGCCGATTCTCCACCATATGTGAGGTAGCACGGTCGGCTGCGCAGCAGAAGACACGGGATCCAGGCATTAAGGTTCACAGCACACGGTTTTAATGTCCAAACGAAAGTCCACAACAATATACATGTGCCTCTCCAGCAGAGAGCTCAGGGAGTTCTGTTCACTCCCCCACACCCGGCACACCTGCCCTTGTTCCTGTTTCCATTTAACCCTTCCTTCAGCCTGTAAGGAAACAGCATTAACCCTAGAGTGGATTTACTTTCTATCATGGAGTGAGCACAACCGGGGCGAGACATACCGGCCGTCATAGATAACCCCGGTCACAGTCTCACAATATATATATATATATTATGAGTGCAAGCCAAAAAATACATACTATATATAAGGATAAGGCTGCACATCAAACTTAGATAATGGTATAATGCCTCAAGCATATGGAAAAATATTGGAATATACAATGAAAAATACTACTTGCTAATTTGAACATGTGAATAATGAATTGCATACCTGCCATGAATATAAGGAAAAAGGAGATATTTAGCAATCGCATTGATCAATGTAACTGAGCCCCAAGACCTCGTCAAGGTATATCTCTATATTGGGGTCCATAGCTCTGTGACCCTATATTCCAATATTTTTCCATAGTCCTACTGAATAGACTGTTAGAATTTGTATTATGGCAAGAAAAAAGCAGTTAAGTAAAGAAAACGAGTGGCCATCATTACTTTAAGAAATGAAGGTCAGTCAGTCCAAAAAATTGAGAAAACTTTGAAAGTGTCCCCAGTGCAGTGGCAATAACCATCAAATGCTACAAAGAAATTGGCTCACATGAGGACCGCCCCAGGTAAGGAAGACCAAGAGTCACCTCTGCTGCAGAGGTGTTACATCACCACCGGAGTCCGCTCCAGCAACATCTGCTCCGATCGCCAGGCAACGCCGTGTTTCTGCTGTGGATGGGGCTGGTGATGGGAGAGGAGTCGATGCCAGCGGCACTGGTGGGCGCAGGCTCCGATCATCCACTGGGCTGGTTTATCTTAGGATTTGCAGTACCACTGGCTGACTGTGGGTGGCGTGTGTCTTCCAGCTGAAGTTGCCAGCGTTCAGCTACAGCCAATGGGAAGACACCACACCCTTTTAGTTCCCCCTCCTGTCTGCTGACCTCTGCCAGAGATAGTTCTGATTTCCTGGCTCCTGGTCCGCCCTATTCTGTTTTGTGATTCCTATGTGCTGACTTCTGCGTGTTTTCTGACTATCCTTCTGCCTGCTGTTTTTGTACCTCGCTGCCCAATCCGGATTTGACCTCTGCTACATTTTCTGGTTTTGTCATTGCCTGCGGATTCTGTCCTTGTTCTGCTATTCCTGTTTTGACCCTGCCTGATGACTACTCTCATCGGACTGCAGCCTTCCACAGGTAGTGATCTCCAGGGCCCTGTGTAATTCCAAATCCCTGTATAGGGGTTAAAGGGTTTCAGGGTTCTGGGGGTCCTGCTTTGTGAGTGGCTTCTCTCTAGTCTGTCCATTACATCCCACCTGAGTCTGTTGATCCAGGCAGGCGTTATAAGTATACATTTATATGAGTCACCAGCCTCAGAAATCACAGGTTAACTGCAGCTCAGATTAGAGACCAGGTCAATGCCACACAGATTTCTAGCAGCCGACACATCTCTAGAACAACTCTTAAGAGATGACTGTGCAGCAGGCCTTCAAGTTAAAATAGCTGCTAGGGAACCACTGCTAAGGACAGGCAACAAGCAGAATAGACTTATTTGGGCAAAAGAACACAAGGAATGGACATTAGATCAGTGGAAATCTGTGCTTTGGTCTGATGAGTCCAAATTTGAGTTCTTTGGATCCAACCACCATGTATTTGTGCGATACAGAAAAGGTGAACGGATGGACTCTACATGCCTGGTTCTCACCGTGAAGCATAAAGGAGGAGGTGTGATGGTGTGGGGGTGTTTTGCGGGTGACACTGTTGGGGATATATTCAAAATTGAAGGCATACTGAACCAGCATGGCTACCACAACATCTTGTAGTGGCATGCTACTCTATCTGGTTTGCGTTTAGTTGGAACATCATTGATTTTTCAACAGGACAATGACCCCAAACACACCTCCAGGCTGTGTAAGGGCTATTTGACTAAGAAAGAGAGTGATGGGGTGCTACGTCAGATGACCTGGCCTCCACAGTCACCAGACCTGAACCCAATCAAGATAGTTTGGGATGAGCTGGACCGCAGAGTGAAGGCAAAAGGTCTAACAAGTGCTTAGCATCTCTGGGAACTCCTTCAAGACTGTTGGAAGACCATTTCTAGTGACTACCTCTTGAAGCTCATCACGAGAATGCCAAGAGTGTGCAAAGCAGTACTCAAAACAAAAGGTATCTACTTTGAAGAACCTAGAATATAAGACATATTTTCAGTTGTTTCACACTTTTTTGTTAAGTATTTCATTCCACATGTGTTAATTCATAGGTTTGATGCCTTCAATGTGAAACTACAATTTTCAAAGTCATGAAAATAAAGATAACTCTTTGAATCAGAAGGTGTGTCCAAACCTTTGGTCTGTACTGTATATATATAAAATTTGTTTTTTGCATGGTTCAGCATGTGGAGAAAGTGATAAGTAGAGATGAGCGAACCGGTCGCGGTTCGGCTCGAGTTCGGTTCGCCGAACGGAGGTCTCGTTCGAGTTCGGTTCGGCGAACTGGTTTGGCGAACCACTCGAACCGCATAGGAAACAATGGGAGGCAATCACAAACACATAAAAACACCTAGAAAACACCCTCAAAGGTGTCCAAAAGGTGACAAACAACTCACAACACAACACAAATACATGGGAAAGTGACAAGAACAAATTCTCATGCGAAAACAAAACAGCGTTACAAGTAAAAGAGGATGCGACACAGTCATAGGCATGGCATGCCCTTCTAAAATTATGTAAAACACCGCAAGGAGTCTCCCTTTTTTTCAAAAATTGGGCCCCACACACCCACCCCTTCAGTGGCAGCACTTGTGCCCCAGTTGTACACTTCACAGCTAGATTTGCATCAAGCACATTCAAAAATATGCCATACATAACCGTTACCAGGATGACCCCGAAGTAGGTAGCAAAGTCTTTGCTGAACCATGACTTGTTCATCTTGGCTCCTTTTAAAAAACACAGCAAGCAAGGGTTACTCCAAGCGGAGTCTCCCTTTTTTCCAAAAATTGGGCCACACACACCCACTCCTTCAGTGGCAGCACTTGTGCCCCAGTTGTACACTTCACAGGTAGATTTCCATCAAGCACATTCAAAATCCACAAGCATTTACTCTCCCAAGGATGACACAGGGGTAGTAAGTTCCTTGTGGATCCATGACTTGTTCATTTTGATGAACGTTAGTCTGTCCACACTGTCACTGGACAGACGCATGCGCTTATCTGTCAGCACACACCCAGTGTTACGGTTGCTGCGAGCGCTGGAGACTAAGTCCAGATTTCTTGCTACTGCACATGTGCGAGCGCTGGAGACTAAGTCCAGATTTCTTGCTACTGCACATGTGCGAGCGCCGGAGACTAAGTCCAATCTTGGAGCCATTGCACATGTGCGGGTGACATCATCGCTGACACGAGGTCACATGTCTCTGACACCTTCTATGCCGATTGGTCGCTGGTCATGTGCTTGTGACGTCTTGCTCGGTGATAGGCCAGCATGACGTCACTCCTGTCGTTCTGGCAGCGGATTGGCTCTGGTGTCCTCCATCTTGGATGAGGCACAGAGTCTATATAAGACCCTGACACACACCGCATGGTGCTCAGTCCTCTTGGTTCATGCATATGAGTAGACGCTCTGTGCGCGTTCCTCTAGGCATTCCTCTGTCTATGCTAGGTGAGCGCTACCGGCAGGGTAGCGTTCTTATACCTTACAGCTTCGGCTGCTGTCCGTATCCTTACCTCTTAGGGGAGCGGACATAGGCAGGTGCCTGAGGCACATGGTCTGGCTGGGCCTTGTGATTCTACTCGTAGGTGGACGTTGCCGCTAGGGTAACGTTCCTTATACTGCGTCTGGCAGTTGTTCGTATCCTCGCACACTAAGGGAGCGAACAGAGGTAGGAGCTTTGTGCGGCTTACGCTGCTGTTCGTCTCTTTTGCACCACTAGAAGAGCGGACCTAGGCAGGTGCCATATCTAGTGGTTCGTGTCCTCGCACACTAGTGGAGCGAACGCAGGTAGGAGCTTTGTGCGGCTTACGCTGCTGTTCGTCTCTTTTGCACCACTAGAAGAGCGGACCTAGGTAGGTGCCATTTCGCACACATTGCCTTTGTCTCTGTGATTATTAACAGAGATCATTCCACACACCCTCCAAGTAAGGGAGGAATTGCTTTACTTACTTATTATATCCTTCTGTGAGTTAACAGAGGTATTGCACTCTGCCATAGTCTGCAGCAAAGTCTTTGCACGGTGGACCCTGACTGTCTGATACTCCTTTCGGTTATTATCAGACAGCCCCCCGTAACATTAGGACTGAGCCAAGGGTCTGGCAGTTATGGCAGAATATCAGCAGTTACACCGTTACATACAAGTACTTGAGTCACGGCTCAAGAGTATAGAGGATAAACCTCAGACCATGGTGACATCTGCACATGATCCTCGACTTGCTCTGCCAAACAGATATTCTGGCGATGCCAGATCATGTCGTGGTTTCATTAGTCAGTGTCAGATACACCTAGAGGTTAACTCTTCTCGCTTCTCTACGGAGAGGTCCAGAGTAGGCTTTATCATCTCCTTACTTCAGGACAAAGCCTTAGAATGGGCGACTCCCCTATGGGAGCGCTCTGATGTGGTTACTCTGAGACATCAAGACTTTCTTGATGCTCTTAAGGCGGTATTCATGGGTCCGCAGGTTACCCATGATGCGGCCCTGAGACTGTTAGATCTATCTCAGGGTTCGTTATCCACTAGTTCTTATGCCATTGCTTTTAGAACTCTGGTGGCAGAACTAGATTGGCCAGAGAAGGTGTTGATTCCTATCTTCTGGAGAGGGTTGGCAGGCTATGTCAAGGATGCCCTTGCTACTCGTGAGGTCCCTGCTTCTCTGGAGGACTTGATCACAGTAGCAACGAGGATCGATGTACGCCATAAGGAACGTAGACTCGAGGTCTCTTCCTCACGCCCTAAGCATCGGGCTATTCCAGTTGTTGAGGGTCCACTACCATCTTCCTCAGCATCTGAAACATCTCCCACTCCTATGGAGTTAGGTCATACGTCTTCCAGACTACGCAAGTCTGGTCCTCCTATATGTTACGTATGTCGTCAGGCTGGGCACTATGCCAACAAGTGTCCTAGTCGTCAGGGAAACTCCCTGGCCTAGTAACCATTAGAGGGGGGTTACTAGAGACGTCTTCTGCACCCTCTAAGTGTTGTATCCCAGGTCAGCTCTCGTTATCTGAGAATACATGGCCTATTATGGCTTTTGTGGATTCCGGAGCTGACTGGATTTTTGTGTCCTCAGGATTTGTAAAGGGACACAATATTCCCTCTATCATGTTAGAGGCGCCTATTCCTGTCCGTGTTGTTAATGGAACTATGTTGTCTGACTCCATTACATTGAGGACAGTTCCCTTGCGCCTTTCCCTGTCTTAGGGTCACATAGAGGAGATTTCTTTTCTTGTTTTGCCTGAGGGTATAGACGACATCCTTCTGGGTCTCCCATGGCTTCGGACTCATGCTCCTCACATTGACTGGGAGTCTGACAGCATTATTAGTTGGGGTTCGAAATGTCAGTCCCGATGTCTTCCCTTACCACCTAAGGTCATTGCGGTTGCATCTACTGATCTCTCTCCCATACCTACACCCTATCTGGATTTCGCTGACGTGTTCTCCAAACAGGGTGCTGAGGTTCTTCCACCCCATAGGCCGTATGACTGTGCCATAGACCTTATCCCAGGTTCGGTTCCACCTAAAGGCAGGGTTTACCCCCTGTCGATACCTGAGTCGGAGGCCATGTCGACCTATATAAGAGAGAGTTTAGAGAAGGGGTTCATTCGTAAGTCTGTCTCTCCCGCGGGAGCTGGGTTCTTCTTTGTTCGGAAGAAAGAGGGTGATTTGCGTCCCTGCATAGATTACAGGGGTCTCAACGCAATCACAATAAAGAACAAATACCCATTACCTTTAATTTCGGAGCTCTTTGACAGACTGAGAGGAGCTCAAGTTTTTACGAAGTTGGATCTGCGGGGTGCGTATAACTTGGTACGAATTTGAAAGGGTGACGAATGGAAGACCGCTTTTAACACCCGAGACGGTCACTATGAATACCTCATCATGCCTTTTGGGTTATGTAATGCACCCGCAGTATTTCAGGACTTCGTAAACGATGTGTTCAGGGATTTACTGTTATCCTCAGTAGTGGTGTATCTGGACGACATCCTGATTTTTTCTCCTGATCTGGAGACTCATCGTCAGGATGTCGTTCGTGTCCTTTCCCGTTTAAGGGAGCACTCTTTGTTTGCTAAACTCGAGAAATGTGTATTCGAGCAGTCCTCATTGCCTTTTTTGGGTTACATTATCTCACAAGAGGGTCTGGCTATGGATCCTGCGAAGCTCTCTGCTGTCCTGCAATGGTCCGAACCTCATTCCTTGAAGGCGGTGCAACGCTTCTTAGGATTCATAAATTATTACAGGCAGTTCATACCCCATTTTTCTACTTTGGTGGCCCCTTTGATGGCCTTGACTAAGAAAGGTGCTAATCCCAAAGCCTGGTCTACTAAGACATCTCAGGCTTTTGAGGCAGTAAAAAGACACTTTTCAACTGCTCCCGTTCTTCAAAGACCCGATGAGAGTAAGCCCTTCCTCTTAGAGGTTGATGCCTCTTCAGTGGGTGCTGGTGCGGTCTTGTATCAAAAGAACGGTGCAGGTAGAAAAAGGCCGTGTTTCTTCTTTGCTAAAACCTTTTCACCGGCAGAGAGAAACTATACCATTGGGGATAGGGAACTGCTCGCCTTGAGATTAGCCTTGGAGGAGTGGCGTCACTTGCTGGAAGGAGCGAAACATCCTTTCCAGGCCTATACAGACCATAAGAATCTGACGTACTTACAAACCGCTCAGCGTCTGAATCCTCGCCAAGCCCGCTGGTCCTTGTTTTTCTCCCGCTTTCACTTCTCCATCAACTATTTGTCTGGGAGTAAGAATAACAAGGCAGACGCCCTGTCTCGCTCTATGCTTTCTACCCAGGAAGAGATTGACGAACCTCGTCTTATCCTTCCCTCCAGGGTTTTTCATACGCTCTCCCCTGTGACGTTAGACCAAATCCCACCGGGCAAGACCTTTGTTCCGCCTGATCGACAGAATGATATACTGTCATGGGCCCACACCTCAAAGGTGGGTGGGCATTTTGGTATTAGGCGGACACGAGAGTTACTGGAGAGGTGGTATTGGTGGCCACACTTAGCCAGCCACGTCAAGAGATATGTCGGTTCCTGCTACTCGTGTGCTCGCAACCGTCCATTACGGCAGAGACCGGCTGGGCTCTTGCATCCTTTACCAGTGCCAGATAGACCATGGGAGGTGGTAGGCATGGACTTTGTGGGTGATCTTCCATGTTCACAGGGACATAGATTTGTGTGGGTCATTACGGACCATTTCTCCCGGATGGTTCATCTCGTACCGTTATCGAGAATCCCATCTTCCAGGGTACTAGCCAAACTATTCCTCAAGCATGTCTTTAGGCTTCACGGGATGCCAGATCGTATCATTTGTGATAGAGGCCCGCAATTTACTTCCCGTTTCTGGCGAGATCTTTGTAGCCTTCTGCAAATTGAGTTGAATCTCTCTTCGGCATACCATCCGGAGACTAATGGTTTGGTTGAACGTACCAATCAATCTATGATTATATACCTTCGACACTTTGTTGCTGAGAACCACGATAACTGGTCCTCCCTCCTACCCTGGGCAGAATTTGCCCTTAACAATTCGCTGGCTGAGGCCACTGGGCAGACACCGTTCGTACTCAATAATGGGCAACACCCTAGGGTACCGGTACCGTTTCCCGCTGCTGCACCTCCTCCTCTTGTGGCCGACTGGGCAACTAATGCCAGAGAGGTTTGGGATCGGACTCAAGAGTTGATCCAAGCAGCTAAGGACCGTATGAAGACGGTGACCGATCGGTTTCGTCGCCCGGCTCCTGTCTTTTCTCCAGGGGACTTTGTGTGGCTCTCTGCAAAACACGTGAGACTTAGAGTGAGCTCTGTCAAATTTGCTCCTCGCTTCCTGGGTCCTTATGAGGTTCTTCGACAGGTAAATCCTGTAGTCTATCAATTGAAGTTACCTGTCCATCTTAGGATTCATGACAAATTCCATGTCTCACTGCTAAAGCCGGCTATTTTACCTCACGCTCGTGAAGTGCACTCTCCTGCCTCTGATTCCTCTCGCTCTAGCTATGAGGTACGAGCCATAGTTGGTTCTAAGCTGGTTAGAGGGCGCAGGTTCTTCTTGATAGATTGGGAGGGCTATGGCCTGGAACATCGCTCTTGGGAGCCTGAGGAGGCTGTCCATGCTCCCGACTTAGTTGCCGATTACCTGCGTCGCCGGGAGGGGGGCCCTTGAGGGGGAGGTACTGTTACGGTTGCTGCGAGCGCTGGAGATTAAGTCCAGATTTCTTGCTACTGCACATGTGCGAGCGCTGGAGACTAAGTCCAGATTTCTTGCTACTGCACATGTGCGAGCGCTGGAGACTAAGTCCAGATTTCTTGCTACTGCACATGTGCGAGCGCCGGAGACTAAGTCCAATCTTGGAGCCATTGCACATGTGCGGGTGACATCATCGCTGACACGAGGTCACATGTCTCTGACACCTTCTATGCCGATTGGTCGCTGGTCATGTGCTTGTGACGTCTTGCTCGGTGATAGGCCAGCATGACGTCACTCCTGTCGTTCTGGCAGCGGATTGGCTCTGGTGTCCTCCATCTTGGATGAGGCACAGAGTCTATATAAGACCCTGACACACACCGCATGGTGCTCAGTCCTCTTGGTTCATGCATATGAGTAGACGCTCTGTGCGCGTTCCTCTAGGCATTCCTCTGTCTATGCTAGGTGAGCGCTACCGGCAGGGTAGCGTTCTTATACCTTACAGCTTCGGCTGCTGTCCGTATCCTTACCTCTTAGGGGAGCGGACATAGGCAGGTGCCTGAGGCACATGGTCTGGCTGGGCCTTGTGATTCTACTCGTAGGTGGACGTTGCCGCTAGGGTAACGTTCCTTATACTGCGTCTGGCAGTTGTTCGTATCCTCGCACACTAGGGGAGCGAACAGAGGTAGGAGCTTTGTGCGGCTTACGCTGCTGTTCGTCTCTTTTGCACCACTAGAAGAGCGGACCTAGGCAGGTGCCATATCTAGTGGTTCGTGTCCTCGCACACTAGTGGAGCGAACGCAGGTAGGAGCTTTGTGCGGCTTACGCTGCTGTTCGTCTCTTTTGCACCACTAGAAGAGTGGACCTAGGTAGGTGCCATTTCGCACACATTGCCTTTGTCTCTGTGATTATTAACAGAGATCATTCCACACACCCTCCAAGTAAGGGAGGAATTGCTTTACTTACTTATTATATCCTTCTGTGAGTTAACAGAGGTATTGCACTCTGCCATAGTCTGCAGCAAAGTCTTTGCACGGTGGACCCTGACTGTCTGATACTCCTTTCGGTTATTATCAGACAGCCCCCCGTAACACCCAGCAGCACTGAAGACACGTTCAGAGACAATGCTGGCAGCTGGACACGACAAAATCTCCAAGGCGTAAGTGGAGAGCTCTGGCCATTTTTCAAGATTTGAAGCCCAAAATGAGCAAGGCTCCATTTGCAAAGTCATGGCATCGATGTTCATTTGGACATACTCCTGTATCATCCTCTCCAGCCGTTGACTATGTGTCAGACTTGTTGTCTCAGGTGGCCTTGCAAAGGATGGTCTAAAAAAATTATGAAAAGATTCAATAAAACTGCTGTTACCAGCACCAGATACGGTGCTACTGGTACGGGTAGACTGTTGAAGATGACGAGACCGTCCCATGTTTGTCAAGTTACAACTGGGAAATTTAGTCCCTGCACCACGGTTGTTTGGTGGAAAAGCGGATCTAAGATCGAGTAACATCTTCTGCTGATACTCCTGCATACGTGCGTCCCTTTCTATGGCTGGAATTATGTCACAAAATTTGGACTTGTACCGGGGATCTAATAGTGTGGTAAGCCAGTAGTCATCATCACTTCTAATTTTGACAATACGAGGGTCATGTTGGAGGTAGTGCAGCAAGAAGGCGCTCATGTGTCTTGCGCAGCCATGCGGACCAAGTCCCCACTGTGTTTGTGGCATAGAGGTGCTAACCGTTCTTTCTTCCTCTGACATCTCCCCCCAACCTCTTTCAACAAAAATTTGACCAAGGTCTCCCTCATCCGCTGAGTCTTCCATGTCCATGGACAGTTCGTCCTCCATTTCTTTATGTTCACCTGCACCTTCCTCCACATTTCGCCTGCTACTATGTGCCCTTGTTGATAACTGTCCCCCATGGTCCCATGCCTGCCACGTTGGTGATGATGAACATCTGGACCTTGGTGATGTTGTTGTGTCTTGCGCATATGAATCCTCCAGTAATTCTTCCCCTTCCTATTGTCCCACCCCCCTGACTCCGAATAGTGTTTAGCGTGTGCTCCAGCATGTAAATGACTGGAATTGTCATGCTGATAATGGCATTGTCAGCGCTAAACATATTCGTCGCTATGTCGAAACTGTGCAGAAGGGTGCATAGGTCCTTGATCTGAGACCACTCCATCAGGGTGATCTGCCCCACCTCTGCATCTCGTTGGCCCAGGCTATACGTCATGACGTATTGCACCAGGGCTCACGGTGCTGCCACAGTCGCTGTAACATGTGGAGAGTCGAATTCCAGCGTGTTGGCACATCGCATTTCAGGCGATGAACCGGCAGGCCGAGAGACTTCTGGAGTGATGCAAGTCGCTCAGCAGCGGTGGTTGAACGGCGGAAGTGAGCAGACAGTTTTCGTGCCCTGTTCAGAAGGCCATCTAGGCCGGGATAGTGTTAAAAATTGCTGGACAACAAGGTTCAACACGTGAGCCATACAAGGCACATGTGTCACCTCGCCCAGGCGAAGGGCCGCACCCAGGTTTGCAGCATTGTCGCACATGGCCTTACCAGGCTGCAGGTTGAGAGGAGACAACCATTTATTAAATTCAGTCTCCAGAACTGCCGACAACTCAGCCACTGTGTGACTCTTATTTCCAAGACATTTCAAGCTAAAGACCGCCTGATGCCGTTGCGCTCTGCTGCCAGCACAGTAATGAGGGGTGCGTGATTCCTTCTGCGCAGTTAGAACGCTGGTGGCCTGACCAAGCAGGGTGGAGTAGCCAGACGAGGTTGAGCAGGCAGAAGCAGTGGCAGAACTTGGACAGACAGAGGATTGACACACAAGTCGTGGGGACGGCAAAACTTGTGCAGCAGACCCTTCACCATCTATCACCATAGTTACCCAGTGCCCAGTCAGCGACATGTAACGTCCCTGTCCATGCTTACTGGTCCAAGTATCGGTGGTGAAATGCACCCGTTCACACACAGAGTTTCTCAAGGAAGCGGTGATGTTGTGTGCGACATGCTGGTGTAGCGCAGGCACACCTTTCTTAGAGAAGTAGTGGCGACTGGGCATCTGGTACTGGGGCACCGCAACAGACATAAGGTCTCTAAAATCCTGTGTGTCCACTAGAGTTGAGCGCGGTTCGAGGTTCGTGGTTCTCCAGTTCACGGCTCGAGTGATTTTGGGGGCTGATCTACATCGAACTAGAACTCGAGCTTTTTTGCAAAAGCTCGATAGTTCTAGATATGTTCGAGAACGGTTCTAGCAGCAAAAAAAACCAGCTAATTCCTAGCTGGCTTTCCGCTGTAATAGTGTAAGTCACTCTGTGACTCACACTATTATGACATTTCAATGTATAGTGTGCGGAAACAGCGCATTCAGATCACTGCTGTATGGATAATGGCGATCGCCATTTTTTTTTTTTCCTTGTCTTCCTTCCCTAAGCGCGCACGTGTAGTGGAGAGGGCCAGCATGTCAGCCAATCCCAGACACACACACAGCTAAGTGGACTCTTAGCCAGAGAAGCAACGGCATGTGTGATAGGATGTCCATGTCACATGTCACTGCATTATAAAAACGAATATCTGCCCGTCCGGACGCCATTATCTCTTCTGCGTCCTTGGTGTCAGACATCACTGGCGCAGCTCCGTCCTGAGTCATATCGCCGATACTGCTGTATTCGCTTCATACACAGCGCTGGACAGTTTAGGGATAGCACTTTCTATCAGTCCTTTTAAGGGCTCATACGGGCAGGGCCAGAGCCATAGGTGACAGGTCATGAAAACAGAGTTTAACAGCTACACAAGATGACAGCGTCTGTGTAGCTAAGCTCAGGGATTTCCTTACTGCATTTCCTTATTGGGAGGGATAGAAAGGCAGGCTTCCATTCCTCAACCCAGAGACCCACAACCCTGGCACTGTTCCCTCCTGTCCTTTGCACACTCCAACTCATTGTAGCTAAGCCATTTTACTAGCAAACACTGAGTGTACCTAGTGGCATCCTAAACGTGGCTATTGGATTTCTGTTTAGTCCCACAAGTGCAAAGATATTTGCAGCACGTCTGCCTGCATTGCACACTCCAACTCATTATAACTAAGCCATTATACTAGCAAACACTGAGTGTACCTAGTGTCATCCTAAACGTGGCTATTGGACTTCTGTATAGTCCCACTAGTGCAAAGATATTTGCAGCACCTCTGCCTGCATTGCCCACTCAAACTCATTGTTACTAAGCCATTATACTAGCAAACACTGAGTGTTCCTAGTGGCATCCTAAACATGGCTATTGGACTTCTGTATAGTCCCACTAGTGCAAAGATATTTGCAGCACCTAAGACTGCATTTCACACTCCAACTCATTGTTACTAAGCCATTATACTAGCAAACACTGAGTGTACATAGTGGCATCCTAAACGTGGCTATTGGACTTCTGTTTAGTCCCACTAGTGCAAAGATATTTGCAGCACGTCTGCCTGCATTGCACACTCCAACTCATTATAACTAAGCCATTATACTAGGAAATACTGAGTGAACTTAGTGGCATCCTAAACGTGGCTACTGGACTTCTGTATAGTCCCACTAGTGCAAAGATATTTGCAGCACGTCTGCCTGCATTGCACACTCAAGCTCATTATAACTAAGCCATTATACTAGCAAACACTGAGTGAATCTAGTGGCATCCTAAACGTGGCTATTGGACTTCTGTATAGTCCCAGTAGTGCACAGATATTTGCAGCACGTCTGCCTGCATTGCACACTCAAACTCATGACTCCGGAATGTCTGACTGAAGGCCTGTGACCTTCCCCAACAACACCCTACCCCCTAGGGTTCTTATCTAAAATAAACACAAACACTGTGTGACGTTGGAATATAAAGGCCACAGCAGCCCCATTTATTCATGACATAAACATCAGCCATGTAACAATACAACTCTTCATTGAAGAACCCGAAAAGGAAGGGGGGGGTACCTGAAGGTTAACCAAAATGTGCTTTGCAACATCAGCCTGTCTCCTGACCCTCAGCCGCAACACACCGACTCGAGAGCCCAAGCCAGATGTTGCCCCCACTACGTCCCGCTGAGACTCAACCCAGCAAGGACCCGTTTACCAAACAATTGCACCGCTAGAGGTAACCCGCTCCGGCACTGGGTTCCGTCCTCTCCTCTGTGCAAACCCCCACCTTCAGACACCCCCCTCCTTTCCGCCGCTGCGACAAATACGATCTTCCTTCTTTTCTTCATCGATGTCGAATCCACAATTAGGGCGGGCGGGCGGGAACGATTCCAGTCACGTCCAGGTAGGAATGGCCCACCCCCCTCTGACCTGCCCTATATACGACCCCCTATAGCCACCACCCCCTGACCAATCACACTGACCCCTGATCCTAACTGCCCCTTAGCACCACCCCCAAATTTCGCGCCCAAACTGACTTTCTCCATTAACCCCTTATTAACCCTATGGCCTGGCATCCCTCCTAGTCATGTAGCCCTCCCTTAAGCCCCTTCGGGTCAGCAGTCCGGGCTCTTCCTTGACTCCGGAATGTCTGACTGAAGGCCTGTGACCTTCCCCAACAACACCCTACCCCCTAGGGTTCTTATCTAAAATAAACACAAACACTGTGTGACGTTGGAATATAAAGGCCACAGCAGCCCCATTTATTCATGACATAAACATCAGCCATGTAACAATACAACTCTTCATTGAAGAACCCGAAAAGGAAGGGGGGGGTACCTGAAGGTTAACCAAAATGTGCTTTGCAACATCAGCCTGTCTCCTGACCCTCAGCCGCAACACACCGACTCGAGAGCCCAAGCCAGATGTTGCCCCCACTACGTCCCGCTGAGACTCAACCCAGCAAGGACCCGTTTACCAAACAATTGCACCGCTAGAGGTAACCCGCTCCGGCACTGGGTTCCGTCCTCTCCTCTGTGCAAACCCCCACCTTCAGACACCCCCCTCCTTTCCGCCACCGCGAGCTCGCATGACCCCTTGTGCGCGCGAGTCCTCCCACACCAACAAAGCCTTCTCAAGCCCCTCCATCAGCCCTAAGGCCCAAATATCATTTCCCACCGAATTTAAATGGACCCCGTCCCGGCGCAACAAGTCGGCGGACGCCGCTTCCAACTCCGGGTGCCGAACAGAGACACCCCCAACCCGGGAAATGAACCGCCCAATCTCCCGATTCACTTTACTTCGCGCCCTGTTTACTGCCTCCACCGACCTGGCGTGCCGCCATGTCAGCCGCGCAACCATATCCGACCAGACAATTACTAGACCCGGGTGGGAAGACAGGAGCCGCAGGCAGTCACATTTTATGTCTTGTATCAGGTCCCTGGAAGCCCGGAGACCCAGGTCATTCCCACCCGCTTGTAGTACTACCACGTCCGGTGCTCTGTCCAGCTGCGAATGGTGGCGCCAGGTAGGCAACACCTCACTCCACAGCATGCCCCTGACCCCGATCCATCGCACAGTAGCCTTTTCTCTGGGAACCCCCAACTGGCGGCCGTCCGGTCGTATTCCCGCACGGAACGCCCCCCAATACACGTATGAGTGGCCGAGCACCCACACCAACAATGGGAAACCTACAAAACAAAAGGTGATAACACAACAGGGGAGAGGGGGAGGGGGGGGGAGGGGGGGGGGGCACAAGGAAGAAAATGGGTAATGATTACCAAACCAATACAGCCCCCGACCCCCCCCCCCCCTCCCCACCCATAGCTCACAACAAGTTCGGCCGGACGTAAGATCGAAACCTGGCCGAGTCCCATCGTCCAATCTTACAGAGAGCCTGCGCGCCCAGACCCCAACGAGCCGCCTGAGTCGCAGCCCCAATCCGAAAGGAGTGCGACGCGAACTCAGCCTCGTTGAGACCGCAACACTGCAGGCACCTCCGAAAGATGCAGACAAATTGGTAACTCGACAAGGCTGACCCGTCCTGGTGGGACAAAAGGGACCCCGAGCGAGCTCCCCTCACCTCTAAAAACGCCGACAGCCATCTGACAGGGCACTCCGCTAAACCAGGTACACCCCATAGTTCCACCATCCGACCTCTACCCAGCTGGTCCGTCTTTGACTGTCTCAAGCAACACCGCACCACATCCATACCGCATTCCACGTCCTCCAGCAACAAACCTCCGTGACTCCTCGTGTTTCTGCTCACCAGTTCACTAATTCTAAACGCCCCAAAGAAGGCCAAAACAAAAGCGGTCCCGAACAACTGGCATTCATACTCCGAACAGCACACCCGAGGCAACACCGACAACAGCTTGCCCAGCAGCTCAAAAGATACCGGGCGCCGAAGGTCTCGGCGCGCCCCTGCCCTCCGGTAACCCTTCATCACCTGGCGCACCCAGAAATCCTTCGTAACGTCCTTCCAGCCCAATAACTTGAAAAAGAAGGAAATGCCCGCTAACCTGCCCGCCACGGCCGACCACGAAAGGCCTTCTTCCTTAGCCCTGCCCAACATAAACAAAACTAAATAAACTCTGTCACCTTCAGATACATGACCTCCCACCTCATCAACCAACTCGAGCCAACGGTCCCACGCTGAATTATAGCTGCGCCACGTACTGGGTGCCACCGAATGTCGGATCAATTCCCAGGCCGGCTGCAAACCAGGTCCCCCAACCAGACGGGCCATACGGTCTCCTGCTGCTCCGCGTCCGGCGCCAGCATTCGAAAGCGGTCCCACTGGAAGCGAGATAAAGCATCAGCCACAGAATTCAGCACCCCCGGCACATGTACAGCGCAGACCCACAAGTTCAACTCCAGACATTTCAGCACCAAGTGACGCAAGAGGTCCACCACCGGGGGGGAATCAGCTGTCAACTTGTTAACACACTGAACCACCCCCAGGTTGTCACACATGAAACGCACCTTCCTGTCTTTCAAATCCTGTCCCCAAACCTCTAAGGCCACGACAATAGGGAAAAGTTCCAACAGGGCCAAATTCCTAGTCAGACCGCAAACCCGCCACGAATCCGGCCACCTGCCGACACACCATCTCCCCCCAAAATATGCGCCAAATCCACTGGATCCCGCCGCGTCCGTATACAGCACCAACTCCTCATTTGACACCACCTCACGAAGCCACAATGACCGTCCATTGTACAGCTGCAAAAAACGGGACCACACTCTCAGGTCCGCCTTATGCTCCACCTTCAAACGCACAAAATGCAAAGGGTGCAACACACCGGTGGTGGCTTGAGCCAAGCGACGGGAAAAAACTCTCCCCATCGGCAATATTCTACACGCAAAATTCAACTTCCCCAACAGGGACTGCAAGTCCCGTAAACGAATCTTCTTGGCCTCAATGGCCCCTGGAACACAACGCCTCAAATCCACCAGCTTGTCCTCCGGCAAGCGGCACTCCATGGCAACCGTATCCAGCTCGATACCCAGGAATTTCAAAACCGTAACCGGACCCTCCGTCTTCTCCGGCGCCAACGGAACGCCAAACCGGCGAGCAACCTGCTCCACTGTCCGAAGCAAAAGGGAACACTGCGAGGATCCCGCAGAACCCATGCACAAGAAGTCGTCCAAGTAATGCAACACTGAATCTAGACCCGCCTCCTCCTTAATTACCCATTCCAAGAAACAACTAAACTTCTCAAAATAAGAACATGAAATTGAACAGCCCATAGGCAAACAACAATCTACATAAAACTTGTCCTCCCACCAACACCCCAACAGGTGAAAACTGTCCGGGTGCACCGGCAACAGGCGGAAGGCCGCTTCTATATCTGTTTTCGCCAACAGCGAACCACAGCCCAACTTCCTTAACCATTCCACAGCCTTATCAAAACGGACATACGAAACCGAAACCAGCTCAGGATCAATACCATCGTTCACCGACCGGCCAGTAGGATAGGACAAATGGTGGATGAGCCGGAACTTGTTAGGTTCCTTTTTTGGGACCAACCCCAACGGGGACACAACCAAGTCCGGCAATGGAGGGGCATCAAAAGGCCCCGCCATCCGTCCTAGCTCCACCTCCTTCCGTAACTTATCCGCAACAACCTCACCATGTAGGCGCGTCGACTGCAAATTTTTTAAACGAATCTCTCCCGTCTTAACCACTGACGGTATCTTGAAACCAAAACTAAAACCGTCACTCAACAATTCCGCCGATCCCCGGTCCGGGTATCTACTTAGAAACGGCGCCATCCGATCTACCCTCACCGGGGTCCTCCCTTTTTGACGAAGACTCCGCGGCCTTTCCTTTTCCCTTCCGGAAGCACTTAAGGTGACTGTGGGCGCCACCACAGCCCGAACACTCGTGCTTGAACCGGCAGGAAGACCCAAACCGGCATTCCTTCTCATTAAACTGCCAGCAAACGCCCTTTTTGGGCCCCGACGAGGTGCCAAACGATCCCCCGCCGGTGCCCCCTGGAAAGGACTGTGATGCCGACTTCGGCGCAGCCATCAGCCGCATCCATAGACTAATTTCTTTGTGGTCCCACCGTAAACTGGGTCTGACCGCCTTCCTCTGGCGAAACTGCTCGTCATATCTTAGCCAAGCAGTCCCCCCATAGGTCCTATACGCCTCACAGATAGAATCCAGATAACAGAAAAGCGCTGTACAGTTATCCGGAGCCTTTTCCCCCACCACACCGGCCAGTATCACAAAGGCCTGCAACCAGTTCTGAAAAGTGCGGGGAATAAGGCGATAACGCCGCCGTTCTTCCTCGTCCTTTTTGCTCTCATCCGGTTTAACCCGATCCAGATTAAACTTTTCCAACGGAAGCAATGAGAATATTTCGACATATTCATCCTTCCATATTTTTTCCCTGGTCTCCTGCTTCAGATGCGCCCCCAACGGGCCATCAAAGCAAACATACACTTCCCCTCTCGCCTTGTCATCCAATCGAACAATGTCCACTGCAGCCGCAGCTGCGGCAGCGGGAGCCGCAGCTGGGGCCGCGGGAGCCGCCACCACCGGCTCACCAACCGCATTGCCACTAGCAACCCCTCCGACCGCAGGAGTCGCAACCTCCTGCCCCGTCGCTCCCTGCCACACCAAGCTAGGGCCCCCCACAGGGGCAAACAAACCCCTAACCAACCTCAACAACTCGGATGCCACACTGCCGTCACCCGTCACCACATTCACGACCCGCCCGCCACTCGGGCCACCAAGTAAACCACCCGTACCACCAACCACATTCACGCCCTGCACGCCATCCGTATCACCAGACACACCATCCATAGCCAAACCAGGTGCACGAGAAATAGAAGAAACTGTGGTCTTACCAGGCTGACTCCGAGAAGATCCCGAAACAGCCGTCACATGTTCTCCGCGTCGCACTCCAGCCGCCTCGCCGACCTCCACGATCTGGTCCCCGTTGCCGTCCTCCGCGACGTCCTCCTCCAGAGTTGCCTCCTCGTCCTCACTGGACCCAGGCCCAGGGAGCCCGCCGTCCGGCAGACTCGACCTTAGGCCCCGTCCGCCCGCAGCACCATCCATCCTCCGCGACGATCCAGACGCTGGCTCCGCCACATAAACGCCGCCTGGGGCATGCCGTCCGGCATCCCCGCGTGCTCCGGCTGATCCCGACGCCGTCCCTTCGTTGTCCCTCTGCTGCGATCCCAGGCCGGGCCCCGCTGATCCGGGCCGTCTCCGTACGGACTCCCCCGCCGCCACTGGGACCCCATGCTCCTGCATGGGCCCCGCTCTGCTCCTAAACCTTGCCGCCGCCGCCACTGTGGCCTCATCTGCGCCCCGCGATCCCGCTGGCCCACGCAACCCAGCTGGCCCCCATGACCCCGCTGGCTCATACGACCCCGCCAACCCACGCGACCCCGCCGACCCACGCGACCGCGCCGGCCCACGTGACCGCGGCGGGTCAGGTGACCGCACCGGGTCAGGCGAGCCTGCCGGATCGCGAGGACGCGGCGGGACGGGTAAGTACGCGGGGTCACATGACCGCGCACGGTCAGGTGACAGCGCCCGGTCAGGTGACATCGCCGCCCCACGTGACCGCGCTGCCCCACGTGATCGCGCCGCCCCACGTGACCGCGCCGCCCCACGTGACCGCGCCGCCCCACGTGACCGCGGCGGGTCAGGTGAGCGCGCTCGGTCAGGTGAGGCCGCCGGAGCACAGGGGGACGCCGGGTCACGCGAGCGCAGCGGGCCCCGTGACCGCGCCGGGTCAGGTGACCGCGCCGGGTCAGGTGACCGCGCCGGGTCAGGTGACCGCGCCGGGTCACGCGGGCCGCGACGCGCGCGTCACTGCCGTGCGCCGCGACCCGGAAGAGGAGGGGAGGCCGGCCGTGTCGCTCACCGCCCCGTTGCCTTGGCGCCCGCGGCCCGACTTCCGGCCGGGGCCTCGCGACGTCCCGGCTCCCGGATCCACCGCCGCACATCCACTCGGGCTCCGTCTCCGCCGCCGGCTCCTCGGCGTCATCTCCGGGCTGAGGCGCTCTGGGGGCCGAGTTCTTCGCTGCCGCTTCGGAGGCAGGGGGGTCCCATCTTCCTCGCCGACGCCGGACCATCGCTGGAGCTGCTCGTCCATCCAACGCTGTCCACGCTGCTCCGCCATCCTCTTCATCTGTGCCATGAAGTCCTCCATCTTCGGGATCCAGCCACAACGATTCCAGTCACGTCCAGGTAGGAATGGCCCACCCCCCTCTGACCTGCCCTATATACGACCCCCTATAGCCACCACCCCCTGACCAATCACACTGACCCCTGATCCTAACTGCCCCTTAGCACCACCCCCAAATTTCGCGCCCAAACTGACTTTCTCCATTAACCCCTTATTAACCCTATGGCCTGGCATCCCTCCTAGTCATGTAGCCCTCCCTTAAGCCCCTTCGGGTCAGCAGTCCGGGCTCTTCCTTTATAACTAAGCCATTATACTAGCAAACACTGAGTGAACCTAGTGGCATCCTAAACGTGGCTATTGGATCTCTGTATAGTCCCACTAGTGCAAAGATATTTGCAGCACGTCTGCCTGCATTGCACACTCCAACTCATTATAACTAAGCCATTATACTAGCAAACACTGAGTGAACTAAGTGGCATCCTAAACGTGGCTGTTGGACTGCTGTGTAGTCCCAGAAGTGCACAGATATTTGCAGCACGTCTGCCTGCATTGCACACTCCAACTCATTATAACTAAGCCATTATACTAGCAAAAACTGCTGCAACTTAGTGGCATACAAAAATTGGCTGTTGTACTCCATTTGTGCCCCACAGGTGCCAAGCTATTTACAGCACCTCTGCATGACACCCTCCTGCTTTGTTTTTAATAAGCTATAATGATAGCAAAAAATACTGCCATTTAGTGGCATCATAGAACTGGCTGTTGTATTTCAGTAGTGCCCCACTGGTGCCAAGCTATTTGTAGCACCTCTGCATGACACCCTCATGCAGATTTTGCTACGCTAATGTTATAGCAAACTCAGGGAATTCATTGCTGCATTTGATAATTCGGAGGGATAGAAAGTGAGGCTTCCTTTAGCTTTTCCTTCTGTTCATAGACAGCATCTCCAAGTCCACACCCAAAGAGCAATTTCTCCTCCACGCGTAAGTGTGGAGAGGCAGCTAGTGCACATGCATGTGCCGATTTACCCCAGCTGCAGCCTAACTATAGTGTTTCGCCTAGTGAGTATGCTCAGCCTGACTGTGCCATTCCTGACGCTAAGTCTTCATTTCGGGATACAGCGCATGCTCCCACACTTAGTGTGAAAAGCCTCTTTGCACAGGTACTTGCATTCCGTGCCGGGTCTAAGTCCTGTTTTGCGCCTAGACACCATGCTAAAGCTGATAGTCTTTTTTCAGAGACTCTATTTCATGCAACTGACCATGCTCAGGCACTTACTGCATCAGAAACTAGGTCCGGTAATGAACTCTTTGGCCCTGCCCCTGATGTGGGGAGGCCCATATAGACCACAGGGCATCTGGTGTCCTGACGATGTGGTCAGGCCACTCCCAAATGGCTTGCAGAGGCCCGCCCCTATGACTTGTCACCTCATTATTGATGGTCAGACGATGACTGTTGAGGTGTTTGCGTTGTGGCAGCCATGAGGTCATTATTGAAGTTGCAGTTCCAAATAGGACGCTAGTTATGCCACTCATGACGTGTCACTCTGCTTTTGTCTCCAGGAGGTGCAATGTGGTCCACCCTGGTTTGGGGCGGACCCAGGTTATAAAACGGGCTGGAGCCAACAAGGAGGTGCGCAGTCTTCTATTATGCTCCGAAAGAGCACACCTCCATGTGTTGAACCCATTGCGGCTGTAGGCCAGAGGTAGGCAGGGATAGGGCGTCGATGCAGGCCGCCATCACAGTTTGTAACGCAGAACGGTTAAGACCAGCTCCTGTCCTACCAGTCCTGCTTGTGCAGCCCAGTGGCATTAACAGGCCTGCTGCTGCTGATGCGCCTGCTGTCAACAGGTGTGGCCCGAATGCACACGGTCAGCGTACTCAATGGCCCCTGTGATGTTAACAGGGAGTTCCTGGGCTGGGTGGGCGTGTGGACCCTGTGACGCTAACAGGGCTCCCACTTTCAAGATCCGAGTGGCGTCTAACTCGGTTCAGGCAACTATTAGTTTCATAGCCACACAGCTCTGTATCCTGTATCCTAACCTTCCAGTTGCCAACCTCTCCTTTTCCATCTGGGAGCACGGTGGACATTGACTGCTGATGGGGATATGTACCTTTCTCTTTCTTTTCTTATTAATTTTCGTTATATACCGCTAACATAGTATATACCACCTTATCCAAATCTGCCAGTCCCACTGTAACAGATAGTGTTTCTTCATCAAATGTTACTTTTGCTTAACCACCAAACCCATGGACAAAAACTTTTTTCCCCTTTCCAACACACCTGTTCCCCTTTCCACCAGCATTTGTCCTTTTTCAACTCATTTGGTATATGACCAAAAGTGCAACTCTGCAGGGACACCGTACTCAATGCCATCTCAGCCCAGCAGCCAGCCCTCGGTCCCTCAGATGTGGACAAGTAAAAGCCCATTTCCTCCTATCCATGACAAAGCGTTGAGATTCACTCTGTGCAGCACTGGTGTTTAGTGGAAAAGCAGATCTAAGAATCCGTACCACCTTCTGCAGATACTCCTGTATACGTGCGTCCCTTTCTATGGCTGGAATTATTTCGCCAAATTTTGTCTTGTACCAGGGATCTAACAGTGTGGCAACCCAGTAGTTAGCATTACTTCGAATTCGTACAATCCGAGGGTCATGTTGTAGGTAGTGCAGCAAGCAGGCGCTCATGTGTCTTGTGCATCCAGGAGGACCAAGTCCTTGGTGTGTTGGTGGCAGAGAGGTGAGAATCGTGCCTCCTTCCTCTGCCCTCTCCCCCCAACCTCGCACAACCGAAATGTGAGCAAGCTCTCACTCACCTGCTGAGTCTTCCATGCCCATCGCCAGTTCGTCCTCCATTTCTTCATGGGCTCCTGCACCTTCCTCAACAATTTTTGCTGATACTATGCGCCCTTGTTAATCCCTCTCCCCCACCATCCCTTGACTTCCGCCTAGGTGCCGCTCACCGTCTGGACCTTGTAGACCTTATTATCCCTTCTGCATATGACTCCTCCTGTACTTCCTCCCCTTCCTCTTGGACCAACACCTGACTCCGAATAATGCATACAGTGTGCTCCATCTTGTAGATGACCAGAACTGTCACGCTGAGAATGGCATCGCCAGTGCTAAAAATCTACGTTGATATTTGTAAACTGTGTAGAAGGGTGCATAGGTCCTTGATCTGACACCACTCCAGCAGCGTGATCTGCACCACCTCTGGATCAAGTTAGCCCAAGGTATACGTTATACCGTATTTCAGCAGGGCTCTGCAGTGCTGCCACAGACGCTGAAACATGTGCAGATTCAAATTCCTACGTGTCGGAACATCGCATTTCAGGCGTTTAACCGCCAGACCCTAAGACTTCAGGAGCGAAGAAAGTTGTTGAGCTGCTGGGTGCGAAGGATAAAAGTGAGCACATAGCAGCGTGCCCGCTGCACAAGGCCATGTAGGCCGTGATGGTATTTTAAAAATTGCTGGAGAATCAGATTCAACACGTGAGCCACACAAGGCACGTGTGTCATATTGCCCTGACGAAGGGCCGCAGACAGGTTTGCATCATTGCCGCACACGGCTGTTAAGTCACCAACGTAGTCCACTCAATCAATTTGTACTCCGGTCGCCAGGTGACAACGTGTTCCTTTCGTGCATAGTGCTGATGATGGGAAAGGAGTCGATGCCTGCGGCGTAGGTGGACGCAGGTTATGGTCACCCAATGGGTTGCGTTACCTTGACAGATACAGAACCACAGGCTGAATGTAGGTGGAGGGTATCTCACAGATGAAGTACCATCATTCAGCTACAACCAATGGGAAGACACCACACCCTTTTTTAGGCCCCTCCTGTCTGCAGACCACTGCCAGACAAAGCTATGAACCTCTTGTTACTGTTACCTCCAGTTCAGTTTTATGAGTTTGTGTGCTTGTTACCTGACTACTTTTCCTGCTTGCTGTTTATGTACCTCGTTGACCGATCCGCATTTCACCTCTG
The DNA here is from genome assembly GCF_048569485.1 of Anomaloglossus baeobatrachus. Classification (NCBI taxonomy): domain Eukaryota; kingdom Metazoa; phylum Chordata; class Amphibia; order Anura; family Aromobatidae; genus Anomaloglossus; species Anomaloglossus baeobatrachus. The sequence goes on along the minus strand of NC_134353.1, from coordinate 270,208,668 downwards.
CTTCTTTTCTGATTAAGTCCTGGCCATCCCATTCTGTTCCTCTTCCTCAATTAATGTTTTTGACCCTGCATGACTACTATTCTCTGGAACTGCAGCCTTCCACAGGTATTGATCAACTTGGGCCCTGTGTAATTCCAAATCACTGTATAGGGGTTAAAGGGTTTCAGGGTTCTGGGTGTCCAGCTTGGTGAGTGGCTTGCCTCTAGCCTATCCTTTACAGCCCATCTGAGTGTGTCGATCCAGGCAGGCGTTAGATCGTGCCCTGTGCAGAAGGCCATGTAGGCCGGGATAGTGTTTTAAAAATTGCTGGACAACCATGTTCAACACGTGAGCCATACAAAGCACGTGTGCCACATTGCCCTGAAGAAGGGTCGCAGACTGGTTTGCATCATTGTCGCACCCGACCTTCCTTGGCTACTGGTTGAGTGGAGACAACCATTGATGAAACTGGGTCTCACTCTCCAGAGCTAACCATCCACAATTACTCAGCGGTGTCTCACATTTCCCCTACATTTCAAAGTAAACATTTGACCGCCTGATGGCCTTGAGCTCTGCTGCCAGCATAGTAAGGAGGTGTGTGGGATTCCTTGGGCGTAGTTACAAGGAAGGGTGGACTGACCACACAGGGTTTGGGCCGAGGTGGAGGACCCACACGAGGTTGAGGAGGCAGAAGCAGTGGAGGAACTTGTACATACAGAGGAAGGATTGACACACAAGTCGTGGGGACGGCAAGACTTGTACAGCAAATTCTTCTCCATCTCTCACCATAGTTACCCAGTGCCCAGTCAGCAACATGTAACTCCCCTGTCCATCCTTACTGGTCCAAGAATCTGTGGTGAAATGCACCCTGTCACACACAGAGTTTCTCAAGGAATCGGTGAGGTTGTGTGCGACCTACTGTGGTAGCGCGGGCACGCCTTTCTTGGAGAAGGAGTGACGACTGGCCATCAGCTCTTGGGGCACTGCAATGGGCATAAGGTCTCGAAAATCCTCGGTCTCAAAAGGGTGTAAAGGCAGCCTTTCTGTTGCCAACAAGTTGCAGATGATGTCTCCCTCGTTTACACTAATTGGGCCACACACACCCCACTTGACTGGCATCAGTTGACCCCCCTTTTGAAAAAGAAAAAGATGCTTCTCATGAAGCACTCTCAAAAATACGCGTGCTTTTCCCGTCCCCTGGCTGACCCAGGGGAAGAAAAGTCCTCTGAGAGCCATGTCCACATTGTCAGTGGACAGACACGTGTGCTTATCTGCCAGCAGACCCCCAGCAGCACTGAAGATAGGTTCCGAGAGAACGCTGGCTGCAGGACACAAAAAGATCCCCAAGGCGTACGTGGCGAGCTCAGGCAATTTATCCAGATTGGAAGCCTTAGATGAGCAGGGCTCAAGTTGCACAGTAATGGCATCGATGTTTCCTTGCATATACTCATATCTGTGTCTCCTCCTCTTTTTCCTTGTCCAGCTCTTTTGTTTTTGCATGAGTATATGTCCTTGTCACTTTTGCATGTGTTTGTGTTGTGTTGTGAGTTGTTTATCACCTTTTGGACACCTTTGAGGGTGTTTGCTAGGTGTTTTTATGTGTTTGCGATTGCCTGCCATTGTTTCCTATGCAGTTCGAGTTCGGTTCGTCGAACGTTCGACGAACCGAACTCGAACGGGAGCTCCGTTTGGCGAACCGACCTCGAGCCGAACCGCGACCGGTTCGCTAATCTCTAGTGTCCCCAAGGCGGAAAGGAAGCATTTCGGTAGCCAAGAGCTTACAGAGGGATAAAGTCAACCTCTTAGCTTTGTCATGGGTCGCAGGAAATGGCCTTTTATTTGTCCACATCTGAGGGACAGAGATCTGGCTGCTGTGTGTAGACGGTGTTGAGTAGGGTGTCCCTGGAAAAATGCAGGTTTGTGAGGAAAGTGCAGGCGTAGACATGATGTTGCCTTCATCCAACATTGGTGCTATCGATGTCTGAGAGAGCTGTACACACGCACTTGTTTCCCCTTCCAAACCAACTGACGACCTACCAAGCAAACTGCCTGTTGCGGTTACAGTGGTGGAAGTTGTGCGTAGAAAACCAGGTGTGACAGCTGTCCCCACAGTCCTAGAAGATGAAGAGCGCGCGGATGCACTGGAAGGGGCAGGCGGTGGATGGTTCGCTCCGCTATGCCGCATTGCAGCACGGTGAGCTTCCCACTGGGACATATGATATTTATTCATGTGACGATTCATTGAAGAAGTTGTCAAACTGCTGAGGTTTTGCCCTCTACTAACAGAATCATGACAAATTTTACAGATCACATAATTTGGGTGATCATTTGCTATGTCAAAAAAGGACCAGGCTAGGCAAGGCTTAGAGGGCATGCGACCTGCTGATCCACCCCGACTAGTGCTCAGAGGCACAGTGGTGGCTGAGGATGCAGTTGTAGACGTGCAACCAGTACTCCGACTCTGTCCAGGAAGGCGCAAGGTAACTTTGTCGTCAGTTGCATCCTCCTCCACTGCCTCTGTTGACCTCCTCGAGTGCCTGACTGTGGGTTGACAGTAGGTGGGATATAGAACTTCCTCATCAATTGTTGTGTTTGCACTCCCCTCACCCTCGAGCCTCTTCTTGCCCTGACTGAATATTTAAGTTGTCATCCCAATCTGGTATCTGTGTCTCTTCGTCATCAGTATGTTCCTCATTGTCTATTACAACAGGTGTTTCAGTTTGTGTATAAGGGTCAACATTTCGCTCAGAAACTTGTTCATCACGGCCTGAATCTGAGTCACAAAGGTTCTGGGCATCACTGTAGACCATTTCCTGGTCTGTACTCACTGTAGCTTGGGAGCAGACCTCTGATTCCCAGGCTACAGTGTGACTGAACAGCTCTGCAGACTTAGCCATCTCAGTTCCACCATACTGTGCAGGGCGGATGGAGACTGGTGCTGGGAGAATGCAAGTGTGATTGGGATGACAACTCAGAGGACTGGTGTTTTTTTGGATGCGGTAGTTGAGGTGGCGGAGAGGGCACTTGTTGGACCACTTGAGATCCATTCAAGCATTTTCTGTTTTTGGCCATCATCTGCCTTTGTTCCAGTTGTTCGTGTCCGTAAAAAAGGGAGCACATCGGATTGTCCACAGTAAGTAGTAGACATCTTACTTTTGCTGGAAGATGGTCTATCTTCAGCAGATGTTAATGGAGCTTTGCCACCTTCCCCATGGACAAACCCTTTTTTTCCTTTTCCACCACGCATCTTCCCCTTTCCACCAGCATCTGTAATTTTGTCACTCATTTTGATTGTGACAAGATTGTGCACTTAAAATGTGGTAGTAAAAATTGAAAGGTGGTGTAGATTGCAGCGGTGGTCTATATTTATTAACAGCGGAATAAACAACAATAGCTATCCCTGACAATGTAACTACGGCCCTTAAACTGGCAGCATAGTTTGCTAGTATAATGGCTTAGTAACAATGATCTTGAGTGTGCAATGCATTGGTGCTGCAAATAGCTTTGCACTAGTGGGACACTGATGGAAATCCAACAGCCACTTTTAGGATGCCACTAAGTTTACTCAGTGTTTGCTAGTATAATGGCTTAGTAACAATGAGCTTGAGTGTGCAATGCAGTGGTGCTGCAAATAGCTTTGCACCAGTGGGACAATAATGTAAGTCCAACAGCCACTTTTAGGATGCCACTAAGTTTACTCAGTGTTTGCTAGTATAATGGTTTAGTAACAATGAGCTTGAGTGTGCAAAGGGCAGGAGGGTACAGTGGCAGGGTTGTGGGTCAGTGTACAGGAAAGGAAGCCTCACTTTCTATCCCTCCTAATGGGGAAATGCAGCAAGGAAGTCCCTGAGCTTAGCTACACAGACGCTGTTATCTTCTGTAGCTGTTAAAATCTGTTTCCACGGACCTGACTGTCACCTATGGCCCTTAGCCTGCTGTTATTAGCCCTTACAAGGGCTAATAGAAACTTCTATCCCTATTCTGTATAGCGCTGAGTGTAGAGCGTACACAGCAGTATCGGAGACAGGAGCTACACCAGCGGTGACTGACACCCAGACGTAGAAGAGATAATGGCGTCCGGACGGGCAGATACCCGTTTTTATAATGCAGGGCCATTATCCCAGCAGCAGTGATTTGATGCGCTGTTCCCGCACACTATACGCTGAAATTTTATATTAGTGTTATTACAGCGGAAAGCCAGCTAGTAATTAGCTTGGCTTTTTGCTGCTAGAATCGTTCTCGAACGTAACTAGAACTATCGAGCTTTAGCAAAAAGCTCGAGTTCTAGTTCGATCTAGAACAGCCCCCAAAATCACTCGTACCGCGAACTGGAGAACCACGAACCGCGAACCGCGCTCAACTCTAGTGATAAGACCAGTTTATTCTTTGGGTCAGTTTTTCTTGCAGCGATACCATATTTATAATACTATGTTTATATTTTGATACTTTTACAAACTAAAATGTATGTTTTTCAAAAATTATTTTGTTTTGCATCGCAATATTCTGAGCACTGTAACTTTTTTATTTTTACATGAATGAGCCATATTAGATCTTGTTTTTGATGGGATAGTTTAGCATTTTTATTTCTAACATTCTTTTTACATATGACTTTTGATCTGCTTTTAATCATATTTTTTGTATGATTGAAAAATGCAATTTTTTTCATAATTTTTCTTTTTATTTTTTTTTATAGTATTTGCCATACAGAATAAATAACGTGACATTTTTATAGATTTAGTTGTTCCGAACACTGCAATACTAATATGTTTACATTTTTTGTTTATTTTCAACACAAAAGCTGCATTGTTAGTGGCAAAGAAAGTTTTTGTGGTTTGTGTGCACTTTTTTCATGTTTTTTTTTATTTTTTTACACATTTTATTTGCTTTTTTATTTTTTTTTTACATACCACTGTGGTACATGATTTTTTTTTACTTTGATCACTAATTACATGTACTGATGTACTTGTATATTGCAGCACATGAGACCTGTCAGTAATTCACTGACACAGCCTGTAAGACCCAGCATAGCAGGATTGTACAGACGAACATACCCTGGGGTTATTAGATGTACATTTGGTCATGGTACCACAGCTATGACCGGCACCTGCGGTTATATTCACGGGGGCAATCCAGCCATAAGGTTTTTGTAACACCCCTTTAACCTCTGAAATGTCACTGTTGCAATTGACAGTGGTATTAAAGGACTTAATTGGCTCCAATAGGTTATAAAATCCGTCGTGGCCGATGCCAGTGTGTGTCTGCTGTCATATTCAGCTTTCACCATTGGAATTTTCTCCCGTTAGGTAGTGCTAGTTACTTAATCCTTAGTGTTGTGAAAAAGCAGTGCATAAGGCCCCTCAATAACCAGAGTAAAAGGTGTATCAGCGGTCGTTAAGGGAATAATTCAGGATGGTGAGGCAGGAATAAATTTATGAAGATTCAGTGGACTTACTCACTGGAGAAGTTGATCTAATGCTCTGAACCACCTTTCCAGCATTTTCAATTTTATTTTTAATTCTTCACATATATTTAAAATATATGTTCTACAATTAATTTGAAATTGATTTAATTGATATTTTCAATCAATAGGGCTTTGGTACTTTCAAGATATGCACATGATCTGTCTAAGCTATTACATTTTTTGCCAGAGGCCCAACTGAGCTTTACACTTTATTGCACACTTAGACAATATTTGAAAAATGTGATTTAAAAGATATTCTTCTTTGATATTAATTAACAAAGGAGCTGTCATGCTGCTTTAGGCTATGTTCACACTTTGCGTTTTCACCTGCGTTTCCGCTGCTTTTAGAGTCAGTTTTGAACTGCAGCGTTTTTGTGCCCAAATGCATGCGTTTTGATTTTCCATTAAAGTCAATGAGAAATCATGAATTCTTGTACACACTTTGCGTTTACAAACGCATCACAAAATTTGCATAAGTTTGGTCAAAAACCATGCGTTCAGAAAAGGACCCTGTCAATTGTTTTTGCCATTTGTGCTGCGTTTTGTTAACATTGAAGTCAATGAGAAGTTGCAAAAAGCAAGAAATATCAAAATTCCTGCGTTTTACCTGCTTTTTCATTGCAGAAAACATGCGTTTTGGACTACCAAAACGCATGCTTTTTGGACATCAAAATAATGAATTGATATGTTCCTTTACACACACACATAATCCGACAATTAAATTTAAGAAAAATATGCATTTATTGTTATTTTACCGATAAAATGTATCTTAACGCTATAATTTTATTAAATATATCTTTTTCCATTATTTTTCCCATTAATATAAATTTGTCCCTTTTTTTTCTACTTTTTCATTCCGTCTGAATGTTTCAACTTTATTTAGTAGTGTCTTGATGTTCAAAACGCATCTGTCAAAACGCAGGTGAAAAAGCATGCAAAAAGCGCTGAAAACGCATCTGAAACGCGGTAAATACGCATGCGTTTTCAGCGCTAAATTTCTTAAAAAGGCAACTTTGGCTAAATCAATTAAGCCCAAAACGTGCGTTTACAACTGCATGTAGGATGACGGAAAGTGCGCACATAGCCTAAGGGCCCGAAGTAAGATTGTGACATGATTAAACGGCACCATTTTTGTCTTTTAAAGACAGTTTTCAATGCCACTAAAGTATGTGCTTTTTATAGTATGAGATGGTGTTATCAGCTGATAAAGATTATATTTCCGTGTATTATTTAGGTATGCTATTTATATGTAAGTTTACTTTCAAGAAAAATTAAACAGATTTGGAGAGAAAGCCTAAAGCCAGTGTTACCGTAAATTCCTTTTACTAATTTTCTCTTTCCTTTGATAAATGATTTATTAGTTACGGTATATAATACATACAGTGAAAATAAAATAAAATAGCATGAAAACTGGAACTAAAATTGTTGATTTTCTTATTTAAACTAAACAAGTATTCTGCATCAGATTTATCTTTTTGGGTTTTGCTCTTCTGATTAACTACTGTAAATGATCTATGAGATAAGGATAAAACCAGCTTTCCAATCCCTATCTAATAGTAGTAAACCCACTTCCTAATTAGAAGAAATCTTACCTTCTTTTCCTTTTGTTAAACTTTTCTAAACATAGTATTTTCACTGCGTTTTTGAGCTTTTAAAACAACTTTATTTCATACATTATTTAAATTAGGAGCATTTTTTTGGATAACATTTTTTTTCTGGGAACATCTCCCATGTAATGTTTGAGCATTTATGAAGTCCTCTAAAAATCAATAGTACACCTAAAATAAAGACTAGGACATGATATTTGTATTACCCCAACACCAGAAGTGCCAAAAAGATCCACAAACAGAAAAAAACACCATTTATTAATAGTTTTATACTTAGATTCATAGAATGCTAGAGTTGGAATGGACCTCCTGGGTCATCTAGTCCAACGCCCTGCTCAAAGCAGGATTCACGAAATCATTCCAGACAGATGTCCGTCCAACCTCTTTTTAAATACGTCCATTGAAGGAGAACTCTCCACCTCTCGTGGCAGCCTGTTCTACTAGTTGATCAGCCTCACTGTCAAAAAGTTTTTTCTAATTTCTAATCTGTGTCTCCTCCCCATCAGTTTCATCCCATTGCTTCTAGTCTTTCCTTGTAAAAATGAGAATTAGGCCCTGTGTGCACTTACCAGATTTTGCAGCGGATTTTCTGCGGATTTGCTGCATGTTTCGCTGCAGAAAATGTTCATAACATCTGTGCAGTGAATCACCAGCAAAACCTATGGGAAAAAAAAATCCTGTGCGCACTAGGCGGATTTTGACAGCTGCATGTTTTGCTGCGGGATTCCCGCAGAAAAAACAATTGCATGTCAATTCTTTTCCGCACGTCGCTGCGGGATTTCACTCCATTGACTCCAATGTAATCGTGAAATCCCGCAGGGAATAACGCAGGCAGCAAATTCTGTGCGGTTCACTGCGTTTTCCTGCGTTATTCCCTGCGGTATTTCGCGGTTTACCTCCGGTAATGTACTTGCCTGCGGTTTTGCAGGGAAGTGATGTCATTATGACAGGAAGAGGAAGTCGTGCAGAGAGTAAACACACAGACATCACAGACACACACAGACATCACAGACATAGAACACAGACACATAGAACACACATAGAAATCAAACGGAAATATAGAAAACAAAACACGTGAGCTCCGCTGTATTTTTACCTTCCAGCCGAGATAAGCACACAGCGGCGGCCCGGTATTCTCAGGCTGGGGAGGGAGAGGGGCAGGGTTAATGTCCCCCGCCTCACTCCCCCTCCCGCAGCCGAGAATATCAGCCGCAGCTGCCCCGACACTGTCGCATGCATTATGCGGCAGTACCGGAGTGTCCCCGGCTCTTCTTGCTGCCGTGTAGCAGCGGCAGTCAAGGTAATACAAGGGGTTAATGGTGGCGGATCACCGCTATTAACTCCAAGCTTGATCATGGCAGCGTCTATGTGACAGCTGACATGATCATCCCGTAAGTAAAGTGAAAAAAAACACACACCGAAAAATCCTTTATTTTAAATAAAACACAAACAAGCCTCGTTCACCCTTTTATTAACCCCCCTAGAAACAAAGCTCTGACGTAATCCACAGCTCTGGCGTAATCCACAGATCCTGCGCTGCTTACATCCAGCCACGACTGACACTGTCACAGCGCTGAATGCAGGCTTGCAGCGAGACAGCAGAGGTAACCACAGGGCATTTCCCATGGCCAGTAATGTGAACTCACTGCCAACCGTGAGAAATGCAGCTATCTGTCCTATCTATCTATCATCCTTCTATCTATCCCTCTGTCTGTCTATCTATCTATTCTTCTATCTATTCTTCTGTCTATTTCTCTATCTCAGAATGAAATTACTTTTTTTTTTTTTTTGCAATGTGCTTTATTTCATTGAATACAATAAAGCACATACCAACCCGCACGCGGCAAAACCGCGGCAATACCGCGAACAATACCGCGGAAAAACCGCAGCAAACCGCGGCAAACCGCATGCGGTATTCGGATGCGGTTTGCCGCGTTTTTTTACCGCGGGTGCGGTAATCTTTGAATACCTGCAGAATTTTCTTGAGAAAATTCCATTTTTCAGTGCGCACAGGGCCTAAAACTGATCCCTCTACAGTGTGACTTTATTATTGGATGTCAGCAAACATCTGAATTTGGAAAGCATACATACTTTCTGGTTATGGGTAAATTTTAAAAACACTGTACATTGCAAATACAGTATAATTGAGGGACACTTTTCATGGTGATAATGATGATGGTGATGGCAACACCTGTTGGGTCAAATTGCCTCCACCTCAAACCTGTCACTAACCTCCTTACAGCCATATCAGTCCTCTGTCCCTGCTAAGGGTAACATCAATCTTTGCATTCCCTAGTTTGGGAATCCTTACCTTGGGTATAGTACTCTCAGACCCTGGGCTGGCTCTTGCTTCTCAACCACACCACACATTCGTTTCATTATACTACTTATCAGTGGATTGGGTTTCCCTATCGAGGATGATTTGTTTTATAACCATTGTGATGTTCCATTATTATATGGTGGTTATCTGAGGCTACTATCATTTTACTTGTGAGATATACAATATATGTACTGTATATATGTGTTTGTGCTGTTTTATATTGACTACAATAGACAGTACAATTATAAATATAAACCCCTACAGCAATATATAGCTGTAGGGGTTTATATTATATAATTGTATTGTCTATTGTAGTCATTATTTATGGCAATTATGTCCTTTATTGGGGCTATAGGGTGCTGTTATGTGTTATTTTAAATGTTTTTAACCCTTGTTTGCTGTGATTGGCATTTAATAAAGTCTCATAATTTTAAGATTTATTGTTATATTTAATTCCTGGTGTGCACAGGTTTACATGTGGTGCTTTTTTCTTCTTTATATGTATTCTCTTGTCTGCATGATGTAGCACCCGTGACGGCCATTTTCAGTATTTTGGTGCACCCCATCTCTATTTCATTTTTTGATGATGATTAGGATGTGGATGATAATGATAATATTAACTCCTTCACACCACAGCCTGTTTTCAACTTCATGATCAGGCCATTTTTTTAAATTTTTAAATTCAAAAGAGGTTTATTAGGTTAGAACTTTGGAATGCTTCAGCATATCCTGGTGATTACCCAAATGTGTTTTTTTTGTGATAAATTGGACTTCATGTTAATGGTAAATATTGAACAATATTTTTTGTGTTTATTTGTGAAAACATTAAAAATTTGTTGAAAATTTTCAAAACTTTCAAATTTTTAATTTATGTACCCTTAAATCAGAAAGTTATATCACACAAAATAGTTAACAAATAACATTTTCCACATGTCTACTTTACATCCGCACCATTTTTGAAACATATTTTTTTTTTGTTAGGAAGTTAGAAGAGTTAAAAGTTTATTAGCAAGACCATTATTTTTTTTAGGGATATAATATATGAAGGGATTTTGAGAGGCCTGGGTGACAGAAAATACCCAAAAGTGACACCATTCTAAAAATTCATCTACAGGTGTAGTGAAGATTTAGTCTTTGGAAAACACCCAAATCAAATGCAGTGAATGTTGCGGAATTAAAAATTGCAAACAAGCCCTTGTCACCTCCAGTACATTGTAGGGCCTGTACATCATGCTCAGCTCATGCTTCCGGAAACCTGCACACTGTAAATTGAGTGATCTCTCCTCACTACAAAAACATGTGGATCTTAACTGTAGTTTTGGCACATTGTGGAGCTCAGAAGGGAGGGGGCATTTGGGTTTTGGAGTACAGATTTTGCTGGATTTATATTTTGAGTGGGGGAGCCATAGTACCATATTTTTCGGACCATAAGACGCACTTTTTTTCCCCCAAATGTTGGGGGAAAGTTGGGGGTGCGTCTTATGGTCTGACTGTGGCTGCGGGGAATGAGGGTGCTGCGGTGGAGCGGGTCATCGGGGGCACGAGCAGGCTACTATAGCAGCCTGCCGTGACCACGTGTGCCCGCTCATTACATATGCACGCCCATCCTCCCGCCCATTTCTCAGCGCAGAAGCCGGCGCTGACAGGTGGGTGGGAGGACGAGCGGGGACGCGCGCATAGTAAAGAGCCGGTCCACATGATCACCCCTGGCAATTACAGCCTGGAGTGATCATGTGCGGCTGTATTCACTGCCCCCCGCACATCATTATCAGCACGGGGTTCAGTGAATCAGTACACTCACCCGTCCCCGTGTGTGGAGCCGTTCCCCCACAGCACGCGATGTCTTCCTGTCTGTGCCGGTCAGCTGATCGGCACAGACAGGAAGACATCGCGTGCTGCAGGGGAATGGCTCCACACACGCAGGTCAGCGGCGCAGAGAGGAAGATGATCGGTGCTGGAGGGAGTGAGGAAAAGGTGAGTATAAACATTTGTTTTTTTTTCTCTGTGCTATAGGATACAGGCCATATACCAGGATGGTATATGAGCACGATGGGGGCATATAGCAGGATGGGAGTATATGAGCAGGAGGGATGGGGGGTATATGAACAGGATGGAAGTATATGAACAGGATGGGGGTATATGAACAGGATGGATGTGGGGTATATGAACAGGATGGAAGTATATGAACAGGATGGATGGGGGGTATATGAACAGGATGGGGGTATATGAACAGGATGGGGGTATATGAACAGGATGGGGGTATATGAACAGGATGGGGGTATATGAACAGGATGGGAGTATATGAGCAGGACGGATGGGGGGTATATGAACAGGATGGGGGGTATATGAACAGGATGGGGGTATATGAACCGGATGGGGGGTATATGAACAGGATGGGGGGTATATGAACAGGATGGGGGCTATATGAACAGGATGGGGGTATATGAACAAGATGGGGGTATATGAACAGGATGGGGGTATATGAACAGGATGGGGGTATATGAACAGGATGGGGAATATGAATAGGATGGGGGAATATGAGCAGGATGCTGGTATATAAGCAGGATGGGGGTTTATAGCAGGATCATATACAAGGCAGGAGGATCATTACCAGGATGGGGTACCTTAGTAGAGAATTTGGGGACATTACCCCCATAACAGTGTCAGCAGCAGATCCTCGCCCCATAACAGTGTGTCATGACCACAATTTTTTTGCTTAAAGTTTTATTTTCCTATTTTCCTCCTCTAAAACCAGGGTGCGTCTTATAGTCTGATGCGTCTTATAGTCCGAAAAATACGGTATTTTCCAGAGCCTTTCTGCTACCAGTAACGTGGAATTATATTTCCTTTATTAGATGACAGACCTGAGTGGGGACTTGTGTTTAGCTAGAGTTGAATACTCTTTGGTGACAATTTTGGATGCAGAACATTTTAGATAAGTCCACATTTAAGGGTGCTTTACACGAGCGATAGCACCCGCCCACGTCGTTGGTGCAATATGTGGTGATCGCTGCCGTAGAGAACATTATCGCTATGGCAGCGTCACACACACATACCTGCTCTGCGACGTCGCTCTGGCCGGCGAACCGCCTCCTTTCTAAGGGGGCGGTTCGTACAGCATCACAGCGACGTCACATGGCAGCCGTCCAATAGCAGAGGAGGGGCAGAGATGAGTGGCCGGAACATGCTGCCCACCTCCTTCCTTCCTCATTGCCGGTGGATGCAGGTAAGGTGATGTTCGTCATTTCTGTGGTGTCACACACAGCGATGTGTGGTGCCGCAGGAACGCCGAACAACATCGTACCTGCAGCAGCAACGATATTAAGAAAAGGAGCGACGTGTCAACGAGTAACGATTTTTCACGTTTTTGTGCTCGTTGATCGTCGCTCCTTGGTGTCACATGCTGCACTGTCAGTAATGGCGCCGGATGTGCGTCACTAACGACGTGACCCCGATGATATATCGTTACCGATATCGCAGCATGTATAGCACCCTTTATTCTTTGCTCAATACTGAGCACTTACATTGGGGTTTCTATCAACATCTACATCTCTGAAAAACATGATTCTGGTATAACCAAGGGATCCATTCACTAATGAGACAGCACAGTTACGTTGGCCTCTGATCAGTGATGTCCATATTTTCAAAAGTGAACAAAATTGTTGTTGCCTGCACATTTGTGCACACCTAAAAAGATACTCTAGTACATGCCCTTATTATCTCCCGCCTGGATTATTGCAACCTCCTGCTCTGTGGCCTCCATTCTAACAGTCTGGCACCCCTAAAATATATTTTAAACTATGCTGCCTGGCTAATCCACCTGTCCCCCCGCTACTCTCCTCTCTGCCAATCCCTTCACTGGCTTCCCATTGCCCAACGACTCCAGTTCAAAACCCTAACTTTGACCTACAAAGCCATTCACAACCTGTCTCCTCCCTACATCTCTGACCTAGTCTCCCGGTACTTACCTGCATTTGACCTTCGATCCTCACAAGATCTCCTTCTCTACTCCCCTCTCATCTCCTCTTCCCACCATCGCATCCAAGATTTCTCCTGTGCCTCCCCCATACTCTGGAATGCTCTGCCTCAACATATCAGACTCTCGCCTACTTTGACAAGCTTCAAAAGAAACCTAAAGACCTACCTCTTCCAACAAGCCTACAACCTGCCGTAACTCTCAGTCTGATACAGCGCCGCACAATCAGCTCTACCCAACTTACTGTATCCTCACCTATCCCTTGTAGACTGTGAGCCCTTGTGGGCAGGGACCTCTATCCTCCTGTACCAGTCTGTGCTTTGTATTGTTTATGATTATTGTACTTGTCCCCATTATGTATACCCCTTTTACACGTAAAATTCCATGGAATTGATGTCGCTATATTAATAAATAATAATAATAATAATATCACTTTTATTATCCCCTTCATTGAATGAATGTCATACAAAAATAAATACATATTGGGGCAAAAACCTATGTTTTTTTTGTCATACAGTAAAAAAAAAAAGAGATCACTGGCTTTGTATATGATAACAGGGATTTCATCAACTATAAAACACAAGGATTGGTATATTTAGTGATTTATTACTTTAGCAAAAATGATGTCAGAAATACATTGGACAATTTAGAAGGAGGATCTTGGCACACAATTGGGATATCTGTTGAAAGGAACATACCCCAATAGCCAGGTGTGTCTGTCTTGAAAATAGCGTTGACTTAAGATGCATTAAGTTTCAGAGTATTGATGCTGTTAGACCGTCCTGTAGAATAGGGGATTGGAACAATATGATCCTTAGAAAGGATGCCCAGTAAATCTATAAACTAAAATCTCTGGCACCACAAAACGTGAATGAATTGGTGTCTTATACACCTTTTATTTAATTCCTATAAATATGGTAGTTGGAGTTAACATATGGGTTTCACCTAATATATGAGAAAATAAAAATTATTTGGTCACTTTTTGTTGAATTTGTACTTATGTATCCCTTTGCCTCTATTGTTCTGTAGTAAGGGATTCTTGAGTGACATATACCTGTATCATGGTGAAATTCATATAGTTCCTAGTGGTCTTTTATAGGAATAAAGGACACTATATAATGTAGGTATCTATAATGGCATACATGTATTGGCATACATGTAATATTATCAAAGGTCATCCCCCTTGGTAATCAAATATATGTATATAGCCAGTGCCTGATAGTATTGTCATTGTGCACTCTGAATTGCCTGTATTTCAGCAGCACCAAGGATGACGGATACGTAATCAGTATTAAGCATTGTGCTGTCATAGCTCTAACCGCACCCCCAAATATGTGCTATCTTGTGACTGCTTTCAGCCAGATCAGATTGGCTATATGGTACGATCTCATCAATTGGCTGTTTGGCACATCAGCTTGGATGCGTCTAGTTGTTTTTAATAGACCAGTCCATGTAGGCATGTACGGATCCAATCGTGGTCACCAGAGTCCCCATGAGGCTCTGATGACAATAATAAATAATAATAATAATACCGTGTATAATGTGGCTATCCATTACATGGTTGGTGAAATGCATAGAGATGTGTGACATTTGAGAGACAGGGGTATCTTTCTAATATTATACTTGTACTGATCTAATCTCTCATCACTTTTAATTAACTATGGAATGGAAATGTAGTTAATGTCTCTATTCATAATATACATTACTAGCAGGGGATCTCTTTGAGGGATTTTGCAGCAGCCTAATGTTTTAGAAATTACATCAACGTTTCTAGCAATGGACATAATAAAATCATATTCCATTGTTATTGTGGAATTAAAGCAACATGAAATACTGCACAAAGGAATTAGCGTACGTATTCCTTAGCAATCCCTTTGTAATATGGATAGTATTTATTAGGGCTGTATTTTTCATAAGACCCCTTAGAATGTTCTAACATTATTTAAAGCTATGAGTTTAATTATTTATTATCTAGTAGTGATGGGCGGATCTGGACTGTAAAAATCCGGATCCGCACAAGTTAAAAAGTATCCATGCACGGACCTCGAGTCTGGGGTCCTCAGGGATTGTCTAAATCCAGCAACTTTGTAAATTAAAAAAATAAATGAAAAATAAATAAAAAAGGGAAAAACAGACATGCTATACTTACCAGTTTCCCGAGTGGCTGTAACTCTATTTTTGGAGCCACTTATACTACGTCCGGGGCTGCTCATAAGCCAACAGCTGGGGGCTGTTATTTTCAGACTGAGGAGATGCATGTTTATTGTGCCCCAAGCCTAAAAGTAGCAGCCTGCAGTCACCCAAGTTTGTCGCAGCCATTAGATGTCACATTTCCGGCTTATCCTATTTGCCCTGGTGTCGTGACAATTGGGGTAATAAGGGATTAATGATAGCTCACAGCTGCCAATAAGCCCTAAATTGGTAATGGAGGAGCCTATGAGATCCCCCATTACTAATCTGTAAGGGAAAAGAAATAAAACACAAAAACACAGCAAAAATTCTTTATTTCAAATAAAATACAAAAAACCCCACCCTCATTCTCCCTTTTAGTAACCCCCGACACCCAGGTCCGACATAATTAACATGAGGTCCCATAATCATTCCAGCTCTGCTACATACTAAAGTCAGCACATGGGCACAGAACATGACCACACACTGTTGTCTTCAGGTAGAGAATGATTAAACCACAGCTATGAGCGTTGATGTTACTGTTTATTTAGTCACAGCTTGAGGTTCCTCCACATATGACCTCAGCTAACTTGACCTCAGGTGACCTCATTGAACTCAATGACCTCATCTGTTGTCACAGAGTTCATAGACCTGCATCTCTTGTCCATAAACTGCATTTTTTTGCCAATAGATGCAGATTTGATGTCGAAATTTATACACCATATTCCTGAACCACATCTGCAAAAATAAATGCACACAACGCTTTTAATGTCATTTTGGTGTGGTTTTCTGCCAGAATGTGCAAATTTAGTGCTGAAATCTGGTGCAGACACGAACATTTTGACACCATATTCTTGTATCAAATCTCAATTTTCTGGCAAAAATGACATCACTATCACGCAAAAACTGCATCTTGTTTTGATGTGGTGTTTTTTTGCCAGAAGATGCAGATTTGGTGCAGGAATATCATTTATAAATTTCAGCACCATATCTGCATCTCTTGGCACAAAAACTGTGGATTTCTGCCAGGAGATGCAGATCTGTTAATTCACCTGTTAATAAATTGGAGAAAGATTTATTTGTATTTTATTTCAAACAAAGGATTGCCGCATCTAATGAATGCAACAATTCTGGGTGGCTGCAGGCTGGTATTTTAGGCTGGGGGCGGCCAATAACCATGGGCCTCCTCAGCCTGAGAATTCCAACCCCCAGCTGTTATTGATTTCTAGTTACTCTCCAGCTGTTTGCTATATGTCAAACTTTTACATTATGCTAGTGCATTGAATGGCCTAAAAAAAACGTGTTTCACAACTCAAAGAAATTGTTTCTACCACTGAAACTGCTGCTGCTAATGTTACTGTGATATCGACTTGATGTTTCTGGTGTTGGAAGTCTAGAACTGTGATGCACACTTTGTGCCTCATTGCTGCTTTGATTTGGGCAAAACCACTTTTAAGATTGTGTACAAGCTTGTTTTGATACTCCAGCATGCACGCGTCCATTTCCAGGGTGGAAGCATCTGACAAAATTACACTTGTACCATAGATGTAACAGATCGGCCATACAGTAGTCAGCACAATTTTAATCATAACAATATGAGCATCATGTAGCAGCAAGAAGGCGCTCATATGTCGGACGCTTCTGTGAGGTCCAAATACATGGTGTGTTGGTGGCGCGGTAACACCCAAGTTTGCTTACTCCCTCCACTCCCACCAACTATAGACAACAGAGAGGGGATCAGTATCTTCTTCATATCTAGACTGTTGTGCGCCCATCACCTCTTCCTCCTTATACTCCTCCAATTGCTCCCCAGCTCCTGCACCTTCATTAACAGTTTGTTTGGCATCATGAGCCCCTGTCAATTGCTGTACTCCACTCTCCTATGCCACTCGCCTCAACGATGACAGTCCAGACCTCAGAGATATTGGTATCCTTTTTGCATCCTCGTCTGTTTCCTCCTCTTCCTCTGGAAAAACCACATCCTCCCGCAGACAATTCAAAGTATGCTCCAGCATGTAGATAACTTGAATAGTGATACTGATGATGACATTGTCAGCGCTCACCATATTAGTAGGTGTTTCGAAACTGTGCAGAAGGGTGCAGAGGTCCTTCATCTGTGACAACTCTGCAAACATAATTTTCCCCACCATAGGACTGAGTTTGCCTAGGCTATGCGTCATGACATACTGCACTAGGACTCGTCACTGCTGGCATAATCTCGGCAATATGTGTATACTGGAATTCCATCATGTTGGTAAATTGTATATTAACCAGTTAACCGGCAGACCGAAGACCTCTGTAGTGATGCTAGTCGATAAGCCACGAGGTTCGAACGGCAGAATTTAGCAATCAGCGACCATGCCTTTTGCAGCACCTCATCCAGGCCAGGATAGTATCCAAGTGTGCACCGTTATTGCACACAGCCTTCTGTGACACCTTGTTGAATAGAGGCACCAGTTGCTCAGACTTGGCCTGGATACCTGTCCACAACTGTACAGCTGTGGGACTGCATTCTCCAATTCATTTGAAGTGCAACATTGCCTGACTGCGGTGAGCTCTGGCTATGCAATACTGAGGTGGGAGGTATTCTCTCTGCACTGTTGGAACGAAGGTCACATTAAAGGAGAGTTTGAGGGTGAAGACTAGAGATTTGCGATGTTCTAAACGAACCGTTCGCCAATTTCAAATTCGAGTGATTTTGGGCGGTGTTCCAGTCGTTCAACAAACTAGAACGATTTGCGTCAAGTTCGGCAGTTAAAGTTACCGTTCGATAACGGTTCGATCACCAAAAGCGTGGCTTTTCACAGTAAGGCTATGTGCGCACGTTGCGTATCTGCATGCATCCTGCGTCCCCAGCACAATCTCTCTCTCTTTCCCACTCACCGATCACGGGCGTGGCGCTGCACGGCTGTCACAAAGCTACGGTGGCTTTTTCTCTTTTGAAAATGGCTGCCGCTCATTATTCAATCTGGTATTCCCTTCTTTCCCCACCCACCGGTGCCCATGATTGGTTGCAGTCAGACGCCCCCACGATGAGTGACAGCTGTCTCACTGCAACCAATCAGAGCCGCCGGCGGGCGGGTCTATATTGTGCAGTAAAATAAATAAATAAATAATAAAAAAAAAACCTGCGGTTCCTCCCAATTTTGATACCAGCCAAGATAAAGCCACACGGCTGGAGGCTGGTAATCTCAGGATGGAGAGCGCCACGTTATGGGGAGCGCACCACCCTAACAATATCAGCCAGCAGCCTCCCGGAATTGCCGCATCCATTAGATGCGACAGTCTCTACCCGACTCACCCGAATTGCCCTGTTGCGGTTGCAATCGGGGTAATAAGGTTAGGTTAATCATGACAGGCATCTTCCCGAGGTACCTTCCATGATTAACGTGTAAGTGAAAGTAAATAAACACACACAACGTAAAATCCTTTATTTGGAATAAAAGACAAAAAAACCACTCGTTATAATCCCTAAACAACAATCCAGGTCCGAAGTAATCCACACGACTCTTTCAGCTCTGCTACATGAAGCTGACAGGGAGCGCTGTAGAACACGAGCGCTCTGTATCAGGTCCACGCAGCAACTGAAGTGAGCCGCGCTGTCACCCCGTAGACTTCACTCAAGTAGTGCCTGCGTGTGATATCGCTCTCTCTCTCTTCTCTCTCTCTTTTTCTCTCTCTTTCTCTCTTTCTCTTTCTCTCTCTTTCTCTCTCTCTTTTTCTCTCTTTTTCTTTCTCTCAGACCTGGCGATGATCAGCTGATGCGGTCACCTGACAGAATCAGCTGACACTATAAGTCGAGTGGTGAGGCCGGCTTTTTACCGCCCGGCCAGCTAAACTATCAGCTGCTGCTGTCAGACAGGAGTCTGCACAGAAGTGTGTAGTTTTTTTTTTTTTTGCACTGATGCATCAGCTGATTGTATAAAAGCCGTTTATACAATCAGCTGCTGTGTGATGTGATTCAGGCCCTTGAACCTAATACATCATCTGATCGCTTTGCCTTCCAGGAAACAGATCTGATGATATTGGATCCGGATTGGACGACATGGGACCCTTGACCCAGGAATACTGCGGAAGGGGGTTCTTTATTTCAATAAAGATGGAGTCACTAATCGTGTTGTGTTTTATTTCTAATAACAATATTTTTCTGTGTTGTGTTTTTTTTTACCTGTACTAGAAATTCATGGTGGCCATGTTTAATATTGGCATGACACCATGAATTTCGGGCTTAGGGCCAGTTGATAATATACAGCTAGCCCTAACCCCATTATTACCCAGCGAGCCACCCGTCACCAGGGCAGCTGGAAGAGTTGGATACAGTGCAAGAAGATGGCGCTTCTATGAAACCACCATTTTCTGGGGCGGCTGCAGACTGAAATTCACAGCAGGGGTGCCCAGAAAGCTTGGGCACCCTGCACTGCGGACTCCAATCCCCAGCTGCCTAGTTGTACCTGGCTGGACACAAAAATTGGGCGAAGCCCACGTCATTTTTTTAAAAAAATTATTTCATGAAAAAAAAGGCTTCCCTATATTTTTGGTTCCCAGCCGGGTACAAATAGGCAGCTGGGGTTGGGGGCAGCTCGTAGGTGCCTGCTGTACCTGGCTAGCATACAAAAATATGGCGAAGCCCATGTAATTTTTTTTGGGGGGGGGAACTATCTGCTGTCTGTCCGTATGGAGGAGAGCAGACAGCAGCTGCAGAACTACAAGGCTCAGCATCCTCCATCCAGAACTGTATGCTGGAGGGAGAGGCAGGGGAGCAGAACTGCAAGGCTCAGCATACTTCATCCACTAGTGTATGTAGGAGAGCAGAAAGCAGCTGCAGAACTACAAGGCTCAGCATCCTCCATCCAGAACTGTATGCTGGAGGGAGAGGCAGGGGGAGCAGAACTGCAAGGCTCAGCATACTTCATCTACTAGTGTATGCAGGAGAGCAGAAAGCAGCTGCCGAACTACAAGGCTCAGCATGCTCCATTCACTAGTGTATGCAGAAGAGCAGACAGCAGCTGCAGAACTACAAGGCTCAGCATACTCCATCCAGGACTGTATGCTGGAGGGAGAGGCAGGGGGAGCAGAACTGCAAGGCTCAGCATACTTCATCCACTAGTGTATGCAGGAGAGCAGAAAGCAGCTGCAGAACTACAAGGCTCAGCATGCTCCATTCACTAGTGTATGCATGAGAGCAGACAGCAGCTGCAGAACTAAAAGGCTCAGTATACTCCATCCAGGACTGTATGCAGGAGTTTTTTGCCCACCAAAAAAATTACGTGGGCTTCGCCATATTTTTGTATGCTAGCCAGGTAGAGCAGGCAGGTACGCCTGACCCCAACCCCCAGCTGCCTATTTGTACCCGGCTGGGAACTAAAAATATAGGGAAACCCTTTTTTTAATTATTTCATGAATTTCATGAAATAATTAAAAAAAAACGACATGGGCTTCGCCCTATTTTTGTGTCCAGCCAGGTACAACTAGGCAGCTGGGGATTGGAATCCGCAGCACAGGTTGGCCTGAGGTTTCTGGGACCCTCTGCTGTGAATTGCTGTCCACAGCCACCCCAGAAAATGGTGCTTTCATAGAAGCGCCATCATCTGGCGCTGTATCCATCTCTTCCAGCTGCCCTGGTGACGAGTGGCTCGCTGGGTAATAATGGGTTAATACTAGCTTTGTTTTACTAGCTAGTATTAAGCCAGAGATTCTTAATGTCAGGCAAGTTTGACCCGACCATTAAGAATCTCCAGTAAAGGGTTAAAAAAAAGACACCACACAGAGAAAAAATACTTTAATAGACATAAATACACAGACACACTTAGAGACTCCATGTTTATTACTCCTGCTCACCCCTCCACGATCCTGGTCTTCTGTCTTCTTTCTCCTTCAACCCATGCAGCTCTGCTACATCAGACAGCACTGCATGGGAGGAAGACGCTGCTGCTCCTGTGCAGTCTAATCACTCAGTGAGTGAGCAGAGGCTGCGGGTTGTAAGTGGTGATGTCACCACTGCTACCGTTAAAATAGTAATCTGACAGGGGGGTACTATAGCAACGGTGATCTCCGATCACCTGATTCCCTGTGCAGCTATTCACCGCCTGTGGCATCCAGTCCTTGCATGTGGGCTGACTTTGTAAAGAGCGCCGACATGCAGGGACGGGGAGCCAAGCATATGCCCAAGCATCTCGCCGGTACACGAAGATGCTCAAACGAGCACCGCGTACTGGAGAGATGCACTGACAGGACCTAGCATGACGTCTAGCCATGTGACCAGTCTGTAGCCAATGAGATAATACAAACGTGACTGGTCACATGCTATGACGATGTCACAGAAGGCCCTATCATCAGTGCTGGTTACCGGGAGGGCACATCGATGATCAGAAGGAAAAGCGGCGGGAGACAGAGTGCAGGACGCATCGCGGGGACCTGTAAGTATAATGGCAATGTTTATTAACTGTATGTGTACATGTATAATGTGTTTGTATGTGTTTATGTTTGCCTGCCATTGTTTTCAATGGGGTCCGAAGGTGTTCGTCGAACTTTCGCCGAACTAAGCCACCGTTCAACGAAACGAACCGAACTCGAACACTAGGGGGGTGGCTCAACACTAGTGAAGACGAAGGCCTTAGAAGAGGTGGAGAAGGCAAAATCAGTGTAGTAACTGGTAGTTAGAGAGGTTTGTCCCGCAAGCCTTTGGGAATTGAAGACTTGTGGAGCAGCCCCTTTCCCACCTGCCCCCGCAGCCACTAGAGTCACCCAGTGCTTAGTCAGTGAGATATAACACTTGTGGCCATGCTTTCTCATCCAGCTGTCAGTGTTGAAATACACCCTGTCAGACACATATTCTTTCCTCAGACACATATTCTTTCCAAGAAAGGGTGATGTTGTTTGCAACATGCTGGTGTAGTGCAGCCACAGCTTTATCATGAAAGTTCAGGTTTGTTTCATCATGGGACATTGCTATGGACTACGGTGGACCTTTTTTTGAGAAAAGAAAATCATGAATGAAAGCTGTAATCTGAATGGGAGGGGGACTTGTTGTACAACCTCATAATCTTTGTTGTCCACTCAAACAAGGGAAATTGGGATGCCACCTCCGAGGACTGTACTGTGTGTGATGATGAGTTGGAGGAAGAGGTGGAGAGATCACTTGATGCAACTTATTTATATAATGAAGAGAAATATTTTTGTCTTTCAGGGTATATGGCTTATTTGTTTGGTTTTATGCAGAATATATGATTGTATACAGTTTTAAAGTTTTGATCTCCAACAAATCTTTATTATGAATATTCATATAGACAATTTTCCCATAATGGCAAACTCCGCTTATGGGGAGACAGTTACCGTTATTCCACTTACTCCTTTTATTTGATATCTGGCTGTCACATCACAAACAATATTTGGATTTTTCGGTCACCTTCATTATACTAGCTTCATGATTGATGTACCCTTTGTTTTAGTGCAGTAAGATTCCCAGACTACTGCAGATTGGGTCTCCTTATTGTGGGTTGCCTGTAGCAGGAGGGCTCCCAGATTGGCAGGAATGCAGCTACCTTTCACTCATTCACATCTCTTACTATCCTTAAATGTGTCTAGCAACAACAGCCTGTGAAGCTAGTAATACTGCCACCTGACTAGGGCTGAGCAGAAAAGCAGTTTTAGCTGTTGCATGAGGTATGAGGGCTCCCAGCAGAGTAGGCCTAAACTGGTCACTCACCCACCCACCTCTTTAGTTTAACTTAATTTAAAAGCTGTACATTCTGGGCCAGACCATGAATGGTGCATGGCTCATGCCTGACTGCTGTGCAAAGATATTATGAGTACTGTGGAGCTATCAATGAGACTGTCTGCTCTAAATATTTGGAAATGTGGAGACTCCAAGTTGGGTCTCAAAACTGTGTCTTGTCTGTAGTGGCAGGGATCTCAGAGGAACAGACCTACTCCTGTCACTCATCCACCTCTTTATTTGAAAGCTGTAAATTGTAGATCAGACCATATGTGTTGCATAGCCCATGCCTCACTGCTGTACCAAAACACTGGGTTACTGTAAGCCAATTGATGCCTGGTGTCTGCCCCTAATTGTTGGACATGTGTAGACTCCAAGTTGGGTCACAAAATTGTGTTTTGTCTGTAGTGTCAGGGGTCTAAGAGCAACAGGCCTACTCCTTTCACTCATCCACCTCTTCATTTGAAAGCTGTACATTCTGGACCAGACCCTGTCTGCTGCATGAGCCATACCTGACTGCTGTGAAAGACACAGCACATAGGTGCTCTGGGGCAATTGATAAAACTGTCCTGTGTCTGCCAATAATTTTGGGAAATAGGGATGGGAACTCATAGTTTAAAGTCTTTGTTGTGTGTTGCCTGTAGCAGGGCTCCCAGACTGGCAGGCACTCATCCACCTAAATATTTCTTATGTTAATATTCTAGGAAGCTAATGGCTGTGCCACAACAGTGTGGTTCCCACTGTAAAATGATGTGACCTGTTTTGGCAGCTTTTGGGCCCCTAAAAGCTGTTGCCTAAGCCTTTGTTTTTGCCTCCCATTGAATTCAATGGGGTTCAGATATGTTTGTTGAACCGTTCAGAGAACACAGGTTATGTCAGCGAACATGAACCAAACTGAAGCTTGTGAGGTTCGCTCATCTCTATACCTCACCACCTAATATTTCTTATATTTCTGATGCAACACATGCAGTTCTGAATTACATCACATTTACATTTTTTTAACCAATCAGTTCAGTGAAAACCATTCTGTTGTTGCAAGTACTGGCTTTTTTTTAAGTACCCATAAACTCTTCTGATAATCAGCACAACCTATTTGTAGCTTATATAGTTTTATAAAAAAAAAATTTGGATGATGAAATTTATGGTGTGTGCCATGCAGAGAGCATGTGTTACATTGCCTAAATGCATGGAAGCCACAATGTTTCTGGCAAGTTATTTTAATATTTCTTCCATAGTTACGACCAATCATATAGTGACAGTTAGTTAGTAGCATCTAGTCATAACATGGATACTTAAGTTCCTGCAATGTCTTGCACATGATGTAAGTGACATAGTGAATCAAGAGAAATATACTACATTTCAAATTCGA
Source organism: Anomaloglossus baeobatrachus (assembly GCF_048569485.1). NCBI lineage: Eukaryota > Metazoa > Chordata > Amphibia > Anura > Aromobatidae > Anomaloglossus > Anomaloglossus baeobatrachus. The sequence continues at coordinate 270,184,073 of NC_134353.1, read as the reverse complement.
GTATTGGCTAATAATATTAATTATACCTACTACATATTGGGATAAGATCATGAAGATGGGAATACCCCTTTTATTATTTTTCAACTCTGAAATGGTGCTTTAAATGTAAGTCCCCTGACTCTTCTCATAAACTCATGTTCCGTCGGCTTCACTTTTTCCACTCCAGGCCAGCAGTGCCTTCTTGTAACTGTAAATTCTGACTGGCCAGAAGTCAGAAGTAACAATCTCCCAATGCATCCCTTTGAGAGCCAGAACGAATCTGGAGCAAGACTGCGTAGTGACCTCTTACATGCTCCTTGAGACACTGGAGCTGCCGGTAGGTCACAAATGCCCGGAGATTGACTGGAGCAGCAGCAATAGAAGATGAAGCCGCCAGAGGGTGAATATGAGACAGGGGTCAGGGGACTTAAGGGGGCTTTACACGCTACGATATGATATCGTTAATGTTTTATCGTCGGGGTCACGTCGTTAGTGACGCACTTTCAGTGTCATTAATGGTATCGCAGCATGTAACACTTACTAGTGACCTTAAACGTCCTCCAAAGTGGTGAAAATCGTTCACCATGGAGAGGTTGTCCTAAAACCAAAAATTGTTAATGGTTGTTTATAGACGTTGTTCCTTGTTCCTGGGGCAGCACACATCGCTGTGTGTGACACCGCAGAATCTAGGAACCTCACCTTACCTGAGTCCCGCCCGCAATGAGGAAGGAAGGAGGTCGGCGGGATGTTCGTCCCGCTCATTTCCAACCCTCCGCTTTGATTGGCCGGCCACTTAGTGACATCGCGGTAACGTCGCCGTGACGCCGAATGCACCTCCCCCTTGAGGGAGGGATTGTTCGGCAGTCACAGCAAAGCCGCCGACCAGGTAAGTGCGTGTGACGCTGCCATAGCGATAATGTTCGCTGCGGCAGCGATCACACGATATCGCATGCACGACGGGGGCGGGTGCTTTTGCATACGATATCGCTAGCAATTGCTAGAAATATCGTAGCTTGTAAAACCCGCTTTAGATTGAAAGCAACACTCCAGCGGTACAATAATAACAAATTCTGTGGTGGTCCTTGAAACAGTTGTGTCAAAAAAGGCTTGCACAGTTAAGTGTCCTCATTTATTGTAACTTTTATTTTTTAAATATTTTTATTTAAGTAGATAAATAACTTCAACCCATAAGGATAACTTAACAATAAATTACACATGACCTCTGAATGTGGCAACATCTCACAGTATAGTTCTGGGGTGTGCAGTTGTAACAATTTTGAAAAACTTAATTTTTTTTGTTGTTTTTTTTGGTTTAAATTCTGTCCCACCAGTTCCATAAAACTTAAAAATTACATTGCCAGTTAGGTATATCTATGGAAAGGAAGATGCACCAGAAGTCAGAGGTATTATTGTTTAATTTGCTGTTATTAAATTAGGTTAGTAAATCAGTCATGCAAAATACTAAACTTTTTAGAAAATGATTATATATTTTTTTTAGTTTAACCCCTTAACGACCGTGGACGGTAAAATTACGTTCTAGTGGTCATAGGGTTAATCTCACGCTGCTACCACCGCACGTCAGCACACATCTCAGCTGATTTATCTAGGCACGAGCGGAATCGTTATCCACCTGTGCCGTTTAACCCTTTAAATGGTGCTATCAATAAGTGACAGCGCCATTATAATCATGAGCACGGTAATTGTTTATATACTGAGGATACTGGAAGTCACGTGACGCGATCACGTGACTTCTGGTGGTTGTCATGGTAGCACAGGGTCATGTAATCACTCCTGTAGCTCACATGACTCACTTAGGGCTGCTTCTCACTTGTGAGTTTCTCACAGTAGAGCAATGCGAGAAAAACTCGCATTGGAATCGGACACATGTTAGTCAATGATTCAGCTCGCATTTGCAGTTTTTTTCTCAGTCCATATCGGACTGAGACAAAAATCGCAGCATGCTGCTTTTTTGCGAGTTTCTACTGCGAGTCTCTCCAATGCAAGTCTATGGGAGCGTATAAATGATCGGATGTCACGGGACGGCACTCACACCATCCTAGTGATATGCGATTTTCTAAATACATTTCTCGCATGTTTCCTAAAACACTGGAAACGAGTGATGTGTCACAATGTCTGTCAATCACTATTCTCTGTCAGTCGGTCTCTCCCTCTCGGTCTCTATTCTCTCTCTGTCGGTCCATCACTATCTCTGTCCCTCTCTCACAGTCTGTCGGTCATTTTCCCCTCCTCTCTCATACTCACCATTCCTCGATCCCCGGCACGGCGCTGCACGGCGTTCACACTGCTGCGGCGGCTTTTACTATTTTGAAAAAGTCGGCCGCTCATTAAACAATCTCGTATTCCCTGCTTTACCCGCCCACAGGCACCTATGATTGGTTGCAGTGAGACACGCCCCCACGCTGAGTGATAGGTGTCTCACTACACCCAATCACAGCAGCTGGTGGGCGTGTCTATACTGTGCAGTGAAATAAATGATTAAATAATTAAAAAAAAGGTGTGCGGTCCCCCCAATTTTAATACCAGCCAGATAAAGCCATACGGCTGAAGGCTGGTATTCTCAGGATGGGGAGCTCCACGTTATTGGGGAGCCCTCCAGCCTAACAATATCAGTCAGCAGCCGCCCAGAATTGCCGATACATTAGATGCGACAGTTCTGGGACTGTACCCGGCTCTTCCCGATTTGCCCTGGTGCGTTGGCAAATCGGGGTAATAAGGAGTTAATGGCAGCCCATAGCTGTCACTAAATCCTAGATTAATCATGTCAGGCGTCTCCACGAGATACCTTCCATGATTAATCTGTAAGTTACAGTAAATAAACACACACACACCTGAAAAAATAATTTATTAGAAATAAAAAACACTAACAAATTCCCTGGTTCACCAATTTAATAAGCCCCAAAAAGCCCTCCATGTCCGGCGTAATACACGGACCTCCAGCGTCGCATCCAGCTCAGCTACATGAAGGTGACCGGAGCTGCAGAAGACACCGCCGCTCCTGTCAGCTCCACACAGCAACTGAGGTGAGTAGCGCGATCAGCTGAGCTGTCACTGAGGTTACCCTGTGGCCGCCACTTGATCCAGCGGTGGCCGCGGGTAACCTCAGTGACAGCTCAGCTGATCGCGTTACTCACCTCAGTTGCTGCGTGGAGCTGACAGGAGCGGCGGTGTCTGCTGCAGCTCCTGTCACCTTCATGCAGCAGAGCTGGAAGCGACGCTGGACCATCCTGGATTACGCCGGACATGGAGGGCTTTTTGGGGCTTATTAAATTAGTGAACCAGGGAATTTGTTAGTGTTTCTTATTTCTAATAAATGATTTTTTCAGGTGTGTGTGTGTGTTTATTTACTGTAACTTACAGATTAATCATGAAAGGTATCTCGTGGAGACGCCTGACATGATTAATCTAGGATTTAGTGGCAGCTATGGGCTGCCATTAACTCCTTATTACCCCGATTTGCCAACGCACCAGGGCAAATCGGGAAGAGCCGGGTACAGTGCCAGAACTGTCGCATCTAATGTATGCGGCAATTCTGGGCGGCTGCTGACTGATAATGTTAGGCTGGGGGGCTCCCCATAACGTGGAGCTCCCCATCCTGAGAATACCAGCCTTCAGACGTATGGCTTTATCTGGCTGGTATTAAAATTGAGGGGAACGCACGCCTTTTTTTTTAATTATTTAATTATTTTTTTCACTGCACAGTATAGACATGCCCACCAGCTGCTGTGATTGGGCGCAGTGAGATACCTGTCACTCAGCGTGGGGGCGTGTCTCACTGCGACCAATCATAGGTGCCTGTGGGTGGGGAAAGCAGGGAATACGAGATTGTTTAATGAGCGGCCGGCTTTTTCAAAATAGTAAAAGCAGCCGCAGCAGTGTGAACGCCGTGCAGCGCCGCGCCGGGGATCGGGGATCGGTGAGTATGAGAGAGGGCTGCTAACTTCAGTCACTCAGGGGATTACCGGTCACCGGTGAGCCCTTCACAGGTGACTGCTAATCAGGACGCGGCACAGACAGAGCCGCAGCATGACAATGAAGTCGGGTGAAGTTCACCCGAGTTTATTCTGATCGTGCGGCTCTGTCTGTGTCTACTGTCATCTGCCATTTAGCTCTGCTACATGGCTGTCTGTGTCTGCTGTCAGCGGCCATGTAGCAGAGCTGAATGGCAGATGACATAGTAAAAAATACGCATTACACACGCATTACACACGCATTACACACGCATTACACACGCTAGTAAAATTATTAATTTATTCAGAAAAAGCATCACAGTTGTGTTGCACTCGGACCTAACGTGAGCTAAAATCAGCCGAGTTTTTTTCAGCCCAGTCGGACCGATTTTACTCGCATAGATGTGTTTCCAGCCTTACTGTTTCACCCGGCCCAGAACTGGGTGAGACTGCTGTGCATCTGTGATCAGCAGATATGGCAGAGCGATCAGACAATTGATCCATATAGTCCTCTAGGGGATCTAGGAAAATAGAAAAAAAAGCTTAAAAAAAAGTTTTAAAAAATTTAAAAAAAATAGAATAAATAAAAGTTCAAATCACCTCCCTTTCGCCCCATTGAAAATGAAAGGGTTAAGAAAATAAAAAATATACACATATTTGGTATCACCGCATTCAGAAATGCCCGATCTATCAAAATATAAAATCAATTAATCTGATTGATAACGGGCGTAGCGGCAAAAAAATTCCAAACGCCAAAACTACGTTTTTTGGTTGCCACAAATTTTGCACTAAATGCAATAACAGGCGATCAAAACGTAACATTTGCTCAAAACTGTACCATTAAACATTTAAGCTTGAGACATAAAAAATAAGCCAAACTGAGCCATAGATCCTGAAAATTGAAAACACTACGGGTCATGGAATATGGATTAAAATGTACGCTACTTTTTTCAGACAAACGTCTGATTTTTTTTAACCCCTTAGCTAAAAGCAAATCTATACATGTTTAGAGTTTACAAACTCACAATGACCTCAGGCATCACAAGGACACATCAGTTTTACCATATAGTAAACATGGTGAAAAAAATATCTCAAAACAATAGTGCTATCACACTTTATTTTGCAATTTTTCCGCATTTGGAGTTGTTTGCCATTTTCCAGTACACTATATGGTAAAACTCATGGTTTCATTTAAAAGTACAGCTTGTTATGCAATAAATGAGCCCTCACATGACCATATTGACTGAAAAATAAAAATGTTACGTCTCTCGGAAGAAGAATGGCGAAAAAAAATGGAAAGCGCAAAATCTGCCGGTGATGAAGGAGTTAAAATTCTCACCCTCGTGACTAAAAATACATATTCATTTTTTTTATTGAATAGCGCACTAACCCATGTTATTCAATGAGGCATTTGCAGATGACTGATCTTTTTCACTGACATAATCAGTCTGTTCTAATAATTGTAGCATGCAAAAATGGACGAGATTCACAATTGAAGTCTATGGGTGCAAGAAAAAAATCCGATGCCACAGTATAGCATCCTATTTTTATGGATACATTGCAACTCTGTAATAGGAAAGTGTAAACAGTCCAGTAAATCATTAATAGCTGCTAAGTAATACAAATGGATTATATACGGACTGCACACAGATCTTTTATACTGTCATGTGAACCTACCCTACACGCAGCGACATCGCTAGCAATGTCGCTTGTGAAAGCACCCGCCACTATTGTTTGTGCGTCACGGGCAAACCGCTGGCCGTGGCGCACAATGTCGCTAACACCCGTCACACGAACTTACCTTCCTAGCAACGTCGCTGTGGGCGGCGAACAACCTCTTCATTAAGGGGGAGGTTTGTGTGCCATCACAGCAATGTCACACAGCGGCCAACCAATAGAGGCAGAGGGGCGAAGAGCAGCCGTATTAACAACATGCCCACCTTGTTTCAGGAGGACGAAGGTAAGCTTATGTTCGTCGTTCCCGGGGTGTCACACGTAGCGATGTGTGCTGCCTCAGGAATGATGACAACAACCTACGTCCACAACGACCAACGAGATTTTGAAAATGAACGACGTGTCAACGATCAACGATTAGGTGAGTATTTTTGATCTTTAACACTCGCTTGTAGCTGTTACACGCAACGACGTTGCTAACGACGCCGGATGTGCGTCACGAAATCCATGACCCCGATGACATATCGTTAGATATGTCGTTGCGTGTAAAGCCCCCTTTAGACGTTACATTACTAAGTTGTAGTTGTGAAAAAATGAAGATGCAAAAAATGATGGCATATACAGTGGCTTATTTGGAACAAAATAAAAAAAGAGATCTTTACGGATCAATCTATTTACAGTCACACGGACTATGCAGGTACAGCAGAGATGGAGAAAAAGGGATTCATTGACAATGAAAGTTAAAATAATCCAAATATGTTATTTAGTGCATAAACAGTAGGAAACTCAAAATTGATAGTGTTGGTGCCTCAAAAATTATCTGGGTGAAATGGTGGAAGAGCACGAGAGAAAGGCCAATCTACGAAACACTGTTTATCTCTAAAGTACAGTACATTTAAGTACAGTATGTATCTAGAAAACTATAGAGTAATTTTCTATTTAGTTATTTTTTTTTTATAAATGAATATCACTAAATAATATTTGTTTAATACTGTAAATTAAGTGAAGCAAATAAAGGCAATATGTTGTGTTTGCATTTGTGTATTCACTAATGAGAAACATACAGTTACTGACAAGGTCAACATTAAGACATCTGCTAAGTTAAATGCAATATGTTGGGTAGATTTTAAGAGATATAATATTTATTGATAGATGTTGATGGAAAGTATGTATATGTACTTTCTTGTAAAATCCTCAAAATGTTGAAATTACCACTACACTACTGTACAGCACTTAAATAGTTTGTAAATGTTTACTTATATTCTTGATGAAGTACTCATAATTAGTTTTGAGTGAATATACTCGGCACTGTTAGTAACTCACATAAATATTAAGGTATTCGCGATATCTGTTACTAGTAGAGTATTTTGGTATTCACCTCATGAGTTTCGAGACCTCTCCCCACATGTTTAGCACCTGTTAGTCAGCCAATAAACATGCAGGGATTGCCTTCCAATCACAATAATGTCATAGCCATCTTTGCTACTGGCATTACTTCGATTGGGAGGAGCAGTGAAAAAAAAATGACTAAAGCGGGCTTTACACGCTGCGACATCGCTAATGCGAACTCGTTGGGGTCACGGAATTCGTGACGCACATCCGGCCGCATTAGCGATGCCGTTGCGTGTAACACCGATAAGCGATTTTGCATCATTGCAAAAACGTGCAAAATCACTAATCGGCGACACGGGGGTCCATTCTCAAATCTCGTTACTGCAGCAGTAACGAGGTTGTTCCTCGTTCCTGCGGCAGCACACATCGCTGCGTGTGACGCCGCAGGAACGAGGAAGCTCCCCTTACCTGCCTCCTGGCCGCTATGCAGAAGGAAGGAGGTGGGCGGGATGTTACGTCCCGCTCAGCTCCGCCCCTCCGCTGCTATTGGGCGGCGGTTCAGTGACGTCGCTGTGACGCCGCACGGACCGCCCCCTTAGAAAGGAGGCGGTTTGCCCGTCACAGCGACGTCGCCGGACAGGTATGTATGTGTGACCGGTCTGGGCGATGTTGTGCGGCACGGGTAGCGATTTGCCCGTGTCGCGCAACAGATGGGGGCGGCTACCCACACTAGCGATATCGGGACCGATGTCGCAGTGTGTAAAGTAGCCTTAAGGCTATGTGCGCACTAGGAAATGGAATTTTCTTGAGAAAATTCCGCATGCTCTCAAAGATTACCGCACCCGCGGTAAAAAAACGCGGGAAACCGCACCCGAAAACCGCATGCGATTTGCCGCGGTTTGCTGCGGTTTTACCGCGGTATTATTCGCGGTATTGCCGCGGTTTTGCCGCGTGCGGGTTGGGATGTGCTTTATTGCATTCAATGCAATGAAGCACATTGAAAAAAAAAAAAAAAGTCATTTAATTCTGAGATAGTAGATAGATAGATAGATAGATAGATAGATAGATAGATAGATAGATAGATACATAAAGAGACAGAAGAATAGATAGAGGGATAGATAGAGGGATAGATAGATGACAGATCGCTGCATTTCCCACGGTCGGCAGTGAGTTCACATTACCGGCCGTGGGAAATGACCGGTAATTACCTCTGCTGTCTGCTGCATTCAGCCTGTGTCTGTGACAGTCGCGGCTGGATGTCAGCAGTGCAGGACGCCGGAGCCGGAGCTGTGGATTATGCCGGAGCTGTGTGGATTACGCCGGAGCTTTGGTGCGGGAGGGGTTAATAAAATGGTGAACGAGGCTTGTTTGTTTTATTTAAAATAAAGGATTTTTGGTGTCTGTGTTTTTTTTCACTTTACTTACGGGTTGATCATGTCAGCTGTCACATAGACGCTGCCATGATCAAGCCTGGGGTTAATGGCGGTGATCCACCACCATTAACCCCTTGTTATATTACCCTGACCGCCACTGCTACACGGTGGCAGGAAGAGCCGAGGACACTCCCGGTGCTGCCGCATAATGGATGCGACAGTCCCAGGGCAGCTGCGGCTGATATTCTCGGCTGCCGGAGGGGGAGTGAGGCGGGGGACATTAACCCTGCCCCTCTCCCTCCCCAGCCTGAGAATACCGGGCCGCCGCTGTGTGCTTACCTCGGCTGGACGGTAAATATGCAGCGGAGCCCACGTTCTTTTTTTTCTATATTTCCGTTTTCTTTCTATGTGTGTTCTATGTGTCTGTGTTCTATGTCTGTGATGTGTGTGTGTCTGTGATGTGTGCGTGTGTTTACTCTGCACGGCTTCCTCTTCCTGTAATGACATCACTTCCCTGCAAAACCGCAAGCATGTGATGTACATTACCGGAGGTAAACCGCAAAATAACGCAGGGAATAATGCAGGAAAACGCAGTGAACCGCACAGAATTTGCTGCCTGCGTTATTCCCTGCGGGATTTCACGATTACATTGGAGTCAATGGAGTGAAATCCCGCAGCGATGTGCGGAAAAGAAGTGACATGCACTTGTTTTTGCTGCGGGATTCCCGCAGCAAAACATGCAGCTGTCAAATTCCGCCCAGTGCGCACAGGATTTTTTTTCTCCATAGGATTTGCTGGTGATTCACTGCAGAGATATTATGAACATTTTCTGCAGTGAAACATGCAGCAAATCCGCGAAAAATCCGCGGCAAAATCCGGTAACTGCGCACATAGCCTTACTGAGTTTTCTTGCAGTTGCCACACTGCTTCCAAGTCCGCTCATTAGATCTTTTATATATGCACTGCTTCCCCCGCCCATTCCGCTTCTCTTGGCTGCAGCCAGGCTGCCTGCGTGCCACTGTCTCTCATTGTCTGGTTCCCCTAATGGAGTGTAAAAATAACCAAATTAAAAAAATGTTGCAGAGTGACCCATATATAGATACCCAGCACAGATAAAGCAGAAGACTACAGGCTGCATCCCCAAGCACATTATCTTGCCTGTTTATCAAAATAAGAGGGACACAATGCATCTTTTATTTTTTAAATAACAAGCTTAAAAATGGAGGGGTCTCAAAGATCTCTCCCCATTACTAATTCCCAGCTTGATAAGAGCTGTGATTTGTTGACAAATCACAGCTGTCATTAACCCCTTATAACACCTAAATTGCCACTGGGAAAAGCTGGAAAAAGCACCAAAATTGTCGCATCTAATAGATGCGACAATTCTGGGTGGCTGCAGTATGCGCTTTCTTGGCTGGGGAGGGACCAATAACCATGGGCCTCCCCAGGCTAAGAATACTATCCCCCAGCTGTCGGCTTTAGCTTGGCTGTATATAAAACTTGGGGGGACTAGATGCTTTTTTTAAAAAAATATTTATCTAGCCCCTTCACCCCCAGCTACAAAAACACCCTTATGACTAAGCCATTTTTTGCAATTCTGACCAGTGTCACCTTGACAGGTTATAACTCTGGAACTCTTAAACGGATCCCGGTGATTCTGACATTGTTTTTTCATGATATATTGAACTTCATGATAGTGGTAATTTAGGCCTTTGTTTTTTGATTTATCTGTGAAATATTTGGAAATTTGGCAAAAATTTTACAAATTTTGCAATTTTCAAACTTTGAAATTTTATGCACATAAATCCGAGAGATGTCACAAAAAATAGTTACTAAATAACATTTCCCACATGTCTACTTTACACCAGCGCAATTTTGGAAACAAGTTTTTTTATGATAGGAAGTTAGAAGGGTTCAGTTCGTCTGCAATTTCTCAAAATTTGCAAAAACATTTTTTTGAGACCATATTACATTTGAAGTTACTTTGAGAGACCTAGGTAACAGAAAATACCCAAAAGTGACACCATTCTAAAAACTGCACCCCTCACACTGCCCATAAATTACATCCAAGAAAGAAGTTTATTAACCCTTTAGGTTCTTCACAGGAACCAAAGCAAAATGGGAGGAAAAAAAATGAAAATTTTACTTTTTTAGTTTTTTTTTAACAAAAAAATGTTAGTTTAGTCATAACATTTTGCATTTTCACAAGGGTGTCAAGAAAAAATGCACCATAAAATTTATTGTGCAATTTGTCCTGATGACACAGATACCTCAAGTGTGGTGGAAATCAAATGTTTGGGCGCATGGCAAGGCTCGGAAGGGAAAAAAGCTACATTCGAATTTTTGAAAGCAAAATTAGCTGAACTCATTAGTGGACACCATGTTGCGTTTGGAGACCCCCTGAGGTGCGTAAACAATGGAGCTCCCCCACAAGTGACCCCATTTGGGAAACTAGTTCCCTCATGGAAGTTATCTAGGTATTTGGTGAGCACCTTGAAATTGATAATGTTGAGCCTTAAAAAGGAAAAAAAAATTATTACCAAAAAATTTTTACTTCAACCAGGTAGTTTTTTTTCACAAGGGTATCAGGAAAAATTGCACCATGAAATATATTGTGCAATTTCTCCTGAGTACGCAGATACCCTATATGTGGTTGAAATCACCTGTTTAGGCACATTGCAGAGCTCAGAAGGCAAGGAGCGCCATTTGACTTTTCAAACACACGAATGCCAATAAGTGATGTGCATCGCTGAACGGTCGCTGCACTGATGAGGTGCAAAAAGTGATGGGGATATGGACAAAAAAAAAAGTCCTGCCCAAAATTGAGCACATACGCAGATGCGTGATGTGCATCACTGATCAGCGCTCGGCCAGACACATGGACAGATGAGGTGCAAAAAGGGACAGGGGATGAGGGGCAAAAAAATTATACTTTCAGGACCAGAAAATTAGCAGGAGTATCACTGACAAGAGCAATAGCAGGAGGAAAAAAAGGCACAATGATGGACGGCTTAACACAGGACGCAGCAGCAGGCAGTAAGATAGACAGCTCACCGAAGACCCAGGAAGGACCCAGCGATGGAGGCAGATGCAATTGGACCAATGAAGACCTCAGATGACCTAGTGGCAACAGGTAGGGGATGTCAGAGGGGAATAGCAGATGCCTAGTGGGAGCTAGTAGAAGCCGAGGGATCGCACCAAACACAGAGGCAGGAAAATCTGGGCAGCAGGAGAGAACACAGGTGGGGCAGATAGAGAGATCACAGGGGGAATTTAAAAAGATCACAGCAGATATGGGGGGACAGATAATCAAAGGGGAAGCACACAATACATACAGCGGCAGCAGGATGCAGGAGCAGTGAACGGACAGCGCCAGTGACATGGCACTACAAGTACCAGTAGCGGCATGGTGCAGACATGCTGGGAGAGAGCTATTCAGGACAAAACAAACCTGAGAAGGGTAGTCACCGCCATGTCAGACTGCTCTCCCTTTACACTGATTGGAGGAATTGCGCATCATAGCTTGATCGCACCAATCAGTGCTGCACGAAGGGGGCCATGTTTGCTGGCCTGCAGCCTATGACCTGCTGCTGCTGCAGCAAATCATAGCTGAATCTCATCAGATCCCACTGTTTGGGGCATTTTTTTAGCCACAAACAGTGCGATCTTTGTGATTGGCAGCTTAGATTTGAACAGCCAATCACAGCGATCGTGGATGGGGGTCAAGCCTGGGGTCAAGCAAAGGTCCCCTGCTATAAGAAACAGCTGGGGGCATAATTTGAAAGGCTATACCGTTACATCCCTGGTCTTTAACTCACATAAAAATAGGACGTAACAGTACAGCCCGCGGTTGTGAAAAGGTTAAATGATTTGACAAAAAGCCACATGGGGTCCCTCTTATATTGATATAGTGCTGGCTGGTCATCTTTAAGTTAAAAGTACTCTAGATCTTGCATTGCGTTACTTTTGGTGGCCAAGAGTCTGGAGGGATGTGGTATACTATGTGTCTGTGTCACGGTCTGGGGACAGATCACAACCGGGGGGGCGTTCGAGGCACTCAGATCTGGGTGGTGGCTGTGGCTCGAGTGGCAGCCGGATCTGGGGCTCGCACAGTGGTCCATCGCCCACGAGTGAAAAGGGGTTATTTACAGGGGATGGAGTCTTTGGCGGTGACGCCACCAGTGGGATGCGGTGAGGGATGCTGACACCGCCGCTGCCTTGTATGTAGATGCCCAAGGCCGATGGAGTGGTGCAGCAAGGTGGGATTCCCTCCACGGGTAGGGGAGGTGTAGCCTCATTGACTATGCAATACTGTCAATACCTAATGCAAGGCTTAATCTCAGGTGTTTGCACATGAGATTGTCAAACTCCATGGAGTCCCCTCTAATATTCTCTCTGATACAGGAATTCAGTTTATTGTCAACTTTTGGAAAGATTTCTGATCTCAGTTAGGGAATTAAACTATCAAATTCATCAGCATTCCACCCTCAGTCTTATGGGCAAACAGAACGTGTGAATCAGAATTTGGAACAGTGTTCGTGTGTTTTGTTTCTGATACTCCAGAAGAGTTGTCCTTGTTCCTTCCTCTCGCTGAATTTGCCATGAATAATTGCCTCCATAAATCTTCTGATATATCTCCTTACAGTTCTGTACATTTCAAAAGGGGCGCTCATCAGAGGTACCTGGCAAGGATCTATTTGTCTCAGCATTATGATCCACATGTGAGAGGGTTTACTAGCATTTGCATGACATGGGTTCTAAGTATAAACGTGCAGCTGACTGTAGACATGTGCCTGGTCCACACCTGTGTGTGGGTGATCTAATGTGATTGTCTCCAAGAAACATTAGGATTAAGTTACCGTCACTGAAGTTAGGATCTCAGTTTATTAGTCTATACAAAATCACAACAGTTATTAATCCGGTTGCATTCCCCTTGGCATTACCAATATGTTGCAAGATTCATAATGATGTCCATAGATCTCTGTTAAAAAAATATGTGGGTTTGGGAACCCCTCTTACCTTGCCTTTGAATCCTGTCTAAAGGCCCCGTCACATGCAGCGACATATCTAACGATATATCGCCGGGGTCACGGATTCCGTGACGCACATCCGGCATCGTTAGTCTACCGCTCCGGGGCTCGGCTGGCTGCCGAGCCACTCGGATCTGTGCTCATCGGTGGGTGGCTCGAGCTCCTCCTGGACCCGGGGGTCACGTCGCTTTGAAAGGAAGCTGGCGCTACGTGTAGGGACTTGGTGGGGAAGGTTCACGGCCGAGGCCGTGGCGTTTAGGGATGTAAGTTCGTGACGCCACCCATGGGTTGTGGTGAATGTGGACACCACCGCTGCCATTGAATAGGCTCCTGGGGACGGTGTTATGCAGCCTGGTGTTGACCCCTCCATGGGCAGGGGCTGATGATTCCGGGGCCTGGTGGTTGTGAGGTGCGGGCGGGATGGTGCGGTGCTGCGCGCAGCCCGAGTGCACTGTTGTACTCACTATGACAGATACTCCGGAGTCTCTGGTAAACCAAAAAGGATGGTGGTCATCCCGCATCTCCGATTCTATTGGGTGGCCGCTTAGTGACGCAGTTGTGACGCTGCACGTTCGCCTTCAGCCTATGACCTGCTGCTGCTGCAGCAAATCATAGCTGAATCTCATCGGATCCCACTGTTTGGGGCATTTTTTTAGCCAAAAACAGTGCGATCTTTGTGATTGGCAGCTTAGATTTGAACAGATAATCACAGCGATCGTGGATGGGGGTCAAGCCTGGGGTCAAGCAAAGGTCCCCTGCTATAAGAAACAGCTGGGGGCATAATTTGAAAGGCTATACCGTTACATCCCTGGTCTTTAACTCACATAAAAATAGGACGTAACAGTACAGCCCGCGGTTGTGAAAAGGTTAAATGATTTGACAAAAAGCCACATGGGGTCCCTCTTATATTGATATAGTGCTGGCTGGTCATCTTTAAGTTAAAAGTACTCTAGATCTTGCATTGCGTTACTTTTGGTGGCCAAGAGTCTGGAGGGATGTGGTATACTATGTGTCTGTGTCACGGTCTGGGGACAGATCACAACCGGGGGGGCGTTCGAGGCACTCAGATCTGGGTGGTGGCTGTGGCTCGAGTGGCAGCCGGATCCGGGGCTCGCACAGTGGTCCATCGCCCACGAGTGAAAAGGGGTTATTTACAGGGGATAGAGTCTTTGGCGGTGACGCCACCAGTGGGATGCGGTGAGGGATGCTGACACCGCCGCTGCCTTGTATGTAGATGCCCAAGGCCGATGGAGTGGTGCAGCAAGGTGGGATTCCCTCCACGGGTAGGGGAGGTGTAGCCTCATTGACTATGCAATACTGTCAATACCTAATGCAAGGCTTAATCTCAGGTGTTTGCACATGAGATTGTCAAACTCCATTGAGTCCCCTCTAATATTCTCTCTTATAGAGGAATTCAGTTTATTGTCAACTTTTGGAAAGATTTCTGATCTCAGTTAGGGAATTAAACTATCAAATTCATCAGCATTCCACCCTCAGTCTAATGGGCAAACAGAACGTGTGAATCAGAATTTGGAACAGTGTTCGTGTGTTTTGTTTCTGATACTCCAGAAGAGTTGTCCTTGTTCCTTCCTCTCGCTGAATTTGCCATGAATAATTGCCTCCATAAATCTTCTGGTATATCTCCTTACAGTTCTGTACATTTCAAAAGGGGCGCTCATCAGAGGTACCTGGCAAGGATCTATTTGTCTCAGCATTATGATCCACATGTGAGAGGGTTTACTAGCATTTGCATGACATGGGTTCTAAGTATAAACGTGCAGCTGACTGTAGACATGTGCCTGGTCCACACCTTTGTGTGGGTGATCTAATGTGATTGTCTCCAAGAAACATTAGGATTAAGTTACCTTCACTGAAGTTAGGATCTCAGTTTATTAGTCTATACAAAATCACAACAGTTATTAATCCGGTTGCATTCCCCTTGGCATTACCAATATGTTGCAAGATTCATAATGATGTCCATAGATCTCTGTTAAAAAAATATGTGGGTTTGGGAACCCCTCTTACCTTGCCTTTGAATCCTGTCTAAAGGCCCCGTCACATGCAGCGACATATCTAACGATATATCGCCGGGGTCACGGATTCCGTGACGCACATCCGGCATCGTTAGTCTACCGCTCCGGGGCTCGGCTGGCTGCCGAGCCACTCGGATCTGTGCTCATCGGTGGGTGGCTCGAGCTCCTCCTGGACCCGGGGGTCACGTCGCTTTGAAAGGAAGCTGGCACTACGTGTAGGGACTTGGTGGGGAAGGTTCACGGCCGAGGCCGTGGCGTTTAGGGATGTAAGTTCGTGACGCCACCCATGGGATGTGGTGAATGTGGACACCACCGCTGCCATTGAATAGGCTCCCGGGGACGGTGTTATGCAGCCTGGTGTTGACCCCTCCATGGGCAGGGGCTGATGATTCCGGGGCCTGGTGGTTGTGACGTGCGGGCGGGATGGTGCGGTGCTGCGCGCGGCCCGAGTGCACTGTTGTACTCACTATGACAGATACTCCGGAGTCTCTGGTAAACCAAAAAGGATGGTGGTCATTCCGCTCATCTCCGCATCTCCGATTCTATTGGGTGGCCGCTTAGTGACGCAGTTGTGACGCTGCACTTTCGCCAGCAACAGCGACGTCGCTAGGCAGGTAAGTCCATGTGCCGGCTCCTAACGATATTGAGCACCACGGGCAGTGATTTTCCCGTGACGCACAAATGACGGGGACGGGTGCTTTCACCAGCAATATCGCTAGCAATATCTCTGGATGTAACACCCCCTTTAGTCGATAGATCATTAGAATTTCAGATATCCAAAACCATTGATTCTCTTTTAATTCACCGATCTTTATAGTACTTGGTTCATTGGTGAGGTTATGGTCCTGAGGAGAGGACTTGGGTACCAGCCTCAGATATCCATGCTGAGCACCTGGTTAGGACATTCCATTGTCTCCTTCCTGAGAGACTGGGTCCTGAGGCCCCTCTGAAAGGGAGGGGTTCTCTCACATGGAGTTTTGCACAAACTTAACCGACTGTCATGGTGGTGTTGGGCTCTGTTCTGCCACTCCAATCAATGTTTTCTCTGGTGTCTGGCATTAACACAGGCAGACTCAGACATCGACCTGCTGTATGCTGCTCCACCCATGCCAGATATACTATACTGTGTCTATGTTGGTCTGTGAGGTGTGGTGTTCCAGATTTACTGGTAAAAGTTGTGCTTATTGCTTGGTGTGAATTTGCAGTTTACCCCTGTAGTTTTGTAGCTTCCTTCCTGCTCTTTTTTTCCTCCAGAATCTCTTATTGTCTTTACCTTTGTGCACGTGCTGTGTGACAGAATTTAGTTTTTTCCTTGTCTGTCTTTATTTGTTGGTTTCATCAGACTCCAGCCTTGTCCTTCCCTGGAGGGAGGGGGAGGAATCAGATCATGACTGTTCAGGAGTAGGTCCAGTTTAGGAGCCCCGATTTCCCAATATCCCATAGTAATCATGACAGTGTCCTTTATCTGACTGACAACATTCATCAGTGAGAACCCTTTACTGTGTTATAAATTGTTTATGGAACATGGCTTTTGCTGTAAAATTTAATTAATAAATGTCAGAAAATTCCTACTAGAACAGCTAAATATAAGAATATGTTCACAATTATGCAACCCTATATCAGCAGGTAAATTGAGATTTTGGACATCTTATAAAGTCACATGAAGGGGAAAAGGAAAATTTAGCTCACCTATCAGCTGTTCACCGACTCCTGCTAGGATCCCATGCACGGATAAGTAGGGCTGCCTTGTAAATCCACATGGAAAGAAAAGAAATCCAGCGCAGTTCCTCAGGATGAATTAAAATCCATTTTATTGGTAACAACTAGTAAAAAGTAAAAATCTCCGGTAAACAGCAAGCGTAAATGACCACACAGTGTAACTTGAGACTACGCATTTCGACATGTTGTCTTATTCATGAGAAAACGAGAGAACAATAAGGGTACTACCGTGCTGGTGCATAATGACTTAATACCATGTATGAAAAATTTGCTTTTATTGATACAAAAGTGCACAACAATAGATACATCAATAGTAGTAAAACAATTTTGTATAGGATAAGAGTCTATGGAAAAGATAACCTGATACAGAGGCAGAAGGAGCAAAAAAGGTCCCGCATGAGGAAGAGAGGCTCCGCCCAAAAAAAGAGACTCCCCCCAAAAAAAGTGTTTTGAGAGATCATACAAGGGGGTATGATGGGAGTCTGTCAACCACACATGCGGGAGTGGTCCCTACACGTGTTTCGTGTCTGCTGCTTCATGCGAAACACATGTCGGGACCGCCCCCACATGTGTGGTTGACAGACTCCCCCCACCCTCGGTATATGCTATAAGCAGGTAGGTCTCCAGGTGCCACATCACCACCAATGATTTCTTTTACATGATGTTTGTTCTGCACTTTGTCACTTTTGGTCATTGGTGGGTATATCAAAAATGTGGCCCTCTGATTGACTCCTTATCATTGCTTGCTTCAGCATATACCTTTTACTTGCCCCCCCCCACTTTTGATCTACATGGACGACACTCATTAGTGGGATCATTCCTACTGCCCATACCCCCTTGTATGATCTGGTAAAACACTTTTTTTGGGTGGAGCCTCTCTTCCTTTTTTGCTCCTTCTGCCTCTGTATCAGGTTATCTTTTCCATAGACTCTTATCCTATACAAAGTTGTTTTACTACCATTGATGTATCTATTGTTGTGCACTTTTGTATCAATAAAAGCACATTTTTCATACATGGTATTAACTCATTATGTACCAGCACGGTAGTACCCTTATTGTTCTCTCATTTTCTCATATTATGAATTGTGGTATGTGCGAATTACTCTTCTAATGAGGTCTAGCGCTCTTGCTCTTTGTTTTTTTATAGTTGTCTTAGGCCATGTGCGCACGTTGCATTCTATTCCGCAGCATGTAAGTCACTGCCTGTGCGTCTCAGAACGCAGCCGAAAAAGCTGCATTCTGAGACGCATTCAGCAGAACGCAACGTGCGCACATTCCTGGAGAATTCGTGCATTCTGGATGCTTGCTCTGCCATAGACAGAGTGGGAAAAGCATCCAGAGCGTACATTTTTCACAGTGCAGTCCCATTTGGCTCTGCAGCATCCCCATAGTCTTGCAGCAGAGCCGAGTGGGACCGCACTGTCAAAAAGAGCATGGCTGGCTGCGAGACAGAGCCGTGCGATCAGAATGAACTCGGATAAACTTCACCCGACTTCATTGTGATCGTGCGGCTCTGTGCGTGTGCCGCGGTTTGATTTGCGATCACACGTGAAGAACTCACCTGTGATTGCAAATCCCCTGAGTGACTGAAGTGAGCCGCGCAATCAGCTGTGTTTTAACTCAGGTTACTCACGGCCACAGCTGCAGTCCTCCACCTGAGAGCGGTGGCCGCGAGTAACCTCAGTGACAGCACAGCTGATCCCGCGACTCACTTCTACCACCGCCCCTGTCAGCTTCCGATGTAGCAGAGTTGAAAGCGTCGTGGGACCTTGCGTGGATTACGTTGGACCTGGAGTTGTTTTTGAGGGGTTAATAAAGTGGTGAAAGAGGGTGGTTTTTTGTCTTTCATTCCAAATAAAGGATTTTTTGGATGTGTGTGTTTATTTTCTTTAACTTACAGGTTAATCATGAAAGGTTTCTTGGGAAGACGCCTGCCATGATTAACTTAGGACTTAGTGGCAGCTATGAGCTGCTGCCATTAACTCCTTATTACCCCATTTGCCACCACACCAGGGCAATTTGGGATGAGTCGGGTACAGTCCCGGGACTGTCGCATCAAATGGATGCAGCAATTCCGGGCAGCTGCTGATATTGTTAGGCTGGGGGGCTCCCCATAACATGGAGCTCCCCATCCTGAGAATACCATCCTTCAGCCATGTGGCTTTACCCTGGTTGGTATCCAAATTCGGTGGACCGCACATCGTTTTTTTTTTTTAATTACTTATTTATTTTTTTTATTGCTTGATTTAGAAACGCCCACCGGCGGCTGCGATTGGTTGCAGTGAGACAGCTGTCACTCAACATGGGGGCGTGTCTGACTGCAACCAATCATAGGCGCCGGTGGGCGGGGGAAGCAGGGAATATGTGATGGATTAATGAGCGTCCGGCATTTTCAAAAGAGAAGCCGCCACAGTGTGAACGCCGTGCAGCGCAGCGGCGGCGATCGTGGATCGGTGAGTATGAGAGAGGGGGTTGGAGGGAGAGACTGAACATGCACAGAGAGAGAGTTAGAGACATAGAGAGAGAGAGAGAGACCGACTGACAGAGTGAGATAGACGAAAGACCTGCCTTTGTTATGTTAAAAAAACATGTGGATCGCAACAATAATACAGTGCAAATGCACTGCTTAACATTTTGGCAGTGTTTTTCTACAACTCATTGATTTCAATGGGTGTAGAACGCTGCCAAAATGGCAAAAATAATTGACATGTTGCTTCTTCAAACGCAGAGATTTTGACGAATTTTTTACACCAAAAACGCTGCGTTTTTAAAAGCATCGTGCACACAAGAAAGCCCTATTTTCCATAGACTTTGCTTGGAAATCAAAACGCATGCAATTTTGCATTAAAACGCAATGTGCGCACATGGCCTTATTCATGTTCCATGGGATTCTGAATGCCGGTATCGTAAAAATGGATGGACTGTTTTTAGGATACCGGCATTCAGAATCCCATGGAACATGAATAAGACAACACATCGAAATACGTAGTCCGATGTTACACTGTGTGGTCATTTACGCTTCCTGTTTACCGGAGATTTTTACTTTTTACTAGTTGTTAGCAATAAAATGGATTTTAATTCATCCTGAGGAACTGCACTGGATTTCTTTTCTTTCCATTTGGACATCTTATATTCCCTTTATAAGGTATCTGTCAATAGATTTTTGCTATGTAATCTGGGAGATACATGATGTAAGGGCAGAGACTTTTATTGCATCTAGTATCTCTTACTGGATGGCTTGGCTTAGTTTAGATAGAATTGTTTTCTCTATTGTAGATGTAGCAGTGGTCAGAATGCTGTGCCATGTATACCCCTGCCCACGGTCAAGCTGCTAATCAGTGGTGGGGGCTGGGTTGCATAGGTTAGCCTGAGTGAACTTTACATAACCGTATACATCGGACGAGTGTAATGTGAGAAAATCTCGCATTGCACTCTGACCAATGTTAGTCAATGAGGGAGAGCAGATTCTGGATGAGAGAAAAGTCGCAACATGCTGCGATTGTATTCTGAAAACATCCGAGACTCGCCAATACAAGTGAACGGGTGTGAGAAAAAAACGAACGTCACACGGACCATCCTAGTGACGTCCATTTTTATGGATACATTACTATCATGTAGCACAGAACACTGTAAATGCTCCTGTAAATGAGCGTAAATAACTAACAGCTGCTGTGAAAGAAAACGGATTGCACACGGACAGAACATGGACAGCACACGGACAACACTAAGAGCACACAGATGACAAGTGAGAAAAAATCGTCCTACTCTCCTGGACGAGAATGGGACTGTTTTTACATACGTTTATGTGAGTCCAGCTTAAGGCCCAGTAAGGCAGTCATAATCTTCTGCTGATAAAATGTGTCGCCTCAGGGATGCTGAGCCTCTTCAGGGATGCCACAGGGTTTCTTTAATATGGCAACAGGTACTGTTAGTTTTGTATATGTCGTGACGCCACTCACGGCTTGCAATCAGGGATGTGAGTGATCACCGCTGCAGGTTTTTACGAGTGTCTGGGGCTGATGGGTCTGCAGCCAGATGATGTAGCCTCCCGTGAGTGAGGCAGGCCCCAAGGGCTCGGGTGAGCAGAGAAGTGAGTCCTGGAATAACACAAACTGAGTCCAAAAGTCTTTAACTGGTCTTTACTCACTTCAGTTGTTATGGTGAGGTGACCCGGGCGATGCTGTGATTAACCAGGTAAGAACCAGGGCTCCTTCGGACCAGTCTGAGGGTAACCTGTTAGATCGCCTTCCTAGCACTTCTGTGTTGGGATAAACCCCTGACTTGAAGTACCATGGGGGTCTATTAAGGGAGTCGCAACTACCTTTTCTCCCCTGTGTTTGGCCCGTTTGCCGGCAGCGTGGACCAGGTGAGATGGCTTCAAGCTCTGTCTCCTTATGGGTCCCTGCGTTGCTGCTGAGGCTCAGACTCTGTGTGGTTGGTGAGGCACTTGTAGTTCCCCTCACTGGCAGGTTTAGCAGATAGTTAAACTGGAGTCTGCTCTAGACACCTGTCCCCGTACGTGCCTAGTCACCAGGATCACCTCTTTATTCTGATTACCCGGTGACCGTTCTCCCCCCGCCAACTGTCACTACACAGCGCAAGGTCTGACTAGTGGCCACACGCCTATCCCCTAGCGACCGCCACTCACCACTACCAGACTGGCTCACTCCACTCTTTTCATGACAACCTCTGCACTTTAGCTCTCAGCCTCTCTGCTCCACCTCTTGATGAGATTTGAAAGCTAGCCCCCTTTGGAGACTACCCAGGGGTCCCCTCTAAAGGTGTGGGAGACATGGTTGCTATGTGTCTGTGCGTACACACTTCGTTCTGGCCCTTTGGATTTCCTGGAAGTACTGTCCCAGCATGGGTGCAGTACTCAGTGTGGTGCCGGACTGGGTCAAGGGCGCCACAAAAACACTGAATTGAAATTACAGCACAAAGCCAACAAGTGACATGTCAGTGTCTTCAGGCTATCTGTTCCTACATTATGCTGCTTTAAGATTAAATAACAAAAACCTGCTCCCTTTAATTACTTCAGAATTTAACTAAAATGGGGAGGCCCAGGAATTCAGTGCTCACGGAGGTCACTAAAGATATGACGAGCACCAGATTGAGGGTCGTAAGGCCCTAAAGAGTAAAGGGGACAGTGAGGTAAGAATATTCTTTTTTTTTTATTCTTTATCCTATCAATGGCTCTTTATGGTTCAAAAGAATGGCAGCTAGTGGCTGCCATTTTGCTAAATCCATGCAGATATTACAAAAAAAAAAAAATCTAAATTTTGTCCAATGGGATTTTTTAAAAATATTCAATCAACATTCAATTCTGCTCAAATCTATTTGCATATATCTATCCCTTACCAATTTTCGCCCACATCTAAAATCAAGGCATTTTCTTAAATGTAAGTAGAAATAGCATGCTTTTAGAAAAAATGCACAAAGCTTTTGTTTTCACTTGTTATATACAGTATATAGTGGTAGATCAGCCCACTCAGCTGCTTCACAAGGTAGCCAGAGGAAAAACGTCTCATTTCAATTTCAACAGGTTTATGCAAGGCATCATAAACCATATGAGTTAAAGTAAAAATTAATGGCCTTACCGGCATAAAGAAAACAAATAAACAATAGTCAGTCCATACATATGTGGTTTCCGCCCGCCAGGATCAGGGTTCACCCTCTTGCACTGAGAGCTAGCTCTGGAGGTACTGCTGCCACCCAAACACAGAACAGCTAAAGCATTTTCAACCCACCCGTCTTCAGCGCTGCTTGTCTCCGGCCTATGCTGGATGCTGCTTAAGACCCGCAACACACATCCGTTTTTTTTGTACGTGTGCGGTACGTATTTGCACGTACCGGAGACACATACACATGGAGACCCATGTTATTCAATGGTAGATGGTACACACACGTAAAATCACACGGAACGTGTGTCCGTGTGATAAGTACATGTGTGCGCTTTTCTGCACGGACGACATGTCCGTTTTTGACCGGCAGCACGCAGGCACGGACCCGCTAAAGTCTATGGGTCCGTGCCTGCACGGAGTATGTCCGTGTTCAGCACATTTCGTGCGTGTGCGTTTTTACACTAGCGATCTTATTTTTATTTTTTTTTAAATTAAATTCAGTATACTTACCTTTTTTTCTGCTGTTCTCAGTCATACTTACATTGGCGCTCGTTTTTTTTCTTCCCCCGGCTCATACCGCTCCCCGATCACCAGCGTGGCGAGGAACAGCTGTGCAGAGAGTACGCGGCAACAATTACTTTGAATATGCCGGCCGCTCATTAATCAATCTCGTATTCCCTGCTTTCCCCACCCACGGACGCCTGTGATTGGTTGCAGTCAGACACGCCCCCCACGCTGAGTGACAGGTGTCTCACTGCACCCAATCACAGCAGCCGGTGGGCGTGTCTATACTGTGCGGTAAAATAAATAAATAATTAAAAAAACTGGCGTGCGGTCCCCCCCAATTTTAATACCAGCCAGATAAAGCCATACGGCTGAAGGCTGGTATTCTCAGGATGGGGAGCCCCACGTTATGGGGGCCTAACAATATCAGTCAGCAGTCGCCCAGAATTGCCACATACATTATGTGCGACAGTTCTGGGACTGTACCCGGCTCTTCCCGATTTGCCCTGGTGCATTGGCATTCGGGGTAATAAGGAGTTTTTGGCAGCCCATAGCTGCCAATTAGTCCTAGATTAATCATTGCAGGCGTCTCCCCGAGATACCTTCCATGATTAATCTGTAAATTACAGTAAATAAACACACACACCCGAACAATCCTTTATTAGAAAAAAAAACACTAACAAATTGCCTTGTTCACCAATTTTATAAGCCCGAAAAAGCCCTCCATGTCCGGCATAATCCAGGATGGTCCAGCGTCACTTCCAGCTGTGCTGCATGAAGGTGACTGGAGTTGCAGAAGACACCGCCGCTCCTGTCAGCTCCACGCAGCTAATGAAGGGAATAGCGCGATCAGCTGTATTTAGCGTTGGCCGCGAGTTACCTCAGTGACAGCTCAGCTGATGGCGTGGCTGTCTTCAGTTGCTGCGTGGAGCTGACAGGAGCGGCGGTGTCTTCTCTGCAGCTCCGGTCACCTTCATGCAGCACAGCTGGAAGCGACGCTGGACCATCCTGGATTATGCCGGACATGGAGGCTTTTTCGGGCTTATAAAATTGGTGAACAAGGCAATTTGTTAGTGTTTTTTTTTCTAATAAAGGATTGTTCGGGTATGTGTGTTTATATACTGTAATTTACAGATTAATCATGGAAGGTATCTTGGGGAGACGCCTGCAATGATTAATCTAGGACTTATTGGCAGCTATGGGCTGCCAAAAACTCCTTATTACCCCGAATGCCAATGCACCAGGGCAAATCGGGAAGAGCCGGGTACAGTCCCAGAACTGTCGCATATAATGTATGCGGCAATTCTGGGCAGCTGCTGACTGATATTGTTAGGCTGGGGGGCTCCCCATAACGTGGGGCTCCCCATCCTGAGAATACCAGCCTTCAGCCGTATGGCTTTATCTGGCTGGTATTAAAATTGGGGGGGACCGCACGCCATTTTTTTGAATTATTTATTTATTTTACTGCACAGTATAGACACGCCCACCGGCTGCTGTGATTGGGTGCAGTGAGACACCTGTCACTCAGCGTTGGGGGCGTATCTGACTGCAACCAATCACAGGCGTCTGTGCGTAGGAAAAGCAGGGAATACGAGATTGATTAATGAGCGGCCGGCATATTCAAAATAATTGTTGCCGCGTATTCTCTGCACAGCTGTTCCTCGCCGCGCTGGTGATCGGGGAGCGGTAAGTATGAGAGAGGGCTGCTCACTTCAGTCACTCGGGGGATTAGCGGTCACTGGTGAATCCTTCACAGGTGACCACTAATCAGTACACGGCACACAGACAGAGCCGCGGCATGACAATGAAATCGGGTGAAATTCACCCGAGTTCATTCTCATCGCGCAACTCTGTCTGCTGTCAGCCGACATGTATTAACGACATTGTGAAACACACAAACGGACATTCCACACGGACATTCCACGTATACATACACGGGCATTTTACACACAAACACGGACATTTTACACGTACACACGGCTCGCATACGCCATCACACAGATGCCATACGTACCAGAGAAACGCCCCAAAAAAACGGAACACGGACCCGAAAAACGGACCGTGTCACACGGACGTATTTTATGCGGAAGTGTGTTTTAGGCCTAAGAGCTGGCTTATTACTGGCATGCATATTCATGTATGCAGCCACAGCTGACCCAGAAGTAGCTGCAATGGAGGTCAGTGCCTGCCGGAAACACAGCAAAGGCAAAGAGTTCAGGACCACGGAAAGCAGGAGCGGGGACAGGTGAGTTATACGTTCATGTGCAATCACGTATCACGGAGCACGGATCACCGATTGCACATGGACAACCCACGTGTGCCATGAAACACGGCATATGGAGGGACATATGCGTTTTTAAAACGTCAGTGGAAAACGTCTGTGTTTTTCACTGACATGTGAAATAGGCTTAAGGTGGAGATAAAAGAACAGCCGTGCCACCCATCTCTTTGAGGCATCTTTCACATGTCCATGTGTCTGGTATGTGTGAGGTCTGTTTTCACATGTACCGGAGACACAGACACACGTAGACCCATTACAATCAATGGGTTTGGGCCCCGTGCATGTTTTCACAGAGACCGTGTGTCCGGGTGTCACATGGACCATATAGACTGCACATTGATGTGCTCCGTGTGACATCAGTGTGACACGTACTGGAGAAAACCACGTGTCTGTGAAATAAAATGATTTTCTATACTAACTACTAACCTGTCTCCTGTGCTGATGTCTCCAGCAGTGCTGTCACTTGCTTCCGATCCCCGCTCACTATGCTCATTGCATATGCACTGCACCGAGGACCGGAAGCAGCAGCAATGCTGGAGACAGCAGCATCATGGACAGGTAAGTATAGAAGTTCATGCTGTCAGTGTGCTATACGGATGTCACACAAAAACACACTGACAGCCCACGCTGAACACACACACGGACACACACATACGCACCTACACCACAGACCGTGCAATACGTGTGTGTTTTGCACAGATGTGTGAATGTGGCCTGACTGTTCACAAAAAACACAGCCCTTATCATGGCTGATTAACCCTCTCAACACCATAATGATGCCGGAGCTTATATTCTGGGTTTCATATCACTGAAGTAAATAACTTAAGTGAAAAAAATCTCCCCTCCAGGATTTTACCATTGACCATCTAACAATATACAGTATATATACTATTTAATCAGTGACTGACTTGATACTCTACCTTTCAACAAAAGAACCAGTGCAGATAGATCAAGGTAGGCAGACACATCCTTTGTTATTTCTTGATTAGCTATTTGCTAATGATAATTTACATGTTGAAAGGTGTAATTTGCATTAAGATGTTTGCTGGGGTAGAAGGAAGTAGGAATACTTATTTGCTTATAAGAATTTTATATTTTTAAAGGATTTTAATGGATTAAGGTGTTTGCAGAGGAAAAGTTTGTAGATAGATGTGGAAGTGCTGCTAAAGGTAATTTTTGTTTTGGTTATTTCTGTTATGTCTTCCTAAAGGCTGACCAACAATTTTTCACTGAGCTATGTATTGTTTGCAGAAAAATAATTGAGTCAGAAGACACAAGAGCACAAATATGAAATAGGTTTCCATTAATTTTCATTCCACATTGCCAGAGTTCATGATCTGGTGGCAGTGATTTGTTAGAATGATGTATGTATTCATTTTGCGCAAACAAGCTCCTTCCAAATTACTTAACGCATACTATATAGAAGCTACAAACAAGGAAAATTACACTGGCCTTATTAATAATACTCTATATAGTTTTATTTGCTTCTTGGCTATCAGTTACTTCTAGAGAGGGGCAAATAGTGAAATATTTGAGTTCGGATTATTCAAGCTAAATAATTTCTAATATTTGTATATTCATACCAAATAATGAACCCAATGCAAGTCAATGGGAAACTCAAATAATTTTGAGGATGACCTTGGAAGTAGGTCTGGGAGGGATGTAAAATGCTGCAATAGATGGAAAAGTGCTGAAACTGAATGAGGACAGCATGGGGAAGATGCCTGGGTGCATTGTTTGACTCACATTTTGTCTCTTGGTATATTGTTGTCAGAGTATTGCACCACTTTTATGGAGCAACACTAAAAGCTCCAAAACCCAATCAAAATTGCATTTTGCATGAAAAAATGTCCAGAAACATTCTATCCTGTATAATGTACTTATATACAAGGCAAAAAAAAAAATATTATTAAAAAAAAATCCTTCATTCATGAGGTTCTACTAAAACATTAAAATGAAGGTTCAGGGGAACAAACGACTTGCTTACCAAAACCCTAGATGGTGCATCACATTGAGCCTTAGCAATCTCAGAATCCACCACAGTCCTGAAAGCCGACACCTCCACTGCCTTCTGAAGAATGGGGACAAGTTCCTCACAGGGTTCTCCCCCTGGAAAACTCCTGGGCAAAGCATCGACTTTAATGGTTTTAGAACCAGAGCGATAAGTAACTAAAAAATTAAACCTTTTAAAAAATAATGACCACCTAGCTTGTCTCATCGAAAGACGCCTAGCTGACTCAAGGTTAGGAAGGATTTTATGTTCGTTAATTACTGTCACAGTGTTAAAAAATAAATGTCCCTTATTTATTTTTCTTTAAGTATACGAGGAGGTGCAAGAGAAGAATGACTTCAAAATATAAAAATAAATAGATATATTTTATATTGAATAAAATTGATCGATAAAAATAAACGAGTTCCTTATATGTTAATCAGTAACAGAAAAGGAAAACAATAGTATTGTTCTTCAGCTTGCGTGATAATCTGTTTGAAGTTTATAGTAATAATAATCCATTTCTCTACTAAATTAGTAAAGTGAGTTTCTTCTTTCAATTATGCTTGCATGAGGCCTAGTTCATGTGCTTCCATCGAGTGTCTTCCTGTATGTCTGACATGCTGTAGCAGCGAGAAGTGACCCCACCCTCCCCCCGAGGAGTGTCTCCCTGAATGTCATATGGTATGGTATACAGTCAATGACAGAAGTTCTGTCACTTATCCATGTTATGTAAATAAAAGCTTATAACCTGACTTTAAATTCATCTATTGGTTTCATAAATTACTCTTTTGAAATCTGAAACTCTCCCAAATTTAGTTTAAGTTATGAAAATAAAGTTGCTGCAAAGCTCAAATATTGATCATTTAATGAACACAGAAAGGTCAGATTTTGGTAAGACAAATGTTTTGCCGCCTTGTCATATAATGCACCCAATCCTAGTTTACATCCTCACCTGTGCTCACTAAATGATTGGTTAATTAGTGGGTGTGTATAAAAAGAAACCCAGCACCCCAGACCTTCAGTTGAACTGCAACTTGACCTCTGACAACATGCCAAAAATTCACCCTGCGACCAAAGCCTTGATTATCAAGAGGCTGAAGAACAGATCCACTGCAGAGGAGGCTGGCACCTTTAATGTGTCTCAGCGTCAAGTACAAAGAATTAAAAAAAGATTTGAAGAGACTAGAGATGTTTTTGACAAGCCCAGGTCCATCAGGCTCTGCAAAACAACTGCTCAGGAGGAATGTTGTTGGTTAGAAAATCGAAAGCCAGCCCCTCATCCACTGCAGCAGAGCTCCAAAAGGCCTGGTCACCTCAAGTCACTGTGTCAACTAGAACAGTTTGTAGGATTCTGTCTCGAAATGGACTCCATAGTGGAATCAGTGCCCAGAAGCCAGCACTAAACAAAAGGCAATTCTAAAGACGTGTGGCATTTGCCAAGTCCCTCAGCCTGCTAAACAGATGGATGCTGGAAAAGTGGCAGAAGGTGGATTTATCTGATGAATCTTCAGTTGAAATATACCACAGCCACCGCAAATACTGCAGGAGACCTACTGGAGCTCGTATGGATCCAGAAAACAGTTAAGTTTGGTTGTGGAAAGATCATGGTCTGGGGTTACATTCCGTATGGGGGTGTGCAAAACATTTGCAAGGTAGAAGGCAATATCAATAGCCTAAAATATCAAGAAGTATTAGCTACCTCTTACATTCCCATTCATAAAAGGGGTCAAATTCTGCAGCAGGATGGTGCTCCATCTCATACATCCATCTCTATAATAAAGTTCCTCGTAGCAAAGAAGATCAAGGTGCTCAAGGATTAGTCAGCCCATACACCAGACATGAACATCATTGAGCATGTTTGGGGTAGGATGAAAGAGGAAGCTTGGAAGACAAAACCAAAGAATCTAGATGAACTCTGGGAGGCATGTAGATTGCATTCTTTGCTATTCCTGATGACTTCATCAATAAATTGTATGAATTATTGTTGAACCACATGGATGCAGTCCTTCAAGCTCATGGAAGTCACACAAAATATTAAATATGGCTCTAATTGGAGCACAACTTCATTCACCAATGTTATGCAACATATTTTGTGTATTAGAAGTTAATTATTTGTTTGAATTTCACATTACTTTCTGTGGACGACAAAACTTTTGTCTTGCCAAAATCTGACCTTTCTGTGTTCATTAAATGATCAATATTTCAGCTTTGCAGCAACTTTATTTTCATAGCCTAAACCAAATTTGGGAGGGTTTCAGCTTTCAAAAGAGTAATTTATAAAACCAATGGATGAAATTAAAGTCAGGTTATAAGCTTTTATTTACATAACATGGATAAGCGACAGAACTTCTGTCAGGAACTGTATATAGTTTTCTAATGCAGCTGTCAATGTCCACCTAAGGGAATTCTGTTTTACACATGATGTAAGTTTCCGTTATAAATAGACAAGACTATATCAGCATATATATATATACATTCAATACAGACTCAAAATATTAATTATTAAAATTATTATTAAACACACAGGATGAATAGCTCAAGTGCCCTCAATTCTTGAAACGTTAATTTCATCACCAGTAATTCTCTGTCACCAATATCATAATTATGTTCAGCCAAAGATAATTTCTTATGAAAGCAGGCGGATGGGAGCAGTTTACCAAGAGATGGACTTTGAGACAATTCAGCTCCCACTTCTGTTGCATAAACCTCCACAGTAAAAGGTTGAGATTCATCAGGCTGTATCAATACGATTGCCAACAAGAAGCATTTTTTAAGACAATAGAAAGCCTCCAAAGCACTCTGAGTCCATTTAGAAATGTCTGTACCTTTCATAGTCATGTCAGTAATAGAAATTGTTAATAAACGTCCGCTAAAAATAATTCATAAACCCTAAAAAAGTTACACAGCTTTAAGGTTCTTGGTAAAGTACCATTTTAAAATAGTCTGTACTTTAGTGCGATCCATCTGAAAACCTGCAGCTGAAGTAATGTAACACAAAACAGATGTTCCTGAATGGTTAACACACATTTTTTAGCTTAGCGTACAATTTATTCACTCTGAGAATTTGTAATACTTGTCTGACATTCCAAATGAGACCCCAAATCTTTTGAATATATGACAATGTCATCAAGGTAAATGATTACAAATTTCCATAACAGATCAGAAAACACATTATTAACAAAATTCTGGAAAACTTCAGGCATGTTGGTTAGACCAAATGGCTGCACCAGATTTTTGAAATGCACCTGTGGCAAATTAAATGCCGTTTTCCACTCATCCACCTGTTTGACCCGGATCAGATTATAAGCCACCCTAAGGTCAAATTTAGAGAACCATTTAGCATCAGCAATCTGATTAAATAGCTCAGGAATGAGTGGCAGGGGATATGGATCACAAACCATTTTCTGGATAAGCACACAAATTAAAATTTTGTACGAGCCGTAGTATGTTCGTTCAGGTTTGGTAACCCTGAGCCCTTTCTCTAAAAGTCGGTAATGTTCGGTTTTGTTCGATCACTGATCGTGTTTTAAAAAAATGCTTTTCTAATAATATGTTATGCCTTTGGATAGGATTGTGGTGCTGTATAATGAATGAGGGATGTGTTTAATGAGGGGAGGCGGTGGGGACTCGTGAGAAGCCAGACACACTCGGTGGCATTTTATTGTCTTAAACTTTATTCGTTTTTAATCCTGCAGCCAATCACAGCACAGCAAACATCCACAAGGTTCAGACACAAGGGCTTGTGTCATTGGCTGCCTAAGTCACATGTCTATCTGTGTATAAAAAGCGTACATGTGGTATCAGCGCCATTTTGTGAATATTAAACGTTACGGAAGATGCTGCCTCTACTGCTGGCAATGGGGCTGCTAGACAGTTAGCTTAGCTAAGGGTTTAATGCTAAGTAGTTGAGATAGCTGGGAGAGCAGTAGGGTAGAATAGGGATGTGCAGTGTAGGTAAAACTGTGTGCCATAAATTGCCAGTTAAGGATGGAAATAGGGATAGGTACTTGCCAGTGCCTGCTAAAGAGTTGCAAGTGAAGGCTCTAAATAGCTCTTTCTAATTATTACAGCCTGCTACCAATGAGCCAATCACATTTCTAGGTATTGTTATTTAGTACTGTTTGCTGTCAATTTGCTAGTGAACTAGATAAAAAGGTCTTGGCAGTTTTCATTGCCTGGTCAAAATTACGCAGTCAATCATATTTCTAGGTATTGTTAGTTAGTAGTGCTTGTTGTAAATGTGCTAGTGAACTAGATAAAGTCTTGGCAATTTTCATCACCTGCTCAAAATTCCACAGTAATTCACATTTGTAGGTGTTGTTAGTTAGTATAGCCTTCTGTAAATTTGCTAGTGAACTAGATAATAAAGTCTTGGCAGTTTTCAGACCTAGTCAAAAGTACAAAGTCAATCATATTTCTAGGTCTTGTTTTTAGTGCCTGCTTAAAATTTGCTAGTGAGTTAGGTAAAAAAAGTCTAGGCCTTTTAATGGCCTGGTCAAAATTATGCAGTCAAACACATTTCTTGGTATTGCAATTTAGTATTGCATGCTGTAAATTTGCTAGTAAACTAGGTTAAAAGGTCTTGGCAGTTTTCAGGGCCTGGTCAAAATTACTCATTCACTCACATTTCTAGGTCTTGTTAGTAGTGCCTGCTGTAAATCTGCTAGTGAACTAGGTAACACGATTTTGGTAGTTTTAAGGGCCTGGTCACAAAAACGCAGTTAATCATATTTCTAGGTATTGTTAGTTAGGAGTGTTTTCTGTAAATTTGCTAGTGAACTTGCTAAATAGGTCTTGGCATTTTTCAGTGTCTGCTCAAAATTACAAAGTGAACCACATTTCTATTTATTGGTACTTTTCATTGCCTTCACAATATTGCCAAATCAGGCAAGAAATAAATAATTTATCTTTTGTGTCAGGTGTTGAAAGATGTGGGCAAAGTGTGTGCAAAACATCTGCTTGAAAGGGGAAGAGTACATCAACCATGAGTGGTAAATCCCAATGAGGTTGTGGTGAAAGAGTGAATACGTGGCATGTTTGAGGTGTACATGTGGGAAGTACTGTTATTCAAAGCTCTAGTGAACAAATACCAGCTCATCCTATCTCAACAGAAATGAGAACTCCTGTAACTGGACAGCCTATTCCACTAAATTTTATTGGCATCCGCACATCACTTCAACTTCAAAAGGAGGCTGATAAACAGCATGTGTTAGAATGGATGGCAAGCGTTGCATCAAGTGGCCTCTCCTCCTCTTTCTGCACCTCAACATCACACGCAGGTTCATTCCTCAGAAGTGCCACCCCAATTACACTTGTTTACCCCAATGCCACAAATCTCCAACTGGCAAACTGACTCTGTTGAGCCACATATGGGCGAGTCTGCGGAGCTGTATCCCATGGGCATCAGAGGTGTGCTCCAAAGATTTCCAGATTTAAGAGAAGGAAACATCTGCACTGATGCCAAAGTTGGATCCTGGTCCGGATTAAATAGGGTCCGAGCAGGATCCCCATCCTCATTAACTGATGTTAACCTCCAGGGGTGGAGGTGATGATGATGAGACTCAGATACCTGAGATGCACAGGTACTGTTATGTGATATCAAGTCAGGAAGAGGAGTGGGACCACATAGAGCCTACTGATGAAATTGGAGATATACTTGATGTGAACCCAGTGGCATGCAGATAAGTAGCTCAGCAGATGAAGAGGAAGAGGGGGAGGAGGAAGCCAAGGAGGTTACATTGGCAATTGCCATACAAACACGTAGTGATGCAACCATAAGAAGCACAGCATCCGCAGCCACAACTCTGGCTGAGGCAAGTGGGGCTGCAGTTTGAAAGAAGGGTAGCCTAGCCTGGGCATTTTTGAGACAGTAAATAATGACTCTATGCATGAACTGGCAATGCGGAAGCAACATGCATTACTGTGAGAGTCTTGCTGCTCTAAAATACGGTCTACTGGGCATACTCAACCACCAGTCGCTCATCTCTACTCATGAAAGTTTAGCCATGGCCAAAGTCCCACCATTCTTCTTTTTAACAAAGAATAAACCAGCAGCCACCAGATACAAGGGTGGCCTAATGTGTCATTTATCCAATTTCTACATAATATACTCCTTGAGAACTAATCTCTCAGGGTCCGACAAGTTATGCAGTCTTCACTAGGGCAATTTTTCCCCTAGCCTCAACATTATGGTGCAGTCATAAGGTCTATGCAGCGGCAACTCCTGACAACCCTTCTCAGAAAAAAAATTTGAAATTTGAGATAGTATCCGGAAGATTAGATGTAACCACTGAAATACAAGAAATACAAGTTCCTACAGAGCATTTTTTATGTCTCTTGTCTATGTGATGTGTGTAATTGTGCACCTATGTGTGTCTGGTGCAGCTCATCTCTGTGGATGTGATGTGTGTGTGATGGTGCACCTGTGTGTATGTATGATGCCCCGCTGTGTGTATGTGTGTGGTGCAGCTCGTCTCTGTGAATGTGATGTATGTGTAATGATGTGCCTCTGTGTATATGATGCCCCGCTGTGTTTGTCTGGTGCAGCTCATCTCTGTGTATGTGATGTGTATGTGATCGCACAACTGTGTCTGTTTGATGCCCTGCTGTGTGTGTCTGGTGCAGCTCATCTCTGTGTGTGATGGCACGGCTATGTGTATGATGCACTGCTGTGTGTCTGGTGCAGCTCATTTCTGTGTATATGATGTGTGTCCTGTATGTGGTGATGCACCTGTGTGTGTGTATGATGCCCTGCTATGTGTCTCGTGCAGCTCATCTCTGTGTATGTGATGTGTGTGATGGCGCTCTTTTGCGTGATTGATGCACTGCTGTATGTGTCTGGTGCAGCTTTTCTCTGTATGTATAATGGCATTGATGTGTGTGTATGTTGCCCTGCTGTGGGTATGGTGCAGCTCATTTCTGTGTATGTTGCCCTGCTGTGTGTCTGGTGCAACTCATCTCTGTGTGTGTGTATGTGTGTGATGTATGTGTGATGGCGAGCCTGTGTGTGTACAATGCCCTGCTGTGTTTGTCTGGTGCAGCTTATCTCTGTGTGTGTTGGCGCGCCTGTGTGTGTATGATGTCCATATGTGTATCGGTAGCAGTTCATCTAAGTGTGATGTATGATGTCATGCTTATGTGTGTATGAT
Organism: Anomaloglossus baeobatrachus; assembly: GCF_048569485.1. NCBI lineage: Eukaryota > Metazoa > Chordata > Amphibia > Anura > Aromobatidae > Anomaloglossus > Anomaloglossus baeobatrachus. The sequence goes on along the minus strand of NC_134353.1, from coordinate 270,149,418 downwards.
GCGCCAATGTGTGTCTGGTGCAGCTATTATGTATGTATGTGTTATGGAGCGCCTGTGTGTGATGCCCTGCTGTGTGTCTGGTGCAGCTCATCTGTGTGTGATAGCACATTTGTGTGAGTGTACAATGCAATGCTGTGTGTTTCTGGAGCAGCTCATATCTGTGTTTGTGATGTGTATGATGGTGTGCCTTTGTGAGTATGATGCCATGCTGTGTTTGTCTGATGCAGCTCATCTCTGTCTACATAATGTGTGTATGATGGCACAACTGTGTGTTTGATGCCCCGCTGAGTGTGTCTGGTGCAGCTCATCTCTGTGTGTGTAATGTTTGTTGTTACATAGGACTGTGTATCTACATTATTGTAGTCAGAAAGTTCAAGGTGTTATCGGTGTTGTCACATAGGACTGGTGGGGAAATTACTACATTATCTGTAATCAGAGAGTTATCACTGTGTTATCTGTGGTGTTACATAGTACTGCAGGTGACATCTACAACATTATTTGGTGTTACATAGGACTGCAGGTGACATGTACTAAATTATCTGTAGTCTGAGAGATACATTTTCTATTTGACAGGAGTGGATGGCTGCAAAACATATGCCTCTGGATTTGGGGCCCCGATCTTTTCTGACCCTAGCAACACCCCTGGTTGCAAACATGGCCTAATGATGCTATGTGGCCAACTAATCACAGTATTGCCAGTAGCCAAGATGTCTACAACATTACCATGATTGGCAGGCAATCCCTGCATGTTTACTGGCTGATAAAAAGATGGGAAACATGAGGGACGGGGATTTAAGAATGGCACCCAAACAGCAGAATACTCAATCAAGTATCAAGCATCTTGAGCACAGTCATGCTCGATCGAGTAACAAGCAGTACCAAGGACGTTCGAACATCACTAATAATAACCTGCTGCCTTAACCCCTTAAGGACGAAGCCAGTTTTGTACTTAATGCCCAGGCCATTTTTTGTAATTTTGACCAGTGTCCCTTTATAAGGCTATAACTCTGGAACGCTTCAATGGATCCCGGTGATTCTGAGATTGTTTTTTCGTGACATATTGGGCTTCATGTTAGAGGTAAATTTAGGATGATATTTTTTTTTTTTTGTGAAAAAATATGAAATTTGACAAAAAAAATTAAAATTTTGCAATTTTCAAACTTTTAATTTTTATGCCCATAAACCAGAGAGTTATGTCACACAAAATAGTTAATAAACAACATTTCCCACATGTCTACTTTACATCATCACAATTTTTGAAACAAAATTTTTTGGGGTTAGGAAGTTATAAGGGGTCAAAGTTCATCAGCAATTTCCCATTTTTTCAAGAAAATTTACAAAACCATTTTTTTAGGGACCACATCACATTTGAAGTGACTTTGAGAGTCCTAGGTGACAGAAAATACCCAAAAGTGAGCCCATTCTAAAATCTGCACCCCTCAAGGTACTCAAAACCACATCAAAGAAGTTTATTAACCCTTCAGGTGCCTCACATGAACTAAAGTAATGTGGAATGGAAAAAAAAAAAAACATTTTACCCAAAAATGTTGCTTTAGCATCAATTTTCTCACTTTTTCAAGAGGTAGCTCCAAACATTGGAGCTCACACTTTGTTACCCACTTTCTTATGAGCGCGCCGATACCCCACATGTGGCGAGAAACCTCTGTACGGGCAAATGGTAGAGCTTGGAATGAAAGGAGCAATATTTGAATTTTTGAAAGCAAATTTGGCAGAAACAGATTGCGGGCACCATGTTGCATTTACAGGTCCCCTAAGGTACCTAAACAGCAGAGACCCCCCTCAAGTGACTCCATTTTGGAAACTAGACCCCTTAAGGCTTCTATCTAGGGGTATAGTGAGCATTTTGGACTGACAGGTACTTCACAGAATTTGATAACATTAGGTTGTCATATTGAAAATTTTCATTTTTTTAGCAAAAATGTTGCTTTAGCATCAATTTTCTCACTTTTTCAAGAGGTAGCTCCAAAAATTGGAGCTCACACTTTGTTACCCACTTTCTTATGAGCTCGCCGATACCCCACATGTGGTGAGAAACCTCTGTACGGGCAAATGGTAGAGCTTGGAACGAAAAGGATCAATATTTGAATTTGGGAAAGGAAATTTGGCTGAATTTGGAATATAATCTCAAATTTGCAGAGCTTTTTGGTTTCAAGAACAGAAAAAACCTATAAATGTCTTTGTAAGTTATACCCTGTAATGTATTTGTTTACAGAGGTAGGGAGTAGTTTGACACCATTTTTTATGCAGCTGATGCCTATTTTATAGATGGTGCACCATTTGGTCTTCAGGGTAAAACTGATGGAATCCCAGAACCTATTCAAAGCTTACAGAGACATTGTGCTACCAAACAAGAAAATCCTTCCAGGAATTATTACTCACAAAGGGCGGCATGCCCCTAAAAACACATTTACTGGACTTGGTCTTGCTAACAAAACAGTTGTAGAAGGAAGAATAAACTTTATTGGATGGAAGGGCAAAATGTTCAAATGTGGAGGAGTTGGCAGCCACTATGTGGCAAACCTGAGTGTGCCAAAGATGACAGAACACCAGCAGGGCCGGAAGGACAGCCTTATCTTCCAAATAACTGGTCGTACAATGTCTTCTTAGCTCCATCAATCCCTATATGAGGGACAAATGTGCCAAGCGACATGGTACACCATAACAGGCTCCTGCCCGCCAAGGTAAGAACCGCTATGTGCACAAAACGACCAATTCGTTACAGAATTCTGAAAGTATTGTTCGATGCAGGTGGTTCGGCAAGAACCCTGCAGTAAAGCCCATAGTGTTTGAATATGGCACAGCATCATTGTTAGGGGATCCTCCAATAAAATGATCATGCCCAAGATAAATGCAAAGAAATGTTTTGTGTAGTAAGACCTAGTGGTAATATGAGTCAAACTAAAATAATTGGTAAAAAAAAATGTTTGAGTAATGAAGTCCAGGAAAGTTGTCAAATGATGAGACTTTTCAAGAACATTAGTAGAGTCCACACTCTGGAGTCTAAAGACGTGGGCATGTGGACTGGGTTTTGTCTGAATAATTGTTTGGTATGTGATGATAAAGTCCTGGAATTAATTGTGAAATGGGGTAAAATGTGTTTTACTGCTGAAAATTTTCTCTTTATTACTAGTCCAAGAAAAAAAAATTATTGAACAGAAATATAAAAGTAAAGTATTTGCAAAATTAAAAAAAAGCTGCTACCACACAGTTTGGTGTAATTTATTTATGCCAATTAATAATTGAGGGATGTGTGGTAGGTTTCAAAACAGGGGGAGATGCAAAGGCCTGGTTGGGAGGGGCACATGGGGCAGTAGTACCGGGAATCACTCCTTGTGCCGTGCTTTCTACAAACACGGCATCTTTTTTGGGGATACCTTTGGGTGGGAGTGTAAGGGATGGGGTGAATGAAATGACGCTCGGAAAGTCTCCGGACATCCTCTGACTCGAAGGCTTCCTCCTGTGCCTCCGAGTCAAAGAGGAGGCTCTCAATAATTTTCTCCTGGTATTGGAGGAAAGAGAGCGGTCCTTGAGATTTTTTATAGAGGATGAAGCTATTATAGGTAGCAACCTGTAGGAGATAGATTGCTACCTTTTTATACCAGGTCCTGGTTTTCCGCTTCACTAGATAAGGCTGAAGCACCTGGTCAGACAGATCTACACCTCCCATGAACTTATTGTAGTCTGCGACACAGAGCGGCTTCTGTTTGTCCCTGGTGGCGCCCCTGTCCCTGACCGTCACAGTGGTGTCCGCATGCAATGTGGTGAGCATGAAAACGTCCTTGCGGTCTCTCCATTTTATGGCAAGAAGATGGTCACTTGCCATTGAGGAGGACGCACCCTTCTCCACACGTTTAGACACCAACTGTGAGGGTAGACCAACTCTGTTTTTTCTGATTGTTCCACAGGCCCCTGTGTTTGCAGCGTGGAGGGATTTAGAAAGGGGGACACCGGTGTAGTAATTATCGGTATACACGTGATGGCCTTTCTCAAGGAAGGGGGTCATTAGCTCCCAAACAATTTTGCCAGGGATGCCAATTGCCTGGGGGCAGTTTGGGGGGTTGATTTGGCGATCCCTCCCTTCGTAAATGAGAAAGGTACACGTGTAACCGGTTGTGCTTTCGCACATTTTGTATAATTTTATACCATATTTGGCACGCTTGGAGGATATAAATTGGCGGAAAGACAGACGGCCCTTATAGCTCATAAGGGACTCGTCTATAGAAACATTTTTGTCAGGGGTATACGAATTTAGGAAGGTAGTTTTTAGAAGGGATATTAGGGGTCTCAATTTATAAAGTCGGTCATAGTTTGGGTCATTTCTTTGGAGGGCTTGGGAATTATCGTTAAAGTGCAGGAATCGCAAAAGGGTCTCATATCGGGATCGGGTCATGATGGCTGCAAACACAGGGGTGCTGTGCACTGTTTTTGTTGCCCAGTACGAGCGGAGTGTAGGTTTTTTCACTAACCCCATGTTAAAAGTAATGCCCAAAAATTTTTTAAGTTCGGGGACATTTGTGGGGATCCAGGAGCGGGAATGGATGGAGGTAGGATGTTGGGATATATGTTGACGGGCATATAAATTGGTTTGGTGGACAAATAATTGGAGGACTTCTGGGGTAACATAAATTTGGAAAAAATCTAATGGGGTAAAATTTGTGACATTTACATTTATACCGGGGGTTGCTACAAATGGAGGAATTTGAGGGGAGAAGGACGGGTCAGGATACCATAGTGGCCGGGGAAGGGCACTACTTGGACCTGCCTCTGACGTTTCAGCAGTGACGACCGACTCCGCTACCATCGGGCTGTCAGATCCCGAGGAGGAAGCCGAGTCGTCACCATCCGAAAATCGCTCGATTTCAGAGGCAGACTCTGTATCCGAGCCTGAACTGCCGGAAGCAAGAAGCATGTATGCCTGCTCGGCGGTAAATGTTCTCTGCGCCATTACGGTATTTTTCACTGCCTAGCAAAAAAAAGAAAAAAAAAATACTACAATTTTTTTTTTTTTAAATTTTTTGAAAATTTTTTTTTAGATTTTTTTAACCCTAACCCTGATCCTAACCCTGATCCTAACCCTGATCCTAACCCTGATCTAACCCTGATATAAGAAAAAAAAAAATCTAAAATAAAAATTCTAACTAAGGGGGGATTCTGACGGAGGTGATGAAGATATTTGGGGGGGGGATATTTTGGGTGAGGATATTGGGGATGAGGATGAGTGATTTATAATAAAAATTGGTGGGTTTTTTTTCTGACAGAAACGGCAGCAAATGTAGTCTCTCTCTCTCTTCTCTCCCAGATCAACTACAAGGGAGAGAAGAGGGAGGCAGACCCAAATGCTGCCATTTCCAAAATATTTGGGGTATTTGATCACTGTGATAGGGTCTAACACAGTGATCAAATGTCAGGAACCAATGAAATTAATTCCTGACGTTGCTAGGTGGAAGGAGGCAGACTTTGGCGGTCGAACTGCGCATGCGCCCGCCATTTTACACGGACACGAGAAGGAGGGGGGCCGGGGGAATGCCGTGGGAACTCGGTAACGAGACCCAGGTACCGGGGGGGACCGAGAGGGACCGGACAAGGACCATTCTCTCACATTTGACTGTTAGATCACGTCAAATGTGAGAGAAACCATTAAAATCCATTAAAAACCGGCATTTCATTTTGCTGGTACATGCTTGCCGTTATTCGGTTAATAACGGCGATCACCGTACCTTTAAATGAAAAAACCGGCCTGAACCGTAATCTCCAGGGTCTCAGCTACCCCCGGCAGCTGAGACCCCGGAAATTTTCCGACTCTGGGGGGCGCTAGACCCTTTTTTCCGAGCGCCGTTAAAAAGCGGCGGATCGGAAAAAGTACCCTAATATGTCGCCGTTAAAAGGCGTATCGGCGGTCGTTAAGGGGTTAAGATAATGTAGCAGGTTTTACTAGTAACACCAAATGTGGCATCACAAGCTACTATATGTGGTATGTCCACTAACAAACCCACAGGGATCTTTCTGAGGAATCTGGAGGCTGTACAGTGAAGAACACAGCATAAGCAGTCCTTGGCTCATCCCTTGTATAAAATTGTATGAAACATCATATACACCCCAGATTGATATCCACAGTGCCTACAAGTAGTATTCCTTCTGCTGCAGATTTAGCAGGTTTGATAAGATGCAAATAAGTTAGAGCCTGCAAACTTCAAACAAGAGCAGGATTTATTAACAGATGCATAAATCTTACAAACCAATAAGTTATGTTGCTCAGTTAAATTTTAATACATTTTCAACATAAAAGTGTGGGTCAATTATTATTCAACCCCTAGGTTTAATATTTTGTGGAATAACCCTTGTTTGCAATTACAGCTAATAATCGTCTTTTATAAGACCTGATCAGGCCGGCATAGGTCTCTGGAGTAATCTTGGCCCACTCCTCCATGCAGATCTTCTCCAAGTTATCTAGGTTCTTTGGGTGTCTCATGTGGACTTTAATCTTGAGCTCCTTCCACAAGTTTTCAATTGGGTTAGGTCAGGAGACTGACTAGGCCACTGCAACACCTTGATTTTTTCCCTCTTGAACCAGGCTTTGGTTTTCATGGCTGTGTGCTTTGGGTCGTTGTCTTGTTGGAAGATGAAATGACGACCCATCTTAAGATCCTTGATGGAGGAGCGGAGGTTCTTGGCCAAAATCTCCAGGTAGGCCGTGCTATCCATCTTCCCATGGATGCGGACCAGATGGCCAGGCCCCTTGGCTGAGAAACAGCCCCACAGCATGATGCTGCCACCACCATGCTTGACTGTAGGGATGGTATTCTTGGGGTCGTATGCAGTGCCATCCAGTCTCCAAACGTCACGTGTGTGGTTGGCACCAAAGATCTCGATCTTGGTCTCATCAGAACAGAGAACCTTGAACCAGTCTGTCTCAGAGTCCTCCAAGTGATCATGAGCAAACTGTAGACGAGCCTTGACATGACGCTTTGAAAGTAAAGGTACCTTACGAGCTCGTCTGGAATGGAGACCATTGCGGTGGAGTACGTTACTTATGGTATTGACTGAAACCAATGTCCCCACTGCCATGAGATCTTCCCGGAGCTCCTTCCTTGTTGTCCTTGGGTCAGCCTTGACTCTTCGGACAAGCCTGGCCTCGGCACGGGTGGAAACTTTCAAAGGCTGTCCAGGCCGTGGAAGGCTAACAGTAGTTCCATAAGCCTTCCACTTCCGGATGATGCTCCCAACAGTGGAAACAGGTAGGCCCAACTCCTTGGAAAGGGTTTTGTACCCCTTGCCAGCCTTGTGACCCTCCACGATCTTGTCTCTGATGGCCTTGGAATGCTCCTTTGTCTTTCCCATATTGACCAAGTATGAGTGCTGTTCACAAGTTTGGGGAGGGTTTTAATTAGTCAGAAAAGGCTGGAAAAAGAGATAATTAATCCAAACATGTGAAGCTCATTGTTCTTTGTGCCTGAAATACTTCTTAATACTTTAGGGGAACCAAACAGAATTCTGGTGGTTTGAGGGGTTGAATAATAAATGACCCTCTGAATAAACTTTTCACAATTTAAAAAAAAAATAAAAAAAAGAAATAACATTCTTTTTTGCTGCAGTGCATTTCACACTTCCAGGCTGATCTACAGTCCAAATGTCACAATGCCAAGTTGATTCCGAATGTGTAAACCTGCTAAATCTGCAGGGGGTTGAATACTACTTGTAGGCACTGTATATAACTGTCATAAAACTGTCAGCTCATCATGCAAAAAAAGAAAACCCTTTCACACGGCTCAGTTGATGGAAAATGAAATGTCTATTAAAAAATGGAGACACAAACCAAAACAATATTTGATCAAATTTTAGATTCCACTTAAATGAAAAAACAATTTGAGCAAATCTAGTATCTATGTAATTTTACTGATCTGATCATGATTCAGGCCTAAAACACACTTCCGCAAAAAAAACATCCGTATGACACGGTCTGTTTTTCGGGTCCGTGTTCCGTATTTTTGGGGCGTTTCTCCGGTACGTATGGCATCCGTGTGATGGTGTATGCGAGCCGTGTGTACGTGTGGAATGTCCGTATTGACACAAAATACGTACGTGTGCAGTCCGTATGCCGTCCGTTTGTTCAGATCCGTATTTTCACACAAATAACCTTGTTAGCCCTTCTAAATGTGCTCCTGGTGTGAAATTGGTCAATTAACTACCCAATTTGTTTAGTTTGTATAAAAAACCTTTAAAAACATGGCTTCAGAGCTAATTCTCACATTAGACACACTCCAAAATGTCTCTCTCCAATGAAGCAACCATGTATTTGCTCTGGTTGATATCTAGGAGATTTGGGGTTAGGCGACATATGATTGAAGAAGAGCCACCACGGGAGAAAAGGATGTGGATTCACCCCCTTGTGAAGCGCAGGAAAACACATGGGCATTTTAATATTTTATATAGAGAAATGTGGAAATTTCCTCCTAAATTCCAAGCCTACTGCTATCTCACCATGAATTAATTTGACAACATCCTTGGCCTTGTGTACCATCGTTTGAAGCATCAGGACTAGAGATGAGCGAACCAGCCGTGGTTCGGCTCGAGTTCGGTTCGTCGAACGGAGGTCTCGTTCGAGTTCAGTTCGGCGAACGTTCGACGAACCGAACTCGAACCAATAGGAAATATTGGGAGGCAATCACAAACACATAAAAACGCATTATAAATGTACACATACAGTTAATAAACATTGCCATAACACTTACCGGTCCCCGCGATCCCTCCTGCACTCTGTCTCCTGCCGCTATTCCATCCGATGAACGCTGAATCCTCCCGGTAACCAGCACTGCCAGCAGTGATGCAGGACTCATCGTGACGTCAAAATAGCCATGTGACCAGTCACGTGGCTATTATTTCATTGGCTACAGACTGGTCACATGACTCTGACGCGTCATGTAGGACCTGTCATTGCACTCTCCGGTACACGGTGCACATTTGTGTATCGCCGTGTACCGGCGACATGCTCTAGCACACGGTCGACTCCCCATTCCGTTAGGGACCGGCTGACACAGCCGGTCATTAACGGAGATCACCATTGCCATAGCAATGCAGTTAGCGGTGACGTCACCGCTAACCGCGGCTCCGGGAATCACATGATCGGAGCCCTGTTGCTATGGTAACGCGTCTGTCAGCGTTACCGCTGTTACCGCTAGCAGCACTGATCTCTCACGGAGTGAAGGCTGCACGCTGCTTCCCGTGCAGCCTTCACGGAGTGAAGGCTGCACGGGAAGCAGCGTCTTCCCCCATGCAGCAGTGATGTAGCAGAGCTGCATTTGTTGAATGAGAAAGATAGAAGACCATTTGTCGTGGAGGGCTGACAGGGGGTAATAAAGATGGAGTCTCTAATGTGTCTGTGTATTTATTTCTATTAAAGTATTTTTTCTCTGTGTGGTGTTTTTTTTAACCCTTTATTGGAGATTCTTAATGGCTGGGTCAAACGTGCCTGACATTAAGAATCTCTGGCTTAATACTGGCTAGAAAAACAAAGCCAGTATTAACTCATGATTACCCAACAAGCCACCCGGCTCCAGGGCTGTTGGAAGAGTTGGATACAGCGCCAGATGATGGCGGTTCTATGAGAGCGCCATTTTCTGGGGCGGCTGCGGACTGCAATTCGCAGCAGAGGCGCCCAGAAACCTCGGGCTAACCTGTGCTGTGGATTCCAATCCCCAGCTGCCTAGTTGTACCTGGCTGGACACAAAAATGGGGCGAAGCTCACGTCATTTGTTTTTTAATTATTTCATGAAATAAGTGAAATAATAAAAAAAACGGACTTCCCTATATTTTTGGTTCCCAGCCGGGTACAAATAGGCAACTGGGGGTTGGAGGCAGCCCGTGGCTGCCTGCTGTACCTGGCTAGCATACAAAAATATGGCGAAGCCCACGTCATTTTTTTGGTGGGCAAAAAACTTCTGCATACAGTCCTGGATGGAGTATGCTGAGCCTTGTAGTTCTGCAGCTGCTGTCTGCTCTTCTCCATACAGACAGACAGCAGCTGCAGAACTACAAGGATCAGCATACTCCATCCAGGACTGTATGCAGAAGTTTTTTGCCCCCTGAAAAAATTATGTGGGCTTCGCCATATTTTTGTATGCTAGCCAGGTAAAGCAGGCAGGTACGGCTGCCCCCAACCCCCAGTTGCTTATTTGTACCCGGCTGGGAACCAAAAATAAAGGAAAGCCCTTTTTTTATTATTTCATGAATTTCATGAAATAATTAGAAAACAAATGACGTAGGCTTCACCCCATTTTTGTGTCCAGACAGGTACAACTAGGCAGCTGGGGATTGGAATCCGCAGCACAGGTTGGCCTGAGCTTTCTGGGCCCCACTGCTGCGAATTGCAGTCTGCAGCCGTCTCAGAAAATGGCACTTTCATAGAAGCGCCATCTTCTGGCGCTGTATCCAACTCTTCCAGCACCTGCCTGCTATACCTGGCTAGCATACAAAAATATGGCGAAGCTCACGTCCTTTTTTTCTATTTTTTTGCCAAAAAAAATAAAAAATGCTTCCCTGGATTTTCCATTGCCAGTGAAGGTAACACCAAGCAGTGGGGGTTAGCAGACAGTAGCTGCTTGGATTACCCTTAGTTAGCAATACAAAAAATGCAGCGGGAGCCCATATATATTTTTTTAATTATTTATTTAAATAACTAAAAACAAAAAGGGCTTTCCTGTATTTTGATTGCTAGACATCACAGTGCTGTAAAAATAAATCTTTAAAAAAAATGACGTAGCGCTAAATGACGTAGCGCTCCGCGGTATTTTTGATTCTCAGCGCAGATAAAGCAGACAGCTATGGGTTGCCACCCCCATCTGCCTGCCGTTACCTTGGTTGGCAATCAAAATACAGGGAAGCCCATTAATTTTTTCTATTTAAAAAATAGTTAAAAAAAATGACGTTGGGTCCCCTCATTTTTGATAGCCAGCTAGGGTAAAGCAGACGGCTGCAGCCTGCAGACCACAGCTGGCAGCCTCACCTTGGCTGTTAATCCAAAACTGAGGGCACCCCACGCTGTTATTTTAAATTCAATAAATAATTAAAAAAAAAACACGTAGGGGTCCCCCCAAAATTGGATCATCAGCCAAGGTAAAGCAGACAGCTGGGGTCTGATATTCTCAGACTAGGGAGGTCCATGGTTATTGGACTCTCCCCAGCCTAAAAATAGCAGGCCGCAGCCGCCCCAGAAGTGGCGCATCCATTAGATGCGCCAATCCTGGTGCTTCGCCCCAGCTCATCCCGTGCCCTGGTGCGGTGGCAAACGGGGTAATATATGGGGTTAATACCAGATGTGTAATGTCACCTGGCACCAAGCCCTGGGGTTGGTGAGGTCAGGCGTCTATCAGATACCCGACATCACCAACCCAGTCAGTAATAAAAAAAAATAGACGACAAACACATTTTTATTTGAAAAAACACTTCCCAATACATTCCCTCTTTAACCAATTTATTAGAAAGAAAAACAAATCCAGGTCTGCTGTAATCCAAGGGGTTGCCATGACGATCCACACTGTCCCAGTCAATGAAGAGCAGGATGTTCCCCATTGGCTGGGAGAGCGGTGCAGTGACCTGAGCTAACATCAATGGGTCAGCCCAGGTCACTGCAGGGGATGACAAGTGCTGCTGTCAGCGAGGTACAATACCTGCGCTGATCTCCTGCACACTGACTTCAATCATATTCACAGCCAAGTATCGCGAGCGGCCCGTGACGTCACCGCTAGTCAGTCTCGGGTCGGAAGTGAGAGAAGGTGATGTGACAAGCGGCGGCCATGGAGGACAGTGACAGCGCTGAGGTCTGGACTTCATCACCGCAGGTAAGCCGAGCGGGACAATGTGTGCAGAGTGCCAGGTGGGTGGAGCCTAGTGGGGTAATGTGTACAGAGAGTCAGGTGGGTGGAGCCTAGCGGGACCATGTGTGCAGAGTGACAGGTGGGCGGAGCCTAGCGGGGTAATGTGTGCAGAGTGACAGGTGGGCGGAGCCTAGCGGGGCATTGTGTGCAGAGTGCCAGGTGGGTGGAGCCTAGCGGGATTATGTGTGCAGAGTAACAGGTGGGCGGAGCCTAGCGGGACAATGTGTGCAGAGTGACAGGTGGGCGGAGCCTAGCGGAGCCATGTGTGCAGAGTGCCAGGTGGGCGGAGCCTAGCGGGACCATGTGTGCAGAGTGCCAGGTGGGCGAAGCCTAGCGGGGTAATGTGTGCAGACTGTCAGGTGGGTGGAGCCTAGCGGGACCATGTGTGCAGAGTGACAGGTGGGCGGAGCCTAGCGGGTAATGTGTGCAGAGTGACAGGCGGGCGGAGCCTAGCGGGCCAATGTGTGCAGAGTGCCAGGTGGGCGGAGCCTAGCGGAGCCATGTGTGCAGAGTGACAGGTGGGCGGAGCCTAGCGGGACAATGTGTGCAGAGTGCCAGGTGGGCGGAGCCTAGCGGGACCATATGTGCATAGTGACAGGTGGGCGGAGCCTAGCGGGACCATGTGTGCAGAGTGACAGGTGGGCGGAGCCTAGCGGGGTAATGTGTGCAGAGTGACAGGTGGGCGGAGCCTAGCGGGGCATTGTGTGCAGAGTGCCAGGTGGGTGGAGCCTAGCGGGACCATGTGTGCAGAGTGACAGGTGGGCGGAGCCTAGCGGGGTAATGAGTGCAGAGTGACAGGTGGGCGGAGCCTAGCGTGGCATTGTGTGCAGAGTGCCAGGTGGGTGGAGCCTAGCGGGATTATGTGTGCAGAGTAACAGGTGGGCGGAGCCTAGCGGGACAATGTGTGCAGAGTGACAGGTGGGCGGAGCCTAGCGGGACCATGTGTGCAGAGTGCCAGGTGGGCGGAGCCTAGCGGGACCATGTGTGCAGAGTGCCAGGTGGGCGAAGCCTAGCGGGGTAATGTGTGCAGACTGTCAGGTGGGTGGAGCCTAGCGGGACCATGTGTGCAGAGTGACAGGTGGGCAGAGCCTAGCAGGTAATGTGTGCAGAGTGACAGGCGGGCGGAGCCTAGCGGGCCAATGTGTGCAGAGTGCCAGGTGGGCGGAGCCTAGCGGAGCCATGTGTGCAGAGTGACAGGTGGGCGGAGCCTAGCGGGACAATGTGTGCAGAGTGCCAGGTGGGCGGAGCCTAGCGGGACCATATGTGCATAGTGACAGGTGGGCGGAGCCTAGCGGGACCATGTGTGCAGAGTGACAGGTGGGCGGAGCCTAGTGGGGTAATGTGTGCAGAGTGTTAGGTGGGTGGAGCCTAGCGGGACCATGTGTGCAGAGTGACAGGCAGGTGGAGCCTAGCGGGGTAATGTGTGCAGAGTGACTGGTGGGCGGAGCCTAGCGGGACCATGTATGCAGAGTGACAGGCGGGCGGAGCCTAGAGGGGTAATGTGTGCAGAGTGACAGGTGGGCGGAGCCTTGCGGGACCATGTGTGCAGAGTGACAGGTGGGCGGAGCCTAGCGGAACAATGTGTGCAGAGTGCCAGGTGGGCGGAGCCTAGCTGGACCATGTGTGCAGAGTGCCAGGTGGGCGGAGCCTAACGGGACCATGTGTGCAGAGTGCCAGGTGGGCGGAGCCTAGCGGGGTAATGTATGCAGAGTGACAGGTGGGCGGAGCCTAGCGGGGCAATGTGTGCAGAGTGTCAGGTGGGTGGAGCCTAGCGGGACCATGTGTGCAGAGTGACAGGTGGGCGGAGCTTAGCGGGGTAATGTGTGCAGAGTGACAGGTGGGCGGAGCCTAGCGGGACCATGTGTGCAGAGTGACAGGTGGGCGGAGCCTAGCGGGGCAATGTGTGCAGAGTGCCAGGTGGGCGGAGCCTAGCGGGACCATGTGTGCAGAGTGCCAGGTGGGCGAAGCCATGTGTGCTGGCAGCGAAGTGCGAAGTGGGTGGAGCCTAGCGGGGTCATGTGGCGCTGAGGACGTCAGTGTTGTGGACTGCTTGGCTGGGGACAGGTGAGTGTATGTGTGTGTGTGTGTGTGTGTGTGAGTGTGTGTGTATATGCCGCATGCAGGAGGGGGCGGAGTGAGCTGAGCGGGGAAGTATCGGCTTCCTGCACGTAACTAGGATAAATATTGGGTTACTAACCAAAGCGCTTTGCCTGGATACCCGATGTTTATCTTGGTTACCAGCTTCTGGCAGGCTGCCAGCGATGGCTCCTGCACACTGTAGCTGTAAAAAGCCCTGCTTTTTGCTGCTAGAACCGTTCTCGAACGTAACTAGAACTATCGAGCTTGAGCAAAAAGCTCAAGTTCTAGTTCGATCTAGAACACCCCCCAAAATCACTCGAACCGCGAACTGGAGAACCGCAAACTGCGAACCGCGCTCAACTCTAATCAGGACAGCTCTATGCGCCTTAGCATCTCCCCTGAGGAACAACTGTTGGTGACTTTACGGTAGGTGTTGTCATGTATACTCATGCTTTAACGGTTATATTGAAATACATGTTAAGTTGCTAAGGCATCATTTTGTAGATCCCTTAACCATAGTGCAATTTAAAATTAAAATCTGAGAAGTCCCATCTACCATTCTATCTCTACCAAAATTGAAGAAACAAGAGGCTTAGGCTGCTTTCACATCTCCGGTTTCTGCAATGCGGCACACTCCGGCAATTTGCAGGAAAATCGCAACCGGTTTTTTTTGCTGCCGGTTGCGATTTTCCTGCATAGACTTTAATTAGTGCCGCATTGTGCCGCATGGCCTTGCGTTCCATCCGGTTTTTGCCGCATGCGGCAGATTTAGCCGATGCGGCGGCCGGATGGAACGTTGCCTGGCACGTTTTTTCATGCGGCAAAAAAAACCGCATCACGCCGCATTCGGCCGATGTGGCGCATTTTTCAATGCATGCCTATGGCGGCCGGATGCGGCGCGATGCGGCAATAACCGCATCCGGCCGCCGCATGCGTTTTTTGCCACTGTGCATGCTCTGTAGCATGCCGCAAGCGGCAAAAACCGGACTGGCCGCAAAGGAAAAACTTATGCAAAGGATGTGGTGTTTTCACCGCATCCGTTGCATAGCTTGCACAGCCGGATTGAGCCGCAGAGCTCAAGCCGGATGTGTGAAAGCAGCCTTAACTCAAATAAGCTTGTTTATTAAACACAAAATTAAATATTTTTCCAATATGGAAAGTAAAGATCACATATGCTTTTACCAACCAAAGAAATTATAAAACAACATACAAAGTATCTCGCCAGTCATTGGATGATACAAATATTTGGTGTGAAATGCAAATTACAGGAATAGTCAAAGTAATGTCATGTTTTTATTCTATTTCAGTTACCTAGCAACTGGGTAGAGTTGAGCGCGGTTCGTGGTTCGTGGTTCTCCAGTTCGCGGCTCGAGTGATTTTGGGGGCTGTTCTAGATCGAACTAGAACTCGAGCTTTTTTGCAAAAGCTCGATAGTTCTAGATACGTTCGAGAACGGTTCTAGCAGCAAAAAAAACAGCTAATTCCTAGCTGGCTTTCCGCTGTAATAGTGTAAGTCACTCTGTGACTCACACTATTATGACATTTCAGTGTATAGTGTGCGGGAACAGCGCATTCAGATCACTGCTGTATGGATAATGGCGATCGCCATTTATTTATTTTTTTTCCTTGTCTTCCTTCCCTAAGCGCGCGCGTGTAGTGGGGAGGGCCAGCTTGTCAGCCAATCCCAGAGACACACACAGCGAAGTGGACTTTTAGCCAGAGAAGCAACGGCATGTGTGATAGGAAGTCCATGTCACATGTCCCTGCATTATAAAACTGGACATTTTCCTCCAGCACGCCATTATCTGCCTTCTGCGTCCTTGGTGTCAGACATCACTGGCGCAGCTCCTATCGCCGATACAGCTGTATTACGCTCCATACACAGCGCTGGACAGCTTAAGGATAGCACTTTCTATCAGTCCTTTTAAGGGCTCATACCGGCAGGGTCAGAGCCATAGGTGACAGGTCCTGAAAACAGAGTTTAACAGCTACACAAGATGACAGCGTCTGTGTAGCTAAGGTCAGGGATTTCCTCGCTGCATTTCCCCATTAGGAGGGATAGAAAGGCAGGCTTCCTTTCCTCTACCCAGAGACCCACAACCCTGACACTGTACCCTCCTGCCCTTTGCACACTCAAACTCATTGTTACTAAGCCATTATACTAGCAAACACTGAGTGGCATCCTAAATGTGGCTATTGGACTTCTGTATAGTCCCAGTAGTGCAAAGATATTTGCAGCACGTCTGCCTGCATTGCACACTCAAACTCTTTATAACTAAGCCATTGTACTAGAAAACACTGAGTGAACCTAGTGGCATCCTAAACATGGCTATTGGACTTGTGTATAGTCCCAGTAGTGCAAAGATATTTGCAGCACGTCTGCCTGCATTGCACACTCAAACTCATTATAACTAAGCCATTATACTAGCAAACACTGAGTGAACCTAGTGGCATCCTAAACGTGGCTATTGGACTTCTGTATAGTCCCACTAGTGCAAAGATATTTGCAGCATGTCTGCCTGCATTGCACACTCAAACTCATTGTTACTAAGCAATTATACTAGCAATTTATGCTGCCAGTTTAAGGGCCGTAGTTGCATTGTCAGGGATATTTATTCTTTATTATTCTGCTGTTAATAAAGCTAGACCACCGCTGCAATCTACACCACCTCTCAATTTTTACTACCACATTTTCAGTGCACAATCTTGTCGCAATCAACATGAGTGGCAAAATGACAGATGCTGGTGGAAAGGGGAAGAGGCGTGGTGGAAAAGGAAAAAAAGGGTTTGTCCGTGGGGAAGGTGGCAAAGCTCCATTATCATCTGCTGAAGATAGACCATCTACCAGCAAAAGTAAGATGTCTACTACTTACCGTGGACAATCCGATGTGCTCCCTTTTTTACGGACACGAACAACAGGAACAAAGGTAGATGATGGCCAAAAAAGAAAAATGCTTGAATGGATCTCAAGTGGTCCAACAAGTGCCCTCTCAGCCACTTCAAGTACCGCATCCAAAAAACACCAGTCCTCTGAGTTGTCATCCCAATCAAACTTGCTTTCTCCCAGCTCTGAAGTCTCCATCAGCCCTGCACAGTATGGTGGAACTGAGATGGCTGAGTCTGCAGAGCTGTTCAGTCACACTATAGCCTGGGAATCAGAGGTCTGCTCCCAAGCTACAGTTAGTATAGACCAGGAAATGGTCTGCAGTGATGCCCAGAACCTTTGTGACTCTGATTCAGGCCGTGAGGACCAAGTTTCTAAGCATAATGTTGACCCTTTGTCACAAACTGTAACACCTGGGGTTATAGACAATGAGGAACATACTGATGACGATGAGACACAGATACCAGATTGGGATGACAACTTAAATATTCGGTCAGGGCAAGAAGAGGCTCGGTCTGAGGGGGAGGGGAGTGCAAACACAACAATTGATGATGAAGTTCTAGATCCCACCTACTGTCAACCCCTAGTCAGGCACTCGAGGAGGTCAACAGAGGCGGTGGAGGAGGATGCAACCGACGACGAAGTTACCTTGCGCCTTCCTGGACAGAGTTGGAGCACTGGTAGCACGTCTACAACTGCATCATCAGCCACCACTCTGCCTCTGAGCACTAGTCGGGGGGGGCTCAGCAGGTCGCATGCCCTCTAAGCGTTGCCTAGCCTGGTCCTTTTTTGAACTAGAAAAAGATCGCCCAAATTATGTGATGTGTAAAATTTGTCGTGATTCTGTTAGTAGAGGTCAAAACCTCAGCAGTTTGACAACTTCTTCCATGAATCGTCACATGAATAAATATCATAGGTCCCGGTGGGAAGCTCACCGTGCTGCAATGCGGCCTAGCGGAGCGAACCATCCACGGCCTGCCCCTTCCAGTGCATCCGCGCGCTCTTCATCTTCTAGGACTGTGGGGACAGCTGTCACACCTGATTTTCCACGCACAACTTCCACCACTGTAACCGCAACAGGCAGTTTGCGTGGTAGGTCGTCAGTTGGTTTGGAAGGGGAAACAAGTGAATGTGTACAGCTCTCTCAGACATCGATAGCACCAACGTTGGATGAAGGCAACATCATGTCTCCGCCTGCACTTTCCTCACAAACCTGCATTTTTCCAGGGACACCCCACTCAATACCGTCTACACACAGCAGCCAGATCTTTGTCCCTCAGATGTGGTCAAATAAAAGGCCATTATCTGCGACCCATGACAAAGCTAAGAGGTTGACTTTATCCCTCTGTAAGCTCTTGGCTACCGAAATGCTGCCTTTCCGCCTGGTGGACACACAGGATTTTAGAAACCTGCAAGTATGTAATTCATTATTCACATGTTCAAATTGGCAAGTAGCATTTTTCATTGTATATTCCAATATTTTTCCATATGCTTGAGGTATTATACCATTATCTATGTTTGATGTGCAGCCTTATCCTTTGTATAGTATGTATTTTTTGGCTTGCACTCATAATATATATATTAGTGCTCACTTCAGTTATCCTATTCAGTTATATGTAGTTTTTTTTCTGGACGTGAACACAGCTCCGCCCCTTTCGGCCATGTTTTTTCCATCTCCTATATAAGAAAGTCCTTAGTTACCCCTCTCCACCCACAGCAGTTTTTAATTGCAATGAGATGACACACAGTTAGGGTCACAGAGCTAGGGACCCCAATATAGAGATATACCTTGACGAGGTCTTGGGGCTCAGTTACATTGATCAATGCGATTGCTAAATATCTCCTTATTCCTAATATTCATGGCAAGTATGCAATTCATTATTCACATGTTCAAATTGGAAAGTAGCATTTTTCATTGTATATTCCAATATTTTTCCATATGCTTGAGGCATTATACCATTATCTATGTTTGATGTGCAGCCTTATCCTTTGTATGGTATGTATTTTTTGGCTTGCACTCATAATATATATATTAGTGCTCACTTCAGTTATCCTATTCAGTTATATGTAGTTTTTTTCTGAATGTGAACACAGCTCCGCCCCTTTCGGCCATGTTTTTTCCATCTCCTATATAAGAAAGTCCTTAGTTACCCCTCTCCACCCACAGCAGTTTTTAATTGCAATGAGATGACACACAGTTAGGGTCACAGAGCTAGGGACCCCAATATAGAGATATACCTTGACGAGGTCTTGGGGCTCAGTTACATTGATCAATGCGATTGCTAAATATCTCCTTTTTCCTAATATTCATGGCAAGTATGCAATTCATTATTCACATGTTCAAATTGGCAAGTAGCATTTTTCATTGTATATTCCAATATTTTTACCTTTTGCTTGAGGCATTATACCATTATCTATGTTTGATGTGCAGCCTTATCCTTTGTATAGTATGTATTTTTTGGCTTGCACTCATAATATATATATTAGTGCTCACTTCAGTTATCCTATGCAGTTATATGTAGTTTTTTTTCTGAATGTGAACACAGCTACGCCCCTTTCGGCCATGTTTTTTCCATCTCCTATATAAGAAAGTCCTTAGTTACCCCTCTCCACCCACAGCAGTTTTTAATTGCAATGAGATGACACACAGTTAGGGTCACAGAGCTAGGGACCCCAATATAGAGATATACCTTGACGAGGTCTTGGGGCTCAGTTACATTGATTAATGCGATTGCTAAATATCTCCTTTTTCCTAATATTCATGGCAAGTATGCAAATCATTATTCACATGTTCAAATTGGCAAGTAGCATTTTTCATTGTATATTCCAATATTTTTCCATATGCTTGAGGCATTATACCATTATCTATGTTTGATGTGCAGCCTTATCCTTTGTATAGTATGTATTTTTTGGCTTGCCCTCATAATATATATATATTAGTGCTCACTTCAGTAATCCTATTCAGTTAAAGCTAAGAGGTTGACTCTATCCCTCTGTAAGCTCTTGGCTACCGAAATGCTGCCTTTCCGACTAGTGGACACACAGGATTTTAGAGACCTTATGTCTGTCGCTTTGCCCCAGTATCAGATGCCTAGTTGCCACTACTTCTCTAAGAAAGCTGTGCCCGCGCTACACCAGCATGTCGCACACAACATCACCGCTTCCTTGAGAAACTCTGTGTGTGAACGGGTGCATTTCACCACCTATACTTGGACCAGTAAGCATGGACAGGGACGTTACATGTCACTGACTGGGCACTGGGTAACTATGGTGATAGATGGTGAAGGGTCTGCTGCACAAGTCTTGCTGTCCCCACGACTTGTGTGTCAATCCTCTGTCTGTCCAAGTTCCGCCACTGCTTCTGCCTCCTCCACCTCATCTGGGTCCTCCACCTCCGCCCCAAGCCTGCCTGGTCAGGCCACCAGTGTTCTTACTGCGCAGAAGAAATCACGCACCCCTCATTACTATGCTGGCAGCAGAGCGCAACGTCATCAGGCGGTCTTTAGCTTGACATGTCTTGGGAATAAGAGTCACACAGCTGAGGAGTTGTGGTCAGCTCTGCGGTCCGAGTTTAATAAATGGTTGTCTCCACTAAACCTGCAGCCTGGTAAGGCCGTGTGCGACAATGCTGCAAACCTGGGTGCGGCCCTTCGCCTGGGCAAGGTGACACACGTACCTTATATGGCTCACGTGTTGAACCTTGTTGTCCAGCAATTTTTAACACACTATCCCGGCCTAGATGGCCTTCTGACCAGGGCACGAAAACTGTCTGCTCACTTCCGCCGTTCAAGCGCCGCAGCTGAGCGACTTGCATCGCTCCAGAAGTCTTTCAGCCTGCCGGTTCATCGCCTGAAATGCGATGTGCTGACACGCTGGAATTCGACTCTCCACATGTTACAGCGACTGTGGCAGCACCGCCTAGCCCTGGTTCAATACGTCATGACGTATAGCCTGGGCCAACGAGATGCAGAGGTGGGGCAGATCACCCTGATGGAGTGGTCTCAGATCAAGGACCTATGCACCCTTCTGCACAGTTTCGACATGGCGACGAATATGTTTAGCACTGACAATGCCATTATCAGCATGACAATTCCAGTCATTTACATGCTGGAGCACACGCTAAACACTATTCGGAGTCAGGGGGTGGGACAACAGGAAGGGGAGGAACTACAGGAGGATTCATATGCGCAAGGGACAACAACATCACCAAGGTCCAGACGTTCATCATCACCAACGCAGCAGGCATGGGACCATGGGGGACAGGGATCAACAAGGGCGCATAGTAGCAGGCGAAATGTTGAGGAAGGTGCAGGAGAACATGAAGAAATGGAGGACAAACTGTCCATGGACATAGAAGACTCAGCGGATGAGGGAGACCTTGGTCAAATTTCAGTTGAAAGAGGTTGGGGGGAGATGTCAGAGGAAGAAAGAACGGGTAGCACCTCTATGCCACAAACACAGCGTGGACTTGGTCCGCATGGCTGCGCAAGACACATGAGTGCCTTCTTGTTGCACTACCTCCAACATGACCCTCGTATTGTCAAAATTAGAAGTGATGATGACTACTGGATTGCCACACTATTAGATCCCCGGTACAAGTCCAAATTTTGTGACATAATTCCAGCCATAGAAAGGGACGCACGTATGCAGGAGTATCAGCAGAAGCTGTTACTCGATCTTAGCTCGGCTTTTCCACCAAACAACTGTGCAAGTGCAGGGAGTGAATCTCCCAGTTGTAACTTGACAAACATAGGACGGTCTCGTCATCTTCAACAGTCTACCCATACCAGTAGGACTGTATCTGGTGTTGGTAACAGCAATTTTATGGAATCTTTTCATAATTTTTTTAGACCCTCCTTTGCAAGGCCACCAGAGACAACAAGTCTGACACATAGTCAACGGCTGGAGAGGATGATACAGGAGTATCTCCAAATGAACATCGATGCCATGACTTTGCAAATGGAGCCTTGCTCATTTTGGGCTTCAAATCTAGAAAAATGGCCAGAGCTCTCCAGTTACGCCTTGGAGATTTTGTCGTGTTCAGCTGCCAGCGTTGTCTCTGAACGTGTCTTCAGTGCTGCTGGGTGTGTGCTGACAGATAAGCGCACGTGTCTGTCCAGTGACAATGTGGACAGACTAACGTTCATCAAAATGAACAAGTCATGGATCCACCAGGAATTTACTACCCCTGTGTCATGCTGGGGAGAGTAAATGCTTGTGGATTTGGAATGTGCTTGATGCAAATTTAGCTGTGAAGTGTACAACTAGGGCACAAGTGCTGCCACTGAATGGGTGGGTGTGTGTGGGGCAAAATATTTGGAATAAGGGACACTCCGCTTGGAGTAACCCTTGCTTACATTGTTTTTAAAAGAAGCCAAGATGAACAGAGCTGGGATCAGTAAAGACTTTGCTACCTACCCCGGTGTCATCCTGGGGACGGTTAAGTATGGCGCATTTTTGAATGTGCTTGATGCAAATCTAGCTGTGAAGTGTACAACTAGGGCACAAGTGCTGCCACTGAATGGGTGGGTTTGCGTGGGGCCCAATTTTTGGAAAAAAGGGAGACTCCGCTTGGAGTAACCCTTGCTTTTATTGTTTTTAAAAGAAGCCAAGATGAACAAGTCATGGTTCAGCAAAGACTTTGCTACCTACCCCGGTGTCATCCTGGGGACGGTTAAGAATAGCGTATTTTTGAATGTGCTTGATGCAAATCTAGCTGTGAAGTGTACAACTGGGGCACAACTGCTGCCACTGAAGTGGTGGGTGTGTGTGGGGCCCAATTTTTGGAATAAGGGACACTCCGCTTGGAGTAACCCTTGCTTACATTGTTTTTAAAAGAAGCCAAGATGAACAGAGCTGGGATCAGGATAGACTTTGCCACCTACCCCGGTGTCATCCTGGGGACCGTTAAGTATGGCGTATTTTTGAATGTGCTTGATGCAAATCTAGCTGTGAAGTGTACAACTGGGGCACAACTGCTGCCACTGAAAGGGTGTCTGTGTGGGCCAAATTTTGGAAAAAAGGGAGACTCCGCTTGGAGTCACCTTGCGGTGTTTTACATGATTTTAGAAGGGCATGCCATGCCTAAATCTGTTTCTCATCCTCTTTTTCCTCGTAACACTGCTTTGTTTTCACATGAGAATTTGTCCTTGTCACTTTCCCATGTGTTTGCGTTGTGTTGTGTCTTGTTTATCAACTTTTGGACACCTTTGAGGGTGTTTTCTAGGTGTTTTTATGTGTTTGTGATTGCCTGCCATTGTTTCCTATGCAGTTCGAGTTTGGTTCGTCGAACGTTTGACGAACCGAACTCGAACGGGACCTTCGTTCGGCGAACCGACCTCGAGCCGAACCACGACCGGTTCGCTCATCTCTACAACTGGGCAATCTATCAGCAGTCTACATTTCGAATTCTTATTGGGAAGGTCCACAATTGGCAAGATTATCCTGCATACCTGCACTGTGCTTTGGGAGATCCTTAGGCATCATGTCATGCAGCTGCCTTCAACACAGGAATGGATGCACATTTCAGATGAATTTTTGGAGAAAACAGCTTTCCCAAATTGTATTGGTGCCATTGGCGGAAAACACATTAGAGTGAAGAAACCACCAAACTCTGCATCAAGATATTTTAATTATCATAAATATTTTTCTGTAGTTGTTTTGGCCGTGGTAGATATAAACTACTGCTTTTTATTTGCTGATATTGGGGCCTATGGCAGTGCCTCAGATGCACGCATTTTCAGAAGTTCACGTTTAGCAAGACGATTAATGTCTGATAGTTTAAAGTTTGCCTGCACCAAGACCATTGCCTGGTACTAATGGCTAAATTGTCCCTTATGTAATGGTTGCAGATCAGGGGTTTGCATTGTCTAGGCATTTGATGCGTCCATATCCCAGAAGGGGGCTGGACAGATCAAAAGCCCTATTTAATAGCAAATTGGCCAGGTCACGTTGCTATGTTGAACGTGCCTTTGGCATTTTGGCCTCAAGATGGCGCATTTATCAAACCACCATCCAACTCCAACCAAGCACCGTCAAGGCTGTCATTAAATCGACAGTAGTGTTACATAATTACTGTAGATTACATGAAAGCAATGATGAAGACATTGAGAAGTTGCCTGCTTTAAATGCACCATTTGTAGAGAATGGTAGTGTCAGAACCACTGTGTCCATTTCTGGTCTACAAGTGAGGAATCAGTTTAAAGAATATTTTAGTTTAAATCGCCATAGTCATGTATAATTTTGGCATTGTTATAGTTTTGTTTCACTTGGTTACATAAGCACAAACACATATGTATTACAAAAGAGAAAATGACCATACATAGGTATAATTTGAGGTTTTTTGGTTGGTTGGTTGTGTTTATGGTCCCCATAAGCTATTGTGATATAACTATATTGTTTTAACATCAGAAATTTTTGTTAATCTAAAAACAGTACTACTGAATGTACATGACTAATAAAATTATGGCAAATTTGATTTGAAAAAGTTAGTCCAGACTTATTATTTTACCTATGTATGTATGTTATCTTTTGCAAGACACCCTGTATTTTTTCTTTTTTTTTTAAATACAATTTTGTCAGGGACATTAGCCCATACAAAACACCATACTTTATTATGTAATAATGTCACGCAAACATAATTTGTTTGACACTATTGGAATACAAGTATGGGACCAGACCATATGCAGATACTGCATAGTGGCTGGATTTTTAATAATAAAGGTGTCTGAATGTTAGTGTAGTAGTTTATGTGCGTGCATTTTTTCCCTAAACCCAGTTTATTCTAATGGGTGGTCCAAACAACATGTCCAGAGCAAGGCATCATTCTAACAGGCTGGTATTGTTTTTGAAGTGACAGACTAATTGCTACTGTTTTTTGTAAATGAAAACAATCAAAGTAATGTGTTACATTTTGATATGTTTCCCCACCAGCAATACCCTAGAAAACATACCAAAATGTAATATAATACATACAATATCAATTATGATTCAACTAAATCCTCTAGGCTAGTGATGTTTTCCTGTGTAGGCTCCATTGCATTGACATCTACAGAATATGTTTGCTGCACAACAGTAGATGTTGTAGTGAGTGACTGATCAGTGTTTCCACTAGTAACAGTTGTTGTACTTGGAACAAATAATGAGGCAGTTGTTTGAGCAGATGGAAGACCAAGTGTAGGTGGTACATAATGATGTGTTGGAAGAGGCTGAGTATGTGTGTATGTGAAGTTAGATGGGTAAGTCTGTTGTTGAAAGTACTGTTGTTGTAGATTATTAGGAACATGATATGCTGTTGGTTGTTGAATCATTTGAGGTAGTCTATGAACATTACTAACAATACTAGGATAGTTAAAAGAGGTTTGCATTGGTGTCTTTTGGGGTATTTGTGGGACAAATGTTGGTTGTTGAGATGGCCTTTGTGTCACTAATGTACCTGTTTGGTGTGGGACAACTGTTGGCCTAATTTGTACATCAGTTACCATAGAAGAAGATGGACACTGTATATGTGTTTGTTGTACTACAGGATTTAGTTGGTTCATCTGTTTGGCTTTCCACAGTTTGTTGAGTTGTGTTTGTGTGTGGGCCACGTGGATTGGCTCTCCATTGTTCTATCACTTCAAAACAATAAATGGGTTCTGGCTCACGTTGGGTAGCAGATATTAGTGTTATTAAGGACGCCCTCAATCTGTCCTGCCTATCAGGTGCAACCAATGCAAGAGAGGGAGAAAGGGAGCTGCAAAATCTTTCTCCATCACTCTCTGGTATCAGTGAATTCATCATGTGTATAATTCTGGTATCAATGATATCTGGCAGGGAACGTAAATCTTCATAATGCCTATGTCTGCGACCACGGATAGATTGGGCTACTGTGCGCATGGTATTAGTTGATATTCTTGGCTGTGTGCCTGCATGTTGCTGTGGACTACTCTCCGCAAGAACTGGTGAAGGGCCACTTTGTTGCCCTGTAGACTGGCCTGCAATTACATTAGTGGATTGACTTGTGCCCAAACCAAAATCAGAGGACATTTCTTCTGCGTCTGGCTGACTGGTGTTGGGGATTGGTGGAGGTTGATATGAAGTAGGCTCCATCTCAGAAGCAGAGGTCGCTGTTAATACTGCTGACTGGGCTTCCTCACTATCTTCCAGGTTATCCTCTGTACTTTGATGACAAAAAAAAAAAGAAAATTAGTGTGTGCCTTTTAAATAAAACCACCATGTGATGTAATGGTAGAAACTTACTTTGGTACTTCCATAATGGGCATAAGGAAGCTCAGTTTTTAATAATGGACATATTTTTTCTTTTTTGCAGCGGCACCTGTGGTGGCCACAGGGTTATACTCTTTTCTGAACTGGTCACGGGCTGAGCGCCATCGCCGTTTGACAAGATCCACTGTAAAAAAAATAAAAAAAAATATAAAAAATAAGATCACAAATTCTAACAATTGTAGATTCCAAAAAATTAGACATTAGTCTTTTATTGCAGCAATTGTAAAAAATAGGAACACACATCCATGTGTATGAAAACAACAACCCATAACACTCATATAGTGACATAATAGCACAATAACCATGGGAAACAAAAAAAGTTCACCGGTAAAAATCTTAAACCACTGAATAATCATTCATCTCCTTATAATTTAAAAAAAAAATAAAAATAAACCTACAGTAAGCCATGAGCAACAAAATGACTACTAACCCATGAAGTGCCATATGTTCCACATATATTTTCCATTATACAATACACATTACTGTTACCATTCCAGACATGGTGACACCAAGGAACTTGCATAATAAACCAAACATAGAAATACAACTCAAAATGTATAGACAAATCACAGCACAATTGCAATAGACAAAGCACAGAAATGCAAACAAAACCAAACCGAAAACATGTTTAATAGTGGCTTCCCCACCCTGAAATGCCATTTGTGCATGCATAAAATACTTTGCAGACCACATATACAAATGCTGATGTCGCGGGCGGGGAGGAGGGTGTCAGCACACCGCGCTCACCCCTTCTGCTCGGGTCCGGCAGTTGCTCCTGGTGGCTCGAGCTGCGGGCCGGATCCCGGGGTGTCTCGAGCGACACTCCTCGCCCGTGAGTGAAAAGGGGGGGTGTTTGTTGGGATTATAGTTCGTGACGCCACCCACGGTTGTGGTGATGGCACCACCGCTGCTCAGTGTGGGGGTCCCGGGGATGGTGATGGGAGCAGCCAGGTGTTGTGTTGCCCCTCCGTGGGTAGGGGTTGGTGATCCCGGGGCCCGGTGAAGAGATGTGAAGTGTAGGGCCTGGAGGGCGCAGGGACGCGGGGGCAGCGCTGTGCCTTGCGGCACTGTGGTACTCACTCAGCCTGAGACACGGACACAGTTTGTACGGTAAACCAACGGCTGGTAGGACGGTCCCACAGACGGTTGCACCTGCACTCCCGGTAGGTGACGGTGACGTCTCTCTTCCTTGCACCTGTTTGACTGATGGTAGCGGTGGATTCCCTCCGGTTACCCGCTCCCCGGCTGCAATCTGGGCCGGAGGAGCTCTACACTTTGCCCGCAGGCGCTGGCCCTGGGGAAACTGGTGCCTTGGCGGTGGCGGTCTCTCCCCGGTAATGGTCGGGCTGTTGCCGTGAATCGGGACTTTGTTGCTGGGGGATCTGCGTCCCCGTCGCTGACGGATTCGGCAAATTGGGCGACTCCAAGCCTTGCCGGGGTCCGAGAGGCCCCTGCCCTGGTGCTGACTGTCCTTCGGAACACTGCTCCAAACCACCGGGCACACAGCCAACGGGGTCCTTCCAGGAACTTCCAAACGGTCCCCCTCCGGACAGTCACCGCCGTCGCTGACCTTGCTGTTCTAGCCCTACACACAGCTGGGCTCTCAGGCTTTGCACTCTCTCTGCGCTGTCTCCACTTCTTGCTTTCCTCCTTTTCCACTTTCCTTTCCTTACTTTCACTTCTGGTTGTTTACTCTAGCCCCTGCCTGGGCTAATCTGCTGTTCACTCCTTCATGTCCCTGACAGTTCTGCCTGGTAACTTCCTGCCTCCAGAGTTGTGAGCTCCTTGGTGGGCGGAGCCAACCGCCTGGCCCACCCCCTGGTGTGCATCAACAGACTCTTGGAGGAAGGCAACAAGGGTTTCTGGTTAGCAGGTGTGCCTACCTGGAGTGTGGGGTGTAGTGGTGTTGTTATCTGTGTCCCCTGGCTTGCCCAGGGCGACACATTCCCCCTTAGCAAAATGCAGACCGTCCGCGGGCTGCCGTCCTACACCGGTTTTATTTTTCTGTAAAAAGGGGATAACAGGGTTAAACATAACATAAGCATTTTCAATAAACTCTTCCCAAGACGGGAGGCACATTTTACTTTTTAACGTTTCAACGGTGTACGGTCACGGTTTCCGCTCTCTCCCACCCAAGTAACCTGGCCCTGATGCTGCCCCTAAAACCCAGGCAGCACCCCTTGACCCACAGTCCAGCACAAGTCACCCGAGCGGGATCTGTCCTTCCCTCCAGAGGGTAGCCACCGGTCCCTTTGGTGGCTGGGCCCTGGCCTGCTCTGCTCAGGGCCCTCCCTCCAACCTGCCTCTCCGGAGGCGGCATTGCGGAAACGGTAACGGTACCCAACATATTTACAAGCCACTAACGTTTGTGGTTGCCCTGCAGAGTTCACGGGCTTGTCCATGGATAGTTCCCATGCATTTTTAAACTTTAAACGGTCCCCACGGGGACAACGGTGCCGGCTCCTGCCGGTTGCTAATCACAGCTGACAATCAGGTGACTTCTCGGGTAATCATTTTCATCTTTCAAAACTTTCAACAAACTTTCAAACAAACAAAGCGCTGGTCCCTACGGGGACGGTGCTGCGGGCCTCCATTGCCCTACTCCGGTCCTGCTGCTGCTTCATCCGAGGGAGGGGGTGCAGAGCTCATCTTGCCCTCCGGGCTGCCCCTCAGCTTTACATCCAGGGCAAACCACCCCCTCTCTCCGCAGTGCCGAGTGTACCGCACCATGTCTCCCGGGATAAGATTGCGGCCAGGATGCTCTTCGGGCAGGTGAGCATGCACATCCCGCCGAGCTACAAATACCTCGGCCTCCAGGCCCGGCTCGTATATGAACCCGTAGCCCCGGCGGATATCGAATCGCCTCACCTGCCCCTCGTAGAACGGGCCCCGGACACGGAAGGTCGCTTGCCGCAGGTTCTCCTTTTCCCGTATGACTCGGGCCACCAGCTCGGCTTTCCTACGCTCCCTCTCCGCGATCTCCAGGCCCAGCTTGGTCGGCTCCCTGTCCCAGTATGGCTCCGGCGCACGGGTTGAGCCCGGCGGGACATTCAGCACGTTACCCACTGTCAGGAAGGTGGGTGGCGTATCCCGCGGTGTCATGGCCTTGGGCGCTGCCTTGCAGCAACAACCCGGCGCCACCTCAGCCGAGGTGTGGGGGATGGGCACAGGGGCTTTCCGCAGTTGGGCCTTCGGCTCGGTGCGGGTCATCGGCTCCGGCTTGGGGAACTGCTCGGGGACTGTCTCTGGCGCAATCTTCGGGGCCTTCCATGGCAATGCCTCCGGTTTGCTTCGGGCTCCGGCTACAGGTCGGTCCGCTGGGGCGGACGGGCTGGGTATCGCTACCGGTTGCGGTGGCAGCGGGCCTAGTGGCGGGGTCACGGCCTCCGAGACAGGTGGCGAAGGAGGCAACGGGGGGAGAGGGCTTGGACCGGGTCCCTCAGCCGCAGCGACCGGTCCCTCCGGGACATAGGGGCGTGGGTCACTCACCCTCCCTTCCTCCGCTTCCTCCTCGCGTCTCCGCACGGCTGCCAAAACGTCCGCCATGTCGGTCTCCCACTCCTCCAGGAGGAGCTGCATTTTGACCTGCAGCCTTAGATGGAGCTGCGCGGTCCGGATCTCCACCCACGCTGCGGTTCCCGGTGCGGGGGCCACGGTGTTTCGGGACGGCATCCACATGGTGTCTTTGCTGTTTGCTTCCAGGAACGGGATGTTTGCAGAGTCCTGGCGTCCCTGCTTTTATAGCGGCGACTACATGCCGCCAGCCGCCATCGCGTCCCCCTTAGCTCTTTCCGGCCCCTCCTCTCTCGGGGCGGAGTTTTGGCCTTCGCGCCTCTACTGCTCGAGAAGACGCTCGAGCGGGAACTTTTCGCGCCAAAGATGGCGGCTTCTGAAATTTTTCTGCCGGATACCTCCGGCGGTAACAAGGCGCACCTCTACCAGACGGCAGAGCGGTAAGATCCTGTTCGTGACGCCAAGTTGTCGCGGGCGGGGAGGAGGGTGTCAGCACACCGCGCTCACCCCTTCTGCTCGGGTCCGGCAGTTGCTCCTGGTGGCTCGAGCTGCGGGCCGGATCCCGGGGTGTCTCGAGCGACACTCCTCGCCCGTGAGTGAAAAGGGGGGGTGTTTGTTGGGATTATAGTTCGTGACGCCACCCACGGTTGTGGTGATGGCACCACCGCTGCTCAGTGTGGGGGTCCCGGGGATGGTGATGGGAGCAGCCAGGTGTTGTGTTGCCCCTCCGTGGGTAGGGGTTGGTGATCCCGGGGCCCGGTGAAGAGATGTGAAGTGTAGGGCCTGGAGGGCGCAGGGACGCGGGGGCAGCGCTGTGCCTTGCGGCACTGTGGTACTCACTCAGCCTGAGACACGGACACAGTTTGTACGGTAAACCAACGGCTGGTAGGACGGTCCCACAGACGGTTGCACCTGCACTCCCGGTAGGTGACGGTGACGTCTCTCTTCCTTGCACCTGTTTGACTGATGGTAGCGGTGGATTCCCTCCGGTTACCCGCTCCCCAGCTGCAATCTGGGCCGGAGGAGCTCTACACTTTGCCCGCAGGCGCTGGCCCTGGGGAAACTGGTGCCTTGGCGGTGGCGGTGTCTCCCCGGTAATGGTCGGGCTGTTGCCGTCAATCGGGACTTTGTTGCTGGGGGATCTGCGTCCCCGTCGCTGACGGATTCGGCAAATTGGGCGACTCCTAGCCTTGCCGGGGTCCGAGAGGCCCCTGCCCTGGTGCTGACTGTCCTTCGGAACACTGCTCCAGACCACCGGGCACACAGCCAACGGGGTCCTTCCAGGAACTTCCAAACGGTCCCCCTCCGGACAGTCACCGCCGTCGCTGACCTTGCTGTTCTAGCCCTACACACAGCTGGGCTCTCAGGCTTTGCACTCTCTCTGCGCTGTCTCCACTTCTTGCTTTCCTCCTTTTCCACTTTCCTTTCCTTACTTTCACTTCTGGTTGTTTACTCTAGCCCCTGCCTGGGCTAATCTGCTGTTCACTCCTTCATGTCCCTGACAGTTCTGCCTGGTAACTTCCTGCCTCCAGAGTTGTGAGCTCCTTGGTGGGCGGAGCCAACCGCCTGGCCCACCCCCTGGTGTGCATCAACAGACTCTTGGAGGAAGGCAACAAGGGTTTCTGGTTAGCAGGTGTGCCTACCTGGAGTGTGGGGTGTAGTGGTGTTGTTATCTGTGTCCCCTGGCTTGCCCAGGGCGACACACTGACATTACTAGAAAACTGCAATGAATACTTCAAAAGGCCAAATAAATACACTCTCCTGTTTGTGAGTCTCCAGTGTAGCTCAAAATGAGTCAGGCCCATTAATAAATGCCAAACCAACTATATAAATATGTTTCTAATCTGCCTACAGAATGTGCACATGTAGGTATAGACAGAAGCAATGCAAATATCTGTACTCACCATATCTATTTTTCTTTCCTGGGGTACATTGAGACCATCCATTCCTAGGGTAGACTATCTCTGCCACAGGCATCCATGCTCGCTCCACCATTAACCTGTCATGATAGCCATCAACACGTGTGTCCCACAGCTCTGGATGCCTCTCCACTTCTCCATTCAGCCTCTCTGTATCGATTCTGGGCGCCATGCTCAGTACCTGTGTTGTTCTCTGTGCTCAAAGTTCCCCTGCAGTGAGAGGACAGGTGCCCAGCTGCTGTCTGGCGTGCAAATGAGACAGGAAATGTATGTTTGGCGCCAGAATTAATGACCATCAATTGACCTGATAGATTGGTAACAAGTGTTTCAGATTTTGTGATGAAAAACGAACACGGACGATACATACTGAACGCGGACATACTCCGTGTGCGGTCCGTGCAGGCACGGACCCAAAGACTAAAGCGGGTCCGTCCCTGCGTGTTGCTGGCCACAAACGGACATGTCGTCCGTGTAGAAAAACGCACACACGTACCTACGACACGGACACACGTTCCGTGTGATTTTACGTACGTGTGCCATCTTCCATTGAATAACATGTGTCTCCGTGTGTACGTGTCTCCGGTACGTGCAAATACGTACTGCACACGTACAAATTACACGGATGTGTGTTGCGGGTCTCAGAGTGATTTTTACCACTCTAAAACCAAAACTCAAAATACAATGATGGAATTGCATTTTCTTCTCAAATTTACCACACTTGATTTTTTTCTCCCCATTTTCCAGCCAAACAGCTAAACGGGTTCTTCAAGCATAGAAAAAAAATGAAGTAATATAATGATGTCTTGTTAAGTAAATTCTTAAGTTCCCTTAATTAGCAAATCACAATAATGTTTTACGGAGATGTTTACTAAAGAACATTATAAGAAGCATATAGGGAGATAAGCTGAAGCTTCTCACACTAGAGGTGAATATAGGTTTTCCAGCTCCTAGGGCAAGAATTCTGTTTCACGACCACCCCTCACATGTGGTTTGAGTAGTCATCTTCTGACTGCTTATTCGTATGCACACTTACAGTCACATGTGAAGGAGCTGTTATTCATACTTCTCAATGTTCAGTGGAAAGCTGCTACCCTTACTTCAATGAGGGAAGCAAAAAGAGACGTTCAATGTCACATGACCATAAGCATGAAAATAAAATATGAGTGGAGTGGACATGTGATGCCTGCTGGAATCAGCAAAAAGAGCTGAATCATTACAGTCAGTATATTGCACACTGTTAGGATTGGTCGTGCTACAGTGTTTAGTTTTATAATTAAATGACTTGTCCAGGTTTGTGATTAAAGTCTGCAGTTACTGTGTGACTGCAGACTTTTGAATCCTCATATCGTGAACACTAAACACTTTTCAGATTGTCCCATGCTGGTGGCAAGAGTGGATGGGCATCTGAGAGCAAGAATGTGATTTGCATACTTTCGACCACATACTGACAAGACGTGTCCAGCCTCACTCAATTCACTTGCATTGTGAGAGACCAGGCATGTCTTTTTGGCCCGGAACTGCATGTATGTAAGTCACATACTTGCGAATTTGTGACCTTCCTCTCTCACCGCCGGCACCAGAGAATTCTGACATCGTTCAGTGAAACCTCTGCAAAAATTCAGAAATCTGCAGTCACATAGAATGACCCCTTTTATTCTCCTATCATACATAAAAACATAGTAACTTTTAACTTGTCATATGGTGCAATACTTTACTAACCTCTTACCGACATTGGACGTACTGGGTACGTCATACCTCATGTCGATATACTCACTGCCGGCTGCAGCGGGCTGCCAGTGAGTTTCGCACATATCAGCTGATTTGAACAGCTGACATGTGCGGCTATAAAGCATGAGTGGATCTCCATTCGTGCCTATTAACCCCTTACACCGTCCTGCTGTCAAAATGTGACAGTGCGGTGTACATCGCAGCCACGGTAAGCTCTCACTCACCCGGCTCTATCGGAAGTCAGATGATGTGATCACATGGAGCCGATGGTTTCCATGGTAGCACAGGGTCATGTGATGACTCCTGTAGATATCATGAGTCAATGCCCCTTACAGCCAGCAGAAAGCCATGTGTGAGAGGAGAGCAGCTTTTCTGCAGATCAGCACAATGCTGCTCTGATCTACAGAAAGGAACAAGCGATCAGACTGCTGAACCTTATAGTCCCCTAGGGGGACTACTAAAATAAACAAAAGTGAAAAAAAGTTTAAAAAAAACCCCCAAAAACTTAGAAGTTCAAATCACCCCCCATTCACCCCCATTGAATACTAAAGGGTTAAAAAAATAAAAATATACACTTATTTGGTATTGCTGCGTTCAGAAATGCCCAAACTATCAATATATAAAATCAATTAATCTGATCAGTAAATGGTGTAGTTGCAAAAAAATTTCAAACGACAAAATTACGTTTTTTGGTCGCTGCAAATTTTGCACAAAATGCAATAACAGGCGATCAAAACATAATATCTGTACAAAAATTATAGCATTAAAAACGTCAGCTCTAGATGCAAAAAATAATCTTTTGATGAGCCATAGGTCTCAAAGAATGAGAACGCTAAGTGCACCACTTTTTTGGACAAACAGCCAATTTTTTTTTAACCCCTTATATAACAGTAAACCTATTAATGTTTGGTGTCTGCAAATTTGTACTGACCTCAGGCATCACAACGACACATCAGTTTTACCCTATAGTGAACACAGTGAATAAAATCATGCAATTGCAGGTTTTTTTTAAATTTTTCCGCACTTGGAATTTTTTTGCCGTTTTTCAGTACACTATGTGGTAAAAATTATCATTTCATTTAAAAGTACAAGTCGTCCCACAAAAAATAAGCCCTTACATTGCAAGGTTGACCGAGAAATGAAAACGACATGGCTCTCGGAAGAAGGGGAGCAAAAAACAAAAATGGGAAATCACCCAGGGTGAAGGGGTTAAAGGGAATCTGTCACCAGGTTTTTGCTACCTCATCTGAGAGCAGCATAATGTAGAGATAGAGACCCTGATTCCAGCGATGTTTCACTTACTGAGCTGTTTGCTCTCATTTTGATTAAAATCAATGTTTTCTCTGCTGCAGATCTAGCAGTTATACAGAGCTCAGGAATATACGGGACTACCTGGCAGCACACCAAGTAGTCCTCTAATGATAATCTACTGCTGTTTAAACTGGGATTTTATCAAAACTACACTAAATATCTCAGTAAGTGACACATCACTGGAATCAGGGCCTGTTATGCTGCTCTCAGATTAGGTGGCTAAAACCTGATGACATATTCCCTTTAAAAATAGCCATGTATAATGTAATCTTACAAGTTACTTGTTGTTACATGCACAGGATCAGAACTAATAACAGAACAAGAATACATCACCAGAAACACAGCACCACAACCCTCATCAGTACAGACCATCATATGTACATGGTACATAAATTGTTCTTTACAATGGACAGAAGATGCTGAGATTTCTTATCAGTAGTGATGAATGAGCTAGCTCGCCACTGCTCGTTACTAAAGCAAGCATCGGAGTGTAAAAATGTACAAATTTCCCATTGACTTCCATTTTACTTGGTACGTTAGTTGCGCTGGAGAATACAATGCCCTATTTAGTAAGGAGCAGTGGTGAGCTTATCACTACTGATCAGTCATCATAACACTGCATCACATACATGAACCACAGTATTGATGAGAATTAGTCAGTATCACAAATATTCATTTACATTCAGGTACCTTTATAGCTGATGTTGTCTCTGATTGGACAAGATGAAGAAAAGAAAGAGAATAACTCCAGATGCCATGATAACTTTTCACTTTCACAGATCATATTTGAAGACTTCCACCTTATCCGGTCTTCTACAGCACATCCCAGTACGATACCCTTTTTTAATAACAGAATGATTATAGTGCTCTCAAATAAAAACATTTTCCATATTCTGTGCTCCTGAATAAATAATTTCCCCTCACTGTATTTCCTGCATAAAATATGACACACACTGTCCCTGAAATGGTATATGCCTTCCACACTGCCCTCTCCTTTTCATACTGAACCCCCTCTTCAGACTGTCATCTACACTGTGTCCTCCTACACTGCCCAGTCTTTATACTGTGCCCCCTCCTCACACTCCTCCTCCTTAGGATACTGTACACTTCTGTCTGTGCTCTTTCCTCCCTTCCTCCTAGTGTCCCCTCTCCCATTCCCCCTCTAACCATACTGTCTCCTCAGATATTTCCCCCCTTACTCCCCAACTGTTTCCTCACACATCCCCCTTGCTCCCTATTTTGTATCTGCACCCATAACACTCCGCTCACCATACTTTTTCCGCACCCGTCCCCCATTCGCTTCTCATACTGATCATACTCTCTCACCCTCACTTCCTAATCTGTTTCCTCAAATTCCCCCTTCCCTATTCTGTATCAGCACCCATCTTCCCATCACTCCTCATTCTTTGCCAGCACCCAGCACCCCCTCCTTGATCCCCAAACAATGTGCTCAAATAAACCCCAAATTACAATAAATCTTCATTGTCTTCTGCTCCACTGGAACATTTATCACCAATGCTGTGTGTGTGCTTTGGACTTGACCACACTGCAGACGTCGCCCTGACCCGAAAGTGACAGCGGTTAGGGCTTCAATTGTACTTGCATGTAAAATACAATTTAGCTCTGGGAGCCGGCGCTTTGTACCTTGTCTCAGCTAGCATCAGTTTCACAACTGGCTCAGAGAACGGCAGAATCCCAGTCTGGGGGGCAGCAAAATGAATCTGCCTGGGAGACACCTCAGACCACTTCATCAGATGACCAGATGACACCCCTCTGCTAGATTTGCCCAAAACAAAAGCCCTGCCTTGGGCCCCCTGGGTATGCTAATGCCTATGGTATGTACTCTAAAGCTATGTCCAGGTCAACATTGAGAAGAACAGGGTGGCAGTTGTATTACCAGTCAATTCTTATCTCTAGCCCCCCAATATCTGCAATTTTAGATCAAACTACCCACTATGAGCAAATTTTCCTTTTTGGAAAAAGAGTGTGGTAGAGCTTCCTTCTCCACATACATACACCTTGTTGCCTTTCAGGACAGTTTTCTAACAATGTAGCAAGAAAACATGAACCTCTTTGGTATACTCCAGTGACAATTCCTAGACAAAATAAATGTGATTTGCCTATTAAAAGGTGTTTAGGAATATTTTTTAGAATAATATTTTCTCTCATTTTATATCTTTTCTCTTCCCATAACACCTTTATTCAGTGATTTTATTTTCTGCAATAATAGATACCGGTAATTTTTTTTTCTCCTACATCTGACAGATCCTAAAATGTACTCTGTGCTTCATTCTTTCTTTGTCCCCAATAAAATAACTCCTTTGTTTGTTTTTAGATGGAGAAAGTATCTAATACTTATTTTATGGCTCAATTGTAAAGCAGTCATCTCTGAAATTAAAAGGTACAAATTTGAGTTTCTGCCTTCATTCCTTTATACAATTCAGTGTATTTCTGTTTGATATTTTTATTGTATCCACAATTTATGTAACTAAGGTTGTACTATATAGATCCAAATTACTGTGTGTTTGCTTGGAAAAATTTGACACTTACAGAAAGCGCACGCATTTTCCATCTTCTGTACATGATCTAATTTCACAGAGCATTTACTTCAAGGAACAATACATACAGGCATAATATTAATTCAATTGTGCTACCAGAATCTCTGGAATAAACCCACATCGCATAATTGCTTAGAGAAAGTAAAAATTGTAGATTAATTCAAATGTAATAATACAATTATGTCTGCAGTATAACTGACTAGATATGAAATTTGGAGCACATATTTTTAACACAGCTTGCATGCACATGTAATTTCACTCTTTGTCATAAAGATTTTATGCACAATATGTATTATGTTATTATGATAGTATTAAAGACTTAAAAGTGCTGCAAGAATAGGAAAATCTGTTGGTAAATATTGAAAAAAGTATAATATTCTGATTAATTTGGGCTGTATAGCTTCAATTTAAAGGGACCCTGTCACCAGGTTTTCTCCATATAAAGTACAAACACCTTCATTAAGGCTTCTTTTACAGTATAGTAGAATGCTGTATAAAAAAGTCCCATATCCCCTCTGTAGATCCCCAAAAGTTATTAAGTATTAAGTATTAATTCCACAGACAATGTGGTCCGGTCCTGAGGGCATCACTGGTCTTCTTCCGGCGCCTGCCTTCATCCTACAATGGCCATTCTCCAGGATCCTTCATGTGAATGACACATCTACATATTTTCACTTATTCATGCTCCTGCGTAAACTCAACTCTCTCGGCCTTGACAAAGACAGAACAAAGTACTATCATGAGCATATGTCGGGAAAGGACAGAGAAAGAAAGCCATGGAACCCATAGGGTGTAGGGGCGACATGACAGTCTGGAGGGTAAAGAGTTGATGGGGTTAAATGGTGATATTATTATAGGAGGGTGGAAAAAGATGATGATTGGTTAGGGAAGTGAGTATGATGGGAGGAAAAAGGAGGAGCTGCATGGAGGAAGTGGGGGTCAGTTACCTTCTCTTGCACTTCCTGGACGACAGCTTAAAGTAGTTAACGGGCTTTAGGGGTTTGGGTTCACAGTTATTCTTATGCACATGGGGATTAATCCATAGGTGATTGATGCCTCATATCTGTGGCCTGGAGGTTTGCAGCCGGGGATGATATTGGGTTGGAGGTAAATAGTAGAGTTGAGCGCGGTTCGTGGTTCGTGGTTCTCCAGTTCGCGGCTCGAGTGATTTTGGGGGCTGTTCTAGATCAAACTAGAACTCGAGCTTTTTTGCAAAAGCTCGATAGTTCTAGATACGTTCGAGAACGGTTCTAGCAGCAAAAAAAACAGCTAATTCCTAGCTGGCTTTCCGCTGTAATAGTGTAAGTCACTCTGTGACTCACACAATTATGACATTTCAGTGTATAGTGTGCGGGACAGCGCATTCAGATCACTGCTGTATGGATAATGGCTTGTCTTCCTTCCCTAAGCGCGCGCGTGTAGTGGGGAGGGCCAGCATGTCAACCAATCCCAGACACACACACAGCTAAGTGGACTTTTAGCCAGAGATGCAACGGCATGTGTGATAAGATGTCCATGTCACATGTCCCTGCATTATAAAACCGGACATTTTCCTCCAGCACGCCATTATCTGCCTTCTGCGTCCTTGGTGTCAGACATCACTGGCGCAGCTCCTATCGCCGATACAGCTCTATACGCTCCATACACAGCGCTGTACAGCTTAGGGATAGCACTTTCTATCAGTCCTTTTAAGGGCTCGTACCGACAGGGTCAGAGCTATAGGTGACAGGTCCTGAAAACAGAGTTTAACAGCTACAAAAGATGACAGCGTCTGTGTAGCTAAGGTCAGGGATTTCCTCGCTGCATTTCCCCATTAGGAGGGATAGAAAGGCAGGCTTCCATTCCTCAACCCAGAGACCCACAACCCTGGCACTGTACCCTCCTGCCCTTTGCACACTCCAACTCATTGATACTAAGCCATTATACTAGCAAACACTGAGTGAACTTAGTGGCATCCTAAACATGGCTGTTGGACTTCTGTATCGTCCCACAAGTGCAAAGATATTTGCAGCACCTCTGCCTGCATTGCACACTCAAACTCATTGTTACTAAGCCATTATACTAGCAAACACTGAGTGAACTTAGTGGCATGCATCCTAAATGGGGCTATTGGACTTCTGTATAGACCCAGTAGTGCAAAGATATTTGCAGCACGTCTGCCTGCATTGCACACTCAAACTCATAGTTACTAAGCCATTATACTAGCAAACACTGAGGAAACTTAGTGGCATCCTAAACGTGGCTGTTGGACTTCTGTATAGTCCCACTAGTGCAAAGATATTTGCAGCACGTCTGCCTGCGTTGCACACTCAAGCTCATTGTTACTAAGCCATTATACTAGCAAACACTCAGTGAACCTAGTGGCATCCTAAACGTGGCTGTTGGACTTCTGTATAGTCCCACTAGTGCAAAGATATTTGCAGCATGTCTGCCTGCATTGCACACTCAAACTCATAGTTACTCAGCCATTGTAATAGCAAACACTGAGGAAACTTAGTGGCATCCTAAACGTGGCTGTCGGACTTCTGTATAGTCCCACTAGTGCAAAGATATTTGCAGCACGTCTGCCTCCATTGCACACTCAAACTCATTGTTACTAAGCCATTATAATAGCAAACACTCAGTGAACCTAGTGGCATCCTAAACGTGGCTGTTGGATTTCTGTATAGTCCCACTAGTGCAAAGATATTTGCAGCACGTCTGCCTGCATTGCAAACTCAAACTCATAGTTACTAAGCCATTATACTAGCAAACACTGAGGAAACTTAGTGGCATCCTAAACGTGGCTGTTGGACTTCTGTATAGTCCCACGAGTGCAAAGATATTTGCAGCACGTCTGCCTGCATTGCCCACTCAAACTCATTGTTACTAAGACATTTTACTAGCAAACACTCAGTGAACCTAGTGGCATACTAAACGTGGCTGTTGGATTTCTGTATAGTCCCACTAGTGCAAAGATATTTGCAGCATGTCTGCCTGCATTGCACACTCAAACTCATTGTAACTAAGCCATTATACTAGCAAACACTCAGTGAACCTAGTGGCATCCTAAACGTGGCTGTTGGACTTCTGTATAGTCCCACTAGTGCAAAGATATTTGCAGCACGTCTGCCTGCATTGCACACTCAAACTCATAGTTACTAAGCCATTATACTAGCAAACACTGAGGAAACTTAGTGGCATCCTAAACGTGGCTGTTGGACTTCTGTATAGTCCCACTAGTGCAAAGATATTTGCAGCACGTCTGCCTGCGTTGCACACTCAAACTCATTGTTACTAAGCCATTATACTAGCAAACACTCAGTGAACCTAGTGGCATCCTAAACGTGGCTGTTGGACTTCTGTATAGTCCCACTAGTGCAAAGATATTTGCAGCATGTCTGCCTGCATTGCACACTCAAACTCATAGTTACTCAGCCATTGTACTAGCAAACACTGAGGAAACTTAGTGGCATCCTAAACGTGGCTGTCGGACTTCTGTATAGTCCCACTAGTGCAAAGATTTTTGCAGCACGTCTGCCTCCATTGCACACTCAAACTCATTGTTACTAAGCCATTATACTAGCAAACACTGAGTGAACCTAGTGGCATCCTAAACGTGGCTGTTGGATTTCTGTATAGTCCCACTAGTGCAAAGATATTTGCAGCACGTCTGCCTGCATTGCAAACTCAAACTCATAGTTACTAAGCCATTATACTAGCAAACACTGAGGAAACTTAGTGGCATCCTAAACGTGGCTGTTGGACTTCTGTATAGTCCCACGAGTGCAAAGATATTTACAGTACGTCTGCCTGCATTGCCCACTCAAACTCATTGTTACTAAGACATTTTACTAGCAAACACTCAGTGAACCTAGTGGCATACTAAACGTGGCTGTTGGATTTCTGTATAGTCCCACTAGTGCAAAGATATTTGCAGCATGTCTGCCTGCATTGCACACTCAAACTCATTGTAACTAAGCCATTATACCAGCAAACACTCAGTGAACCTAGTGGCATCCTAAACGTGGCTGTTGGACTTCTGTTTAGTCCCACTAGTGCAAAGATATTTGCAGCACGTCTGCCTGCATTGCACACTCAAACTCATAGTTACTAAGCCATTATACTAGCAAACACTGAGGAAACTTAGTGGCATCCTAAACGTGGCTGTTGGACTTCTGTATAGTCCCACTAGTGCAAATATATTTGCAGCACGTCTGCCTGCATTGCACACTCAAACTCATTGTTACTAAGCCATTATACTAGCAAACACTCAGTGAACCTAGTGGCATCCTAAACGTGGCTGTTGGACTTCTGTATAGACCCACTAGTGCAAAGATATTTGCAGCACGTCTGCCTGCATTGCACACTCAAACTCATAGTTACTAAGCCATTATACTAGCAAACACTGAGGAAACTTAGTGGCATCCTAAACGTGGCTGTTGGACTTCTGTATAGTCCTACTAGTGCAAAGATATTTGCAGCACGTCTGCCTGCATTGCACACTCAAACTCATTGTTACTAAGCCATTATACTAGCAAACACTCAGTGAACCTAGTGGCATCCTAAACGTGGCTATTGGACTTCTGTTTAGTCCCACTAGTGCAAAGATATTTGCAGCATTTCTGCCTGCATTGCACACTCAAACTCATAGTTACTAAGCCATTATACTAGCAAACACTGAGGAAACTTAGTGGCATCCTAAACGTGGCTGTTGGACTTCTGTATAGTCCCACTAGTGCAAAGATATTTGCAGCACGTCTGCCTGCATTGCACACTCAAACTCATAGTTACTAAGCCATTATACTAGCAAACACTGAGGAAACTTAGTGGCATCCTAAACGTGGCTGTTGGACTTCTGTATAGTCCTACTAGTGAAAAGATATTTGCAGCACGTCTGCCTGCATTGCACACTCAAACTCATTGTTACTAAGCCATTATACTAGCAAACACTCAGTGAACCTAGTGGCATCCTAAACGTGGCTATTGAACTTCTGTTTAGTCCCACTAGTGCAAAGATATTTGCAGCATTTCTTCCTGCATTGCACACTCAAACTCATAGTTACTAAGCCATTATACTAGCAAACACTGAGGAAACTTAGTGGCATCCTAAACGTGGCTGTTGGACTTCTGTATAGTCCCACTAGTGCAAAGATATTTGCAACACGTCTACCTGCGTTGCACACTCAAACTCATTGTTGCTAAGCCATTATACTAGCAAACACTCAGTGAACCTAGTGGCATCCTAAACGTGGCTGTTGGACTTCTGTATAGTCCCACTAGTGCAAAGATATTTGCAGCACATCTGCCTGCATTGCACACTCAAACTCATAGTTACTAAGCCATTATACTAGCAAACACTGAGGAAACTTAGTGGCATCCTAAACGTGGCTGTTGGACTTCTGTATAGTCCCACTAGTGCAAAGATATTTGCAGCACGTCTGCCTGCGTTGCACACTCAAACTCATAGTTACTCAGCCATTATACTAGCAAACACTGAGGAAACTTAGTGGCATCCTAAACGTGGCTGTTGGACTTCTGCATAGTCCCACTAGTGCAAAGATATTTGCGGCACGTCTGCCTGCATTGCCCACTCAAACTCATTGTTACTAAGCCATTTTACTAGCAAACACTCAGTGAACCTAGTGGCATCCTAAACGTGGCTGTTGGATTTCTGTATAGTCCCACTAGTGCAAAGATATTTGAAGCACGTCTGCCTGCATTGCACACTCAAACTCATAGTTACTAAGCCATTATACTAGCAAACACTGAGGAAACTTAGTGGCATCCTAAACGTGGCTGTTGGACTTCTGTATAGTCCCACTAGTGCAAAGATATTTGCAGCACGTCTGCCTGTGTTGCACACTCAAACTCATTGTTACTAAGCCATTATACTAGCAAACACTCAGTGAACCTAGTGGCATCCTAAACGTGGCTGTTGGACTTCTGTATAGTCCCACTAGTGCAAAGATATTTGCAGCACGTCTGCCTGCATTGCACACTCAAACTCATAGTTACTAAGCCATTATACTAGCAAACACTGAGGAAACTTAGTGGCATCCTAAACGTGGCTGTTGGACTTCTGTATAGTCCCACTAGTGCAAAGATATTTGCAGCACGTCTGCCTGCGTTGCACACTCAAACTCATTGTTACTAAGCCATTATACTAGCAAACACTCAGTGAACCTAGTGGCATCCTAAACGTGGCTGTTGGACTTCTGTATAGTCCCACTAGATCAAAGATATTTGCAGCACGTCTGCCTGCATTGCACACTCAAACTCATAGTTACTAAGCCATTATACTAGCAAACACTGAGGAAACTTAGTGGCATCCTAAACGTGGCTGTTGGACTTCTGCATAGTCCCACTAGTGCAAAGATATTTGCAGCACGTCTGCCTGCATTGCCCACTCAAACTCTTTGTTACTAAGCCATTTTACTAGCAAACACTCAGTGAACCTAGTGGCATCCTAAACGTGGCTGTTGGATTTCTGTATAGTCCCACTAGTGCAAAGATATTTGAAGCACGTCTGCCTGCATTGCACACTCAAACTCATAGTTACTAAGCCATTATACTAGCAAACACTGAGGAAACTTAGTGGCATCCTAAACGTGGCTGTTGGACTTCTGTATAGTCCCACTAGTGCAAAGATATTTGCAGCACGTCTGCCTGCATTGCCCACTCAAACTCATTGTTACTAAGACATTTTACTAGCAAACACTCAGTGAACCTAGTGGCATCCTAAACGTGGCTGTTGGATTTCTGTATAGTCCCACTAGTGCAAAGATATTTGCAGCACGTCTGCCTGCATTGCACATTCAAACTCATTGTTACTAAGCCATTATACTAGCAAACACTCAGTGAACCTAGTGGCTTCCTAAACGTGGCTGTTGGACTTCTGTATAGTCCCACTAGTGCAAAGATATTTGCAGCATGTCTGCCTGCATTGCACACTCAAACTCATAGTTACTCAGCCATTATACTAGCAAACACTGAGGAAACTTAGTGGCATCCTAAACGTGGCTGTTGGACTTCTGTATAGTCCCACTAGTGCAAAGATATTTGCAGCACGTCTGCCTGCGTTGCACACTCAAACTCATTGTTACTAAGCCATTATACTAGCAAACACTCAGTGAACCTAGTGGCATCCTAAACGTGGCTGTTGGACTTCTGTATAGTCCCACTAGTGCAAAGATATTTGCAGCACGTCTGCCTGCATTGCACACTCAAACTCATAGTTACTAAGCCATTATACTAGCAAACACTGAGGAAACTTAGTGGCATCCTAAACGTGGCTGTTGGACTTCTGTATAGTCCCACTAGTGCAAAGATATTTGCAGCACGTCTGCCTGCGTTGCACACTCAAACTCATTGTTACTAAGCCATTATACTAGCAAACACTCAGTGAACCTAGTGGCATCCTAAACGTGGCTGTTGGACTTCTGTATAGTCCCACTAGTGCAAAGATATTTGCAGCACGTCTGCCTGCATTGCACACTCAAACTCATTGTTACTTACTAAGACATTATAATACCAAAAATTGAGTAAACTTAGTGGCATACAAGAAGTGGCTGTTGTACTCCATTAGTGCCCCACTGGTGCAAATCTATGTGCAGCACATCTGCATGACACCCTCCTGCTCTGTTTTTAATAAGCTATAATGATAGCAAAAAATACTGCCATTTAGTGG
This sequence comes from Anomaloglossus baeobatrachus, assembly GCF_048569485.1. NCBI lineage: Eukaryota > Metazoa > Chordata > Amphibia > Anura > Aromobatidae > Anomaloglossus > Anomaloglossus baeobatrachus. The sequence continues at coordinate 270,104,599 of NC_134353.1, read as the reverse complement.
CATCATAGAACTGGATGTTGTATTCCATTATTGTCCCACTGGTGCCAAGCTATTTCTAGCTCCTCTGCAGGACACCCTCATGCACATTTTGCTACGCTAATGTTATAGCAAACTCAGGTAATTCATTGCTGCATTTGATAATTCGGAGGGATAGAAAGTGAGGCTTCCTTTTAGCTTTTCCTTCTGTTCATAGACAGCATCTCCAAGTCCACACCCGAAGAGCAATTTCTCCTCCACGTGTAAGTGTGGAGAGGCAGCTAGTGCACATGCGTGTGCCGATTTACCCCAGCTGCAGCCTAACTATATTGTTTTGCCTAGTGAGTATGCTCAGCCTGACTGTGCCATTCCTGAGGCTAAGTCTTCATTTCGGGATACAGCGCATGCTCCCACACTTAGTGTGAAAGCCTCTTTGCACAGGTACTTGCATTCTGTGCCGGGTCTAAGTCCTGTTTTGTGCCGAGACACCATGCTAAAGCTGATAGTCTTTATTCAGAGACTCTATTTCATGCAACTGACCATGCTCAGGCACTTACTGCATCAGAAACTAGGTCCGGTAATGAACTCTTTGGCCCTGCCCCTGATGTGGGGGGGCCCATATAGACCACAGGGCATCAGGTGTCCTGACGATGTGGCCAGGCCACTCCCAAATGGCTTGCAGAGGCCCGCCCCTATGACTTGTCACCTCATTATTGATGGTCAGACGATGACTGGTGAGGTGTTTGTGTCGTGGCAGCCATGAGGTCATTATTGAAGTTGCGGTTCCAAATAGGACGCTAGTTGTGCCACTCATGACGTGTCACTCTGCTTTTGTCTCCAGGAGGTTCATTGTGGTCCACCCTGGTTTGGGGCGGACCCAGGTTATAAAACGGGCTGGAGCCAACAAGGAGGTGCGCAGTCTTCTATTATGCTCCGAAAGAGCACACCTCCATGTGTTGAACCCATTGTGGCTTTAGGCCAGAGGTAGGCAGGGATAGGGCGTCGATGCAGGCCGCCACCACAGTTGGTAACGCATAACGGTTAACACCAGCTCCTGTCCTACAAGTCCTGCTTGTGCAGACCAGTGGCATTAACAGGCCTGCTGCTGCTGATGCACCTGCTGTCCACAGGTGTGGCCCCAATGCACACGGTCAGCGTACTCAATGGCCCCTGTGATGTTAACAGGGAGTTCCTGGGCTGGGTGGGCGTGTGGACCCTGTGACGCTAACAGGGCTCCCAGTCTCAAGATCCGAGTGGCGCCTAACTCGGTTCAGGCAACTATTAGTTTCATAGCCACACAGATCTGTATCCTCCACCTAACCTTCCATTTGCCAACCTCTCCTTTTCCATCTGGGAGCACGGTGGACATTGACTGCTGATGAGGATATATACCTTTCTCTTTCTTTTCTTATTAATTTTCGTTATATACCGGTAACATAGTATATACCACCTTATCCAAATCTGCCAGTCCCACCGTAACAGATGGTGTTTCTTCATCAAATGTTACTTTTGCTTAACCACCAAACCCACGGACAAAAACTTTTTTCCCCTTTCCAACACACCTGTTCCCCTTTCCACCAGCATTTGTCCTTTTTCAACTCATTTGGTATATGACCAAAAGTGCAAGTCTGCAGGGACACCGTACTCAATGCCATCTCAGCCCAGCAGCCAGCCCTCAGTCCCTCAGATGTGGACAAGTAAAAGCCCATTTCCTCCTATCCATGACAAAGCGTTGAGATTCACTCTGTGCAGCACTGGTGTTTACTGATAATAGCAGATCTAAGAATCCGTACCACCTTCCGCAGATACTCCTGTATACGTGCGTCCCTTTCTATGGCTGGAATTATTTAGCCAAATTTGGTCTTGTACCGAGGATCTAACAGTGTGGCAACCCAGTAGTTAGCATTACTTCGAATTCGTACAATTCGAGGGTCATGTTGTAGGTAGTGCAGCAAGAAGGCGCTCATGTGTCTTGTGCATCCAGGAGGACCAAGTCCTTGGTGTGTTGGTGGCAGAGAGGTGAGAATCGTGCCTCCTTCCTCTGCCCTCTCCCCCCAACCTCGCACAACCGAAATGTGAGCAAGCTCTCACTCATCTGCTGAGTCTTCCATGCCCATCGCCAGTTCGTCCTCCATTTCTTCAAGGGCTCCTGCACCTTCCTCAACAATTTTTGCTGATACTATGCGCCCTTGTTAATCCCTATCCCCCACCATGACTTCCGCCTAGGTGCCGCTCACCGTATGGACCTTGTACATCTTATTATCCCTTCTGCATATGACTCCTCCTGTACTTCCTCCCCTTCCTCTTGGACCAACACCTGACTCCGAATAATGCTTACAGTGTGCTCCATCTTGTAGATGACCAGAATTGTCACGCTGAGAATGGCATCGCTAGTGCTAAACATCTTCGTCGACATTTGTAAACTGTGTAGAAGGGTGCATAGGTCCTTAATCTGACACCACTCCAGCAGCGTGATCTGCACCACCTCTGGATCAAGTTAGCCCAGGGTATACGTCATTCCGTATTTCAGCAGGGCTCTGCGGTGCTGCCACAGACGCTGAAACATGTGCAGATTCAAATTCCTGCGTGTCGGAACATCGCATTTCAGGCATTTAACCGCCAGACCCTAAGACTTCAGAAGCGATGAAAGTTGTTGAGCTGCTGGGTGCGAAGGATGAAAGTGAGCACATAGCAGCGTGCCCGCTGCAAAAGGCCATGTAGGCCGGGATGGTATTTTAAAAATTGCTGGAGAATCAGATTCAACACGTGAGCCATACAAGGCACGTGTGTCACATTGCCCTGACGAAGGGCCGCAGACAGGTTTGCATCATTGCCGCACACGGCTGTAAAGTCACCAACGTAGTCCACTCAATCAATTTGTACTCCGGTCACCAGGTGACAACGTGTTCCTTTCGTGCATAGTGCTGATGATGGGAAAGGAGTCGATGCCAGCGGCGCAGGTGGACGCAGGTTATGGTCACCCACTGGGTTGCGTTACCTTGACAGATACAGAACCACAGGCTGAATGTAGGTGGTGGGTATCTCACAGATGAAGTACCATCATTCAGCTACAACCAATGGGAAGACACCACACCCTTTTTTAGGCCCCTCCTGTCTGCAGACCACTGCCAGACAAAGCTATGAACCTCTTGTTACTGTTACCCCCAGTTCAGATTTATGAGTTTGTGTGCTTGTTACCTGCCTACTTTTCCTGCTTGCTGTTTATGTACCTCGTTGGCCGATCCGCATTTCACCTCTGCTTGTTTTCTGATTAAGTCCTGGCCATCCGATTCTGTTCCTCTTCCTCAATTAATGTTTTTGACCCTGCATGACTACTATTCTCTGGAACTGCAGCCTTCCACAGGTATTGATCAACTTGGGCCCTGTGTAATTCCAAATCACTGTATAGGGGTTAAAGGGTTTCAGGGTTCTGAGTGTCCAGCTTGGTGAGTGGCTTGCCTCTAGCCTATCCTTTACAGCCCATCTGAGTGTGTCGATCCAGGCAGGCGTTACACCGTGCCCTCTGCAGAAGGCCATGTAGGCCGGGATAGTGTTTTAAAAATTGCTGGACAACCAGGTTCAACACGTGAGCCATACAAGGCACGTGTGCCACATTGCCCTGAAGAAGGGTCGCAGACTGGTTTGCATCATTGTCGCACCTGACCTTCCCTGGCTGCTGGTTGAGTGGAGACAACCATTGATGAAACTCGGTCTCACTCTCCAGAGCTAACTGTCCACAATTCCTCAGCAGTGTCTCAAATTTCCCCTACATTTCAAAGTAAACATTTGACCGCCTGATGGCCTCGAGCTCTGCTGCCAGCATAGTAAGGAGGTGTGTGGGATTCCTTGGGTGCAGTTACAAGGAAGGGTGGCCTCACCACACAGGGTTTGGGCCGAGGTGGAGGACCCACACGAGGTTGAGGAGGCAGAAGCAGTGGAGGAACTTGTACATACAGAGGAAGGATTGACACACAAGTCGTGGGGACGGCAAGACTTGTACAGCAAACCCTTCTTCATCTCTCACCATAGTTACCCAGTGCCCAGTCAGCGACATGTAACGCCACTATTCATGCTTACTGGTCCAAGTATCTGTGGTGAAATGCACCCTGTCACACACAGACTTTCTCAAGGAAGCGGTGATGATGTGTGCAATATGCTGGTGTAGCGCGGGCACAATTTTCTTGGAGAAGGAGTGGCGACTGGGCATCGGCTCTTGGGGCACTGTGATGGGCATAAGGTCTCGAAAATTCTCTTTAAAAATGGTTAGAAAGACAGCATTTCTGTACCCAACCGTTTGCAGATGCTGAAAGAAAACCTCTAAGTCATGGCATGCCCTTCTAAAATTATGTAAAACACACAGCGAGGGGGTCCAACCACAGTCTCCCTCGTTGCCACTAATTGGGCCACACACACCCCACTTGACTGGCATCGGTTGACCCCCCGTTTGAAAAAAAAAAAGATGCTTTGCATGAAGCACACTCAAAAATACGCGTGCCTTTCCCGTCCCCTGGCTGACCCAGGGGAAGAAAAGTCCTCTGAGAGCCATGACTTGTTCATCTTGGTTCTTTTAGAAACACAGCGAGGGTACTCCAACCACAGTCTCCCTCGTTGCCACTAACTGGGCCACACACACCCCACTTGACTGGCATTGGTTGACCCCCCTTTTGAAAAAGAAAAAGATGCTTTGCATGAAGCACTCTCAAAAATACGCGTGCCTTTCCCGTCCCCTGGCTGACCCAGGGGAAGAAAAGTCCTCTGAGAGCCATGACTTGTTCATCTTGGTTCTTTTAGAAACACAGCGAGGGGACTCCAACCACAGTCTCCCTCGTTGCCACTAATTGGGCCACACACACCCCACTTGACTGGCATCGGTTGACCCCCCTTTTGAAAAAGAAAAAGATGCTTTGCATGAAGCACTTTCAAAAATACGCATGCCTTTCCCGTCCCCTGACTGACCCAGGGGAAGAAAAGTCCTCTGAGAGCCATGACTTGTTCATCTTGGTTCTTTTAGAAACACAGCGAGGAGACTCCAACCACAGTCTCCCTCGTTGGCACTAATTGGGCCACACACACCCCACTTGACTGGCATCGGTTGACCCCCCTTTTGAAAAAGAAAAAGATGCTTTGCATGAAGCACTCTCAAAAATACGCGTGCCTTTCCCGTCCCCTGGCTGACCCAGGGGAAGAAAAGTCCTCTGAGAGCCATGACTTGTTCATCTTGGTTCTTTTAGAAACACAGCGAGGGGACTCCAACCACAGTCTCCCTCGTTGCCACTAATTGGGTCACACACACCCCACTTGACTGGCATCGGTTGACCCCCCTTTTGAAAAAGAAAAAGATGCTTTGCATGAAGCACTCTCAAAAATACGCGTGCCTTTCCCATCCCCTGGCTCACCCAGTGGAAGAAAAGTCCTCTGAGAGCTATGACTTGTTCATCTTGGTTCTTTTATAAACACAGCGAGGTGACTCCAACCACAGTCTCCCTCGTTGCCACTAATTGGGCCACACACACCCCACTTGCATGGCATCGGTTGACCCCCCTTTTGAAAAAGAAAAAGATGCTGTGCATGAAGCACTCTCAAAAATACGCGTGCCTTTCCCGTCCCCTGGCTGACCCAGGTGAAGAAAAGTCCTCTGAGAGCCATGTCCACATTGTCAGTGGACAGACACGTGTGCTTATCTGCCAGCAGACCCCCAGCAGCACTGAAGACAAGTTCCGAGAGAACGTTGGCTGCAGGACATGACAAGATCCCTAAGGCGTACGTGGCGAGCTCAGGCAATTTATCCAGATTGGAAGCCTAAAATGAGCAGGGCTCAAGTTGCACAGTAATGGCATCGATGTTTCCTTGCATATACTCATATATCTGTGTCTCTTCCTCTTTTTCCTTGTCCAGCTCTTTTGTTTTCGCATGAGTATATGTCCTTATCACTTTCCCATGTGTTTGTGTTGTGTTGTGAGTTGTTTGTCACCTTTTGGACACCTTTGAGGGTGTTTTCTAGGTGTTTTTATGTGTTTGTGATTGCCTGCCATTGTTTCCTATGCAGTTCGAGTTTGGTTCGTCGAACGTTCGACGAACCGAACTCGAACGGTTCGCTCATCTCTAGTAAATAGTTAGGTGTAAGGTTTGATGTACAGTTGATGGTTAATGCTACTTGGGGTTTTAATCCATAGGTGATTAATGCCTTGTATCTCTGGTTCGGTCTGTTGCGGCCAGGGATCTTGTTATGGTGGTGGAATATGGTTTCTGGAGTGGACCTATGGCAGGGTGGATCTTGTTCAGACGCAGTTTACCGAAAAATGTTATTTGATTGGCGAGTCACTTGTAGGATATGGTGGCTCCGGTTACAGGGATCTTGCAGGCATGGGGTTCTGCAAGGTTGGGTATTGATCCGTAGGTGATTAATGTCTCGTATCTCTGGGACGGTGTGTCGCGGCCAGGGATTGTGTTCCGATGGTGGTGTATGGCTTTTGGACCGGACTTGTGGCGGGGGTAGGTCTGGTCCAGAGGCGGTTTCACAAATAATGTTATTTGATTGGAGAGTCACTTGTAGGATATAGTGGCTCCGGTTACAGGGATCTTGCAGGTATGGGGTCTTGCAAGGTTGGGGTATTGATCCGTAAGTGATTAATACCTCATCTTCGGCCCGGTGTGTTGCGGCCAGGGATCATGTTTTGGTGGTAGAAGGTGGTTTCTGGACCGGCCTACCCAGGGTTACGTATTGTATTATGTACTGTATTATTATGGTATTACCTATTGTTAAATGTTGGGGACGCCCGTTGGATGGCACCCTCTTGTGTTAGTGTGTAAGCAATAGGCAATAAAGGGCTGCTGTGGCCAATTCAACCAAGTCATAAGCAGTGTCCGTGTATTATTTATACAGGGTAGGGGTAATTAGGAGGAGTAATACTGGAATCAACGACAGAACAAATCCCTCCTGGAACTGTCATGCCAATGACCTAGAAGTCAACAGGCACATGCGCCCAGCATTACTTTGCCTTGCCCCTGGCAGGGCAAAGGGAAGTGCGATTGTGCTGAGCATGAAGGAGGTTACTGTGTAGATGACGTAGGACGCATCATCCACATGATGGAAGCTGGAGGACACCCATAGTAGGAAGAGAGAAGATGCCCAGATTAAGATTTAAAAAGCCCATAGGACAGTACTGCGCCATCTGTGGGTATATTAATAAGTCTTTTGTGGAATCTGAAAAGGACATTCGGGACTTTTTTAGAGCATTTTAGTATGCTGTAAAGCAGGCCTTAAAAGTGTTGACCCTTGAGCAAACCTTCTGCTGGCTCTCCTGAGCACCCTAGATAGGTACAGTACCTATTCACTTAGCAGGATACCTTGCCCTGGCTGAGTCTAAACTGGGCCCTTGTTAATGAATGGATGTAATTAGCACTTAGTCAACCCCACTAAGCTATAAAGAAGACACATGAAGCAAAAACAGGGGTAAGTGAACAAACAACTTACAGTTAGGTCCAGAAATATTTGGACAGTGACACAATTTTCGCGAGTTGGGCTCTGCATGCCACCACATTGGATTTTAAATGAACCCTCTACAACAGAATTCAAGTGCAGATTGTAACGTTTAATTTGAAGGTTTGAACAAAAATATCTGATAGAAATTGTAGGAATTGTACACATTTCTTTACAAACACTCCACATTTTTGGAGGTCAAAAGTAATTGGACAAATAAACCAAACCCAAAAAAAAAAATTTATTTTCAATATTTTGTTGTGAATCCTTTGGAGGCAATCACTGCCTTAAGTCTGGAACCCATGGACATCACCAAACGCTGGGTTTCCTCCTTCTTAATGCTTTGCCAGGAGTTTACAGCCGCAGCCTTCAGGTCTTGCTTGTTTGTGGGTCTTTCCGTCTTAAGTCTGGATTTGAGCAATTGAAATGCATGCTCAATTGGGTTAAGATCTGGTGATTGACTTGGCCATTGCAGAATGTTCCACTTTTTTGCACTCATGAACTCCTGGGTAGCTTTGGCTGTATGCTTGGGGTCATTGTCCATCTGTACTATGAAGCGCCGTCCGATCAACTTTGCGGCATTTGGCTGAATCTGGGCTGAAAGTATATCCCGGTACACTTCAGAATTCATCCGGCTACTCTTGTCTGCTGTTATGTCATCAATAAACACAAGTGACCCAGTGCCATTGAAAGCCATGCATGCCCATGCCATCACGTTGCCTCCACCATGTTTTACAGAGGATGTGGTGTGCCTTGGATCATGTGCCGTTCCCTTTCTTCTCCAAACTTTTTTCTTCCCATCATTCTGGTACAGGTTGATCTTGGTCTCATCTGTCCATAGAATACTTTTCCAGAACTGATCTGGCTTCATGAGGTGTTTTTCAGCAAATTTAACTCTGGCCTGTCTATTTTTGGAATTGATGAATGGTTTGCATCTAGATGTGAACCCTTTGTATTTACTTTCATGGAGTCTTCTCTTTACTGTTGACTTAGAGACAAATACACCTACTTCACTGAGAGTGTTCTGGACTTCAGTTGATGTTGTGAACGGGTTCTTCTTCACCAAAGCAAGTATGTGGTGATCATCCACCACTGTTGTCATCCGTGGACGCCCAGGCCTTTTTGCGTTCCCAAGCTCACCAGTCAATTCCTTTTTTCTCAGAATGTACCCAACTGTTGATTTTGCTACTCCAAGCATGTCTGCTATCTCTCTGATGGATTTTTTTCTTTTTTTTCAGCCTCAGGATGTTCTGCTTCACCTCAATTGAGAGTTCCTTAGACCGCATGTTGTCTGGTCACAGCAACAGCTTCCAAATGCAAAACCACACACCTGTAATCAACCCCAGACCTTTTAACTACTTCATTGATTACAGGTTAACGAGGGAGACGCCTTCAGAGTTAATTGCAGCCCTTAGAGTCCCTTGTCCAATTACTTTTGGTCCCTTGAAAAAGAGGAGGCTATGCATTACAGAGCTATGATTCCTAAACCCTTTCTCCGATTTGGATGTGAAAACTCTCATATTGCAGCTGGGAGTGTGCACTTTCAGCCCATATTATATATATAATTGTATTTCTGAACATGTTTTTGTAAACAGCTAAAATAACAAAACTTGTGTCACTGTCCAAATATTTCTGGACCTAACTGTATATATATATATATATATATATATATATATATATATATGTTTTTCCAAGAGTAGTGGCGGGAGACAGAGTGCAGGACGCGTCGCGGGGACCTGTAAGTATAATGGTAATTCGGTTCGTAATATGTATAATGGCAAACCGAACCGAACTCGAACGCTAGGGGGGTGGCTTATCTCTAGTGTTATATTCTGACTGACAGTGCTATAGATCTAGCAACCCAAGATAATGCATCCACAATCAAACTATTTTATACAATGCAAATCTTAAAAATATTTTTATCTTCTTAATATGTATTGTATACAATGAAGTGATAAAGATAATATTGAAACAAAAATATAAAAAAATAAATAAAATTAAAAAAAAAAATTGGTATCATTATTTTTTTAATAAAACACTGATGGGAAAAATGAACATACTGGCCAAATATTTAAGGAATCTGATACAAATTACTGCTTGAAATCGGGCCATTTTTCTCCATGTATGAGAATGGGATACCAGAATTAGACCTAAGAATTTGTTTACAAAGTTAGTTTTCAAGTTCAATAAAATATGTAATGTAAAAAAAAATACTATTAGGCCCTGTCTCACTAGAAAATGGAATTTTCTTAAGAAAATTATGCAGGCTCTTAAAGATTTCCACACCTGCGGGAAAAAAACGCAAAAAATCTGCACCGAAATCCGCATGCGGTATGTTGCGTATTGGTGTGGATTTGGTGCGGAATTGCCGCAGGTTGTTCCCTGTGGGATTTCACAGTTCTCCCCGCTCCTGCTGTCCGTGGTGCTGAAGTCTCCGGGCCGTGCTTTTGTCCCGCGCGGCTGCCTCTGGCGCTCTGCTGTTTGCGGGTCAGCTGTGCACTGTATAACTGCATATGCATGAGCCGGCCTGGAAGCAGGAGAACAGTGTCCGGAGGCAACCTCGCAAGAGAAGGTGGGTATAAGATCAGCAGTGACTTCAGCCAGCTGATGTGCAGTGACTGCTAGAGTCCTCCACCTGGAGTCCTCCACCTGTCACTGCAAAGCATATCAGTGAAGTCACCGCTGATCCCGTGCGGCTCACTTCACTTGCGTCCTGACCCTCACAGTGAGCAGTCATGGTCTATGGTGCTCACTGCAAGTGCCAGGTGTAGCAGAGCTGAAAGCGTCATGTGACATCTTGTGGATTACGTCGGACCTGGAGGGCTGTTATTAGGGGTTAATAAAGTGGTGAAAGAGGGGGCTTTTTTGTCTTTTATTTCAAATAAAGGATTTTTGGGGTGTTTGTGCTTATTTACTTTCACTTACAGTTTAGTGATGAGGGGGTGTCATATAGACACCTGCCATCACTAAACTAGGACTTACTGGCAGCTATGGGCTGCTGCCATTAACTCCTTCATTACCCCGATTACCACTGCATCACGGCAATGGGAAGAGCCAGGAAAAGTCCGGGACTGTCACATCTAATGGATGCGGCAATTCCGGGCGGCTGCTGGCTGATATTTTTCGGCTGGGGCCTCCCCATAACATGGGGCTCCCCAGCCTGAGAATACCAGCCCCCAGCTGTGAGGCTTTTTCCTGGCTGGTTATCAAAATTGGGGGGGACCGCATGCCGTTTTTTTTTTAATTATTTATTTATTTATTTTACTGTACGCTATAGACCCACCCACCAGCGGCTGTGATTGGTTGCACTGAGACAGCTGTCACTCAGCATGGGGGTGTGTATGCCTGCAACCAATCACAGGGAAGGAGTGAATATGAGATGGAATAATGAGCCGGCTCTGGAAGATGAAAGAGCCGCCGCGGGAGCAGTGTGACAGCCGCCCGGTCATCGGTGAGTATGAAGCACTTGCTCCTACCCATTTGGGCCAGATTCTGTTCCCCATAAACTTTATATGGGTAGCAGCATCTGGCCAGATACCGGGGATCAATCGTCCGCCAACGCAGAGTAAGCGGGTGATTGATTTGCCAGCCCTCGAAACCGCAGGGACTTGCGGAAAAGAAGTGACATGCAATTGTTTTTGCTGCGGGAATCCCGCAGCAAAACACGCATCTGTCAAAATCCGCATAGTGCGCACAGCATTTTCTTTCCCATAGGATTTGCTGGTGACTCACTGCAGAGATGTTATGAACATTTTCTACAGCAAAACATGAGGCAAATCCGCAAAAAATCCGCCGCAAAAAACGGCAAATACGCACAGGGCCTTAACATGCTGATATATGGTTAATCTGCAGGTTAATAGTGTTCCAACACCGTGCATCCGGCTCACTGAAAGCCTCGCAGCTGGGAGAAAATTAACATTATTCCTAGTGGCAGCCTTGGGTTTTCAGTCATGGGTTGGCTGTTTAAGTCAACCACTCAGTGCACAGTGATCAACAGGTGCAGGGCCGGCGTCAGCACCCGGCAAACCCGGGCAAATGCCGGGGCCCTGGAGAGCCGGGGGCGCCCACTCGGCCTCGTCAGTTCTCCTGTCCCTTGGCCGGGGCCCACTAGCCTTTACAGTTCTGCTGCCCCCGGCCGAGTTCCAGGGACCGCAGTCCTCGGCAGCAATCTGCGGCGCCGTCACTTTAAGGCGCGCAGACATCCTGGTTTGAACTTCATCTGTGGGCGGAGCTACCACCTTCTTAGTCCCACAGATGAAGGAGGCGAGCTTCTGTCCGGCGCTGTGTGGGCCCCCTCTCCACCATGACCTAATCGGGTAAGTGCCCTCCCCGCCTCCCCATTATGGGCCCCCGTGAGCTGCTTCTACCCCCCCAGATGTATGCCCTGCCAATCCCCCCCCGCCGATGCTGCGGGTGCTGTCCCCGCTGAGCCGCGGGTGCTGTCCCCGCAGAGCCACGGGTGCTGTCCCCGCCGATGCTGTGTTTGCGGGCCCCGCCGATGCCGCGGGTGCTGTCCCCGCTGATGCCGCGGGTGCTGTCCCCGCCGAGCCGCGGGTGCTGTCCCCGCCGAGACGCGGGTGCTGTCCCCGCCGAGACGCGGGTGCTGTCCCCGCCGATGCCGCAGGTGCTGTCCCCGCTGAGCCGCGGGTGCAGGCCCCACAGAGCAGCAGAGTTGTGTGTGTTTGTCTGTATGTAGCAGAGTTGTGTGTGTTTGTCTGTATGTAGCAGAGTTGTCTGTGTTTGTCTGTATGTAGCAGAGTTGTGTGTGTGTGTCTGTATGCAGCAGACTTGTGTGTGTGTGTGCTTGTCTGTATGTTGCAGAGTTGTGTGTGTGTGCTTATCTGTATGTAGCAGAGTTGTGTGTGTTTGTCTGTCTGTATGTAGCAGAGTTGTGTGTGTTTGTCTGTCTGTATGTAGCAGAGTTGTGTGTGTGTTTGTCTGTCTGTCTGTATGTAGCAGAGTTGTGTGTGTTTGTCTGCCTGTATGTAGCAGAGTTGTGTGTGTTTGTCTGCCTGTAGCAGAGTTGTGTGTGTTTGTCTGCCTGTAGCAGAGTTGTGTGTTTGTCTGCCTGTATGTAGCAGAGTTGTGTGTTTGTCTGCCTGTATGTAGCAGAGTTGTGTGTTTGTCTGTATGTAGCAGAGTTGTGTGTGTTTGTCTGTCTGTATGTAGCAGAGTTGTGTGTGTGTGTGTGTGTGTCTGTAAGTGTATATGACTGTATAGATTTGTCTGTTTATATGTATTTTTGTGAGTTTGTCTTTAAATATGTATATGTACGTGTTCGTATCGGTGTCTGTGTGTGGATGGGGCCCACTGGGACTCTTCCGCCCGGGGCCCACAAAAACCTGGAGCCGGCCCTGAACAGGTGTAACCACGTCCCAAGCGCTGACTGTCAGCTGACTCAGCATTGCATCAGTACAGAGCCAGCTAACAGTTAGTACCGAGGCGTGATGCCACCTGTGGTTTGCGGCTATTAAGCCGCCGCTGCTGTATGAGGCCTTCGGGGCTGGTGGAATGGCAGCTTGGATGGTCCTGCTCCCCACAGGTGGAGCGGTGCCCCGGGGCAACAGTTGGTGTTTGTAAGAGTCTATGCAGTGATGGAAGTCTATGCAATGATAGAAGTCTATGCAGTGCAGATGAAATAACAGAGGCAACACCAAGGGTGCAGTCTGGACCTCGGTTTTTACCTTTGGAATTGACTGCTCTTCCTCCAGTTTCTAGGGACCGTCCCCTGTCTGCAGCTTGATCCCTCCACCTGATCTTTCTGTGGAACAGGCCCTGTGCTTGTAAGCGGTCCAGTGGCCCTGGAATCCCTTCTGTATTTCTCGGTCGTGGTGTCACCTGGACCTAGCTGGGTCCCAGGGTCGTCACCAGGAAGCGTCACTTTCTCCTTCTTGCTCCTGACTGACTAGAGCACCACTCTTCTTACTCCTCTCAGCTCTCCTTCTTACTTCAGCTCCAAACTCTATCTGACTAAACTTGACCTCCCTCTTTCTACTCTACTCTCGGCTGGCTCCTCCCACCTCCCCAGTTGCTAGGCCCCACCCAATGGGAGAAGGGATGGGTCTTATGCCCCCCCATCATACAGCATGGGGGTGGCTGCCACTATCCCCGGTCCCAAAATATGCCTAACAATGGGTGTAGTGCAGATTTGCCCGTGGACCGGCGTTTACTCCTTTCCTTACCCAGGATGGGACATCACACCTCTGGCTGGGGTGCAATGTTCCTGTGGCGACGGGAACCCCAGGGGCGCCACAATAGCGTTTCTTTTTAGATAACAGTGTCCCCTTAATGGGAGCTGTCTAAATCTGTTTGTAATTGATGGTAGTAACGAGTTTGACTCTCTCCTAGTACATGTCTCATGGCAGTCACATGCTTTTCCTGAATGATAGGTATGACCCTTGTCATTTTTAGCTGTCAATATAATCTTTCCAGAAATAGTAATACAGATTAGTCCAGCTCACCCCGTGAACCCTTGCATTAATCGGCGGTCAGAAGCACAGGATCTCACTGCTGCTCAATGCTGCACTCAGGTGAAGGAGGTAACTGCTCCAGCTTCCACACTTCTTGAAATAAAATCCAGCTATTAACGAAAAATATTTAGAATGAACAGTTCATCACAGTACATTTCATAAGTGACATAGCAGGTCCTTGGCGAATTGCACAACCGACACCAGACGCATTTCGAGCATACAACTCTTAAACTTGGTGAGTACTAATATAGCCACCAGAAATACATGGTGGCTTTATTAACAACTGAAATATGCACCAAATATAATCATATATAGTGATAAAAAAACTGGTAGCATTTTGTTTCTTGAACTTTCAGTCAGAGCATGCACATTCTTTATTTAAAGTACTTCAACAAGAGCATAATTCCATACATCTAAACAAGAACATATGTTGCTAAAATAATGTCATAAAATATTGATTTTGCTAATACAGGAATGCTTGATACTTAGGGTGTTATAAAGCAGGATTCCATTTTTTCAGCTGAATAATACATTAAGAGAAAATATAATGTTTGAAACACAAGCAAAAATTTCCAGTGAATGTAGAGGGAATAAAGGTTACCCTTCATAATCCAGGAATATAGTGTCAATCATTGATTTTATTGTTGTTCATGAAAGTATGTAAAAAAGGTGAACTCTAGGTTCAGCTATAATTTATGACAAGAAGATTATTTTTAGTAGTCGTTTTATTATTTTTCCCTGGGTTTTAGAGTCTTAAGGTCACGGAATTAATACAAGATTTCGAAAGCATACATTTTTATATCATTTTTAACAGTAACATTTTTAGATTTTAAAAAAGTATTTTTTATTTAACCTTATTTTAATGAAGGCCTGTTGATAGAACAACCATGCCCATATAACATCACCACAGTTTCTGGGTGATTAAACAATGCTTACAGTGATTGTTGGAATATTTTGGACTCATTTTGGCTATTAAAAAACACCTATTCTTGTAATGCCATATATAAATTGTGTTAAAAGGGCTAATCAGCTTACCTACACTTTATCATTAGTTAGTTACATCTCCTCCCTTCCACCAACAGGATTTTGATTGATAGTTAAAGGGAATCTGTCATCAGATTTTTGTCACTTAATCTGAGAGCAGCACAACGTAGGGACAGAGACACCGATTACAGTGATGTGTCACTTACTGGGCTGCTTAGTATAGTTTTGATAAAATCACTGTTTAATCAACAGTAGATTATCATTAGAGGACTACTTGGCGTGTGCAATCAGAATGTCCAGCATATTCATGAGCTGTCAGATAGTCCAGCATATTCATGAGCTCTGTATAACTGCTAGATCTGCAGCAGAGAAAACATTAATTTTAATCAAAATGACAACAGTCCAGTAAGTGACACATTGCTGGAATAAGGGACTTTGTCTCTACATTATGCTGCTCTTAGATGGAGGAACAAAAACCTGGAGGCAGAATCCCTTTAAGAAACCTTTCTGAATTCGGGCAAATTTACTATATTGTACCCATGATGTGAACACATTGAAGATAGAGCTGGAAGATGACCTTCTTCATACCTCATACTATGTAGACTGTAATTTCTACTGAGCAAGTGTCAGGTTTCAGCAGCATGTTAGGTGTCAGCAGCATGTCTGTTCGCTGTCCAAGCTTCAAATAATGGCGCCTGGAGTCAGCGTGTGCTGAATCCAGCTCTCTTGGATGAGAGCTTAATCTGCGCATGTGCCACTCCAGGCGCCATTTCTTTGAAGCACACTCATCACACCAGCCTGCTCTACCACACAACCACCGCAGCTTCCGCTGCCAGTACTGATCTGTCACTGCTGCTAGCACTTACCTGCCACCGCGGTTACCACCACTGCTGCCAGCACTGACCCACAGCCGCTGCTGCCAACACTAGCCCGCCGCAGCTACTGCCAACATTGATCCGCCGCCGCTGCCAGCACAGCCTATGCCTCCTGTGACCCCCGCTCCACCAACACTGCCGCCCTCCTCCAGTAAGACAACACCAAAGTATGAGACGGACCCTATTTTTTTTATGGTTTTTTATTTCTAAATTTCTAGTGCGTCTTATAATCTGGTGTCTTATTAAATACTGTATATATATATATATATATATATATATATATATATATCTGTCTGAATTTACATCTTTGGGATCATTTCAGGACCTGTGGGGAAAAATGTATGATTACTTGTTGACTGACATGTGATGGACAGGATATCATGTAAACTGCTGAGTACACACAGTTTTACTAAAGGGGGCTTTACACGCTGCGACATCGCTAATGCGGAGTCGTTGGGGTCACGGAATTTGTGACGCACATCCGGCCGCATTAGCGATGATGCTGCGTGTGACACCGATGAGCGATTTTGCATCGTTGCAAAAACGTGCAAAATCGCTCATCGGTGACATGGGGATACATTCTCGATTATCGTTACTGCAGCAGTAACGATGTAGTTCGTCGCTCCTGCGGCAGCACACATCGCTATGTGTGACGCCGCAGGAACGAGGAACCTCTCCTTACCTGCCTCCCGGACGCTATGAGGAAGGAAGGAGGTGGGCGGGATGCTCTTCCCGCTCATCTCCGCCCCTCCGCTTCTATTGGGCGGCCGCTCAGTGACGTCGCTGTGACGCCGCATGAACCGCCCCCTTAGAAAGAAGGCGGTTCGCCGGTCACAGCAACGTCGCCGGGCAGGTAAGTATGTGTGACGGGTTTGCGCGATGTTGTGCGGCACAGGCAGCGATTTGCCCGTGTCGCACAACAGATGGGGGCGGGTACCCACGCTAGCAATATCGGGACCGATATCGCAGCGTGTAAAGTAGCCTTTATACAATGAATAAGGAGACATAAATCCAAAACCCTTTTGTGTGTAAACGTGGATATTCCTTGTTATGCATTTTTCTGTTTTTATGAAATTAAAGTTTTTTAAGAGAATTTCTCAATAAATCTGGATTTTATGGAATTTGGATGCCAACATTTATCCCACAGTTTTGTTATCCAATTTCTTATGACTGCAGGGATACCCCACATGTGGTCAACAACCTCTGTTTGGACAAATGGTAGGGCTCAAAACAAAAGGAGCAACATTTGAATTTTAGAACAGCTGAAATAAAATGCGGACACCATGTCGCATTTGCAGGGCCCCTAAGATACCTATACAGCAGAAAACCCCCACAAGTGACCTCATTGTGGAAACGAGACTCCTTAATGATTTTATTCAGGGGCATAGTGAGCATTTTGAACCCACAGGTAGTTCATAAAAATGTTCCTGTAGCAGCAAGTTGCTCACTTTTAAGCTATGTGTCCACAATCCAGGATGCAGTGTCAGCC
This sequence comes from Anomaloglossus baeobatrachus, assembly GCF_048569485.1. Lineage (NCBI taxonomy): Eukaryota > Metazoa > Chordata > Amphibia > Anura > Aromobatidae > Anomaloglossus > Anomaloglossus baeobatrachus. The sequence continues at coordinate 270,087,325 of NC_134353.1, read as the reverse complement.
CTCCTGCAGAGATGTGAGTGTTGTCCACAGTAGAACGCAGCAGCCAGTGCCCACTATCAGGGCTTGAGCCACTGCTGACTTTAGCTATATTGTCCTCACCGAGAACATTCGTGTCTCCGCAGCATAAATTGACATCCTGCAGTTTGGGAAGCCACGCTGCAGGTCAGTTTATTCTGTGGAGAAAAGAAGCACTGTGGGCAGGAGATTTCTAGAAAACCTTTCACTGCGGTTGTACTGTACAATGCAGAATTTTGGACACAGCAAAAACACTCTGCATCCAAAACACTGCAAACGCTAATCTGGGGCACACAGCCTAAAAAGCTAGGATAGTTAGATAGAGAGATGACAAACACATATATTATAACTCAACCCCCTACTTATTCTAAGCTTGTACACTTTAATGGCTTTCATGTGGCACTAAAGAGTGTTTAAACTTGTATTTAGCCAAAAAATAAATAAATAATTTAAGAAACAATGTGGGTTTTCCCCCATTTTTGATAGCCAGCTAGGGTAAAGCAGATGGCTGCAGCCTGCAGACCACAGCTGGCAGCTTCACCTTGGCTGGTAATCCATAACAGAGGTCATCCCATGATTTTTGTTTTTTTTTATTAAATATTTATAAATAAATAATTTTTAAAAAAGGTGGGGTCCCCCTAAATTGGATTACCAGTCAAGGTGAAGTTGACAGCTGTGGTCTGGTATTCTCAAGGTGGAAAAAGCCATGGTTATTTGGCCCTTCTAGAAAAAAGTACCCCTGCGATTCATAAAATGTAACTTTTAATAGTACCAACAATAAAATGTATAAAAATACTGAATGAAACCCAGATGTTCTTTAAAAACCAAAGGTACCACAATAATTTTTGAATATTTGGGTACAGAAATTTGCAATATGCCAATCATAAATGTAAACATATACTGTATATGCTAAAGATTTTATGCAAAGTACATACCTATATAAAACACCATGTGCTAGAAAAAAGGAAAGCAAAATATTATGTCACAACAACTAACTCAATAGAGGGAGAAAAAAGGGGCATGCAAATATTGCACTATGTCCAATTCATACAGTATATATAGACACAGAAATTTATATCTATGGTAAAGATAATATTCCACTACAAGGTATCATCTATGGGAAGAAATAGTGGTGCAGAAAACCAAGGGTGGGAGTTTTCTTGCGAGATGGATGTTCAGTGTATTCCCATACAGGAGTAGGTCTCCATCACCATCAGAGGTTTTTGGTGTATACAGGAGGGATCGTTGTTGAACCCAGGCTTAGCCTAGTAACAACTACATAATGGGTGAACGATTCCATGTTTGTCCTGTTAGTTCTGGGCACCACATTTTAAAAAAGACATCAACAAACTGGAGCAAGTTCAGAGAAGAGTGACTAGAATGGTGACTGGTCTGTAAACCATGTCCCATGAGGAACGGTTACAGGATTTAGGATTGTTTAGCTTGCAAAAGAGAAGACTGAGAGGAGACTTAATAGCTGTCTACAAATATCTTAAAGGCTGTCACAATGTAGAGGGATCAGTTTTATTCTCATTTTTACAAGGAAAGACTAGAAGCAATGGGATGAAACTGATGGGGAGGAGACACAGATTAGATATTAAAAAAAACTTTTTGACAGTTAGGGGGATCAACTAGTGGAACAGGCTGCCACGAGAGGTTGTGAGTTCTCTTTCAGTGGAAGTCTTTAAAAAGAGGTTGGACGGACATCTGTCTGGGATAATTTAGTGAATCCTGCTTTGAGCAGGGAGTTGGACTAGATGACCTAGGAGGTCCATTCCAACTCTAAAATTCTATGATTCTATGTTTCTATGAATAACTACTATACCCATCATCATCCCCCATTTCTTAGGGGAGGATAGGTTGTGCTCAGCTGCTATAATCCTGGTGCTCGGGAGAAAAAATAGTCAATCAAGAGGGATAGTCCCGGCACACAGTGTATGAAAAAATAGGGCAAGTCCAGGTATAATATGCTTGAACAAGATTTCTTTATTTTTCACCAAAATACTGTACTGCCCGCCCAACGTTGCGGCTCACGCAGGAGCCTTCACCAGGGGCCAAGAGTACTAAGACAAACATGGTATGAGAAAGAAAACAAACAGAAACAATTTTTACAATATGCATCATGACATTACATCAAGGGAAAACATGAAAAAAATAACCTATTTGGGACTGAGAAAGTAATGGAAGACAATTGTCGTGGTGTGAGGCGTAACACAAAAGGATATAACCGCTAAGGAAAAAAGGGGAAGGAAATCCTAAGGATATGAAAAGAAAAGAAAAAAAGAAGAAAAGAAAAAGAAAGCAGAGACAAAGGAGGAACATAGAAAAAATAGTGAGGAGGGGAGGGAAACATAGGAAAAAGAGAAAGGTATGCAGTGGTCAAGAGGCAAAAAATGATAGAGGACATACCCGAGGTAAATGGTTATGGTAAAAGATCATGTAGGTACATCAGGACCTGAGAACAGGAGGGAAAATTAGGGAAAGGAAAAGAGGAAAAGGAGATGCACAGGATATAACATGGTGTAAACAGGGAGGAAAAAATAGTAAGACCATGGTTGACTTACTTAGTAGAGTCAGCTAAAGGGATATTCCGGCAAGAGGAGATTATTGCTACATGTGAAGCAAACAAGGGAAGCGCCTAATGTGGAGACATATGAATAGTATAAGCGGAAAGAGTTAGAGGGACAACAGTGATAAGAGAGACGAGAGGGGGGTTGTATATAATGGATACGTACCAATAAGGGGCTAGCATACAATGTGAAGGGGCTCACACGGTGGATTAGGGTACAGGATGAATGCTGCCAATTAAAACTAGTGTCAGTAAAAGGTAATATATTGTAAAAATAAAGCAGGTATAAAGATGGGAATACATACCAATGGGACACTGTCATATTTGTACTACAATTATTAATCATATGTAGTATGACAAATGAATTGTCAGGATGACATCAGTGGTGCTAGAGGAGAAAGATAATAATGACTGTAATGGTATGTAGATGGCAAAAAGAGACAAGGGGAGGATAGGAACATACCTAAGAGCACTAGGATAAAGGTGAGAGCACCAGGAGAAAACCTGCAATGTCATCAAGATATAGAGTAAGTCACAAGGAGAGTGAGCAAAGAGATCATAGTAAAGCAGCATAAAGGAAACATCTTACCTAGAGCGGCATGGTGATATGATCACTACGTGGAGGGAGCCCAGGGACTGTGAGGAGGGTGAGCCTCTATATACCGGCTTATGAATATCCATTGGTGGAGTATAAATCACCGCTTCCAGGTGTGGGGATGGCCCGTGGGTGTGTGTGTGACGCGCAACCACCGCCCCCCAATGGGCGGAGCATAGGCGGTCGGTGCGCGCCAGGCATCCACACACAGGAGTGGCAGTGCAGGTGTGCGAGCGTGTGCGTGACGCGCGGCACCCGCCGCGCCCACCGGTGGGCGGGACATCGGCGGGCGGCGCGCGCCAGGCACACACACAGTGTGGTGTGTGTCAGAGGAAATGATATATAAGTGTACGCGTGATGCGCGGCGGCCGCCACGCCCCCGTGGGCGGGGCATAGGCGGGAGACGCACGCCAGGCACACGCCCATAGTGTGTAAGGATTCAGGGGTAAATATATGACGCAATGATGACGTGCATACGCATGCGCGTTGCACAGTACCCATTCCACGCTCCAGTATATAGAGCGCAGATGGACGGTATGGAACGGACGCATGCGCTGTGCAGAGGGATCAGTGATGAACATCATTATCCGAAGCTACTCCTTGTGGATAAGGAATCCTAGGTGAGACAGATAGGCAGCTGTGGAGCATGCTGTAGCGGAAGACGGCCTGAGTGCATATTATAAGGCATGTGGAGGGTGTTCTAGGATATCTAAGAAAAAGGGATAGAAAATATCATTAAAAACATAAGTAAAATCACATACATGGAATTACATGAGTGATATGCTAAATAGGTGCTAACACATTTATCTCAGATAACTGTGTATTGACTAGTAAGATCTAGAGAACAATACTATAGTGCCAAAACATGATACAGTATGCCATAATGGAGGCAATATAATACGAAGTACATTACAGTGGGGTCATATAAGATGTCAAAGTGCAAAAGTTGTAGAAGATACAAGGACAAATGAATACCGTAATGTCAAGGATAAGTACCATAGGTACGATAGGACTCCTTTAGAACCTCATAAAACATATAAAAAACCATTATGAGCAAATATGATTTCAACAGACAATTTCATATTCCCTATTGAGCCCCATGGGCTCCAGGGTTTTAAGTGTATGGATCCAGAAGGCTTCTCGCAGCTTGAGTCTCTGGATCCGACTACCACCTCTGCGAATCGGGGGAACATGTTCGATAACCTGGTACCGCAACTGGGCTATGGAGTGGTGGTGTGAGATGAAGTGAAAAGGGATTGGTAGTAGGGTTTGTTTGCAACGAATAGTGGATTTATGCTTGCTTATGCGGTCTCGGATATGTTGGGTCGTCTCCCCAACATACCCGAGACCGCAGGGGCATTTAATGAGATAGATGACATATGAAGAGTCGCATGTGAAAAGACCCTTAATGGAAAAATGCTGACCGGTATGTGGATGAGTGAAGGTGTTCCCCTTAGTCACATTAGAGCATTGTGTACAACCTAAACAGGGGAAGGTTCCATTCCTCTGTGTGGTCAAGGTGGACTGAAAGTGAGAGGGTTTTGAAGAGCCGATGTCGGCTCTTACCAAATGATCTCTCAGATTTTTAGATTTCTTATGGCAGAAGAGTGGAGGATGGCTGAATTCAGGAATAGATGGATAAGACCGGGAGAGTAAGGGCCGGTGTTGGCGGATGATATTCCGAATGGGTGTCTTAAAAGGATGGTATGTTGACACAAAAGGGATCCTCGTAGGCATAACGGCTCTAGGAATATTATCAGTAGGTAATACATTATGGTGGGATATATGTGGTGGGTAACCACGTTCCTGAAATTTCAAGCTCATGTCAGCATGACGAGTGTTTCTGGTCTCCGGGTCAGATACAATACGGGCAATCCTATGGTGTTGAGAAAGGGGTAGAGAATTCTTTATGTGTTTGGGATGACTACTGGTGTAGTGTAAGAGGCTATTCCGGTCAGTTGGCTTGGTATATAAGTCTGTGATTATATGACCATCTATGTCCAGTGTTACGGTGGTATCTAGGAAGTTGATAGATCTGGGATCATGATGTAATGTGAAGGTAAGGTTAGGGATACATACATTCAGAGAGTCAAAGAATGAAAGTAAATCCGGGAGCTCACCATGCCAGATGACAAACACGTTATCAATGTAACGTTTCCAAGTCAGTACGTGAGACTGAAATAGTGGAGAGTTGTAGACATGGCGATCCTCGAACCAGGCCATGAAAATATTGGCATACGGGGGTGCCACATTTGACCCCATCGCAGTACCCTTCCGCTGGATATAGTATTGGTCACCAAATAAGAAAAAATTGTGTTCCAATACAATGCGTAGAAGGTCTTGGCAGAAAGTATGTTGCTGCTCAGAAAAAGGGCTGTACCGTTCAAGGAACCAGTTAACAGCCTCTATACCAAGATGGTGGTCAATACTGGTATAGAGGCTGTTAACATCCATTGTCACTAGTAGGCAGTTGGTGGGTAGTGTTCCAAAGGTATGAACATGGGATAGGAATTCTGTGGTGTCCCTAAGGTATGAGGTGATGGAAGGAACCAGAGGGGACAAAATTTTATCAAGAGTAATGGCCAGAGGGGAAAGGATTGAATCGGTGGATGCAACGATGGGTCGTCCTGGAGGGCGGATCAAATTTTTGTGGATCTTGGGTAAGATATAGAAGACTGGTGTAATGGGATTGGTCTTGTGGAGATACTCAGCTAGCTTTTTATCAATAGTGCCGATCTGTAGATGATAATTGACTGTGTTAGTGATGACACTACATATGTTAGAAGTGGGATCTCGTGTAATCGGGGTGTAAGTATTAGCATCACTTAGTTGGCGAGTAATCTCAGAGAGATAGTAGGCTTTGTCCAAGACCACTATGGTCCCGCCCTTATCCGCAGGTTTGATAATAATATGTGAATTGTTCTTGAGACTAGAAATTGCACGTGTCTCGTCAGGTGTTCAATTGTGTTTAAGGCGGAATGTGCCTTTGTGTATACTATCCACGATATGGTTGATATCGTTAGAGACCAAGGAAATATATGTCTCCACTGGATGGTGATTTTTAGGTGGAGAGAAAGTACTAGGAATACGTAGACCTAAACCCTTTAGACAAAATGTATCGGAAGACACAGGACTACTAGTGTCCATGGGACTAGGTTGTAGGTTGTCAAAGTGCACCTTGAGGCGGAGGTTCCTAAAGAATCTCCTTGTCTCCTGATCTAAGGTAAAGGAATCGAAGGGTGGGGTGGGACAAAACGATAAGCCCTTCTGGAGGACTGATGACTCGCTGGGGGACAGAGTGTAGGAAGAAATGTTGAAGACCAGATTGGTCTTACCTGCGAACGGGTCGTCACGGTTCTCGGGACGAATTCCCTTGCTCCGCCGCGTTTTCCTTTTTGCGGTCGTCGCTGACCTGAAAAAAGAGAAGAGTGAGCTTGATTCTGCTCGCTGTCCGAGCTGTTGGACGAGGTATAATGTCCAGGGTAGGGTGGACGTCTTGGATAGGTGTAGCTGGATGAACGCCATGTATACACTTGGTTCTTAACGTAATCTTCTTGGTCTCGCTGGAATTTCGATCGTTTGCGTATTTGTAGGTTTTTACGAAATTCAAGGATCGTGGATTCAGTTTTGGTTTTGATGGACGAAAACTCTGTGGATGAAAGGGTATTCTGTAGTTGTTGCTCAATGGTGATAATGTTGGCACCAATTTCGTTGATCTCCTTCTCTAAGAATTCTATGGTTAGTAATATAAGGTCCATTGAGCATTTATTTAAAATGCTCCCATATTTATCGCAGTAAGAGGTATTGTCCGAAAAAAGGGTCGGTCGTAGGGGGATGCGAAGTCCGCGAGGAATCCTCTTCGCCCTATGGTACTCGGCTAGAGTGATGTAGTGTAGTTCCAGGGCGGTGTGTCGGCGTAACTCCTTCTCGTAGTCCTTGCTTCGAATCTCCTCAGTGGGAGTCACAAGAAATTGATTAGATACATGCACTTTAGATAATATAGCGGAAGTATCATCATCATTATATGAGAATGTAGAAAACGACATATCCGGAGGAGGGATAGAAAAGCAGGAGCAACAACCAAAAAAATCAATAGTCACAGGGGAGGATAGGTTGTGCTCAGCTGCTATAATCCTGGTGCTCGGGAGAAAAAATAGTCAATCAAGAGGGATAGTCCCGGCACACAGTGTATGAAAAAATAGGGCAAGTCCAGGTATAATATGCTTGAACAAGATTTCTTTATTTTTCACCAAAATACTGTACTGCCCGCCCAACGTTGCGGCTCACGCAGGAGCCTTCACCAGGGGCCAAGAGTACTAAGACAAACATGGTATGAGAAAGAAAACAAACAGAAACAATTTTTACAATATGCATCATGACATTACATCAAGGGAAAACATGAAAAAAATAACCTCTTGACCACTGCATACCTTTCTCTTTTTCCTATGTTTCCCTCCCCTCCTCACTATTTTTTCTATGTTCCTCCTTTGTCTCTGCTTTCTTTTTCTTTTCTTCTTTTTTTCTTTTCTTTTCATATCCTTAGGATTTCCTTCCCCTTTTTTCCTTAGCGGTTATATCCTTCTGTGTTACGCCTCACACCACGACAATTGTCTTCCATTACTTTCTCAGTCCCAAATAGGTTATTTTTTTCATGTTTTCCCTTGATGTAATGTCATGATGCATATTGTAAAAATTGTTTCTGTTTGTTTTCTTTCTCATACCATGTTTGTCTTAGTACTCTTGGCCCCTGGTGAAGGCTCCTGCGTGAGTCGCAAGGTTGGGCGGGCAGTACAGTATTTTGGTGAAAAATAAAGAAATCTTGTTCAAGCATATTATACCTGGACTTGCCCTATTTTTTCATACACTGTGTGCCGGGACTATCCCTCTTGGTCATCCCCCATTTCTTGACACCGCTGGGGTCACGGAACTGGGCCTAGCTGCTGTGACATCCCACCCCCTACACCAGCCCGGTGATGAGTAACCCCCCAGACCCCGTGGGCGCGTCACAGGAGAAAGTGAACTCATGTTTCCATATAGAGCAGAGAAGAGAAAAGAGAAGAATTAACTGTGTATAAAGGCAAGATGTGTTATTGTAAGTACACAGTGCTATATTATATGATGATTAGAACATATTAAGAAGATAAAAACTTTCATGGGAGTGCTTCTTTAAAATGCTGACTTGGCTTACAAATTTCACATATTAAAATACAATTAGAGGAAAATCCTAAAAAGAAATTCTAATAAATGGAGATCTTACTGTGCTATTCACAGGTGTTAAAGAATATGCTGCTATGTATTTGTCCAATGTTTTTGTCCATACATCAACAGGTCAAAGCTTAAAAAAAGATTCATGATTGCTCCCCTTGTAGCTCAGATCTGTTTAATCTAGGCCAGGACTTTAGTCTGTGACCAGTGAGACATACACTGTGCAGTGAGCTCCGAATACTGATTGTGGACAGGATCCACAGCCAAGAATATGCAGGTTGTGAGATATGGTTTGCAACGAGACAAAAAAAAATGTCTGAATTTGGCAAAATAAAGGGATAAGCAACTTCCATGGCACCTCATGTCTCAAATTTTGTCTCTGAAGGGCTTAATAAAGATGGCCATAAACCGCTAGTCAAGTCATGTTCCCGCCCTGATGCCTGTACCTTGTATGTTCTTCCTTCATTGTTGGTGAACACACTATTTAATATCATATGAACCATGTGTAAGTCTGGCTTCATATGCTGTCGACACTACTTATCTATGGAATGGTTGGATATTACACCTTTCCAGATGTGACAGTCTCAAGCTAAAAATATACCATACATTAGCAATAATCGTAGCATTTATATGTGCAATAAACTGATTAGCAAAAAAGGTGTTCAGCAAAGCAAGAAATTGATAACATTCACTGCAGGGTTACCCGGAGCTGCTCCTTCACAGAGATACATTTTCTTAAACATGTGATTTGGAAGGTCATCCCCAGAAGCAGCTCCTCCAAAAGCAAATCAAACATTTCAATGGTCATTCGTGTGTAATCATGAAACCTCTCTGGGTGCCTCCTCATTTTCCCATACATCCATGAAAAGTGTCTTCTGGTCTGGCGCTTGCCTAGTAATGGGTGGACCCAAATTCAATGACGCCTCCTTGGACCCTGTCTGGTTGGGCAAGTTCCACCATACTGTTGGGATATAACCCAATAATTTAGGACACGTTCTGTCAGGCTCAAACATGACATTTGCAAATGATCGCCAGACATTTTCAAGTAAACAAAGGCTTCTCAGTTCGGTGTGATGTGGAGAGATGGTGAAGGCCCAGAAAATAGGTATGTACACACAGCAAAAATGGCCTGAAAGAGGGCTTTATATAGGGTTTCCTAACAAATAATACAAGTGGTCAATCAAATATCAAATATGTGGAATCTGTTCAAAAAACACATGGCATACTCAAAACACACACGAGTCATACGGAGGTCAATCGCATTAAAAATGCACACATGCATTACAGTGGACTGACACTCGCAGGACAAATGAATTTTAGGTGGAAAAATGAAAATAACTTGCAGTACACTCGCATGACATACGCAAGTCACGCTAGGAAAAATACGCAGAAAAGCATAGCACACGCTGAGACAACACAGGGTGGCTGAGGAAAAAGTCAATTGCAGAGCACTCGCATGACATACGGATGCTAGGCGAGGAAAAAAAACGCACACTCGCATTACATATGCAAGACCATATGCATGACACTCATCCCACTTTTTGGGACGACTATCGGAGATATTATTTGTACACAAGTCGAACCATACCCTAATGCGACTACAATGTGAGTGTGCGATTATTTTCTCACCTAGTATCTGTATGCAATGCTTTTCTTCTCAGCAGTTATTATTTCATAATCATTTACAGGACTATTTACAATGTTCTATGCTACAAAATGGTAATGTATCAGTAGAAATCATACGGAAGATCCATGTGACGGAGGTTTTTTTTTTCTATACCCATTGACTTGCATTGATGATTCTCAGCCAGGTCGAATACTGATGAGGAAAAAAATCTCAGATCAGAACTACATCATGGAATAACTTTGATCCAAGACCAATCCGATATGTTATTGGATTGCACTCATCCAATTTATGTGAGCATACCCTTAGTATTATTATATAGCAAAATTATCTCCATAATTTTAAACATTTTATATCAAATATTTATTGTCTCTTCCTAGCACTATTTTTCTAGCTTAAATACATGGTATATATGCATAAGAAGAAGGGTATATTCAGATTGCTTTTTAAAACTACATAAAGCAGAGCTTATTAATTCTGGTAGTGCTGTCTTCTTTTTGACAACCTTGTCTATACACATGCCAGACTCATGACAAGACCATGACTCAAATAGCAAAAAAATGGCAAGTGGCCTTTAGAAAAGACATTTTAGCTGAGCCTAGATGCCTTCAACTTAAATGATAAGATGGATTGTAAAATATATATTTTTAGGAATGATTAAAGTGCTGTCACAGTTGTGTGGTATTGGACTGGGGAAGGATTTAGTGCAAAAATATACCATTTTTATGGAAAAATCTATAGCTGCCTAATAAAAGAAACAAATAGTAAATCTTTACTTGAGCAACCTTTCTGGTTCCAGAACAGACATGAATTTCCTTTTCTGTTTCAGTATTTAAACAGTTCCTTGAAAATGTATTCATACCATGTAAACTTTTACACTTTATTTCACGATACAACTGCAAACATAAATGTATTATTTTTTTAACTTTATGTAATATGCCAACAAAAAATAGCAAGTATTTGTAAAGTGTAAATGAAACAATGCATTGATTTTTCAATATTTTATAAATATAAATTTGAAAATTGTGACTTGCATTTGTATTCAGATCACTGTAGTCTGAAACCCTTAAATAAAATCCAGAAAGACTAAGTGCTTCTAGAAGTCACCTAATTAGTAAATTGAATCTACTTGTATGTGTATTGTGTAGTTTTTTTCTCAATATAATTAAAGCTGGTCTGTGAAGGCCTCAGAGATTTATTTGAGAACATTAGGATTTAAGCAGCATCATGAAAACAAAAGTACACACCAGAAAGGTCAAGGATAAAGTTGTGGAGAATAGTAAAGTAGAGATACTTATATATAAAAAAAATAGCTCAAGATCTAAAAATCTGAAAGGAACACTGATCAATATGTAAGAATAGTGGACTGTTGCTGTCATGTGACTTCCCCTTAAGATGCTGACCGTATTGTGTAGTGTAATGTAAATAATGTCTTGCATCTTTTGTAAATATTGTTATATGTGAACTGTGATGTATTGTAATTAGGGATGATCGAATACGTCAATTTTTCGGCTTTGCGATTATTTTCCGAATAGGTCACCATTATGCAAATATTCGATGCGCAATGTAAGTTTATGGGAAGCCCGAATAGTTCCAAATAGCTGTTATTCGGGGTTTCCCATAGACTTACATTGCGCATCGAATATTCGCGAATAGTCGAATAGCGGTGATTTATTCAACATATATTTGCAAAGCTGTATATTTGAGGTATTTGATCATCCCTAATTGTACTGTGTTCCTGTAAAATGCATAGTGTAAACTTTGATGTGTAGTGTTGATAATGTGTACTGTGAAGTATGGCAAAGCACTTTTTTAGCAAGTTACCAGATCATAGGGTAAAAAACAGATAGGCTAGCCCATATTTTGCAGGATTAGTTGACAGGGTAAGAGAAATGTCTACAACCAAATACTCATTGTGTGCACATCATCTAATCCAATAATCCAGCATTGAGTTCAAGGACTTCACCAAAGGTGAGGTCACTTAATTCAATGAGTTCACCTCAAGTCAGTTCAAATGAGATCACAACTGGGGTACTGAGGGAACCTCAACAATGACATCAGGTGAACTCACTGGCATCACCACTCTTGCAGCTGTGGCTCTGTCAGCGAGTTCCTGACGCTGCAGTGATCAGTCACATTTTCAAATATGACCTGTCAGTGTGACCTTAGATGTAGCAGGATTGGGATTGTCGTGGAAGCTCTTTTGGATTACATCGGACCTGCAGGGGTGTTTTGGGCGTTAATATATTTGTAAAAGAGGGTGTGTTTTGCATTTTTTCTCTGTTTTGTATTTATTTCGTTTGACTTGCAGGGTTAGTAATGAGGAGGTCTCATAGACCCCTCCCCATCATTAACTTCGGGTTTGATGACAGCTGGGATTTTTTTGACAATTCACAGTTGTCGTGAATAGAGCTGGGAGGACTCGCAGAAAACCGGGACTGGCGAGTCCCTGCTAAATTTGAAAAAAATCAGTATCATGTAAGTCAATGGGGACCAGAATCTGTAAATGAAAAATTTTGGTAGAAGGGAGAGGGGGGTAGGAGTCCACACGGTGTACTCACAAAAGATCAATCAGGGCCGCAAGCTGCTTCCATCCACTTCCTGAGCCAACAAGTAACTGTCATTGAATTTTCACAGCTTTACCCGCCCATTGGCACGTGTAATTGGTTGTAGATAGATGTGCCCCCACCCTGAGTGTCAGCGTGTCAGCTGACTGCAACCAATTACAGGTGCCAGGATGGCCAAATTAAATTGGGTCCATCTTGAGAACCGTAAGGCTCTGAAATGATTCTTAGGCTTCGCAAATTAGTATAGGAAGTTAATTAGGATTTTTTTGACCATTGCAAGACCCCTGACCAAATGACCAAAAAAGGGGCAGACTTTACTGACTGGTCTGACAGTGCTTTGAGTGCATTTGATTCTCTTAAGAAATGCTTTGCGTCAGCTCTGGTATTTATTCAGCCCAATGTGTCTCTTTCTTTTACTGTGGAGATGGAGGCATGTGAGATAGGGTTTGGGGCATTTGGGGTTGTGTTGTCTAAGGGTCCATCACCTGGTGAAACTCCGTCCTTGTCCTTATTTTCTAGGAAGCTGCCACCAGCCGAGCATAACTACGATATTGGGAATAGGGAGTTACTTGCCATCAAATTGGCCATTGAGGAATGGAGCACTTCCTGGAGGGGGCTGTCCCCCCAGTTGTTGTCATCACCAGCCATAACAACTTATTGTATCTCAAGTAAGACAAGCTCGGTGGTCCTTGTTTTTCAATAGGTTTAACTTTATTGTTACCTTCTGCCCTGGGTCTGAAAACACCAAGGTGGATGCTTTATCCAGATGTTTTCCAGATGGAGAACCCCAGGAGGAACCAGTGCCCATCCTGTAGAAAGGTGTAGTGGTTTCAGCACTCAGTGCTGAGGTGGAGTTTGAGATTGATAAGGCTTAGGATGAGGCACCATCCGGTGTCCCTGCTAACAAGTCATTTGTTCCCTAGAACCTTCGTTTTAAGGTTTTGGGGGAGCACCATCATGTAGTCCTGCCTGGTCATCCAGGAGTGAAGGGTACTCTGGACCTCCAGTTGTATCTTTTTTGGTGGCTTAAGATATGTAAGGATGTTGTCTCTTATGTTTCCGCATTTACCATATATGCGCAATATAAGCCATCACACTCCCGTTCGCCTGGGTGTTTGCTTTCGTTATCCATTCCTAGCAAACCATGGACAGATATTTCTATGGATTTTATTACTGATCTGCCCTCTTCTGCTCGTAATACGGTGATTTTAGTTGTGGTTGACAGATTTTCCAAAATGACCAATTTTGTTGCTTTGCCCTCCTTACCTAATGCCAAGACTTTGGCTCAAGAATTTATACAGGAGGTTGTCAGGCTCCATGATGTATCGTCTGATATCATTTCTGATAGTACACAGTTCATTGCAAATTTTTGGAAAGCATTCTGTGCTTGCTTGGGCATTAAGTTGTCGCATTCATCTGCTTTCAACCCACAATCTAATGGTCAGAATGAATGTATGAATCAAAATTTGGAGTAATCTTTACGTTGCTTTGTGTTGGACAATCAGGAAGAGTGGTTGGCGTTCTTTCCTCTGGCTGAGTTTGCCATTAACAATTTAGTAAGACGGTGGCGTCTTGTACTGTATGGCGGTGTCACACACAGTGATGTGTGATGCCGCAGGAACAAGGAACAACATCGCTAACAAGCAGAAAATGATTTTTTGTTTCAGGACGACCTCTCCGCGACAGTACAAGTCGGTGGCATCATTAGTCCTTTGGTGTATCACCGTGTTTCTGTGTCTATGGTCAACATCCTCAATTTTGTAGATTACGTGAGGGTCACTCTTCCGGGGTACCAGAGGAGGGTCAGGTAGGGTCTGTTTTGGCATCCACATGGAGAAATGTTCAGCAACATTTGCTTTGCACGGGGACTAAATATAAGCATGTGGCAGATCTGTGTGTTGGTGATTGGGTGTTGTTTTCAACTAGAAACATCAAGCATAAGTTACCATCACTAAAGTTGGGACTGCGTTTCATTAGTCCATTTCAGATTTCCCGTCATCAATAAACTTGCTTTCCAGTTAGCGTTACCGGCTGTCTACAAAATCCATATTGTGTTTCATAAATCCATTTTAAAAAGATTTGTGGGTTCTGTGACCACTTTTCCCACCCCTCCACCTCCGGTTTTGGTCATTGGTTCTTTGGAATTTGAGGTCTCTAGAATCATTGATTCCTGGTGGATTCATCGTTGTCTGCAATATTTGATGCACTGGCATGGTTACAGTTCTAAGGAGAGGACATAATCAGGCTTTACACGCTGTGATCTCGCTAGCGAGATCGCATGCGATCGTACCCGCCCCCGTCGGTTGTGCGGCACAGGCAAATCGCTGCCCATGCCGCACAACCTCGCTTAACCCCGTCACATGGACTTACCTGCCCTGCGAAGTCGCTCTGGCCGGCGAACCGCCTCCTTTCTAAGGGGGCGGTTCGTGCGGCGTCACAGCGATGTCACACAGCAGGCGTCCAATAGAAGTGGAGGGGCGGAGATGAGCAGGACGTAACATCCCGCCAACCCCCTTCCTTCCGCATTGCCGGTGGAAGCAGGTAAGGAGATGTTTGTTGCTCCTGCGGTGTCACACATAGCGATGTGTTATGCCACAAGAACGAGGAACAACATCGCTAACAAGCAGGAAACGATTTTTTGTTTCAGGACGGCCTCTCCGCGGCAAACAATTTTGATCGCTTTTGCGATCGTTTAAGGTCGCTCATAAGTGTCACACACTGCGATATCGTTAATGATGCCGGATGTGATCACAAACACCGTGACCCCGACGATAATTCATTAACAATATCGTAGCGTGTAAAGCCCGCTTTAGTACAAGCGTCAGATATCCATGCAGAGAACTTGGATAGGGGCTTTTGATTGCTGCCATCCTGATAAGCCAGAGTTGGCAGTCTCTGAGGGTCCTGAGGCCCCTTGTAAAAGGAGAGGTACTGTCATGCGGTGTTCTACTTTACTCTTGCTGGGTGTCTTGGCGACATTAGACTTTGTTCACGCTGCAGAGTCCAACAAGCTACCTTGGATTCTTTAGTTGCACGGCCTGCCATGGGCATCAACTGGTTCTTGCTTCACTGCTCTCCAGCACAGCGGTAGTTAATTTTTGCTGGTCTGTCATCAGCTGTTGGGAGCTCAGGCTGCTGATCACCATCTCATGCCTTTATTCATAAGCTTATGGAGACTGCAACTCTATGGTGGATATAGCTCTTTGGTTCCTGTTGATATCCAGTCACATAGTGATCATCAGTTTGCGGTTCAGCTTGGCATATGAGTTCTTCAGTTGTGAAGTTACTTCCTACCCCTTTTACGTTACTCCTCAGTTCACATATTGTCCCTCCTTTGTGTTTGAGTGCAGTGTGCATGAGTTTTCGTTTACCCTTGTCTGTGACTATTTGTGAGGTGTTGGCACTGGGTCTCTGACCCGCTCTCTGGGTGGGAGAAAGTAGTATCAGGACTTAGATGGGAGACAGGGTCACGTTGGAGGTTGAACCCTGACTACCATCAAGTTTACCATCGGGATAAGGAACAGCACAGAGGTCCCAGTCTTAGGGTCTGTTCCATCCTGTGACAATCGTCCTACTAACTATCTCAACTATCTAAAATTAAACCCCCCAGCTAAGCTTTCTGTCTAGCAGAACCGCAACCGCGAACAGTTGTCAAACAGATCCAATCTTTGCCGATTTTTTAGAAAATTGCTTGTGAATGTGAATGTAAGCCCAATCTGAATGAGCCAAGGCTCGTACGGAATTTTTCTCATCTCTAGTCAGGAGAATAGTCAGGCATGGGACTAAAGCGGGCTTTACACGCTGCGACATCGCTAATGCGGAGTCGTTGGGGTCACGGAATTCGTGACGCACATCCGGCCGCATTAGCGATGCCGTTGCGTGTGACACCGATAAGCGATTTTGCATCATTGCAAAAACGTGCAAAATCGCTAATCGGCGACATGGGGGTCCAATCTCAAATCTCGTTACTGCAGCAGTAACGAGGTTGTTCCTCATTCCTGCGGCAGCACACATCGCTGCGTGTGACGCCGCAGGAACGAGGAAGCTCCCCTTACCTGCCTCCCGGCCGCTATGAGGAAGGAAGGAGGTGGGCGGGATGTTACGTCCCGCTCAGCTCCGCCCCTCCGCTTCTATTGGGCGGCGGTTCAGTGACGTCGCTGTGACGCCGCACGGACCGCCCCCTTAGAAAGGAGGCGGTTCGCCCGTCACAGTGACGTCGCCGGACAGGTATGTATGTGTGACGGCTGTTGTGCGACACGGGCAGCGATTTGCCCGTGTCGCGCAACAGATGGGGGCGGGTACCCACACTAGCGATATCGGGACCGATATCGCAGTGTGTAAAGTAGCCTTTAGACATCTCCACCAATAAGGGTAAACCAGGGTCCTCTAGCTTGTGGGAGAGCTTAGGAGCTACCCTATCTCTGCTATCCTGCAGTCAAAACATGGCAGAAGTACTCCAAAGCAAGCAGGAATTATAAATGAAAAGGACATAATGAAAAAGCATAAAAGAGCAAACAACATAAAAAGAAAAGAAGAAACTTGTAACAGATTTTTTTAAACATAAAGAAAGCTAGATCACAGAATTTCCCCTACCAGTGTCATAACTTAAATTGAATTATGCCTTTGAAACTCATAAAATCGCACAATATGTGTGGGGAGGTAGTCAGGGAGAGGAGGAGGGGGCTAGCTAAGAAAGCTGCACAGTAAAATAAAAAGCAAGAATAAATTATGGTTTAATATGTCCAAAACTTTATGAAATTTTAAACCATCAGGGCAGGAGCTGGATGCTGAGGTGTCATGGTGGATGCCTATTGACGTGGTGCCCGCATGATCATTTTAATGTGGTAACCTCAGATTATGTTGGTCTGTTTGTAATTTATTATAATGAATATAGTCAATTACCCTAACTGTATTATTATAACTCGATTAGTGTGTTGTTCTTCCACTAAAAATATGCACGATTTGTACTGTATATAACACAGAAACAATATACTGTCTGCATAGTGATAGTATGATGTTCCTTAATGTCTCAAGTTACAGTTTGTTTTCTTAAGTCTGATACTCTTGCAACATGATACCAATAAAATCCAATAACCATGACCTTGAAGAACTGTTACGGAGTCTTATTTATAGAAAAAGTGATTGCATAAAAATTGGTCTCACAGCGAGAGGTGGAAAATGTGAGCTATTATGCACCATGACCTTTGAAATTGACCTTTCAAGTGAACATTATAGCATTGATAGAAGCTACTGGTTTGATCTTCCCTACAACCAAGTTACTCAGCCTTATTTGTATTAGCACATACTAGCATATTGCCTTTGCATACTGTATACTTATGTGGTTATAGGATGTTAAACTCCTACAAATATTGCAGGGTTAAATGTAAAATAAATACTTTATTGCCATAATATATACTGTATAGAGACATGATAGTATGAAGCCACAGTGTCTGTGAACAGCCAAGCGATTATGTAGTTATTCAACTGCTGCCACTGATTTGTCATAAACAGCACTCCACTGCCTCCAATTGTCAGCACAATCCACAATTGACTGATAATTTATTGAAGAGGCCACGGCTGCTTTCACTACTATGTCGATGATTTTACTGGGTGGTGGCACAGTGAACATATAGTATATAAACATCTAATTCCAACACAAGGGAATAAATATACTTCAGTACAGCTCCGCAATAACTAAAGAAAAACTATCTGCCTCCACCAATCGTGTATACAGGCCAATTGAACACCGTATATAAAAGATATTACAAAGAGGACAAAACAAAACAGTATACCCAATGACATAAAATAAAACTAATAAACAAAAAAAAAGTACCAGACCTGTGGTCACAGGTATGGTATTGATCTTTATGGAGGGGAGTACTCAATTAAAAAATGGTGCCTTAAGGGTTCTTTACACGCTGCGACATCGCTAACGATATATCGTCGGGGTCACGGTGTTTTTATGTCGCACATCCGGCGTCGTTAGCGACATCGCAACATGTGACAGCTAGGAGCGACGATCAACGATCGCAAAAACGTTAAAAATCGTTGATCGTTGACACGTCGCTGATTTTCATAATATCGTTGGTGGTGCATGCCGCTGGTTGTTCGTCATTCCTGCGGCATCACACATCGCTATGTGTGACACCGCAGGAGCGACAAATATCTCCTTACTTGTGTCCACCGGCAATGAGGAAGGAAGGAGGTGGGCGGGATATTCGGCCCGCTCATCTCCACCCCTCCGCTTCTATTGGACGGCTACCGTGTGACGTCGCTGTGACGTCGCATGAACCGCCCCCTTAGAAAGGAGGCGGTTCACTGGCCACAGCGTCGTCGCAGGGAAGGTAAGTCCGTGTGACCGGTGTAAGCGATGTTGTGCGCCACGGGCAGCGATTTGCCGACAGGGGTGGGTACGCTCGCTAGCGATATCGATAGCGACATCGCAGCATGTAAAGTGCCCTTTACAGTGAGCTTTAGCTCCCAGAACTGACAATGCCAATAATTAAGAATTTGATTTATCCAGGTAAAATTAATGCTCATATACCTTCTCTTGTCCAAGATGAAAGATATTAATGCCATGTTTCCTATCCTGTTTTTAGCTTTCCTTATATATAAAACATGGCATAAGACAATCCCATTGATCTGGCTGATATTAATTTGGGGCTGATTGGCAGAACATACTGCAATGAAATTATATGCAGTGCATTCGTGCCAAAAATATGTCTCCCATAATATAGGATCTACATTGGTCACAAACAAAATAATATTAATAAGTAAAATCTGATGCCATCCTCTCTTCTTGTAATTCTTTTGAACATAGGAAAACATATCTCAATATATCCTAAAAGTCACGCCCCCAGCCTCTTATACAGACTTTGTATCAGTTATCCATTCTATAAACATCACAGAAAAATAAACAGTCCTTAACAAGAGTGATGGGCAAGCATGCTCGACACTGCTCTGTACTCGATAAAGCATTGGGGAGCTTAAGAAACGCAGTCTTGGATTGAGTACCATGGGTGCTTAAGCCAAATGCTTGAGTCTCCGTTCTTTTAGCTGCCCTAACACATCCCCTGGTCATCTCAGTGACCATCATCCACATGCAGAAGGCAGCAGCAAACTTCGACCGGCAACCTCCATTCTGTCTTCCGGCCACTACAGTCCCTTTCATCAGTTGCCATCACCTGGCAACTTCCATTCCATATCCACTGTTGAAATGCTCCAACGTAACATGCCAAAGTAACTGTGCAGTTAGTTACGCTTGAGTCCCCATTATGGAAAAAGAGAAAATAATTTATTTTTTGAACCAATCATTAGAGCAGAACTAACTGCACAATTTTTTTGCTGTGGGGAACATTTGTACAGTGCACATGGAACAGAAGTGGCTGTGCCTTACCAGCTGCATGCAGATGATAGGGACTGAGGTGGCCAGGAAGACAGAAAGGAGAGTTTTTGGCCAATGTCTGCTGCCTGCTGCACACAGATGATGAGTGTCAGACGGAGGTTTGCTCAAAACTCGCCAATTGTCATGGCGGCATCCGACATTGTTCACACTACAGATTCTGACACTCCATCCTATGGTTTCTCTGGTGTATCTAAGTTAAACAGGCAGGTTTGGGTGTAGACCAGCTGTGTGATCATTCATTGTCAAGCTAGCAAGTTAATTTCTGCTAGCGTTATGATCACCTCTGGGATCACATTTTGTTGGAAACTTATCAAATTTGCTACCAGCCTTTTTAATATGGTGGAATGTATCTACCCCCGCCAACTATACTTTATTGCTTTGTTCGTCTGTGTGCTGTTGTGTCCCAGTCCTGCTTGGGATTTTATTGTATAGTGCTTGGAGTTGTTGTGGAGTTTGTCTTGTTATTTTCTGCCTGCTCTTATTTTCCTCCTTATTTCTTATTGTGTTATACCACTGTGTGAGCGTGCTATGGGATAGATTTTTGGCTTCCTCTTTTTGTCTATCTCTGTGGGTTAAATCACAATACTGGCCTACCTTCCCCTTGGGTAGGAAGGAGGGGGTATAAGATCAGGGCTGGTCAGGAACAGAGCCAGGTAGGCGGCTCAGACATCCTCCGTTTCAGAGGTAACTCTGAGATCAGGGATAGCTAAGGCCCTTCTTGCTTGAGGATCAGTCTAGGAGCCCCTGTCCCCAGCTTTCTCCATAACCACTGTTACAAAGGGACTGTGGAGGCTGGGGGCTGTATTAGCCCACATCTTGGGGAAAAATATTCTCGAGACACCCATTAACTCCTTTTGTTCTCGGTACTTGAGTCTAGTGTAGCACCCCTGAAACCATCAGGGTGCTACAAGGTTCTGCACCCCCACAAGGATGCAGGGCCTACCCCCTTAGGGACCCAAAACCCCAGTGCCGGTAACAACAAAAGCCCAGGTAATCTCAGTTTTCCCCAACAATCCCCCATACAATGGTAACCAGCTAGGGTGTGACCATGGATGGCCACCTAGAGGTGGAGCCACTCTAGTGCACTGGTTTACTAGGTGGGAGGGGCAGACTGTGGACAGAGTAGTCAGTCTAAGAAAGAGTTGATGGAGGAGACATCCTGACTCGGGTTAACTGTGACCTGGTACCCAGGAGAAGAAGTTGCCGGTGGAGTACAGTGGAGTACTCCCGTAGCTATGCACAGACGGGGTACAGGACCCCAGGACAGGAAAGAGCTTCAAGTCGACCTGTTAACACCTGCACAGCAAGGGGACTATCAAGGACCTTGATGACCCTAAAGAATCCAAAGACTCAGTAGCAAAGGGAGAACCGGGGACAGGACCAGAGACTCCAACCCCACAGGGCTCATGCTACTGTCAGGCGGACAGAAGTGGACAAAACACAGAACGGGGACACCCAGTGTTCTATACCATGGGGACCCACTTTCCAAAGACAGGTGCAGGGGAAGAAAGTACCAGAGAAAACCAGGCTGGCACTGGGAAGAAGGGGACCTGGAGGCAAAACCATCCAGCCTCGGGCCCCCCAGTTACCATCTGAAGAAAAGTGAGTAAACCAGTTGCACTGAATATCTGTGTGGACTCCCATCTAATGATGCCCACTGCACCATACACCCGCTGGGGCAAAACCCTACTTGCAGAGTCACTACCATACTAGTTGTCAATACCACCAGCCCCAGTAGAGCCATTCTGCAGCTGCGGCTCCCTATACTTAGCTGCAACACCACAAGTGGCGTCACGTAAAAACTTTATTCAACAATTCTCTGTAAATATCCCCATTACAAAAAGGGCCCAGGGCACAGAACCGGGTAACGGCCACCACTGTGACATTCACCAGACGTACACTGCCCAGAACCGAGTACCCCATATCCCTGGGTGCGACACTAGCATTTTCAAGCGTCCAACATGCTCGATTCATGTATCTAGCACCCAAGTACATTTGTGCTCGCTCATCACTAATTAACAACTACCAACAGGGTGAAGATAAGCCACGCCCCTGGCGTTCGAGTTCAGTTCGGTTCATCGAAACGGAGGCTCCGTTCAATGAACCGTTCGACAAACCACTCGAACCCCATTGAAAACAATGGCAGGCAAACAAACACATAAAAACACATTGAAAACACCTTCAAAGGTGTCCAAAAGGGGACAAACAACTCCCAAGACACCACAAACACATGGGAAAGTGACAAGGACATATGCTCATGCGAAAACAGAAGAGCTGGATGAGTAAAAAGAGGAGGAGACATAGGCATATCATGCCCTTCTAAAATCATGTAAAACACAGCAAGGGGAGTCCAAGCAGAGTCCCCCTTTTTTCTAAAAATTGGACCACACACACCACTTTAGTGGCATCACTTTTGCCCCAGTTGCAAACTGGATGTGTGGATTTGCATCAAGCACATTCAAAAATACGCCAGCCTTAACTGTCCCCAGGATGACACCGGGGTAGGTAGCAAAGTCCTTGCTGAACCATGACTTGTTCACCTTGGCTCATTGTTAAAAACACAGCAAGGGGACTCCAAGCAGAGTCTCCTTTTTCTCCAAAAATTGGGCCACACACACCACTTCAGTGGCATCACTTTTGCCCCAGTTGCAAACTGGACATGTTGATTAGCATCAAGCACATTTAAAAATATGCCAGCCTTAACTGTCCCCAGGATGACACCAGGGTAGGTAGCAAAGTCCTTCCTGAACCATGACTTGTTCATCTTGGCTCATTGTTAAAAACACAGCAAGGGGACTCCAAGCAGCGTCTCCCTTTTTTCTGAAAATTGGGCCACACACACAACTTTAGTGGCATCTTTTTTGCCCCAGTTGTAAACTGGATGTGTTGATTTGCAACAAGCACATTAAAAAAAAAGCCAGCCTTAACTGTCCCCAGGATGACACCGGGGTAGGTAGAAAAGTCCTTGCTGAACCATGACTTGTTCATCTTGGCTTATTGTTAAAAACACAGCAAGGGGACTCCAAGCAGAGTCTCCCTTTTTTCCAAAAATTGGGCCACATACACCACTTTAGTGGCATCAGTTGTCCCCCAGTTGCAAACTAGATAGGTTGATTTGCATCAAGCACATTCCAAAATACGCCAGCCTTTACTCTCCCCAGGATGACACAGGGGTAGTAAAGTCCTTGCGCATCCATGACTTGTTCATCTTGATGAACGTTAGTATGTCCACATTGTCACTGGACAGACGCGTGCGCTTATCTGTCAGCACACACCCAGCAGCACTGAATTAACGTTCCGAGACAATGCTGGCTGCGAGACAAGACAAAATCTCCCATATAACCATGAAAAACCTCTAAAAAAACAATTTTATTAAATATTCATTAAAATACTCCCAATCAGTTCAACACTAGACAAAAAGTCGTGCTTGTGAATAGTGTATAAGGTCCTAAAAATAGGGCAGTAGGCCAAGGGCGTGCTCCCCCCGTTCGTGATTTTTAGGGGGTATCGCAATATGGGATGGAGGGACCTAGTATTCCCTAATGTTTATCCCTACCTGGCAACGGAGGTGAATACACCTTAAAGTTTTTGGGTGCCCCCGTTCCTCGGTGGCTAGCCCTAAATGCCCCTGTCACTATTCCTGGCCTATAACCACCACCAGTGCGTTGTGTTGGGGTGATTAAGTGGTCATGCGTCAAAAGTCCTATGTCAAGACCTTATATAAATCAAACACAGATATTGTACATCACCAGTATTCCAGTTATATAGTTTCAAACACTATCCGCCCTCAATCATTAATTCAGCTAGTACATCATATTGTTGAGGGAGATATCAAAGGAATTTCTGGGGAGATGAAAAAAGGTCTTGGCAGAAGGTATGATAGGCCCAACTGTCCTAGTACTTATCTTGCCAGGACTGTTATTACTCCCATTGCTCCCGACACGTTTCTCCCCAATATAGCAGGGTTCATCAGGGGAGATGTAAATTGCAAGTTGTCACTATCCAAATTAGGCCATCAATCTCATGCTTCCATATGTCCTTCCTATAATTAGGTCGTTTTTAGTTACCCTGTGGGGGTCCGGCTGCTGTCCTGGATTACCCCGTCACGTGCTGATTGTAATGGTGAAAATCTCCTCCCAGATCAACAATGCATCATAAGGGAGAGTCTGAAAACAGTGAGTGCTTGGAATAGCAGCGTTTCACTGTGGCACTGACTACTTAATAGTAGAAACTGTGCAGAAGGGTGCATAGGTCCTTGATCTGAGACCACTCCAGCAGCGTGTCCTGTCCCACCTCTGCATCTCGTTGGCCCAGGCTATACGTCATAAGGTATTGCACCAGGCGGTGCTCGGCGGTGCTGCCACAGTCGCTGCAATACGTGGAGAGTCGAATTCCAGTGTGTCGGCACATCGCATTTCAGGCGATTAACCGGCAGTCCGAAAGACTTCAAGTCGGTCAGCTGTGCCGAATGAACGGCGGAAGTGAGCAGAGAGTGACCGTGCCCTGTGCAGAAGCCCATCTAGGACGGGATAGTGGGTTAAAAATTGCTGGACAACAAGGTTCAACACGTGAGTCATACAAGGCACGTGTGTCACCTTGCCCCGGTGTAGGGCCGCACCTAGGTTTTTAGCATTGTCGCACACGGCCTTCTCTGGCTGCAGGTTGAGTGGAGACAACCATTTACTAAACTCGCTCTCCAGAGCTGACCACAACTCCTCAGCTGTGTGACTTTTATTTCCCAGACATTTCAAGGTAAAAACCGCCTGATACCATTGAGCTCTGCTGCCAGCATAGTAAGGAGTTGTGCGGGATTCCTTGTGTGCAGTTAAAACGCGGGTGGCCTTTCCAGGCAGGCTTTGGGTGGAGGTAGAGGACCCAGATGAGGTTGAGGAGGCAGAAGCAGTGGAGGAACTTCCACATACAGAGGATTAACGCACAAGTCGTGGGGACGGCAAGACTTTTACAGCAGACCCTTCTCCATCTCGCACCATAGTTACCCAGGGCCCAGTCAGCGACATGTAATGCCCCTGTCCATGCTTACTGGTCCAAGTATCGGTGGTGAAATGTACTCTGTCACAAACCTGGTTTCTCAAGGAAGTGGTGATGTTGTGTGCAATATGCTGGTGTAGCGCAGGCACACTTTTCTTGGAGAAGTAGTGGCAACTGGGCACCTGGTACTGGGGCACTGCAACCGACATAAGGTTTCAAAAATCCTCTGTATCCACCAGGCAGAAAGGCAGCATTTCTGTAGTCAACAGCTTGCAGAGGGTGAAAGTCAACCTCTAAGCTTTGTCATGGCTCGGAGGAAATGGTCTTTTTATTGTCCACATCTGAGGGACCGAGATCTGGCTCCTGTGCGGAGATGGTGTGGAGTAGGGTGTCCCTGGAAAACTGCTGGTCTGTGAGGAAAGTGCAGGCGGAGACATGATATTGCCTTCAACCAAAGTTGGTGTTCTCCATGTCTGAGAAAGCTCTACAACAGCACCTGTTTCTCCTCTCAAAACAACTGATGATGACCTTCCAAGCAAACTTCCTGTTGTGGTTAAAGAGGTGTAAGGTCTGCGTAGAAAAACATGTGTGACAGCTGTCCCCACAGTCAAAGAGGATGAAGAGCGTGCGGATGCAGTTGAAGGGGCAGACGGTGGTTGGCCCGCTCCGCTAAGCCGCATTGTAGCACAGTGAGCTTCCCACTGGGACTTATGCTTGTTATTCATGTGACGGTTCATGAACGAAGTGGTCAAACTAGTGAGGTTTTGGCCTCTACTTACAGATTGGCGACAAAGCCTACAGATCACATGAGTTGGGTGATCCTTTGCGATGTAAAAAAAGGACCAGGCAATGCAACTATTAGAGCCCATGCGACCTGCAGAGCCACAAAAACTTGTGCTCAGAGGCAGAGTTGTGGCTAAGGATGCAGTTGTTGACGTGCTTCCAGTACTTCGTCTTTGTCCAGGAAGGCGCAAGCTAACCTCGTCGTCAGTCTCATCCTCCTCCACCGCCTTTGCTGATCTCCTCGAGTGCCTGACTGTGGGTTGACAGTAAGTGGGATCTAGAACTTCATCATCAACCGTTGTGTTTGCACTCCCCTCGCCCTCAGACCTAACTTCTTCCTGCCCTGACTGAATAGTTAAGTTGTCATTCCAGTCAGGTATCTGAGTCTCATTGTCATCAGTATGTTCCTCATTGTCTCCACCAAGAGGTGTTACAGTTTGTGAATGAGGGTCTACATTATGCTCAGAAACTTGGTCATCAGGGCCTGAAGCAGAGTCACAAAACTTCTGGGCATCACAGCAGACCGTTTCCTGGTCTGTACTAAATGTAGCTTGGGAGCAGACCTCTGATTCCCAGGCTATAGTGTGATTGAACAGCTCTGCAGACTCACCCATCTCTGTTACACCATACTCTGCAGGGTGGGTGGAGACTTGAGAGCTGGGAGAAAGCAAGTGCGATTGGGGTGACAACTCTGAGAGCTGTTGTTTTTTGGATGTTGAGGTGGAGGAGAGGCCACTTCTTGGAGCCCTTGAGATCCATTCAAGCATGTTATTTTTTTGTGCATCATCTACCTTTGTTACAGTAGTTCGGTTCCATAAAAAACGGATCACATCAGATTGGCCACGGAAAGTAGTAGACATCTTACTTTTGTTTGAAGATGGCCTTTCTTCAGCAGATGTTACTGTAGCTTTACCACCTCCCCCACGGACACAAACTTTTTTTTCCCTTTCCAACGCGCCTGTTCCCCTTTCCACCAGCATCTCTCCTTTTGCCTCTCATTTTGTTTGTGACCAGATTAGACACTTAAAATGTTGTAGCAAAAATGGAAAGGTGGTGTACAATGCAGAGGTGGTCTAGCTTTATTGACAGCTGAAGAACCAACACTGACTACCCCTGACAATGCAACTATGGCCCTAAAACTGGCAGCACTGTTTGCTATAAAAATAGCGTAGGAAAAATGGGCAGGAGGGTAGAATGCAGAGGTGGTGGACCTTGCTTGGCACCAGTGGGACACTAAGTTAGTATAGCAGACACTTTTTTCATGCCACTAAGTGTCAGAACTGTTTGCTATAAAAATAGCTTAGCAAAAATGGGCAGGAGGGTAGAATGCACAGGTGCTGTAGGTAGCACGACAGCAAAGGAAGCCTCAGTTTCTATCCCTGCCAATGAAAAAATGCAGCAAGGAATTGCCTCAGCTGATGAAAATCCCTAAAGCGCTGTGTAGATTGCACTGTATGGCTATAGCGCACACAGCAGCAGCAGCGAGAGCGGGAGCAGTGACTGTCACCCACCCACAGCAGAGAGATAATGGCGGCGACGGGGAAAATGGCCGGATCTTATAGAGCAAAGACATGTGACATGCACAGCCTATGACACATGCCCTTGCTTGTCTGGCAAAAATCCACTTTGCTGTGTGTGTCTCTGTGATTTGCTGACAGCCTGGCCCGCCCCACTGTACGCGCGGTTAGGGGAAAAAAAAATGGCGATCGGCATTCTTTCAACACTCAGCAGCAGCACTGATCTAAACCCCGTCACCCCCGCACACTATACGCTGAATTTTGATGATAGCGTGAATCACAGTGACTCACACTATTACAGTGAAAAGCCAGCCAGTAACTAGTGAGGCTTTTTTTTGATCGAACCGTTCTCGAAGGTAATTCGAACTACCGAACTTTTACCAAATCGTTCGAGTTCATCGAACAACTCGAACACCCTCCAAAAACACTCGAATATGAAATTGGCGAACCTCGAACATTACTCATCTCTACAAATTACACAATTTATTCTAGTAAAACCTTTTAACTTGAATCTTATTTTCAGCAAGATTTACAGTGGGGGAATGAACAAGTTTACTTTAGGATAGTATGTTTCAATTATTAGGGCAGAATGGTGGCTCAGTGGTTAGCACTGTAGTCTTACAGAGTTGGGTCCTGGGTTCAAATCCCACCAAAAACAATATCTGCAAGGAGTTTGTATGGGTTTCCTCCAGGTTTCTTGCCACACTCCAAAAGACATACAGATAGGGAATTTAGATTGTGAGTCTCAATGGGGACAGTGTTACTAATGTATGTAAAGTGCTGTGGAATCAATAGCGCTATATAAGCAAATAAATATTATTTATATTCTGCATAATTGCATGCCAGAATTCTACCCGGTTCCATTGGTCAAATATAAACAAATTTGTGATGGCTGTGGAATAGGCTAATAACCTACAGTTGTTTTTTTTTTCCATAGCAAAGAATTTTGTTGATGTGAGATTTTGTTTAAAGTATTAAATGAAAATAAATTTGTGAATAATTTGCCTGCATTTGTAGCACCCCTGAAGCCATCAGGAGCTACAAGGTACTGCATCCTGTCAATGATATAGGGCCTTCCCCCAGGTACCCAGAAGACCAGTGCCGGTAACAGCAAAACATGTATTTTAATCACTGTTTGCCCCATTCCCAAAGACTGGTGACAGATTGGGGTTGGACCCAATGGCTAGCCACCTAGGGGTGGAGCCAATCCAGTCCCAAAACAACAACTAGAGGGGAGGAGTCAGATAGTCAGTAAGTGGAAGTGAGAGGAGACAGATGTAACCACACTGACAGTAGAGTGTAACGTTGACCTGAGGGCCCAGGTGTGTGGTTGCCAGTGGAGTACTCCTGGAACCATAGCACAAATGGGGTACAGAACTCTAGGTCAGGCAAATGCTCCTGGTAGACCTGATAAAATCTGCACAGTGAGGGGACCATCGAGGACCTCACTGACCGTAAAGTTCAGGACACAGTAGCAACGGGAGAACCGGGGAACAGGACCAGAGAAACCGAGCTACCTGTTATATGGACTAAGACTGGAAGAGAACCAGGAGGGGACCCCCAGATGCTCCAAGCCACAGGGCCCCCCCAACCAGAGACAGGTGCAGGGAAAGACAGCCACCAGGTCATCACACCGGCACTGGAACTAAGGGTACCAGTGGTGAGGACCAGCCTTCATTGGGTTGTCAGCCATAACAAAGCTGTGAGTAAAAGGAACCAGTTACACTGCAATCCCGTTGTGTGGCCTACATTCTTTCCGCACCCAACAACATCATCTATTCCCTGGGGCCTGGCCCTACTTGCGGAGGGCCCTACATCCAGGCTGCAACTAACACCAGCCCCAGTAGTGAGAACTGTGCAGTGGTGGCTCCATCTACCTAGCCGCAACCCGCAGTGGCGTCATGGCAAAAACTTTTATTACATTTCACCTGTAAATAACTCCCTTTTTAAAGCAGCCCCCAGGGTCACGGAACTGGGCAACGCCTACCCAGTTAACTGTCCCAATGTAACCAGGCCTGGGACTGAGTACCCCATAACCCTGAGGCACGTCACATTGTTGAATATAGTAACCTACATTACCTTTCATAAATCTTTCCTCGGCATATGTGTAAGGTTTCATGCACATTGCAGAAAAGTGTTCAGAAAATTAAATGATGGACCAAAGGAATTATTGTCCCCAACAATTTGGTATCTAACAGAATATGCCACATAATATGAAATTTGAAAAAATAAAAAAAATATTTGTGCCTCCTAATGAAATTTGAGACAAATAAAGACAGAATGGGTGCATTTTTTATAAATATTAAAGAAAATAATGTCTGATTTTTTAAAAACTAAAAAATCATAAGTGGAAATACATAGCAGATACTCACTTCAATCCCAAACTAGTTCATTGGAAAGAAATACAGTACACAATCCCTTAGGCATGACATGTTTTCTGACAAAGTATAACATTGCAATGATTTACAAAGATATTAAGATGGAAATGATGATGTTGAACAATATTTTCAATAGCTGTAAGTGTGTTGTGGGAATCGTGATTTCTGAGAAAGAAAATTAGTTATGTAGGTAACATTATTTTATAATTTCCCAAAGGACATTTACACAGGGAAGCATTTTATTATACTGTAAAATAAAGTTGTCTTGTGCTCACTTTATATATAATCTACTACAGAAATATTCTCATCAAGGCAAATCAGTGCTCAAGGAATAAGTTGTCGCCAACAAGAATTGTTGCAAAAAATGAGAAAGTCTGCAAAGTGCTGCCTGATAATGTATTTTTATTGCAAATGAATTCCTTTGGTTTCATGGGGTTTTAAGTTTAAATTTAAAATTGTTCTTAGATGAATGGCTCTGTGATCAGCTAGCTGGCCATTATTCTGTTTACTTGTGACTGGACTGACACAGTATAACATAACAGTAGCCTAAGTTGCGCTAATGTTTTGCTCCCATTTTGAAGAAAAAGTACATAATTGGTCAAATGTTAACTAAAACAACTAAGCTTCTTCATGGCAATGTCCATGGCAGACAGGTAGCTGTTATTAGGGCTTCAATGGCCAGTCTTTGCACAAACCACTCCATCTATCAAATCACCGGCTTTCTCCCTTTAAAACATATGCAAGGGTCTGGACTTAAGCGGGCTTTACACTCTACGATATATCTAACGAGATGTCGGAGGGGTCACGTCGTAAGTGATGCACATCCGGCATCGTTAGTGATATTGTAGCGTGTGACAGCTATGAACGAGCAGAAATACTCACCTTCTCGTTCATCGTTGACACTCATTTTCTAAAGATCGAACGTCCAGTTGTTCATCGCTCCCGAGGCAGCACACATCGCTCCGTGTGACACCCTGGGAATGATGAACTGCAGTTTACCTGCAGCTGCCGGCAATGCTGAAGGAAGGAGGTGGGTGGGTGGTATGCGTCTCGCTCATCTCCGCCCCTCCGCTTCGATTGGCCGGCCGCTTTGTGATGTCGCTGTGACGCTGAATGTCCCTCCCCCTTCAGGAAGTGGATGTTCTCCGCCCACAGCGGGGTTGTTTGGAAGGTAAGTACGTGTGACGGGGGGGTTATAACATTGTGCGACATGGGCAAGAAATTGCCCATGCCGCACAAACGATGGGGGCGTGTGCGATCGCAAATGTGATCGCACAATAAATTGTAACATGCAAAGCAGCCTTTACACAGGGGCCCCTGAATTGGTCAATTTCTGGATGATGGAGCAAGCTGGTGGCGAGAAGACGCATCACACAATGACTACCATAAGGTAAAAATTAAAGGCAGAATCTTTGGGCAGTAGAATAATCAGAAAATGGTGTAATGTCAGAAAATAGTAAAACAGACTACAATCACAGTAGTATTCACTGTAATTGGCACTGGAAACTGAAACTCATGAATTTAAATGGATCCAGTCACCAGGTTTTTCCATAAAAACTGTGGCCACCACCAGTAAACCCCTATATACAGCATTTTACGATTCTAAATCAGTATAAACTAAAAAGCCCTAAAAAATATCCTCTTTAGGCTGGTTTCACACTACGTTTATTTAACATCCGTCCATAACGTTTTTTAGCGGAAAAACGGATCCAGTGCAAATGCGTTTTCACTTCAATGCATTTGCAATGGACTCGCGTCCACCTGCGTTCGCATGCGTTTGCGTGCGTTAGACACAGGATCCGTACTTTTGCGTTATTTTAACATGTTTCAAAAACGCTACTTGTAGCGTTTTTTACCTTTGTCAAAATAACGCATCTCACAGGATCCTTCACATTGCGCCGCGAGCTGCAATGCATTTCAATGAGTGCTGGATCCTGCCTAGCAGAATGCGTTGAGTTGTGTTGTAACAGGATCCTGCTTTTGTACTGAGCATGCCCAGAAAGTACTGAGCATGCCCAGAACCAGTCTCGCGTGATCTGTCTCTCTCTCCTCCTCCCTCCCTCACCCTCTCCCTCTCTATCTCTGTCTTTCCCCCTTCCTCTCCTCCCTCTCTCTCCCACCTGAGAGCTGCGGACACTCGTAACCAAGGTAAATATCGGGTAACCACTTCTCTTAGTTACCCGATGTTTACGTTGGTTACGTGTGCAGGCAGCCCTGCTCCTAGCAGCTGCAGACACTCGTAACCAAGATAAATATCGGGTATCCAAGCCCGATGTTTACCTTGGTTACGAGCGTCTGCAGCTGTCAGAAGCCGGCTCCCAGTCTGGCACGTTTAGTTCCCCTCACTCCCGATCACATGACTCCAATGCCCGCCCCTAAACATCCAGTGACAGGATCCTGCAAAGTAAGACATGCGTTTACATGCGTTTTTTGCTGTAAAAGCAGGATCCGCTTTTGCAGCAAAAAAACGTTCAGGACGCATGTTAAATAAACGTAGTGTGAAAGCAGCCTTAACTGCTTTGTGTGGATGATGCGTCTTACGTTATCCATACAGTTTCCTCCATTGCGCTCTTGCACATGCACACTTCTCTCTGTCCAGCTAAGAGCAGAGGAAAGTATTTAAGTACACATTCACCAACGTTCTTTGACCTTCTACCCATGCGCATTATAGTACTTTGTTCTGTCCCCAGGAAAGGCAGAGGGCAGAGAGAGCTGCATGTGTGCAGAAGCAGGGAAAGAAGATGGCAATCGCAAGTGTGATGCCCTGGCCTATCAGGTCGTCACAGAGTATAGTGAAATCTGCCCTTCTGTGCAATATCCACATCCTCCTTGGTTACGGGTCCCTAACCAAATGGTTTTGCCAAAGACCAGCTAATCGAAACCCTAGGAACACTCTGCACCACACCCATCAGACACAACAGTGGACGTGCCTGAGTGGAATAGGGTCGCCCACCTGGGGGGGTTGGTTAAGGGGAGGTCAGAAGTGTCAGGAGCGGTTCAGTTGAAGTTGAAGGTGAAAGTGAGAGGAGGTCAGGAGATGGGCTTCTTGAAGTTACTAGGTAGCAGACATTGGTCTAGGCCTGGTAGGAGCTGGACCCCTGGTCACAGGGGATTGTGACAAGGGGCACAGCATTGTCGTGGAGGACAGCCGGCGGCCTTGTACCATCACTGGGCTGGGACAAGGGCACGACGGGGTGCGTGGACCCTAGGTCAGGGACTAGCTTCAGGCAACCTGACAATTTACCCGATAAGAACGGAGCCTTCAAGATCCGCTCTCCACCCGCTCCAAAATCGGGTACTAGCGCAACGAGAGGAATAGGACTTTCCACAAATACGTCCAAGAAATCCCAAGCGTGAACCCTTAGAGCAAGCTCCCTCAGTTAGCCATACTGGAGAGCGAGATTCGACTAGTTTCAGGCTACAAGGACCAACCAGTGTGAAACAAGGTGCCAAGGGAAAGGTCACAAATCAACAGGCAACACCAATGGCAATGGGACCCAGGCGTGCTCCCTCTCAGCGATAGCCATGTCCAGAACTTTGGTTTACTATGGTTGTCGTTGTCAGCGTTATTGGAATGAGTGAATACACAAGTCACCCTTATCTCCCCAACGGCACCTCCCTGTCACCATCACCGAGCCTCGTGGAGGGGTTAAACACCTGGCTGACCACTTCATCGCCACCGGGTACTCCCAGCTGCAGCAGTGGTACTCCACCTTACCACACACCATGGGTGGCGTCACAAACTATTCCATATAACGCTATCCCCTGTAAATACCCCCCTTCATGCAAGTGGCTGTGAGACCCTCGGATCCGGATGCTCCTCGAGCCACTGCGTATCTGCATCTGAGCAGCTTGGCTGCTGACACGGGGACGGTACACAAGCATAAAGGAGGCACCAAATCTAGACCAGCAAAGCCCATCGTGCTGGACCACCCCACAGCTGAGTATAAAAAAGGTCTTTATGTTATTTAGATGGAGACATATACGGTATTCTATAAAACTATGTGCATGGGTTTACTTGTGGCGGCCACAGTTTATATGGGAAAAACCTGGTGACTGGTACCCTTTAAATAGAGGGTAACCCTGTCCAGAGCTGACAGCAGGTAGAAACACAGGTCTACCATATTGTGGCCTTGCATCACTCACCAACCAAAATGGACCCAGAGAGAGAAGGCACCAGTGTGGATGTTACATTTGGCAGCATTGTCTGTAAGGCTAGAATCCTTGCCTCCAATAGACTATTCCTTCTCCAGTAGCTTCCTCTTAACTAAATTCAGTTAAGGTCAGTATTATTAGAGAATAGGATAGATTGGTTTTATGCAGCGGCAGCATGGTCTTTAAGGCTAGAATCCCTTCCTGCAGGCCTCTAATTCACTAACCTTTCTCCAGAAGCTCACACTACACTAAATGCAGAATAAGAATGGTTTTTATTATAGAATAGAATAGCATTCAATCAGCCTATTGGTTTACTGTTGTATAAACAAGTGCTGTCACACTATAAGGCTATGTGCACACGTGTGCGTAATTCATGCAGTTACGCTGCGCTTTGTAGCGCAGCGTAACTGCATGCGTCCTGCGTCCCCTGCACAATCTATGGAGATTGTGCAGGGGCCATGCGCACGTGGCATATTAGAACGCAGCGCTTCGGCTGCTGCCCGAATCGCTGCATTCTAAGAAGTGACATGTCACTTCTTCCGTGCGCTTTGCCGGCAGCCCCTGCTCTGTCTATGGCAGGAGCTGCAGGCAGAGCGCACGTTCTCTGCCGGCACCATGCGCTTCAGAACGGAGCTTTTCAGCTGCGCTCTGAAGCGCACCTTTTCGGTGCGGTGCAGAGCGCACACGTGCGCACATAGCCTAACAGACTGTCTCTTCTCCAGCAGAATCTCTCCCTAAGCCCTACACTACTTCCAAGTACAGTACGGCAAACATGGCATATCTCAGTCTTTTATAGACCTGATGACACTATGCGGCCAACCAATCACAATAATGCCTGTAGCCAAGATGTCTACTGCATTATCAAGATTGGATGGCAATCCCTGCCTGTTTACTGACTGATATAAAGCTGGAAAACATGTGTAGCGGAGACTCGAGCATGGCCAATGTGCAGCAAAATGCTTGATTGAGTATTGAGCACGTCAAGCACGTTAATGCTATATTGAGTACCGAGCACGTTCATCCATCACTAATTATAGCATATTGTGATAAAAGAGGAACAATGATACTAATTTATTACTGCATTTGCCCCTTTTTGTTACATTTTTGGTGTTATGCAATTTTTGTTGACAGAAAA
The DNA here is from genome assembly GCF_048569485.1 of Anomaloglossus baeobatrachus. NCBI lineage: Eukaryota > Metazoa > Chordata > Amphibia > Anura > Aromobatidae > Anomaloglossus > Anomaloglossus baeobatrachus. The sequence continues at coordinate 270,052,388 of NC_134353.1, read as the reverse complement.
TGTATCCATTCACCATTTTTGACTTTTCAAAAGGTTTCAAAATGTGTCTTAATTTACCTTTAGTCCACCTCCATAGTGCTTTTAGGAACACTAGCAATTTTTGCAACATTTTGAAAAACATAATAATATTTATTCATTTATATAGCACTGTTAATTCCATAGCACTTTACATACCTTGGCAACACTGTCCCCATTGGGGCTCACAGTCTAAATTCCCTTTCTGTATGTTTTTTTTTTTTGGAGTGTGGGAGGAAACCAGAGACCACGGAGGAAACCCACACAAACACAGAGAGAACATGCAAACTCCTTGCAGATGTTGTGCTTGGTGGGAATTGATCCCAGGACCCCAGCGCTGCAAGGCTGCAGTGCTAACCACTGAGCCACCGTGATTTCTTTGCTCTAAAAAGTCTCAAACATAGTTACGAATAGAAAAAAACCCTGTATTTTTTACTTTGTGCAAAACTGAAGAACAATGTGAACCATTTTGATGAATGTGGCTTAAGAAACGACTACCACAGAAAGAAAAGTGACTTAAAAACCCTCCAATGATAAATTGGGCATAATGTCTCAACACATGATGATACTGTATATTATTTTAAAGGTAGGAACTCATATTTTCTCAGACACAATCTTTTCTCCTACCTTCCATTCACATAGCCATAGAGTTACACAATAAAATACTGTCAGCCTGCAGGTTACACTAGAAGAAACGTTAGAGCTTCCTCCGCTTTCGGGTTATTTTAAAGCTGATGTTAAGAAATTGACTTTAAAGTACGTTAACATCACTTACTAATATCTCCTTTTTAAGAAAACCTACACATGCGCAATTGTACAGGCTGAATTATTTTGTTTGAACGTGGCCTAATTGAATTTTTATTTTTTGCCATATACTTCTTTTAAGATTAGCTAATATAAAAGTTATCCAACTTCACTTTTTTTTTCAAAGGCAACTAAATGACTATGTTGATTTTATCTTATTAGCTTTTTAGTATTTGTTTACTTGACTGCACCACTAAACAGCTTAGCTAGCAGTGTTTTCCAGATTTATTATAGCCTATCCATGGTAAAATAGGAGCCATGTCTCAGCACATAAGCATGCTTCATGGATATGGTAATGAGGCCAGCTGTTATATAAAAGAGTATAGATTCCTAAAGTATTATTGCTTTAAAAAAATAAGTAAAACATTCTGTATATTTGTACTTTGTATTTAATGCAGATATTACATTGGCTTTATTCCTAGTAAACATCTGTGTCATTTTGGAACAAAATGAACCGAACGATGACCGTCAACTGCATTCATAAATTGTTGTGCCTTGGTTTTCTTGGCTTATTGCCTAGCTTACTGTAATCATTGTGGTAGTTTAACAGAAGGCAGATAGTTGTATTTTCTATTTGATTGCTTAGGTCTGTCTTTTTGTGCTATATGCTGTGTGTCCAATATAATCTACTGTATAGGCTGGGTTAATTGTCCTTCTATCGCCTGTTGCAGTTTACTTCTGCATTGTAATAACTACTGAAACTGTAGTTAGGTATATATATTTTTTTTTAATATAACTTTTGGGCGTTTTAGATTGTCTTTGGCCTAGGTAACATTCTACTTTTGGTATGACTATTAAAAAAAAATGTTACCTAATATTTTTATTATCAGAGGAAATTGATATTCTGCAATAATGCTAACTAATATTACTAATGCTTTGTTTTCAAAATAAACATTTATTGAAGTTTGATTTTGTAGCACATCAGGTAAATTTACAAAAATATAAGGAAATATAAAAATAAATTAAAATGTGTATATGAAGTTGAGTATGATATGAGTCAAAAAAGGGTGTACAATGATAAAATATTACATTTCCAAAATAAATATAATAAATAGTCGTAAAACAATTTTCAGAAAAGGACAGAAATTCAACAACCATAACAGAGATAAAGTCAGCCTTCCTTATCAATACCAGATCACAGTATCAAAGCACTACAAGATGCAGCAAAGCCCCATAATATAGGTATGGGCAGCCAAATACTGTGCATCACACGCATCTGTATTACTGACATCCTAAAGCCAGCCTCATCTGTGTGCATGAAAAGGTATTCACAGAAAAAAATGACAAGGGTCATAAAATATAATTAATTTTATTAGTATATTTAATAAAACCAAGAACTAAGGGCAAAATAGTCTCACAAAACATATAATAATGTGCTCAATATAGATTATACAACATTAATAAACAGCAAAATCCATTACAAAAAAAATCAAAAAATACAAAAAATTATAGTACCAAAAAATATATAAATGTTCTTTCATAAATCTTACACATAGTCATGTAGAAATTAGTATAATATCCAGATGATGAATAATTAGGTATAAATATAAAGTGCAGGAATGCAAAGCTTCATAGAAAAGCAAAAATATGGAAAAATGTATATTAGTAATTCATTATAGTATAGTATCCAGATGATAAATAACTAGATATAAATATAAAGTGCAATTATGCAAAAATTAATAGAAAAAACATGAATATGAAACAATTTATATTAGTAATCCATTATAGGTGTAATCAATGATGAAAAATAATATCTATGATATCCCACAAAAATATTAATTGTTCAATATTAAATAATTAGGTGCAAGTGCAATGATAAATATAGGAAGATTATTAACCCCTTCACGACTGGCCGATTTTGCGCTTTCTTTTTTTTTTCGTCATTCTGCCGAGAGCTGTTTTATTTTTCAGTCCATATAGCCATAAGTAGGCTTATTTTTTGTTGAGCGAGCTTTATGTTTAAATGAAACTATTACAGTAGTTTTACCATATAGTGTACTGGAAAACGGCAAAAAAAATTCCAAATCAGGAAAAATTGCGAAGTACAATTGCACGATTGTTTTTGAAATATTTTATTCACTGTGTTAAATATATCGTAAAACTGATATGTTGGTGTGATGCTTCAGGTCAGTGCGAGTTCGTAGACATCAAACATGTATAGGTTTACTTTTATTTAAGGGGTTAAAAAAAAAAAGTTTTCCGCCATTTTCCGCGACCTGTAGTGTTCTCATTTTTGGGGTCTAGGGCTCAGTGACAGCTTATGTTTTGCGGTTCAAGCTGATGTTTTTAAGGGTACTATTTTTATGCAGATGCTATGTTTTGATCACCTGTTATTGCATTTTGTGCAAAAAAAATAATTTTGGCATTTGAAATTTTCTGCCACTACGCCATGTACCGATCAGATTAATTTATTTTATATTTTGATAGATCAGGCATTTCTGAACTCGGCGATATCAAATGTGTGTATATATATTTTTTTTAACTCCTTAATGTTCAATGGGGCAAAAGGGGGGTGATTTGAACTTTTAAGTTTTTTATTTTTTTTAATTTTTTAAAACTTTCTTTATTTTACTAGTACCCCTAGGGGGCTATAAGGATCAGCAGTCTGATCGCTCTTCCATAGCTGCTGATCACAGCTACACAGCTGGGAACACAAGATATGCTCATCTCCTGTCTCACACAGCTCTCGGCCGTGTGAAACAGGAAGTGAGTCATGTGAGCTACAGGAGTCAACACATGACCCTGTGTTACCGAGACAACCATTGGATCCCTATGATCATGTCACGTGACTTCCGGTGTTAGGTGGTGAGTAGACTTTAACTGCGACTGTGATTATTATGACGCTACCACATTTTGACAGTGCTATTTAAGGGGTTAACAGGTACAGACAGATCTCAGATCTGCTCGTGCCTGCTAGGCACACATGTCAGCTGTAAAAATCAGCTGACATGTGCGCGGATCCCTTCGGCTGCCCACACTGGCCGGGTAGGATTAACACTATGACAGCTGGGACGTAATTTCACTGCCCACAGTCATTAAGGGGTTAATAAATTATATTGATACATATGAAATAAAAATGTGCTAATTGCATTCCAGCTGCACTTTTGTCTATGGTGTCCAAAAGCCAAGCAGGATCAATGCTGTCTAATATACCATTGACTAATAGGCAGGACTATCAGGATCATATACATATAAAGTGAAAATTGTGCATTAGCTTTATGAAATCTCATAGCTTTTGATGGCACTGTAAAATCAGCTTTCATTTACATAAAACTCATTAAAAATGCTGCTTAAAAACACTGCAAAAATGCAACGTGTGAATATAGCTTTAACAACCAGGCCATCACTCACCATATTTCCCTGTCACCTCTGATTACAGTAGATAACATATTAGAGAGATAAAGAAAACTAAATGCCAGTAGTCACCGGTAAATGTAATTGTAACATTTTACTACTTTATCGTGGTGTGTGACATGGTCCGGCAAATCCTATTCAATTTATGAAACAGGGGCTCTGAAACTCGCAAAGCCCATGCAGTCAATGCAAGACAAGGCAAAAGTTAGAAAAAACATTGACACCAATATTAGACATAATGAAGGTCCTCACACTCAGGGTGTTAATTGTTAGGAAGTGGGACTACTATACTCATAAAGCCTGCTAGTGTAGTACGTTCAAGGGCTGCCACAAATTAGGAGTGACTGCAATATGGCCAGTGAGATATATAGAGAATAGAGTTTAATTCAATTGTCATACAATATTACAAAGAATCTGCCTCTAAGGGCGGCTTTGCACGTTGCGACATTGCATGTGCGATGTCGATGGGGTCGAAAGTGACGCACATCCGGCGTCGCAGTCGATATCGCAACGTGTAAAACCTTTTTGATACGATGAACAAGCGCAAATGCGTCGTTATCGTATCATCGCTGCAGCCTCCGACATTTCCATAATGCCGGTGCAGCCACAGGTGCGATGTTGTTCCTTGCTCCTGCGGCAGCACACATCGCTGTGTGTGAAGCCGCAGGAGCGAGGAACTTCACCTTACCTGCCGCCGGCTGCAATGAGAAGGACGGAGGTGGGCGGGATGTTTACATCCTGCTCATCTCAGCCCCTCCACTTCAATTGGCCGCCTGCCGTGTGACGTCGCTGTGACGCCGCACGACCCGCCCCCTTAGGAAGGAGGCGGGTCACCGGCCAGAGGGACGTCACACGGCAGGTATGTGCGTGTGAAACTGCCGTAGCGATAATAATCGCTACGGCAGCTTTCACTAGATATTGCACGTGTGACAGGGGTGGGACTATCGCTGCAGCATCGGTAACACATTGTTACCGATGTCGCAGCGTGCAAAGCCCGCCTAAGGCTAAGGGCCCCACTTTGGGTTATCTACTTGCAGTTCTAAACGCACGTTTTGGGCTTAATTGATTTGACCAAAGTTGCCTTTTTCAGAAATTTAGCGCTGAAAACGCATGCATATTTACTGCGTTTTAGATGCGTTTTCAGCGCTTTGTACATGCTTTTCCACCTGCGTTTTGATAGATGCGTTTTGAACATCATGACACTGCTAAATAAAGTTTAACTAGTCAAACTCAATGAAAAAATTGGAAAAAAAGTAACAAATCTATATTTTTGTGAAAAATAATGAAAATAGATTAATTTAATGAAATTATAGCGGTAATATGATATTTTATGCAAAAATTGCAATTTATTAAAAATCTTATTTTTAATTGTCGGACTATGTGTGTGTGTAAAGGGACATATGAAATCATTATTTTGATGTCCAAAAAGCATGCATTTTTGAAGTCCAAAACGCATATTTTCTGGACTGGAAAAGCAGGTAAAACGCAGGAATTTGCTGGAATCTTGGTTTTTGCCATTTCTCATAGACTTCAATGTTAGCAAAACGCACCCAAAATATCAAAAACAATTGACATGTTGCTTCTTTGAACGCATGATTTTTGCCACAAAATATGCAAATTAAATGCAGCGTTTTAAAACGCAAAGTGAGGTCAGAAATTTCACAATTTCCATAGGATAACATGGAAAAACAAAACGCAAGCCATTTGGCCATAAAACGCTGCAACTCAAAACGCTGCAGAAACGCAGGTTCAAAACGCAAAGTGGGGCCCTAGCCTAAAACTGGCAAAGACTAGACACTCAGTGCAAGGCCTAACTAGAATTCCATGGATAGATTGTAATGCACACAGCAAGAGATGAAGAGTAGGGCCTCTTACTACATGTTGTGTCAATTCTAAAAAGATTCAGACTCTTACCCTTCTACAGCTTATGCAATCATTGCAAGGACTTTCTAGAATTTTAAGGAGGGATTGTAAACGCAGCGAGAAATGGAGAGGAGGGCCTCTGACTTCATTTTGTGTCACATCTAAAAAGATGCAGTCTCCAACCCTGCAACAGCCTATGCACTCATTGCAAGGACTTTCTAGAATTCCAAGGAGGGATTGTACACGCAGCGAGAGATGGAGAGAAAGGCCTCTGATTACATTTTGTGTAAATTCTAAAAAGATTCAGACTCCTACTCAGATACAGCCTATGTACTTATTGCAAGGAATATCTAGAATTCCAAGGAGGGGTTGTACATGCAGCAAGAGCCGGAGAGGAGGGCCTCTGACTACATTTAATATCAATAATAAAAAGTTTCTGACTACTTCCCTTGTACAGCCTATGCGTTCATTGCAATAACTAAGTAGAATTCCAATGAGTGATTGCACACAGCAAGAGATGAAGAGAAGTGCCTCTGACTAGATTTTATGTCAATTCTAAAAAGATTCATGCCACCACCCTGGTACAGCGAATGCAGTCATTGCAAGGACTATATAGTATTCCAAGGAGGGATTGTACATTCAGCAAGGGTTGGACAAGAGAGACTCTGATTATTTTCTGGGATAATTTTAAAAACATTATCTTCCATCAAACCGACACCCTCGTAGAACTATTCAGGCTTCAGTGGTGTTGTGTCTTGCCCCCCCCAGATAGGGGGACAGTAAGTTTGGTCTCATGCATGAGCATTTTTGTTGTGCTCACGAAGCAGGAAGAGTTCGACCTGCCGCACGATCTTGACCTGTGCGTGTGACGTCAATAGCACGTCTATTTCCCAATTCCTTACAGCACGGCTGGAGATTTTTAAATAACAGAGCCACCTGACATTGGTATTAAAAGGTAATAGAATCTAATATATGTAGGCAAGAAAACATATTTCGGTTATAAGTTTCAGCTTCAAGGAATTTAAGTTAAAACTTTTTTTATATGCCAATAATGGTAAGCTACCCCTTTCGTCAGCAGCTAGCCCTTTAGTATAAAAGCCTATGCACTAAGTGCAAGAACTGCCAAAAATTAGAATAAAACACTCGGACAAACCTTTGAAGAGATGGAAATGAGGGTCTTTTAATACATTTTGTTTAAATTTTAAAAACATTCTTAATTTCTGATGCGCAAACTGGAATAGAATCTGCAGTCAGTGCAAGGCCCAACTAAATTTACCAGGGGGCATGTAAATACAGCCAGCAATGGATATAAAGGAGAAACAATGATTCCATTTTTTGTCACATTTTGAAAACACTCTAATTTCATTACTCTCAAAGTGAGAAAGGAGCTGTAGTCAGTGCGAGACCTAAGTAAAATAGCCAGGAGGCATGGCAGTACAGCCTTCAACAAACATATAGGAGTAACTACAGTGCTGCTCACCATTATTGGCACCCCTTACTTTTTTTTTACACTGTATAATATCTTCAGAAATAAATGGAAATGTAACGGAGTTATATCTTCAGGATATTTTAATTAGTGGTCCAAAGTAATAAACAATAGAACATTATTTGTCAAGTTGCATGTGGCAATTTCAAAGAAGAAACAGAAGAAACAGCATGCGCAGCAATAAAGGCACCCCTAATTAATACTTGGTTGCATACCCTTTGGCATTTATAACAGCCTCCAAATGTCTCTTGTAGCCACCTATAAGTTTCTTGCACTTCTCAGGTGGTATTTTCTCCCATTCTTCTTTGCAGTTTGTTCAAGCTCTTGAATGTTTGCAGGGTTATTTTTCCAATTGCAGATTTCAGTTCGCCTGAAAGATTTTCAAACGGATTGAGGTCAGGACTTTGTTGGCCATTTTAAAACAAAAAAACAAAAATAGCCGAGCAGAAGTATATAAATGTGGTAACGATTAAAATATAACCTTTAATAAATAATGTCTAAAAGAAAGGACCACACAACATAAACATAAAGGTTTGTAAAACCAACCTAATGAAGGAGCAGATTTTAGGCTCCAGTTATTGTCAATACAGAACAAAACTCCACAAAAGAAGGGGTTACCCTCCACCGTGGTAATAATTATGACAACACTAGACAGGTTGTCAGACACAATTGTTAAGCAAGGTCAAGTAAATATAACTTACTACTATCTCAATAATGAAAAAGAGGATTGTCCAATATATAGAGGGGGGGCAAAATTATAGCCTCACACTACCCCTCAATTGGTAACAATCTGACCTTAGATGCTCCAAGACCTCCCGACGCGTTTCATAATTAGGCTTACTCCTCAGGGGATTATGGTCATGAGGGAGCTGTAAAAATGAGCAAAAGTGGTCAGAGTAATCACTGAACCTACATCAGGAAACTAGCACATATTGTAAGAGCACACATGTCTTTACCTTTAGTACAATGGACCTCCAGCTTGATGTGTCTGGGCCTGGCATAAAGCACCGAGCTTTCAAAAAGCCGCCCTTAAATGTCATATGATTAAATGGGGGTGGCCAAATCTAGCCCAATGAGGTGAAGAAACACACACACACCCCATACACCCCCAGCTGGGCGGAGCCCCCATGAAATGTGGGCAGGGTAACATCCCCCTCAATGGCGTTAACCTACCGCCAGTCGGAAAGTCAGAGCGGTGAGTATATCGCCGCCCACCACAATGACGTTCAGTAACGTGTAAGCCCCGTCAGCACCCACTTCCGGTCGCGCGATAGCTAAGCACAACACTATGCGCAATCGCCGACCGGAAGTGCGAACCACGTGTAATCGGTCACGTGACGCTCAAGGAGATCACGCGACCGCCGTAATGCGCAATTGCCGACCGGATGTATAAACCAAGTGTAATCGGTCACGTGATACTCCAAGAGATCACGCGACCACAACATTCTCCATTTTAAAACAAACCATTTTTTATTTTTCAACCATTCCAGTGTACTTTTAGAAGTGTGCTTTAGATCCTTGTCTTGCTGGAGGACCCATGATCTTTGACTTCATGTCTTTTCTTCAGCAATGGTTTCTTCCTTGGCCTTCACCAATAAAGATCTGCTTGGTTTAGTGTGGAACGTAAGTTACCTGTTGAAACCATAGCTCCAGACTGTTCCAGATTGGCCTTCAGGTTTTTGGATGTTTGGCTGTGGTGTTTTTTCCCCCATTCGCACCAATATTCAAAGACATTTCTTGTCAATTTTGACAATGACTGTGGACTCAGGTGGACCCAGGTGTTTGGCCCACCTAGGCAGTTGTTCGTATAACATGTGCCTTAGTATGCTGGTGGATGTCACAATGGTGGTGGAAATGATCCCAGATATATGGCCGGACACTGGTCACCACCGGTCCCCATATAAGTCTGGACAGAATCTGGTACTTAAAAATGATTGTAGAATGGATAGGGGCATAGGGGACCCTGCCCCGATCATTAGCCGGATGTTTCTGAGACTTCCAGGCCCGGATCTGGCACTCGGATATTTTTAAAACCGCACGAATCTTTACTTTTACAGTCCGGGTCTGCGCATCACTATCTGTAATACAGCCACAGACATTATTGTTTGGAAACTGCCCATGTCCACCAGCCTGAATGACAGCATTTTAAAGGCAAGCATTATGGAAATGCTGTCATTCAAGACCAGAGCTCGTGGGTAGCTAGGGGAGTATTTCCTCCTTCCATTGAGACTTTGGCGGATGGAACACTGCAGACTTAAAGACTGCAGGCCATTACTGTAGCAGAAGAAAGAACAAGAGTAGGTAGAGTTCTTTTCTTATTTCTCAGGAAAATATACCACCAAAGCTTGTGCTTGAAAGTTAGATGACGCATCATGCAGGTGCAACTACTACTCTCTTGTCATCAGCACATTCCTAGAAGAAATGCTATATTAAGGAGTTCTATTGAGCAGGCTTTGCTGGGCGGTTTGTACTGACATGAAGGCCGGTAGCTGACTTACTGGCTATGGACCTTCCACAAGGCTTTTGCCCCATGTTATTTCTTTTGCTGTGCTGCCAGTTCATCAGCCACCTCTTCATTACAACTACACCCGTCCCCATCAAGGCCTTGACTCCAAGTGGGGTCAAACACCTCGTCATCACCATCTTCCACCCACTCCTCAGCTCTGCCATCCTTCCCATCTCTGTAAACTTTTTATTTCTGAAACCATATACTGCATTACATCACACAGCTTTGTGTAGTGGTCCAAAACAGCAGTGTACAGGCAGTGTTATCTAATAGTGTAATCTACCAAAAAACAGAGTTTTTTTCCAATGTGTTATATTCTGTGAATATCTCACAGAAACTTTATGTTGCGTTGCATCATGCAGCTGTGCATAGCGGTCAAAACAGCTGCATGCAGGCTTTGTGATAATCTTTCTCTGTATGCAGGTCGTTTATTAGTCTGAACTTGTTTGTGTGCCAAAGAATGAGGAGAACATCTAATGGACAGGTAACCATGGTGGTACTGCTGGTGCTTTAGCTGCGTTAAGGTGAGGACATGGTAAATCTATGCCTGCTATGCTCCAAACTGAAACACCTTCATCCACTGTAGGCAGGCCACAGGCTGGTCTTTGTAATTTCTTAGGCCCGAGTACCACTGTACGAATGGTAAGGCTAGAGTATGTTGAGGTGGTTTTAGATTATATTTCTATGAGTGACTCCAGTTCCTTTGCATTGTATTCCACACAGTACACACCTGAAAATTCATAGTCATCTGCTAAGTTCCATAGTCATCTTCCTTTCACCTCAACACTTTCAAAATCAGCCAAGAAGTGTGAGCCACAAGTCATGCAGCAGTCTCTTTTGCTTTTTGATGACTCTGCTGGCTGAGGTTCCATGACCCATCCACCTGTCCCTGCCCCAGAGGTGAAGGAGAATATATGCACTGATGTCCAACTACTTGTGTTGTAGGATGAGTCCGTGGTAGGGATGGTAGACACTGCATGCGGATCACCACACCACAGATCAGAGGATGATAAAACACAGGTGCAAGGGGGAATATATAATCTGGTCATGGTGTGGAATTATTTCTCCCTTGAATGTGGTATTTTTTCTCACTATATAGCGGTAAAATTTGATCTGGTCAAGGTGTGGCAGTATTTGTTTCTTGCAGGTGGCATTATTCTGTCACTATGTGGTGGTGATATGTAGTCTGGTCATTGTGGGGTGGTAATTTTCCTTTGTATGTGCTATTAGCCAGTCACCATGTGGTGGTAATTTGTGGTCTATTCATGGTGTGATTGTATTTGTCCCTTGTATGTAGCATTCAATCACTATGTGGTGGTAATATCTGATCTTGGCATGGTGTGGCAGTATTTGTCACTTGTATCTGGTATTATTTGGTCACTATGAGGTTGTGATATGTGGTCTGGTCATTGTTTACTGGTATTTCTCCTTAGTATTGGCTATTATTCAGTCACTATGTGGTAGTAATGTGTACTATTTCTCCATTATATACAGTGCCTACAAGTAGTATTCAACCCCCTGCAGATTTAGCAGGTTTGATAAGATGCAAATAAGTTAGAGCCTGCAAACTTCAAACAAGAGCAGGATTTATTAACAGATGCATAAATCTTACAAACCAACAAGTTATGTTGCTCAGTTAAATTATAATAAATTTTCAACATAAAAGTGTGGGTCAATTATTATTCAACCCCTAGGTTTAATATTTTGTGGAATAACCCTTGTTTGCAATTACAGCTAATAATCGTCTTTTATAAGACCTGATCAGGCCGGCACAGGTCTCTGGAGTTATCTTGGCCCACTCCTCCATGCAGATCTTCTCCAAGTTATCTAGGTTCTTTGGGTGTCTCATGTGGACTTTAATCTTGAGCTCCTTCCACAAGTTTTCAATTGGGTTAAGGTCAGGAGACTGACTAGGCCACTGCAACACCTTGATTTTTTCCCTCTTGAACCAGGCCTTGGTTTTCTTGGCTGTGTGCTTTGGGTCGTTGTCTTGTTGGAAGATGAAATGACGACCCATCTTAAGATCCTTGATGGAGGAGCGGAAGTTCTTGGCCAAAATCTCCAGGTAGGCCGTGCTATCCATCTTCCCATGGATGCGGACCAGATGGCCAGGCCCCTTGGCTGAGAAACAGCCCCACAGCATGATGCTGCCACCACCATGCTTGACTGTAGGGATGATATTCTTGGGGTTGTATGCAGTGCCATCCAGTCTCCAAACGTCACGTGTGTGGTTGGCACCAAAAATCTCGATCTTGGTCTCATCAGACCAGAGAACCTTGAACCAGTCTGTCTCAGAGTCCTCCAAGTGATCATGAGCAAACTGTAGACGAGCCTTGACATGACGCTTTGAAAGTAAAGGTACCTTACGGGCTCGTCTGGAACGGAGACCATTGCGGTGGAGTACGTTACTTATGGTATTGACTGAAACCAATGTCCCCACTGCCATGAGATCTTCCCGGAGCTCCTTCCTTGTTGTCCTTGGGTTAGCCTTGACTCTTCGGACAAGCCTGGTCTCGGCACGGGTAGAAACTTTCAAAGGCTGTCCAGGCCGTGGAAGGCTAACAGTAGTTCCATAAGCCTTCCACTTCCGGATGATGCTCCCAACAGTGGAGACAGGTAGGCCCAACTCCTTGGAAAGGCTTTTGTACCCCTTGCCAGCCTTGTGACCCTCCACGATCTTGTCTCTGATGGCCTTGGAATGCTCCTTTGTCTTTCCCATGTTGACCAAGTATGAGTGCTGTTCACAAGTTTGGGGAGGGTCTTAATTAGTCAGAAAAGGCTGGAAAAAGAGATAATTAATCCAAATATGTGAAGCTCATTGTTCTTTGTGCCTGAAATACTTCTTAATACTTTAGGGGAACCAAACAGAATTCTTGTGGTTTGAGGGGTTGAATAATAAATGACCCTCTGAATAAACTTTTCACAATTTAAAAAAAAAATAAAAAAAGAAATAACATTCTTTTTTGCTGCAGTGCATTTCACACTTCCAGACTGATCTACAGTCCAAATGTCATAATGCCAAGTTAATTCCGAATGTGTAAACCTGCTAAATCTGCAGGGGGTTGAATACTACTTGTAGGCACTGTATAGTACTATTTGGTCACTATGTGGTGGTAATATACAGTTATGTCCAGAAATATTTCGAAAGTGACACAAGTTTTGCCATTTTAGCTCCTTACCAAAACATATTCAAGAGATATTATTTTATAATCAATATGAGCTTAAAGTGCAGACTCTCAGTTTTAATTTGAGGGTATTAACATTCTAATTGGAGTAAAGGTTTTGGAATTATAGCTGTTTAATATGTAGCTGCCTCTTTTTCAAGGGACCAAAAATAGTTGGACAATTATCTCAAAAGATTTTTAATGTTTTTCACAGGCTATTCTCTCATTAATCTATTCAATTAAGCAGGTAAAAGGTCTGGAGCTGATTCCAGGTATGGCATTTGAATTTTAAAGCTGTTGCAGTTAGCTCACAACAAGTAGTCAAATGACCTCTCAATGGATGAAAAATAGATCATCATTAGGAGAAAAAAACAGAAGAAATACATCAAACAGATAGTAGAGATGTTAGGAATAACCAAATCAGCTATTTAGTACATTCTGCAAAAAATAGGGCACACTGGTGAAATTGGGAGCTCAAAAAAGCCTGGACATATATGGAAGACATAGCGGTGGATGATCTCAAAACCCTTTCCATGGTGAAAAAAAATTCACAACATGCAACCAAGTGAAAAACACTCTCCAGGAAAGAAGTGTTTCAGTACGTAAGTCTCCCATAAAGAGTAAACTTCATGAGAACAAATACAGAGAGTTCATCCCAAAGGCAAACCATAAGTAAGCCTTAATAATAGAAGACCCAAATAAGACTATGCCAAAAACATCCAAAGAAGCCAGCCCAGTTCTGAAAAATCATTTTGTGGTGGTAATATGTGGTCTGCATTCAGGCGCCATGTTAAAGATAACCTGTCAGGTCCAATATGCAACCAGAACCACGAGCAGTTCTGGGTGCATATTGCTAATCCCTGCCTAATAGCCCTTGTATACACTAGCATAAATAAGTGCTGGCGACTCCAGCTCATGCGCAGTGTGCATCCATCCTCTGCTGACCACCATTAAGAGTGAGGTATGTGCAATACCACTGCACATTCATTAGAATGTTAGTGCTCCCACAGGGACGTGCTAACATGCTATGTGAGTCGATTAGCCAAGAGAAGTAGCGCCCTTGCGACAAATTGCTGACCTCATTAACATATAATAAACAATCTTTAGAAATACTTTTTCAAAAGATCTGTTTATTTATGCTATTATAGACAGGGACTGCTAGGCAGGGAATAGCAATATGCACCCGAAAAAGTGAAAAAATAGCAAAAAAAGAGAAACTCTGCAATTGTTTTTTTTTTTTAATTTCTAGAGTTCACTTTGCCATAATACAACCTGGCAATATTATTATCCAGGTCCATACAATGACATAGAGTGACTTGTGAAAGTATTCGGCCCCCTTGAATTTCTCAACCTTTTCCCACATTTCAGGCTTCAAACATAAAGATAAAAATTTTAAATTTTATGGTGAAGAATCAAAAACAAGTGGGACACAATTGTGAAGGTGAATGATATTTATTGCTTATTTTAAATTTTTGTAATCATGATTAAGGGTGATTGTTTCACCTGAAACGCATAGTGCTGTGCTGGTCATGTCATCCGCTGTCTGCATGCTAAAATAAAGACCATGGCTTTCCTCGCCTGAAGAGCTGGACGTTTTTCCTTTCTTTTAGTTGTCCTAAATGACTGATGATGATAAATATAATCCACCTGTATGTAATGAAGTCTCCGTATAAATGCACCTGCTCTATGATAGTCTTAGTGTTCTGTTTAAAGCACAGAGAGAATCATGAAGACCAAGGAACACAACAGGCAGGTCCGTGATACTGTTGTTGCGAAGTTTAAAGCCAGATTTGGTTGCAAAAAGATTTCCAAAACTTTAAACATCCCAAGAAGCACAGTGCAAGCGATCATATTGAAATGGAAGGAGTATCATACCACTGCAAATCTACCAAGTCCCGGCCGTCCCTCAAAAATGTCATGTCAAACAAGGAGAAGACTGATCAGAGATACAGCCAAGAGGCCCATGATGACTCTGGATGAGCTGCAGAGATCTACAGCTGAGGTGGGAGAGTCTGTCCATAGGACAACAATCAGTCGTTCACTACAAACATCTGGCCTTTATGGAAGAGTGGCAAGAAGAAAGCCATTTCTGAAAATATCCATAAAAAGTGTTGTTTAAAGTTTGCCACAAGCCACCTGGGCGACACACCAAACATGTGGAAGAAGGTGCTCTGGTCAGATGAAACCAAAATCGAACTGTTTGGGCACACTGCAAATCATATGTTTGGCATAAAAGCAACACAGCTCATCATCCTGAACACACCATCCCCACTGTCAAACATGGTGGTGGCAGCATCATGGTTTGGGCCTGCTTTGCTTCAGCAGGGACAGGGAAGATAGTTAAAATTGATGGGAAGATGGATGGAGCCAAATACAGGATCATTCTTGAAGAAAACCTGTTGGATTCTGCAAAAGAAGACTCAGACAGAGATTTGACTTTCAACAAGACAATGACTCAACACATAAAGCAAAATCTACAATGGAATGGTTCACAAATAAATGTATCCAGGAGTTAAGGCCCCGTCACACTAAGCAACATCGCTAGCAACATCGCTGGTAACGAACAACTTTTGTGACGTTGCTAGCGATGTTGCTGTGTGTGACATCCAGCAACAACCTGGCCCCTGCTGTGAGGTCGTTGGTTGTTGCTGAATGTCCTGGGCCATTTTTTAGTTGTTGCTGTCCTGCTGTGAAGCAGAGATCGCTGTGTGTGACAGCGAGACAGCAACAACTAAATGTGCAGGCAGCAGGAGCCGGCTTCTGCGGAGGCTGGTAACTAATGTAAACATCGGGTAACCAAGAAGCCCTGTCCTTGGTTACCCGATATTTACCTTTGATACCAGACTCCTCCGCTCTCACTGCCTGTGCTGCCGGCTCCAGCTCTGTGCACAGATAGCTGCAGCACACATCAGGCAATTAACCCGATGTGTGCTGTAACTAGGAGAGCAAGGAGCCAGCGCTCAGTGTGCGCTGCTCCCTGCTCTGTGCACATTTAGCTGCAGCACACATCGGGTTAATTAACCTGATGTGTGCTGTAACTAGGAGACTGGGGGCTGGTCACTGGTTGCTGGTGAGCTCACCAGCAACTCGTGTAGCCACGCTCCAGCGATCCCTGCCAGGTCAGGTTGCTGGTTGGATCGCTGGAGCGTCGCAGTGTGACAGCTCACCAGCAACCTCCTAGCAACTTACCAGCGATCCCTATCGTTGTTGGGATCGCTGGTAAGTTGCTTAGTGTGACTGGACCTTTAGAATGGCCAAGTCAAAGTCCAGACCTGAATCCAATCGTGAATCTGAGGAAAGAGCTGAAAACTGCTGTTCACAAACGCCTCCATCCAATCTCACTGAGCTCCAGCTGTTTGCAAAGGAAGAATGAACAAGAATTTCAGTCTCTCGATGTGCTAAACTGATAGAAACATACCCTAAGCAACTTGCAGTTGTAATCATAGCAAAAGGTGGCACTACAAAGTATTAACTTAAAGGGGATAAATAATATTGCATGCCCCAATTTTCAGTTTTTTATTTTTTACGAAAATTTAAAATAAGCAATAAATATCGTTCACCTTCCCAATTGTGTCCCACTTGTTGTTGATTCTTCACCATAAAATTTAAAATTTTTATCTTTATGTTTATGTTTGAAGCCTGAAATGTGGGAAAAGGTTGAAAAATTCAAGGGGGCCGAATACTTTCACAAGGCACTGCAGCCACCAAACAAATAGTTTTTGTTTTATGTAAGTCATGGGAAAAGAATTAGAAATTTTTGAAAAAAAAAAGTAACTACTTTACAAGAGACATAGTGTTTTCAATTTTTGGGATATGGAGCTGTGTGAGGACTTATTTTTTGTGCTTTAAGCTGATGTTTTAATCATAATATTTAGTGGTATATATGATGTTTTGATCGCCTGTTATTACATTTTTTTCTGCTGTTGCAGCATCTGAAAAACTGCTATCCTGAAGGTTTTTTTTTCTCATTATGCTGTTTAACGATTGGATAAATATATTTTATATTTTTATATATCAGACTTTTATGAAATCATCGATATAAAATACTGTATGTGTATTTTTTGTTTATTCATTTTTAATATGGTAAAAGGAGGGTGATTTGAACTTTTAGTTGGTCATTTTTTTAAAACTTGTTTTCTACTTTTTACTGTATTTCATAATCCTCTTTGGGGAATTGATCCTTCAATAGTCTGATCCCTTGCTCTACATAAAGCGATGCCACAACTTTGCTATATACTGAAGAAATCACAGTCTCCTATGAACGCCGGCCATAGGCTATTTTTCATAGGAGTACTGTAATTACAGACACAGGTATCATCATCTCACTGCTGGTTGTCATAACAATTCATTGGTGTTCCACGATCGCGTTGCAGGCATTTTGATGGGGGGGTCAGAATAGCGTTTCCCCAGTGGCATTTTAAAAGGCTAACAGCTGTGGGCAGAGCACCACTCTACCTGCTGCTATTAGAGGCACTTATCAGCTAATTAAATCAGCTGACTTGTGCATTGAAAGATGCAAGCCCGGCTTCTGAGCTCGCATCAAAGGCAGGTAGATGAGCCATAGTATGTCATAGGGCATTTAGGGGATTAAAAAAAATAGTTGTGGTGTAGTTAGTTTAGTTTGATTAGTAAGACCAGTTTCAATTCCACATACTTAAGTATAAAGGCCACTTTACACACAAAGATAAATCTTTGGAAGATCTGTGGTTGCAGTGAAATCATGGACATATTGTTCCATTTGTACACAGCCACAAACCTGGCACTGATTGTCCACAATTTCACTGCAACCACAGATCTGCCACAGATTTATCTCTGTGTGTAAAGTGGCCTTAACTCTGGTATTTGGAGGGCTTTTATTCAAGATCAAGATCTTCTCTCCTGTAACATGACCTCTTCTTAAAGTAGCTTTCTTATACGTTTGAGCAAAGAACACCAAACTAGTAAGTTGGTTACGTGGATTTATTAGCATGATTGGTAAGTATTTTTTAACCACTAGAGGTTAAAAAAAAATTGTCAGCAGCTTTTTGCTACCACATGTGACAGCAACATAATGTAGGCAAGGAGATTCTTAATGCAATGGTATATCACTTAGATTACTGGCTGAAGCTGTTCTGAAACAATCAAATAATTTAGATTTAAGAACACAGTAGAGCATAGAGCTGCCATATGAGGCGCTCAATAGAGATTGTGCATTCACTGTGAGGTGCCAATCACAGCAGGCGGTGTGTCAGACTGTCAAGCATATGTGTCATGTAATGGTAATCACAGCTTAACAAACCCTTCAGTTAATGTAAACAATTGCACACACACTGATAAGAGAAGCACAATTGCTTTTTATTTTTTAACTCTTACAGCATGCTGTCCTCAGCATACACAACAAAAGCCTGCTGCCAGATTCCTTTTCAGTATGTTTAATAACAAAACTTGAATGGTCTTTCGAATAATAACCCATTAAAGTATTCCTAAATTATTTATTAAATTGTACCTCAGATTACAGTGGCTTGGATTATAGAAGTTTTATAATTTCAAAATAAAATTTAGCAAGTATATGCCAAGAAATTTCCATGAACATATGGCTGATTAAACATTGACCTTTAAAGAGATATTGAAATACAGTCTTCAGTGTTATACAGAAATGTTATACTCAGGGTAGCATGTATAGTTTTTACATTTTAACCATTTTTGAGAAACTTTAAACTATTCCTTACTGACATATTACTTTAAAATTGAGAAGTTGTCAAATATTTCCCTTAGTAATCAATATGATAAAAGCCATTACAGGCTTACCTTTTTCTATAAGGAAAATTAAAAAGAAGATTCTAACAATTTTAGAGAGCAAATGTGGACACATAATATGAATATATTAATATGATGATATAAAAAAGCTGCTATAATTAACTTCAATTAATCATCTATGTGAAAAAAAACAACAGAAATACATTGGGAAGAATTGATCAAGACTGGCACTTCATACAAACAGGCGAGGCCTAGGTAAGTTCTGAAATGTTCTCATTTTGGGTCATGTAGCTTCTTAATTGAGTAGATTCTCAGTTAGAACATCAAGGTGGAATTGACCTGATCACATAGTCTAAGGCAATGCTAAACAGTAGTGATGAGTGAATATTGTCAGCACTACTCATTACTCAAATGAATATTAAGGTATTTGTGATATTCGTTATTTTAGTATTCACTTCATGAGTTTCAAGTCCCCTCCCCGCATGTTTGGTGCATGATTTTCACCCACTAAATATGCGAGGATTGCCTGCAAGTTACAGTAATGCCATTGCCATTTTTCCTGCTGCCATTACTTTGATTAGCAATTGGCAGGCGCAGTGGAAAAAAAATGATGTGTGGTCCTCCATCTATTTGTGATAACCAGTGCAGGTAATGTAGATAGATGAAGGCTATAACCCCCAGCTGTGTTATGTATCTTGTCTGGTTATCACACTGCTTTTATTAAAATTGTTTAAAAAAACAATAAAAAAAAATATGTGGCTCCTGTCCAATTTTGATAACCAGATACATTTTGGTAACACAGGCAGCTGGGGACTGGTATTCTCAAGCTGGGAAGGTCCATGGAATTACACCCCCAGCTTTAAAATAGCAGCCCACAGCCACCCCGTAAATGGCAATTAAATTAAATAGACCAATTGGGGGGCTTCACCCAGCTCATCCCAATTGCTCTAGTGTAATGACAATATGACAATTTGGGTAATATATTTTGATGTTGTCAGTTTTGATTTGTCAAAAATCACAGCTGACATCAAGCCCTGTGTCGGTAATGGAGAGGTGTCTATGAGACCTGCACTACCAACCTTGTAAGTATAAAGAAAAAAAACCCAAACACCAAATGCCAAGATAAACCACACAGCTAAGGGGCTGCAGCTCACAGATGTCTACTTTACCTGCGCTGGTTATCAGAAGTAAGGGGGGACATCACTTCAAAATGATGTAATACTCTGACAACATTGTTCCCAGTAGTGAGCTGTGTTTCAGAGATCCAGGTATCTTCTCCATGCTGTTTTCACTCAATTTTAGCAATTTTCCATCCATTTCAGCATTTTTACAGCTCCGCTAGAAATTCTGAGAGGTTCCGTCGGAAAATATTTGAGTTTCTCATTGGCTTGCACTAGATTTGTTATTCATGCCAAATATACAAGTAGTACAAAATATTTGAGACAAACAATCCGAATCACAGACCCTGTCATTAAGCCTAAGCCGCCAACTAGGGGGGTCATGAAGATATCTACAAAGAAGTGCAATGAGCAAAAAATTCTCAGATGCCTACCACAAACTGGTTATGACCTCCCAATACGTTGCATATTTCCAGACACAGACATGGCAGACAAATGCTGCATACCCACCAGCTGCCTGGGTTCTGCCAGGCGTAGTGCTTGAAGATAGTCTTGTAGCTACTACTGAATACTGCATGCATCAGCTTGCAGCCTATGTAAGAACTTAAGCGCTTGCAAAACGAGGCCTGTGGTCAAAGCACTGTGGTCCCTGGGTTTCTGGAGTGACATCACTTGCAGAAAATGGCCCATAGGCTGGAGGTTCTGCCCTCCTGCTCTAAATACTTGCATAGATTATTATAAGGCAGCAGGTATTCTGTTTCTCCCAGGAAATACAATATTACTATTGAACAAAATGAAATTATGATAATTATCGGAAGAATTTTCCATCATATTTTTGTTTAACTAGTTAACATATGGCAAGAGTGAAAATATAGAATGAGGACTTTTAAACAACAGAAATCTGTATAAGGTGATGGTAGTTTCTACCAAAAATATGTATTTTTTGTCATATTAATGTCTGCAGGTGTAGTGATGTTTGAAAGATATTGTAAACTATGCTGACATATAATCTTTGTAACTGACAATAGCTGTGAATTTTATTCAAAGAAAAATGCATTAAATAAAAGTAAAAAATCAATAGCCTGACTATGGCTTAGCAATAACACAGAATGCTTATATTTAGTTCATATCACTGGGGAGTAGGAAAATTGTTACCTGAGATGTTTAACCTGTTTTTAAGTCAGATTTTGCTTCTTATTCTAAATTTTCGCTTTTTAATGAGCTCTAGTTAATGAAATGTGATATATTCTATGTATATGTATATGACCAATCAAACACTAGGACTGATGTCTATTAAGAAATGTTTTTGTTTGCCCACTTGGTAATTAAAATTAATTCAAACATGTAGAATTTTTTTATTTATGAAAAATGTAAAAGTGTGAAGTGATGTTCTTGATTTCTGAATAAAGAAGCAAATGTAACTGTGCCTGATTCCCCTGCTTCCAAGCTTTGGCGCCCAAATAAAAGCACTGCACTTTCTCTTCTCTCTTTCTGTGTGTGTCTTTGGGTGTGTCCCTCTGTGTTTGTCTGTGTGTCTGTGTGTGTCTCTATCTCTGTGTGTCTCTGTGTATGTTTCTATGTCTGTCTCTGTCTCTGTGTGTCTGTCTCTCTGTGTCCCTCTTTGTGTGTGTCTCTGTGTGCCTCTGTGTGTCTCTGTGTGTCACTATCTCTGTGTGTCTGTTTCTGTCTGTGTGTCTCTGTATGTATCTGTGTGTCTTTTTGTCTGTCTCTGTGTATCTCTGTCTTTGTGTGTATCTGTCTGTCTGTCTATCTCTGTGTGTCTCTCTGTTTGTCTCTGTGTCTGTCTCTGTATGTCTCTGTCTATGTGTGTGCCTTTGTCTCTGTATGTTCTATGTGTGTGTGTGTCTGTCTCTGTCTCTGTGTGTTTACATCTGTGTGTGTCTATTTATGTTTTTCTTTGTGCTTATGTCTCTCTGTGTCTCTGTGTGTCTCTGTGTCTGTCTCTGTATGTCTCTGTGTGTCTGTTTCTGTGTGTCAGTCTCAGTGTGTCTCTGTCTCTGTGTGTCTCTGCCTCTTTGTGTCTTTGTCTCTGTGTGTCAATCTATGCGTCTGTCTCTGTGTGTCTGTGTCACTGTCTCTGTGTGTCTCTGTGTGTGTCTGTCTCTGTGTGTCTTTCTCTGTGTCTCTGTGTGTCTGTCCCTTCATATTACCTCACACATAAGCTTCTTATACTAAGAATGTCCTTCTTTGTCTATAGCAACCAGTCAGAGCTCCTATTAAAGAGTTGTAGCTCCCAGTTCTATTGACTTTAATGTAAGTAGTTTTTTTGGTGAATAACAATAAAACATAGTCTATTACACTCTCTGAGTTACATGAGGTGTCTGTGCAAAATTTTGTGATTGAAAATGCGACGATGCAGATTATTTTAGCATACATACACACATTCATACGTACATACACACACAAATACACAGACACTCCGTTTTATGTATTAGATTATTATTGTTATTATTATCATTGTTGTTATTAATATTAAGGCACCATTGATTCATTGGTGCTTTATATGTAAAAAAGAATTAAAATGCAAAATACAAATATAAACTACAAACTAAAAGTGACAGACAAGTAGAGAGGGGAAGAGGACCTTGCACTCATGGGCTTACTATATACAAGGTAAAGGAGAAAAAGAATATAAATTAGTGGGTTGCAGTGACTCCGTTGGTAGTAAATTGGCAGAGGATTTATTGCAGGCTTTAGGCTTTTTTGAAGAGATGAGTTTTCAGGTTATGTTTGAAGTCTCCAAATGTTGAAGACAATCCAAAGTGTTGGGGCAATAAATTGGGAATGAGGATTGGGTAACTCAGGAAAAATTTTGAGGGTGATATTGTGAGGAACATACTAGAGAGTGTAGGAAACAAAGGTCTTTTGAGGACCAGAGATTACATGTGGGAATAATTGTGAAGAGATTAGGTTGGAGATGTAGCTAGGACAGTGTTTCTCAACTCCAGTCCTCAAGACCCACCAACAGATAATGTTTTCAGGTTTTCATCAATCAGGTTTTCAGGATTTCATTAACCCCTTAACGACCGCGGGCAGTAAAATTACGTCCTAAATGTCATAATGTTACTGCCCGCGGTCCTCCGGCGGCAGCATGCCGCGATCGGCGCACATCTCAGCTGATTTTCACAGCTGAGATGTGTGCCTGCTAGGCACGAGCAGAATCGTTATCTGCTCATGCCGATTAACCCCTTAAATGGCGCTGTCAATACGTGACAGCACCATTATAAGCGCGATCGCGGTAAACATTTACTTACCGCCCGATACCAGAAGTCACGTGACGCGATCACGTGACTTCCAATAGTTGTCATGGTAGCACAGGGTCATGTGATGACTCCTGTACTACACAGGACTTGCTTTCACTTTCGCTGTGCCCGCTGCACAGCAAAAGAGAAAGAGAGCGTATCTGCTGTTTACAGCTGTGTAGCTGTGATCAGCAGATACTGCAGAGCGATCGGATTGCTGATCGCAATAGCCCCCTAGGGGGACTAGTAAAATAAAAAAAAAAAGTTAAAAAAAAGTTTTAAAAAATTAAAAAAAAACAAAAAAACCTAAAAGTTCAAATCACCCCCCCATTCGCCCTATTGAAAATTAAAGGGTTAAAAAAAAAAATATACACACATTTGGTATCGCCGCGTTCAGAAATGCCCGATCTATCAAAATATAAAATCAATTAATCTGGTCAGTATACGGCGTAGCGGCAAAAAAATTCCAAACGCCACAACTTTTGCACAAAATGCAATAAGAGGCGATCAAAACGTAGCATCTGCGCAAAAATTGTACCGTTAAAAATGTCAGCTCGGGATGCAAAACATAAGCCATCACTGAGCCATAGATCCCGAAAAATGAGAACGCTACGGGTCACGGAATATGGCGTAAAACGTGCGCCACTTTTTTCGGACAAACTTCCGATTTTTTTTAACCCCTTATATCAAAGTAAACCTATACATGTTTGGTGTCTACGAACTCGCACTCACCTGAGGCATCACACCCACACATCAGTTTTACCATATAGTGAACACAGTGAATAAAATATCTCAAAAACATAGTGCTATCGCACTTTTTTTGCAAATTTTCTGCATTTGGAATTTTTTTGCTGTTTTCCAGTACACTATAAGGTAAAACTGATGGTTTCATTTAAAAGTACAGCTCGTTCCGCAAAGAATGAGCCCTCACATGACCATATTGACTGAAAAATAAAAAAGTTACGTCTCTCAGAAAAAGAATGGCGAAAAAAAAACGGAAAGCGAAAAATCGGCCGGTCATGAAGGGGTTAATGTTGCACAGGTGATTGAATTATTCCCTGTCTAATATTGAGGAAAACCTGAAAACATGATCTGTTGGTGCGTCTTGAGGACTGGAGTTGAAAAACACTGATCTAGGAGATAGATTGTGGACAGCTTTTTAAGGCATTGTTAGTAGTTTGAACTAACAATGTTGAGGAATTGGAATTCAGTGAAAGGATTTGCAGAGGACAGAGGTAAAGGAGTAGTGAGCGGAGAGGTGGATTAATCAGATTAATGGATTTTATGACTTGTGGAAATATTATAGACAGCTATTCAGACATTTTGAAGAACAAGTAATGTATACTTCTAAGAATGTAAAAAAAAATAAAAATATTTAGTAAGATGTTTTAAAATTTGATTACCGTATTTTTCGGACTATAAGACGAACCGGACCATAAGACGCACCCTGGTTTTAGAGGAGGAAAATAAAATTTTAAGCAAAAAATGTGGTCATGACACACTATTATGGGGCGAGGATCTGCTGCTGACACTGTTATGGGGGTAATGTCCCCAATTTCTCTACTAAGGTACCCCATCCTAGTACTGATCCTCCTGCTTTGTATATACAGTATATGTCCCTCATCCTGGTATAGCCCACATCCTGCTATATACCGTCATCCTGGCATATGGCCGCATCTTGCTATATACCGTCATCCTGGCATATGGCTGCATCCTCCTATATACCCCATCCTGTCATATGGTCCCATCCAGCTATAAAACCCATCCTGGCATATGGCTCCATCCTGCTATATAACCCATCCTGCTATATGCCCCCATCCTGCTATATACCCCATCCCGGTGTATGGCCCCATCCTGCTATATACCCCTAACCTGCTATATGCCCTCATCCTGCTATATGCCCTCATCCTGCTATATGCCCTCATCCTGCTATATGCCCCCATCTTGCTATATACCCGCATCCTGCTCATATACTCCATCCTGCTCATATACTCCCATCCTGCTATATAGCCCCATCCTGCTATATACCCCCATCCTGCTCATATACCCCCATCCTTCTCATAATATACTTCCATCCTGCTCATAATATACCCCCATCCGGCTATATGCCCTCATTCTGTTATATACCCCCATCCTGGTATATGGCCCGCATCCTGTAGCACATAAAAATAAATAAACATTCATACTCACCTTACCTCACTCCCTGCAGCATCGCTCCTCCTCTCATCTGTTTCGGCTGCAGCGCCGCTGACCTGTGTGGAGCCGGCCATGATCCCTGCAGCATCGCAATGTCCTCCTGTCTGTGTCGGCCACTGCTGCATGTGGACATGTGCGCACAGCGATGATGTCATCACTGTGCGCACTGCTAGTGTCCACACAGCCGCCGCCGGCACAGACAGGAGGAGATCACGGTACTGCAGGGATCATGGCCGGTGAGTGTACTGATACACTGCACCCCGCATGGATGATGATGTGCGGGGGGGCAGTGAATATAGCCGCACATGATCACTCCAGGCTGTAGTTGCCAGGGGTGATCACGCGGGCCGGCTGTTTATCCCTCGCCCATCCTCCCACCCTCCTGTCAGCGCCAGGTTCAGCGCTGAGAGATGATGGGCGGGATGATGGGCGTGCATATTAAATGAGCGGGTCCACGTGATCACGGCAGGCACTGCTACAGCCTGCTCTTGCCGTCGATGACCCGCTCCCCCGCAGCACCCACATTCCCCGCATCCCTACATTCAGACTATAAGACGCACCCCCCACTTTCCCCCAACATTTGGGCTAAAAAAAGTGCGTCTTATAGTCCGAAAAATACGGTATATAAATATTTGCAAATATTATTTTGGACCTTACAGTCTTCTATTAATATTCTTCATGTCCTTCACTTGAACCTGCCATGTTAGATTTGTGAACACATCAACTTTTACTGCCCTGCAGGCCACTCAAGCTGTGTTTGCTTGCATTGTTATGTTACAGATGAATATGATATTAATGTTATGTTGTGCTACTGGATGCAATCTTTCTTCATGATGATATTACATGTGGCTACTGTGTGCATCCCTGAATCCTAGTCTGAAAACAAATCTTGAAGTTATTTTTTAGTATTTATTTTTTAAATATTACAAGTCTGTTAAGAAAAGGGGAAGAAAATATGAGCATGATGAGTAGTACAATTAGTTATATGCTCCTCTATAAACACTCATATGCTCAAATGTATGCAGTTTATTTAATGGTTAGTTTAAAGCTGATACAGATTTATTTAAAGCTATTTTCAAGGCAGTGAGCGAGTAATTTTACCATACCGCCATATATTATCTCAATGCAAATCAGATATCATCTGGTGCATTGTATTATGTCTCAGCAATATGCCAATACTGGTATCATGTTAAGCATGTTGGTTGATCGTAAAACAGAAAAACCTGCTGGCAGGGCAAACACAGTGTTTCTTAAGGTGGCTTTACATGCTACGACATCGCTAAAGCCACATCACGGATTTTGTGACGCACATCCGGCCGCGTTAGCGATGTTGTTGCGTGTGACACCTATTAGCGATTTTGAATTGTTTCAAAAACATTCAAAATCGCTAATCGGTGACATGCCCCCTAATCTCAATTATCGTTGCTGCTGCAGTAACGATGTTGTTCCTCGTTTCGGCGGCAGCACACATCGCTACGTGTGACACCGCAGGAACGAGGAACCTCTCCTTACCTGCGTCCTGCCAGCAATGAGGAAGGAAGGAGGTGGGCGGGATGTTCGTCCCGCTCATCTCCGCCCCTCCACTTTGATTGGGTGGCCGCTTAGTGACGTCGCTGTGACGTCGCGGTGACGCCGAATGCACCTTCCCCTTGAGGGAGAGATTGTTCGGCGGTCACAGTGACGTCGCAGAGCAGGTATGTGCGTGTGACGCTGCCGTAACGATAATGTTCGCTACGGCAGCGATCACCACATATCGTTACAATGACGGGGGAGGGTGCTATCGCGCTCAACATCGCTAGCAATTGCTAGCGACGTCGTAGCGTGTAAAGCGGTCCTTAGGCTATGTTCATACACTGCATCTTTTACTGCGTTTTTGGTGCTGCACTTTTGAGGTCACAAAGATTCACCTAAATGCATGCATTTCCTTCCCCCAGCAAAGTCTATGAGATTTCTATCTTGCTGTCCACACTGCATTTTTGAAGATGCACCCAAAATGCACCATGTCAATTCTTTAAGCCTTTTTTGCCAGCAATTTTGAGCCCTTCCAGTCAATAGATTTGACTTAAAAAATGCATTGGGCAAAATATGGTTAAAAAGGCATCAAAAAGGTGTCAAGAAAACTCATGCGCTTTTTAACGCGTTTTTGTCACAGTTGCGTTTTTTGGGGCCAAAAACGCTCCATCTTTGTTGTCAAGAAAAATACAGTGTGTGAACATAACCTAAGAAATGCCACCACTTGAGCATAGTGACTGATTCAGAAAAATGAAATTGGCCAGATTATGGCATTTGTGTATATAAATCTGTTGCATGCTACATTTCTGTTTACGCAACCTCATGTTCACGCAGGCTTGTTACATAAATTTCAGTGATGGGAAATGCTTAGAAAATGTTCACAAATTGCATTTTTGCTCCTTTTTTTTCATTGGTTTTATGCAAATAAATACTAATAAAAAGCTGCTTTCTACAGTACTAGTAAAACCTGTGAGATTCCAGAAATCCTCTGCACAGACACACATCTACTTTTTTTCCTGAGTTTAATAAAAAAAATGCTGCGTTTTTTAAAGATGCATCATGTCAATTCTTTCACTGCTTTTGCTGCTTTTTTTCCACCATTGAAAGCAGTGAGTGAAAAAATTCAGATGTGATGTTTGCTGCATTGTTTTACTACATTTTTCCTGCAATTTTGCTCCTTTTTTGCTGCTTTTTTGGTGAATGAAACTAACTTTCTTCAAACATGTACTGTAGACAAATAACACCAAAGACATTGGAAAAAAATGCGGCAAAAATGCAGCAAAAATGCACAGATTTTACACTGCTAAGAGATCAGGTTTTGCTGCCAAAACAGCAGCAAAAACACACTGTGAGAACATAGCTTTACTAGTCAAAACAGTAGAATTAATTTTTATTTGCATTGTACTTTAAGTATGTTTGAATAGTTTTCTCCTGACATTTATTCACAGTAATTTTAATAAGCTTATATTATTATTATTTTATATTTTTTTTTATTTTATTTTTTTTTTCAAATACCATTAGTTACATGTGCTGTACATGTAAAGAGGGTTTACAAAAAAAATAAAAAAAATAAAAAAATTACATGTAACAGTGAAAGACTGGTACTGATGAGGTTATGACCAAGCCCTCACTACCTATAATCTACACAAATCGAAAGTAAACCCATTTTAAAAACTCAAGGAAATACCATGTCTCCAGCTTATTAGCCATATTTATGTATTCTAAATAAATATATACAGTATTTTGAGCATAATTTGCATTATATACATAAATTTGAAATACCATATGGATTATTACTAAGTATTTAAGTGAATTTAACACTCTAAATCTTGTGGTATACAGTGACCTGCAGCGTCAATTGGTTGTCTCCGATCTTTCACTATTAAGTGTGACACGATCGTATAGCGCGCATGCCACTAGAGTTCTCACCTATTGAAATGTATTAGGCCATTAGGTAATGCCATGAAAGCAAAATTGACAGTTTTAATACACTGTAATATGGAAATATTTTAATGCATTATATTAAAGATTATTCCCAGAGTCTAAAATGTCCTAAAAGTAAAATAAGTAAATTTCCCTTGTCTTGCTTTATAACTGCTTCATTATTGTTAAAAGAATTAAAAAGAATTAAGAGTTGTTTATCGCCACATCTATAACGGCATTAACTATAGTTTATCTGAAAAAATAAAAATATAAACACCAGAATTTGTGCTTTTTGGTCATCTTGTTAAAAAAAATACAATTGTATAAAAAGTCATCAAAAGCCCAGAACTCTCAAAATAATACCAATTATAACTATGATTATTTATGCAAAAAACAAGACTTTAAGATCTGTTGACAAAATGTTTTAAAAGTTAAACTTAAAATATGGTGAGAGATAAAAACATTTTTAATAAGATATTTATTGCAATTCATAATAAAACATACATTAACTATACGTTTGATATTGCTGTATCTGTAACAACAAACTATAAAATAAGCATGCTCTTTTTAACACTAAGTAGGGAAAGTAGAAAAATGAACCAAAAACTCCAATACTGCTGCTTTTAGTCACATTGCATCTTCAAAAATGGCATAAAAGTGATCACAAAATGGCATGTCGCCCAAATGGTACCAATAAAAACTGCAATTGTTGCCCCCCACCAAAGAAAAATAAAAAAAATAGGCTGACTTTACAGCTTGTGGATTTCACAATATGATGACGCAAATATATTTTTGTTTTTCTAAACTATATTTTTATTTTGAAAACATAAGTAAAGGTGTAAGACATGGTAATCAAGTTAATCAAACACACAATGTAGTTAATATATAGTTTATACCACATGGTAAATGTTTGTTTAAATTATTTTAGCTTTTAACATTTGTTGCACATTAATTTTATAAAGCCATCTTTGGGGTAGAAATGATTACTACACTCTTGATAAATGCATTGAAAGGGGTAGTTTCCAAAATAGGATCTAGTGATGGGCGATTAGTAACTATTTGTGTTTGGATTATTCCTAACTAGGGCTGAGCGAATGTATTTGCCACTATTTGGTATCCGACGGATAATAGGGTACCGAGGTATTCGCTATCCAACGGCTAATATGATATTCGCTCTGATACTTTCATTTTCGTTTCTGGACTTCCTGGCGCCTTTTCCAGCCAATGAACACATCTGACGTTGCTTGCCCTCACAGTAACGCAGCAGCCATCTTTGTTGTGGTGTTACTGTGGTTGGCTTGGCCGCACAGCGTCATAGGGGCTATATAAGGCAGCCACCATTTTGTGTGCACGCATTCATTCCTGAGCTGCCGGTGTAGTGAGACTGTATTGTGTCTGGTACAGCGTTTTTCTAGCCAACTAATACTAGTCCTTCTAAGGGCTGAAGCTATTTAGCGTTACATGTTAGCGACTGTGTAAATCATAGAAACAGGTATTGGGACAGTGCAGTGCATTCTATGAGATACTGTTCCTGCTGCACAATCCAAAATAGTCCTTTTAAGGGCTGAAGATAGTGTCCACTGTGTGCTAGCAGCTGTGTAAATCATAGCACTGCTGCAAAAAAAATAAAAAATCCTCTTATTAGTGGTGCATATGGTCTGTTACTGCAGTGTGAGATATAGTGAAAACTTATTCACAGGCAGGGAGAGATTTAAAGCTGTCCTAACATCTGTTACTAATAATCAACAATCTCAGCACTGCTACATCCCTTGTGTCTGTTATACTAGCAATAGGTATTACAACTTGCAAAAAAAAAGGTCCCAAAATTGTAAAAACAACAGGTCCAGGTGTAGTGTAGTGCCTGTCAGCCACTATCTCAATTCACAGTCTCAGTGTGCCTCAAGTCCAGTACCTTCCGAGAAACAACCTAGCATACTTTTGGGGGCTTCATATCTTACAGAACCTACATAGTGGCTTGCTGCAACTAACACACAGTCTCAGTGTTACCCAATTTTTATTAATACTTGGTGTCAGGGGCAAAACTTCTGCCTCAAGGCCAGTACCTTCCTATCAGCCACCTAATGTAATTTTGGGAGCTTCATATCTTACAAAACCTACATAGTGGCTTTCTGTAACAAACACACAGTCTCAGTATTACCCAATTTTTATTAATACTTGGTGTCAGGGGTACAACTTCTGCTTCAAGGTCAGTATCTTCTTACAAGCAACCTAGCATACTTTTGGGGGCTTCATATCTTACAGAACCTACATAGTGGCTTTCTGCAACTAATACACAGTCTCAGTGTTACCCAATTTTTATTGATACTTGGTGTCAGGGGCACAATTTCTGCTTCAAGGCCAGTACCTTCCTACAAGCAACCTAGTGTAATTTTGGGAGCTTCATATTTTACAGACCCTATCTAGTGGCTTGTTCTTACTAAAACACAGTCTGAGTGCCAAAAATCAATACTAAAATAAATGTGTTGTCAAACCTTGTTTTCTTTAGGGGCTGAAAGACATTCACAACATCTTTGTCAACTCCTCCAAGTGGTAGTTTGTCCAATAAAGCTACCTTTTGTTTTTTAGACTTATAGAATCAGCTATCGTGAGAAACTATTAACACAAATTTAACAACATAAGTGTTGTTCCACTGCCTATAGAAAAGGTCACGTTAAAGTATTCACCTTGAATAATCAAACCAAAAAATGGGAAAAAGAGGGGGTAAGGGTCGTGGACGAGGTGGTAGTGACAGTGGTGGTCACTAGAGATGAGCGAACCAGTCGCGGTTCGGCTCGAGGTTGGTTCGCCGAACGGACCTCCCGTTCGAGTTCGGTTCGTCGAACGTTCGACGAACCGAACTCGAACTGCATAGGAAACAATGGCAGGCAATCACAAACACAGAAAAACACCTAGAAAACACCCTCAAAGGTGTCCTAAAGGTGACAAACAACTCAAACACATTGGAAAGTGACAAGGACATATACTCATGCGAAAACAAAACAGCTGGACAAGGAAAAAAAGGAGGACACACAGATATAGGCATGGCACGCCCTTCTAAAATCATGTAAAACACCGCAAGGTGACTCCAAGCGTAGTCTCCCTTTTTTCCAAAAATTGGGCCACACACACACCCACCCCTTCAGTGGCAGCAGTTGTGCCCCAGTTGTACACTTCACAGCTACATTTGCATCAAGCACATTCAAAAATACGCCATTCTTATCCATCCCCAGGATGACACCGGGGTAGGTAGCAAAGTCTTTGCTGACCCATGACTTGTTCATCTTGGCTTCTTTTAAAAACAATGTAAACAAGGGTTACTCCAAGCGGAGTCTCCCCTTTTTCCAAAAATTGGGCCACACAGACACCCACCCCATCAGTGGCAGCACTTGGGCCCTAGTTGCAAACAGGATGTTTTGATTTGCATCAAGCACATTCAAAAATACGCCATTCTTATCCGTCCCCAGGATGACACCGGGGTAGGTAGCAAAGTATTTCCTGATCCCAGCTCTGTTCATCTTGGCTTCTTTTAAAAACACATCAAGCAAGGGTTACTCCAAGCGGAGTCTCCCTTTTTTCCAAAAATTGGGCCACACAGACACCCACCCCATCAGTGGCAGCACTTGGGCCCTAGTTGCAAACAGGATGTTTTGATTTGCATCAAGCACATTCAAAAATACGCCATTCTTATCCGTCCCCAGGATGACACCGGGGTAGGTAGCAAAGTCTTTGCTGATCCCAGCTCTGTTCATCTTGGCTTCTTTTAAAAACACATCAAGCAAGGGTTACTCCAAGCGGAGTCTCCCTTTTTTTCCAAAAATTGGGCCACACAGACACCCACCCCATCAGTGGCAGCACTTGGGCCCTAGTTGCAAACAGGATGTTTTGATTTGCATCAAGCACATTCAAAAATACGCCATTCTTATCCGTCCCCAGGATGACACCGGGGTAGGTAGCAAAGTATTTCCTGATCCCAGCTCTGTTCATCTTGGCTTCTTTTAAAAACAATGTAAGCAAGGGTTACTCCAAGCGGAGTCTCCCTTTTTTCCAAAAATTGTGCCCCACACACACCCACCCATTCAGTGGCAGCAGTTGTGCCCTAGTTGTACACTTCACAGCTAGATTTGCATCAATCACATTCAAAAATACCCCATAATTAACCGTCCCCAGGATGACACCGGGGTAGGTAGCAAAGTCTTTGCTGATCCCAGCTCTGTTCATCTTGGCTTCTTTTAAAAACACATCAAGCAAGGGTTACTCCAAGCGGAGTCTCCCTTTTTTTCCAAAAATTGGGCCACACAGACACCCACCCCATCAGTGGCAGCACTTGGGCCCTAGTTGCAAACAGGATGTTTTGATTTGCATCAAGCACATTCAAAAATACGCCATTCTTATCCGTCCCCAGGATGACACCGGGGTAGGTAGCAAAGTATTTCCTGATCCCAGCTCTGTTCATCTTGGCTTCTTTTAAAAACACATCAAGCAAGGGTTACTCCAAGCGGAGTCTCCCTTTTTTCCAAAAATTGGGCCACACAGACACCCACCCCATCAGTGGCAGCACTTGGGCCCTAGTTGCAAACAGGATGTTTTGATTTGCATCAAGCACATTCAAAAATACGCCATTCTTATCCGTCCCCAGGATGACACCGGGGTAGGTAGCAAAGTCTTTGCTGATCCCAGCTCTGTTCATCTTGGCTTCTTTTAAAAACACATCAAGCAAGGGTTACTCCAAGCGGAGTCTCCCTTTTTTTCCAAAAATTGGGCCACACAGACACCCACCCCATCAGTGGCAGCACTTGGGCCCTAGTTGCAAACAGGATGTTTTGATTTGCATCAAGCACATTCAAAAATACGCCATTCTTATCCGTCCCCAGGATGACACCGGGGTAGGTAGCAAAGTATTTCCTGATCCCAGCTCTGTTCATCTTGGCTTCTTTTAAAAACAATGTAAGCAAGGGTTACTCCAAGCGGAGTCTCCCTTTTTCCAAAAATTGTGCCCCACACACACCCACCCATTCAGTGGCAGCAGTTGTGCCCTAGTTGTACACTTCACAGCTAGATTTGCATCAATCACATTCAAAAATACCCCATAATTAACCGTCCCCAGGATGACACCGGGGTAGGTAGCAAAGTCTTTGCTGATCCCAGCTCTGTTCATCTTGGCTTCTTTTAAAAACACATCAAGCAAGGGTTACTCCAAGCGGAGTCTCCCTTTTTTTCCAAAAATTGGGCCACACAGACACCCACCCCATCAGTGGCAGCACTTGGGCCCTAGTTGCAAACAGGATGTTTTGATTTGCATCAAGCACATTCAAAAATACGCCATTCTTATCCGTCCCCAGGATGACACCGGGGTAGGTAGCAAAGTATTTCCTGATCCCAGCTCTGTTCATCTTGGCTTCTTTTAAAAACAATGTAAGCAAGGGTTACTCCAAGCGGAGTCTCCCTTTTTTCCAAAAATTGGGCCACACAGACACCCACCCCATCAGTGGCAGCACTTGGGCCCTAGTTGCAAACAGGATGTTTTGATTTGCATCAAGCACATTCAAAAATACGCCATTCTTATCCGTCCCCAGGATGACACCGGGGTAGGTAGCAAAGTCTTTGCTGATCCCAGCTCTGTTCATCTTGGCTTCTTTTAAAAACACATCAAGCAAGGGTTACTCCAAGCGGAGTCTCCCTTTTTTTCCAAAAATTGGGCCACACAGACACCCACCCCATCAGTGGCAGCACTTGGGCCCTAGTTGCAAACAGGATGTTTTGATTTGCATCAAGCACATTCAAAAATACGCCATTCTTATCCGTCCCCAGGATGACACCGGGGTAGGTAGCAAAGTCTTTCCTGATCCCAGCTCTGTTCATCTTGGCTTCTTTTAAAAACACATCAAGCAAGGGTTACTCCAAGCGGAGTCTCCCTTTTTTTCCAAAAATTGGGCCACACAGACACCCACCCCATCAGTGGCAGCACTTGGGCCCTAGTTGTACACTTCACAGCTACATTTGCATCAATCACATTCAAAAATACCCCATAATTAACCGTCCCCAGGATGACACCGGGGTAGGTAGCAAAGTCTTTGCTGACCCATGACTTGTTCATCTTGGCTTCTTTTAAAAACAATGTAAGCAAGGGTTACTCCAAGCGGAGTCTCCCTTTTTTCCAAAAATTGGGCCACACAGACACCCACCCCATCAGTGGCAGCACTTGGGCCCTAGTTGCAAACAGGATGTTTTGATTTGCATCAAGCACATTCCAAATCCACAAGCATTTACTCTCCCCAGGATGACACAGGGGTAGTAAATTCCTTCTGGATCCATGACTTGTTCATTTTGATGAACGTCAGTCTGTCCACATTGTCACTGGACAGACGCGTGCGCTTATCTGTCAGCACACACCCAGCAGCACTGAATACACGTTCAGAGACAACGCTGGCAGCTGGACACGACAAAATCTCCAAGGCGTAACTGGAGAGCTCTGGCCATTTTTCTATGTTTGAAGCCCAAAAGGAGCAAGGCTCCAGTTGCACAGTCATGGCATCGATGTTCATTTGGAGATACTCCTGTATCATCCTCTCCAGCCGTTGAGTATGTGTCAGACTTGTTGTCTCTGGTGGCCTTGCAAAAGAGGGTCTAAAAAAATTATGAAAAGATTCCATAAAATTGCTGTTACCGGCACCAGATACGGTCCTACTGGTACGGGTAGACTGGTGAAGATGACGAGACCGTCCCATGTTTGTCAAGTTACAACTGGGAGATTCCCTCCCTGCACCTGCACGGTTGTTTGGTGGAAAAGCCGAGCTAAGATCGAGTAACAGCTTCTGCTGATACTCCTGCATACGTGCGTCCCTTTCTATGGCTGGAATTATGTCACAAAATTTGGACTTGTACCGGGGATCTAATAGTGTGGCAATCCAGTAGTCATCATCACTTCTAATTTTGACAATACGACTGTCATGTTGGAGGTAGTGCAACAAAAAGGCACTCATGTGTCTTGCGCAGCCATGCGGACCAAGTCCACGCTGTGTTTGTGGCATAGAGGTGCTACCCGTTCTTTCTTCCTCTGACATCTCCCCCCAACCTCTTTCAACTGAAATTTGACCAAGGTCTCCCTCATCCGCTGAGTCTTCCATGTCCATGGACAGTTCGTCCTCCATTTCTTCATGTTCTCCTGCACCTTGCTCAACATTTCGCCTGCTACTATGCGCCCTTGTCGATCCCTGTTCCCCATGGTCCCATGCCTGCTGCGTTGGTGATGATGAACGTCTGGACCTTGGTGATGTTGTTGTCCCTTGCACATATGAATCCTCCTGTAGTTCCTCCCCTTCATGTTGTCCCACCCCCTGACTCCGAATAGTGTTTAGCGTGTGCTCCAGCATGTAAATGACTGGAATCGTCATGCTGATAATGGCATTGTCAGAGCTAAACATATTCGTCGCCATGTCGAAACTGTGCAGAAGGGTGCATAGGTCCTTGATCTGAGACCACTCCATCAGGGTGATCTACCCCACCTCTGCATCTCGTTAGCCCAGGCTATACGTCATGACGTATTGCACCAGGGCTCTGCGGTGCTGCCACAGTCGCTGTAACATGTGGAGAGTTGAATTCCAGCGTGTCGCCACATCGCATTTCAGGCGATGAACCGGCAGGCCGAAAGACTTCTGGAGCGATGCAAGTCGCTCAGCTGCGGCGCTTGAACGCCGGAAGTGAGCAGACAGTTTTCGTGCCCTGTTCAGAAGGCCATCTAGGCCGGGATAGTGTGTTAAAAATTGCTGCACGACAAGGTTCAACACGTGAGCCATACAAGGTACGTGTGTCACCTTGCCCAGGCGAAGGGCCGCACCCAGGTTTGCAGCATTGTCGCACACGGCCTTACCAGGCTGCAGGTTGAGTGGAGACAACCATTTATTAAACTCGGACCGCAGAGCTGACCACAACTCCTCAGCTGTGTGACTCTTATTACCAAGACATGTCAAGCTAAAGACCGCCTGATGCCGTTGCGCTCGGCTGCCAGCATAGTAATGAGGCGTGCGTGATTCCTTCTGCGCAGTGAGAACGCTGGTGGCCTGACCAGGCAGGCTTGGGGCGGAGGTGGAGGACCCAGATGAGGTGGAGGATGCAGAAGCTGTGGCGGAACTTGGACAGACAGAGGATTGACACACAAGTCGTGGGGACGGCAAGACTTGTGCAGCAGACCCTTCACCATCTATCACCATAGTTACCCAGTGCCCAGTCAGCGACATGTAACGTCCCTGTCCATGCTTACTGGTCCAAGTATCGGTGGTGAAATGCACCCGTTCACACACAGAGTTTCTCAAGGAAGCGGTGATGTTGTGTGCGACATGCTGGTGTAGCGCGGGCACACCTTTCTTAGAGAAGTAGTGGCGACTAGGCATCTGGTACTGGGGCACAGCGACAGACATAAGGTCTCTAAAATCCTGTGTGTCCACTAGGCGGAAAGGCAGCATTTCGGTAGCCAACAGCTTACAGAGGGATAGAGTCAACCTCTTAGCTTTGTCATGGGTCGGAGGAAGTGGCCTTTTATTTGACCACATCTGAGGGACAGAGATCTGGCTGCTGTGTGTAGACGGTGTTGAGTAGGGTGTCCCTGGAAAAATGCAGGTTTGTGAGGAAAGTGCAGGCGGAGACATGATGTTGCCTTCATCCAACGTTGGTGCTATCGATGTCTGAGAGTGCTGTACACACTCACTTGTTTCCCCTTCCAAACCAACTGACGACCTTACAAGCAAACTGCCTGTTGCGGTTACAGTGGTGGAAGTTTTGCGTGGAAAAACAGGTGTGACAGCTGTCCCCACAGTCCTAGAAGATGAAGAGCGCGCGGATGCACTGGAAGGGGCGGGCGGTGGATGGTTCGCTCCGCTAGCCGGCATTGCAGCACGGTGAGCTTCCCACC
The DNA here is from genome assembly GCF_048569485.1 of Anomaloglossus baeobatrachus. NCBI lineage: Eukaryota > Metazoa > Chordata > Amphibia > Anura > Aromobatidae > Anomaloglossus > Anomaloglossus baeobatrachus. The sequence goes on along the minus strand of NC_134353.1, from coordinate 270,014,543 downwards.
GGGACTTATGATATTTATTCATGTGACGATTCATGGAAGAAGTTGTCAAACTGCTGAGGTTTTGACCTCTACTAACAGAATCATGACAAATGTTACATATCACATGAGTTGGGCGATCTTTTTCGATGTGAAAAAAGGCCCAGGCGAGGCAAGGCTTAGAGGCCATGCGACCTGTTGATCCACCCCGAATAATGCTCATAGGCAGAGTGGTGGCTGAGGATGCAGTTGTAGACGTGCTACCAGTGCTCCGACTCTGTCCAGGAAGGCGCAAGGTAACTTCGTCGTCGGTTGCATCCTCCTCCACCGCCTCTGTTGACCTCCTCGAGTGCCTGACTGGGGGTTGACAGTAGGTGGGATCTAGAACGTCATCATCAATTGTTGTGTTCGCACTCCCCTCCCCCTCAGACCGAGCCTCTTCTTGCCCTGACCGAATATTTAAGTTGTCATCCCAATCGGGTATCTGCGTCTCATCTTCATCAGTATGTTCCTCATTGTCTATAACCACAGGTGTTACAGTTTGTGACAAAGGGTCAACATTATGCTCAGAAACTTGGTCCTCACGGCCTGAATCTGAGTCACAAAGGTTCTGGGCATCACTGCAGACCATTTCCTGTTCTGTACTCACTGTAGCTTGGGAGCAGACCTCTGATTCCCAGGCTATAGTGTGACTGAACAGCTCTGCAGACTCAGCCATCTCAGTTCCACCATACTGTGCAGGGCTGATGGAGACTTCAGAGCTGGGAGAAATCAAGTGTGATTGGGATGACAACTCAGAGGAATGGTGTTTTTTGGATGCGGTACTTGAAGTGGCTGAGAGGGCACTTGTTGGACCACTTGAGATCCATTCAAGCATTTTCCTTTTTTGCCCATCATCTACCTTTGTTCCTCTTGTTCGTGTCCGTAAAAAAGGGAGCACATCAGATTGTCCACAATAAGTAGTAGACATCTTACTTTTGCTAGTAGATGGTCTATCTTCAGCAGATGATAATGGAGCTTTGGCACCTTCCCCACTGACAAAACCTTTTTTGCCTTTTCCACCACGCCTCTTCCCCTTTCCACCAGCATCTGTCATTTTGCCACTCATGTTGATTGCGACAAGATTGTGGACTGAAAATGTGGTAGTAAAAATTGAGAGGTGGTGAAGATTGCAGTGGTGGTCTAGCTTTATTAACAGCAGAATAATAAAGAATAAATATCCCTGACAATGTAACTTAGTTATAATTCATTGGAGTGTGCAACGCAGGCAGATGCGCTCTGCAAATGTCTTGGCACTAGTGGGACTATAGCAAAGTCCAATAGCCACGTATAGGATGCCACTAGGTACACTGAGTGTGTGCTAGTATAATGGCTTAGTTATAATTAGTTGGAGTGTGCAACGCAGGCAGACGTGCTGCAAATGTCTTGGCACTAGTGGGACTATAGCAAAGTCCAATAGCCACGTATAGGATGCCACTAGGTACACTGAGTGTGTGCTAGTATAATGGCTTAGTTATAATTAGTTGGAGTGTGCAACGCAGGCAGATGCGCTCTGCAAATGTCTTGGCACTAGTGGGACTATAGCAAAGTCCAATAGCCACGTATAGGATGCCACTAGGTACACTGAGTGTGTGCTAGTATAATGGCTTAGTTATAATTAGTTGGAGTGTGCAACGCAGGCAGACGTGCTGCAAATGTCTTGGCACTAGTGGGACTATAGCAAAGTCCAATAGCCACGTATAGGATGCCACTAGGTACACTGAGTGTGTGCTAGTATAATGGCTTAGTTATAATTAGTTGGAGTGTGCAACGCAGGCAGACGTGCTGCAAATGTCTTGGCACTAGTGGGACTATAGCAAAGTCCAATAGCCACGTATAGGATGCCACTAGGTACACTGAGTGTGTGCTAGTATAATGGCTTAGTTATAATTAGTTGGAGTGTGCAACGCAGGCAGATGCGCTCTGCAAATGTCTTGGCACTAGTGGGACTATAGCAAAGTCCAATAGCCACGTATAGGATGCCACTAGGTACACTGAGTGTGTGCTAGTATAATGGCTTAGTTATAATTAGTTGGAGTGTGCAACGCAGGCAGACGTGCTGCAAATGTCTTGGCACTAGTGGGACTATAGCAAAGTCCAATAGCCACGTATAGGATGCCACTAGGTACACTGAGTGTGTGCTAGTATAATGGCTTAGTTATAATTAGTTGGAGTGTGCAACGCAGGCAGATGCGCTCTGCAAATGTCTTGGCACTAGTGGGACTATAGCAAAGTCCAATAGCCACGTATAGGATGCCACTAGGTACACTGAGTGTGTGCTAGTATAATGGCTTAGTTATAATTAGTTGGAGTGTGCAACGCAGGCAGACGTGCTGCAAATGTCTTGGCACTAGTGGGACTATAGCAAAGTCCAATAGCCACGTATAGGATGCCACTAGGTACACTGAGTGTGTGCTAGTATAATGGCTTAGTTATAATTAGTTGGAGTGTGCAACGCAGGCAGACGTGCTGCAAATGTCTTGGCACTAGTGGGACTATAGCAAAGTCCAATAGCCACGTATAGGATGCCACTAGGTACACTGAGTGTGTGCTAGTATAATGGCTTAGTTATAATTAGTTGGAGTGTGCAACGCAGGCAGACGTGCTGCAAATGTCTTGGCACTAGTGGGACTATAGCAAAGTCCAATAGCCACGTATAGGATGCCACTAGGTACACTGAGTGTGTGCTAGTATAATGGCTTAGTTATAATTAGTTGGAGTGTGCAACGCAGGCAGACGTGCTGCAAATGTCTTGGCACTAGTGGGACTATAGCAAAGTCCAATAGCCACGTATAGGATGCCACTAGGTACACTGAGTGTGTGCTAGTATAATGGCTTAGTTATAATTAGTTGGAGTGTGCAACGCAGGCAGACGTGCTGCAAATGTCTTGGCACTAGTGGGACTATAGCAAAGTCCAATAGCCACGTATAGGATGCCACTAGGTACACTGAGTGTGTGCTAGTATAATGGCTTAGTTATAATTAGTTGGAGTGTGCAACGCAGGCAGACGTGCTGCAAATGTCTTGGCACTAGTGGGACTATAGCAAAGTCCAATATCCACGTATAGGATGCCACTAGGTTCACTGAGTGTGTGCTAGTATAATGGCTTAGTTATAATTAGTTGGAGTGTGCAACGCAGGCAGATGCGCTCTGCAAATGTCTTGGCACTAGTAGGACTATAGCAAAGTCCAATAGCCACGTATAGGATGCCACTAAAAAACACTTAGTGTGTGCAAGTATAATGGCTTAGTTATAATTAGTTGGAGTGTGCAACGCAGGCAGATGCGCTCTGCAAATGTCTTGGCACTAGTGGGACTATAGCAAAGTCCAATAGCCACGTATAGGATGCCACTAGGTACACTGAGTGTTTGCTAGTAAAATTGCTTAGTTTAAAAAAGTTGTAGTGTGCAATGCAGGCAGACGTGCTCTGCAAATGTCTTTGCACTAGTGGGACTATAGCAAAGTCCAATAGCCACGTATAGGATGCCACTAGGTACACTGAGTGTTTGCTAGTAAAATTGCTTAGTTTAAAAAAGTTGTAGTGTGCAATGCAGGCAGACGTGCTCTGCAAATGTCTTTGCACTAGTGGGACTATAGCAAAGTCCAATAGCCACGTATAGGATGCCACTAGGTTCACTGAGTGTGTGCTAGTATAATGGCTTAGTTATAATTAGTTGGAGTGTGCAACGCAGGCAGATGCGCTCTGCAAATGTCTTGGCACTAGTAGGACTATAGCAAAGTCCAATAGCCACGTATAGGATGCCACTAGGTACACTGAGTGTGTGCTAGTATAATGGCTTAGTTATAATTAGTTGGAGTGTGCAACGCAGGCAGACGTGCTGCAAATGTCTTGGCACTAGTGGGACTATAGCAAAGTCCAATAGCCACGTATAGGATGCCACTAGGTACACTGAGTGTGTGCTAGTATAATGGCTTAGTTATAATTAGTTGGAGTGTGCAACGCAGGCAGACGTGCTGCAAATGTCTTGGCACTAGTGGGACTATAGCAAAGTCCAATAGCCACGTATAGGATGCCACTAGGTACACTGAGTGTGTGCTAGTATAATGGCTTAGTTATAATTAGTTGGAGTGTGCAACGCAGGCAGACGTGCTGCAAATGTCTTGGCACTAGTGGGACTATAGCAAAGTCCAATAGCCACGTATAGGATGCCACTAGGTACACTGAGTGTGTGCTAGTATAATGGCTTAGTTATAATTAGTTGGAGTGTGCAACGCAGGCAGACGTGCTGCAAATGTCTTGGCACTAGTGGGACTATAGCAAAGTCCAATAGCCACGTATAGGATGCCACTAGGTACACTGAGTGTGTGCTAGTATAATGGCTTAGTTATAATTAGTTGGAGTGTGCAACGCAGGCAGACGTGCTGCAAATGTCTTGGCACTAGTGGGACTATAGCAAAGTCCAATATCCACGTATAGGATGCCACTAGGTTCACTGAGTGTGTGCTAGTATAATGGCTTAGTTATAATTAGTTGGAGTGTGCAACGCAGGCAGATGCGCTCTGCAAATGTCTTGGCACTAGTAGGACTATAGCAAAGTCCAATAGCCACGTATAGGATGCCACTAAAAAACACTTAGTGTGTGCAAGTATAATGGCTTAGTTATAATTAGTTGGAGTGTGCAACGCAGGCAGATGCGCTCTGCAAATGTCTTGGCACTAGTGGGACTATAGCAAAGTCCAATAGCCACGTATAGGATGCCACTAGGTACACTGAGTGTTTGCTAGTAAAATTGCTTAGTTTAAAAAAGTTGTAGTGTGCAATGCAGGCAGACGTGCTCTGCAAATGTCTTTGCACTAGTGGGACTATAGCAAAGTCCAATAGCCACGTATAGGATGCCACTAGGTACACTGAGTGTTTGCTAGTAAAATTGCTTAGTTTAAAAAAGTTGTAGTGTGCAATGCAGGCAGACGTGCTCTGCAAATGTCTTTGCACTAGTGGGACTATAGCAAAGTCCAATAGCCACGTATAGGATGCCACTAGGTTCACTGAGTGTGTGCTAGTATAATGGCTTAGTTATAATTAGTTGGAGTGTGCAACGCAGGCAGATGCGCTCTGCAAATGTCTTGGCACTAGTAGGACTATAGCAAAGTCCAATAGCCACGTATAGGATGCCACTAGGTACACTGAGTGTGTGCTAGTATAATGGCTTAGTTATAATTAGTTGGAGTGTGCAACGCAGGCAGACGTGCTGCAAATGTCTTGGCACTAGTCGGACTATAGCAAAGTCCAATAGCCACGTATAGGATGCCACTAGGTACACTGAGTGTGTGCTAGTATAATGGCTTAGTTATAATTAGTTGGAGTGTGCAACGCAGGCAGACGTGCTGCAAATGTCTTGGCACTAGTGGGACTATAGCAAAGTCCAATATCCACGTATAGGATGCCACTAGGTTCACTGAGTGTGTGCTAGTATAATGGCTTAGTTATAATTAGTTGGAGTGTGCAACGCAGGCAGATGCGCTCTGCAAATGTCTTGGCACTAGTAGGACTATAGCAAAGTCCAATAGCCACGTATAGGATGCCACTAAAAAACACTTAGTGTGTGCAAGTATAATGGCTTAGTTATAATTAGTTGGAGTGTGCAACGCAGGCAGATGCGCTCTGCAAATGTCTTGGCACTAGTGGGACTATAGCAAAGTCCAATAGCCACGTATAGGATGCCACTAGGTACACTGAGTGTTTGCTAGTAAAATTGCTTCGTTTAAAAAAGTTGTAGTGTGCAATGCAGGCAGACGTGCTCTGCAAATGTCTTTGCACTAGTGGGACTATAGCAAAGTCCAATAGCCACGTATAGGATGCCACTAGGTACACTGAGTGTTTGCTAGTAAAATTGCTTAGTTTAAAAAACTTGGAGTGTGCAATGCAGGCAGATGTGCTCTGCTAATGTCTTTGCACTAGTGGGACTATAGCAAAGTCCAATAGCCACGTATAGGATGCCACTAGGTACACTGAGTGTGTGCTAGTATAATGGCTTAGTTATAATTCGTTGGAGTGTGCAACGCAGGCAGATGCGCTCTGCAAATGTCTTGGCACTAGTGGGACTATAGCAAAGTCCAATAGCCACGTATAGGATGCCACTAGGTACACTGAGTGTTTGCTAGTAAAATTGCTTAGTTTAAAAAAGTTGTAGTGTGCAATGCAGGCAGACGTGCTCTGCAAATGTCTTTGCACTAGTGGGACTATAGCAAAGTCCAATAGCCACGTATAGGATGCCACTAGGTACACTGAATGTTTGCTAGTATAATGGCTTACTTAGAATGAGTTGGAGTGTGCAGAGGACAAGAGGGTACAGTGGCAGGATTGTGGTGCTCTGGGTAGAGGAATGGAAGCCTGCCTTTCTATTCCCTCCTAATGGTGAAATGCAGGGAGGAAATCCCTGACCTGGGCTACACAGACGCTGTTGCTGTTTGCAGGACCTGTCACTTATGGCTCTCTGACCCTGCCGCTTTGAGCCCTTAAAAGGACTGCTAGAATGTGCTCTCCCTAAGCTGTCTAACGCTGTGTATGCAGCGCATACAGCTGTATCGGCTATAGGACTCAGGAGGACGGAGCTGCGACACTGATGTCTGACACCAAAGACGCAGAAGGCAGATAATGGCGTTCGTGAAGAAAATGTCCGGTTTTATAATGCAGGGACATGTGACATGCAGATCCTATCACACATGCCGTTGCTTCTCTGGCTCAAAGTCCACTTAGGTGTGTGTGTGTCTGTGATTGGCTGACATGCTGGCCCGCCCCACAAGACGCGCGCGCTTAGGGAAGGAAGACAAGAAAAAAAAAAAAAAAATGGCGATCGCCATTATAGAAACAGCAGTGATCTGAAGGCGCTGTTCACGCACACTATACACTGAAATGTGATAATAGTTTGATTCACAGAGTGACTTACACTATTACAGCAGAAACCAAGCTAGGATTTAGCTGTTTTTTGGCTGCTAGAACCGTTCTCGAACGTTTCTAGAACTATCGAGCTTTTGCAAAAAGCTCGAGTTCTAGTTCGATCTAGAACATGCCCCAAAATCACTCGAGCCGCGAACTGGAGAACCACGAACCACGAACCGCGCTCAACTCTAGTGGTCACCCAAGCAGTGGGATTGAGCCAAAGAAAAAGGTTCTTTCTTTATCTACCTCTGCCTTCCTATCCCAATTTTCTTGTCCACGTGGGAAAGCACTCTTGCGCCCTGAACAGTGTGAACAGGTAACAAGTTGGCTAGCAGAAATGCCTCCAGTTACTTGTCGAGTAGCAAATCCCAAGGGTCCACACAGACAGACTTGAGTATCCCGGAGGCTGGCCCATTGAATCCTCAGCCTGGTCATCCTTCCTCACAACATCAGTATTCTAAGGAAACATATGACACCAAAGCAGGTTACTCTGAGGAACTGTTTAAGGGACCCTTTTACCTTTCTTGCCTCTCACCGCACAACACCACCAACGCAGGTGAGGCCGTGGTGTGCAGTGATGCACAGATCTTTGAGCACCCAAGGCCAGAAGAAAGCCATGTTGTTTGCCATGACATGCTGGGCAATCAGTTGGAAGTGTTGGAGGATGATGAGACACAGTTGTCCTCAGGTCAGCCTGAAACCTCCATTCCCGAAGATATTGACCTTCAGGAATTTGAAGACGACCTGGTCGATGATGAGGTGACTGATCCAACATGGACGGATGGCATGGATTGCGAGATCAGCAGTGCAGAGGAGCATGTGCCCATAGTCAGCAAAAAGGCTGTAAGACATAGCGTTTAGACCACTGCCAGAGGTCAATAAACTGTGCACATTACACCACCACCTGTGGCAACTCAGAGTCCAAGGGTCCGTGCACCACTTGTGCCATCTCAGAGTCCAAGGGTTCGTGCACCACCACAGCCATCTCAGAGTCCAAGGGTCTGTGGTGCGATTGTGTGGGAGTTTTTTTCCAAGAGTCCTTCGGACCAAACGGTTGCCATTTGTCAAATTTGTCAGGCCAAGCTTAGTGAGGTAATAATACTTCCAGCTTGGACACCTCCAGCATGAGAAACCATATGTTAGCCAAGCACACCACTAGGTGGTTGACTGCTCTAGGTGAAAAACACGATTTCCAGACTAAAAACTCTGCCACTTCCCCTGGGCTGCCTGCTTCCCAAACTGTTCTGCAAGAAGGTGGCACTGGTGCCTCCTTCTCCCGACCTGATGTTGGCTAAACTCAATCATCAACGACATCAGCTTTGATATCCCAGCGTTCCATTCAATTGTCAGAACATCGGTACTCTGCCTAGCTGCCTCTATTTTTCTCATTGTGCCGTCCCGCTCTCCACAATCTCATGTCTGTAAACATCAAAAGGGCTCTCACCATTGCCATAACAGGGAAGATCCACTTAACCACAGACACGTGGACAAGCAGAAGTGGACAGGGACGCTACATCTCACTGACGGCACACTGGGTGAAACTGATTTTGGGTGATACTGAGTCTGGGCCGGCAACATCCCATATAGTTCTCACACCCAGAATAACGGGGCCCCCTTCAAGCACAGCTTCAGTAGCCTCCTACACAGCAACAACTCACTACTCCTCCTACTCTTCATCTGGCTTCTGTGCATCCTCCTCAATATCCGCCGGTGTCCAACCGTCGACATCATTCCCCAGCTGGGATCTCTGCAGCACTGCCTCAGCTAAGCGGCAACACGCTCTACTGAATCTCATCTGTATTGGTGACAAATTTCACACAGCACCTGAGCTTTTGCAAGCAATAACTGAGCAGACAGATTAGCGGCTTGATCCATTGGACCTCCATCCAGGGATGGCAGTGTGCGATAATGGTCGTAATCTAGTGGCTGCTTTAAAGCTTGGAAAGCTAGTACACATTCCTTGTATGGCCCACGTTGTAAATTTAGAAGTTCAGCATTTTCTGAAGAAATACCCTGGGATACCAGACCTACTTACCAAGGTATGACATATTAGCGCACATTTCCGCAAGTCATCTCCCTTTTTTGCTGGCCTGGCAGTGCTGCAGGAGTGCTTACACTTGCCTCGTCACAGACTAATATGTGATCTCCCTATGAGATGGAATTTAACCTATCATATGTTGGCCAGGATCCATGAGCAGCAGAGGGCAGAATCCCAATTCCAGCTGGAATATGCCAATCAGACACAGCTGCCAGACATAAGTACTGCCGAGTGGGTGTGGATTGCAGACATTTGTCAGGTCTTGGAGAATTTTGATTACTGTACCAACATTGTGAGCAGTGAGGATGCTGTTATCAGCATTACCATTCCACTGATTTGTTTATTGAAACGCTCTCTGGATGGTCTGACTGACCAAAGTGTTCATGCAACCAAGTTGTCTGTGGAGCCAGACTTCACAATGGTAGCTAGTAATCCACAAAAACCTCGTCCAACAAGCTCAGGCCACCTTTGCTCAGCATCATGAGGATGAGGATGATGAGGAGGATGATGAAGAACAGGATTGCTTTGAAGGCGGTAAACAAGAGATTGACAACCCAAGCTTCAGGGCTGCTGTCCCGCACAGATGGCCTGAGGAGGAGCAGGAGGAGGAGAGAGAGACTGAGGAGGAGAGGAGGTTTAGGGAGACAGAATCTATTCTTAGCAGTGACACACAAAGGTTTCCAGTTTGGAGTCTGGGACACATGGCACAGTTCATGTCACACTGCCTTTCTCATGACTATCGGCTAGTCCATATTTTTGGCAGACAACAAATACTGGTTATGTACCTTCCTTGACCCAAGCTAGAAAGACAAATTTGCCTTGCTACTTGTGGAGGCAAATAAGAATTGTACTACGGAAACATTCAAGAGGGCTGTAGTGGAGCAGTTTATGAAACAATTACTCTCAAATCATGCTGGCGTCAGAGGTAGCATGTCATCTCACGCAATAGGATTACAAGAGAGGGCTACGCATAGTAGAAGCAACACAGGGAGGGGACTAATGTGCCAAAACTGGTCCATTTTCCAAAAACTGTCAACTGCGAATCAGATACTGGTTGGTGGAACGATGACAAGGAGGGAACAGTTAAGTAAGATGGTGAGGGACCATTTAGGTGACCGTATCAGCGTGCTTTCAGAGTCTACTGTTCCCTTTAACTATTGGGTTTCCAAGCTCAACACTTGGCCAGACCTCGCATTATACGCTTTGGAAGTGCTAGCTGACCCTGCTGCGAGTGTGTTGTCTGAGCGTGTTTTCAGCTCAGCAGGGTCAATAATAACAGATAGTTGCCCACGACTATCCACAGAAAGTGCAGACAGTTTGATGATGACCAAAATGAACCATAGATGGATTCCCCCAGAGTATCTCGGGCCGTCTGTTTACAATACCCAATAATAAGTGTGGCCCCAAAATTTAGATTTCTTAAGATCAAATAAGTTCTATTGTTTCTCATTCAAGACTATTTTGTCTTCCATCATCTAATGACACCGCATGACTAATCTAACTTGTTATGCTGCTGCAATGTAATTGTTTTGCTCAATCACCCAGGGCAAAATTTTTCAAGCTTTTGTACATTATGCACTGGCACAAGCACTGTCGAGGCTACACTGTCTAGAACAATTGGTCAGGCAGTCTCTATTTGTGTTCTTTATTGATGCTGTGCTCCACGGTGTGTTACACATAGCCCCTGCAAAACCAGCATTTTTTTTAGCTCCTTGGCATGTTATGCCCTGTTGCTTATCCTGCCAATTTTTTTAAAATAAGCTCTTGGGAGCTGTTGGGAGTACCTAATGATGCAGTGCTCCATAGTGTCTTAACCATTTCCTCCTGGGGAAACTGAATTTTTTTAAATCCTCAGTGTTAGCTAGTGGAATAAAGCCTGAGTTCCAGAGTGAAACAACTGCCACTTTCCCTTGGCTGCCTGCTTCCCAAACTGTTGTGCAAGAAGGTGGCGCTGATGCTTCCTTCTCCCAACCTGATGCTGGTGAAACTCAATCATCAACAACACTCAGCTTCGGTGTCCCAGCGTTCCATTCAGTTGTCCATACCACAGACCTTCAAAGAGAAGCAAAAATACCCTGTTACGCACCCAAGAGCAGAAACAATAACTGCACACATTGCAAGATGGATAGCCCTTGAGATTTTGCTGTATCGGCTTGTGGGAACAGAGGCTTTCTGCGACCTTTTGGCGGTGTGAGAAAATGAATGTATTAAACTCCTTGTCATGTTATTCCCTGCTGCTTATCCTACTATTTTTTTTTTTAAATAAGGTGTTCGGAGCTGTTGGGAGTACCTTGTGATGCTTAGCTACATGGTGTCTGAGCCCTAGGGAAACAGAATGTATTAAACTCCTTGGCATGTTATGCCCTGTTGCATATCCTACCATTTTCTTTAAAATACGCTGTTGCGAGTGGTTGGGAGTAACTAATGCTGTGCTGTGCTACATGGTCTTTGAACCATTCCCCACTGGGGAAATTGATTTTTTTTAAATCCTTGGAATAAAGCCTGAGTTACAGAGTGAAACAACTGCCACTTCCACGGTGCTGCATTCTTCACAAACTGCGGACTAGGCAGCAGGCGATGATGCCTCCTGCTCCCAACCTGCTTTTGGTCAGATGCAATCATCATCAACGACATCAGCTTCGATGTCCCAGCGTGGCGTTTGTCCATAAAACATACATTTCTGAATCATTTGAATAGAATTTGAATAGAGGGCCGATGGTGTTGGAGCTGGTGGTGTTGGTGGGGGAGGAAGAGGAGGAGGGCAAGGCCAACACCCAAATGGCCACATTGGAAATAGCACTTTAAAGTGTTATGGAGTTATGGATTTATGGATTCCAACTTTCACACTAATGATATAGTGGACGCAGAAAACTACAAAGGACTGCCATCCCTCCCCAATGTATGTTACAGGGCCCACCTGAGAGCCTTAAGAAGTCTGAGATTTGGGGACAGTCAGTGGCCCTTAGAGGGCCACTGGAGCCGGTGGTGCTGGTAGAGGAGGAGGAGGGCAAGATCAACATCCCAACGGGCTCATTGTAGCTGACCTTTTAAAGTGCTGTCAAATATGTCCCAAAAAAGGAGGTGTGAGACAGACACCAACATAATGTATGTTACAGCACTTTCTAATCAAAAAAGAAGGAAAAATATAAAAATTGAAACGTGTGAACATATGATAAAGTGGTTTTTTTTGGATGTTGGGGCTTTATTTGACATTTTATTACAGTTATTAGGCAATGGAAACTGTTTCTTAGCAATGTCCCCTCTTTTGCTTTGGTTTGAGAGCTGTTCTGGCGACTACGTAAACGCCGCGTTCTGCTCTGACCAAGTTATTCAAAGACACCAGAAATGCAGTCAGGCACCTTCTACAGGCTGTGCCCATACTGTTTCAGCCTACTCCCATCCATTTCAGCCTTTTCCTCAGTCACCACAGGTTATCGTAAAATTATTCTGGTTACCCATAGACTTACATTGGGGGTTGAATATTCGTGAATACTCGAATAACGGCGAGGTATTCGCCGGATATCTGTCGAAGCGAATAATAGGGTATTCGATCATCCCTATTCCTAACGAATCCCAAAGAACTATTCCTGTACTCGTCATGCACCCGTAGCTGTGATGTACTTGCACCAGATTCTTACTTCAGTCAGTACATGGAGACGAACGCTAATCATTAAACATGTCCGTTTCATTAAAGCCCATTTCCCACATCATTGAAAAACACACATGTTTTTCACTGACGTGATAAAAGGTGAGAATGTCACTCTGTTTCCCGTGATTTTGGTGCACTTGTGATCTCCGTGTGCAATCCGTGATAATACATGGAGATCAGGCACTTATACTCATATGTCCAAGCTTCTGCTGTCTGTTGTGCTAAAGTCTCCGACTCTCCTGTCTCCGGCCGTTGCTGTCTCAACGCTGCCATTACTTCTGGGTTGGCTGTGCAGTGCATATTCATGAACATAATTAGCCGGCCTGTACGTGTTTTTTCTGGTACATGTTTCATGGATCACACCACTGTGTCCCTTGGGACATCAGTGATTCCGGTGATAAACAGACGCGTCTCTGTGTAAAGCACATGGACATGCGTGTCCTCCACATGGAAACACTGTCATTGAGAAATCAGATTACATGTGGTGATGTGCTACTAATATAGATGAGCGAATGTATTCGCCACTATTCGGTATCCGATGGAAAACAGGCTATTCGCACCATTCGCTAGCTGACGAATAAAACAGTATCCGCTCCGATACTTTCAGGTTAATTTCTGACTTCCCGGCGCCTGTTTTCCAGCCAATGAATATGTCGCGGGCGGGGAGGGCGCTGCGCTCACCACGTTTGGGTCCGGCGCTGCTGCTGCTGCTCGGTGGCTCGAGCGGAGGGCCGGATCCGGGGACTCGAGCGGCGCTCCTCGCCCGTGAGTGAAAAGGGGATGGTTTGGTTTTGGGGATGTAGTCCGTGACGCCACCCACGGTTTGTGGTGATAATGGGACACCACCGCTGCTCTGGACGGGGATCCCGGGAGCGATGACAGGGAGTAGCTGAGATGTTTCTCTCCCCTCCGTGGGTAGGGGAGTTTGGTGGTCCCGGGGCCCGGTGGTAGCGACTGGAGGGTGGATGGCAGGAGTAGGGAAGGTGCAGGGTCGCGAGGCAGCGTAGTGCCAGACGGCACAGTGGTACTCATTCAGCCAGTAACGTACACTGAGTCTCTGGTGAAAAAAACGGCTGGATGGACGGGTCCCACAGACGGCTGCGGTGGTCACTCCCGGTAGGTTGGCGGTGACTGTCTCTCCCTGCACCTTTGATGTGATTTCGGCCCCGATGGCTTCCCACCGGTAACCCGCTCCCTAGCGGTGTATTAGCCAGAGGAGCCCCTTTTGCCCGCAGGCACTGGCCCTGGGAACTCTAGCTGTGGTGGTAGCTGTATTTCCCTTCACGGTTGAGCGGTTGTCTTTAGTCGGGTCTTTGCTGCTGGGAAACCCTGGAGGTTCCCGTTGCTGACGGATTTGACCGGTTTAACGGCGACTCCAAGCCTGGTCGGGGTCCGTAGGCCCTGCTGAGTGGTGCTGGCTTCTCTACGCTCCCTGGTTCGGTACCGGCAGGCCACCACCCGTCCCCGGTCCTTACGGTTGTGCGTCAATCGGCCTCGCCTGCAGACGGTCACCACCGTCTGCCAACCTTGCTGTTTCTGTGCCCGGGCCACGTACCTGGACACGGTCAGACTGCTCCTTTACCACTTTACTCCTTCACTCTCCAAACTGTTCTACCCTCAACTCTCAACTGCCTTCCTTTTCATGCCTCCAGGACTGTGAACTCCTCGGTGGGTGGAGCCAACTGCCTGGCTCCGCCCCACCTGGTGTGGACATCAGTCCCTGGAGAGAGGCAACAAGGATTTGTGTGTGACTCTGGTGTTCCTAACCGGGGTGTGGGGTGTGTTGTTGCTGTACCTGTGACGTCCTGGCTTGTCCAGGGCGCCACAAATACATCTGATGTTGCTTGCCCTCACAGTAACGCCGCAGCCATCTTTGTTGTTGTGCTACTGTGATTGGCTTGGCCGCACAGCATCATAGGGGCTATATAAGCCAGCGGCCACTTTGTGAACACACAGTCATTGGGGAGCTGGCTGTGTAGATAGACTGTCTTGTGTGCGGGAGAGCGTTTTTAGATTAAACTAATAAATAGTCCAGTAGCTGCTAGCAGCTCCATAAATCACGAGACCGCAAATCTGTGAATGCGGACGCAGCTATAAGGCCAGTGACAGTGCAGTGCCTTGTAAGTGATAGCGTTCATGCTGTAAACTCCTAAATAGTCCTTCTAAGGGCTGAAGCCAGTAGTCAGTAGCTGCTAGCAGCTTCATAAATTGCCAGGCTGCAAAACAGTGAATGTAGACAAGCTAAGAGGCCAGTGTTAGTGCAGTACTTTGTTAGGTGAGAGCGATCTATCTTAAAAAAAAAAAAAAATCCTCTTATTAGTGCAGCATACGGTATGTTAGTGCAGTGTCTGATATAGGGAGAGCTTTTTCAGAGGCAGGGAGAGATTTAAAGCTGTCCTGACATCTGCTACTAATTAATCAACAATCCCAGCACTGCTACATCCCTTGTGTCTCTTCTACTAGGGATAGGTATTGCAAATTCCTAAAAAAAGATTCCAAAATTTCCAAAACAACGGGTTCAGGTGTAGTGTAGTGCCTGTCAGCCACCATCTCAATTCATACTAGCACAGTTGCGTCCTTGTGTTGGTTTCATAGTGTACATAAACTCCATAGTACCCTACTGCTAAAACAACCTAGTGTAAGTGTAAAAAAAAAAAATGCTGTCACGGCCTGTAGTTTTGCCTGAAGCCAAATACCGTAATAGCTCAAACCTAGCATCCTGGTGTTTCATTCATATCTTACAAAACCTAGATAGTGGCCTGCTGCTACTAAAAAACACAGTGTCAGTGTACCGCCCCACGGGCTCGGCCGGCTGCTGAGCCGCTCGAATCCGTGCTCGTCGATGGGTGGTTCGAGCTCTCCCACGGACCCGGGGGGTCACGTCGCTCTGAAAGGGGGTTGGCGCTACACGCAGGGACTTCGGTGGGGAGTTCCACGGCCGGGGCCGCGGTGGTTTGTAGGGGATTTAAGTTCATGAAGCCACCCACGGGTTGTGGGGAATAGATGGACACCACCGCTGCCGTTGACTAAGTCTCCCTGGGATGGTGTTGCACAGCTTGGTGTTGACCCCTCCGTGGGTAGGGGAGTGATGGTCCCGGGGGCCCGGGGGAGGTGCAGAGGCAAGGGGATGGGTGCGATCTGGGTGCTGGTGCGGTGCGGTGCACGGCCCAAAGGCACTGGTGCACTCACTATGATACAACACACCGGAGTCTCTGGTAAACCAAATGGGGTGATGAACGGTGCCCACAGCCAGCTGCAGCTTCCCCTTAACAGGTTGGTGGTTTCCGCCTTTCTCCTGCACCTCTTTAATGTGAATGTTATGACTCCTATGCCTAAGCAACGGTAGTCCGCTCCCCGGCTTGCTGTGTGTCGGGAGAGCCCTGTTTGCCCGCAGACGCTGGCCCCTTGGGTCTCTATGCCTTGGCAGTGGCTTTACCCTAATGGTTGGGCTGTTGTCTTCAGTCGGGTCTTGTGTGGGAAAGGTCCTAAAGTCCAGTCCTCAATCAGTTGATTCGACTCAGCCTAGTGGTTTCTGGGCTTCGTAGTGGGTCTGAGTACTCCTCCTGGTGCTCCGGTTTCCAATCGGCTCCCCGGTTCGGTACCGGCGGGCCACCGCCCGACCCTGATCCCTATGGTTCCACCGGCTGTAATCCCAGTTCCTGCAGGTGGCCACCACCGTCTGCCTCCTAGCCAGAGGTAACTGGGCTCCAACCCAGACACCTGGTAGACTATGACAGGCCTGGTCACAGGTCTGCCCTTCAACTTGACTTCTCTCCTCCACTGTCAAAGCTAATCTACTCTAGAACTCTCTGTTTTTTCCACCTCCAGGCCTGTGAACTCCTCGGTGGGTGGAGACAACCGCCTGGCTCCGCCCCCTGGTGTGGACATCAAACCTGGAGGGTGGTGACAAGGGTTTGTAGGCTGGCTGCTGTCACCTTTCTAAGGAGATGGGGGGTGTGTGCATGGGACTACCTGGGACGACCTGACTAGTCCAGGGTGTCACATCAGTGTTACAAAATTTGAATTAATAGTCGGTGGCTCTATATCTTCCTGAAGCCAAATACCATTATGGCACCAACCTAGCATCCTGGTGTTTCATTCATATCTTACAGAACCTAGATAGTGGCCTGCTGCTACTAAAACACTGCCAGTGTTACAAAATTTTAATTAATAGTCGGTGTCAGTGCCTTTACTTCTGCCTGATGCCAAATACCATTATAGCACCAACCTAGCATTCTGGTGTTTCATTCATATCTTACAGAACCTAGATAGTGGCCTGCTGCTACTAAATAAAGCATAAATATAAAACATAAAAGCATAAAGCATAACGATGGTACTGGAAGTCAAATCTACTGATGGTCTGTCCAATTGGGGCAGTGTAGAGGGAGAAAAGAAAAGGGTTAAGGACTGAGCCTTGAGAGACCCCAAGAGTGAGAGGAAGAGGGGATGATGTGGAGCCAGAAAATGATACGCTGAATAAGCGGCCAGAAAGATAGGAGGAGAACCAGGAGAGCACAGTGTCCTTCAGGTCGATTGAATGGAGCATGGAATAAAAGACAAAAAAACCCTGTTTCACCACTTTATTAAACCCCCAAATACCCCTCCAGGTCCGATGTAATCCACAGAGGTCTCACGACGCTTTCAGCTCTGCTACATGAAGCTAAGAGGAGCGGCAGTAGAACACGACCTCTCTATCAGCTCCACGCAGCAACTCAAGTGAGCCGCGCGATCAGCTGTGCCCTCATTCAGGTGACACGTGGGCACAGCTCTCGGGTGGAGGACTACAGCAGTGACCGCGGGTCACATGAGTGACGGCACAGCTGATTGCGCGGCTCACTGCGGTCACTCAGGGGATTTGCGGTTACCTCTCTCTGTCTCCTCCCGACCGCAAATCTCCTTTTGCCAGCAAAATATTAAAAAAAAAAAAACGCAAAACATTCACAATGCACTGTGACGGATGCCTCACAATGCAAGTGTGAAAGCAGCCTAATGTGTGCAGGGGGCGGAGTGCCGAGCGGGTCCATGGCGCTGAGGACGTCAGTGCCGGGGACTGCATGGCTTAGGACAGGTGACTATCCAGGTGTGTGTGTGTGTGTTCAGTGTATACATGCGGAGGGCGGGGGGAAGCAGAGCCGAGCAGAGAAAAGGGTCGGGTGTCGTCCTGTCGGCGCGTAGTTCGGGCTGTTCAGTTAGGCTCCTTGCACACGTAGCCAGGGTAAATATCGGGTAACTAAGCAAAGCGCTTTGCTTGGTTACCCGATATTTACCTTGGTTACCAGCGTACACCGCTTAGCGCTGGCTCCTTGCACACGTAGCCAGGGTTATTATCGGGTAACTAAGCAAAGCACTAACTAAGCAGAGTAACCTTCTGTTGGTGCTCTGGTACATGGTTGACTCCCGGGTTCGGGACCGGCGGGCTCCAACCCAGGCCCGGTCCGTACGGTTCCGCCGGTTGCTGTACCAGTACTCCTGCAGACGGCCACCACCGTCTGCCTGCCTGACGTTCTCTAAGGGGCCCAGGCTCCTACCCGGGTCCCTGACAGCTGCTCCACTATCACTCACTGTCAACTCCAAAAACTCTTCTACAAACCGTTTGAACTTCCTGACCCAGGACAGTAGTCTCCTCGGTGGGCGTGCCTTTCCACCTGACTCCGCCCACCTGGTGTGCTCTACTGGCCCTGAGGGAGGCATCAGGTCTCCCTTTCGGGTGACATGTGTGTGACCTTACAGGGGATGGGGGTGTGTGTGTATGTGGTAGATGTTATTACCTGTGACCCCTGGGGTCCAGTGCGTCACATCAGCAATGACAAACTCTCTATTCAGATTCACCATAACAGTCTGCTGAATTTCCTGCTTCAACCTTTATACAGACTATGATGGTCCCTCGAGAAGACATTACAGGAAAGCCCACCTGAGGTCATGTGATCTGTTTCTACCTAATACAATTTTCTGCCGTATGTAAAATGGCAGAAGTCATTTTAGATGATCTGCACAAAGTAAATTGCAAATTGTTTGCCAGGTTCAACGGATTCCTAAAAAGTTGACACAAATTGGATTAACATTAAATCAATTTACTCATAGACTTGCACTGACTGATTTATTGAACCATTGTTGCAGATTTCTAGTTATAGGTTTTACTCTTTATGGTTTAAATTTGCAAGTATTAGTAACAATAAGCAAGCAGTTACCATGGCTCAGTAACAAATGAACTTTGATTTCATATGTCTAACTACAAGTATGAATAAACTGAAAAAAGGGAACTAGTAATGAGAATAAATAGATCTACAGTATCACATTTTATATAACTTTCAGCCTAATTCATCAGAATTTTGGAGTAAGGTTGATACAATCAGTACAAATTTTTTTGTGCAACTAACAATTGCAAAAAAAGTAAGCTGCTTTTTTACATTTTTAGAATTGTGCTACTTTTAGAGAAAAAATATAACTTTTGTCATTGAATATACTAAAAAGTTAAAAAAAAAACAACCAATCAGGAAAATTAAGAACAAAAAAGTTGGACAAATATTGGTAGAGGTATGTGTCATCATTTGTGTGAAATCATCCCCTTGTGATCCAGCGGGCAAAACGCATGTCGTGGTGCAGACATCTTAGTTTGGGTAATTATATTAATACTAGAAGGTGGCCCGATTCTAACGCATCGGGTATTCTAGAATTTACGTATTGTGTAGTTAATGTATGATTTTTGTTATATATATATATATGTCTATACTATTACATAGGTATCTTTATGTATGTACACTTGTGATGGATGGCTGATTTCATATTAATAGTATTCATCTATACCTATGTGTATAACCATGCAGAAGGGTACCTGGTCATCCTCAGACATTGGCACAGCTCCTTCTAAGGTGTCACTGGATCTGAGACCCCGGATCAGTGGTTAACGTCCCCTGATGAACCTTGGTGTATTTGTAACTGGGGAGAAACGCGTCAGGACGCCATGGGACTGTCACTTCACTATATCCATATGACCTTTAAGATAAGTACCCGGACGTTTTCTATCATCTCCTGTGACAGGTGTTTTATTCTGTGCAGGGCCGTGTAGGGTTGCTTTAGGGCTTCCCGACAGTGAATGGGGTCGCCAAAAATAGTTAGGGCGTCATACCCTCCATTGTTACATAGGGACTTCTAGGGCCTACTAGGGTCAGTCTGTATAAGCCATTATTTATATGCTTTAAAAGATCTGCTGGATAGAGGATTGGTATTTTTTCTTGTTGCAGGTTGTCAACATACTGGGAATCTACCCTTTTTAGATTGCTGTGGGTATTACACTATCTACATATATTCAATAGAACTAGTTAATTACATTAATAAATGTTCCTTCTGCATATTATGTTTTGTTATTGCCTATACTCTGCCCATTCTTTTTAAATCACTTGTTTGTGTTATGGGCTTAATCTTTAAATTGATTCAATAAGTTTTTTGTTTTTGAAGGTTATATTAAAAGACTAAATATGGCCAAACATGTCTGACAAACTCATTATTATTTACTACTCAAGATTGGTGTAAATTATGACAAAAATATCCTTTAATTGAGATTGGAATGCAATTTCTGGTGCATGGAATAAAAAGATTAGCTAAATTCATTAAGAGTTGCATGCCTATAAATGAATTTGATGCATCATACTTCAATGCACATTTCATCAACACTGGAATGAAAATGCTTTTGGATAGTATTGTGGTGCTGTATAATGAATGGGGGGATGTGTTTAATGAGTGGACAGGGGTGGGGACTTGGGAGAAGCCATGCATGTGCAGCTTCATTTTTTTTCTTAACTTTATTTGTGGATGTTCTTGCAGCCAATCATGGTGGAGCAAACATCCACAAGGATCAGACACAAGGGCTTGTGTCATTGGCTGCCTAAGTCACATGTCAATCTCCATATAAAATGTGGACATGCGACATTGGCGCAATTTTGTGAATATAAAGAGTTAGGCTACTTGTCAGTGCCTCCTAAAAAATTGCCAGTGAAGGATATAAATAGCTATTGCTACTTATTACAGCTTGCTCCCAATTATCCAATCAGTCACATTTGTAGGCATTGTTAGTACTGACTGCTGTAAATTTGCTAGTGAACTAGATAAAAAGGTCTTGGCAATTTTCTTTGCTTGTTCAAATTTTGCAATCACATTTCTAGGTATTATTAGTTAGTAGTGCTTGTTGTAAATGTGCTAGTGAACTAGATAACTAGGTCATGGCAGTTTTCATCGCCTGCTCAAAATTATGCAGTAATTCACATTTGTACGTATTTTTAGTTAGTATTGCCTGCTGTAAATTTGCTAGTGAAGTAGGTAAAAAAGTCTTGGCAGTTTTCATTGCCTGGTCAAAATTACGCATTGAACCACAATTCTATTTATTGGTACTAGTTACTGCTTTCACAATATTTATATATCTTGTAAGTTAGGTGTCTGAGAGGTGTGGCCGTAGGATTGCGAAACATGTGTTTGAAAGGGGAAGGGTACATCAACCATGAGTGGTAAATCACGACGAAGTTGTGGTGGAAGATTAAATAGGTGGGCTGTTGTAGGTGTACATGGGGGAAGTTTTGCTAGTCAAAATTCTAGTGGGCAAACACTGGATCATCCAATCCCAAGAAAAATGACAACAACTTCCATTATTAGACAGCCTACTCCACTAGATTTCTTTGTCAGCCGCACATCATTTCAACTTTGAAATAAGGTTGATAAACAGCATGTATTAGAGTGGATAGCAAGCGCTGCATCAAGTGGCCTCTCCTCCTCATCGTGCACCTCAACTTTACAAACAGTTAATTCTTCAAAAGTGCCACACAATTACACTTGTTTCCCCCATCTCCAACCGTCAAACTGACTGTCGGGAACTACACATCGGTGAGTCTATAGAGCTCTTCACACATTCTATCCGATGGGCATCAGAGGTCTGCTCCAAAGATTCCCAGACTCAAGAGGAAGAAAGCATCTGAATCGATGCCCAAAATCTTTGTCAGTTGGATCCTGGCTAGGATAAAGTTGGGTCCAAGCAGGTTTCCGACCCTTGTCACATGACGTAAACCCCCGGGCAGGTGGTGATGATGATGAGACTCAGATATCTGAGACGCACGCGTTCTGTTATGTGATGTCAGGTCAGGAAGAGGAGGACTGGGACAACATAGAACCTGATTATGAACTTGTAGATCCAACTTGGTGTGAACCCAGAGGCACACAGCTGTGCAGGAAAAATAGAAGTATGAATCCAGCACTGGTAAAAGTTAATTTTCTTGCTTTATTTTTTCAAAGTTAAAAACATAGCAGTGGAAAAAATTAGAGCATATTCAGAATTAAAAGCGTAACCAAAAGGCGCGTTTCGAACAACTATATGTTCTTGTTCACCTTGAACAGTGTGCTGTTGTCTCTCCTTTTCAACACAATGTTGAAGGTGATCAAGAACATATAGTTGTTCGAAATGCGTTTTTGGTTACGCTTTTAATTTTGGAAATGCTGTAATTTTTCCCACTGCTATGTTTTTAACTTTGAAGAATTAAAGCAAGAAAATTAACTTTTACCAGTGTTGGATTCACACTCCTATTTTTCCAATTGCCTTTGTAGACACCGGCCACAGGATCCGTGCATTGCCCTCATGGACATCCGTTTGGCTTTCTAAAGGGAACTAATATGTGGTGAGCAGATATAAAAACTTTTTTTTCACGCAGCTGTGCAGCTCAGCAGAAGAGGAGGAGAAGGGGGAAGAGGAAGCCGAGGAGGTTACGTTGGTAATTGCCATACAAACACGTAGTGCAATGTAAGTCAATGGGGAAAAACTCGCAAAGTAATGAGTAACCCGAATGACGTACTATTCATACAAGTAGCCAATAGTGTGGAATTTAGATTACTCATTACATTGCGAGTATTCCTCATTGACTTGCATTGCGCACGCTATTCGGAACAAATATGCGAGTAGTAGGTAGTACTCGTTATGCATTTAGCAAGTACGAATAGTTAATTACTCGCTCAACTCTAGTAATGATGCAACCATGAGAAGCACTGCATCCTCAGCCACAACTAAGCCTGTGGCCAGCAGCAGTTGTGGATGTGCAGTTTGCAGGAAGGGTTTTCTAGCCAAGGTCATATTTGAGCCAAAAAAGGATGACCCAACTTTCGTTATCTGCCAGCGTTGTAAACAATGACTCAGTAGAGGCAAAACTTAAAATAATTTGACAACTACATGCATTAACCAGGACATGCGTAAGCAACATGCCTTACTGTGGACATCTTGATGCGCTAAAATGAGGACCACCGGCTGCCAAATCAGCCACGCCTCCTGATTCTCCCTCCTCCTGTGTCCCCGTTTTTCTATTTTCACACAGGTCTCCGACCGCATAACTTCAATTTGCTTGCCCTTTACAGTCAGGGTGAGTGAGAGCCCATCCGCTGTTATGGAAGTGACCACGCCTGGTGTTTTTGACCAATGTGAGACACAAAGGTCACATCTTGTGTTTTGCATGGAACATACCTCCTGCTGTACAAACACACTATTGGGAAGTTGAGGATATGATTCCACTGTACTGCTATTTGTATGCAATGTTTTTAAATATCAAGACTCCAATATGGGTCTCCAAGTTGTGTCTTGTCTGTAGTGCCAGGGTTCTGGGAGAAAGAGGCTTATGCCTGTTACTCATGCATCTCTTTATTTTTAAAAACCTAAATGTCAGCCCACATCCTGTTTGTTGCAAGGATCATACTTCCCTGGTGTGAAGACACATTATGGGGAAATGGTGGGGGGCAATTGATGCCACTGTCCTGCTATCTGCCTGAAAAGTTTTTAATCTCAAGACTCCAATATGGGTGTTCAAATTGTCTTTTGTCTGTATTGCCAGGGTTCTGGGAACAAGAGATGCCTATGTCATTGGTGACTATGCCTGTCACCAATGTATCTCTTGATATTTAAAATGAAAATGCCATGCAACATCCTGTGTGTAAGTTAACACAATCAGGCAGTGCTTAAATTAAATTAATATACATTGGATAACACAGTCATACAGTTGTAGAGTTGTGGACCACTATCCAGGCCCAGTTTAATCAATGGCTGTCTCCACTGAACCTGAAGCCAGGAAAGGATGTGTGTGATAATGGTGTAACCTGGTGGTGACACTACGCCTGGGCAACCTTCACACGTGTATTTCATGGATCAACCTGGTTACACAGAAATTTCTAGGGCACTGTTCTGTACTGGATGTGCTGCTGCAGAAGACACAGTAACTGTGTGCTCAATTTTTTAAAATTAAAATTTCAGCCCACATCCATTGTGTTGCATGGGCCATAATTTCCTGCTGTTCAAACGCACTATGGGGAATTGTGGGGGGAGGGCAATTGATGCCACTGTACGGCTATGTGCGCACAGTGCGTTTTTCGCGGCGTTTTTGCGCGTTTTTCGGGTGTATTTTTGGCCTCAAAACTGCAGGACTTTGCTTCCCCAGCAAAGTCTATAAGTTTTCATTTTTGCTGTCCGCACACATCTGTTTTTTTTACCTGCGTTTTTAAGTTAAAAAAAAAAATGGACATGTCAGTTCTTTCCTGCGTTTTTCTGCGTTTTCCCCCCATGCAATGCATTGGAAAAACGCAGCAAAACTCAGAGATCAAAAACGCAGCAAAACGCAGCCAAAAACGCACCAAATCGCGGCAAAAACGCATGCGTTTTTTGATGCGTTTTTTCAACGCAGGTGCGTTTTTGTGCGTTTTTAGCGGCCAAAAATGCACAAAAACGCAGCGTCAAAAAGACGCAGTGTGCGAACCTAGCCTATTGCTGTCTGCCTGAATGGTTTTTAATGTCAAGATTCCAAGATGGGTCTCCAAGTTGTGTCTTGTCTGTGCTGGCAGAAGTATGGAAACACGAGCGCTACACCTGTCTCTAATCCACGTCTTTGATTCTTATGTCAATAGTTTAGGAAGATAGGTTCACTCATCTATTATCAAAACACGGTGTGGTTGTGATGCTGTATTTTGCTGGGAGATGTAGGTTTGATGCATGAATGTGTTCTATAAATTCCAGCAGCAAATCTGCATCTCATGGCATAAAAATGCCGTGTTCAGGAATCAAATCTGAGTGCACAAATCTTGTTCTGAATTTGATGTTTGCAAATGTTTTCGAACAAGTTTGCTCATCTTTTGTCTCTATCCATGCATCGTATTCGGTGAATTAAACAAAATTAAGAATAAAAATTCTTATCTACTTCCTCCACTTATCCCCAACCTATATAATCAGCTTATGGTTTTCTAAACTTGATCTTAAAGGGGCTTGTAATTTGATACACATCCGGAAGGGTGATGAGTGGATGATGGTGTTTTTAACACCTGGGAGTCTACCGTATTTTTCAGACTATAAGACGCACCGGACTATAAGACGCACCCTTGTTTTAGAGGAGGAAAAAATAGAAAAAAAAAATAAAATTAAAGTAAAAGAATGTGGTCATGACACACTGTTATTTTACTGCTGACAGTTACTGAGGTAATAATATCCCCAAATTCTGTCCTTATATCCTCCATTCTGGGTACCTTCCAGGTATATATGGCCCCCATCGTGGAATATGTATGTTCCCCATCATTATATGTATGATCCTCCAATCTGGTGTGTGTGTGTGTGTGTGTATATATAGTTATATTGTGTGTGTGTGTGTGTGTGTGTGTATATAGAGTTATATAGTGTGTGTGTGTGTGTGCATATAGTTATATAGTGTGTGTGTGTGTGTGTGTGTGTATAGTTATATAGTGTGTGTGTGTGTATATAGTGATATAGTATGTGTGTGTGTGTGTGTGTGTAAATATATATATATATGATCCAACCCCATCCAGGTGTACAGTAATGCCTATACTATATTATTTATTGCCTTACTTTTACAGATGTGCTGCTCACCATGCTTCAGTTTGGTCCTGGCATTACAAACAAAGTCTCCCACATCTCAAGGACCTGCAGTGATGTAATGAAGAGGCGGGGACTGTGCTGCTCTGGCCCACCCCTCTGCATTACATCACTGTAGGTCTTTGTCAGCTACGGGAGACTCTAATGCAGAGGCAGGAGCAAAGTGAAAGTAATTTGAGCCCTCAGCACAGAGACTGCGGCTGTGTTGTGAAGGTATGCCGTGCTCTGGCCCGGACACTGTAGTGATCTGCACTTCCCCCAGGCCAGACATGACTGCAGCGGCACCCTGCTCCTGCCTCCTAAACAGCGGACACACAGTCTCCCCAGCCGGGGAGTTGGCGTCTGGAGCTCCCACGTGTGACCGCTGTTTACATTAAACAAGTATTCATTAGCTGCTCCTCACACCCGCTGACTGCAGAGAGAGGTGGGCGGGGAGCAGCTAATGAATGTTTGTTTACTTTAAGCAGCGGGCACACGTGGTTTCTCCAGCCGCCAGCTTCCTGCAGCAGCAACCCTCCCTGCCTCCTGTGATCCCACTGCATAGCGCTGACTCCCCACAGCTCCCTACCCCGCAGCTTCAGACCATAAGACGCATCCCACACTTTCCTCCCAAATTTGGAGGAAAAAAAGTGCGTCTTATGGTCCGAAAAATACGGTATTTGAAAATCTTATGCATTTCGGATGAACCAATGCATCAGAAGTTTTTAAAAACTTTATTATTGATATTTTTTCTGATTGTATTGGAAGGTTTACCGTAGTCTACCTGAGCAATATTCTAATTTTTTGCCTGGTCTGGATTCACACTATTAACATGTCCATTTTGTTTTGCAAAAGCTTAGAAAACATTAATTTGCTAAGTTGGAGAAATGTATTTTTTTTTTCTGTGCAGGAAATATCATTCTTTGAGTTCATTGTTTCAGTCAGTGGCGTAGCTACTGCGGGGGCAGAAGGTACGGTCACCCGGGCCCCGTGCTCAAAAGGGGCCCACCCGCAACTACAATACTGTTAATTATATATGTGACACTTCACCTTTAAATATAGTGGCTTGGTCGCATCACGATGTACAGGACGCGCCCGAGCAGCAAAGTGTGCGTTGCCAGGTCCTACCACACCGCGCACCTGTCTGCTGATTATTCCCGGCTGTTCCTCCAGGACCTACGGTGCTCAGTGTCGGCTGCACCTTCCTCTTCCTCTGGTGCCCGTCATTCTCTCCTACTGCGCAGGGAGCTCCGGGCTGCTAGTAAGATGCAGATAGCATCTAAGTTTGTGTACAGACAGGGAGGGAAGTGAGGTATTGTGGAGGCAGGTGGCAGAGTGTTCATTACTGTGCAGTGTGGAGGCTATATAGTATAAGGGCCTGATAACGTGTATGTAATGAGGTGATGTGTATGAGAAATGGGGGCTATTACACTTTGCAGTGTGTGAGCCTAATATGTATGTAATATGGTGATGTGTGTGGGGGAGGGGGCTATTACACTGTGCAGTGTAGGGGCCTGATAACATGTATGTAATGAGGTGATGTGTGTGCGGGAGGCGGGCTATTACACTGTACAGTGTGGGGGCCTGATAACATGTATGTAATGAGATGATGTGTGCGGGGGAGAGGGGCTATTACACTGTGCAGTGTGGGGGTCTGATAATATGTATGTAATATGGTGATGTGTGTGGGGGAGTGGGCTATTACAGTGTAGTGTTATGGTCTGTACTGTGTGTTGCATTGTATACTTACTTTGTGCTGCTGGTGGGTGTTATGCTGTCAGGGACGGAATTTTTAATTAAAGTATATTTAGAAAAGTTATTTCAATATTAAATTAAAGAGATATACATTAAATATGAATGACAAATTTGGTTATGAACCAACCCTGTAATCAGAGGTCCAGCATTAGTCTCCTGTGGGCCCATCATACTGTCATACATACAGTCAGGTCCAGAAATATTTGGACAGTGACACAAGTTTTGTTATTTTAGCTGTTTACAAAAACATGTTCAGAAATACAATTATATATATATAATATGGGCTGAAAGTGCACACTCCCAGCTGCAATATGAGAGTTTTCACATCCAAATCGGAGAAAGGGTTTAGGAATCATAGCTCTGTAATGCATAGCCTCCTCTTTTTAAAGGGACCAAAAGTAATTGGACAAGGGACTCTAAGGGCTGCAATTAACTCTGAAGGCGTCTCCCTCGTTAACCTGTAATCATTGAAGTAGTTAAAAGGTCTGGGGTTGATTACAGGTGTGTGGTTTTGCATTTGGAAGCTGTTGCTGTGACCAGACAACATGCGGTCTAAGGAACTCTCAATTGAGGTGAAGCAGAACATCCTGAGGCTGAAAAAAAAGAAAAAATCCATCAGAGAGATAGCAGACATGCTTGGAGTAGCAAAATCAACAGTCGGGTACATTCTGAGAAAAAAGGAATTGACTGGTGAGCTTGGGAACTCAAAAAGGCCTGGGCGTCCACGGATGACAACAGTGGTGGATGATTGCCGCATACTTTCTTTGGTGAAGAAGAACTTGTTCACAACATCAACTGAAGTCCAGAACACTCTCAGTGAAGTAGGTGTATCTGTCTCTAAGTCAACAGTAAAGAGAAGACTCCATGAAAGTAAATACAAAGGGTTCACATCTAGATGCAAACCATTCATCAATTCCAAAAATAGACAAGCCAGAGTTAAATTTGCTGAAAAACACCTCATGAAGCCAGCTCAGTTCTGGAAAAGTATTCTATGGACAGATGAGACAAAGATCAACCTGTACCAGAATGATGGGAAGAAAAAAGTTTGGAGAAGAACGGGAACGGCACATGATCCAAGGCACACCACATCCTCTGTAAAACATGGTGGAGGCAACGTGATGGCATGGGCATGCATGGCTTTCAATGGCACTGGGTCACTTGTGTTTATTGATGACATAACAGCAGACAAGAGTAGCCGGATGAATTCTGAAGTGTACCGGGATATACTTTCAGCCCAGATTCAGCCAAATGCCGCAAAGTTGATCGGACGGCGCTTCATAGTACAGATGGACAATGACCCCAAGCATACAGCCAAAGCTACCCAGGAATTCATGAGTGCAAAAAAGTGGAACATTCTGCAATGGCCAAGTCAATCACCAGATTTTAACCCAATTGAGCATGCATTTCACTTGCTCAAATCCAGACTTAAGACGGAAAGACCCACAAACAAGCAAGACCTGAAGACTGCGGCTGTAAATGCCTGGCAAAGCATTAAGAAGGAGGAAACCCAGCGTTTGGTGATGTCCATGGGTTCCAGACTTAAGGCAGTGATTGCCTCCAAAGGATTCACAACAAAATATTGAAAATAAAAATATTTTGTTTGGGTTTGGTTTATTTGTCCAATTACTTTTGACCTCCTAAAATGTGGAGTGTTTGTAAAGAAATGTGTACAATTCCTACAATTTCTATCAGATATTTTTGTTCAAACCTTCAAATTAAACGTTACAATCTGCACTTGAATTCTGTTGTAGAGGTTTCATTTCAAATCCAATGTGGTGGCATGCAGAGCCCAACTCGCGAAAATTGTGTCACTGTCCAAATATTTCTGGACCTAACTGTAGATAGATGTAGACGAGTTATGGTCTCTTCATACTGTGTATAGGGGAGCTGTGGGGACATTATACTGTGTATAGGGCAGCTGTGGTCCCATCATACTGTGTGCAGGGGAGCTGTGAAGACATCATACTGTATATGGGATCTGTGGTCCCATCACACTGTGTATAGGGGAGCTGTGGTACCATCATATGGAGTATAGGAGAGTTGTGGTCCCATCATACAGTATGTATGAAGGTGGTGGTCCCATCATACGGTATG
The DNA here is from genome assembly GCF_048569485.1 of Anomaloglossus baeobatrachus. Lineage (NCBI taxonomy): Eukaryota > Metazoa > Chordata > Amphibia > Anura > Aromobatidae > Anomaloglossus > Anomaloglossus baeobatrachus. The sequence goes on along the minus strand of NC_134353.1, from coordinate 269,985,219 downwards.
TAGGGGGACTGTGGTCTCATCATACAGTGTGTAGGGGGGCTGGGGTCCCATCATATAGTGTCTAGGGGGGTTAGTGTCCTATCATATGGTGTGGAGAGGGGCTGGAGTCCCCTCATACGGTGTGTAGAGGGGCTGGGGTCCCCTCATACGGTGTGTAGGGGGCTGTGGTCCCATCCTGCGGTGTGTAGGGAGCTGTGGTCCAATCCTACGATGTGTAGTGGGGCTATGGTCCTATCATACGGTGTGTAGAGGGCTGTGGTCCCATCATAAGGTGTGTTAGGGGCTGTGGTCCCATCGTACGGTGTGTAGGAGGGCTGTGGTCCCTTTGTACAGTGTGTAGGGGGGCTGTGGTCCCATCATACGGTGTGTAGGGGGGCTGTACTTGGGAGACTCAGGAGACATTGTTAAATGTTAAGTGAACACTTAAGAAGCATTATTGTTACAGGGGCACTCAGGGAATTGCGACCATTAAAGGTGCACTGGAGGCATTATTACTTTCAAGGGGCAAAATGTGGACACTTTTCTAGGGCACTTGCCAAGGCAACAATATTTTCTAGGGGGCAATTTTACCATGTAGAGGGTACAAAGGAGGCATTATTACCATATAAGGCTCACAGTGGTGGCATTACTATGTGGGGCAGTCTGTTTTTGTGCCACACTGCAGGTGCATCATTAGGGGCACATTAGGCAGCAGTGGCTCAGTATTGAGTTATCAGCAGGATGAGGAGTTTGGGCAGGTCAGAAATAGACGAGGACAGTGCTGGAAATGCGAGAAGTCAGATGTGTCTTTGTTGTAATTTTTGCAGACAATTTTTGGCTGGAGAAGTCATGTTGGGCTCGGCCAGATAGAAAAGACGAAAAAGGGAAAGGGTCCATCAGAAAAAAACATTAGCTGTACGCCACTGTCTGCAACTGTACTGTTATCTCTTACATGTACTGCAGACTGGTATTTGCCACTATATGATCACCCTATGGTGGTAATATCAGTGTTGGCTTTTGTGTAGATATGTTTTCAGTAACAGCGCGGTCATGTGCTGAGGTTCCTGTATACCCATTATTAAGGCATGCGACTATAGTTGTTACCTGGTTAGGGGCCCGTTGAGATGTTTCGCCCCCCTCAAAGCTGAACCACTAGCTACGACTCTGGTTTCCGTCAAAGGTTTTGAAATGGATCCTTGCAATGTGCAGGTCCTAATTGATTGAATGCTACCTCAGGACCTTAATTGCAACTGTTTTGAGGATTCCCCAATAAAGAAAATTTATTAGGGTTTTCTCTCAGATCATCAAATCCCTTACTGATCTCACAGGTAATGAGTTGAAACTTAACGTTTGGTTATCAGATGCTGTTGGGGCTTTTAATAAATGTAAAAATTGTTTTATGTCCACTCCAGTTCAATATGGAGGTGGATGCTTCTGGAATTGGGGTAAGTGCTGTATTGTCTCAAGGCCCAAATTGTTAACCAACTCACAGCCATGTGCCTTTTTTCTCTAGGAAATTCTCAACTGCTGAGAGAAATTATGTTTATAATTGTGAGGTGCTTGCTGTGAAATTAGCTATTAAAGAAGTGGAGACATTTTTATTATAGAGAAGTATTCATTATACAAATTCTGCTTATATTGAATCAGCCAAATGGCTAACCCTAAGACAGTTTAGATGGTCCTTCTTTTTCTCTAGATTCAATTTTTCTATCGCATTCAGGCCGAGTTCTAAAAACATGAGTGCTGATGCTTTGTCAAGTAGCGTTAGGGGTACTTGGCACGTTGCGACATCGCTACTGCGATATCTTCGGGGTCAAATAATCGAAAGTGACGTACATCCAGCGCCGGTAACGACGTCGCAACGTGTAAAGCCTAGGAAAGAAGATGAACGAGCATGAAACAATCAAAAATCGGTGATCTGTGTTACGTCGTTCATTTTCATAATGTTGGTGTGTCCGCAGGTGCGATGTTGTTTGTTATTCCTGCAGCTCCACACATCGCTGTGTGTGAAGCCGCAGGAGCTACAAACATTTCCTTACCTGCGCCCGCCGTCCACCAGCAATGCGGAAGGGAGAAGGTGGGCGAAATGTTTACATCCTGCTCATCTCCGCTTCTATTGGCCGGCCGATTAGTGACGTCGCAGTGACGTCGCTGTGACGCCGAACGCACCGCCTCCTTGAAGGAGGGATTCTTTGACAGTCACAGCAATGTCACTGACCAGGTAAGTGCGTGTGAAGCTGCCGTAGCGATAATGTTTGCTACGGCAGCTATCACAAGATATTGCATGTGCGACAGGGGCGGGTACTATCGCTCTCGGCATCGCTAGCATCGGCTAGTGATGTCGCAGCGTGCAAAGTACGCCTTAATTCCATTTCTCCTCAAGAACCTCCCTCCTCCATTCTTATCCCGGGTATTGTGCTTTCTATGGTATCCTCAGAGATGAAATCAGAGATCCACAAACCCCAATCGTTGGCTCCTACCATTACTCCAGAGTGCAAATTATTTGTTCCTGTGTATCTGAGATTATGTCTGTTGCAGGAATTTCCTGATTCCATTTTGAGTGGTCATAGCTGCTCAAAAAGCTATTGCAATTTTTTTGGGTGGGCATCCTTGATATTAAAGGCTTTGTGGACCTTACACATGTACTAAAGTCTGTCATAGGTGGCCGGATATAGAATTGCCTCCATTACCAATTTCAGAAAGACAATGGACTCATTTGTCCATGGATTTCATTACTGATTTGCCTCTGTCTGGTAGGAAAACTGATTTGGGTGGTAGTCGACTGATTCCATAAACAAGCCCACTCGATTCTGTTATCAGGGTTACCTAATATCAAAAATCTTTGCAGGTTCTTTATCAATCAGGTAAAATTGGAATCCCTCTGAACATGGTATCTGATAGGAGGGTTCAAATTCTGAACAAATTTTACACAACATTTTGTAAAAAATTGGGGATTGACTTGTCCTTTTCCTCTGTGTATCAGCCTGATATCTACAGTAAGACAGAGAGGAAACATTTTAAGATGTTTAGTTGCTGCTCAGCAGCAAGTCCTCATTTTAAGTCTTGCAGAGTTTCCCTTTAACAGTCAGGTCAATCAGTCCACTGAGCCCTCTTCTTTCTTTTGTAACTAGGGTTTTCATCCTCATTTTGTTGAATTTTCCAGGATGAGTTCTGGTTGTCCTAGAGTAGAAGTAGCCATACAGAAACTCAGAGATGTCTGGAAGGAGGTTCAAAAGAATATTGAAGTGGCAGAACTTTGCCAAAAATGAAAGGTTGATAAGAAGCATTTGACAGGCCCCATCTTCAAAGTAGGAGATAAGGTTTGGTTTTCTGAAAATATTAAGCTGAAGGTACAGCGTAATATTGACATAGTTGGTCCTAAATTTATTGGCCTGTACAAGATTATAGCGATAGTCAAGCCAATTGCCTTTAGATCAAACCTCCCTCAGTCTCTTTGTGTCCCTAATGTTTTCACAGATCCTTGTTAAAGAATCTGTCACCTCAGTATTGTCTCCTTTGTCGGTACCTCCTTCTATTTACATTGATGAGGAATTGGATTACGAGGTACAGAAAATCGTGGAGTCTCAGAAGGTCTGGATTTCCCTCCAATATCTGGTTCATTGCAAGGAATAGAGAGAATCAGGGCTCCAGCTCGTTCTGTTTAGGCCGATCGTTTGGAAACGGTTAGAGCTGAGCGAGTACTGACATATTCGTAATCACTATACTCATAATGAGTACTTTGTAACAATCGCGTATTCATTCCAAACAGCGAGTACAATGCAAGTCAATGGGAAATGCGAGACATTTTCTGCTGGACCCAACAAAGAGGTCTGGGGGATGGGAATGTGATGAAACTGAATGGGGAGAGCCTGGAGAATATTTCTGCATGCATCTCTCTCCCTCTCTTTCTTTCTCTCTCTCTCCCCCTCTCCCTTTCCCTCTCTTACTCCTGCTCCCGCGATTGGTAAGTATGAAGCACAGCCAGCCAGTCCCAGCAATGCTACAACCAAGATGACTGTGGCATTACTGTGATTGGTTAAAAAGTCCAGCATGTTTAATGCCTGCAAATCAAGTGCCAAGCCTGCTGGGTGGGACAAACGAATATCATGAGGTGAGTATGCAAAAACTCGTAATGTAACAAGTAATCCGAATACCGTACTATCCATGCAATTAGCGAATAGTAACAATTACACTCGCTCATCACTAGTCAGGCCTTTCCATCGCAGTTTCCCAAGAGCAACCTGGGGGTTTTATGCCTGCAAATCAAGTGCCAAGCCTGCTGTGTGGGACAAACAAATATCATGAGGTGAGTATGCAAAAACTCGCAATGTAACAAGTAATCCGAATACCGTACTATCCATGCAATTAGCGAATAGTAACAATTACACTCGCTCATCACTAGTCAGGCCTTTCCATCGCAGTTTCCCAAGAGCACCTGGGGGTCTCGTAGTTGTAATAAAGTGTACTGTTACGATTCCTTCCCTCATTATGTCTTCAAACAGTTTGCTGTGAAATCAAGGTGTACTAAGCTGTCAGTTTGGTGAGTGACAGCTCAATCATCCAACCTGGGGCTGGGGAGTGCTGAGCTCTCAGCAAGTTGAGTGACAATATAATACTGGCAGATGCTGGGTTTATTCAGATGGTCCCTGTTCTCTATGATTTTCCAGCAACTTAGCTGATCAGATAATCCCAGAACACTTAAGGCCCCGTCACACTAAGCAACATCGCTAGCAACATCGCTGCTAACGAACAACTTTTGTGACGTAACAGCGATGTTGCTAGTGATGTTGCTTAGTGTGACATCCAGCAACAACCTGGCCCCTTCTGTGAGGTCGTTGGTTGTTGCTGAATGTCCTGGGCCATTTTTTAGTTGTTGCTGTCCCGCTGTGCAGCACAGATCGCTGTGTGTGACAGCGAGACAGCAACAACTAAATGTGTAGGCAGCAGGAGCCGGCTTTTGCGGACACTGGTAACCACGGTAAACATCGGGTAACCAAGAAGCCTTGTCCTTGGTTACCCGATATTTACCTTCATTACCAGCCTCCTCCACTCTCACTGTCAGTGCCGACTCCTGCTTCTTGCACATGTAGCTACAGCACACATCGGGTAATTAACCCAATGTGTGCTGTAACTAGGAGAGCAGGGAGCCAGCGCTAAGCGGTGTGCGCTGCTCCCTGCTCTCTGCACGTGTAGCTGCGTGCGCTGGTAACCAAGGTAAATATCGAGTTGGTTACCCGATATTTACCTTAGTTACCAAGCGCAGCATCTTCCACGCGGCGCTGCTGGCTGGGGGCTGGGACACTGGTTGCTGGTGATCTCACCAGCAACTCGTGTAGCCATGCTCCAGCGATCCCTGCCAGATCAGGTTGCTGGTGGGATCGCTGGAGCGTCGCAGTGTGACATCTCACCAGCAACCTCCTAGCAACTTACCAGCGATTCCTATCAGGTTTGATCGTTGTTGGGATCACTGGTAAGTTGTTTAGTGTGACTGGGCCTTTACAGTCGTGTAATTCTGCTTAGTAGTGCTTGTTGGCCTAGTTTATCTGCACTCTGCATTCTAATCTATTGCTTCCAGACCTTGGATCTCAACTGATTTACCGCTTGCCTTATCCTTTTGCTTTGATCCGCTCTCCCCCAAATATTCTAACTCCAGACTGTCACCTGACTACGCCTCTGCTTATCGCATTAATCCTCGCTGTGCTCTCGGACCCCATAACATTAGACTACCCGGCCTCACAACATGTCCGTATAGTGACTAGCATCACATTAGTGACTAGCATCACACTTAAACATCCTGTCGATTTTTGGCATGTTTAGACCTGATTGAACAAGATATAAAAAATATATTTTTTAAAATGTCACATTTTTAAATAAATAAATAAATCAAGTATAGTATTCTATAACTTAAATGTTTGCTTAATTTTTCAGTATAATGAAAATTTCTGATATGTTGCAATGAACGCATTCAGAAGAAACATTTTCAATAAATTATTATTTCAATAGTCTAAGAATTTGTTGGTATAGAAATTATTACAATAGCCCTTTCATTTGTTATCTGCAAAGTGTTTCAAAGTCTTACTTGAATAGCAAAAGTGACTTTTATCTCTATCTTATATTGTGTACGGCATTTCTCAATAAATCACTCTAAATTATGTTATATATTGCTTTAATTACCTTTTAAATTGTGTATAATTGTATTGCAACTCTTCAACATGGTTCCAAAAAAACTTAACTATAAATGTTTTGCTAGGATTTAAAAAAAAAAAAAAAAAAAAAAAAAAATAGTCCTAATTAAGTAACTGCTCTTTCATTTGTGGATTTGACTATATCTTCTAAGGATGAGTGGTTTTTATATTGTTTTACTCTTGATCCATCATTTAATCTTTTCATCTCTTCTCTAAACTGCTCCTTGGTGCTGATCATCATAATCCTTAAGCTTTTACAAGAATTATTTGTTAAATGACAGACAGGTCTCAATTCTTTGCCTTTCTCCCACTGTAATTTCATAATGGGTTTTTAAAGCATCTTGTGGTTTGACTTAGATCTTTGTATATTGCATGTTTTTCTTTGTGTGTGTTTTCTGTAAAGGCAAGTATTTGTTATATTGTTTAATGACAGTCCTAATAAAATTCATACTATATGTGCCAAAAATTGTACAGCCACATTCTAGTTTTGTGCATAGGTTACACAATTGGTTCTTAAAAAGGAAAGTGTGAATTTGCATTAAGATATGTAACATCTTCTGTGGGATTGCTCAGTTGTAAAGATTAGTGGATTCATAGTTCATAGCTCACAATTGTACCGGATTTAATGGAAGAGTCCTATATTTGGATAACTACCCTGCTATCCAAGGCAATCTGCTGTAAGTACTAGTAAAAACCTTAAAAAATTCATAATACATCTAGATAACAGAACTTTTAGATAACAGAATTTATACAATAATTAATATTTTGAGTCTGTATTGAATATATATATATATATATATATATGCTGACAAAGCCCTGGCTATGTATAATGTTGGAGGCTTACATCATGCGTACAGCAGAATCTCCTTAAATGGCTCCTGAACCGCTGTATTGGATATATATATATATATATATATATATATATATATATATATATATATATATATATATATATATCCAATACAGCGGTTCAGGAGCCATTTAAGGAGATTCTGCTGTACGCATGATGTAAGCCTCCAACATTATATATATATATATATATATATATATATATATAGAGAGAGAGAGAGAGAGAGAGAGAGAGACATAGATATAGATATATATATATATATATATATATATATATATCAGTTCCTTGCGAAAGTATTCGGCCCCCTTGAATTTTTCAACCTTTTCCCACATTTCAAGCTTCAAACATAAAGATAAAAAATTTAAATTTTATGGTGTAGAATCAACAAGTGGGACACAATTGTGAAGTTGAATGATATTTATTTAAAATTTTTGTAACAAAATAAAAAACTGAAAATTGGGGTGTGCAATATTATTCGGCCCCTTTACTTCAGTGCAGCAAAATCACTCCAGAAGTTCATTGAGGGTCTATGAATGATCCAATGTTGTCCTAAATGACTGATGATGATAAATATAATTCACCTGTGTGTAATGAAGTCTTTATATAAGTACACCTGCTCTGTGATATTCTCAGTCTTCTGTTTAAAGAGCAGATAGCATCATGAAGACCAAGGAACACAACAGGCAGGTCCGTGATACTGTTGTGGAGAGGCCTAAAGCCAGATTTGGTTACAAAACACGTTTCCAAATCTTTAAACATCCCAAGGAGCACTATGCAAGCGATCATATTGAAAGGGAAGGAGTATCATACCAATGCAAATCTACCAAGAGCCGGCCGTCCCTCAAAAATGTCATGTTAAACAAGTAGAAGACTGATTAGAGATGCAGCCAAGAGTGTTGGGAATGTTAGTTATGTTTTGGCTGCTGGGAGGCTCCCTCTGGTGGCCAGAAATGGTTTGGACTTGGACCAGGTGTGTTGTGCAGTGGGTGTTTCCTTTGCCAACTCTCTGCTTATTTAAATCCTGGTCTGATTGCAGGCTGTTGCCGGATGTCAGTTGTTCTTTGTATCTCCAGCCTGCTTAATCCTGCTCTACACCACATCTTCCCCAGATAAGTGCTTGCTCTTTATTTATTGTCTTGTTCTTTTGTTTATCTGGGTTTGTCATTTGCTGTGGTTATTTTCAGTTTATTCGCTTGCAGGGATTTTCCCCCCTCAGTGGATTGTTGGGGAACTCCCTGCAGTTCTGTGTGGAGTATAACTCCTTTGGGTCCATATGTTTGTGGCTTGTTGACTTTGTTATGATTCTTGTTTTCTGTTCATTGGTATGACAAGGGCACCTGGTATAGGACGGAGTTCAGATCGTGCGATCTGAGGGCCTTTTTGTACTATCAGGAAGTTCGTATTTTGCAGGGTTTTTCTCTGGCCACCATCAGTCCCTTTCCTGTCCTTTCCTATTTTAGTCAGTGGGGACCTTTTGCTAATCCTGTCATCTACCTGTGTATTGTGTTTTTCCTATATCACCGCAGTCTTTGAATGTGGGAGGCTAGCTATTCTTGTCTATTTTCTGAGGCAGAGAGTTATTCATCTTTCCTACCTTTAGAATAGTTAGTTCTCCGGCTGGGTTCGCGGTGCACAGGATGTTAGTTCACCCCTCGGCTACTTCTAGTTGTGATGGTTAGTAAGGGGATGGCGGCCAGATTAGTTGCCAATGCTCTTGTCACCTTTTGCCAATTATTTGTGGTGGTCTTCCATGGTTCCGGATCATAACACAAGAGGCTCTGGATGTCACTCTGGATGAACTGCAGAGATCTACAGCTGAGGTGGGAGAGTCTGTCCATAGGACAATAATCAGTTGTACACTGCACAAATCTACCCTTTATAGAAGAGTGGCAAGAAGAAACCCATTTCTCAAAGATATCCATAAAAAGTGTCATTTAAAGTTTGCCAAGCAGGGTTGGGCCGGTATTGACCTGGATTCAGCACTCGGGTAGTAAAACAAAAGGTAGAAAGAAAAAAAGTAAAGCGAGCGTGCTATACTTACCAGTCTCCGGAAGAGGGGCAGAGGAGCGAAGCATGATTGTAGTGGAAGGGAAAAAACATGGCCAAGCTCACTAACCCAGCTGGTCACGCCCACTAACCTAGAAGGAGCCCATACATTCTAGGATCATCTGTGCCTGCTCCCGCGGCCCCTCCTACTTTCGGTGCACCTCATTAGGCTCATGCATATTCATTCCTCCCCCCTTCCCCCACTGGAGTCTGTGGATTTATCGTACAGTAATAAATAAATAAATAAAAAAAATGATGTAGGATCTCCCCATATTATGATACCTAGCACAGATAAAACCTACGGCTACAGGCTGCAGCCCCCAGCTGTAGGTTTAATCTTGGCTGGGTATCAAAATAAGAGGGGTTTTTTTTAAATTATTTAAATAAAAAATAAAAAAAACAGCATGCGGTCCCCCCAATATTGATACCCAGCCAAGATAAAGCCCCCAGCAGTTACCCTGCTCTTCCTGAATTGCCCTGGTGCGGTAGCAATCGATGTAATAAGGGGTTAATTGCAGCTCATAGCTGCGACTAAGCCCTAGATTGGTAATGGCAGGCATCTATGAAACCCCCCATTACCAATTTGTAAGTGAAAAGAAATAAACACAAACACTGAAAAAGTTCTTTATCTAATATATAAAGCTGAGTGTATGTGTGTATGTAGGTGTGTGTATGTGTGTGTGTGTGTGTGTGTGTGTGTGTGTGTGTATGTCCGCTAAAGGAATCCGCACCATCGCATTTACAAACACAAAACTTTGTACAGATGCCTCATGTGACTCAGGGAATGTCATAGACTATGTTTTGACAAGAAAATTTAACCCCATGCTTTACAGTTACTCTCCAAAAAACATGCCTCCGTTAAAGTTAATGGAGCTGCGAGCTACAGGCCCATTAATAGGAGCTATGAGTGGTTGCTATAGGAACAAAGGACATTCATAGTATAAGAAGCTTATGTGTGAAGTGATATGATGTCGGTAGAGAGACAGACACAGACAGACACAGACTGAGAGACAGACAGACAGAGACAGACAAACAGGCACAGCAAAAGAGGCACACAGGGAAAGAGACAGAGACACACAGAGACCAATAGGAAAAAAAAAAAAGCCAGACAGACAGAGACAGACAGAAAGACACACGGGGAAAGAGACAGACAGAGGAAGACAGAGAAAGAGACAGAGAGACAGACAAGGAAAGAGACACAGAGACAGACAAAGACAGATGGGGAAAGAGACAGACGGGGAAAGAGACAGATATGGAAAGAGACAGATGGGGAAAGAGACTGACAGCAAAAGAGACAGATAGAGAGATAGACAAAAACAGACAGGGAAAGACGGGGAAAAGACAGACCGGGGAAAGAGACAGCTCAGGGAAAAAGATAAACCAGGGAAAGAGACAGACCGGGAAAAGAGACAGATGGGGAAAGAAACAGATGGGGAAAGAGACAGACAGGAAAAAAAACAGACGGGGAAAGAGACAGACAGAGAAAGAGATAGACAGGGAAAGAGACAGACAGCAAAAGAGACAGACAGCAAAAGAGACAGACAGAGAGACAGACAAAGACAGACAGGGAAAGATGGGGAAAGAGACAGATGGGGAAAGAGATACACCTGGAAAGAGACAGACCTGGAAAGAGACAGACGGGGAAAGAGACAGACGGGGAAAGAGACAGATGGGGAAAGAGACAGATGGGGAAAGAGACAGATGGGGAAAGAAACAGACAGGGAAAGAAACAGATGGGGAAAGAAACAGATGGGGAAAGAAACATATGGGGAAAGAGACAGACCTGGAAAGAAACAGACAGCAAAAGAGACAGACAGCAAAAGAGACAGCAAAAGAGACAGACAGAGAGACAGACAAAGACAGACGGGGAAAGACGGGGAAAAAGTCAGATGGGGAAAGACGGGGAAAAAGTCAGATGGGGAAAGAGACAGTCGGAGAAATAGTCAGACGGGGCAAGAGACAGACAGACACAGAGAGAGAGAGACAGACACAGAGGGAGAGAGACAGAAACAGAGAGACAGACACAGAGATACAGAAAGACAAAGATATAGAGAGAGACAGACAGACACAGAGATAAAGATAAAGAGAGACAGAGAGACTGATACAGAGACAGACAGAGAGATAGACACAGACAGACACACAGAGACAGACAGGGAAAAAGACAGAGAGACAGAGACTGGGAGAGAGACAGAGAGACAGTTACTATCCCAGGCGACACCCGGGTACTACAGCTAGTTTGAAATAAAATACAAAAAGCCCCCTCTTTCACCACTTCATTAACCCAATAATCACACCCCTGCAGGTCCGACACAATCCACACGAGGTCCCACAGTGATTCAGCTCTGCTACATCTTAAGATCATAGTGAGCAGCCATAGAACAGGACTGCTTACTGTGAGCTCCAAAGAATGAATGAGCCGCACTATCAGTGGTCACTTCACTCAGGTGATTTCCGGTCACAGCTGGCGATACCTGTGACCGTAAATAGCCTGAGTGAGGTCACCGTTGAATGAGTGGCTCACTAACTCTCTGTATAGACCCGCAGACCAGGTCTGTGATTGGTTGCAGTCAGATGCTGGGGGCGCGTCTGACTGCAACCAATCAGAGATGAAAGCAGCGAATCTGTAATGAGCGGGAAAGTGGAGGAGCCACGGGAGTGTAAGCTGTGCCGGTGATTCGGTAAATATAGCACGACTGCTCCAATCCCCCTATCTCCACACCATTTAAGTGCTGGCCAGATATCCTGGATCAATTCCGGGCCTAACCAAGTTTTTTATTAATCCAGTTAGACCCGCTGATCCAGGGTATCTGCGAGTACACCTGTCACTAGGGTAAAAACCATAGCAAAAGCGCTGAAAAGAATTGACCTGTTCATTCTTTTCAGAACGCAGCAAAACCGGAGGTATTTCACAAAACCGTCAGGAAAAAATCTGCAGGTGTTTGTATGTGCATGAGATTTCAGAAATCTCATAGACTTTGCTGGGACTGTAAAAAGCAGTGTTTTATTAGCAAGGATTTGCATAAAACCAAGGCAATTTTATAGCTAAAAAATACTGCAAGAACGCTGCAAAACTGCCCAGTGGGAACATAGCCCTACTCCTACCATCCTTTGTAAAGATTAAATAGAAGTGTTGTCAAAAGGCTTAAACTTTGTGCCTAATCAAAAATTCAATATTTTTCAAAAATTACTAGACACTAATAGATTCTCCCATCTTTTAACTGTTAAGAGACTTTTTTTGTTGCAAATTCCCATTCTAAAAAAGAACAAAATACTCTTATGAATGCATGAATTGAAGGGTGCAACGATTTGTGAGGATAAAGTTAATGATGGCCAGGAAGTTATTCTGAAAAATCCTAAATACTACCCCCCAAAATCACACATATCAGCATTGTATACGTTTAAATCTGTTGTTGAAAGAGAATTAATTTCTTTGTATCATAATACTAATACTAGATACTAATATATTAGTAACAACACACCGTGTGGACAAATGACATTTATATTAGATATAAAGAATAATGACAGTCTGATAGTCAAGAAACCCAATATATCTGGTACCATTGTCATCATGGATAAAAAAAAAATGTATTTGATTCAAATGATAACACATATAGGAGGCAAACTTTACCAAACGACCCTACTAATATCTTTAAAAATATTTTGCACAATCTGCTTGCAGATGGAATGTGCTTGAACAAAATCAATCAAAGAATTAAGGATCTAATGATACCTGAGTATCCTCTGACACTCATATTCCATCCATGGTCTCCCTAAGACACATATGGAGATATTCCTCCCCCATCTCGCTATGACCCATCATATGCTCTCTGAATTAGAGATTTATGCGGGCGTCACACGGTACGATATATCTGGCAATATGTCGTCGGGGTCACGTCGTTAGTGACGCACATCTGGCATCATCAGAGATATCATACCGTGTGACACCACCGAACGACTGTGAACGAGCAAAAATACCTTATCGTTGCTCGTTGTCACGTCATTCATTTTCATAATCTCGTTCCTCCTTCTGCGCGCCGGTTGTTCGTCGCTCCCGTGGCAGCACACATCGCTCCGTGTGACACCCCGGGAGCGACAAACACAGCTTACCTGCGTCCCGCTGGCAATGCGGAAGTAAGGAGGTGGGCGGGATGTTTACGTCCCGCTCATCTCCGCCACTCAACTTCTATTGGCCGGCTGCCATGTGACGTCACTGTGATGCCGAACAGCCCTCCCTCTTCAGGAAGAGGAGGGGGGTTAAAACATTGTGCGCCACAGGCAAGTGACGCACAAACGACAGGGGCGGGTGCGATCGCTTATGCAATCACACGATTTATCATCCCGTGTGACGCCCGCATTAGTTTATGAGTAGATGAATATTTATGTCCATTAGTACTCATTACCCCAAGTTATATTAAGTATACCAATGATGTTTTACGTCCCTTGAGTAAGATAGTATGGAAAGATATGTTTTCTTTTGTTTCATGTGACATTGTTAATTTATATTTTTGAATTCCGCACTGCACAATCTTGCTATTAGAGCTTAGGAATACCATTTGAGTATGGCTATTAATTATAGTGAAGACCTAAAACATTTTATTGTGATGGCGGTGGAATACCCCCTTAAACATAATTTGTTTCTATTTAATAAAGAATACTTTCTACAGATAAAAGGAGCCCCAATGAAAACACATTGCTCACTATTTTTGGCAGTCCTTTTTTTTTTTTTTTGTGGGAAAAATGTTCCTGCTATTGTGACAACAATCCTTTTGCAAATAATATTGTCTGGCATGTCCGCTATGTCGATGATATCCTTATCATTTCAAGGAACAACATGGCGGAAATACAGGACTTTATTAAATATTTTAATTGTAATTAAAATAATTTGAGAATTCCCGCAGCACATTCACAATCTGCTACTTATTTTTTGGACATGGAATTGTTAGGAAATATTGACACAGGTAAGGTTGATACTCTTATTTATCGTAAACCTGTTAGTGGCAACGCAATACTCCATGCTGACATTGAAAATCCGAGTCAGACTGTCAGGGCTGTACCCTATGGAGAGTTCTTAAGAGTGAAACATGTTTACTCTGAAGATAGGGATTTAAAAAAATAAAGTACTATCATTACTACCAGAAAAATATTTTTAGTTCCCTCAGTAATATTAAAAATCTTAAATGGGATGAGTTGCTCACTAAATGCACAACTAACAAAAGAAAAAACTTTGCCAGCAACCAAGTCCCTAATTTTAGTACACCGTATAGTTGTCAATATAAAGATGTGAATAGGATCATTAATAAAAATGTTGGTATTGTATAGCAGGATAACATACTTAGTAAAATTTTGGATAATGGGCACATAGTTGTAGCCAAAAGAGAGAAAAATCTCAAATGTATTTTTCCTTGCTTTTTTATTGTTAAAACTGGTGAACATAAAAAAAGTGGATATCTACCACGGGTTTTTTCAGTTTTGGCAAATAATGTAATATGTGCCTTTTTACTGATAAAAGAAAAAGCCAAATAGCCAAATAATAAATTGTATGATATACAGTTTTATCAATTGTGATTCTGATCATATAATTTATTGCAATGTACTTTATGAAATTTGCGTTATGTCAGATGCACATCAAGAAAAAATAAGAAAAGAATTTCAGAACATATATATAGCATAAATAAAAATAATAATACTTATTCAGGATATTTTTAAATTTCGTGGACTTTCATAATGAAAACATGACAAGCATGCAATAGTATGGCATTGAAAGAGTTATACCCTCAGCACTGGGTGAGGATTGAAAGAAAAAATCTTTTTGGAAGAAATGCATTGAATTTTGAAATTAAATACTAAACAGCCTAACGGCATGAATTGCCATTATGACACTATGTTATTGAATTGAATTATGCATTTTTATATGTATATTCTTATGATTTAACTACATTTAGAGAGTGGGCAGTTAGGGACATATATAACATCTCTCCCCATGCTTACTGGTTAAAAACAATAGAGATAAAAGAATCGGGTTTGATGCTGCGCTAAAAACCACAATGTCACAAAGTTGTAAAAAATTCCTTTTCTTTATTTCCAAAGGTCATGGACCTTTGGAAATAAAGAAAAGGAATTTTTTACAACTTTGTGACATTGTGGTTTTTAGCGCAGCATCAAACCCGATTCTTTTATCTCTATTGTTTTACTCCACGGCTATATCGGGGCTGCAGCTTACCGCTTCCTTTACATTCAATTGTTTCGGCTTTTCCAGGAGTTGTGCCTGTCACAATCATAGCAGCTGAGTACCTGTCTTGTTGTTATATTTCCATTTATCATCGGATAAGACCCTATGTGCGCTTTTTTCCACAGTTTCTTCTGACATGCTTACTGGTTGACGTATCGGTGGTTATGAAGATATTTCCACATATGGCATTGTGCATTGCACACCTGATGTGGTTTGCAATATGAGTGTGCACAACAGGGATGACATGACTGGAAAAGTAGTGGTGGCTGAGAAAATCATACTGTAGACAATCACCGATTTCAGTTTTTTAAAACTGTTTCCACCAGCTGGAATGGCAGCATTTCAAAGCCAGTAATTTTTAAATGCTGTTGTTCAGGACCAGGGCTTGTAGGTGGGTATCTGGGTACTAGAAGGTGGCCCGATTCTACGCATCGGGTATTCTAGAATTTACGTATTGTGTAGTTCATGTATGATTTTTGTTTTATATATATATATATATATATATATATATATATATATATATATATATAGATGTTGTTGTGTGTAGTTACCAAGTGTTTGTGTAGGGCGCTGTACATGTTGCATTGTTTGTGGAGCGCTGTGTGTCTGTCGCGTTGTGTGTGTGTGTTGCGCGGTTTGTGTGGGTGTGGTGTGTTTTGGGGGAGGTATGTTTTGTGCAATGTGTGTGTTGTGCGGTATGTGCGTATATTTATGTATGCCGCGGTGTTTGTGTGTTGGGTGTTGTGTGTGTGCGGCGTTGTCTGTGTGTGTGGGTGTCTGTGTAGGGCGGTGTTTGAGGTTCTCAGTGTGTGTGTGGTGTGTTGTGTGTGTGTGTGTTGGGGGGAGGTGTGCACCTCCCATCGTGCTCCATCCCCCATGCTGCGCACACCCCATTGTGCCACATCCCCCATGCTGCGCAACCCCCATCGTGCTCCATCCCCCATGCTGCCCAACCCCCATCGTGCTCCATCCCCCATGCTGCGCACCCCCATCGTGCTCCATCCCCCATGCTGCACACTCCCCATCGTGCTCCATCCCCCATGCTGCGCACTCCCCATCGTGCTCCATCCCCCATGCTGCGCACCCCCCATCGTGCTCCATCCCCCATGCTGCGCACCCCCATCGTGCTCCATCCCCCATGCTGCACACTCCCCATCGTGCTCCATCCCCCATGCTGTGCACTCCCCATTGTGCTCCATCCTCCATGCTGCGCACTCCCCATCGTACTCCATTCCCCATGTTGCGCACCCCCATCGTGCTCCATCCCCCATGCTGCGCACCCCACATCGTGCTCCATCCCCCATGCTGTGCACCCCCATCATGCTCCATCCCCCATGCTGCGCACTCCCCATCGTGCTCCATCCCCCATGCTGCGCACCCCCATCGTGCTCCATCCCCCATGCTGCACACTCCCCATCGTGCTCCATCCCCCATGCTGTGCACTCCCCATTGTGCTCCATCCTCCATGCTGCGCACTCCCCATCGTACTCCATTCCCCATGTTGCGCACCCCCCATCGTGCTCCATCCCCCATGCTGCGCACCCCACATCGTGCTCCATCCCCCATGCTGCGCACCCCCCATCATGCTCCATCCCCCATGCTGCGCACCCCCCATCGTGCTCCATCCCCCATGCTGCGCACCCCCCATCGTGCTCCATCCCCCATGCTGCACACTCCCCATCGTGCTCCATCACCCATGCTGCGCACCCCCCATCGTGCTACATCCCCCATGCTGTGCACCCCATCGTGCTCCATCCCCCATGCTATAATAGTTCTCCTATTATACTCAGAGAGGAGTATAATAGGAGGACTATAATAGGAGGAGTAGTCCTGGGGGGAGAGGAGTATAATGCCGGCTCCCTGCACATGTGTACCGGGAGCCGGTGTACGCTGGTAACTATGATACACATCGGGTAACTAAGGGACCTTAGTTACCCGATGTGTATAATGGTTACCAGCGTTCACCGGCTCCGTCACGATCCCAGCATCGCAAGGTTATGTCTGGCGCTGCTGGGATCGTGACGGTGCCGGTGTACACTGGTAACTATGATACACATCGAGTAACCAAGGGACCTTAGTTACCCGATGTGTATAATGGTAACCAGCGTTCACCGGCTCCGTCACGATCCCAGCATCGCAAGGTTATGTCTGGCGCTGCTGGGATCGTGACGGAGCCGGTGTACACTGGTAACTATGATACACATCGGGTAACCAAGGGACCTTAGTTACCCGATGTGTATAATGGTTACCAGCGTTCACCGGCTCCGTCACGATCCCAGCAGCGCAAGGTTATGTCTGGCGATGCATGCGGAGGGCCGAGGCGAGCGGGCAATCCATGCGGAGGGCGGGGCCAGGCTGAGGCGAGCGACCAATCCGTGGGGGGGCGAAGCCGAGGCGAGGCGAGCGGCCAATCCGTGCGGGGGGCGGGGCCATGGCGAGCCCAGCAGCCAATCAGCTTTGTGTCACCGTAAGGACACAATTTTGGAGCAAGACAGACAGACAGACAGACAGACAGAATAAGGCAATTATATATAGATTAGCTCTTTCTCTCCAGGGTTTGGTGGATAGAAAGCTAAACACTTCCTTGTTGATGGTGGTGCTGTCACATCCTTTCTTTGTAGGAAGGCTGGTGACCGTGTAGAAGAAGCCAAGAATACAGTTTTTTTTTTCAGATGTCTACTCCACTGCAGCTCGTGCATAGGAAATAAAGGTCGCAATTCCTCAAATGACTCAGTAATCACAGATTTTCCTCACTCCCTGCCATTAACATCTATACAAAAAAACCCCAAAACATTACACCAGAAGCTTCATGACATGGGTGTCCATGGCCAGCAGCTCTATGCAAACCATACAATAAGAAATGTTGAATAAAGTACTGTAAAACATGCTACCACCTGACTGGAGCAGTGAAAATATGTTCTGTGAAGTGATGCATCATGTTTCCCTATGTCAAAGTCAAATGGACCAGTTTGGGTTTGATGATTGCCAGGAGAATATTACCCAAATGACTATATTGTGTCCACTGTAAAGAGAAGGGATAATGCTATTAGGTTGCTTTTTAGTTCCAGTAAAGGAAAATATTTATTTTTCAGCATGCCAAAATATTTAGGCCAATTACATGCTTCCAAATTTTTGAAACAGTGTAGAAAGGCCCATTTCAGTTCCAGCATGACTGTGCTCTCTGCACAAAGCAAGATGCATAATGCCATGGTTGACTGGTATGGAATAACTTGGCAGAGCCTCAATGAGCCTTGGCTTTAATCCCCTTGAACAACTTTAGAACAACTAAAAAGGAGAACTAGACTCTGTGGTCCAACATTAGTGTCTGACTTTAAAAACTCTCTTCTGGATGAATGGTCAAAAAATTCTCACAAACACTCTAAATTCTTGTACAAAGTTTTTACAGAAGGGTGTATGGTTTTACTGCTGGAAAATGGGAACCAACTATATAGTAATGTGAATGGGTTATATGTAGGTGTCCCAATACACTATATGAAAAAAATAATTTAAAAGCAAATATACCTTCCGAGATTTGGGAATAGTCTTGTGTGCGTTGGCCCTGTGAGGTTTTAATTACATGTATAAAAGTGCGAGCCTGTCTTTTTTTTATCAGGGACATCATAAGTTTAGAGGCTTTATCCCCATGGAGGAACATACGATTTCTCCAACCAAGGTAAAATTTAGCCGACTGTTTATTGAGTATGTCTCTAAGTGCCACACGTTTCGCGGTCAGTTGTTCTAATGTCTGTTGGGATAGGGATTTTTTATGTTGAGTTTCCAACGTGGCAATCTCAGCATACAAAGTCTGCAAAAACAATTTCCTCTGCTTGTTGAGGTGTGAGGAAATGGAAATCAATTCTCCCCTAATGACCGCCTTGTGCGCTTCCCACAAAATTGGGGCCGCAATGTCTTGTGTCTTATTCTCTGCAAAATAATTACGGAGGCATTTAGATATCCGTTTCCTATTATCTTCCGAGGAGAGAATTGATTCATTCAATCTCCATGTACGGTGGAGCCAATACGGCCTTAGGAGTGAGAAACTGACCGAGACATAAGCATGATCAGAGTAAGGCGTTGACTGGATCGCTGTGTCAGTGACATTAGGTAGTAGATGCCTAGGTAAAAAAATGTAATCTAGTCTATGGTATGATTTATGAGGATGAGAGAAAAATGTAAAGTCTTTAGTTGTGGGATGTTGAATGCGCCAGATATCGATCAAAGAGAGGGAAAAGAGAGAGCATTTAATCCGAGATAGGTCCCTTAGAGAGATGTGACTTTTTTTTGCAGTGGAGTCTAGTTTAGGTTCCAAAGCCACATTAAAATCACCACAAAGTATTGGAGTACCTTCTGAGAAAGCACGGAATTTTTTGAGTGTGGATATCAACCAACGGATCTGTTTGACATTTGGGGCATATACATTCCCTAGGGTTACCATAGAGCCGGCTAATATACCCTTGACGAATATGAACCGGCCCTCTGGGTCAATAGCGACATCACGAGCTAGGAAGGGTATATCTTTAGCAAGGGCTATAGAGACCCCCCTAGAACCTTTGTTTGGGGAGGGGGCATGGAACCAGGTATTGTAATGTGCTTTGTTGAAGCTTGAGATTTTGCCTTCACGGAAATGCGTTTCCTGATAGAAGATCATGTCTGCGTGCATCTTATGTAGGCTATGTAGAGTCTGTGACCTTTGTATGGGGGAATTTAGCCCGTGTGCGTTAAGGCTTATCGCCGTAAATACCTTATGATGGCGCTGCCATGATGATGCATGCGGAAGGACAATATTTTCTTTTTCCATCGGGATGAGTGGACCAGACCTATGACCAATGTGGGAGAAGAAGAGATAGAGATAATAGGGGGCAGAGAGAGGTTCGGAGGAGAACAGGGTATTAGTATCAACATTTTCAACTATTTGAAATTCAAGACAAATATGAGTGTGCGTCAGAAGGGAGCAATAAGTGCAGAACCCCTATAATGACTTCATGTTTTAACTAGCATAAACAATAATGTGCAACATTAGACCCAATCATAGGCCCCTTCAAGGGGGCTTGCCTTCAGAGTTCATCTGGAGTTTCTTTGCCGCTTTTCGTCTGGATCTGTGGGTCTTCGGGGTGAGGCTGTGCCACGGTGTCGGTTCTGGGAGCAGTTGTAGTGTAGATGTCGAGTGATGGATTTCAAGCTCTGGGTATTTCTCCAAAGTGATTCCCAGATCTTCGCAAATCCGTCTTATTTCAGCTGACGTTTTGGCTTGGTAGTGTTTCCCATTTCCTGTTATAGCAATGCCAAATGGGAATAACCAGCGGTACGGAAATTGGCGTTGGCGTAACACTGTTGTGAAGGGTTGTAGCAATCTCCTTTTGGCCATGGTGGTGGAAGCGAGGTCTTGGAAAATCAGAATTTTAGAGCCTTCGTGACTTATGGACTCAGCTTCTCTGGCTTTTTTAATAATAAGTTCTTTAATTCGGTAATCCAGGAAGCGGCAGATGACATCTCTTGGTGGTTCCCCTAGTTTGGGTCGGGGTCTCAGAGATCTATGAGCTCTTATCAAATCCAATGTTGGAGCAGGGTCAGAGTCCACCAGGTCAGAAAAAATGCCCTGTAGGGTCGGGATCAGATCTTCATTTGCCACCGATTCTGGGAGTCCCTTTAGTCTGAGGTTGTGTCTTCTTTCTCTGTTTTCATGGTCCTCCAGGATGGCATGTATTTGATTGATATCGTCCTCCTGTTGGCGTAGGCAGGAGATGACAGCATTGGAAGTGGAGGTTAATGTGGCTTGAGAAGCTTCCAAGGTTTCCACTCTATGTCCAATTTGGCCGATTTCTTGTTTAATGTCTGATAGATCCTTCACTACAGGTTCCAGTGCATTTTTGAGGATCCGTTTTATGAAAGATCTTGAGATGGGGAGACTCTTGCTATTATCAGCACCCTCAGTGTCGCTTTCGTCATCATCCACATCTTGTACATCATTAGTAGACATGCTTTGGGGGCTGTCTGTTTTAGCATCGGCTGTATGTAGGTGTTTTTTGAGAAACTTATCGACATCAGCCTGAGTAGTGGACTTAGCTGGTCTAGGCAGAGAACTGGCTCGTGTGTTGCCAATTTTGACCATGTTAAGGTCAGACATATGTGGTTTTATGCTTGAGTGAATGAATAGTAGGGGTTAGGCCACTTTACTCCCCCTACACAGCACGGAGTCTAGAACTTTGTACGCCCCTAGAGAGGGGGAAGAAGGCAAGAAGAGAGTGTCTCTATGCTAGAGGTACTTCTGTGTGACCACTCTCTATATCATCTCCACTATAAGGCTACTCTGATAGCCTCGGGGCCCGGAAAGGTGTGTGGAGCCGGGTCTTAAGGATTTTGCTTGCCGCTAGCCAAGTTGTGGGAGTCCAATCGCGAGCCGACAGAGTGCCCTGCAGTGTGGAGGAGTACAGATCATCCCCCTTTGAATCTTAATTTCTCTGGGTTGTTTTGAAAAGGGGGTCGCCTTTAACAGGGTACCGTTCCCCCTTCTTCTCCCTCCACCAGACAGATTTCCAGTGTGGGGGGATTATGTTCAGCATCTCCCACTCAGCACTGGCCCCTGCACTCCCCGTGTCTCAACCCTCAGCAGCGTGACCGGCCGCTGATCCACAAGGGAGAGCTATGTAGGGGGACGCTGGGGTGCCGAAAGCCCGCGGTTAGGCCCGTACGTCGCTGCAGGCTGGATTCAGGGCTCGCCGAGGGTCTCTGGGGCAGGTGAGGAGCGGGCGCGGGGCTGGACAATAAAGTAGTTCTCACTCACCAGATCTTCTCCCCGGGCGCTGCAGAATCTCCAGAAGCGCCGCTCACAGCCGCCGCGAGATCTCCAGCCGAGTCCCAGACACTCCAAGCGGCCTCCCCAGGATCCCACGCGGCTCACAGTCTCCTCCACTCCGGTCCCCCGTCTATCAAATCTGGTGAGTGTCGGGGCTCTCGTTCCCTGCAGGCCGACCAGCTTGCTCCCACGGCCTGTGGGGTCGTTGTACTGTCCACCGTCCTCAGGGCCGGGCGGATGTTTATCTAAGATGGCAGCGGGCCTTCTCCTGTTGTCGTCGGGCTAGCTTGGTCCGGGTCGAGGGGGGGTGAGGACAGTCAGGCCTCCGGGCCCCGGTCCGCTCTTTCTGAGCCCGCTGGTGGTCTCTATATGTCCTCCGGCGGGTGCCTGCAGTTCTCAGGGGCCACGCTTCTCGGGCCTCGCCGCCTCCAGTGCCCTGTCCGGTCACAGTGTTGGAGGGCTCCTAGGGGGTGCCCGTGTGGGAGCAATTAGAAAATGAGGGTCTCTCCCCTCCTGGGCTGTTCTGGGGATGAGGATGGGGGAGCCAGACGGGTATATTTTCCGTCGGGGAGCAGGATGTCTGTTGGTAGTTCAGGAGCTCCGACATCCACGTCTGCCTCTGACAGCGGCCATTTTGGACTCCAAAAGCAAATATACCTTCTTGTCATTTCATTTTTAAATAAAAGAGAAAAATTGCAATCTTTGATACTTTAAAAAAAATCTGAAAGCTGCTTGCATATGGGGCTTTAATGTAACAGATAATGCAGAAATTCATATACATGTATTACAAATGGAAATTTCAGAAAGGTAGCCCGAAGCACATAATTATGATACCCGTAATAGGCATAGAACACTGATAATGTGTATTTATAAAACATTTATAAGGTTTAATATGCATGATTAGCGGTATCAGTTGAATACATAAATGTATGTAAGCTTCTGATATGTAAGTGCAAGCAATTAAATCGTAAAATATAAATCAATTGGCAAGCAAAATTTTTATACTATAGAAATAATGGAGGTCAGAAAATCTAATATATAAAGCTGAGTGTATGTATGTATGTATGTATGTATGTATGTATGTATGTATGTGTGTGTGTGTGTGTGTGTGTGTGTGTGTGTGTGTGTGTGTGTGTGTGTGAATATGCCCGCCAAAGGAATCTGCACTGCCGCATTTACAATAACGAAATTTTGCACAGACGCCCCGTGTGACTCAGGGAACGTCATAGACTATGTTTTGACGGGAAAATTTAACCCCGAGCTTTACAGTTACTCTCCAAAAATCCTGCCTCCATTAAACTGAATGGAGGTGGGAGCTACAAGCTA
Organism: Anomaloglossus baeobatrachus; assembly: GCF_048569485.1. NCBI lineage: Eukaryota > Metazoa > Chordata > Amphibia > Anura > Aromobatidae > Anomaloglossus > Anomaloglossus baeobatrachus. Next base: position 269,961,811 of record NC_134353.1, on the reverse strand, counting down.
TTAATGGCAACTGTCAGTGGTTGCTATAGGAACAAAACAAACTGTTAATATAAGAAGCTTATGTGTGAGGTAATAAGATGTTGGTGGGGAGACGGATAGAGAGAGACAGAAAAAGATAGACAGACAGACAGAGACAAACAAAGACAGACAGAGACAGACATGGAAAGAGACAGACAGAGACAGACGGGCAAAGAGACAGATGGGCAAAAAGACAGATGGGGAAAGAGACAGACCGGGAAAGAGACAGACCTGGAAAAAGACAGCCCTGGAAAGAGACTGCCCTGGAAAGAGACAGCAGGCAAAGAGACAGCAGGGCAAAGAGACAGCCAGGCAAAGAGAATGCCGGGAAAAGAGACAGTCGGACAAAGTGACAGACGGGCAAAGAGACAACCCTGTAAAGAGACAGATGGGCTTTGATTGGGCGGCCATTTAGTGACGTCGCTGTGACGCAGAGCGAACTGCCCCCTTAGAAAGGAGGCGGTTCGCCGGTCACCGCGACGTCGCTGAGCAGGTAAGTACGTGTGACGCTGCTGTAGCGATATTGTTCGCTACGGCAGCAATCTTCACATATCGGCATAACGATAGGGGCGGTGTTATGACGCTCGCCATCGCTAACATTGGCTAGCGATGTCACAGCGTGTAAAGCCCGCTTTACTATGTGCTGTGGAGATCAATGCAAAAAAAACCAACATACTTTGCTTAATTTGCTGTATCTTTCATTTGTCTTCTGAACAAAATCTATGGCAAATTGAATCAATACTGTTGCTAAATCTCAGTCTTCTGCAACCACAAAAAAAGACTGTTAATATTATTTATTTATTTATAGAGCACAATTGACTCCATGCTGCTGTACATTAGGAAGGTTTATATACAGAATACAGATATAAATTACAGTAAACAATGACAGACTGTTACAGAGGGAAAAGGGCCCTGCCTTTGTGGGCTTACATTTACAGGAAAACAAGGAGTGAAACATTAGGTTGGGGGAAGTTAGCAGCAGCTTCAGTGATGATGTAGTGGCAAGGTGCTCATTGCAGCCTATAAGCTTCATTGAAGAGATGGGTTTTCAATTTCCGTTTGAAGGATCCGAATAGTCCGCAGCACGCAGATAAGGGTGCTTTACATGCTGTGACATCGCTAACGATATATCGTCGGGGTCACGTCGTTAGTGACACATATCCGACGTCGTTAGCGACATCGCAGCGAGTGACACCAATGAACGACGATCAACGAGCGCAAAAACGTGAAAAATCATTGCTCGTTGATACGTCGTTCATTTCCTTAATATTGTTGATGGTGCAAGTACAATGTTGTTCATCATTCCTGCGGCATCACACATGGCTATGTGTGACACTGCAGGAACGATGAACATCTCCTTACCTGCGTCCACCGGCAATGAGGAAGGAAGAAGGTGGGCGGCATGTTCCGGCCGCTCATCTCCGCCCCTCCTCTGCTATTGGATGGCTTCTATGGGATGTCGCTGTGATGCCGCACGAACTGCCCCCTTAAAAAGGAGGCGGATCGCCGGCCAGAGCGACATCGCAGGGAAGGTAAGTCCGTGTGACGGGTGTTAGCGATGTTGTGCGCCACGGGCAGCGATTTGCCCATGTCGCACAACTGACGGGGGTGGGTATGCTCACTAGCGATATCGGTACCGATATCGCAGCGTGTAAGGTACCCTTTAGTCGTACTGGTTGGGGCACTGAATTTCAGAGAATGGGGGACACTCAGGAGAAGTCTTGGAGGCGATTGGGGAGGAAATAATAAGCATAGAGGAGATAAGGAGATCCTGGAAGGAAGGAAAATATGGGATGGTAGATATGAGATTAATTTGGAGACAGTCAAAGGAGTCAGATTATGGATGGCTTGTAGGTCAGTGTTAATAGTTTGAATGGGGTACGTTGGGAGCCAATGAAGGGAATTTCAGAGGGGAGAAGCAGAGGTATAGCAAAGATAGCAGTTTAGTAGTCGGGTAGCAGAGTTAAAGATGGTCTGCAAAGAAGCTAGAGTGTTAGCAGGGAGGCCATAGAAAAGGATGTTACAGTAGTAGAGGAGGGAGATGATGAGGGAATTCAATAGCATTTTAGTAGATTCAGGGTTGAGGAAGGAAAGGATTCTCTAAGTGTTTTTGAGGCATGTAGTAACCAGAGACCAAATGTGCAGTTTGAAGGACATTGCAGAGTCAATGGTTACTCCAAGATCACACACTTCAAGTACAGGGGAAAGCATGATGTGATTTATTATGATGTATCATTCAGGTTGGGGAGTTAGGTGAGATGGATGAGAGATGATGAGGTCAGATTTGTCCACATTCAGGTTTAGAAAGCGTAATGAGAAGAAGGATGCCATGGCTGATAGACACACCAGGATTCTGGACAGTAGAGAGGTGACATCTGGCCCCGAGAGATAAATCTGCGTGTCATCAGCATATAGATGGTACTGGAAGCCATAAGAATTTGAGTTGTACCCGGCCAAACGTAAAGATGGAGAAAAGTAAAGGTCACAGGATAGAGCCCTATGGGACACCACCAGGGAGAGGGCGGGATGGTGAGTAGTGTTGGAGTGGGAGATGCTAAATGTGCTGTTGGAATAGTATGAGGAGAAAGCTTTGACCCAAGGGAAGAAAAGATTGGTAGTAGGAGAGAGTGGTCACCTGTGTCGAAGGCTGAGGACAGGTCTGGAAGGGAGAGTGCAGAGAAATGTCTCTTAGCTTTGATAGTAAGTAAGCCATAAGTAATTTTTGTGAGAGCAGCTTCAGTATAATGGTGGGGAGAGAAGCTATATTGTAGGTTGTGGAAGACTGCTTTGTGTATAATGACTGTTGTCAATACTGCCTGCACTGCTGAGCCTTAATTGTGAGCCCCACTTCACATTTTGAAAAGCACTGGTATAAATTAGATGATTAACTAGAATTAACTGATAAGGTGATCTGTAAAGATACTGCTGTTACGACTCCACTTTCATGTTGAACGGCTTGGTCAATGAAGAAATTAGGGGTGCTTCACACATAGCGAGATCGCTACCGAAATCGCTGCTACGTCACGGTTTTGGTGATGCAACAGTGACCTCATTAGCGATCTCGCTGTGTGTGACACTGTGCAGTGATCTGGCCCCTGCTGTGAGATCGCTGCTTGTTACACACAGCCCTGGTTAGTTTTTTTGGTCGTCGCTCTCCCGCTGTGATGCACAGATCGCTGTGTGTGACAGCGAGACAGCGTCGAAATGAAGCGAGCAGAGAGCAGGAGCCGGCATCTGGCAGCTGCCGTAAGCTGTAACCAGGGTAAACATCGGGTAACCAAGGTGGTTACCTGATATTTACCTTCGTTACCAGCCTCCGCCGCTCTCACACTGCCAGTGCCGGCTCCTGCTCTCTGCACATGTAGCTGCAGTACACATCGGGTTAATTAACCCGATGTGTACTGTAGCTAGGAGAGCAGGGAGCCAGCGCTAAGCAGTGTGCGCAGCTCCCTGCTCTCTGCACATGTAGCGACGTTATGATCGCTGCTGTGTCGCTGTGTTTGACAGCTAAGCAGCGATCATAATAGCGACTTACTAGGTCACTGTTACATCACAGAAAATGGTGACGTATCAGCGACGTCGTTGTCGCTGTCGCTATGTGTGAACCCAGCCTTATGGTTCTCTACAAACAGTATTGCCACTAAATCAAAATGTAAATAAAAAATGTACAATAAAACCAAGAGGAATCCAATTATTACAGTGTAAACTACTCCAATTCAGTCCAGTAGATTGGTGTCCCATTTTTGAGATACACTCTTTTACCTAAACAGTATCCTAGAAGGGTATTTTAAATTTACGGCAACTTAAAATATTAATTCAAAGGCAATTTATATAGAATAACTATATTCAGTTTTATGCTATTTTGCAGATTTAGCAATATGCAATAGCAAAATCAGCACAACAACATTTATGGTCATCTTGATAAGGAAAATGTTTTTTAATCTACCAAAAATACCAAACATCCTGTAAACATTCGAAAGCAAACTATACAATAAATGTATACACTGCCAATGACTTGCAAGCTGTTCTGTAGACAGTATTCTAATGAATATTAAAATACATCTTGAGTGCTGATTACTCAATTAAATTTGAGTGATGTGATTAAAATCATGGCGCACAGATATAAATAAGTAATTCAGTGTAATAACAGACACAATCTCTGTTCTTATACTTTATTTTTAACCTTATTAGAGTCTGGTGTCTTCACATTTAAAACACATTTTTATTTTTATAGAGCCCATGAAGAGTTCATACAGAGTTTAAAGTCATTGTTGTATTGTTGTATCATTTACAATGCAAGATTTGGCCCTAGGGTTATTATTTTACCTTTTTATTCACACCATCTGGAGACTGTAGAATCGCAAATGTATAATAACAATACTGACCAAACAATATCTGTTTGGAATGAAGATTACTATCATCCTTTTTAGTCAAAAATTGTAGATTCAGGAATTAAGGAATATAAATGTTTGTTGATTAGAAAATAATGTAAATATCCTTCTATCTATCTATCTATCTATCTATCTATCCATCTATCCATCTATTTATCTATACATCTATCAGAGATGGGCAAGCACTAAAGTGATCTTGTGCTCTTTACTCGAGTGGAGCAAGTCAGAAACTCTCAAAGGGCTCAACTTGAGAAACAAGTATAAAGGAAATCAATAATTGAGCACATACAGCCAGCCATATACAAAATATTTCCGGGGCAAGGGAAGTCAGAGCTTTTTTTCTAGACAAAATACATCCAAAATATTCTTTTATATTAGGAGCTGGCATCCCATTCATTCAGTGAAGGGAGTCGACTCTTTGTGTTCTTGTTTCACAGATGACACATCTGAACACCCATGATACTCAGCCGAGCACTACAAGTGCCCGAGCACCCCGATGCTCAATTGAGTTTCTAGCAGTGGCAAACACGCTCACTCATCCCTACTATTTATCTATATATGTCACGCTAGGTATGGGGAATTATTAAGCAAACGGCGAAAGGGAAGTAAAACCCTGTGTCTAGGGAAAGGGGAGATGGTGACCTCTGACCAAATGAAAGTTAGCTACTGGGTAACAATTCACTGATAGAATAAACAAGATAGCAAAGTGAACAATAACAATTACGCCTAAAACATAGCCTTTAATATTTCCAATACTAAAAAGGTCACACTATGACCTATATTAAAAAGGACAGGACAAAAAACAATAAGGAAATAATAGCCAATAATCATTTACCATGATCCTAAAAATCAGACTAACTGGCTTATCTAGAATTGACCTTATGATAAGGTGATGTAAATAATGTATCCAACACTAAAAAAAAACGCCAATATGGCAGTGACAAGTACAGGAAAGGAACGGTCTTACCCCATCTGCCGTATAACCCTTTCCCTGCTTGGTGAAGCACTGGTACTGGATTGTATTGGCTACCAAAGAAAAGATAACCTGGTCCTTATCTGAATGACTCAGAATCCTCACAGGTTCCAAATAAGCATCCAGCGGTGTGCATAATTCTCCCAACGCGTTTCTTATATCATCAGGGGAGAGAAAAACTCCAATATCCCGGTCAAGAAATGATCCACACAAAATGGCACAATTATTCCATCAAGACCAGGAGAATCCTGGGCAGAGCGCCTAAGGTCAATTCTAGATAAGCCAGTTAGTCTGATTTTTAGGATCATGGTAAATGATTATTGGCTATTATTTCCTTATTGTTTTTTGTCCTGTCCTTTTTAATATAGGTCATAGTCTGACCTTTTTAGTATTGGAAATATTAAAGGCTATGTTTTAGGCGTAATTGTTATTGTTCACTTTGCTATCTTGTTGACCTCTGACCAAGCCTACCACTGGGCCCTGGGTTCCTTCACTGCCCTAGATAGGTTCCCCATCTATGCACTGAACTGGATACCTGGCCCTAGGCTGACCATGATCTGGGTCTTAGGTAGGGAGCAGATGGGTTGAGCCCCTTGTCAACCCAGTAAGCGCTAAAGGACACACAAGGATAGCAAACAATGGAAAATAACAAACAGCTTATCTCAAAGTAGATACAGGGAGAGGGACTTCAAAAATGCAACAAAGTACTCCAGAGGATTACAAGCCGACTGCTTACACTCAGGATCTTTAGGAAGTTAGAGCGATCACCAGCACCGAGTAATAGGAAGTGAACATATTTAAAGCCACTAGGCTGATGAAAGGCAGCTGAAGGGGTGAGGGTCCTAAAGAGAAGGGGATGCAACTAAACAGAAATTATAGAAGGTAAGGGAGTAGTTTGTGCAGCCAAATGCTGTGACCTTCTATAGCCAGACACCACAGGACTCTCTGTTACCCGTGACAAACCTATGACTATCTATCTATCTATCTATCTATTTATCCATCTATCTATCTATCATCTAGACACAAAAATTGTCACACCAGGACATTCTGCAAACAAGTACTGGGTTTAGAGTGACTCAAGTGGCATTTTGGTTTAACCTCATAACGACGGCCGTACGACTTAAAGCGGCGGCAAAACAGGGTACTTATTCTGTTCCGCCGCTTTAAAGCGCCGGCCCGAAAAACCCTGTAGCGCCCCCCAGCGATCGAAAAGCTCGGGGGTTTCAGCTACCGGGGGTAGCTGAGACCCCCCAGATTATGAATCGAGGTGTTTTTTCTGGACCCCGTTAATGCGATCGCTGGTATATACTGTATACCGGCGACAACATTAAAAAAAAATAAATGGCTGGTAAAATTGATTTATTTCTCATCTGACATGATCAAACATGTCAGATGAGAAATAAATATGAGCCCTTAGTGCCCCCAAGGCCCCCGGTACCAGAGAAATCCGTCCAACCCCCCCTCCGGAAAATCCAAGATGGCGCCGACGCGCGCTGAAAACTCCCGCCGCTGCCGGCTCTGCATTCATTTCCCTCCGAACTGAAATGATCAAACATTTCAGATCGGAGGGAAATGTCCTCCCCCTGACCTCTCCTCCGGTACACCGGAGCCCTCTGGTCCCCGGAGCCCCCTCCGGTTCTTCAGAGCCCCCCTCCGGAGCATGCAAGACGGCGCCGACGCGCGCTGAAAACTGCCGCCGCCCGCTCTGCATTCATTTCCCTCCGATCTGAAATGATCAAACATTTCAGATCGGAGGGAAATGTCCTCCCCCTGACCCCTCCTCCGGTACACCGGAGCTCTCTGGTTCCCCGGAGCCCCCTCCGGGGGACCAGAGAGAGGGATCTGGAGAACCGGAGTTCTCACCACCGTTCCCAGTCTCTCTCCCACCCGATCTGGGATCCCCCGTTTCCCCAATCCCCTCCCCTGTACCTCAATAAAAAAAAATCACCGGTCCCCCGCGTCACTCCGCGGCCCTCCTTCTTCTCTTCTCCGGGAAAATGGCGGGCGCATGTGCAGTGTTCTTGGTATAATCTGCCTCCTGCACCCGGCAACAAAAAAAAAATTCTGATTGGCTGTTTAGATTTGAATACTGTGATAGATCCTATCACAGTAGTCAAAATGCCAATATTTGATAAATATGGCAGCATTTAGGTCTGCCTTTCTCCTCTCTCCCTTGTAGTTGATCTGGGAGAGAAGAGAGAGAGACTACGTGCTGCCATATAGAGAGAAAAAGTTTTCAATTCACTAAAATCATCATAATCAATTCCCAATTTTTCTGATCACCCCCCTGTGATCATCCCCCCCTCCATCATTCAGTCATCCCTCGCTTCGTCATTCCCCTAAATATATTTTTTTATAATCTTTATAAAAAAATTTAGGGTTTTTATAAAAAAAAAAAAATACTAGTGTTAGGTTTAGGTTTATTTTTTGTTAGCCAGGGATAAAAACAAAAACCATGGCCCGCAGAATGTTTACGGCAGAGCAAGCGTCCTCACTGCTTGCCTCCGGCAGTTCTGGGTCAGAGACCGAATCGGCCTCAGAAAGAGAGTTTTCGGATAGCGGTGACGATTTGGCTTCCTCCACGGGGTCCCACACCCCACCAGTCGCCACTGCTGAAGCGTCAGGGGCAGGACCTAGTTCTGCAGTCCCCCATGCTCCCTGGTACCCCGACCCGTCCTTTACCCCACAAATTCCCCCTTTCATAGGAGACCCTGGCATCAAAATAAATGTCACCAATTTTGCCCCACTGGATTTTTTCCAAATTTTTGTTACCCAACAAGTACTTGAGCTCATCACCCACCACACCAACTTATACGCCCGCCAATATATTGCCCAAAAGCCAACATCTGTCCATTCCCGGTCCTGGATCCCCACAAGTGTCCCGGAAATCAAAAAATTACCCTCAACATGGGAATAGTGAAAAAACCCAGTATCCGCTCCTACTGGGCAACCAAATCTGTCCACGCCACCCCTGTATTTGCAGCCATAATGTCCCGAACCCGATACGAGACCCTATTGAGATTCCTCCATTTTAGTGATAATTCCCAAGTCCCCCCAAGAACTGACCCCAATTATGACCGCCTTAATAAATTGAAACCCCTAATATCCCTCCTGAAAGAGTCCTTCCTAACTTCCTACAGCCCAAAGGAGAATGTTTCGGTTGACGAGTCCCTAATGAGCTACAAGGGCCGTCTCTCATTCCGTCAGTTTATTCCCTCCAAAAGAGCCAAGTATGGCATAAAATTATATAAAGTGTGCGAAAGCACCAGCGGGTACACGTGTAACTTGATCATTTATGAGGGTAGGGACCGCCAAATAAGCCCACCCAACTGTCCCCAGACAATTGGCGTCCCAGGAAAAATTGTCTGGGAGCTAATGTTCCCATTTCTTGGTAAAGGTTACCATGTGTACACCGACAACTACTACACCAGTATCCCCCTATACCAATCCCTCCATGCTGCAAATACAGGGGCCTGTGGGACAATAAGGAAAAACCGTGTTGGTTTGCCGGCACAGTTAGTGTCCAGACGTCTAGAGAGGGGGGCGTCATTCGCACTGGCATGTGACAAACTGCTTGCCGTAAAGTGGAATGACCGCAAGGACGTCTACATGCTCACCACCCTGCATGAGGACACCACTGTGTCGGTCAGAGAGAGGGGAGCCACCAGGGACAAACAAAAACCCTTTTGTGTGACACAATACAATAGGTTTATGGGTGGTGTGGACCTGTCTGACCAGGTACTCCAACCATACCTGGTGAAGCGGAAAACGAGGGCCTGGTACAAAAAGGTAGCAATCTACCTAATACAGATTGCTACCTACAACAGTTTTGTACTGTATAAAAAAATCACAAGGGGCCCTCACATTTCTGCAATACCAGGAAAAAATTATTGAGTCCCTCATGTTTGACTCAGCGGCACCAGAGGCAGCCTTCGAGTCAGAGAATGCCCGGAGACTAACAGAACGGCATTTTATGCATCTCGTGCCTCCTACTCCCACCCAAAACCGTCCTAAAAAAAGGTGCCGGGTATGTCGCAAGCAGGGTAGGAGAAGCGACTCTAGATATTACTGTCCCATGTGCCCTTCCTAGCCAGGACTTTGTGTTACCTTCTGCTTCGAGATCTACCACACATCTCACAATTATTAGACGTCATACACTATTCCCAAATTGTGTGGTAGGGTTTTTCTTTCACAACGTTTATATTTCCTGTGTAGTGAGCCCCTGTGTTACTTGTCAAATAAAATGTACTATTTTCATCAGTAAAACACATTTTACCCCATTTCACAAATAATTCCAGGACTTGATCACTCACATACCGAAGTGTTATGCAGACAAATTCTCGTCATATGCCCACGTCTGCGTTCTCCAGAATGTGGACCCCGCAAATGTTCTTGAAACATCTGATCATCTGACAAATAATTCCAAGATTTGATCACTCGCAAAGTGTTAGCACCAGTCATCTTAGTCTGACTGCTATTACAACTATGTCTTGGTGATACGGGCATGATCATTTTATTGGAGGATCTGAAGCTGTTCTGTAATTTTACACCTTGGGCTTTACTGCATGGTTCTTGTCGAACCTCCTGTACTGGACAATACTTTTATAACCCTGTAGGGGACTGGTTGTTTTGTGCATATAGCGGTTCCGACCTTGGCAGGTAGGAGCCTGTTATGGTGTACCACGTCGGCTGGCACAATTGTCCCTCATATAGGGATTGATGGTGCTAAACAGACGTTGTACGACCAGTCTCTGAAAAATTAACGTGTCCTTCTAGCCCTCCTGGTGTTCCTTCATCTCTGGAACAAGCACAAGTCTGCCATATAGTTGGCAGTATTTTCCTCAACATTTTGCCCTTCACTCCAAGATAAAATGTACAAAAAAATCCATTTATGTTTGTTTTCAGTTGTTCTAAAAACACATAGGCTCTGCAAATCTAATAATCCAAAATTTGAAAAGTGCACCTTCCCTTCCAAGTCCTGCAGTTTGCCCAAACAGAAGTTTTTGACTACATGTTGGGTATCGCTGCACTCGTAAGAAAGTGGGTAACAAACTGAGGGGTCCACTTTTTGGTGTTACCTCTTGTAAAAGTGGAAAATCTGGTGCTAAAGCATCACTTTTGTGAAAAAGAAGAACATTTTCAATAGGACAACCTATTGTTATAAAATTCTGTGAAGTACCTGTGGGTTCAAAATGCACACTATACCCCTAGATAAAATCCTTGAGTGGTATAGATTCCAGAATGGGGTCAGTTGTGGGGGGCTCCACTGTTAAGCCACCTCAGGGGGTCTCCAAACGCAACATGGCGTTCGCTAATGATTCCTGCCAATTTTGCAGTCAAATGGCGCTAGTTTCATTCTGAGCGCTGCCGTGCACCCAGACAGTTGATTTCCACCACATATGATGTATCGGCAAACTAAGGAGAAATTGCACAATACATTTTATGCTGATTTTTTTCCTGTTACCCTTGTAAAAAAAAAGCTACCTGGTTGAAATAACAATTTTGTGGTAAAAATGAATTTTTTTATTTTCACAGCTCAACATTATAAACTTCTGTGAAGCACCTGGGGGTTCAGGGTACTCACCAAACATCTAGATAAATTCCTTGTAGGGTCTATATTCCAAAATGTGGCCACATGTTGAGGAGCTTCACTGTATAGACACCTCAGGGGCTCTCCAAATGTAACATGGCGTCCGCTATTGATTCCAGACAATTTTGCAGTCAAATGGCACTCCTTCCCTTCCCAGCTCCTCCGTGTACCCAAACAGTTGATTTCCACCACATATAAGGTATTGCCAAACTCAGGAGAAATTGCACAATACATTTTATGCTGATTTTTTTCCTGTTACCCTTGTAAAAAAAAAAGCTACCTGGTTGAAATAACAATTTTGTGGTAAAAATGTATTTTTTTATTTTCACAGCTCAACATTATAAACTTCTGTGAAGCACCTGGGGGTTCAGGGTACTCACCAAACATCTAGATAAATTCCTTGTAGGGTCTATATTCCAAAATGTGGCCACATGTTGAGGAGCTTCACTGTATAGACACCTCAGGGGCTCTCCAAATGTAACATGGCGTCCGCTATTGATTCCAGACAATTTTGCAGTCAAATGGCACTCCTTCCCTTCTGAGCTCCTCCGTGTACCCAAACAGTTGATTTCCACCACATATAAGGTATTGCCAAACTCAGGAGAAATTGCACAATACATTTTATGCTGATTTTTTTCCTGTTACCCTTGTGAAAAAAAAAGCTACCTGGTTGAAATAACAATTTTGTGGTAAAATTTTATTTTTTTATTTTCATGGTTCAACGTTATAAAATTCTGTGAAGCACCTGGGGGTTCAGGGTACTCACCAAACATCTAAATAAATTCCTCGAGGGGTCTAGTTTCCAAAATGGGGTCAGTTGTGAGGGGTTTCTGCTGTTTAGGTACCCTAGGGACCCTACAAATGCAACATGGTGCCCGCAATCTTTTTCAGCCAAATTTGCTTTCCAAAATTCAAATATTGCTCCTTCTGTTCCAAGCCCTCCCATTTGTCCAAACAGAGGTTTCTTACCACATGTGGGGTACCACCGCGCTCATAAGGAGTTAGGTAACAAACATTGGGGTCCAATTTTTAGAATTACCTCTTGAAAAAGTGAGAAAATTAATGCTAAAGCAACATTTTTGAGAAAAAAATGAAAATTTTCAATATGACAACGTAACGTTATCAAAATCTGTGAAGTACCTGTGGGTCCAAAATGCTCACTATACCCCTAGATAGAAGCCTTGAGGGGTCTAGTTTCCAGAATGGCATCACTTGTGAGGGGTTTCTGCTGTTTAGGTACCTTATCGGACCTGTAAATGCAACATGGTGCCCGCAATCTATTTCAGCCAAATTTGCTTTCCAAAATTCAAATATTGCTCCTTCTGTTCCAAGCCCTCCCATTTGTCCAAACAGAGGTTTCTTACCACATGTGGGGTATCACCGCGCTCATAAGAAAGTGGGTAACAAGTTTTGTGGTCCATTTTGTTGTGTTATTTCTTATAAAAGTGATTATATTTGGGGTAGAGCAACATTTTTAGGTAAAATTTGTATTTTTTGCTTTTTTAATTCCATATTGCTTTACTTCCTGTGAAGCACCTAAAGGGTTAATAAACTTCTTCAATGTGGTTTTGAGTACCTTGAGGGGTGCAGTTTTTAGAATGGGGTAATTTTTGGGTATTTTCTGTCACCTAGGCCTCTCAAAATCACTTCAAATGTGATGTGGTCCCTAAAGAAAAGGTTTTGAAAATTTTGATGTAAAAATGAGAAATTGCTGATGAACTTTGAACCCTTCTAACTTCCTAACAAAAAATGTTTTTTTTTCCAAAATTGTTCTGATGTAAACTAGACAAGTGGGAAATGTATGTATTAAGTATTTTGTGTCACAGAACTCTCTGGTTTAACGGTAAAACAATTCAAAAGTTGAATATTTCAAATTTTTCAAAACTTTTGCCAAAACTCATTTTTTTTCACAAATAAACGCAAAAAATATTGTCCTAAATTTGGTACTAACATGAAATCCAATATGTGACGAAAAAACAATCTCAGAATCACTGGGATCCGTTGAAGCGTTCCAGAGTTGTAACCTCATGAAGGGACACTGGTCAAAATTGCAAAATTTGGTCTGGTCATTAAGGTGAAAATTAGCTCCGTCACTAAGGGGTTAAGATACTAAACCTTTTTCAAGCATTGTTATAGTATATACATCCAGGAAGGTGTGGAAAAAAATGCTGGAAAGTAAGAAAAAGTTACAGCTATGGGTAAACAATTGGTATCTGATGGTAACCAACACATTGTTTAACAGTTTGGCATTATAGGAAAGTTTGGCCTTTATGCCAGTCCATTTATTTTCTTTTTCGATTGCGTTGAATGAGCTATAACTTTTTAATTTGTTTGGTGACGTTGTCATGTGGGGGCTTGATTTCTTAAGGATGTCATATTTCTTAGTTGTATCTTTTTGAGGCTTATAGCACTTACTAACAAACTTCTCTTAATAACTCTTTATGTAGAAGAAATATGAAGAAATTAGTTAAAATAATTTTGCTATTTGCAAAGCTGCATAAATATAATGTTAACTTTATTGCGTGGTTCAGTATTAATTTGTTGATATCAAAATTGATAACGTTTTATCTATTTTTTTTTTTTGCTTATTTGTAATTAATATACTATCTGAAAAAAATAGGTCTGGAATCGTCATATTCTGAGAGCTTTAAGTTTGACAAAATAATGCACATAGGGTCCAGGACTTGATGATGGATATCTATTTTTGCCGCAAAATTCTGTGTTTGTTTGTCCTATAAACATTGGATGGTACTTTGCATGGGTAACATGGTTGTCCAGACCATGGGAAATGGAGAGTCATGGTTCTGTTTCTCAATTGATCATTTTAAACATACAGTATATGTGATTCAGTAAGAATAAGTGGCACAGCTGAATGAATAATCTGTATTGCTGAATTGTGATCTTACAGCTGAAGAACCTGAAAAATAGCTACCTGTCACGATGGTTATGTAGTAACTGGGAATGGAGGCTCTTAAACTGGCCCTCATGCTAGGAAGACCTGACTGTCCCTTATCACAAAGGTCTTCTGAGGTGAGAGGTCTGGACTGCCAGCATAGCCCTGACTCCTGATTTATCCCCATATCTAATACCCCTCACCCCCAACCTAGGTAAGAACCGGAACTGGAGTGGTAAATCCCACACAACGAAGACAGACAGGGGGAAAACAAAGCTCAAATTCCCAGCAATCACTCACAGAGGTATAGAGAAAACATGTTCAGGAAGAAATAAAGAAAAGGCAGGAAATAATAAAACAATAAGAGTATTTCTACAAAATACCAGAGTAGCTTAAAGCAGTTGACCAGAAACTGGACCACCATGCACATGAGACAATACAGCTCCCACCAATACCTCAGAAGCTCCAACCTCCACAGTGAAAAGAAGTGCACATCGTGTTGTATTATATATGTTGTGTTGTAAGAACCGGTGATGATGTGAAGCATTTCTTCAGACAGTCAAATTCAAGTAACGCACTCTCAGACCAGTCAGAAACGTCCATACCTTTCTTCGTCATGTCAATCAGGAGTTTTGCTATAGCAGAAGTTTTTTTAAATTATTGTAATTGTTCGCAAAACCCAAGAACCTTTTCAGCACCTTAAGATTTTCAGAACATTCCCATTTTAGAATAGCCTGCAGCTTGGCGGGATCCATCCTAAACCCAGAGGTAGAGAAGATGTAACCAAGAAATGTCAGTTCCTTAACAGCGAATACATATTTCTCAAGCTTAGTGTACAGCTTGTTAACCCTGAGTTTCTGCAACACCTGTTTAACATTCACGTGTGACCTGAGATCTAGAGAATAAATGAGAATATTATCCAGCTATATGATAACAAATTTTCCCAACAGGTGAGCAAATACATCATTACCAAAATGTTGACTACTGCAGGTGCGTTGGTTAAACCAAATGGCATTATCAGATTTTCAAAGTGGTCCTCAGGTGTATTAAATGCCATCTTCCTTTCACCCTCCTGTCGGACCTGAATCAGATTTAAGGCCCCTCTGAGGTCGACTTTTGAGAACCCCTTTGCCCCAGAAATCTAGCTAAATAGGTCTGGAATCAGAGGCATCGGTTATGGGTCACAAACCGTAATCTGGTTGAGCTCCCAAAAATCCAGACATGAATGTAGTCCACCATCTTTTTTTTTTTTGTTTACAAAGAAAAACCCCACTGTTACTGGAGAAGAGGAAAGCCTAATGTGAGCACTGACCAAACTCTCAGTTATGTATTCTTTGAGAGCTTGTCTCTCAGGACCGGACAGATTATACATACTGCACAATTTGGCCCCTGGCTTCAGCTTTATGGTGCCGTCATAATGTCTGTGAGACAGTAACTCCTGACAACTCTTCTCAGAAAAGACACATCACAAAATTCTGACAATGGCTCAGGGATAATAGAGGTTACAGTTGAGACATAGGCCCCCAGACAGTGTTTCTTACAGTAAGAGCTCTACTGAACAATGTCTTGGGTCTTCTAGTAAACTACCGTACTGTGTTGTATGAACCATGGTAATCCTAACACAATTTGTGGAGGTAAGTCTTTGAGCACACGGCATGTTATGAGTTCGGAATGAAGTACCCCAAAGCAGAGTTCAAACCCCTGTACATAATCCCTGAAGATCCCTTTCATGAGAGGTGACGAGTCAATGGCAAAAATCTGTATAGGACTGGATAACTTGTCAACTCTTAACCAAGAGGAACGGGCAAACTCTTTATCAATAATATTGGTCAAGAAATTACTATTAAGAAACACTTTTATAAAGACCTATTGCCCCCCCTATCTTTAACCCGACAGGTAAAAGACATTGAGATACCATGGTGGAGAAGATATGTGGTCCCAGGTTGGAATCCCCTAATCCCCATGGGTCTAAGGGTACCTTCACACTTTAGCGATGCAGCAGCGATCCGACCAGCGATCTGACCTGGTCAGGATCGCTGCTGCATCGCTACATGGTCGCTGGTGAGCTGTCAAACAGGCAGATCTCACCAGCGACCAGTGAACAGCCCCCAGCCAGCAGCGACGTGCAAGCGACGCTGCGCTTGCACGGAGCCGCCGTCTGGAAGCTGCGGAGACTGGTAACTAAGGTAAACATCGGGTATGGTTACCCGATGTTTACATTAGTTACCAGTGTGAGCAGGGAGCAGGGAGCCGCGCACACTGAGCGCTGGCTCCTTGCTCTCCTAGCTACAGTACACATCGGGTTAATTAACCCGATGTGTAATGCAGCTACATGTGCAGAGAGCAGGGAGCCGCGCACACTGAGCGCTGGCTCCTTGCTCTCCTAGCTGCTGTACACATCGGGTTAATTAACCCGATGTGTACAACAGCTACATGTGCAGAGAGCCGGAGCCGGCAGCACAGGCAGCGTGAGAGCTGCAGAGGCTGGTAACTAAGGTAAATATCGGGTAACCACCTTGGTTACCCGATGTTTATCTTGGATACAGCTTACCTCAGCTGTCAGACGCCGGCTCCTGCTCCCTGCTCGCTTCATTTGTCGCTCTCTTGCTGTCACACACAGCGATCTGTGTGTCACAGCAGGAGAGCGGCTTTGAAGAAAACGAACCAGGGCTGTGTGTAACGAGCAGCGATCTCGCAGCAGGGGCCAGATCGCTGCTCAGTGTCACACACAGCGAGATCGCTAATGAGGTCACTGCTGCGTCACAAAAAGCGTGACTCAGCAGCGATCTCGGCAGCGATCTCGCTGTGTGTGAAGCACCCCTAACAGCTTTCCTACAGCAGACCACTCTTAGGCACCAAGGGCCAAGCACTAATAAATGTTTACTTTTTACTTTAAAAAAACATACATTTCCTCTTTTATAAAAGGGAAACTCTCTCCTCACCTGAGACATTCCACCAAGCTGCATGGGCTCGGATGAGGCCTCCAGTGGTGAAACAGGTGCTGCTAACCCCTGCCAGATAGATTTATAATGAGAACTCTGATAGAAACGGTGATCTATTCAGATTACAAAAGCCATCGCACACTCAAAAGAGGGAGGAGTCTCAGTTATCACGAGGACTTCCTTAACCTTCTAGGAAACACCCTGAAAAAACTGTTTCATAAGAGCATGGTTGTTCCCCTGTGTCCACTGACCAATGCTGGAATTTAGAGCAGTACTCCTCAGCCAGGTGACTCCCCTGTAGAAGTGAACAGATATTAAACTTGGCCAACAGCACCCTATCAGGATCGTCGTAGATGAGACAAAGTGCAGAAGAAAAAGGTCCATGGACCCAGCACAGGGTAATCAGGAGGCAAGGAAAATGCCCAAGATTGTGGAAATACAACTGAAATGCCTCACAGAAGACAAACCGACTGTGATTCCCAGCAAACCACTCCAGAAGTGGCAGTTTAGGCTCAGATGATCCGGTAACCAACCCGGACTGCGCTGAGGTAGAAGACTGAACCGCCCCTTTAAATTCTGCCACCTGGAGTCACAGCACCTGCAACTGACTCACAAGAGAGGCTATGGTGTCCATGAAGAGATTTGGATGGATCAAAAATAATGTCACAATGGTAACATAGTAACTGGGAATAGAGGTTCCTAAACTGGCCCTCATGCTAGGGAGTCCTAACTGTTCTTTATCCCTGGGATCTTCTGAAGGTGAAGAGGCCTGGACCACCAGCGTAGCCCTGACTCCTTGGTATAATACCCACTCCCCCACCAAACCAGGAGAGAACCGGGATTGGAGCGGTAAATCCACACAAAAAGACAGACAGGGGGAAAACAAAACTCAAACTCCCAGCAGTCACTCACAGAGGTATAGACAAAAGGTGTTCAGGAGGAAATAAAGATAAATAGGAAATAATCAAACAAGAGTATTTCCACAACACACTAGAGTACTTACAGCAGTTCACCAGATGCTGGATCACCATACACAGACTGGAATCACAAAAAGCTATTGGCATGGAGGAGCTTTTTCCATCATCTTTTAAAGGGCAGAGGTGGCTCTGTTAGATATCCAGAAATCTGTCACCCTAGCAGCAATTTACAGGCCAGCAAAAATGAACTAATTCTAGACCGATCATTAGTAAGCACACAACAAGTCGACTCCAGGATCTAACTAAGCAACTCTAAAGCGGTGGTGTGTCAGACTTTGCAGTGTGAACAGGCTCAGAAGGCATCATGACACCTGGTGAGTTTAGAGATAAACACCATGTGACTAGAAGATTCAGCCATTACTGAAGTACACAACATTATCAACAAAAAAAGATATTTACTCACATATAATATGAACCTTTATTAGAATAAAATCAAACTCATATAAAACACTGTCAAGAAACAGATGATAAAAACTGGGATCACCTAACAGACATCCAAAATAAATAGTGGACCAAAATCAGTTAATCAAGTAATCATACATACAGACTCGAGGCTTCTATAAATAATATAATGCCAAAAAAATAATTAATGATTACACATGATATCACAATTACAAAGGGCACAAGTGTGTCCAAAACACAATAATTGCACATACTATTACAATTTACAAAGGGAGCAAGTGTGTCCAAAACATACTACACATAATAGTATCTGCATATATAGAACCCAAAAAATCATATAGTAAAGGTCCAAAATAAGTGAATACAGTCAATGATTGCCTACATAGAAAGTCCAAAGATGGGGTAGGTTGTGGTGTCCCCGTGCATCCAATCGGTCTATAAGGCTTTGTCCAGGACTCCTTCAGTTAGTGTTTGTGCAGTTTGGTGAAAAAAAAATTCCATGGTGTATTGATTTTCCCTGTTCCTTTGACGAGTCTCCACCTTGGTCTTGGAGTCTCACATTGGCTGGAGAACTGACGTCCCATTGACAGCACTGTAGCCAATCAGTGAGCTTAGCGGCTCTATCAGTGTAGATGGTACTCCTTTCTCAGAGCCGCTTAGCTCACTGCTTGGCTGCTGTGCTGTAAACATGACATTATCAATGTAACCCAGGCAGTGGGCAGCAGCAGAAACTAGCTAGTGGACCAGAGGAAGGTGAATATAGTGCAGTGTTTTTTTATACCAAACTTGCTTAGAGACAAGCATTAAATGAAAGGGGACAACTTCTGTAATATTGATTCAGCACCATTTGAAGATATATCTGATAAGTTGCACAATTTATTTCATTAATGCACTACTACCCCTGGCTATTTAACCCTCTAAATGCCATGATCAATAGCAATCACTGCATTTAGAAGGCTGAGAGATGGAGGAAGCTCCATTGGCACCCTCTGGGTCTGTCAAACATGGTGGCTAGTTAGGCCCAGCCATAAACAGGATGTAATGGGCATTCTGCCATTGTCAAAATAACAAGTCTAAATCAATCCAATGCATATTTATCGCAATGCATTAGACCAGAGATCAGACAATTAAAAATTAAAGTATCACAGAAGAACTGAGTAAAAAAATAAAAAAGAGTGAAAAATGCAAAAACATACACAAAATAAGGAAATCAAACATTATAAAATATTATGCCAATAAATCCACTTTTCTATGTACAAACAAAAATAAACCAAAAAAGTACACATATTTGATATCCCCACATATACATAATCTCATATATAAAATTGTCCCACTATTTAACTTCTATAATAAACACTGAAAGATATATAAATCAAATAGTTTTCGCCATTTTTTTAGTTATCAAACTGTTGAACAAAATGTGCATTAAACAACTGTATTATGATGCAACACTATGGGAACCCCAGCTGTGACCTTAATGCCGGATTACCGAGTTAGGCAACTTGAGCACATGTTCAGTATTTGGTTGCAGACATTTCTGCATCTCTCGGCAAAAAAAACAGACTGATACTGCATGCGTTTTAATGCAATTTTTTATTTTTTTAGAGCAAAAATGTCTGCAACCAAATGTTCAATATGTGCACATCTCCTAATCCAGAAATTTAGCATTGAGTTCAATGACTTCACCTGGGGTGAGGTCACTGATTTCAATGAGTTCAGGTCATTTCAACTGAGATTACAGCTGGGGTACCTTGGGATCTGCCAGCTGTTACATCAGATTAACTCACTGATGTCACCTCTCACAGCTGCGGCTCAGTCAGTGTGCCTCTGACGCCGCAGTGTGCGGTCAGATTTTCTAATGTGACCGTGCATTGCAACCTCAGATGTAGCAGAGCTGGGGTCATTGTAGGACATTTTGCATGTGGAATACGTAGGTCTGGTATTTTGGGGGTAATAATTTAGAGAAAGCGAGTGTTTGATTTTTCTGGTTTTGTAAAAAGGATTTTTCTCTGTGTTTTGTATCTTTTTCTTTTGACTTACAAGGTTAGTAATGGGAGGGTCTCATAGACCCATTACTAACCTCAGGATTGATGAGAGCTGTGATTTTTATACAATTCACACCTGTCATTAACCTTTTATATTTCCCCGATTGCCACCACACCAGGGCAATCTGAATGAGCAAGATAAAGTACCGGAATTGGTGCATCTAATAGATGCGCCAATTTTGGGGTGGCTGTGGGCTGCTATTTTTAGGTTGGTGGGCCCAATAACCATGGGCCTCCCCAGTATGAGAATACAAGGCCCTAGCTGTCCACTTTTGTCTTGGCTAGGTATCTCAATTTGGGGACCTCACAATGGTTTTTTTATTATTTATTTAAAATATATAAAAGAAGCATGAAGTCTTTCACATTTTGATACACAGCCAATATAAAGCACAAAAGCTGGGGTTTGCAACCTGTAGCTGTCTGCTTTATCTGCGCTGGGTATCAAACTATAGGGGACCTTGCACCATTTTTTCCAATTATTTTTTTATTTTTAAACTCGACTTCAGGACCCAGACAGCTAGTGTTGTGAGGGCAACCAATCACAGATGCTGCCACAGAGGGTGGGCAATTGAAGCAGGACTGCAACCAATTACAGACACTATCACAGAAGGTGGGTGGGGGAATCAGTGGATATTCATGAATTTTAGTGACCAAACCCAGAAGCAGTGTAACAGCTGTGGGGAAACTCTGTAAGTATTATTCTCTTTCTTTAATGACTGCATATCATTTTTTTTTACTGTGCCTCTCAATAACATTAATGCCAGTAGCAAAAACAGCTATAACATTACTGTGATTGTCAGGCAATGTTTAGTGACTTGAAATCAGGCACCAAACATATTGGGACAAGACTCAAAACTCACGAGGAGCAAAATTCTTGACAAATGACAGGTATCGTGAATGCCTTATAATTCATGCGAGTAGTGAATAGTGCTGAGTATATTCGCTCATCTTTATTAATGATACTAAGTTGGGATTGATTTCAGCTCTGAATTATCCAAAAAACACAGCTGACATCAAACCCTGGTTTTAGTAATGAATAGGTGTCTGACAGTAGGTTAAAAGAAAAAAAACACACCACCTTTATTTTAAACAAGCTCTATGACTCTTTATGTGGTTCACTAATTTCATTGTAATAAAAACAAAAAAATAATCGTCTAACATAGTCCAAGGAACTCAACATAGACCAGCAAATTTGACTTAGTCCACAAATGGGAACAGTAAAACATAAAAAAGCAATAAATGAAACCAAGAGACTGTCCTTCATTCACCAATTTATTAGAAAGCGATGTTTCCCGACTCAGAACGAGGTTTTGTAAGCTTTGAGCAGCAGCCGCTCCCGGCTCATGCTGTGCTCTGCAGGAACCAGCAACTATGATGAGCGATGTTGTGAGTAACATTACTGATGTCACTGCTTTTCACAGTTTCAGGTTGTTGTGCAGCACAGCATAACTCAAAGATTCTGAAGATCAATAATTTTACTGATGTCATCACTCTTCATAGTTGCCAGTTCTCATGGAGCGCCGCTTGAGCTGGGAGTGCTTGCTGCTCAAAGCCTATGGAGAATAGTTCTGAGACTCCATATTCTTTGATCGTTGGAGTTTGGGAACCTTGTTGGAAGTGCTAGACTACATTGGACCTGATTAGAAACTTTATTTTCTAGTAAATTGGTGAACGAGGGACAGTCTCTTGTTTTTATTGCTGTCTTTACATGTTTTTCAGGTTTCTATTTGCAAACTACCGTATTTTTCGGACTTTAAGACACACTGGACCATAAGACTCACCCTGTTTTTAGAGAAGGAAGATAGGAAAATAAATTTTTAAGCAACAAATGTGGTCATGACACACTGTTATGGGGCAAGGATCTGCTGCTGACACTATTATGGGGGTAATGTCCCCAAATTCTCTACTAAGGTACCCCATCCTGGTAATGATTCACCTGCCTTGTATATATATATATATATATATATATATATATATCCCTCATCCTGGCATAACCCCCATCCTACTATATACTGCCATCCTGGTATATGGCCGCATTTTTCTATATACCCAATCCTGGCATATGGCCGCATCCTGTCCTGCTATATACCCCATCCTGGTATATGGCCGCATCCTGCTATATAATCCCATCCTGGTATGTGCTCCCATCCTGCTATATACCCCCATCCTGGTATGTGCTCCCATTCTGCTATATACCCCCATCCTGCTATACACCCTCATTCTGGTATGTGTTCCCATCCTGCTATATACCCCAATCCTGCTATATACCCCCATTCTGGTATATGCCATCATCCTGGTATATACCCCTATCCTGTTATATACCCCCATCCATCCTGCTATATACCCCCATCCTGCTATATACCCCTATCCTGCTATATATCCTGCATCCTGTGGCACACAAAAAAAAATAACATTTATACTCACCTTTCCTTGCTCCACGCAGCATTGCTCCTCCTCCTGTCTGTGCCGGCAGCAGCGCCACTAATCTGTGTGGAGCCGGCCATGTTCCCTGCAGCATTGCTCATCCTCCTGTCTGTGCAAGCCGCGGCTGTGTGTGGACATGTGCACACAGTGATGACGTCATTGCTGTACGCATCGCTAGTCTCCACACAGCCGCGACCAGCACAGACAGGAGGACATCGTGGTGCTGCAGGGGAATGGTGAGTATTCTGATTCACTGCACCCTGCGCTGATGATGATGCATGGAGGGCAGTGAATACAGCTGCACATGATCACTCCAAGCTGTAGTTGCCAGGGGTGATCATGCAGGCTGGCTGTTTAGTATGCGCGCATCCCCCACCCATCATCCCACCCACATGTCAGCGCCGGCTTCAGCGCTGAGAGATGATGGGCGGGAGGATGGGCGTGCATATATAATGAGCGGGCCCACATGGTCACGGCAGGCACTGCTGCAGCCTACTCGTGCCCCCGATGACCCGCTCCACCGCAGCACCCTCATTCCCCACAGCCCTACATTCAGACTGTAAGACGCACCTCCCACTTTCCCCCAACATTTGGGGGGGGGGAAGTGCGTCTTATAGTCCGAAAAATATGGTACATCAGATTCCTTGTGCTACGTTGGACCTGCATGTTTTCTATTTCTTATAAATAAATTGATGAACCAGGGAAAAAGCCAACTGATGCTTTTTTAAAAATTAACTATTTTTGGGTGTGTTTTTCCCTTTTACATACTGGGTTAGTAATGGAGTCTCTAATAGACACCTCTCCATTAATAAAACCAGGGCCTAATGCCTACTGTATTATTGGACAAAAAAAACAAGAAAGCCAGCTAAGCTCAAAATGGCATGTCTTATAAGATGTGCACTGTGCCAAAAATTCCAAACTGTACTATTATAAATTTGAGATTTTTGGCAAAAAAGAGAATTGCCATGATGTCACGGGATAGCTCAAGAAATTGCATTTTTTTGACAAAAATTTCAAATGTTAAAATAGTACAGTTTGGAATTTTAATGCAGTGCACATCTTATAATACATGCCATTTTGAGTTTAGCTGGCTTTTTTTGTTTTTTTTCTGTATTATTGAACACTATACAGCTGATATCAACCCCAAATACTATTACCCAGATTGCAAATACACCAGGGCAATCAGAAAGATTGGTGGTCAAGCACCAGAATTGGAGCATCTTGCAAAGCTCCACTTCTGGGGTGGCTGTGGGATGGTATTCCAATAACGATGGAGTTTCCCAGTCTGACAATATCACCTTGTAGCTGTCTACTTTAACTTTGCTGGTTATCAAAAAAAGAGAGTATCCCACTTTATTTTAGATTATTTATTTATTAAATGAAACAAGCAGGGCAGTCATGGCCTAGTGCAGCATGTGAGAAGCAGCATTGTGCAGAGCTCCCGGTAGAACTCACCAGAATATCCACTGTACCTACTAGTGAGGAGGCAGAGAATCCAATGCTTAAAAATGTTTTTGAGGTGGTGTCTTTTTGTAAATCTACTCTAACTGCTCTATCACAAGTGGCAGACTTAAAAAAAGATTTCTAATATATGTTTAGAGCTTCAAAGGGTCACTGAGAGAACGTAAACAGTGGTAAAGAGAGTATGTAAAGCAGAGGATGTCATAACAAATATGCAGAATGTACAGACAAGATGAAACCAGCATATACCTGATCTACTAACGAAAATTAATGATATAGAAAATCGCCTGAGGTGAAAAAACCTCAGGGTTATAAAAATCCCCTTATAATCTGAAGGGAAGAATCCCACTAAATATATACAAAGTTGGCTGAGAAACAAATTTGATCCTGACAGTCTAACATTATTGTTCGCTATAGAAAGGGCGCACCTTGTCCCATTCATGCCACTACCATCAGGTTATCCTCCACACCAAGTGCTGACTAAAGTATGTCTGTAGACAATGTTTTGAGAAATGCCAGGGATACGTCGAACTTAAAGAAAAACCAAATTGTGTAGTAATACCCATAAAAACAATTTTATTAGTCATAAATTCTAAAAACAACCAATAACATTCAAACAGACAAACAATGTGCGTGTAGTGTGAATATACACACTTGGTAGAGAGGTATAAGGAGAAAAAAAAAAAGCAACACTGAGAACAAACGTGGCATCTACCCACTGGACCTAGGTGAACGGACCATATGGGACATTGGGACCGGACCTATTGGCTCCCATAGGCATTTTAGACAACTGGCAAGCGATTCAGCTTCCAGCTGCCTGACCTGATCCCCTGATGAACCCCAAATTATAAGTGGGGGGAAACTCATAGGGTTAAGGATCACTATACCAGACATAACTATATCATCTATCAAGATTGGGAGATCTGGGACATCCAATCACTGGATCTACTGTAGCCCTGGAGGACTATCAACAAATAGGGTGCCCTTTTCCACATCAGTGGCAATATTATTGACCATTTATATGCCAATGCTGCAGGGTCACCTATATCTGTTTGATTTCTAATCCATTAATGTTAGTGAGTGACTTGAATTGATATATATGTGTATAGTCCTGGAGGACTACCAACAATTAGTGGGATGTCCTTTTACACATCAGTGGCAATATTATTAACCATTTATATGCCAATTCTGCAGGGTCACCTATATCTCTTTTGGTTCTATTCCATCTTTGACAGAGAGTGACTCGCGTATTATTCATATGTGAATATTGGATTGGTTTTCTGGTCAATTGATGTTTTGAGAGAGGGGCTGATATTGAATTATCTCCACGGAGTCAAGATAATCTTAGCTTGCATAATAACCTAATGAGAGATGTTTGCTAATGGTTGTTAACCCAGCGGGCTATTTTTATATGTTAAGAACTCTTTACATATACTAAAAGACCAGTGTTTATGACCTCTGATCTTAATTGTATGGAATATTGCTACAAACAGCGGATATAAATATATAATGTTATCCATCCAGGTCTCTAATTAAATGTATTGTATGTATGGTATTCATGTGCTGAATCTATTGCACCTTGCACCTTTGGTTTTTGGTGGTGGAATATCTTGAGGTAGGTAGGAGCAGAGAGGGTGAGCCGCCGTTGAATGGGGGCACCACAAAACTAGGGTGCTTAAAGCCCCACTGTCAGGTAGGACTGAGTGGAGGGAAAGACAGTACCCCCAAGTATCTATTTGAATTATTTTGTTATCATGCTCACCTCAGGCCCCTCCATATTTCTTCTCCTTATACCTCTCTATCAAGTGTGTATATTCACACTACACGCACATTGCGTGTTTGTCTGTTTGAATGTTATTGGTTGTTTATAGAATTTATGACTAATAAAATAGTTTTTATGGGTATTACTACATAATTTGGTTTTTCTTCATGAGGTACCCTTGATATGGTCTTGGACTAATTTTTTATATGTTGAATTTATCCATAAATGAAGAAAAGTTTCCATTTTCCCCGACTACTCAGCTGAAATTCAAAGACAGAGAATTAAGTCCACGGAAACCAAGAAACATCTGAGGAACATGGGCTTTTCATATTCAATGATGCACCTGGCTAGGGGCATTGAGGGAAACCCACTTCTTCTTTAGCCCAGAGAATACCATGAAATGACTTGACCAAAATGAGCTCCAAATCATACTGGGAAACACTTAAAGCTAACAGATATCAGCAGACTTTCCCTAAAAGGTACATTTTAAAGCAGGATCCCTAGGACTATCTCTGACGGAAAAAAACAACAGATTAATAACTGTTGCATTTTCTGATTATTTGTTGCAAAATAATAGCCGTAAATATCCGCAAGATTATAGAGTTTAAGATTTAAGGAGAAATTATCAATTTTATTTGTTGTATTCGCACCGTTTGGTTTGGTAAATTTAAAGGTGACATGGAGATTGAAAACAAAGGGTTTTCAGTTGAAATATGGGTGCTGAATGCCAAACAGAATAAGAGGCGGGAAAGTTTAAAGAGAAGTTTTAGAAAAATACACCTTCATATGAAACAACACCCGCCTAAATGAATTTCTTAACCTATGTGGTTTTGAAAATTGGAAATTAGCTAAGATTTAATATGTCAGCCAACTGCTTAGTAATGATGCTACTATTAAGTCTTTTGAAATATTAATATGTTTGTTTCAATACCTTCAAATCAAACACACTTACCAAATTCATTGCAAAATAATAAACATCCAAGTTCAAAAAGATATTATTTTAGATTCAATATGCTCAGAAGGAAACACAAAAGGAGTAATATCTGATGTGTATAATGATTTACTGTTTAATTTCTAGATACATTTCCACTAACGGTGCAATCAAAATGGAAATTAGAGCTTTGGCCTATCTCTGAAGAGAAGTGGTTATCAATTTTTGAGTATGTCCCCAAGCTATTGGTAAGTGAACCCAAATATTATCACAACTTCTCATAATACAAAGACCATATAAAACCTTCCTTATAATGTTATAATGTTGAAGGCAGGACTTATTGCCGGACCGAAGATGTCATAAATGTTTAGATGAAGATGCAGGAATATTACACATGCTATTTTAGTGCCCATGACTATATGCCTTTTGGATAGTGGTCTAAGTTCTGGCACATATAGCGTACATAACTACAGAAAATATTAAGAAACTAGCTATTGCACGATTGTTATTATTTCCCATTAGCTGATAGCAAAACATTGGATTGACAAAAATCCACCATCTCGAAAGAATATATTAAACAGGTAAATTCTTTGGTTCATACAAAGAGTAATATACCAGAAAAGAGGAAGAATAACTTATTTTGATAAGCTGTGGTCCCACTGGCTGCAACTCTAATACCAGAGTTTTCTAAGATGGAAGTCGCTTAACTACAAAACAATGCAAATAAGAATCTGTTATCTTAATGTACAAACTTTGACTTTATTATAAGATATTAATCATATATGAAAAGAATATATAACTCTTGATGAGATGCTGTGTGTGTTTATAGGGCTTGGGACGAGTGAATCAGAAGGGAAGAGTAAAGTTGTGAAACTTTCATGTTTTCAATATATTTCTTTAAAACTATAAGCTTGTAATGTTAAAATCTCAATAAAAACCATTTGATTTTTTTATTTTTTTTTAAAAAAAAACAAGCATAAAAACCTGTAGAATAAACTCAACATGAAAGGCTATAAAGGGGTCAAGTTTCTAATACAGTGCTGCTCACCTTTATTGGCACTCCTTCATTTTTTCATAGACTGTACAATATTTTTAGAAGTAAATGTATCAAAGTTATATACTCAGAATTTTTTAATTAGTAGTTTAGAGTAATAGAACAATAAAACATTGTCAACTTACATATTATAATTTCAAATAAGAAACAGAATAAGCAGTATGTGCAGCAATAAAGTCACTCCTAATTAATACTTGTTTGCAAACTCTTTAGCATTGATGACAGCCTTCAAACATTTTTTGTAGCCATCTATAAGCTTCTTGCACTTCTAAGCTGGTATTTTCTCCCACTCTTCCTTTGTAGTTGGTTCAAGCTTTTGAAGATTTGCAGGGTTCTTTTTCCTAATCACAGATTTCAGCTCACCCCAAAGATTTCCAATGGGATTCAGGTCAGGGCTAATTGTTGGAAATTTTAAAAAAAAGTCCATTTTTTTCTTTTTCAACCATTCTGGTGTATTTTGGATCTGTGATTTGTATCATTGTCTTGCTGGAGGACAAGTGATCTTTGACTCAAACCATTTTTCTTACACTGGGTAGGGCTTTTATAATATATCTTGCTAATTCTCTAATTCCATGATTCCTGTGATAAGGTCATGGTGTTCTGTACCAGATGCAGAAAAGCAACCCCACAGCATTATGGTTCCTCCACCATGCTTAACTGTTGGTAGAGTGTTATTTTCCTTATAAGCTTCATTGTAAAAGACACTTTTTCTTTGCATTGCCAAAAAGGTCTGTTTTTGTTTCATCTGCCCACAGAAGATTTTCCCAGAAGGATTGTGGTTAGTCAATGTACTCTTTGGCAAAGATCAGTTTTTACTTTTTATGTCATTTCTTCAGCAATGGTTTCTTCCTTGGCCTTCGCACATAAAGCTCTGCTTGGTTTAGTGTATGGCATATGGTACTTGTGGAAACCAATGACCCAAGACTGTTCCAGATTGGCCTTCAGGTCTTTGGATATTTGACCTTGTGTTTTTTCACCCCCTGCACCAACCTTTGAAGATATCTCTTGTCAATTTTCCTCTTTCTCACACATCAAGGAAGGTCCTGAAGTTTCCATGTTTGGCAAACTTCTTAATAACATTGTGAACTGTTGAAATTGGGATACCAAGTCCTTTGGAGATGGCCTTATACCATTTGGAAGTCTACTGTTTGCTAATACTAGCCATTCTGATGTTCTCAGACAGCTCCTTTGTCTTCACCATTGTGACAAAGCAACAGGGCCTACTATGTAGCTGATTAAAACACTTTAGTAATCATTCATTGGCTAATTCACAGCACATGGGCACTGACAATTTATCACAGGTGATTTTCATTTGTGATTTACCAAAGATAAGTCAAAATGTGTTTCCATACTAATTTAATATAAAGGGTGCCAATACCAGTGCCTCAGCAAGCTTCAGTTTTTCCTATATTCCCTCCCATTGTTTTTTGTTCTAAATTGTTGTTCATGATTTGCTCTTTTGCATTTAACACAAGCGCTCTATACAAAAAACTTTAACTTGATTTATTTTTTCAGATGTTCCACATTATATACTTAAACATCATGGGCGCAATTAACAATGAGCAGGGAGGTTGCTAAATTATATATATATATATATATATATATATATATATATATATATATATATATATATATATATATATATATATATATATATATATGCAGGATATATCTATCCATCTGTCTATCTATCTATGTCTGTCTCTCTGTCTATCCATCTGTCCATCTATCTAGCCTTCTACCTATTTATTATCCATTTTATATTTTGCATATGATTGCTTTATTATTTTTTCAAATAGCTTTCAAGATTACATCTAGCATGTATGGAAAAAATGATGTTAAATATACATTGCATAAAAATCGCATACGCTTGACATACGATGTCATATGGATGCTAGCCAAGAAAAAATTCCACACTTGCATACCCTGTAGGGAATTTTTGCTGTTCTAGCATCTCAGGTGCTCTGCCAATGTGATATGCCACCCGCAAACCATTTCAGCAAATTCTGAACTCAAATATGGCACTGTTTCCCTTCGTCACTTTGTACTGTGCCTTAAATGCAGTTTTCCATTCCATAACAGGGATTGTCATACTAAGGAGAAATTGCATAAAAAATGTTTAAGGTATATTTATGGTGTATTTTCTCCTGTTACCCTTATGAAAGTGATATATTTGGGGTTAAACAACATTGTTGTGGTAAAATGTATTTTTTCATTTCCACAGTTCAACCTTATGGGGGTTCAAGGTGCTCACAGAACATCTTGATAAAGTCCTTGAGGGGTCTAGTTTCTAAAATGTGGTCCCTTGTGGGAAGTTCCACTATTTAAGCAAATCAGGGGCTCTCCAAACACAACATGGTGTCTGCTATGTATTCCAGAAAATTTAAATGACGCTCCTAACTTTCTGAGCCCTACCGTGTACCCAAACAGTAGATTTTCACTACACATGCAGTATCAGTGTAATGCTCACCAGTGTTGAGGTGGCGAGCGAGAATGGAAACACTCCTGTGTATAAAGAAAATCACAGACTCCTATAAATGCCTGCTACAGGCTTACTTTCACAGGAGAATTGTAATGACTGGCTTTAATTGCCCTGTGATCATGCTGCTATGTCCCGATGGGTACATGGAATGATACATCCCCCTGCTGACATGTATTAAAAGCAACTGTCAGAGATTAACAGTCAGGTTTATTAGGTTAACTGTAGGGATGGGTGACATGCTCGGAAGTGCTCGGTACTCATTCGCACATTAGGGTGCTCGGGTACTCGCTGAGTATCGAAAGTACTCGGATGTTTCATTTGTGAAACATTAAGCACAAAGCACAGGCTTGCTTTCCTGCCTGATGTAAAAAGGCAGCCCAGTGAGAGCCATTCAAAGTCTCTGGATGGTTCTTCCGGGGGATTCACAATGTTCTCAGACATAGTGTGACCACACAAAAAAAACAGTCCTCCCTCCTGCCAGAAATGCTCTGTTTATGGCTGGATGTATGTGCACGGAAACCATAACAGGCCAATCATTGACTTTCTATAATGCTCGGTCCTTGCGTTAAGCTCATCCAAGCATTTAACCACCTTGAATCGAGTAACGAGTAGAGATGAGCGAACCGGTCCGGGTTCGGCTCGAGGCCGGTTCGCCGAACGGAGGTCCCGTTCGAGTTCGGCTCGTCGAACGTTCGACGAACCGAACTCGAACTGCATAGGAAACAATGGCAGGCAATCACAAACACAGAAAAACACCTAGAAAACACCCTCAAAGGTGTCCAAAAGGTGACAAACAACTCACAACACATGGGAAAGTGACAAGGACATATACTCATGTGAAAACAAAAGAGCTGGACAAGGAAAAAGAGGAGGACACACAGATATATGAGTATATGCAAGGAAACATCGATTCCATTATTGTGCAACTTGAGCCCTGCTCATTTTAGGCTTCCAATCTTGATAAATTGCCTGAGCTCGCCACGTACGCCTTGGGGATCTTGTCGTGTCCTGCAGCCAGCGTTCTCTCGGAACCTGTCTTCAGTGCTGCTGGGGGTCTGCTGGCAGATAAGCACACATGTCTGTCCACTGACAATGTGGACATGCCTCTCAGAGGACTTTTCTTCCCCTGGGTCAGCCAGGGGATGGGAAAGGCACGCGTATTTTTGAGAGTGCTTCATGCAAAGCATCTTTTTCTTTTTCAAAAAGGGGGGTCAACCGATGCCAGTGAAGTGGGGTGTGTGTGGCCCAGTTAGTGGCAACGAAGGAGACTGTGGTTGGAGTCCCCTCGCTGTGTCTCTAAAAGAACCAAGATGAACAAGTCATGGCTCTCAGAGGACTTTTCTTCCCCTGGGTCAGCCAGGGGACGGGAAAGGCACGCGTATTTTTGAGAGTGCTTCATGCAAAGCATCTGTTTCATTTTGAAAAGGGGGATCAAGTGATGCCAGTCAAGTGGGGTGTGTGTGGCCCAATTAGTGGAAACGAGGGAGACTGGTTGGAGTCCCCTCGCTTTTGAAAAAAGAACCAAGATGAACAAGTCATGGCTCTCAGAGGACTTTTCTTCCCCTGGGTCATCCAGGGGAGGCGAAAGGCACGCGTATTTTTCAGAGTGCTTCATGCAAAGCATCTTTTTCTTTTTCAAAAGGGGGCTCAACCGATGCCAGTCAAGTGGGGTGTGTGTGGCCCTGTTAGTGGAAACGAGGGACACTGTGGTTGGAGTCCCCTCGCTGTGTCTCTAAAAGAACCAAGATGAACAAGTCATGGCTCTCAGAGGACTTTTCTTCCCCTGGGTCAGCCAGGGGACGGGAAAGGCACGCGTATTTTTGAGAGTGCTTCATGCAAAGCATCTTTTTCTTTTTCAAAAGGGGGCTCAACCGATGCCAGTCAAGTGGGGTGTGTGTGGCCCAATTAGTGGAAACGAGGGAGACTGTGGTTGGAGTCCCCTCGCATTTTAAAAAAGAACCAAGATGAACAAGTCATGGCTCTCAGAGGACTTTTCTTCCCCTGGGTCATCCAGGGGAGGCGAAAGGTACGCGTATTTTTCAGAGTGCTTCATGCAAAGCATCTTTTTCTTTTTCAAAATGGGGTTCAACCGATGCCAGTCAAGTGGGGTGTGTGTGGCCCAGTTAGTGGAAACGAGGGAGACTGTGGTTGGAGTCCCCTCGCTGTGTCTCTAAAAGAACCAAGATGAACAAGTCATGGCTCTCAGAGGACTTTTCTTCCCCTGGGTCAGCCAGGGAACGGGAAAGGCACGCGTATTTTTGAGAGTGCTTCATGCAAAGCATCTTTTTCTTTTTCAAAAGGGGGCTCAACCGATGCCAGTCAAGTGGGGTGTGTGTGGCCCAGTTAGTGGAAACGAGGGAGACTGTGGTTGGAGTCGTCCCCTCGCTGTGTCTCTAAAAGAACCAAGATGAACAAGTCATGGCTCTCAGAGGACTTTTCTTCCCCTGGGTCAGCCAGGGAACGGGAAAGGCACGCGTATTTTTGAGAGTGCTTCATGCAAAGCATCTTTTTCTTTTTCAAAAGGGGGCTCAACCGATGCCAGTCAAGTGGGGTGTGTGTGGCCCAGTTAGTGGAAACGAGGGAGACTGTGGTTGGAGTCCCCTCGCTGTGTCTCTAAAAGAACCAAGATGAACAAGTCATGGCTCTCAGAGGACTTTTCTTCCCCTGGGTCAGCCAGGGGACGGGAAAGGCACGCGTATTTTTGAGAGTGCTTCATGCAAAGCATCTTTTTCTTTTTCAAAAGGGGGCTCAACCGATGCCAGTCAAGTGGGGTGTGTGTGGCCCAGTTAGTGGAAACGAGGGAGACTGTGGTTGGAGTCCCCTCGCTGTGTCTCTAAAAGAACCAAGATGAACAAGTCATGGCTCTCAGAGGACTTTTCTTCCCCTGGGTCAGCCAGGGGACGGGAAAGGCACGCGTATTTTTGAGAGTGCTTCATGCAAAGCATCTTTTTCTTTTTCAAAAGGGGGCTCAACCGATGCCAGTCAAGTGGGGTGTGTGTGGCCCAGTTAGTGGAAACGAGGGAGACTGTGGTTGGAGTCCCCTCGCTGTGTCTCCAAAAGAACCAAGATGAACAAGTCATGGCTCTCAGAGGACTTTTCTTCCCCTGGGTCAGCCAGGGGACGGGAAAGGCACTCGTATTTTTGAGAGTGCTTCATGCAAAGCATCTTTTTCTTTTTCAAAAGGGGGCTCAACCGATGCCAGTCAAGTGGGGTGTGTGTGGCCCAGTTAGTGGAAACGAGGGAGACTGTGGTTGGAGTCGTCCCCTCGCTGTGTCTCTAAAAGAACCAAGATGAACAAGTCATGGCTCTCAGAGGACTTTTCTTCCCCTGGGTCAGCCAGGGAACGGGAAAGGCACGCGTATTTTTGAGAGTGCTTCATGCAAAGCATCTTTTTCTTTTTCAAAAGGGGGCTCAACCGATGCCAGTCAAGTGGGGTGTGTGTGACCCAGTTAGTGGAAACGAGGGAGACTGTGGTTGGAGTCCCCTCGCTGTGTTTTACATGCTTCTAGAAGGGCATGACATGGCTTGGAGGTTGACTTTCATCATCTGCAAACTGTTGGCTACCAAAATGCTGCCTTTCCAACAACTGTGGTTATAGACAATGAGGAACATACTGATGAAGATGAGACGCAGATACCCGATTGGGATGACAACTGAAATATTCGGTCAGGGCAAGAAGAGGCTCGGTCTGAGGGGGAGGGGAGTGCAAACACAACAATTGATGATGAAGTTCTAGATCCCACCTACTGTCAACCCACAATCAGACACTCGAGGAGGTCAACAGAGGCGGTGGAGGAGGATGCAACCGACGACGAAGTAACCTTGCGCCTTCCTGGACACAGTCGGAGCACTGGTAGCACGTCTACAACTGCATCCTCAGCCACCACTCTGCCTCTGAGCATTATTCGGGGTGGATCAACAGGTCGCATGGCCTCTAAGCCTTGCCTAGCCTGGTCCTTTTTTGACATAAAAAAAGATCGCCCAAATTATGTGATCTGTAACATTTGGCATGGTTATCTTAGTAGAGGTCAAATCCTCAGCAGTTTGACAACTTCTTCCATGAATCGTCACATGAATAAATATCATATGGCCTGGTGGGAAGCTCACCGTGCTGCAATGCGGCCTAGCGGAGCCAACCATCCACCGCCTGCCCCTTCCAGTGCATCCGCGCGCTCGTCATCTTCTAGGACTGTGGGGACAGCTGTCACACCTGTTTTTCCACCCACAACTTCCACCACTGTAACCACAACAGGCAGTTTGCTTGGTAGGTCGTCAGTTGGTTTGGAAGGGGAAACAAGTGATTGTGTACAGCTCTCTCAAACATCGATAGCACCAACGTTGGATGAAGGCAACATCATGTCTCCGCCTGCACTTTCCTCACAAACCTGCATTTTTCCAGGGACACCCTACTCAACACCGTCTACACACAGCAGCCAGATCTCTGTCCCTCAGATGTGGTCAAATAAAAGGCCACTTCCTGCGACCCATGACAAAGCTAAGAGGTTGACTCTATCCCTCTGTAAGCTGTTGGTTACCGAAATGCTGCCTTTCCGCCTAGTGGACACACAGGATTTTAGAGACCTTATGTCTGTCGCTGTGCCCCAGTACCAGATGCCTAGTCGCCACTACTTCTCTAAGAAAGGTGTGCCCGCGCTACACCAACATGTCGCACACAACATCACCGCTTCCTTGAGAAACTCTGTGTGTGAACGGGTGCATTTCACCACCGATACTTGGACCAGTAAGCATGGACAGGGACGTTACATGTTGCTGACTGGCCACTGGGTAACTATGGTGATAAATGGTGAAGGGTCTGCTGCACAAGTCTTGCCGTTCCCACGACTTGTGTGTCAATCCTCTGTCTGTCCAAGTTCCGCCACTGCTTCTGCATCCTCCACCTCATCTGGGTCCTCCACCTCCGCCCCAAGCCTGCCTGGTCAGGCCATCAGCGTTCTCACTGCGCAGAAGGAATCACGCAACCCTCATTACTATGCTGGCAGCAGAGCGCAACGGCATCAGGCGGTCTTTAGCTTGACATGTCTTGGGAATAAGAGTCACACAGCTGAGGAGTTGTGGTCAGCTCTGCGGTCCGAGTTAAATAAATGGTTGTCTCCACTCAACCTGCAGCCTGGTAAGGCCGTGTGCGACAATGCTGCAAACCTGGGTGCGGCCCTTCGCCTGGGCAAGCTGGCACACGTGCCTTGTATGGCTCACGTGTTTAACCTTGTTGTCCAGCAATTTTAACCCACTATCACGGCCTAGATGGGCTTCTGCACAGGGCATGGTCACTCTCTGCTCACTTCTGCCGTTTAAACGCCGCAGCTGACTTGACTTGCATTGCTCCAGAAGTCTTTCAGCCTGCCGGTTCATAACCTGAAATGCGATGTATCGACACGCTGGAATTCGACTCTCCACATGATACAGAGACAGCACCAACGAGCCCTGGTGCATTACGTCATGACGTATAGCCTAGGCCAATGAGATGCAGAGGTGGGGCAGATTACACTGCTAGAGTGGTCTCAGATCAAGGACCTATGCACCCTTCTGCACAGTTTCGACATGGCGACGAATATGTTTAGCGCTGACAATGCCATTATCAGCATGACGATTCCAGTCATTTACATGCTGGAGCACACGCTAAACACTATTCGGAGTCAGGGGGTGGGACAACATGAAGGGGATGAACTACAGGAGGATTCATATGCGCAAGACACAACAACATCACCAAGGTCCAGACGTTCATCATCACCAAGGCGACAGGCATGGGACCATGGGGGACAGGGATCAACAAGGGCGCATGGTAGCAGGCGAGATGTTGAGGAAGGTGCAGGAGGACATGAAGATATGGAGGACGAACTGTCCATTGACATGGAAGACTCAGCAGATGAGGGGGACCTTGCTCAAATTTCAGTTGAAAGAGGTTGGGGGGAGATGTCAGAGGAAGAAAGAACGGTTAGCACCTCTATGCCACAAACACAGCGTGGACTTGGTCTGCATGGCTGCGCAAGACACATGAGTGCCTTCTTGTTACACTACCTCCAACATGACCCTCGTATTGTCAAAATTAGAAGTGATGATGACTACTGGCTTGCCACACTATTAGATCCCCGGTACAAGTCCAAATTTTGTGACATAATTCCAGCCATAGAAAGGGACGCACTTATGCAGGAGTATCAGCAGAAGCTGTTACTCGATCTTAGATCCGCTTTTCCACCAAACAACCGTGCAGGTGCAGGGAGTGAATCTCCCAGTTTTAACTTGACAAACATGGGACGGTCTCGTCATCTTCAACAGTCTACACGTACCAGTAGGACCGTATCTGGTGCTGGTAACAGCAATTTAATGGAATCTTTTCATAATTTTTTTAGACCCTCCTTTGCAAGGCCACCAGAGACAACAAGTCTGACACATAGTCAACGGCTGGAGAGGATGATACAGGAGTATCTACAAATGAACATCGATGCCATGACTTTGCAAATAGAGCCTTGCTCATTTTGGGCTTCAAATCTAGAAAAATGGCCAGAGCTATCCAGTTACGCCTTGGAGATTTTGTCGTGTCCAGCTGCCAGCGTTGTCTTTGAACGTGTCTTCAGTGCTGCTGGGTGTGTGCTGACAGATAAGCGCACGCGTCTGTCCAGTGACAATGTGGACAGACTGACGTTCATCAAAATTAACAAGTCATGGATCCAGAATGAATTTACAACCCCTGTGTCATCCTGGGGAGAGTAAATGCTTGTGGATTTTGAATGTGCTTGATGCAAATCTAGCTGTGAAGTGTACAACTATGGCACAACTGCTGCCACTCAATGGGTGGGTGTGTGTGGGGCACAATTTTTGTAAAAAAGGGAGGCTCCGCTTGGAGTAACCCTTGCTTACATTGTTTTTAAAAGGAGCCAAGATGACCAAGTCATGGTTCAGCAAAGACTTTATCTACCTACCCCGGTGTCATGCTGGGGATGGTTAATTATGCCGTATTTTTGAATGTGCTTGATGCAAATCAAAACATCCTGTTTGCAACTAGGGCACAAGTGCTGCCACTGATGGGGTGTCTGTGTGCCCAATTTTTGGAAAAAAGGGAGACTCCGCTTGGAGTAACCCTTGCTTGCTGTGTTTTTTAAAAATGATACAAGATGAACAGATCTGAAGGCAAGATGAAGGCAACATCATGTCTCCGCCTGCACTTTCCTCACAAACCTGCATTTTTCCAGGGACACCCTACTCAACACCGTCTACAGACAGCAGCCAGATCTCTGTCCCTCAGATGTGGTCAAATAAAAGGCCACTTCCTGCGACCCATGACAAAGCTAAGTGGTTGACTCTATCCCTCTGTAAGCTGTTGGCTACCGAAATCTTGCCTTTCCGCCTAGTGGACACACAGGATTTTAGAGACCTTATGTCTGTCGCTGTGCCCCAGTACCAGATGCCCAATCACCACTGCTTCTCCAAGAAAAGCATGCCCTCGCTACACCAGCATGTCGCACACAACATCACCACTTCCTTGAGAAAATCTGTGTTCGACAGGGTGCATTTCAACACAGATACTTGGACCAGTAAGCATAGACAGGGTCATTACATGTCACTGACTGGGCACTGGCAAACTATGGTGAGAGATGGAGAAGGGTCTGCTGTACAAGTCTTGCCGTCCCCACGAGTTGTTTCAATCCTTCTTCTGTATGTAGAAGTTAATACACTGCTTCTGCCTCTTCAACCTCGTGTGGGTCCTCCACCTTGGCGCAAACCCTGTGTGGTCAGGCCACCCTTCCTTGCAACTGCGCACAAGGACTACCACACACCTCCTTACTATGCTGGCAGCAGAGCTCAATGCCATCAGGCGGTCAAAGTTTTACTTTGAAATGTATGGGAAATGTGAGTCACACCGCTATTCCAGAGAATAGTAGTCAGGCAGGGTCAAAACATTAATTGAGGAACAGGAACAGAATGGGACGGCCAGGACTTAATCAGAAAACAAGCAGAGGTGAAATGCGGATCGGCCAACATGGTACATAAACAGCAAGCAGGAAAAGTAGTCAGGTAACAAGCACACAAAATCATAAAACTGAACTGGGGGTAAAATTAACCAGAGGTTCATAGCTATGGCTGGCAGTGGTCTGCAGACAGGATGGGCATAAAAAAGGGTGTGGTGTCTTCCCATTGGTTGTAGCTGAATGATGGTATTTCATCTGTGAGATACCCACCAGCTACATTCAGCCAGAGATTCTGCATCTGTCAAGGTAATGCAGCACAGTGGGTGAGCATAACCTGCGTCCACCTGCGCCGCTGGCATTGACTACTCTCCCATCATCAGCACTATTCATGAAAGGAACACGTTGTCACCTGGCGACCGGAGTACAAATTGACGGAGCGGACTCCGTTGGTGACTTAACAGCCGTGTGCGACAATGATGCAAACCTGGCTGCGGGCCATCCTCAGGGCAATGTGACACACGTGCCTTGTATGGCTCACGTGTTGAACCGAATTCTCCAGCAATTTTTAAAACACCATCACGGCCTACATGGACTTGTGCAGCGGGCACGCTCGCTATGTGCTCACTTCCATCGTGCGCACACAGCAGCTCAACAACTTTCATCACTCCGGAAGTCTTAGGGTCTGGCAGTTAAACGCGGGAAATGCGATGTTCCGACACGCAGGAATTGGAATCTGCACATGTTGCAGCGTGTGTGGCAGCACCGCAGAGCCCTGCTGAAATACGGTATGACATATAGCCTGGGATAACTTGATCAAGAGGTGGTGCAGATCACGCTGCTGGAGTGGTGTCAGATCAAGGACCTATGCACCCTGCTACACAGTTCACAAATGTCGATGAAGATGTTTAGCACTGGCAATGTCATTCTCAGCGTGACAATTCTGGTCATCTACATGATGGAGCACACTGTAATTATTATTCGGAGTCAGGTGTTGGGACAAGAGGAAGGGGAGGAAGTACAGGAGGAGTCATATGCGGAAGGGATAACAAGATCTACGAGGTCCAGATGGTCAGCGGCACCTATGCGGAATTCATGGTGAGGGAGAGGGATTAACAAGGGCGCATAGAATCAGCAAAAAGTGTTGATGAAAGTGCAGGAGCCCATGAAGAAATGGAGGACGAACTGGCAATGGGCATGGAAGACTCAGCAGATGAGTGAAAGCTTGCTCACATTTCGGTTGTGCGAGGTTGTGGGGAGAGGGCAGAGGAAGGATGCACGATTCTCACCTCTCTGCCACCAACACACCAAGGACTTGGTCCTCCTGGATGCACAAGACACATGAGCGCCTTCTTGCTGCACTACCTACATGACCCTCGGATTGTATGAATTTGAAGTAATCCTGAATACTGGGTTGCCACACTGTTAGATCCCCGGTACAAGACAAAATTTGGCGAACTAATTCCTGCCATAGAAATGGATGCACGTATACAGGAGTATCTGCAGAATGGGGTACGCAATCTTAGATCTACTTTTCCACTAAACACCAGTGCTGCACAGAGTGAATCTCAACGCTTTGTCATGGATAGGAGGAAATGGTCTTTTCCTTGTCCACATCGGAGGGACCGAGGGATGGCTGCTGTGCTGAGATGGCGTTGAGTACGGTGTCCCTGCACAGTTGCACTTTTGGTCATATCCCAAAATGAGTTGACAAAGGACAGATGCTGTTGGAAAGGGGAACAGGTGTGTTGGAAAGGGGAAAAAAGTTTTGGTCCGTGGATTTGGAGGTTAAGCAACTGTAACATTTGCTGAAGAAACACCATCTGTGGGTGGCAGATTTGGATAAAGTGGTATATAATCTGTGACCGCTATATAACGAAAATTAATAAGAAAAGAAAGAGAAAGGTATATATCCCCATCAGCAGTCAGTGTCCACCGTGCTCCCAGTTGGAAAAGGAGAGGTTGGCAACTGGAAGGTTTGGTGGAGGATACAGAGCTGTGTGGCTATGAAACTAATAGTAGCCTGAACCGAGTTAGACGCCATTCGGATCTGGAGACTGTGAGCCCTGTTAGCGTCACAGGGTCCACATGCCCGCCCAGCCCAGTAACTCCCTGTTAACAACACAGGGGCCATTGAGTACGCTGACCGTGTGCGTAGGGGCACACCTGTGGACAGCAGGCGCATCAGCAGCAGCAGGCCTGTTAATGCCACTGGGCTGCACAAGCAGGACTGGTAGGACAGGAGCTGGTCTTAACCGTTCTGCGTTACCAACTGTGGTGGTGGCCTGCATCGACACCCTATCCCTGCCTACCTCTGGCCTAAAGCCGCAATGGGTTCAACACATGGAGGTGTGCTCTTTCGGAGCATAATAGAAGACTGCGCACCTCCTTGTTGGCTCCAGCCCCTTTTATAACCTGGGTCCGCCCCAAACCAGGGTGAACCACAATGCACCTCCTGGAGACAAAAGTAGAGTGACACGTCATGAGTGGCATAACTAGCGTCCTATTTGGAACCGCAACTTCAATGATGACCTCATGGCTGCCATGACCCAAACACCTCACCAGTCATCGTCTGACCATCAATAATGCGGTGACAAGTCATAGGTGTGGGCCTCTGCAAGCCATTTGGGAGGACACCTGATGCCCTGTGGTCTATATGGGACCCCCACATCAGGGCCAGGGCCAAAGAGCTCATTACCGGACCTAGTCTCAGATGCAGGAAGTGCCTGAGCATGCTCAGTAGCATGAAATACAGTCTCTGAAAAAAGACTATCAGCTTTAGCATGGTGTCTAGGCACAAAACAGGACTTAGACCCGGCACGGAATGCAAGCACCTGTGCAAAGAGGCTTTTCACACTTAGTGTGGGAGCATGCGCTGTATCCCGAAAAGAAGACTTAGTGTCAGGAATAACACATTCAGGCTGAGCATACTCACTAGGCGAAACACTGTAATTATGCTGCAGCTGGGGTACATCGGCACACGCATACGGACTAGCTGCCTCTCCACACTTAGACGTGGAGGGGAAATTGCTCTTGGAGATGCTGTCTATTAACAGAAGGAAAAGCTAAAGGAAGCCTGACTTTCTATTCCTCCGAATTATGAAATGCAGCAATGAATTCCATGAGTTTGCTATAACATTAGCGTAGCAAAATGTGCATGAGGGTGTCATGTTGAGGTGGTAGAAATAGCTTGTCACCAGTGGGGCACTAATGGAATACAACAGCCAGTTCTATGATGCCACTAAATGGCAGTATTTTGTGCTATCATTATAGCTTATTAAAAACAGAGCAGGAGGTTGTCATGCAGACGTGCTGCACATAGATTTGCAGTAGTGTGAATAGACAAAAGTACAATAGCCACGTTTAGGATGCCACTAGGTACACTGAGTGTTTGCTAGTATAATGGCTGAGTTAAAAAAAGTTTGAGTGTGCAATGCAGGCAGACGTGCTGCAAATATGTTTACAATAGTGTGAATAGACAAAAGTACAATAGTCACGTTTAGGATGCCACTAGGTACACTGAGTGTTTGCTAGTATAATGGCTGAGTTTAAAAAAGTTTGAGTGTGCAATGCAGGCAGACGTGCTGCAAATATGTTTACAATAGTGTGAATAGACAAAAGTACAATAGTCACGTTTAGGATGCCACTAGGTACACTGAGTGTTTGCTAGTATAATGGCTTAGTTTAAAAAAGTTTGAGTGTGCAATGCAGGCAGACGTGCTGCAAATATGTTTACAATAGTGTGAATAGACAAAAGTACAATAGCCACGTTTAGGATGCCACTAGGTACACTGAGTGTTTGCTAGTATAATGGCTGAGTTAAAAAAAGGTGGAGTGTGCAATGCAGGCAGACGTGCTGCAAATATGTTTACAATAGTGTGAATAGACAAAAGTACAATAGCCACGTTTAGGATGCCACTAGGTACACTTACTGTTTGCTAGTATAATGGCTTAGTTTAAAAAAGTTTGAGTGTGCAATGCAGGCAGACGTGCTGCAAATATGTTTACAATAGTGTGAATAGACAAAAGTACAATAGCCACGTTTAGGATGCCACTAGGTACACTGAGTGTTTGCTAGTATAATGGCTTAGTTTAAAAAAGTTTGAGTGTGCAATGCAGGCAGACGTGCTGCAAATATGTTTACAATAGTGTGAATAGACAAAAGTACAATAGCCACGTTTAGGAT
Organism: Anomaloglossus baeobatrachus; assembly: GCF_048569485.1. NCBI lineage: Eukaryota > Metazoa > Chordata > Amphibia > Anura > Aromobatidae > Anomaloglossus > Anomaloglossus baeobatrachus. The sequence continues at coordinate 269,919,358 of NC_134353.1, read as the reverse complement.
GCCACTAGGTACACTGAGTGTTTGCTAGTATAATGGCTGAGTTAAAAAAAGGTGGAGTGTGCAATGCAGGCAGACGTGCTGCAAATATGTTTACAATAGTGTGAATAGACAAAAGTACAATAGCCACGTTTAGGATGCCACTAGGTACACTGAGTGTTTGCTAGTATAATGGCTGAGTTAAAAAAAGTTTGAGTGTGCAATGCAGGCAGACGTGCTGCAAACATGTTTACAATAGTGTGAATAGACAAAAGTACAATAGTCACGTTTAGGATGCCACTAGGTACACTGAGTGTTTGCTAGTATAATGGCTGAGTTAAAAAAAGTTTGAGTGTGCAATGCAGGCAGACGTGCTGCAAATATGTTTACAATAGTGTGAATAGACAAAAGTACAATAGCCACGTTTAGGATGCCACTAGGTACACTGAGTGTTTGCTAGTATAATGGCTTAGTTTGAAAAAGTTTGAGTGTGCAATGCAGGCAGACGTGCTGCAAATATGTTTACAATAGTGTGAATAGACAAAAGTCCAATAGCCACGTTTAGGATGCCACTAGGTACACTGAGTGTTTGCTAGTATAATGGCTTAGTTAAAAAAAGGTGGAGTGTGCAATGCAGGCAGACGTGCTGCAAATATCTTTACAATAGTGTGAATAGACAAAAGTCCAATAGCCACGTTTAGGATGCCACTAGGTACACTGACTGTTTGCTAGTATAATGGCTTAGTTATAATGAGTTGGAGTGTGCAATGCAGGCAGACGTGCTGCAAATATGTTTACAATAGTGTGAATAGACAAAATTACAATAGCCACGTTTAGGATGCCACTAGGTACACTGAGTGTTTGCTAGTAAAATGGCTTAGTTTAAAAAAGTTTGAGTGTGCAATGCAGGCAGACGTGCTCTGCAAATGTCTTTGCACTAGTGGGACTATAGCAAAGTCCAATAGCCACGTTTAGGATGCCACTAGGTACACTGAGTGTTTGCTAGTAAAATGGCTTAGTTTAAAAAAGTTGGAGTGTGCAATGCAGGCAGACGGGCTCTGCAAATGTCTTTGCACTAGTGGGACTATAGCAAAGTCCAATAGCCACGTTTAGGATGCCACTAGGTACACTGACTGTTTGCTAGTATAATGGCTTAGTTAAAAAGAGTTGGAGTCTGCAATGCAGGCAGACGTGCTCTGCAAATGTCTTTGCACTAGTGGGACTATAGCAAAGTCCAATAGCCACGTTTAGGATGCCACTAGGTACACTGAGTGTTTGCTAGTATAATGGCTTAGTTATAATGAGATGGAGTGTGCAGAGGACAGGAGGGTACAGTGGCAGGATTGTGGGGCTCTGGGTAGAGGAATGGAAGCCTGCCTTTCTATTCCCTCCTAATGGTGAAATGCAGGGAGGAAATCCCTGACCTTGGCTACACAGACGCTGTTGCTGTTTGCAGGACCTGTCACCTATGGCTCTCTGACCCTGCCGGTTTGAGCCCTTAAAAGGACTGCTAGAATGTGCTCTCCCTAAGCTGTCTAACGCTGTGTATGCAGCGCATACAGCTGTATCGGCGACAGGACTCAGGAGGACGGAGCTGCGACAGTGATGTCTGACACCAAAGACGCAGAATGCAGATAATGGCGTCCTGGAGGAAAATGTCCGTTTTTATAATGCAGGGACATGTGACATGGACATCCTATCACACATGCCGTTGCTTCTCTGGCTAAAAGTCCACTTAGCTGTGTGTGTGTCTGGGATTGGCTGACATGCTGGCCCGCCCCACAAGACGTGCGCGCTTAGGGAAGGAAGACAAGAAAAAAAAAAAAATGGCGATCGCCATTATAGAAACAGCAGTGATCTGAAGGCGCTGTTCCCGCACACTATACACTGAAATGTCATAATAGTGTGATTCACAGAGTGACTTACACTATTACAGCAGAAACCAAGCTAGGATTTAGCTGGTTTTTTGCTGCTAGAACCGTTCTCGAACGTTTCTAGAACTATCGAGCTTTTGCAAAAAAGCTCGAGTTCTAGTTCGATCTAGAACATGCCCCAAAATCACTCGAGCCTAGAACTGGAGAACCACGAACCATGAACCGCGCTCAACTCTAGTAACGAGGATTCAGGCATTTTAGCGCCCGGACCATCACTAGTTAACATCCGTGGCCAGAGCTCCATTCTAACTACTGCTGCCAGAGGCAGATGATGGCTGGATAACACGGGGACCAGACATATGACACAACTAAAAAGTCATATGTCAGGGAGAGGTTAAGTTCACATTTTTCTTCAATGAACTTGAATTGGAGGTCTCCCTTCTTTTTTGAGTGACCACAAGGTGATCAGATGGAGATTGTCTTCTAGAAGATTATACAAATTGCATACTTGTTTGATTGGCACTGCTTTAGTTTTACCCTTAGATATTTTTCGTTAAAACTTTAATAATATGGCCATTTGTCTTAAATAATAATAAAAGTAGTCACTGTATACACATTAGATACTTCTGCTAGTTTATTTGGGTAAAATATAGCCATACCTATAAAATGAATATGTAATATTTTAGAATCAACATAGCTAGATTAAAAATCATTGAATTTAACCAATGAGCTTTGTAACAAAAAATTTACTGAACACAGATAATATAATTATGATTGGTGAAAAGTGTTACTGAAACACAAAGCTTGATCAAATATACTTTTCATTAAATTGTTTCAATCCTAGAGTATTTCAGAATTATATTGATTCAAAAATTTGCATAATTAATTTTCAAAATTTCAGAATAATGTGCCTGCAAGCCTTAATACAGACAGTTAGCTTTCATTGCCTAATGGAAATATTATTCATAATTTTGGTTGTCATTATAAATTACAAAGAGAAGCTGAGTGTGAATATCAGAAGAATAATCTCTACATTTCTTGCAGCAAATTATTATGAGCATACTTATAAAAGACATAATTGAAAACTTTTATGGCATGAATACCTCTTACTCTAACAGTGCTGATACTAGGATGAACATAGCAACAATTTATTTAGCAAGTAATTATGTCCAAAAGAGTTGGCACCCTTGAAATTGTTACAAAAAATACCCCAAGTATTTTCCTAGAATATTATTGCAGTTCCACATGTTTTGTTATACACATGTTTATTTCCTTTGTGTGTATTGGAACAACACAAAAAAAACTGAGACAAAAATGCAAATTGCACATAATGTCAAACAAAACCACCAAAAAGGGAAGGACAAAATAGTTGTAACCTTTCTAAAATTGTGGGTAGAAAACTTTGCTTAAAGTATGTGTTGCTCATTCAAACTCACCTATGGCAAGTAACAGGTGTGGGCAATTCGAAAATTATACCTTAAACCATATAAAAAGGGGAGACGTTGACTCAATCTTTGCACTATATGTCTGTGTGTGACACACTAAGCATGTAGAACAGAAAGAGGAGGGGACAATTGTCTGAGGACTTCAAAACCAGAATTGCTGAAAATTATCAACAATGTCAATGTTACAATTTATTTTCCAGAGATCTTGAGGTTCCTTTATCCATGGTGCACAACAGAAACAAGAAGTTTACAACTCCTGGAAAATTTAGCTAATCTCCCTTGACATGGACGTCAGAGAAAAATTGATGAAATGTGGTAACATAGAATAATCTGGATGGTAGATGAGCTGCCCCACTCAAGTTCTCAGGGTAAATCCACATCAGCACAAACTATTCGTTGACATTTGAATGAAATGAAATGCTAAGGCAGGAGACCCAGGAGGACCCCACTGCTGACACAGACTTAAAAAAGCTAGACTGCAGATTGGCAGTTTGGCAAAATTTACTTGAGTAAGCCAAAATCTAACTGGGATCTACTACTTTGAAACCATCTTGTAGACAGATGAGACCACTCATACACCTGTTACTGTTTAACCTAGAAATGCTTGCCCAAGCCCTGTCTCAGGCTCTGTCGCTGGCCATCTCCCATGCATCCATGCTGTGCCATTAGACTACTTGTACTCTGGGGCAGTTGATTTCACTTTAGTGGTATCTGCCCCTAATTTTTTTTAACTGTGAAGACTCCAAGTTTGATCTTAATGTTGTGTGTTCCCTGTAGTGGCAGGCATTAGAGATGAGCAAACCTGTTCAAGAAAGGTTCTCCAATTTCAAATTTGATATGAGCCTCAGCATGTTCAGCTTGGGCTGGGTAACTTGAGCACTTTCCCTAAAAGTTGGCAATATACGGTTTTGTTTGATTACTGATTGCACTTTAAAATAATGCTTTTCTAATAACATGTTATGCTTTGTATAGGACTGTGGTGCTGCATCATGAATGGGGGGATATGTTTAATGAGTGGAGGGCTGGAGACTCAGGAGAAGCCAGAGGCGTGCAGCACCAATTTTTTCTCCTTAACTTTCTTTTCAAATGTTCCTGCAGCCAATCACCAGGAGAAAAGAATGGGTATGATTGCCGTGCTGCCATAGTCAGAGAAACATCCAGGAGTAGGTCCATAGTGATTTATTCCTTTGCGTTTCAGAGAGAAACCTCAACCTCAGGAAAATCAGAGATTTCAATATTAAAACGGTACCTATTTACCCCTTTACAACCCAGCGATTTTCCATTTTTCACTTTTGTTTTTTCCTCCCCTTCTTTCAAAAGGCATTTTTTTTTATTTTTCCATCAATATATCCATATGAGGGCTTGCTTTTTTGTGGGAGGAGTTGTACTTTTGAATGACACCATTCATTTTGCCCCATATTGAACTGGAAAACAGGAAAAAAATCCAAGTTCCGTGAAATTGCAAAAAAGTGTAATTGAACAATTGATTTTTGTTTTTTTTATTTACCATGCTCACTAACAAGGTAAAAAAGACTTTGCAATATGTTTTGCCAGGTCATTACGAGTTTGTAGCTAACAAACATGTATAGTTTTACTTTTATTCAAGTGGTGAAAAAAAGTCAGGCATTTGTCAACAAAAAGAATTGTGTTTTGACACCATTTTCCGAGACCTGTAGCGGTCTCATTTTTCAGGATCCGGGACTGTATTGTGGCTTATTTTTTTGTGTCTTGAGTTGACATTTTTAATTTTAACATTTTGAGGTAGATGCAATATTTTGATTATCTGTTACTGCATTTTTATTAAATGTTGCGATGTCCAAAAAAGTAAATCTGGCATTTTGATTTTTTTTTTCCTTGCTATGCCCTTTACTAATCAGATTAATTGATTTGATATTTTTCGATAGCTCATGCCTTTATGAATGCAGTAATTTCAAATATGTGGTTTTTTAAGTTATTATTATAGTTTTATTTTCTATGGGTCAATGAGGAGTGTTTTGAAATTTTAAGGGGGATTCATATTTTTTTAAAAAAAAATTTACATGTGTTATTTATTTTATTAGTTTCCCAGCATTCACAGGAATTGAGTCATGGCAGCATCAGGGGTCATCAGCTGACCCCACATTGTAATGACACCCTATAGGCACCCTGTGATTGCGCCACAGAGCTGGCAATGGTGGAAGTTAATAGCGCAATCCCCTCCGAAGCGCATTAGATTGTGCTGTCAGAGTTTGACAACTCAATCTAACTAGTTTCCACAGCTATGCTAAATTTTGCAAGACTGCTTTAATTTGGGGTGAAAACAGCAAAAATCACAAAAATTTTCTGCAACTCGACATTGTGCACAAATGTTTTAACTTTTCAAATGTTTTATGCCAGTGTTGAGGTGTAAAATCTTTGATTACTCAGCACTCATGTGTTTGAAATATGAACAATGAATTGATGTATTTTATCATCAAGACACAACACATACTATAAAATAATTGATTGTACACTTGCACGCACAGTAAATTCCAAATAAGATCAACAGTATGCATGTGACATCTCTAATATTGCATTACAAAAATCCCTTTATATGAAAAACCTTTACTAGGTCCATATAGAGTATGAGTACACAAATACTAATTCAGTAGCTTAGGACTTAAATGGTTATTCCAAGCAATTTGCCCCATATCCACAGACAAGCAGAATACATGATGCTCTCTGGCAGTCTGCTGAGACTCTAAGCAATTTTGAGAATAGTGTTTTGTGAACTAGAAGCTATCTTGAATTAAGTGGAGGTACGCATGCTTGGCCTCTGTTCCATTCATTGTCTATGGAAATTCCTCAAATGGTTGAACTGAGCTTTTTCCGGCAGCCCTATAGACAATTAATATAGCAGAGGTTGAACATGCGCACATCAGCTCAATTCTAGATGGGGCTCAGAAGAGTAGAGATGAGCGAACCTGTTAGGTAAAGGTTCGCCAATTTCAAATTTGGTATGAGCCTCAACCTGTTCGATTCAGGTTTGGTAACCTGAACACTTTCTCCAAAAGTTATCAAATGCTTGGCTCTGTTTGATCACTGATCGCATTTAAAAAAAAATATTTCTAATAATATGCTTTTGTATAGGATTTGGTGCTGCATGATGAATGGGTGGGGGTGTTTAATGAGTGGAAAGGGTGGGGACTCGGGAGAAGCCTGAGGCATGCGGTGCAATTTTTTTTCATTCACTTTATTTGCGTATGTTATTGGAGCCAATCACAGTGAAGCAAACATCCACAAGTTTCAGACAAAAGGGCTTGTGTTATTGGCTGCCTAAGTCACATGTTCGTCTGCATATAAAATGCAGACATACGGCATTTTGCACCATTCTGTGAATGTTGAGGAAAGGTGCTGTTGCTGATGCTGCTGCTGGGGCTGCTAGACAGTTAGGTTTTCTAGGTGTTTAACCCCTTAAGGACGAAGCCAGTTTTGTACTTAATGACCAGGCCATTTTTTGCAATTCTGACCAGTGTCACTTTATGAGGTCATAACTCTGGAACGCTTCAACGGATCCCGGTGATTCTGACACTGTTTTTTCATGACATATTGTACTTCATGATAGTTATAAATTTAGAACGATATTTTTTGCTTTTATTTGTGAAAAAATCGGAAATTTGATGAAAATTTTGAAAATTTTGCAATTTTCAAACTTTTAATTTTTATGCCCTTAACCCAGAGAGTTATGTCACACAAAACAGTTAATAAATAACATTTCCCACATGTCTACTTTACATTAGCGCAATTTCTGAAACAAAATGTTTTGGGGTTAGGAAGTTAGAAGGGGTCAAAGTTCATCAGCAATTTCCCATTTTTTCAACAAAATTCACAAAACCATTTTTTTAGGGACCACATCACATTTGAAGTGACTTTGAGAGGCCTAAGTGACAGAAAATACCTAAAAGTGACACCATTCTCAAAACAGCACGCCTCAAAGTACTCAAAACCACATCCAAGAAGTTTATTAACCCTTCAGGTGCTTCACAGGAACTAAAGCAAAGTGGAATGAAAAAAAGCAAAAAATAAAATTTTACCTAAAATGTTGCTCTACCCCAAATTTATTCACTTTTAGAAGAAATAACACAACAAAATGAACCCCAAAACTTGTTACCCACTTTCTTATGAACGCGCCAATACCCCACATGTGGTCAGAAACCTTTGTTTGGACAAATGGGAGGGCTCGGAACAGAAGGAGCAATATTTGAATTTTGGAAAGCAAATTTGGCTGAAATAGATTGCGGGCACCATGTTGCATTTACATGTCCGCCAAGGTACCTAAACAGCAGAAACCCCTTACAAGTGACACCATTTTGGAAACTAGACCCCTTAAGGCTTCTATCTAGGGGTATAGTGAGCATTTTGGATCCACAGGTACTTCACAGATTTTGATAACGTTACGTTGTCACATTGAAAATTTTCATTTTTTTCTCAAAAATGTTGCTTTAGCATCAATTTTTTCACTTTTTCAAGAGGTAATTCCAAAAATTTGACCCCAATGTTTGTTACCCACTTTTTTATGAGCGCGGTGATACCTCACATGTGGTCTGAAACCTTTGTTTGGACAAATGGGAGGGCTTGGAACGGAAGGAGCAATATTTGAATTTTGGAAAGGAAATTTGGCTGAAAAAGATTGCGGGCACCATGTCGCATTTGGAGGACCCCTAAGGTACGTAAACAGCAAAAAAACACCACAAGTGACCCCATATTGGAAACTAGGCCCCTCAAGGAATTTATCTAGATGTTTGGTGAGTACCCTGAACCCCCAGGTGCTTTACAGAAGTTTATAACGTTGAGCCATGAAAATAAAAAAATAAAATTTTACCACAAAATTGTTACTTCAACCAGGTAGCTTTTTTTTTCACAAGGGTAACAGGAAAAAAATCACCATGAAATTTATTGCGCAATTTCTCCTGAGTTTGTTGATATCTTGTATGTGGTGGAAATCAACTGTTTGGGCACACTACAGGGCTCAGAAGAGAAGGAGTGCAATTTGACTGCAAAATTGGCTGGAATCAATAGCGGACGCCATGTTGCATTAGGAGAACCCCTGAGGTGCCTAAGCAGTGGAGGTCCCCCACAAGTGACCCCATTCTGGAAATAAGACCCCTCAAGGCTTTAATCTAGGTGTATATTGAGCATTTTGAATCCACGAATACTTCACAGAATTTGATAAGCTTAGGTTGCCATATTGAAATTTTCATTTTTTTCACAAAAATGTTGATTTAGCGACACATTTTTCACTTTTTCAAGAGGCAACAACAAAACGTGTACCCCACAGGTTGTTATCTAATTTCTTGTGAGCGCAGGGATACCACACATGTGGCCAAAAACCTTTGTTTGGATAAATGGGAGGGCTTGGAATGGAAGGAGCACCATTTGAATTTTGGAAAAGTTGAAGTAAATTGCGCGCACCATGTCACATTAGCAGGGCCCCTTGGGCACCTATACATCAGAAACCCCCCACAAGTGACCTCATTTTGGAAACTGGACCCCTCAAGGATTTTATTCAGGAGTATAGTAAACATTTTGAATCCACAGGTACTTCACAAAACTGTTGCTGTAGCAAAAAATTTCTCACTGTTAAGGGGGCTTTACACGCTGCGACATCGCTAATGCGGAGTCGTTAGGGTCACGGAATTGGTGACGCACATCCGGCCGCATTAGCGATGTTGCTGCGTGTGACACCGATGAGCGATTTTGCATCGTTGCAAAAATGTGCAAAATCGCTCATCGGTGACATGGGGGTCCATTCTCGATTATCGTTACTGCAGCAGTAACGATGTAGTTCGTCGCTCCTGCGGCAGCACACATCGCTATGTGTGACGCCGCAGGAACGAGGAAGCTCTCCTTACCTGCCTCCCGGCCGCTATGAGGAAGGAAGGAGGTGGGCGGGATGTTCCGGCCACTCATCTCCGCCCCTCCGCTTCTATTGGGCGGCCGCTCAGTGATGTCACTGTGACGCCACACGGACCGCCCCCTTAGAAAGGAGGCGGTTTGCCGGTCACAGCGACGTCGCCGGGCAGGTATGTGTGACGCATCTGCGCGATGTTGTGCGGCACGGGCAGCGATTGCCCGTGTCGCACAACAGATGGGGGCGGGTACCCACGCTAGCGATATCGGGACCGATATCGCAGCGTGTAAAGTAGCCTTTAGGCTATGTGGCCATGATCCAGCGACACGGCGTCTAGTACCCAGTGTCAGCCTCCTGCAGAAATGTGAGTGTTGTCCACGGGAGAACGCAGCTGCCCATGCCCACGATTTGGGTTCAGGCTGCTGTGGACTTTAGTTCTATTCTACCTGCAAAGAACACTCATCTCCGCAGCATAAATTGACATGCTGAGGCTCGGGAAGCTGCGCCACAGGTCGATTTATGCTGCGGAGAAAAGAAACACAGTGGGCACGGGATTTCTAAAAATCCTGCCACTGTGCTTCTACTGCACAACGCAGCGTTATGGACGCAGGGAAAACACTCTGCGCCCAAAACGTTGCAAACCCTGATTGTGGGCACACAGCGTAAAATGCTACAATGGATGAATGGATAGATGTCAAACATATATAACGTCCCACCCCCCTGCATATTCTAAGCTGGCGCCCTTTAGTGCCTTTCATGTGACACTAAAGGATGCCTAGCCTTGTATTTAGCCCAAAAAAAAAAAAAAGAATTAAAATAAATGACGTGGGGTCCCCCCTATTTTTGATAGCCAGCTAGGGTAAAGCAGACAGCTGTAGCCTGCAAACCACAGCTGACAGCTTCATCTTGTCTGGTGATCAATTTGGAGGGCTCCCCAAGCTGTTTTTTTTTTTTAATTATTTATAAATAAATAATTAAAAAAAAAAAACAAACGTGGGGTCCCCCCAAATTAGATCACCAGCCAAGGTGAAGCTGACAGCTGGGGTCTGGTATTCTCAGGATGGGAAGAGCCACGGTTATTGGACTCTTCCCAGCCTAAAAATAGCAGGCCGCAGCCGCCCCAGAAGTGGCGCATCCATTAGATGCGCCAATTCTGGCGCTTCGCCCCAGCTCATCCCGCGCCCTGGTGCGTTGGCTAACGGGGTAATGAATGGGGTTGATACCAGGTGTGTAATGTCACCTGGCATCAAGCCCAGCAATTAGTTATGTCACGGCGTCTATCAGATACCCGACATAACTAATTGACAGTAATAAAAAAAAAATTGACAACAAAAAAAATTTATTTGAAAAAACACTCCCCAAAACATTCCCTGATTGACCAATTTATTGAAAAGAAAAAAAAAATCCACAATAATCCATTTGGACGTCCACGTCGCCTCTGGACCTTCTAGAATATGGGGGACACGTTCAGGGAACGTATCCCCCATTTTCTAGGAGGGCAGACCCTCCATTTGAGGAGAGTGGGTGCAAAGAATCTGCACCCACCCACCCTCCCTGGGTCACAGCTGCAGAGAGCGAGCAGCCAGCGTCCTGAACACAGGAAGCTGACAGCTGCGCTCTGCTCATGTGACCGGAGTCTGCTGAGAAGGAGCCGGAGGAGGGGGCCGCGGGGGATCAGCGCTCCGGTATGTATGACACCGGGGGACACCGGGGAACACCAGGGGGGGGTAGGGGGGATCCCGGCAGGGCCTGGGGAGCAGGTTTCTGTCGTATGTGTTATGGCACATACGACAGAAACCATAGGAACAGTGGAAATGCGGCCGGCGCGCTGCTGTGATCGCCGGTGCGCGCGGCCATCTTGGATTTTCGGGAGGGGGTTGGGGGTCGGGGGGGGCACTTTGGGGACACCGGGGGACCGGAGGGAACCGGGAAAAAGATTTATCTCCCATCTGGCATGTTTGATCATGCCAGATGGGAGATAAATCATTTTTTACCGGCGCGGTCATTTACTATAACTTGATGATCGGTATACGGTGTATACCGGTCATCAGGTGAGCGGGGACCGGAAAAACCGGCCCGAATCATGATCTCCAGGGTCTCAGCTACCCCCGGCAGCTGAGACCCCGGAAATTTTCTGACTCTGGGGGGCGCTAGACCCTTTTTTCCGACCGCCGTTAAAAAGCGGCGGATCGGAAAAAGTACCCTTATTTACCGCCGTTAAAAGGCGTATCGGCGGTCGTAAAGGGGTTAATGATAGGTAGTTGAGATAGATATTAGAGTGATAGTATAGAATAGGGATGTGCAGTGTAGGGAAACGTTTGTGCCCCAAATCAGCATTCCATGATAGAAATAGGGATTGCTACTTGTCAGTGCCTGCTAAAGAGTTGCCAGTGAACAATCTAAATAGGTATTTCTCCATATTACTGATTGCCCCAAATTAAGCAGTGAAACACATTTCTAGGTATTGCTGCATATTATGGCCTGCTTCAAATTAGCCAGTGAAATACATGTCTAGGTATTACCATGTAATACTGCCTGCTCCAAATTATCCAGTGAAACACATTTCTAGGTATTGCTATGTATTACTGTCTGGTCCAAGTTAGGCTGTGAAACATATTTCTAGGTATTGCTAGGTATTGCTATGTATTACGGCCTGCTCCAAATTAGGCAGTGAAACACTTTTCTGGGTATTGCTAAATATTACTGTCTGCTCCAAATTAGCCATTGAAACACATTTGTAGGTATTGTTAGTAAGTACTGCATGCTGTAATTTTGCTAGTGTCTGTAAATTTTCAGTATCTGTGCCAAATTACGCAGTGAGCCATATTTCGAGTTATTGGTACTTTTTAGTACCTTCACAATATTGCCAAGCCAGGCAGGAAATAACTAATTTATTATTTCTGTCAGATGACTGACAAGTGTGGCTGTAGGGTTGCAAAACATCTGCTTGAAAAAGGAAGAGTACATCAACCTTAGTGGTAAATCACAATGAGGTTGTGATGGAACAGTGAATAGGCGGGGTGTTGCAGGTGTACATGGAAAAAATTCTGTTAGTCAAAGCTCTAGTGAGCAAACACCAGATCATCCTATCTCAAGAGACATGAGAACAAATTCCGTTACTGGACAGCCTACTCCACTAGATTTTTTTGTAGTCGCACAATGTTTCAACTTCAAAAAGAGGCTGATAAACAGCAAGTGCTAAAGTGGGTGGCAATTGCTGCATCAAGGGGCCTCTCCTCCTCTTCCTGCTCCTCAACATCCCACACAGTTCATTCCTCAGAGATGCCACACCAATTACACTTGTTTCTGCCCACATCACAAATCTACAACCGGCAAGCTAACTGTGGGGAAGCACAAATGGGTTAATCTGCACAACTGTTCACACATACTATTCCATGAGCATCAGAGGACTTCTCCAAATATTCCCAGACTCGAGAGGAGGAAAGTATCTGCACCGATGCACCTACTCTTTCTGAGTTGGATCCTGGCTCAGATGAAGTAGGGTCTGAGCAGGATCCCGACCTTCGTCAACTGACATCAGCCTCGGGGGTGGAGGTGATGTTGATGAGTCTCAGATGACTGAAGTGCACATGTGATGTCAGGTCAGGAAAAGGAGGAGTGGGAAAACATAGGGTCTAATGATGAAGTTGTAGATCTCACTTAGTATGAACCCAGAGGCACACAGCTGGGTAGCTCAGCAGATGAGGAGGAGAAGGAAGACAAGGAGCTCATGTTGGCAATTCCAGCACAAACACGTAGTTATGCAACCATAAGAAGCACTGCACCCTCAGCTACAATTCTAGCTGTGGTAGGTAGCTGTTGCCTGTCTGTGGTTTGCAGGAAGGCTTGCTTCTCCTGAGTCTTTTTTGAGACCGCAAAGGATAACCAAACTTTCAATATCTGCCAACATTGTAAACAACTCAGTAGATGTAACAATTATAATTTGACTGCTACTTGCATTCACCGGCACATGCACAAGAAAAATGCATTACTGTGGGAATCTTAGTAAGTTAAATTGCAGCCTACCGGGCTTACCCAAACACCAGCTGCTAAATCAACTGAATCTGCTGCTTCTTCCTCCTCCTGCATCACTGCCAAAACTATTCTCACATAGGTCTGTGACCACAGAAACTCCACTTAATTGACCGCTAGAGTCGGGGTGAGTGACAGCTTGTCAGCTGTTATTGAAGTGACCATGACTGGTGTTTTTGACCTATGTGAGACATCAAGGCCACATCCTGTGTGTTGCATGGACCATACCTCCCTGATGTGCAAAGCGACTATTGGGAAACAATTATGGGGGCAATTGATGCCACTATCCTGCTGTATGCCTGCAATGTTTTTAAATATCAAGACTCCAAGATGGGTCTCCAAGTTGTATCTTGTCTATTCTGGCAGAGGTGTAGGAGCAAGAGGCCTAATGCTATCACTCATTCCACTTTTTATTTTTAAAAATTTAAATGCCAAGCCACATCCTGTGAGTTGCATGGATCATACCTCCCTGCTGTGCAAAGACACTATGGGGAATGGGGGGAGGCAACTGATTTCAATATCTTGCTGTCTACCTGAAAGGTTTTTAAATCTCAAGACTCGAAGATGGGTCTCCAAGTTGTGCATTGTCTGTACTGGCAGGGATATGGGAGCACTAGCCTCCACCTGTTTCTCATCCACCTGTATATCTTTTATGTTACTAATCTAGGAAGCTAATGCCTATGCCAAAACAGTGGGGCTGCACTGTAAAACATATTTTTGCTGTTTTGGAAGCTTTTGACCCCACCCCCCTCCCCTTTCCCCGCAAAAGTTGCTTTCTCTGCCTTAGGTTTGGCCTGCCATTGAATCCAATGAGGTTTGAAAAGGTTAGTTGAACGGTTCGATGAACAGTTTGGCGAATGTAGCATTTGTTTGGTAAAGCTCAGTGAATCAAACTTTGAAAGATTCTCTCATCTCCACAGAAGAGCCCAGTTCCTGAATTCTAGAACTCTAATCCCAGGTTAGCAGGCGGTCCTAGTGGTTGTTTCCCAATCAGTAATTATTCCATATAATTATGGGACAACTTACTATTTTGATAATAATCCTTTAATTTTAAGTCTAACAATGCATATTTCCTTGACTATATACTAGAACAATACAATTTGATCTAGTGCAATTTGCATAATAAAAAAAACCCATAGTACAAGGCGTTAAAAGAGTTGTTCCCTTTTAGGAAATCTTGATCCCCAGGCACAGTTTGTTATAAAAAAAAACACACCATGCCTTGTATTGGCTACAACACTGATGAAATGCTGAGAGTGTGGAAGCGATTTATCAAGTTCTGTAGCTCTACCCATATTGATAGCATGCTGCCACACTTTTAATGTGACATCAGGGGGGCAGTTAATGCCAAATGCTGTTAGCAATGGCAGAGACTCAGCGTTAGACCTAGAGACGGCAAGTAAAGAGCTGTTTTTTATTTTTTATTTTTCATATCAAACTATACCCGGGTATCGGACTTGTCTGAATTTTTCTTTTCAGTTTTATCTCACTCACTGGTTGCCTATGCATAGAACTTGCAAACGTTCAATGGTCTTCAATTATGAGTTCTCTGATGTTAATGTTGCATGAAAGTTTGTTTTCTGAGAATGCAGTAGATTAGTAGACTATTGCTTTTCACTTATACTCTTTAAGGGGGATGAGGGGAAAATCAGGCTTGAGGCTTGCATTGCTTCACCTTCTGAAAGTCTACCCTGTGTTCCAAAGATGTCACTGGAGTCAAAAGCTCCCTACACATTTCTGAAACTTTTATTATTTTCCTTGAGGACTTGGCTATTGCCCATCTGCAACTAATGATTTAAACTCCATTGTTCATGTGACCGTCATTCTGTCCATTGTGTTTTGCCTGAAAAGTTCATATTTGATTCATATTTATCATACTGATCTTCTTATATAGGTCATGTCCCATATTGCTCTACCATCCTAATAGTTAAATTGCTTACATGTATAGAATAAATCTACCTCTGCCATCTACTGTACATTCTGTCTGATGCTGACAAACACTCAATATGAAAAACGTTTCATTATCAATTATGCACTCAAATTAATGCCAATATTTTTATTTTATACTAATTATAAAATTGCTCAGTAAAAGCAATAATTTGCAGAATAACATGCTATTGCTATATGTAAAAATAATATTCCTATACACCATACAAGAAAAAAAAAAGCAGAATGTTGCAGTCAATAGAATTAAAACTAAAAATGTTAGCAATTTTTTTTTGGGGTCGTGTACTCAGATATAGGAACTCATCAACCTTTCAAAAAAATTCCAAATATTTTAAAAAGTGAATATTTAATTTTCCTTATTCAACCCTTTAGGGGTTTATATATTCAACTGAAATCACCACCTTGTTTCAGCTTTCAAATGTATCATGGCTTCCATTTTAATGTACTAAGGGTATTTTTTAAAATATTTACACTGATGGTTGATGTCCCTTTTAAATTACCAGTAAGCTTTCCATTAAAATTAAAAGTAGTAGGTGACCTAAAAGCCTCTTGTAATGGTTCTAAAATGTTCCCATAATCTGGTTTGCAGGGATCTCTTTGTCCTACCTACATACATCAAATTAAAAGGCCAATGCATCACATAAATTATTCCCTTACTGGGACATGTAATGTGATCTTTATTCTTGAAGGCACTCTTCTCCATATTGATCATTTTGTAAGACATATTTTTTTTATTTATTTATTTTTCATTCACATACTTTTTATAACAAAGATTTATTAATCTCATCTGATCTATAGAAATAACGTTTAACATATCTGAATTTACAGTACAGAGAAAACCAAAAACTGAGACACTACTTGAAAGGAAGAAAATGAAAAATAAAATAGATTTATTCTTCAAATATGCAAGGTTACATCAGCAAAATGCTTCCTTTATCAAGTGTTATGCATTAATCAAGTTCTAATTCAGTTATCTCTATTACATTGGAGGATCTTTTTGGCTTTCTCCAAGGATTTTTTTTGCATCCTCTATTGTGACTGTGCCATTTAGTTAATTTAATATATATCCTGTATATATAGTGTAGAAACATCTTGTAGTCAATATGTGGCAGTGCATGGATGAATTTTTCATATTGAATGTTTGACAGTGACATATTTGACACATAAGCACTTTGACTTTGAGGATGGTGAAGTGATGTGTGATATTCCAGAAATATGAAGATCAGTATGATGAATAAGAAGCACATACGATTCTTTAAGTTCTTATTGATAAGATCATGTCATGTATACTGCAGAGTCTGTATAATTGATTTCAACTTGGTAACAGCCAACTATTTACCTTAAGCTATCATTTATGAAACAGAAATCCAATTACAGATATTACATGCAACTATGTGACTTCTACTCTGGTGCTGTGCCATGTTTGTATATATAATTTGTGTTAGGGCATATGGATTTGTTCCAGTACCTTACTATGGCTAAATACGTTGCTTGACAAGTTCTGGTTTGCCGAGTGAAAACTCGTTTATATACCCATGTGTTGAGATACATAAATATACTGTATACTGTATTGCATACTAAATACGGACTGTGCAAAAAAATTCAGTGTCTGAGTTAGGGTGCACTTCATATGCTAACCACTCGATCGAGCTGAGCTCGGGCATGCTCAGTGCCCAGTGAAAATCGCTTGCAGTGTTTCAATGGCTCTCACTGGGAATGAAAACAATATTTTCAGATGTCGTGTGTACAAAAAAAATACACCCCCCAAGAAAATATTCTGTTTATGGCTGGCTGTATATGGGCGGAGAGCCAAACTGCCCAATCATTGACTTCCAATGGGTTTGGGCTCCGGTATTAAATTCAGATCAAGTCCAGGTCCTGAACTGATCTTCATCTAAAGTCAGGCTGAACCCAGCGAACCCAACCTTCCACGGGTCCGCTCATCCTACTTCTAAGCACTGACTACTGAATATTACATTTGTTTCTTCATAAATATTTTAATCAGACAGTATTTCATGTCCCTATAAATTAATTTGCTATGTAAAATGCCTGATTCATTTTCCTAAAATGCATCATTTTGAAACTGACATTATTTTTTATCTGATTTCAAAGAAAACTATTAAGGAGCATTGTTTATTGCTGACTTCTCCTAACACAAGAAAGTGAAATTGCATGCTACACCGGCTACTTGGCAAATGACTACATAGGACAGATGGTTTTTCATTATCTGTTATACAAAACTACAAGACTTGCAACAGTGTGTTTTGTATTGATGCTTATTCATCTGCAAGGGAGTAATTTTCAGGCTGCCTGTCCAGAACACATTTTAAATCTTTCTTTGCTTCGACAGAACATCTGCTAAAACTAGGATTGTCAATGTCAATATTTTATTGGTAGTAAGCTACAGGCTGTCTCAATCCTCATTCAAAGCCAACAAAATGAATATAAAATAAGATTTTGGGGCTGGAGTCCAGTGTACACTGTCTGAATGTTTTCTTCGCTTAGTGTGCAATCTAAAGTCTTATTCAACACTCATTTGATTGTTGATAACATATGGGAAGAACAATTATCATTGAAAAAAAGCAATTTCTTCTTGTAACAGCTTAAACTTAGTTGAACAAATGGCATTTGAAAATGTTTATTCAAAGAGTGGAAAGGCCATTTTACATAATGACGCCCTGTGTCCTCAATGCTCTAGAGAATACAAGCCTATCCTAATAATTATTGTATTGTCACCATTCAGAAAAGTGTCCTGTAATATATCATGTAATATGATGCCCACATTACAAAAACAATCATATAAACTAGAACTAGAACTAAATATTGGAACATATTACAGCTGGAAAAAAAAAACAATTGATGAACCACTCTTCAGAAACTTAAATATCACAGTGGGAAACTGGGTTCAGATTGAACCAAAACTAACATCTGCAAGCACTTTGTATGTTCTCCCCATGTTTGCATGTGTTTCCTCTGGGTACTTCGGTATTCTTCCACACAATATAGACATACTAACAGGGAATTTATATTGTCAACCCAAATGGGAACAGTGATGGTGATGCTATAAGTGAATAAAATAAAGAAATACTTCCTTATTGCCAATATCTCATAATTCATAAAATGAAATATTTGGGGAAATGCTTATCAATTGGACTATAATTGTCATACCTGTGAAATTGGCCTCAAACTTTGTAAAAACAAATGTTTTTTTAATACTGTAAAACTAAATTTAGTTGGTGTTTTTTGTTCTTTCCATCTCACGTGGCTATTTGGGCCTTCTCAGCCTAATAATAGCAGCACACAGCCATATAACTGACACATCACAATAGATGCAGCAATTCTGGTGCTTTGCCCTGCTGTTTCTGATTGGTTAATGGGGTTAATGTCAGCTGTGAATATTCAAGTTCAGGGGTTAGTAATGAATAGGTGTCTATCAGATCCCTCTATTACTAACCCAGTAAGAGTAAAGTAAAAAAAAAAACAATCACAGGAAAAAAATAGTCTATTATAATAAAGACTCCACCACACGTTCTCTCGTTCACAAATTTAATTAAAAAATGTTCCCATGTAACTCTGTTGTAATCCATGATCCAGGACTCTAACTCCAGCAACCGTGTGTAGCAGTAAAGTACAGCTAATAACTGACACGATTCATCCCTTCCGACAAGTGCCAGACCTGGAATTTCTCACATACGGTGATATCAATCTGTTACTGACATCACCGTGTATGTGAAACTCCGGGTCTTATGCTGACATGAAGTGATCTATGAAGCCTTGTTGAAAAATGGCTACATATGTCTTTTCTTTTTCTCTGTATATTTAATGGAAATAAAGAGGATGTATCAAACCAATACTTTCTACTACATTTTATAGTCCCCTGAGTAACCTTTATTATTTTTAGCATACTTCGACCTGCGAGTCTCTGATTGCTTGTACTATACATAGCAATACCACAGTACTGGTTTGTATATAGCTAAAATCATGATCTCCTATCAATGACGGTCATTGACTGGCTTACATAGCAATCCATCATAACTAGAGTTGATCAAACCCGCCAAAATCCAGGATCGGCGGATCACTACCATATTGAAGAAAATGTCTGGATCCGCTCTGGATTCCGGTGCCCATATAAGTCTATGGGGACCAGAATCTGGAGATTAAAAACGTTTGTGGAAGGGATAAGGGGGTAGGAGCATGCACGGTGTGCTCACCCGAGGCTGTGTCATGGCAGCAAACTCCTTCCGGGTCACGCTTTTCCCTTCCGGAGCCGACAATTCAATATTCCTTGTTTTGTCCGCCCACCGACGCATGTAATTGGTTGCAGTTAGACTCAGAAACACATGCACACTCCTGTCAGAAGTGTGCACGGCTGTGCCGGTGATGTGATGTCAGACTCGTACGACTGAACATGAGCATACATGTACCTAGAAAAACATGCACGCTCCTGTCAGAAGTGTGCTCGGCTATGCTGACTCGTGGGAGTCCCTTGCAAGTGTGTCTCGGCCGTAAAAGAAACTGCATGCAGATTTTTTTTATTATTTAAATAAATAATTTTTTAAAAAATGACGCGCGGCCCCCCGTAATTTTGATACCCAGCCAAGATAGAGTCAGCTGGGGGCTTGTATTCTCAGCCCGCAGCTGCCCAGTATTGCCACAACTATTTGATGTGACAATCCTGGTGCAATACCGGCTCTTCCCGTTGGCCTGGAGCGGTGCAAATCGGGGTAATACAGGGTTAATAGCAGCGTACAGCTGGTTAGTGATATTACAGGCGTCTATGAGATACCGGCATCACACTAACCTGTACATGATAGTAAATAACACAAACACAGAGAAAAATCCTTTATTTGGAATAAATTACAAAACACACACCGTCCTTCACCTCTTTATCAACCCCCAACACCCTGCAGGTCCAGCGTAATCCACACGAGGTCCCACGCCGCTTCAGTTCGGCTACATAACACAGCTAGCGGCCATAGAACACGACCGCTGGCTTTGCAGACAATGACTGAGCCGCGATGACTGCATGGCAGGCAGATACTGTCATAGGCTAGGGGCGCGTCTGCCTGCAACCAATCACAGACGAGAGGACGGCCGGTGGGTAGGGAAAACACGGAAAGCTGTTTGTATACAATGCACAGTACAGGAAGTGAATTCAAAACCCAGAAGCAAAGTGCCACCATGACCATGCCACTGAGTCTCGGTAAATATGAAACGCTGTTTTATTTCTGATTTTCTTTGTTTTTCAATTATTTTTCCAAGTGCTGGATCCGGATCGTGCACCCGGAATCCCAGATCCGGGTCCGGCACCCGGGAATCTTTGCAACCGCGTGGAACCGTTTACATGTTTACAGTCCAGATCCGCTCAGCCCTAATCATAACAGATACAGGGATCTTCAGCAGACCCCCTGCTATCATGTCAACCTGTTGGGGCCCTGCAAATCTATTGTGAAGTTAGTGATAAGTTATTAGAGGAGCATGCCATGTGCTGTTAGTGTCACTATCACAAATTGACAGTGTCATATAACAGATTAACAGCCATGCTGTTAGATTAAGATGATGGCTGAGTAACACAAAAATGTGAACTAAAGGCCCAGTCACACTAAACAACTTACCAGCGATCCCAACAACGATCCAACCTGATAGGGATCGCTGGTAAGTTGCTAGGAGGTTGCTGGTGAGATGTCACACTGCGACGCTCCAGCGATCCCACCAGCAACCTGACCTGGCAGGGATCGCTGGAGCGTGGCTACACGAGTTGCTGGTGAGCTCACCAGCAACCAGTGACCAGCCCCCAGCCAGTAGCGCCGCGTGGAAGCAATGCTGCGCTTGGTAACTAAGGTAAATATCGGGTAACCAACCCGATATTTACCTTGGTTACCAGCGCACACCGCTTAGCGCTGGCTCCCTGCTCTCCTAGCTACAGTACACATGGGGTTTATTACCCAATGTGTACTGCAGCTACATGTGCAGAGAGCAGGGAGCTGCGCACACTGCTTAGCGCTGGCTCCCTGCTCTCCTAGCTACAGTACACATGGGGTTAATTACCCGATGTGTACTGCAGCTACATGTGCAGAGAGCAGGGAACCGCGCACACTGCTTAGTGCTGGCTTCCTGCTCTCCTAGCTACAGTACACATGGGGTTAATTACCCGATGTGTACTCCAGCTACATGTGCACAGAGCAGGAGCCGGCACTGACAGCTGAGAGCAGCGGAGGCTGGTAACGAAGGTAAATATCGGGTAACCAAGGTAAGGGCTTCTTGGTTACCCGATGTTTATTGTGGTTACCAGCCTCCGCAGAAGCCGGCCCCTGCTGCCTGCACATTTAGTTGTTGCTCTGTCGCTGTCACACACAGCGATGTGCGCTTCACAGCGGGAGAGCAACAACTAAAAAATGACCCAGGACATTCAGCAACAACCAACGACCTCACAGCAGGGGCCGGTTTGTTGCTGGATGTCACACACAGCAACATCGCTAGCAACATCGCTGCTACGTCACAAAAGTTGTTCGTTAGCAGCGATGTTGCTAGCGATGTTGTTTAGTGTGACTGGGCCTTTAGTTCCTGAGCCCGTATCAAAGTCTGGGAGTTTGTATGTTTCTTACCAGAGCATCAAATGTTGGAAGGGGTTAAACTCTGAAATCTGTTACATACTTATTGGATTAAGGTATGGCCTCACAATTTATTTAAGACAAATTTTAAAACTATATGAAACATATCCTTATTGGATAATATTTTGAAACTTTGTTACAACAGGGAATTCCAAATGAGGGAATCAAGAAAGGTTAGTGGGAAGTGACTCTCCTACAGGTGAACTTGATTCATGTATCTCATTAGATTAATCCTAGGAAGAAATTGGAAAGACAAGAGAAGGTCTTATCTGGGAGATAAAGAGGAATGGTAAAATCAACAGCCAAGCTCACCTTGTGTTGAGACAATGACAACTACAGAACTTTCAATGTATGTAACATGGCTGCTACAGCACACCTAAAGAGATGATTCAAAATGTAGGAGGAAAGGGAGAAAAACTGCACTACCATGGAAGAATACCAGATCCAGAAGTGGTAGAAATAGGGATTTTGTTTTATTTGTCAACACACTTCTGAGACTCATTCTTCTTCATAAGGACAAAAAAAAAAATCACAAATTTGGGTTTTTTGTCCTGATGAAGGAGAATCAGTTTAATAAAGACATTGACAAATAAAGTCTCTGGATCTGTGTTTCTTCCATGGTAGTGCAATTTTCCTCCCATTTATCCTCCATTTTGAGTCATTACAATAATGCTGCTATTAGAGGGAAAATAAGCAACAGAATGGCTAGAGTAAGGCACCACAAAGCCAAATCAAGAAACAAAAAAATTGCAAATAGGTCAAATGTAGCTTTATTAAGAAAATAAGAAAAAAACATAAATATATTCAGCACAGCAAACGTAAAGGTGGGTTAACCAAGAGGGAAAATTCCAAACTAAGAATGACACTTATCACAGCAATATATAAAGGATATATATCCCAAACAATTCTAATGGTGAATAAGTATGTACAAAATCAGGTATGCATAGTATATGAATTGATTTGAGTTGGAGTGGAAAAGAAAGGACAATTCCCTGGAAGCAGTTCAGAAAGAGCACAAACATTAGCAGCAGCAAAGTTGGAACAGCTAGCTCTCAAACACACCCGACGCATGTTTCATATTATTTATTCTTAATTGTATTTCTTTGACTAAAATACACTTTAATCAATAACTAAAGACACTAATGGGTGGTATAAAATATTGCAGGAAAAATATGTTTACTCTATTAGCAGAGTAGAGCAGGTATGTAAATTTTTTTACAAATATCACTAACCTCCAACTTCAACCTTATAAACATTGATCACTGTATAGTAAAGCCAGAGTTATGTCTAATTAAATATTCTTATTTAAATTTAAATAAGGCTATGGATGCAAAATGATAGATAATCAGAAGGTAGTGTGCTTACATTAGATGGAAAATATATTGCACAATTTCTAGCTATGTTAGTCATCTTCATTATGTGGCTTCTGGAATATAATTCAATATCTTATTATTCTGCTACAGCCCAACATGAACTTTCTGAATTATTAGGGATATACTTGCAACAAGTTTATGTTGTCTTGTCTCTCTGAATTTGTTAAATTTACAACCTCAACCAAATTCAATATTACATTTAAAACAAACTGCCTACATTCCCTGCTCTACTGTTTGCAATTCATTTGCTTATTACTTTTAATGTTTTTTCCATATATCATTCTGTTTGGTAGATTATTGCTTCAAGGACAAACAATAAACCACATGCAAATTTAAATAGATCCATTATGCAAAAGTATACCAAAAAGAAGTGAAGGTTGCATGTGTTTTCTTTGAATTAGATTTAGATTCATACTAACTCATTTATTTGCATATCACAATTATAAAATTTGCTGGGTAAACAAAACAGTGTAACTGAAGCCCTAAGGAAATATTCAATAAAAGAAAAGAAAATGATTTTGTTTGGGAACACTTTATTCCTTTTGTAGTTTTGCAGCAATGGAATGGTACGCATAGCATGTACTTTTCCTTTACGATAGTTTGAAAAGTAAAATAATGTAATTTTAGGATATTTTTACAGTTTAAAAGAAAAAAAACTATTGAATTGTTATTCTTAACATTCATATTACGAGCCTGAAAGTTACCGTATTTTTTTGACTATAAGATGCACTGGACCATAAGACGCACCCTTGTTTTAGAGGAGGAAAATAGGAAAATAGAATTTTAAGCAAAAAATGTGGTCATGACACACTGTAATGGGGCGAGGATCTGCTGCTGACACTGTTATGGGGGTAATGTCCCCAAATTCTCTACTAAGGTACCCCATCCTGGTAATGATCCTCCTGCCTTGTATATGATCCTCCTGCCTTGTATATATATGTCCCTCATCCTGGTATAGCCCCCATGCTGCTATATACTGCCATCCTATTATGTGCTCCCATCCTGCTATATACCCCTTCCTGGTATATGGCTGCATCCTGCTATTTACCCCATCCTGGCATATGACCACATCCTGCTCATAATATACCACATCCTGGTGGATGGCCTGCATCCTGTGGCACACAAAAAAATAAACGTTCATACTTACCTTTCCTCGCTCCACACAGCATTGCTCCTCCTCCTGTTTGTGTCAGCAGCAGCGCCGCTGACCTGCGTGGAGCCAGCCACGATCCCTGCAGCATTGCGATGTCCTCTTGACTGTGCAGGCCCCAGCTGTGTGTGGACACGTAAGCACAACGATGATGTCATCGCTGTGCGCACCGCTAGTCTCCACACACAGCCGCGGCCAGCAGACAGGAGGAGAGTGATGCTGCAGGAATCGTGGCCCGTGAGTATACTGATTCACTGCACCCCGCGCTAATGATGATGCACGGGGAGCAGTGAATACAGCAACACATGATCAGTCCAGGCTGTAGTGTCCAGTGGTGATTATGCGGGCTGGCTGTTTATTATGCGCGCATCCCCTGCCCATCATCCTACCCACGTCTCAGCGCCAGCTTCAGCGCTGAGAGATGATGGGCGGGACGATGGTCGTGCATATTAAATGAGCGGGCCCATGTGGTTATGGCAGGCACTGCTGCAGCCTGCTCGTGCCCCTGATGACCTGAGCCACCGCAGCACCCTCATTCCCCACAGCCATGCCCTACATTCAGACTATAAGATGCCCCCCCCACTTTCCCCCAACGTTTTGGGGAAAAAAAGTGCGTTTTATAGTTCGAAAAATACGGTAACAAATTAGAAGTTAATGATGATGGTATATGCACAAGAATAGTAACTTAATTTGTGACAAAAAAATATTTTTGCATAACAAATTATTTATGTTTTAGATATTTTTTTTATCATGTGGCCGATGATCTGGGGTTGGCTATCAGAATGTTGACAGATAAAAGGTTCTATCCTGTAACAGGACTGGATATCACAAGCCCTCTAAAGGTGAAAAAATATCTAGAAATGTCCAAAAAGTCTAAGCTTGGTGATTTGCTGGGTAAGCATATATGGTTATTTTACATGTGTAGAGGGCAACAAAAAACAACTAACGTGCAAGAACAAGACATTTGTAAATTGCTTATGGTATTATTGCTCTCTTTTTTATATGCCAGGTTGCAATCTTTCAAAAAATAATCTATATTTTCTTAACATCTGTAAGCTTTTAACAATTTCTGTTGATTGTGGCTTAGTCTCTGCCTGAACCTCATAGTGGGGAATCATGCTCTATGGCACTCACTGTGAATTCAGATGTAGCAGACCTGGAAGCGTTGTGGGACCTCGTAGTGTTGATTACATCAGACCTGGGTGTTTTGGGGGTTAATAAATGGTGAAGGAAGGTATTTTAATATTTTTTTTAAATAAAGGATTTTTCTTTGTGTTTGTGTTTATTTCTTTATACTTATAAAATTAGTCGTTTGGGTGGTCTCATAAACACCCCTATTACTAATCTAGGGCTTATTGGCAGCTGTAAGCTGACATTAACCCCTTATTACTCCAATTGCCACTGCGCCAGGGCAATCAGAAAGAGCCGGGTAAAGCGCCCGACTTGTCACATCTAATGGATGTGGCAATTCCGGGTGGCTGCAGGCTGCTATTTTTAGGCTGTGGGGCTCCCAATAAGCACGGGTCTCCCCAGCCTGAGAACATCAGCCACCAGCTGTTGGGCTTTATTTTGGCTGGGAATCAAAATTGGGATTGGACCAGACATTGGTTTTTTAAAACTATTTATTTAAATAATGATGATAATATTAATAATAATAATAATAGCGGTTTCTCTTGTTTTGATACAAAGCCAAGATAAGTGCACAGCTGTGCGCTGCTGCCTGTAGCCATGGGCTTTATCTGTGCTGGTAGCAATACAAGGGGAATAGCACCCCAATTGTTTTATTTATTTATGGGACTAACATGTAATCTCAACCCTATTTTAAAATGTGCAATTTTTATTAATATTCATTAAATGTACCCACAAACAGACACACGAACATATAAATGAGAATAGTTCACGTTATCCTTGTAAATAACTAAGGAGTTTTATATACACACTCACTTTAGGAAAGGAAAGGGAAACTAATATAGCCCTATAAGGGTAGTGTATCCCTACCTGACAACGGAGGGTATGACACCATGAGTTACCGGGCGCCCCCGTTCCACGTCGGCTCTCCCTCTCCCTGACCCTGA
The DNA here is from genome assembly GCF_048569485.1 of Anomaloglossus baeobatrachus. Taxonomy (NCBI): domain Eukaryota; kingdom Metazoa; phylum Chordata; class Amphibia; order Anura; family Aromobatidae; genus Anomaloglossus; species Anomaloglossus baeobatrachus. Next base: position 269,893,006 of record NC_134353.1, on the reverse strand, counting down.
TATAGGGATGGGATGGAAAGCCCTATAGTGGTGCTTGCACAGTACAATATATATGAGTTCCCAAATGGTAACACTCCTCCCTATATTGTTTTTCTTAGATCAAGAAGGTATCAATTTACTGATCTATAACCAGGAATTTTTATTCATGACACTAGCACTGTACAAGACGTATAGACTTCTATTCCTAATAAATTATCTTTATACAAGGTAGTGATCCATAAGAGTTATTTACAACCACATATGTCACAGGGTAGTATACCCCAAAAGTATATTACAGTTACCTAGAGTCATATCACAAGAGGCTCAGATAATTTCCCCATTATACCCCAGGAGCTGAAAGAAAATTGGGATACAAAGACCCCTGCAAATTACTGCAAAATAGAAGAGGTTGCTCCAATCATATTCTATATAATATAATGTAACAGGGAGAAAAACCTTCATAGGTTCATCAGGAGGCTAAGGGGAGACAGCAGCGGGTCCTGTTCAGTAACAATCCATGGCTGTAAGCAGCGTTCACGTGCATGAATGAGGCATTTAAAGCATGGCGCCGGGGGAAGGGGCGGTCACATGAACCAATCAGACAAAAGGGCTTCAGTGTCTGAAGAAACCAAACACTAGATGCCAGTAACACACACTGAGCATGCCCCATAGATCAAAAGACATAGGGCACACAGAGGTCCAGGGGAGTGTCAGTGGTGAACTAAGCATCCAGTCATAACATGATAGGAATGGCCACATGAAAATGTTTAACCATTGAAGCCACATACAAGCGCGATCACATGACAATTCAGCCAGATGGCTTTTATTTATTTATCTCTATTCAAAGGACACAGACAGCGGGTATGATTCCAACCAATCACAGATGCTGTCTCAGAGGGTGGGTGTGTGGTACAACAGCAGCCAAACAGAGACGCCGGTGGAAGGGGAAAGGACGGAATATGCATTAGTGATAATTGTTGGACCTGGAAGTAGCGCTGCAGTCATGGGGACTTGGTATGTATGTACTGCTTTAACTCTTTTTTTATTTTCTTTCTTTTACAGCCCATCAACATCATTTTACAACACATTACATTTGCCTCCCATTGTACTGAATGGGTTCGGCTAAGATCGACGATCAGATCAGCTGGTATCATCGAACAGGTGGGATAGGCGATCCTTAACAGATCCTTGGCAGGTTCGCTTATCTCTATTCAAAAATCACTTAGAACGGGATGGAAACAAAGCACTGGAGAGTTCTGAAGCAAAAAGCAGTAAGTTCGGATCTAAATCCCATTTCACACCTTTGGAGAGATCTTAAAATTGCTGTTGGGAGAAAATACCCTTGAAATATGAGAGTTGGACAAGTTTGCAAAAGATGAGTTATGCAAAATTCCAGCTGAGAGGTGAAAAATGCTAATGGTTATAAGAAATGATTTGTTGCATTATTTCAAAAGGTGTTCCTGGCCCATTTTTGGAGTTTTGTGTAAAATTATGTCTAATTTGCCTTTTTTCCCTTTGTTTTAATGTTGATATATACTGTATATATACAGTGGGTAAAATAGGTATTTGCTGATTTTACACATTTCTCACCTAAAAAGAATGGAGAGGTCTGTAATGTTTTATCATAGGTACACTACAACTGTGACAGAAAAATCCAAAACAGATATCCAGAAAATCCCACTGTATGATTTTTAACACTAGAACTACTGGACTCGTGACACCTATATAGAAATACATGGTGCAAAGTAGTCAAAATGACTACCTCAGTAGTTCTAGTGTTAAATAGTTAATTTGCATTTTATTGCATGAAATAAGTATTTGATCACCTACCAACCAGCAAGAATTCCTTCTCTCACAGACCTGTTATTTTTTCTTTAAGAAGCCCAAATACTCTACACTTTTTACCTCTATTAATTGCATCTGTTTGAACTCGTTACCTGTAAAAAAGACACCTGTCTAGAGATGAGCGAACCGGTCCCGGTTCGGCTCGAGGTCGGTTCGCCGAACGGAGGTCCCGTTCGAGTTCGGTTCGTCGAACGTTCGACGAACCGAACTCGAACTTCATAGGAAACAATGGCAGGCAATCACAAACACATAAAAACACCTAGAAAACACCTTCAAAGGTGTCCAAAAGGTGACAAACAACTCACAACACAACACAATCACATGGGAAAGTGACAAGGACATATACTCATGCGAAAACAAAACAGCTGGACAAGGAAAAAGAGGAGGACACACAGATATAGGCATGGCACGCCCTTCTAAAATCATGTAAAACACTGCAAGGTGACTCCAAGCGTAGTCTCCCTTTTTTTCCAAAAATTGGGCCCCACACACACCCACCCCTTCAGTGGCAGCAGTTGTGCCCCAGTTGTACACTTCACAGCTAGATTTGCATCAAGCACATTCAAAAATACGCCATAATTAACCGTCCCCAGGATGACACCGGGGTAGGTAGCAAAGTCTTTCCTGATCCCAGCTCTGTTCATCTTGGCTTCTTTTAAAAACACAGCAAGCAAGGGTTACTCCAAGCGGAGTCTCCCTTTTTTCCAAAAATTGGGCCCCACACACACCCACCCCTTCAGTGGCAGCAGTTGTGTCTCAGTTGTACAATTCACAGCTAGATTTGCATCAAGCACATTCAAAAATACGCCATTCTTATCCGTCCCCAGGATGACACCGGGGTAGGTAGCAAAGTCTTTCCTGACCCCAGCTCTGTTCATCTTGGCTTCTTTTAAAAACACAGCAAGCAAGGGTTACTCCAAGCGGAGTCTCCCTTTTTTCCAAAAATTGGGCCCCACACACACCTACCCCTTCAGTGGCAGCAGTTGTGCCCCAGTTGTACAATTCCCAGCTAGATTTGCATCAAGCACATTCAAAAATACGGCCTAATTAACCGTCCCCAGGATGACACCAGGGTAGGTAGCAAAGTCTTTCCTGATCCCAGCTCTGTTCATCTTGGCTTCTTTTAAAAACACAGCAAGCAAGGGTTACTCCAAGCGGAGTCTCCCTTTTTTCCAAAAATTGGGCCCCACACACACCCACCCCTTCAGTGGCAGCAGTTGTGCCCCAGTTGTACAATTCACAGCTAGATTTGCATCAAGCACATTCAAAAATACGCCATTCTTATCCGTCCCCAGGATGACACCGGGGTAGGTAGCAAAGTCTTTCCTGACCCCAGCTCTGTTCATCTTGGCTTCTTTTAAAAACACAGCAAGCAAGGGTTACTCCAAGCGGAGTCTCCCTTTTTTCCAAAAATTGGGCCCCACACACACCCACCCCTTCAGTGGCAGCAGTTGTGCCCCAGTTGTACACTTCACAGCTAGATTTGCATCAAGCACATTCAAAAATACGCCATTCTTATCCGTCCCCAGGATGACACCGGGGTAAGTAGCAAAGTCTTTCCTGACCCCAGCTCTGTTCATCTTGGCTTCTTTTAAAAACACAGCAAGCAAGGGTTACTCCAATCGGAGTCTCCCTTTTTTCCAAAAATTGGGCCGCACACACACCCACCCCTTCAGTGGCAGCAGTTGTGCCCCAGTTGTACAATTCACAGCTAGATTTGCATCAAGCACATTCAAAAATACGGCCTAATTAACCGTCCCCAGGATGACACCAGGGTAGGTAGCAAAGTCTTTCCTGATCCCAGCTCTGTTCATCTTGGCTTCTTTTAAAAACACAGCAAGCAAGGGTTACTCCAAGCGGAGTCTCCCTTTTTTCCAAAAATTGGGCCCCACACACACCCACCCCTTCAGTGGCAGCAGTTGTGCCCTAGTTGCAAACAGGATGTTTTGATTTGCATCAAGCACATTCCAAATTCACAAGCATTTACTCTCCCCAGGATGACACAGGGATAGTAAATTCCTTCTGGATCCATGACTTGTTCATTTTGATGAACGTCAGTCTGTCCACATTGTCACTGGACAGACGCGTGCGCTTATCTGTCAGCACAAACCCAGCAGCACTGAAGACACGTTCAGAGACAACGCTGGCAACTGGACACGACAAAATCTCCAAGGCGTAAGTGGATAGCTCTAGCCATTTTCCTAGATTTGAAGCCCAAAAGGAGCAAGGCTCCATTTGCAAAGTCATGGCATCGATGTTCATTTGGAGATACTCCTGTATCATCCTCTCCAGCCGTTGACTATGTGTCAGACTTGTTGTCTCTGGTGGCCTTGCAAAAGAGGGTCTAAAAAAATTATGAAAAGATTCCATAAAATTGCTGTTACCAGCACCAGATACGGTCCTACTGGTACGGGTAGACTGTTGAAGATGACGAGACCGTCCCATGTTTGGCAAGTTACAACTGGGAGAATCACTCCCTGCACCTGCACGGTTGTTTGGTGGAAAAGCCGAGCTAAGATCGAGTAACAGCTTCTGCTGATACTCCTGCATACGTGCGTCCCTTTCTATGGCTGGAATTATGTCACAAAATTTGGACTTGTACCGCGGATCTAATAGTGTGGCAAGCCAGTAGTCATCATCACTTCTAATTTTGACAATACGAGGGTCATGTTGGAGGTAGTGCAACAAGAAGGCACTCATGTGTCTTGCGCAGCCATGTGGACCAAGTCCACGCTGTGTTTGTGGCATAGAGGTGCTAACCGTTCTTTCTTCCTCTGACATCTCCCCCCAACCTCTTTCAACTGAAATTTGACCAAGGTCTCCCTCATCTGCTGAGTCTTCCATGTCCATGGACAGTTCGTCCTCCATTTCTTCATGTTCTCCTGCACCTTCCTCAACATCTCGCCTGCTACCATGCGCCCTTGTTGATCCCTGTCCCCCATGGTCCCATGCCTGCCGCCTTGGTGATGATGAACGTCTGGACCTTGGTGATGTTGTTGTGTCTTGCGCATATGAATCCTCCTGTAGTTCATCCCCTTCCTGTTGTCCCACCCCCTGACTCTGAATAGTGTTTAGCGTGTGCTCCAGCATGTAAATGACTGGAATCGTCATGTTGATAAAGGCATTGTCAGCGCTAAACATATTCGTCGCCATGTCGAAACTGGGCAGAAGAGTGCATAGGTCCTTGATCTGAGACCACTCCATCAGGGTGATCTGACCCACCTCTGCATCTCGTTGGCCCAGGCTATACGTCATGACGTATTGCACCAGGGCTCGGCGGTGCTGCCACAGTCGCTGTAACATGTGGAGAGTTGAATTCCAGCGTGTCGCCACATCGCATTTCAGGCGATGAACCGGCAGGCCGAAAGACTTCTGGAGCGATGCAAGTCGCTCAGCTGCGGCGCTTGAACGGCGGAAGTGAGCAGACAGTTTTCGTGCCCTGTTCAGAAGGCCATCTAGGCCGGGATAGTGTGTTAAAAATTGCTGGACGACAAGGTTCAACACGTGAGCCATACAAGGTACGTGTGTCACCTTGCCCAGGCGAAGGGCCGCACCCAGGTTTGCAGCATTGTCGCACACGGCCTTACCAGGCTGCAGGTTGAGTGGAGACAACCATTTATTAAACTCGGACCGCAGAGCTGACCACAACTCCTCAGCTGTGTGACTCTTATTCCCAAGACATGTCAAGCTAAAGACCGCCTGATGCCGTTGCGCTCTGCTGCCAGCATAGTAATGAGGGGTGCGTGATTCCTTTTGCGCTGTGAGAACGCTGGTGGCCTGACCAGGCAGGCTTGGGGCGGAGGTGGAGGACCCAGATGAGGTGGAGGATGCAGAAGCAGTGGTGGAACTTGGACAGACAGAGGATTGACACACAAGTCGTGGGGACGGCAAGACTTGTGCAGCAGACCCTTCACCATCTATCACCATAGTTACCCAGTGCCCAGTCAGCGACATGTAACGTCCCTGTCCATGCTTACTGGTCCAAGTATCGGTGGTGAAATGCACCCGTTCACACACAGAGTTTCTCAAGGAAGCAGTGATGTTGTGTGCGACATGCTGGAGTAGTGCGGGCACACCTTTCTTAGAGAAGTAGTGGCGACTAGGCATCTGGTACTGGGGCACAGCAACAGACATAAGGTCTCTAAAATCCTGTGTGTCCACTAGGCGGAAAGGCAGCATTTCGGTAGCCAACAGCTTACAGAGGGATAGAGTCAACCTTTTCGCTTTGTCATGGGTCGCAGGAAGTGGCCTTTTATTTGACCACATCTGAGGGACAGAGATCTGGCTGCTGTGTGTAGACGGTGTTGAGTAGGGTGCCCCTGGAAAAATGCAGGTTTGTGAGGAAAGTGCGGGCGGAGACATGATGTTGCCTTCATCCAACGTTGGTGCTATCGATGTCTGAGAGAGCTGTATACACTCACTTGTTTCCCCTTCCAAACCAACTGATGACCTACCAAGCAAACTGCCTGTTGCGGTTACAGTGGTGGAAGTTGTGGGTGGAAAAACAGGTGTGACAGCTGTCCCCACAGTCCTAGAAGATGACGAGCGCGCGGATGCACTGGAAGGGGCAGGCGGTGGATGGTTCGCTCCGCTAGGCCGCATTGCAGCACGGTGAGCTTCCCACCGGGCCATATGATATTTATTCATGTGACGATTCATGGAAGAAGTTGTCAAACTGCTGAGGTTTTGACCTCTACTAAGAGAACCATGACAAATTTTACAGATCACATAATTTGGGCGATCTTTTTCTATGTCAAAAAAGGACCAGGCTAGGCAAGGATTAGAGGCCATGCGACCTGTTGATTCACCCCGAATAATGCTCAGAGGCAGAGTGGTGGCTGAGGATGCAGTTGTAGACGTGCTACCAGTACTCCGACTCTGTCCAGGAAGGCGCAAGGTAACTTCGTCATCAGTTGCATCATCCTCCACCACCTCTGTTGACCTCCTCGAGTGCCTGACATTGGGTTGACAGTAGGTGGGATCTAGAACTTCATCATCAATTGTTGTGTTTGCACTCCCCTCCCCCTCAGACCGAGCCTCTTCTTGCCCTGACCGAATATTTAAGTTGTCATCCCAATCGGGTATCTGCGTCTCATCTTCATCAGTATGTTCCTCATTGTCTATAACCACAGGTGTTACAGTTTGTGACAAAGGGTCAACATTATGCTCAGAAACTTGGTCCTCACGGCCTTAATCAGAGTCACAAAGGTTCTGGGCATCACTGCAGACCATTTCCTGTTCTGTACTCACTGTAACTTGGGAGCAGACCTCTGATTCCCAGGCTATAGTGTGACTGAACAGCTCTGCAGACTCAGCCATCTCAGTTCCACCATACTGTGCAGGGCTGATGGAGACTTCAGAGCTGGGAGAAAGGAAGTTTGATTGGGATGACAACTCAGAGGACTGGTGTTTTTTGGATGCGGTACTTGAAGAGGCTGAGAGGGCACTTGTTGGACCACTTGAGATCCATTCAAGCATTTTCCTTTTTTGGCCATCATCTACCTTTGTTCCTGTTGTTCGTGTCCGTAAAAAAGGGAGCACATCGGATTGTCCACGGTAAGTAGTAGACATCTTACTTTTGCTGGTAGATGCTCTATCTTCAGCAGATGATAATGGAGCTTTGCCACCTTCCCCACGGACAAAACCTTTTTTGCCTTTTCCACCACGCCTCTTCCCCTTTCCACCAGCATCTGTCATTTTGCCACTCATGTTGATTGTGACAAGATTGTGCACTGAAAATGTGGTAGTAAAAATTGAGAGGTGGTGTAGATTGCAGTGGTGGTCTAGCTTTATTAACAGCAGAATAATAAAGAATAAATATCCCTGACAATGCAACTACGGCCCTTAAACTTGCAGCAAAAATTGCTAGTATAATGGCTTAGTTATAATGAGTTGGAGTGTGCAATGCAGGTAGAGGTGCTGCAAATGTCTTTGCACTAGTGGGACTAGACAACAGTCCAATAGCCACGTTCAGGATGCCACTAGGTACACTGAGTGTTTGCTAGTATAATGGCTTAGTTATAATGAGTTGGAGTGTGCAATGCAGGTAGAGGTGCTGCAAATGTCTTTGCACTAGTGGGATTATAACAAAGTCCAATAGCCACGTTTAGGATGCCACTAGGTACACTGAGTGTTTGCTAGTATAATGGCTTAGTTATAATGAGTTGGAGTGTGCAATGCAGGTAGAGGTGCTGCAAATGTCTTTGCACTAGTGGGACTAGACAACAGTCCAATAGCCACGTTCAGGATGCCACTAGGTACACTGAGTGTTTGCTAGTATAATGGCTTAGTTATAATGAGTTGGAGTGTGCAATGCAGGTAGAGGTGCTGCAAATGTCTTTGCACTAGTGGGATTATAACAAAGTCCAATAGCCACGTTCAGGATGCCACTAGGTACACTGAGTGTTTGCTAGTATAATGGCTTAGTTATAATGAGTTGGAGTGTGCAATGCAGGTAGAGGTGCTGCAAATGTCTTTGCACTAGTGGGATTATAACAAAGTCCAATAGCCACGTTTAGGATGCCACTAGGTACACTGAGTGTTTGCTAGTATAATGGCTTAGTTATAATGAGTTGGAGTGTGCAGTGGACAGGAGGGTACAGTGGCAGGATTGTGGGGCTCTGGGTAGAGGAATGGAAGCCTGCCTTTTTATCCCTCCTAATGGGGAAATGCAGCGACGAAATCCCTGACCTTTGCTACACAGACGCTGTCGCTGTTTTCAGGACCTGTCACCTATGGCTCTGACCCTGCCGGTACGAGCCCTTAAAAGGACTGATGGAAAGTGCTATCCCTATGCTGTCCAGCGCTGTGTATGGAGCGCATACAGCTGTATCAGCGATAGGACTCAGGACGCAGCTGCCCAAGTGATGTCTGACACCAAGGACGCAGAAGAGATAATGGCGTCCTGGAGGAAAATGTCCGTTTTTTTGACTTACACTATTACAGCGGAAAGCCAGCTAGGAATTAGCTGTTTTTTTGCTGCTAGAACCGTTCTCGAACGTTTCTAGAACTATCGAGCTTTTGCAAAAAGTTCGAGTTCTAGTTCGATCTAGAACAGGCCCCAAAATCACTCGAGCCTAGAACTGGAGAACCTCGAACCGCGAACCGCGCTCAACTCTACACCTGTCCACACACTCAATCAATCACACTCCAACTTCTCCACCAAGGCCAAGACCAAAGAGCTGTCTAAGGCTACGTGCGCACGTTGCCTTTTATTGTGACCACAAAAATGCAGCATTTTTGTGCATTTTTGGCTGCTGAAAAACGCACAAAAACGCACCTGTGGTAAAAATGCATAAAAACCGCATGCAATCTTGCGCATTTTAACGTGTTTTACCACGTTTTTTGCCGCATTTTTGTTGCTGCATTTTTCTAATGCATTACATGGGGGAAAAATGCTTTCAAAAGCGCAGAAATAATTGACATGTTGCATCTTTATGGTCACCACAAAAACGCACCTAAGATAAAACTGCACTGTGCGGACCACAAAAATGAAAACTCATAGACTTTGCTGGAGAAGCCAAGTCATACAGTTTTAAGACCAAAAACGCACCCGAAAAATGCACAAAAACGCAGCAAAAAAGGCACCGTGTGCACATAGCCTTAGAACACCAGGTGCAAAATTGTAACCTGCAGAAGGCTGGGATGGGCTAACAGACAATAGGCAAGCAGCTTGGTAAGAAAGCAACAATTGTTGGTGCTATTATTAGAAAATAGAAGACACACAAGATGACTGCAAATTTTACTTGGTCTATGCAAGATCTAACCTTGTGAGGTAAGGATGATTCTGAGAACCATCCAGACTCAGCTCAAAACTAAATGGGAGGACCAGGTCAACGACCTGAAGAGAGCTAGGACAACAGACTCAAAGATTACACACTATGTCTTAGATTAAAAACCTGCAGTGCATGCAAGGTCCACCTGCTCACATCAGCACATGTCCAGGCCCATTTTAAGTTCACAAATGACCATTTGAATGATGCTGATGATTCAAGGGAGAAGGTCATATGTTCCAATGATACCAAAATAGAACTTTTTGGTTTCAACTTCACTTACCATTTTTGGTGGAAGAAGAAAGATGAACACAACCCCAAGAACACTGTCCAAACTGTGAAGCATGGGGGGTGGAAACAACATACTGTACTTTGGGGTTACTTTTCTGCAAAGGGGACAGAAAGACTGCACCATACTGAAAGGAAGCATGGATGTGTCATTTATCTCGAAATTTTGGCCAACAACCTCCTTCCCTCAGTAAGAGCATTGAAGATGGGTTGTGGCTGGGACTTTCAGTATGACAATAACCCGAAACACAAGCAGGGCAACTAAGGAGTGGAGTTAACTAAGCTTAATTCTGAAATTGAATCTGATTTCGTTAAATGGGAGGGGGAGTTAAAGGCAACAAAAACTAAGAAGCTCCAGAGAGACTTAATTAACTTTCAGAATAACCAGATATACAGGTGGCAGGGAAAGAAATTGTCCCCACGGTTCCTTAATAGGTCCAGGTCCCAATCTATCTCATCTATGACAGGTGAAGAATCATTAACTTATGTTTCTAAGAGTAATTCAACATTATTTAAATCTTTCAAGAAAGGTACCTTAGACTCTACTAAATCCAATAGAAGAGGATTCTCCAGTAAGAGGAAGATCCCTTCAAGAGACACTCAGGACACAAAAATGGAAACAAGGTCACCTTGAGGTAATAAATCTTTCTTCCCATGTATTATCTGATGCTCAATAGCAAGTATTGAAATTGGGGTTGACTTTCATGCCCAATAACCCATTCGACTATTTCACAGTGGTAGAAAATCTTAATTTGTTTGCCCGTAAATTAAAATTAAAAAAATTACATTTAAAACGGGACATTCAAGGTCACCATTATCTTACCTAGAGCAAGAAGCATTGCAAGCTCTTGAAGATCTCTTAAATGAACAAACCGCTATAGCTACTGCTAAATTTCCTGCGGCGCTATTTCCCAGATCGTATTTCCAGAAGTTGAAATCTTTACTAAATTTGTCTTGAATGACTTCAAAAAGAGTTAGGTTTAAAAATTAAAAAAAAATATCATTTATCTAACATCCAACATACAGCGCTCTATGAATTACCGTGTTTTCTAAAAATAAGCCCTCCCCCAAAAATAAGCCCTAGCAGGGATTTTCAGCATTTTCGAAGCAATGCATAAATATAAGCCCTCCCCCGAAAATAAGCTTAGTCCCGGATCAATAATGAAGTGTCCGTGCAGCTAAAAAAGGTTACAAATACTGCAGTACACTTTATTATAGACAGCGGCACCCGGCAATTACACTCACCCGATGCTGAGCAGCAGGACCTGCAGTGATCACACACCCGCACTCATCAGATCTCTCACACACACACACACACACACACACACACACACAATCAGATCTCACTCACAAACATCGGATCACACACACAATCAGATCACACACACAAACATCGGATCACACGCAAACATCAAATCACACACAAACATCGGATCGCACACAAATTGGATTGCATACACACTCACCTCATCCAGCGACATCGATCTTTTCTCGCTGGCAGAATACTGAGAGGCAGTGCAGTGGAGCGCAACGAACAGGACCTGCGGCGGGACACGTGACTTGCTCTCATCATTCCCTGCGGCCGTAAGCGCTGGATGTGATGTGATGTATGCGATCGGCTGTGTGTGTGCGATCGGCTGTGTTTCAGGGATCTGCTGTGTGTGTCTGGGATCAGCGGTGGCGGTGTGTGTGCCTGCGATCGGCTGTGTTTTTCTGTGATCGGCTGTGTGTGTCTGCATTTGGCTGTGTGTATCTGTGATCGGCTGTGTGTGCCTGTGATCGGCTGTGTGTATCTATGATCGTCTGTGTGTGCCTGCGATCGGCTGTGTGTATCTATGATCGGCTGTGTGTGCCTGCAATCGACTGTGTGTGTCTGCTATCTGCTGTGTGTGTGGGATCTGCTGTGTGTGTCTGCGATCTGCTGTGTGCATCTGTGATTGGCTGTGTGTGTCTGCGATCGGGCTGTGTGTATCTGTGATCGGCTGTGTGTGCCTACGATCGGCTGTGTGTGTCTGCTATCTACTGTGTGTGTGTGTGATCTGCTGTGTGTGTGATCTGCTGTGTGTATCTGTCACGCTCTCCGGGTCCCCTGCTCTGCTCCCCGGCTCACCTGCTACGCTCCCCGGCTTCCCTGCTTCTCTCCCCGGTCTCCAGCCTCCATTGCCTGCGGTCTCCAGGCGGCCCGGTCCCCGCTCCCGGCGCCCGTCGGCTACTCAGCCCCAGCCCGGCTCTCCTGCGTCCTTCTCACCGCTCCCTGCCCTGGCTTCTGGCACCCGGGCCTCGCGCATGCGCATTAGGGCGCGCGCGCGGTCATTGACCCTTTCTTAAAGGGCCAGCGTCCACTGACAGGAAATTGAACACACAGGTACAGGGTATAAAGGGGTTTAGTGTCCAAGTGGGCGGGGCCTGTTCTTCGTGTTTCCTAAGCTAGGAGTCAGGTCTCCTTGTGTCTCTGTGCCATACTTACCTATCTCTCTTCTAGAGCCACTCCTGCCTCGCCATCCGGTCCTGCCGATTCCCGAACGCTGACTATCTGCCATCCCGTCAGTCCGTACCATCTCTGATCCCTGTGGTGACCCGTCCTCTCGCTCCATCGGTTCCGGACTCTGCCTGACAACATCTCGGCCTCCGAACCTGAGCTCCGTCACCCGGACTACCATCAGTGACTCCGTGGTCCCAGGGACTTCTCCATTCCACTCTTGTGCACGGACAGTCCTGCTACCCGTAGTGCCCCGGCTACCGGACCCCTTGCCTTCATCAAGGAGTTCGGCCCAGTGGATCCACCTCCTGGGTCTGCCCGTCCACCTGGCCCTAACAGTATCTGTGATCGGCTGTGTGTGCTTGTGATCAGCTGTGTGTATCTGTGATCGGCTGTGTGTCCCTGCGATCAGCTGTGTGTATTTGTGATTGGCTGTGTGTGTCTGCGATCGGGCTGTGTGTATCTGTGATCGGCTGTGTGTGTCTGCGATCGGGCTGTGTGTGTCTGTTATCTGCTGTGTGTCTGGGTGATCTGCTGTGTGTGTGATATGCTGTGTGTGTTTGCGATCGGGCTGTGTGTGTCAGTGCATCAGCCAGCAGCAGGGGAGAACGGCATACAGCACCGACCGGAGTTCACAGGGAGGACCTGGGAGCCATGCAGACATCCGGGTCTGGTGAGTATGAGTCTCCTGGGAAATGGGGGGGTCTGCTTTTTTGGGGGTAAACCTACCCCCAACCGTGTTTCTCTAATAATAAGACCTCCTCCAAAAATAAGCTCTAGTGCTTTTTTGGGGGGCAAAAAAAATACAAGACAGTGTCTTATGTTTGGAAAAACACAGTAAAAGAGCTACAGGATGTGGTTATTAAAAGTGCAGACAAGGGGTGAAACGTTGTGATCTCGCCAGTAGGGCTTTATGAAAGAGAAGCATTTTGTCAACTTAATCATAAATAAACTTATCTAAAACTAACTCGTAACCCTATATCTTCATTCAATATGGAGTTAGAAGCCATACTCGATAAGGCATTTTTGAATAAGATTATTCCTAAAAAGATTATGGAGGGCCTAATAACTAAATATCCCAAAACACCTACGTTCTTTTTACTGCCTAAGGTTCACAAGGATGCCACCAATCCCCCTGGACGCCCCATTGTCTCGGGGATTGGTAGCGTCTGTGATACTATATGAAAATTTATTCAGTTTTATCTTAAGCCCTTGGCACAAGATCTTCCCTCATTTGTACGGGATACCACTGATGTAATTGTCCAGGATGGAGGGTCTCCACATCGACCACGACAAGTGGTTGATAATGGAAAATGGGGAGTCCCTCTATACTTGCCTTGCACATCATATTGGTATTGAGGCGATGCGTTTTTTTCTTGAGAGCAGCTCCTTGGGCGGCCCTATACGTGAATTAATTATTGAACTTTTTGAATTCATTTTGACTCATAACATGTTTGTTTTCAAGGACCGATTCTACCTGCAGAGGCGCGGTACTGCCATGGACGCAGCATGTGCGTCAGCTTATGCTAACTTATTCCTTGGTAAATGGGAAAGAAGCATCTTTCATAATAACATCTTATTTTCTGAACATGTAATTTGTTGGTATCGATACATAGATGATGTGCTGTTCCTGAGGCAAGGTGCCGAATCTCTGCTGGTTGAATTCATGATAAATCTTAACCAGAATGATTTAAACATCAATTTATCATATAACGCACATCAAAAACATATGGACTTTTTAGATATTCATTTTGAAGTGGGGGCCGATGGCGCAGTGCAGACGGATATTCACAGAAACAGCACTTCTGTGAATTCCCTTTTGCACGCATCATCGGCTCAAACACAATCCACCATTAGGGCCATTCCAACGGGGCAGTTCTTGAGGGCGAGACACGTGTGTTCAACTGACCAGGGTTATAAGACTCAATCTCTGGACCTTATAAAACACTTTAAACAGAAGGGATATAGCAATCAATCCATTAAACATGCTACCTTAGGGTCAAACAGAGAGCAACTCCTTTTTAAATATGCCGCTCCTAAAAAACAAAATCAGATTCATTTCTACCTTTAATTGCCAATGGCAAGCTATTAAAAAATCATTACAGAACCACTGGGAGGTTTTAAGAACCGATGATGTCCTGGGCAGGAGTCTTTCAGATTTCCCCCTGATGTCACCTCGGAAGGGAAGAAATCTGAAAGACATCCTGGTTAATAGTCACTATGTGGCACAACCAACAAATCCATTTGGTGTTGTTAAAACTATATGGAGGGGAGGTTGTTACTCATGCGGAGACTGTTTGGCATGCAGGGATGGAAATATTGTCAGGAGTTTGGAGATTGATTCTGTGGGTAACAGAAAACATAAAATTTTGAAGTACATATCATGCAGCAGTACTTATGTCATCTATTACGCGACAGGCCCTTGTCCAAACGTCTAGATTGGACTCACTTCTAGACAAGTCTGAGTACACACAAGAGAACATGTTCACGATATCATTAACTCCAGACAAACTGACGATATTTCATCTCTTAGAACCCTCCCACGGCACTTTAAAATTTCACATAATTCCAACCCCTCTGAACTTAAGGAGAAGGGCATTGATGCCCTCCACTGTGGTATCAGGGGAGGTGACTTGAAGAAACACCTAACACAATTAGAGTGCCGTTGGATTGTTACCTTAGCAACCACGATTCCCATTGGCTTAAATGAAAAATTAAGTTTCACCCCTTTTTTGTAAACAATAGTTTCCATCATTTGTTTGATTGTTGTAATTTTCTCCCTGTAATGATAGATATTTACTTGATGACTCATTTTTAATTGTTGCTTTGTCTCTGTCTTTTTACATTTTTAGTGATTATTCATCATGAGCAGTTTTTGTCCCCATTGATGTACTGCCTTTGAAATGCCCATCAACACAACCATCACTTGACTATTTAAGGTCGAAATTGACTCCTCTTCATATTGACTAGCGCAATTATTCATCTAAAGTAAAGAGACAATATAAATTTATGCATTACGATTCTATTCTTATATATTTTGTCTTGTGCTTTCATTACTGTATGCTCTGTTTTGTGATAATGTCACTACGGATTTATATAAACATAGTATTTAGGCTTTATATTATTATATTACTTATGGAAATATTATGACAGTTGTCACTCATTATCCATAACCTTACATTTAAACGACTTTTCATTTTTATATATAGCTGTACAGTCCACCCCTATGGGATTTGAGGATGGCTATGATCTTGACTAGTGATGAGCGAGTATAAAAAAGCTCGGGTGCTCGAGGCTCGGGCCGAGCATCCCAAGATACTCGTGTACTCGGCCCGAGCACCGAGCCCAATGTTATCCTATGGGAGACCCGAGTATTTTTGTGAAATGAACCCCGGCAGCATGTAGAAACCCTAAAAATGTCACAAAAGTCTCAGAAGAGTACTCAAATGACATGGCAACAGCATGGGAAAGAACCCTTGAAGCATTTATCACTCAAAAGTCACAGCTGTGAACAATTTTGTCCACGCTTTACGCCATTTTTACGGACTCACCAGAAAACCTTCCAAAATGACACCAAAATGAATTTTCATGGCGGAAATGTTAAGGGCACATACCCAATAGTGAGATAGAGCTAATGTATGTTACTTTTTGAGATTAATACATGAAAGATTTTACGTAAAACATTGTGTGGCACTCCGATGTCCCTGAGAAGAGATGTACATAAAGGCCTATGAGTCTAATGTGCCCATTTTGAGGAAGTGAGTCTTTGTAGTATTTTCCTTTGCCAGGGCAGTCCAAAATTGTGAGGTTCACCAATGCCCCTGCATACAGACGTGCATGAGGGCCTGTAAACCTGAAGTGCCCATTGTAAGGAAGTGGGTCTATTGTAGTATAGCCCTTAGGCAGGGCAGCCAAAAATTGTGAGGCTCCACGTCGTCCCTGGATAGAGACGTGCATGATGGCCTGTAAACCTGAAGTGCCCATTGTAAGGAAGTGGGTCTATTGTAGTATAGCCCTTAGGCAGGGCAGCCAAAAATTGTGAGGCTCCACGTCGTCCCTGGATAGAGACGTGCATGATGGCCTGTAAACCTGAAGTGCCCATTGTAAGGAAGTGGGTCTATTGTAGTAAAGCCCTTAGGCAGGGCAGCCAAAAATTGGGAGGCTCCACGTTGTCCCTGGATAGAGACGTGCATGATGGCCTGTAAACCTGAAGTGCCCATTGTAAGGAAGTGGGTCTATTGTAGTATAGCCCTTTGGCAGGGCAGCCAAAAATTGGGAGGCTCCACGTTGTCCCTGGATAGAGACGTGCATGAGGGCCTGTAAACCTGAAGTGCCCATTGTAAGGAAATGGGTCTATTGTAGTATAGCCCTTAGGCAGGGCAGCCAAAAATTGGGAGGCTCCACGTTGTCCCTGGATAGAGACGTGCATGAGGGCCTGTAAACCTGAAGTGCCTATTGTAAGGAAGTGGGTCTATTGTAGTATAGCCCTTTGGCAGGGCAGCCAAAAATTGGGAGGCTCCACGTTGTCCCTGGATAGAGACCTGTTAGGTTCTTAGTGCCTCCGTGCTTGCATTTAAAAACCGCACGTGTGTGCCTGTTGGTGGCAGCTTTCCGCTGCACTTGTGTGCGTTTTGCAAAAACTTGGATATAACGCACAAGTCTAGTGAATACACATCAGCACAGCATTGCAAAATGCGCAATGGCGTTGTCAACGAACAAGGAAGTGGACGTGATGGTGGTGCAGGCAGAGGCCGAGGTCGTGTGCAAGCTCTAATTTCGCCACAACAAAGGGCCACATCTACTCGCTCGCACATCCTGTCCCAAATTCTTGGGGACCGCAGCAGTACACCGCTCTTGAACCAAGACCAGTGTCAACAGGTTGTTAGTTGGATAGCGGATAATGCTTCCAGTCAGATTGGCACCACCACAAACACTCTGTCTTCCACACGGTCAAGTGTCAGTAGCCGTGATACTGCACCGCACATTTCAGAACCTGATCCTCCTTCCTACCACCAGGCCGAGTACACGTCCACGGACATTACTGATCCCACACTTGGACACTCGGAAGAGCTGTTCGTTCACGTTTCCATTCACACATTCTGGCCTCTCGCCAGCTCCTGTTGAAGTGGGCCATGACGAGATTGTATGTACAGATGCCCAAATATTTGAGCAGCCACGTTCTCACGAAGTTGGCAACGTGTCTCAACAAGGGGTGGACGATGATGAGACACAATTGTCAGGAAGTCAGGAGGAGCAGGGTGCGGAAGAGGAAGACGACGTGGTGGATGATCCAGTAACTGACCCAACCTGGCAGGAGGATATGCAGAGCGAGGACAGCAGTGCACAGGGGGAGGGAGGCGTAGCATCCCAACAGGCAGTAAGAAGCAGGGTGGTGGCCCCAGGCAGACGTCAGGCAACTGTTCCCTGGAACAACACGACACAAGGTGCCTGTACAAATGTTAGGTCTTCCCGAGTCTGGCAGTTTTTTAAGTTGGCTCCAGATGATTCTAAAAAGGCCATTTGCAACACCTGCCGTGCCAGCATCAGCAGGGGTACCAAAACTAGCAGCCTGACCACCACCAGCATGATCAGGCACATGTCAGCCAAGCACCCGACTTTGTGGGATGTACAACAGAGTCGAGGAGCAGTGCTTGCTGATGTCACTGCTACGTCTTCGCTTGGTGTGCATGCGAGCCAATCCCCTGTCCATGCTGCCCGCGAACAAGCCTCCTCCGGCCCTGCACCTGCAGTTGCCCACGCAGAAATAACACCATCATCAAGCACGTCCTTGTCCCAGCGCAGCGTTCAGTTTTCCATTCAGCAAACCTTTGAACGCAGGTGCAAATACACTGCCAACGCCCCACATGCCACAGTTCTAAATGCTAACATTTCGCGACTGCTTGCGCTGGAAATGTTGCCTTTTAGGCTGGTTGAGACAGAAGCATTCCGCGACCTGATGGTGGCAGCTGTCCCACGTTACTCGGTCCCCAGCCGCCACTATTTCTCCCGGTGTGCCGTCCCCGCATTGCATAACCACATGTCACAAAACATCACACGTGCCCTGAACAACGCTGTTTCAGCCAAAGTCCACCTAACCACAGACACGTGGACAAGTGCATGTGGGCAAGGCCGCTACATCTCGTTGACGTCACACTGGGTTAATATTGTGGAAGCTGGGACCCAGTCTGAGCGAGGGACGGAACACGTCCTTCACACACCAAGTTTTGCAGGCCCTACCTCAGTCAGGGTTTCACCCACACTCTACAGCTCCGGAATGTCATGCTCCTCAGCCTCCTCCTCCTCCTGCGCATCCTCATCCACTTTACCCTCCACACCAGTCCCAAGCTGGAAGTGTCGCGGGCGGAGGAGGGGACGCTGCGCTCTCCCACTGCTCGGGTCCGGCTGCCGCTGCTCTTCGGCTGCTGCTGCTCGGTGGCTCGAGCGATGCCCGGATCCCGGGGACTCGAGCGGCGCTCATCGCCTGTGAGTGAAAAGGGGTCGTTTCAGTTTTGGGGATATTGTCCGTGACGCCACCCACGGTTGTGGTGATTGTGTGGACACCACCGCTGCTCTGGACGGGGATCCCGGGAGCCTGTGACAGGGAGCAGATTTGTTGTTATTTCTCCCCTCCGTGGGTAGGGGGGTTGGTTGTCTCGGGGCCCGGTGATGGGGTAGAGATGGATGACAGGCGGGTTGCGGGGCCTGATGAGGTGCAGGGTCGCAGGGGCAGCGCTGTGCCGCACGGCACGGAGGTACTCACTCAGCCCAATGATGATGACACAGTTCACGGTAAAACAAGTGGCTGGATGGACGGGTCCCTCGGACGGCTGCGGTTGTTCCTCCCTGCAGGTTAGTGATGACTGTCTCTCCCTGCACCTAAGTTCAGTGTTGGTAGTGATGGTTTCCCACCGGTAACCCGCTCCCCGACCTGGATATGGGCCGGAGGAGCCCCTTTTGCCCACAGGCGCTGGCCCTGGGAGACGGTTGCCCTTGGCGGTGGCGGTGTCTCCCCTTCACGGTTGGACGGTTGCCTTCTATCGGGACTTGGCTGTTTGGAAACCCTGAGGTCCCCTTCACTAATGGATTTGGCAAATTCACGGCGACACCAAGCCTTGCCGGGATCCGAAAGGCCCCTGCCAATAGTGCTGGCTTCTCTTTGTATACCGGTCCGGTACGGCCGGGTCACCACCCGTCCACGGTCCTTACGGCAGACTCCAATCGGCCTCCACTGCAGACGGTCACCACATCCTGCCAACCTTGCTGTCCTGTCCGGGCCACACACCCGGACCAACTTCAGGCTCTTTGCTGTCACTTTTCTCCTCTCTACTACTTTCCTCCTTCCACTTCCTTAGCTTAACTCTCACTGCCTGTGTTTTCCCTCCTCCTTGGTGGGTGGAGACCAACCGCCTGGCTCCACCCCCTGGTGTGGACAACAGCCCCTGGGGAAGGCAACAAGGATTTTGTGTTTTGACTATGATATGCCTGCAGGGAGTGTGGGGTGTGTAAGTGTTGTGCTCTGTGGCCCCTGGCTTGTCCAGGGCGACACAGAAGCACTGCAGCACTGCCTCGGCAAAGCGGCAACAGGCTGTGCTGAAGCTAATCTGCATAGGTGACAAACCCCACAATGCAGAAGAGGTGTGGACAGCTCTGAAACAGCAGGCAGATCACTGGCTCACACCTCTGAACCTAAAGCCAGGAAAGGTTGTGTGTGACAATGGCCGGAACCTGGTGGCGGCTTTGAGGCGAGGCCAGCTGACACATGTTCCATGCGTGGCCCATGTGCTCAACCTCGTGGTTCAGCGGTTTCTAAAGTCATACCCAGAGCTGTCTGATCTGCTGGTAAACGTTCGCCGCTTGTCTGCACATTTTCGAAAGTCACCTACTGCTTCAGCTGGCCTTGCCGGCTTTCAGCGCCATTTGCATCTTCTGGCTCACAGACTGGTGTGTGATGCCCCCACGCGTTGGAATTCAACTCTGCACATGTTGGTCAGGATATGTGAGCAGAAGAGGGCAGTTGTTGAGTACCTGCATCACCTAAGCCGTCGGGAAATGGGTCAAACTCCACACATAACACCTGAGGAGTGGAGATGGATGTCTGACCTATGTACCATCCTCCAAAACTTTGAGGACTCCACCAAGATGCTGAGCGGCGATGATGACATTATTAGCGTGACCATACCGCTTCTCTGCCTTCTAAAATGGTCTCTGCTCAAAAAACAACCATGATGCATTGCAGGCGGAGCGCGATGAGTTTGAGCAAGAAACAGTAGTGGGTGTGGATGATAACACACAGCCCAGCCTCGTCTCATCACAACGTGCAGTGGAGGACTATGACGAGGAGGAGGATGAAGACATGGAGCAACTCTCTGGCCAAATTGAGGATATGACATGCAGTCATATCCTCGGTTCAGCGTGGCTGGCCAGAGGACAGGGTAGATGATGAGGAGGAGGAGGAGGAGGAGGACAGCATGTTCAGTCATCGTGTTGGTCAGGATACTGAAGTGATGGCTGTTAAGAGTCTGGCACACATGGCTGACTTTATGGTAAGCTGCCTGTCTTGTGACCCTCGCGTTAAGAACATCTTGGCCGACAATCATTACTGGTTGGTAACACTGTTAGACCCACGCTAAAAGGAGAACTTTATGTCTCTTATTCCCGAGGCGGAGAGGTCAGGCAAAATGCAGCAGTTCCAGAAGGCCATAGTCACGGAAGTAGGCAAAGCATTCCTCTCACAAAACGCTAGCGGCATAGGTCAGGAATCAGTGGACAACCAAGGCGTACAGCCGAGAGGGGCACAAGTCCAATCCGCCAGAGGTAGGGGAACAGTCTTTAAGATGTGGGACAGTTTTCTCAGCCCCTCACATACCACAGCCCCTGAGGTGCGGGGTAGTGGCACAAGAAATCCTAAGTTTGCCCAGATGCTCAAGGAGTACCTTGCAGATCAAACAACTGTACTCCGACATTCCTCTGTGCCTTACAATTAATGGGTATCCAAGCTGGACACGTGGCATGAATTGGCTCTCTACGCCTTGGAAGTCCTGGCCTGCCCTGCCGCTAGCGTTTTGTCAGAGCGTGTTTTTAGTGCCGCAGGTGGAATCATTACAGATAAACGCACCCGCCTGTCAACTGTAAATGCTGACAGGCTGCCTCTGATCAAGATGAACAAGGGTTGGATTGGGCCAGACTTCACCACACCACCAGCAAATGAGAGCGGAATTTAAAGTTTGTAACGGGAATTTGCCATGTACCTCCACTCACCCATGGTAACACACTTCTGGACTTTGGCTAATCGCTGGACTGCTCCTCCTTCTCCTCATGCGCCATCATGATGACCGTTACAATAGTTAGGCCGTTGTTTCAGGTATACCCCCAGTGGTAAATTTTTTCGCCCATTCTTTCAGAATGGGCATTACAACGACAGGAGACCCGCTCCTTTGCAATGGGAACAATGTTTTGAGGCCCTCATGCACATCTCTATCCAGGGACAATATGGAGCCTGACGCTGCCACCGACAGGCACACACGTGCGGTTTTTAAATGCAAGCACGGACGCAATAAGAACCTAACAGGTTTTTAGGAGCGACAATTACTGAGAAGTCTGACACTATCAGCCACTGCTGACTGACGTGTATTATTCACTAGACTTGTGCGTTATATAATAGTTTGTGCAAAACGTGCACCTGTACGCTGCCACCGACAGGCACACACGTGCGGTTTTTAAATGCAAGCACGGACGCAATAAGAACCTAACAGGTTTTTAGGAGCGACAATTACTGAGAAGTCTGACACTATCTGGACTGTTTTAGACTGTGTACACCAGCCCCAGATATGATGAAGGCTGGTATACGGTCACCACTAGGAATGGCTATATACCCTGCCTGCCTGCCTGCCTGCCTGTATACTGCTACAATAGTCCTGACAAGGACTCTTCTGGTCACTAGCCTGTATTCCGACCTGGCTATACCCTGCCTGTATATAGCAACAATAGTCCTGAGAAGGACTCTGCTACTGTACTCCGACCTGGCTATTCCCTGCCTGCCTGTATACAACTTATTGTATGTCCTGAGAAGGACTTCTGGTCACACTGTTTGCAGCCCTGCTCCGGAACTAACTATAAAGGGCCGCAAACCTTTCCCTGAAGCAGCAACACTCTCCCTGCACTGACTGTCCGGATGGCTGTGAGCAGAGCACAGCGCGCCTGCCGGTATAAAGGCTCGGTCACGCTGTGCGGGCCGGCCAATCACTGCAATTCCACAACTAACAGGGCTGTCGCATTGCAGTGGTCTGCCAGCAAATCCCTGCATGAGGGCTGGCTCTCAAAAGAGCGCCAACATGCAGGGATGAAGACCACGAGTACAGCACGAGTATCGCGAGATTACTCGGTCCCCGCCGAGTAGCCCGAGTACAGTGATACTCGTGCGAGTACTGAGTAGTAACAAGCATGCTCGCTCATCACTAATCTTGACTAATCAACTAATGATTTGATTATGGATTGTGAATGTTATAGATCATATTTCTTTATGGATACTACTGTATTTTTACATGATATATGCCTTTTGATTCCTTGATTCCATTTTGATATCATTATACCTATAAGATCTGTTTTAACGGTAATGGCTATACATATATTTAATTACGCAACATACCCTATATTTGTGTGACGCCCTGGACTAGCCAGGTAGTCACAGGTAGGCCCTTGCACAACCACCCTTCCCCTAATAAGGTAACAGCAGCCAACCTAAAAAGCCTTGTCACCTCTCTCAGTGTTCAATGGTCACACCAGGGGGTGGACCCTGTGGTTGGCCACACCCACCAAGGAGTCCAGAGGGCCTGAGACAGGAAACAGTCATTGAAGTCAAGGCAGTTGAGTGTAGTCTAGAGTGTGTGGTGGAGTTCAAGTTGAACTGCAGCAGGCCTGAGGCGTCAGGTCTGCAGCGGAAACACTGACCGGTGCCGGGGTCGTAGCCCTGGTACTGTGGCAAGGAGGCAGACGATGGTTGCCGCCTGCAGGAGCCGGGAAGATGGCTGGTGGAACTGTAAGGAACCGGGACAGGTTAGTGGCCCACCGGTACCGAACCGGAGAACCAACTGGAAACCGGAGCACCAGGAGGGGTACTCAGACCCAGAAAAGGGTCCAGAAGCCACTGGACCACGTCAAATTTACTGATTGAGGTCTGGACCTTAGCTCGTTTCCTGTCCCAAGACCCAAAAGACGGCAACAGCCCACTGAGGGGGATAGAAAGCCACCGCACAGGTAGAGAGATCCCACGGGCCAGCGCTTGCGGGCAAACGGGTTTCTCGACACACAGAAAGCCAGGGAGCGGACTACCGTTGCTGAAGCATAGGCAGTCAAGTTCTACAAAAAGAGGTGCAGGAGAAAGGCGGGAATCACAAACCTGGTGGGGGACCAGATGTAGCTGGCTGCGGGCACCGACCACCATCCTTTTTGGTTTACCAGAGACTCTGGTGTATTTGTCAAAGTGAGTACAACAGTGCCCTCGGGCTGTGCTCCGCACCGCACCGCACTAACACGCCCGCACCTCGCAACCACCGGGCCCCGGGACCATCACCCCCTACCCACGGAGGGATCAACACCAGGCTGCGCTGTGCAACACCGTCCCCGGGAGCCTAGTTAATGGCAGCGGTGGTGTCCACACTCACCACAACCCGTGGGTGGCGTCACGAACTTACATCCCTAAACACCACGGCCTCGGCTGTGAACCTCCCCCACCGAAATCCCCTCACGTAGCGCCAGCATCCCTTCAGAGCGCTCGAGCCACCCACCAAACGAGCCCGGATCCGAGCGGCTCGGCTGCGGCCGAGCACTGGACGGTACATTTGCATATTCTTATACATAGCACATGGGGAGTGTGTTTCATGCCGGGATCAGCTGCTCCTCCGGTGTGCGCGTGGGCTCCAGTGGACGCTTCCGGGTTTATACACCTAGCGGCCTCTAAAATTCTGACACGCATGCTCCAGTGATGTCACCAGGAGATTTCTCCCTGAACATGCAGGTGTCTGCTTGAGTGCTGCCGGGTAGTATTCATTGTCCCCGGGTGTCTACTGTGTCGCATGCGCCATATTGACAGAGGAGCATCACCTGGTAACCTATTGATTAATGATGGTGGTAATTTGACACTATATACTGTAAAAGCGGGCTACAGAGACATGGTATGTGTCCACCCCCCTGCTGAAGAAGCTTATGTGACACGCGCGGTCGGGACGGGAGTGGGGAGCTGTATACTTTCCTTTGTGTCGACTGACAGCAACCTAGGTAGTCTATTGCTATGGGTAAGCTATTAGCATACAAGATCTGATCTGCTGTGTAATTATGCACTATACCTGGGATAGCGTTATCCTATCATTATCAGCATATGCTTTCTATATTTAGCTCTGATTTTGAGTTTATCATATGAGATAATGCACATGGTGATAGATTTTTATATTCAATAGACGCTCTCTTATTTTGGAATATATATATATTTAATTAACCCTTTCTTTACACGTTGCCATTCGACACATGGGGATTTTCTCCCTTAAGGGTCCTCTATTAATTATATACTATCATGATGACACATTTTTTTACAATGTCTTTGTATGTTTTGGTACTCAATAAAATGTTTGAATTTTTGGTCTTGTTTGGGATTTGGTTTGTCACAGTTGAAGTGTAAATGTGATAAAAAATTACAGACCTCTCCATTCTTTGTAGGTGAAAAAAATTATTTTCATTACTTTATATACACACAGTATAACACAAAACTGAGTACACCCATCATATATTTGTATTTTATTATCTCTTTCATTGAACAACACTGGATATATGGCATTTTGATACTATGTAAACTGGTCAGTTTATAGCTTGAATAGTGGTGTAAAATTGATGTGCATTTTAAGTAACTCAATATGCAGCCATTATTGTCAAAACCTCTGGCAACAAAAGGGAGTACACCCCTAAGTGAAAATGGCCAAATTGTGCCCAAAATGTTAATATTTTGTCTGGACACCATTATCTACAAGCATTTTCTAAACTCTTTTGGGCATGGAGTTCACCAAAGCTTCATAGAATCTTCTTCCACTCCTCCATGATAGAAGAGACTGTGGAAAAAGAAGCGCAATAGGGTCTTACCCCAATATATACAGGGTGAGGAAATGAGCAATACTACTCATAATTTGATGTTCTTTGCCAGTTTGTCCTGAGGAAGGGAGCTGTGTCTCCTGAAACGCGTAGACCTGTGCATGAAATAAAGCAACATTAATCTTAAGCTTTCATGATCTGTTGGTCATTGGCGCGGCTTTGAAACCCTTCTCTACCACTCTCTGTTGACTCCTCCATGATGACATTACAGAGCTTGTGCATGTTAGAGACCTTCCACTTTCCTCCTTTACTCTGTTTTTTTTAGCAAGGCAATGGTCGTCTTTGAGGTGTTTTTGGGGTCATTATCATGTTGGAATACTGCCCAGCATCCCAGTTTAAAAAGAGAGGGGATACTGCTCTTGTTCACTATGTCAAAGTAAATTTTGCATTTATGGTTATCTCAATAAACCCTGGCTCTATACAGCTAGCAGCACTCATACAGCCCCAAACCATGACACTAGCACTACCATTCTAGACATGCTTGAGTGGAGGCAAGACACACTTATCTTTTTACTACTCACTTGGTTGTCGCCACAAACGTTTGACACTTATAGGAACCATATAAATATATTTTGTTCTCATAAGAAAACAGGGCATGGTTCCAGTAATTCATTTCCTTAGTATGCTTGTCTTCAGCAAACTCTTTGCGAGCTTTCTTGTTCATCATCTTTAGAACAGACTTTCTTATGAGAAAACAGTCATGCAGATCAATTTCATGCAGTGTGTGGTGTATGGTCTGAGCACTGACAGGCTGACCTCTGCATCTGTTCAACCTCTGCGTCAATGCTGGAAGCATGCATACATCTATTTTTAAAATACAAACCCTGGATGTGATACTGAGCACATGCACTCAACTTCCTTGGTCTACCATGGCGAGGCCTGTTCTGAGTGGAATTTGTCTTGTTAACCGCTGTGTGGTCTTGGAAATTGGGCTGCACCTCAGTATCAGGGTGTTGGAAATCTTCTTCTAACCTAGGTCATCTTCATGTAGAGTAAAAGTGATAATACTAAATGTAACATACCTGCTCCCCATTCACCCTGGAGACCTTGTAACACTAAAAAGTCACGTGACATCTGGGAGGGAAAATAGCTTATTAAGCACAATTTGACCAGTTCACATAGGGTGTACTAGGACTTGTAGTGCTGTCCAGACAAAGAGCCTAGGGGTTAATTCCTAGCTTGTTTAGTAGAGATGAGTGAACCTGTTCAAAAAAGGCTCTCCAAAAACTGGTTCGGTACGAGCCTGAGCTTGCTAGTTCAGGCTCAGCAAACACAAGCACTACACTTAAAACTCAGTGTTCGGTTCGGTTTTCCCACAAACACCGAGTTTCCAAAAATACATTTGGAATCTGAAGCAAAGGGCTAGGAGCAAGCACTTCATGCTCACCGATCACTGGGGCGTTTGTCCCACTTCTCCCGCATGTCTGTACACTGCTCTTGTGTCCTCCCCTTCACTTCATGTGCCACTAATCACATATGCATTGCTTTCCCCGCCCATCGGCCGGCCTTGAGTCTGTGATTGGTTGCAGTCAGACACGCCCCCAGTCTGTGTCACAGCATTTGACTGCAACCAATCACACACCTGGTCTGTAAGTTAGTAGTGTCATGGTATAAAAATGTATTAATAAAACAATTGGCGTAGGTTCCCCCCCATATTCTGATACCCAGCACACATAAAGCCCATGGCTACAGGGTGCAGCCCTGTGCTCATCCTGGCTGTGTATCAAAATAAGAAGAACTGCATGCGGCTTTTTTTTTAAACTAAATAAATAATTTAAACAAAACAGCGTTTAGTCCCCCCCAATTTTTATGCCCAGCTATGATAAAGCCTGATAGCTGGGGCTGGTATTCTCAAACTGGGAAGGACTATGGTTATTAGGCCCCCCAGCCTAAAAATTACAATCTGTGGCTGTCCGAGATTGTCGCATCCATTAGATGCGTTAAGCTTGGTGCCTTGCCCGGCTCATCCCAATTGCCCTGATGCGATGGCAATCGGGGTAATTAGGGGTTAATAACAGTGCACAGCTGTCATCAAGCCCAAAATTAGTGATGGGAAGGGATCTTTTATGAGACCACTCATCATTAATTCTATAAGTAGAAGGAAAAACACAAACACAGAGAAAAATCCTTTATTTGGGATCAAGCACAAACCACCCTCTTTCACCACTTTATTAACCCCAAAACACTAGGTTCGATGTAATCCACACAACATCCCATGACTGTCCTGGCTTTGATACAGCCGAGTCTGAAGAGACCGAACATGTCCAATCTCTTCAGGCTTTGGGAAACACTGAGAAGAAGAACCCGGCTGGCAGCAGTGACGTCACTCAGTTCATCAGAGGTCACACCAGGGTTCCCATGGTATAACCTCTGGTGACTCTTTCACACATCCATTTTCACACATACAGGAGACACAGACACATGTGTAGACCAATTAAAATCAATGACCCCCACTTCTATTATAATCAACTCTTTGCCCACGTGGACTTAGAAAAATAATGTTGCTTCCTCGTATCAGCTATGTTAACAGAGGCCTTTGCTGATGTCATGCCCATGTGACCAGAAGAGGCGGCCTTTCTGGTCACATGGGTAAAGATGGTTGACCTTGGGGAGATCAACATCCAACACCGCGGAGACACCATCACGTGTTTCTCAACGCAGTGACACTAGAACAAGGCCCCCCACAGCTGTTTCGGGTATTAGATGTTGATCTCCCCGAGGTCAACCATCTTTACCTATGTAGTCTTCTACTAGGCATTGCTCCCACTAGCCAGATTCCTACTCCACACTGATGAGGGGCAAATACCCCGAAACAGCTGTCTGTGGATGGATACCATGTTTTGGTATAGGCAGTTTCCTTGACTGGAGACTGCCCTTCCCATGGTTGTTCCTTCCCGGTGAAAGACCTGGTTAGTTTCCTGCCAGTGTTAAGAAACATGTGATGGTGTCTCCGTGGCATTCTTGTTTTGCATATTTTCCCAGGTGGCCTTGTTCTAGTGTCACTGGGTTGAGAAACACGTGATAGTGTCTCCGCGGTGTTGGATGTTGATCTCCCCGAGGTCAACCATCTTTACCTATGTAGTCTTCTACTAGGCATTGCTCCCACTAGCCAGATTCCTACTCCACACTGATGAGGGGCAAATACCCCGAAACAGCTGTCTGTGGATGGATACCATGTTTTGGTATAGGCGGTTTCCTTGACTGGACACTGCCCTTCCTGTTTTTGTTCCTTCCCGGTAAAAGACCTGGCTAGTTTCCTGCCAGAGTGGAGAAACATGTGATGGTGTCTCCGCGGCATTCTTGTTTTGCATATTTTCCCAGGGGGCCTTGTTCTAGTGTCACTGTGTCGAGAAACACCTGATGGTGTCTCCGCGCTGTTGGATTTTGATCTCCCCGAGGTCAACCATCTTTACCTATGTAGTATTCTACTAGGCATTGCTCCCACTAGCCAGATTCTTATTCCACAGTGATGAGGGGCAAATACCCCGAAACAGCTGTCTGTGGATGGATACCATGTTTTGGTATAGGCGGTTTCCTTGACTGGAGACTGCCCTTCCTGTGGTTGTTCCTTCCTGGTGAAAGACCTGGCTAGTTTCCTGCCAGCGTTGAGAAACTTGTGATGGTGTCTCCGCGGCATTCTTGTTTTGCATATTTTCCCAGGGTGCCTTGTTCTAGTGTCACTGCGTCGAGAAACACCTGATGGTGTCTCCGCGGTGTTGGATTTTGATCTTCCCGAGGTCAACCATTTTTACCTATGTAGTCTTCTACTAGGCATTGCTCCCACTAGCCAGTTTCCTACTCTACACTGATGAGGGACAAATACCCTAAAACAGTTGTCTGTGGATGGATACCATGTTTTGGTATAGGCGGTTTCATTGACTGGAGACTGCCCTTCCCGTGGTTGTTGCTTCCCCATGAAAGACCTGGCTAGTTTCCTGCCAGTGTTGAGAAACATGTGATGGTGTCTCTGCGGCATTCTTATTCTGGTCATGACGGGCATGACGTCAGATAAGGTCCATTTAGCCATTGGGATTTACATGTTACCATTACAGTAGCAGATGTAGACATGCGGACCCGGAAGCACCAGCATTGAGGTTGAGTACCCAGTAGAGTGTGTGCAGTGACAGGAGATCATTGGAATATCTAATGAACTCGGATGACCTCCTGACGACACCGCCGCGACACCAGTGCTTCCGGGTGTAGCGGGGTTGTTGTCAGGAGGTCATCCAACTTAAGGGTTTAAAAGGCTTGGATAAAGGCTTGGGTTCTGTTAGATAAAGGTGAGCCATGCCACGGGGGTTCGCTCATCTATATTGTTAGTATTATCTTCCTGCTGTGAGCCCTGGAAAAATTTGCAACCTTTTAATCTTTTCAACCTGTGTTTTCCAATGGCAGTTGTAATTACTAGTAATGAGCGAGCATTACCATGCTCGGGTGCTTGGTACTTGTAACGAGCAGTTGGATGCTTTGATTAGACTTAATTACCCATGTATAATGAAAGTAAATGTGGCGCTTCCACAGAAAATTTCCCAGAAAAATGTTACAGTTCTCCACTAACTTCCATTATAGTTGGGTAGCGATGGATGGAATCGCAGATACTCGGAATTGGTGGGTACAACGAGTTAAAAAAAAACCCGGTTTGGGCCTGGGATTGATGCTGGAAATCTAGCCAGATGCTGGTCCCATATAAGTCTATGGGGACAAGAATGCGGCACTTTAAAATGGTGGTAAAATGGATAGGGGGACTGGAGCAGGCGCAATATACTTACTGAGTCTTTGCGTGGCTCTAACACTTCTTCCAGCGCTGCTCATTATCCTTCATACATATTCACTGCTTCCCCCACCCACAAGTGGTCCCCACATCTCTGATTGGTTGCAGTCAGACACACCCCCATCCTGTGTTACAGTATGTCTGACAGAATTAAATCAGAGGCTAAGTAAGTGTGTGTGAATCTATTGCTGTAAATATAAATAAATAAAAAAATTGGCTTAGGGTCCCCCCATATTATGATACCCAGAACAGATAAAGCATACAGCTACACTGCAGTCCCCCAGCCATGCACATTTGTTGCCTGTATATTAAAAGAAGAGGAGCTGCATATGGCTTTTTTTAATTATTTTAATACATTTTCAAAAATAGTGTGCGGTCTCCCCAATTTTGATACTCAGCTGGAAGTTGGTGTTCTCAGGCTGGGAAGACCAATGCTTATTGGGCCCCCCAACCTAACTAAAAGTAGCCTGCAGCCATCCAGGATTGTCGCATCCATTAGATGCGACAATCCTGGAATTTTACTTGGCTCCTTCCGATGGCCCTGATGTGGCAATTGGGGTAATTAGAGTTTAATAACAGCTCACAATGTGCCACTAGATTAGTAATGGAAGGCGTCTTTGATGCCCCCCATTACTAATCTGTAAGTGAAAAGAAATAAACACAAACATCAAAAAACTACCTTATTTGAAACAAAATCCAATAAATGACACTCTCTTTCACCCCTTTATTAATACCTAAAGTAAACAGGTCCAATGTAAACCAAACAAGGTCCCATGACTATTCTAGATCTGTCAGATCTGAAATGACAGAACGCAGCCATAGAACATGACCATCTGCTGTGAGCTTCAGGCAGAGAATGAGCTGCTTGATGAGCGGTGATGTCTCTCAGGTTATTTACAGTCACAGCTGAAGGTTCACATGGTCCTCTATTTATGATTGCATGTAATCTCACCTGACATCACTTAGTTCAATGAGGTTGATATAGAAGGGTTAATAGTTTCTATATTTCTTGATTTTAAATATTTTATTGTTCGATTAGTATATCTGGTGAAGGTTCATAACCATTATGGAACCTTCGGAATACGAAACAAGCACAAGGATTATTATTGTCTGCTAAATGTTTTTCTTATCTCATATGCATGACTCTACATTGTTGTTTTTCTCAAACTTAAAGGTCATATGATCAACTTGTAAATTTCCAGCTAGAAGCCTTTTTTTTGCAATATCACATTGATCTGTAAATGGTATAAATAATCTGTACCTTGGCTAAATAAACAGAAAACTGATCATGCTCACATGAATGCAGGTCTTTTCTCCGAGCGCTCGATCTTGATTAGGCCTGAAGAGGCCTAATTCAAAGGACCTCACTGGTGATCCCATAAGCTGACTTTTGAAACAGAACAGCTACAACAAGGTCATCTGAGGTCAGGTTATCTGTGATCACAGGTGGAGGACAATGGGAACCACCAGTTGTGACCGCAAATAACCTAAGTGGCGTCACAGCTAAGGCTGGGTTCACACATAGCGACAGCGACAAACGATGTCGCTGTTACGTCACCATTTTCTGTGACGTAACAGCGACCTTGTAAGTCGCTGTTATGATCGCTGCTTAGCTGTCAAACACAGCGACGCAGCAGCGATCATAACGTCGCTACATGTGCAGAGAGCAAGGAGTCGCGCACACTGCTTAGCACTGGCTCCTTGCTCTCCTAGCTACAGTACACATCGGGTTAATTAACCCGATGTGTACTGCAGCTACATGTGCAGAGAGCAGGGAGTCGCGCACACTGCTTAGCGCTGGCTCCTTGCTCTCCTAGCTACAGTACACATCGGGTTAACTAACCCGATGTGTACTGCAGCTACATGTGCAGAGATCAGGAGCCGGCACTGGCAGCGAGAGCGGCGGAGGCTGGTAACGAAGGTAAATATCGGGTAACCAGGGAAAGGGCTTCCCTTGGTTACTCGATGTTTATCTTGGTTACACCTTACCGCAGCTGCCAGATGCCGGCTCCTGCTCCCTGCTCGCTTCATTTCGTCTCTCTCTCGCTGTCACACACAGCGATGTGTGCGTCACAGCGGGAGAGCGCCTTTGAAGAAAACAAACCAGGGCTGTGTGTAACGAGCAGCGATCTCACAGCAGGGGCCAGATCACTGCTCAGTCTCACACACAGCGAGATCGCTAATGAGGTCACTGTTGCGTCACCAAAACCGTGACGTAGCAGCGATTTCGGTAGCGATCTCGCTATGTGTGAAGCACCCCTAAGGGAACAGGGATTATCACATCTAATACTAGGAGGCTGCAGACTGCTATTTTTAGACTAAAGGGGGCCCAATAATCATGGGTCTAGTCAGCCTGAGAATCCCCAGCTGTTAGGCTTTATCATGGCTAGGTATCAAATTTGAGGCAGGGGGCATGCTGTTTTTTTTAATGATTTATTTAAATAATAAAAAAAAACACATTCAAATGAATAAGTGAATGGCTGGGGGCTGCAATCTGTAGCCGTATGCTTTATCTGTGCTGTGCATAACAATATGGGGGGACCCTAAGCCAATTTTTTTTAAAAATGTACTTATTGTTACACTACCATATGGACCCACAGTCAGCACCTCTAATTAAAAGCACTCAGATACCCTGTCAGACAGGCTGGGGGCTAGTCGGACTGCAACCAATCAGAGATGTGGGGACTGCCCATGGGTGGGGGAATCAGTGAATATCTATGAAGCTAATCAGTGGCCCCGGAAGTAGACTGAGCGGCCCCAGAAGCAGTTACAGCCATGCCGGAGATTCAGTAAGTATAGTGCACCTTCTTTATTCTTATTTGCTTTATTTTTACTTTACTGTTTTATTACCAGAGTAGCCGCACCCAGATCATTACCAATCATTCCCCAAGAACTTCAGGACCTGGCACGGTGCTCGGGTAGTTTTGAACCCTTGAGAATCCAGACTTTTACAGTCTGCGTCCGCCCATCACTATACTTGGGTACTCGAGTTGCGCCTATCCGAGCATCTAAATGCTCGTTATGAATATCCAGCTCCCGAGCATGGTGGTGCTAGCTCATCACTAGTAAGTACTAATTTATCTTGTCCACAACTCTGTGCTCTGATCGATTAGTTCTAGGGGTTATTCCATTTCAGACCTTGGCCCATTAACTGGTTTTTCTTCTGACTGACAATATTGTCCCTTCTTTGTAACTCCTGATTTTGACCCAAATATCTGACTTTCCTACCAACTTGTTTCATCAGCTACTCAAAGGACTCAACTTAGGGCCATGTTGTAAGTCCACATCTCAGCACAAGGGTTAAAGGGTAAAGACCAATGGCGACTCTGGACATGAAAGTTGGAGAGCTAACATAAAGCCTGTCTGTGAAAACTGTATTTACAGCTGGCAACCACAGACAGATCCTCTTTGAACACTTATAATTCCAAATAAAATCTCTTTTTAAAAATAATTTGTCATCAACAAGTTGAAATGAAACTTCCTCAGCTCACCACAATATCTAGCACCACCATCTGATACAGTCTGTGTTAGCAGGAGGAAGCATTTCAACAACATGATGGAAGAGTATATGTCCACATGTCTCCATGTTCTGAGTGCCCCATTTAGCTACTGGGTCTCCCTTTACATCTTGGAGGTGATTGTCTGCCCTGTGGCAAGTGTACTGTTGGATCATGTGTTCATTCTAATTGCCATTACCAAATGCCATACCAAATGGCTGCAATGACACAAAGAGTGAAAAATTTAAAGGGGTCTGAATTCTTCCCTGTATATTACTGAACAGACTACAGAGTAAATGAGTGACTCTCTGCCAACCCTGACTCCTGGACAGTCCAGCCTAGCTTGCAACTTGCATATTGTCTGCAACGTTTAGATAATATGCATGCTCTTAAGCTACACTAGGT
Source organism: Anomaloglossus baeobatrachus (assembly GCF_048569485.1). Classification (NCBI taxonomy): domain Eukaryota; kingdom Metazoa; phylum Chordata; class Amphibia; order Anura; family Aromobatidae; genus Anomaloglossus; species Anomaloglossus baeobatrachus. The sequence continues at coordinate 269,858,836 of NC_134353.1, read as the reverse complement.
TGTGCTGAAGGAACATTTTTTGAAGCACATGTTGGTAATCGACATGAATTTAAACTTATCAATTGTGATTGAGTCAATGAATAAAGGTTCCCCAGTGTGGCAAAATAAGAGCATTTCTATAAATAAAAATACTATGACAATTATTATTATTATTATTATTATTATTATTTTTTAATGTAATATTGAAAAATTGGACTATAGTTATCTTAACCATTAAAAAGGTTAAAGTTAAATTAGTGGACAACCCCAGCCTAATCAATTAACAGTGCATACACCCCTTCTGCAGCGGTGCTGTTCTAGTGATGTTGGCATTGCTTTTCCTGGAGGAGACATGACCTTGTTGAATCACTTATTGGCTGCAGCTCATCAAAATTCCAACATTATAGACATCTACTGTGATGATATATTGAAGGCTGCAACTAACGAGCAGCTGACATGTAACCCATCTACCACAGCAGCGCAAATCGCTGGATTCACACTGCTGTAGTAGGTAGGTAAGCATTGATCCTATTTTAGATTAGGTCTTGAATTGATGAAACTGGGTCATCTGGTTGTGAAAAGCTCCTTAGGCTAACAGTGACACCCTACAATTTTGTCTATGGAATAATATTCATTTTCTTCCAATATATCTTTTGAAAATATATTTTAAAAACTTTGTTGTTTTTTTAAATAAATAGATAACTATGTGAAGCACCAAATTGATGAGTAAACTCTTTCTAGAAAAAAAATGTAATAGCATTACAAGCTAGTGTAAAGATATGGATACATCCTAGAAGATTTTAGTGATATCAATCACAGTCCAGTGGTTTCTTTTGGTGTTATAATACACAGTATTGCATATAACAGGGAGGGTCTTTTTTCAGCCATATATTTTGATGCAGAGAAAAACAATTCTAAAGTGACCTTTAGAAAAAAGCTATATGCAGAACATAAAGTGCTTTGTCCACCTGCATGACTACATGCTGTGCGAAGTGATGAGTATGAGTAATAAATATAGTAATGTCAATTTGATGTCACAACTAAACTGTCACTGTGATACATAATGGATCATATTGTGAGATTTTCATGTAGGTCACTTAGCAGAGCACTCATTCGACAGTTACTTATCTCTGTGGGAGTTGTGTGAAAGTAAAACTGGAGAATATCGAAAGGAAAATACAAACATGTTCTAAGATAGTGGCATATTTATGTAATTGTTTAACATGACAAAAATATATAGTTAAATATATACAGTATCAACTAGCAATGTATCTCTAGAATAACAAAGTCTGTCAGTATCCATTTTTAGGCACAGTAAAAAAACAAGAAACATTTTTTTAATACATCTTTTGTAAAAAAAAAATCACCCATATGAATAACTTTGTCTTGTATTCCAAGTGAAGGTCAAAGAGTGAAAAAATAATAGCGAAAAATGTTATAAAGTAAAAAATATATATTAACACTAGCTGAAATAAGTTTACTCATGTACATAGAAAAAAATAGTAAGTGTGTGCCGAAAATTAAATCAAATGCAAGAAGCATTCCCCATGAAGGTAGAAAGTTAAAATGTATTGTTTATTAAATAGCTAAAATACATATATCAATATTTAATTATAATATATATATACACATATTGTAGGGAAAGCGGGAGCACAATAAACAGGTATCTAGAGATTGTGGTATACTGTATATTAATAATGTTAAATTGTAACGGCGAAGAATAAATTGTAATAATAATTGTAGGTCCTATGAATAGTTGATAAAGAAACATGATTATAGTATAAAACATTCATATACAGAAAAGTGCAGATGCATAATTATTGCTATGTTTAGATACTAATCAATGAATACTCCAGAGAAAAAGGTATATAAATCACGCCCATTGCAATGCAAACATATTAAATAGTTACTCCAAATCAATCACCAAATACCTGGGCACGTTAAACAAATGCTTCCTCAGAGGCTACATGTCAGTGTGCCATATGTCCTCCACTTATAAACCCTCTCAACCAATAGAATGTTATTGCAGCACCATATAATGTTACCTTATTTTCAATGAATTTCCATCCCTGTGTTAAGGGGGGCATAATTTAGGGTGATGCAATCCAAGTTATGCATCCATGTCTTAAACCCGTCTGCATTCCAAATCATGAGTCATTTGTCAGGCATGCATGCTATGCTATTCGTCCACACAGACCAGAAACGTTCACGGATCTAGGTAGAAATATATGAATCACTTTATTACGGAAGTTCAGATACATTTAAGAAATCAGTTGGATAGGAGCAACAAATACGTAACAGTTCTCTTATTGGGTAAATTGTAAAAAGAGCTTATTCTGAGATATATGTGTATTTGTGTTTTAGCATTTTATATTAAGCTAAGTCAGCATAAATCACTTATGACTAGAAAGTCCTCTATCTGAGTACAGCTCAAACGCCATTTTGAGTCCTGTTTTTGGATATCTTCATATGGTCAGTATTCAGAATTATAAGGCTATGTGCGCACGTGTGCGTAATTCATGCAGTTACGCTGCCCTTTGTAGCGCAGCGTAACTGTATGCATCCTGCGTCCCCTGCACAATCTATGGAGATTGTGCAGGGGCCGTGCGCACATGGCGTCTTAGAGCGCAGCGCTTCGGCTGCTGCCTGAAGCGCGCGTTCTAAGAAGTGACATGTCACTTCTTCCGTGCGCTTTGCCGGCAGCCCCTGCTCTGTCTATGGCAGGAGCTGCAGGCAGAGCGCACGTTCTCTGCTGGCACCATGCGCTTCAGAATGGAGCTTTTCAGCTGCGCTCTGAAGTGCACCTTTTAGGTGCGGTGCAGAGCGCACACGTGCGCACATAGCCTAACAGTCCATAACCATGTCCATAACATCTGGATACATGGTTTTTGGAAGTATTTTAAGAATAATGTTTATGAGAGATAATCAAATGGCAAATCCATGGCCTGGAAGTAGTCGGTTTCATTCCACCTTGGAGTGCATAGTGAAGAATACCGAACGGCGCTTGAGCCCCATATGTGGAAGAATTTTTGGATTAGTCTTTACAGGACCATGGCATGTTTACAAACCAAAAGTAAGTGGTTGCATTCCGCCTTGGTGTGCATAGTAAAACACCTCGATCTGATGTGTCAGTTGTGTGTAAAGTAAAATTGTGTTCCAACCTGGAGCACATATGTATGCGAACCATTGTGTAAAACAACCACAGGGAAGAAAAGTAACGTTTTCTTTTTGAAAATGTATAAAAATAAAAAAACCATTAGTTGTAATATGCAGCTCTGAGGCATTAAACCAAAACATATCTGCTAAAAAAATACATTAAATATAATTTTCACTATGGAAAACACATGTGACTGCACACCACAAATGCACCGGTCAGGTGTCCATCCCACTGAACCGGTTAGTTTATGTAAACAGAAATACACGTTGAAATAATTAATGTTAGTTCATTCACTAATTTGTTCAAATATTACAATTATGATATATTGCTAACTGACTATAAATATTCCTATAACACTTATGGGCTGACCCCAATGAATGTCTCCTCCCCATAATCCTATAGAATGTAAGCCCGCAAGGGTAGGGCCCTCTTCCCTCTGTACTAGTCTGTCTACTGTAACTTGTATACGTATTTTGTATGTAACCCCCTTCTCATGTACAGCACCATGGAATTAATGGTGCTCTATAAATAAATAATAATAATAATAATAATAATGAATGTGAGTAATGTGAAAAAAGGTACACACAGAAAAATATACCCTCTCTTCACACTACATACCTTCTTTCCTTCTTTTAATATGAATATAAAGTATGAAACACTGAAGAGGTCTGTACTGAAAGTGAGTATAAATTAAATATAGATAGGTGCAAATTTAAGGTAAGTAAAATAAAAAAATAAAACACACGACAGACTATGTTGCTGATACGTACAAGAATGACCATTCGGTACGTTATCCATAAACAAAAAACAATACTTAGCAAATTTTCCTCAAAGGTACATATGATAGTTATATCAAAAGTATGATAATCACACTAGCTGAAATAAGATGCACCAATTCATTGAGAGATGTGCACATTTTAATGACTTTGGTACATTTTTCATGTGGCCTCCTCGCCTGCTAGAAAAGTTACTCCAGCCAGGGTGTGGTGTATAATTTTAGCATAACTTACACCTCTTTTGTGGCATATATCAATTATGATGAATTTTCCCGAGCTCAGCACACTTTGGCATACCATACTGTAGCCTGCAAGGGCTTGCTTAAAAACTCTGAAACTCAGAATTTTGGGGGCAATTCTGGTGAAAAACCCTTAAAAAATTGGCATATTAGAAGTTATTTCTTAAAACTCATCATACTCCAGCACTAGGGCCCTGGTGGTCCTGCCAGTTTTTGTTATAGATATGCAGACTTGCTGATATGACATGCTAACGCTGCATCCAACCGATTGCCTTTAGATAAGAGGTCAGTATTTGGCTGTAGTATTATATAGTACAGGGAGTAAACTCTTTCAGTACTCTAAATGTCTGATTTTTATTAAATTTGTATATTATCTTAAAATGCACTTTATTATTATTGTCAATTTAACTATAATCTATCTAACTTATCTACCCCCACAAAGCAGTACCTATCAAAAAGCAATGCACATAAACCCAAAGATCTTAGTATACTATGATAACGCAAGTCTGCAAGGGTAAAATAGTTTGAAAAGTAAGAGGTGATTTTTATATATTTTTGATTGTTGAACTCATTAAAACATACAGAATATAAAACAATTAATCAAATATATTTGTTTCACAAACACTGACTCCATAGGATTTTTCTTGCACTAGACTTTGACCCTTTTTATGTGACCTTTGGCAGATGATTTTGGTGTAATTAGATAAATTAGAAATTAATAAAATACCTGGCCCTTAACCCCTTCATGACCGAGGACACACCGGCACATTCTAAATCATGAAGGGTTGATCACCACCGTCTGCTGCAGTGAGTCTGTGGCGATCCCCCACATGTCAACTGAATTGAACAGCTGACATGTGTGCCACACAAGCGCAGGTGGGTCCACAATCTACCCTTGCCTGTTAACTCCTTAAATCGCACTGTATACTGCTGTATATGCCTTCTAGTTATGTCTAGAGATGAGCGAACCGGTCCCGGTTCGGCTCGAGGTCGGCTCGCCGAACGGGGGTCCCGTTCGAGTTCGGCTCGTCGAACGTTCGACGAACCGAACTCGAACTGCATAGGAAACAATGGCAGGCAATCACAAACACATAAAAACACCTAGAAAACACCCTCAAAGGTGTCCAAAAGGTCACAAACAACTCACAACACATGGGAAAGTGACAAGGACATATACTCATGTGAAAACAAAAGAGCTGGACAAGGAAAAAGAGGAGGAGACACAGATATATGAGTATATGCAAGGAAACATCGATTCCATTATTGTGCAACTTGAGCCCTGCTCATTTTAGGCTTCCAATCTTGATAAATTGCCTGAGCTCGCCACGTACGCCTTGGGGATCTTGTCGTGTCCTGCAGCCAGCGTTCTCTCGGAACCTGTCTTCAGTGCTGCTGGGGGTCTGCTGGCAGATAAGCACACATGTCTGTCCACTGACAATGTGGACATGGCTCTCAGAGGACTTTTCTTCCCCTGGGTCAGCCAGGGGACGGGAAAGGCACGCGTATTTTTGAGAGTGCTTCATGCAAAGCATCTTTTTCTTTTTCAAAAGGGGGCTCAACCGATGCCAGTCAAGTGGGGTGTGTGTGGCCCAGTTAGTGGAAACGAGGGAGACTGTGGTTGGAGTCCCCTCGCTGTGTTTCTAAAAGAACCAAGATGAACAAGTCATGGCTCTGAGGACTTTTCTTCCCCTGAGTCAGCCAGGGGACGGGAAAGGCAAGCGTATTTTTAAGAGTGCTTGATGCAAAGCATCTTTTTCTTTTTCAAAAGGGGGCTCAACCGATGCCAGTCAAGTGGGGTGTGTGTGGCCCAGTTATTGGCAACGAGGGAGACTGTGGTTGGAGTCCCCTCGCTGTGTCTCTAAAAGAACCAAGATGAACAAGTCATGGCTCTCAGATGACTTTTCTTCCCCTGGGTCAGCCAGGGGACGGGAAAGGCAAGCGTATTTTTGAGAGTGCTTCATGCAAAGCATCTTTTTCATTTTGAAAAGGGGCATCAACTGATGTCAGTCAAGTGGGGTGTGTGTGGCCCAATTAGTGGCAACGAGGGAGACTGTGGTTGGAGTCCCCTCGCTGTGTTTCTAAAAGAACCAAAATGAACAAATCATGGCTCTCAGATGACTTTTCTTCCCCTGGGTCAGCCAGGGGACGGGAAAGGCACGCGTATTTTTGAGAGTGCTTCATGCAAAGCATCTTTTTCTTTTTCAAAAGGGGGCTCAACCGATGCCAGTCAAGTGGGGTGTGTGTGGCCCAGTTAGTGGAAACGAGGGAGACTGTGGTTGGAGTCCCCTCGCTGTGTCTCTAAAAGAACCAAGATGAACAAGTCATGGCTCTGAAGACTTTTCTTCCCCTGAGTCAGCCAGGGGACGGGAAAGGCACGCGTATTTTTGAGAGTGCTTCATGCAAAGCATCTTTTTCTTTTTCAAAAGGGGGCTCAACCGATGCCAGTCAAGTGGGGTGTGTGTGGCCCAGTTAGTGGAAACGAGGGAGACTGTGGTTGGAGTCCCCTCGCTGTGTCTCTAAAATAACCAAGATGAACAAGTCATGGCTCTGAGGACTTTTCTTCCCCTGGGTCAGCCAGGGGACGGGAAAGGCACGCGTATTTTTGAGAGTGCTTCATGCAAAGCATCTTTTTCTTTTTCAAAAGGGGGCTCAACCGATGCCAGTCAAGTGGGGTGTGTGTGGCCCAGTTAGTGGCAACGAGGGAGACTGTGGTTGGAGTCCCCTCGCTGTGTCTCTAAAAGAACCAAGATGAACAAGTCATGGCTCTCAGATGACTTTTCTTCCCCTGGGTCAGCCAGGGGATGGGAAAGGCAAGCGTATTTTTGAGAGTGCTTCATGCAAAGCATCTTTTTCATTTTGAAAAGGGGCATCAACTGATGTCAGTCAAGTGGGGTGTGTGTGGCCCAATTAGTGGCAACGAGGGAGACTGTGGTTGGAGTCCCCTCGCTGTGTTTCTAAAAGAACCAAAATGAACAAATCATGGCTCTCAGATGACTTTTCTTCCCCTGGGTCAGCCAGGGGACGGGAAAGGCACGCGTATTTTTGAGAGTGCTTCATGCAAAGCATCTTTTTCTTTTTCAAAAGGGGGCTCAACCGATGCCAGTCAAGTGGGGTGTGTGTGGCCCAGTTAGTGGAAACGAGGGAGACTGTGGTTGGAGTCCCCTCGCTGTGTCTCTAAAAGAACCAAGATGAACAAGTCATGGCTCTGAGGACTTTTCTTCCCCTGAGTCAGCCAGGGGACGGGAAAGGCACGCGTATTTTTGAGAGTGCTTCATGCAAAGCATCTTTTTCTTTTTCAAAAGGGGGCTCAACCGATGCCAGTCAAGTGGGGTGTGTGTGGCCCAGTTAGTGGAAACGAAGGAGACTGTGGTTGGAGTCCCCTCGCTGTGTCTCTAAAATAACCAAGATGAACAAGTCATGGCTCTGAGGACTTTTCTTCCCCTGGGTCAGCCAGGGGACGGGAAAGGCACGCGTATTTTTGAGAGTGCTTCATGCAAAGCATCTTTTTCTTTTTCAAAAGGGGGCTCAACCGATGCCAGTCAAGTGGGGTGTGTGTGGCCCAGTTAGTGGAAACGAGGGAGACTGTGGTTGGAGTCCCCTCGCTGTGTCTCTAAAATAACCAAGATGAACAAGTCATGGCTCTGAGGACTTTTCTTCCCCTGGGTCAGCCAGGGGACGGGAAAGGCAAGCGTATTTTTGAGAGTGCTTCATGCAAAGCATCTTTTTCATTTTGAAAAGGGGCATCAACTGATGTCAGTCAAGTGGGGTGTGTGTGGCCCAATTAGTGGCAACGAGGGAGACTGTGGTTGGAGTCCCCTCGCTGTGTTTCTAAAAGAACCAAAATGAACAAATCATGGCTCTCAGATGACTTTTCTTCCCCTAGGTCAGCAAGGGGACGGGAAAGGCACGCGTATTTTTGAGAGTGCTTCATGCAAAGCATCTTTTTTCTTTTTCAAAAGGGGACTCAACCGATGCCAGTCAAGTGGGGTGTGTGTGGCCCAGTTAGTGGAAACGAGGGAGACTGTGGTTGGAGTCCCCTCGCTGTGTCTCTAAAAGAACCAAGATGAACAAGTCATGGCTCTGAGGACTTTTCTTCCCCTGAGTCAGCCAGGGGACGGGAAAGGCACGCGTATTTTTGAGAGTGCTTCATGCAAAGCATCTTTTTCTTTTTCAAAAGGGGGCTCAACCGATGCCAGTCAAGTGGGGTGTGTGTGGCCCAGTTAGTGGAAACGAGGGAGACTGTGGTTGGAGTCCCCTCGCTGTGTCTCTAAAATAACCAAGATGAACAAGTCATGGCTCTCAGAGGACTTTTCTTCCCCTGGGTCAGCCAGGGGACGGGAAAGGCACGCGTATTTTTGAGAGTGCTTCATGCAAAGCATCTTTTTCTTTTTCAAAAGGGGGCTCAACCGATGCCAGTCAAGTGGGGTGTGTGTGGCCCAGTTAGTGGAAACGAGGGAGACTGTGGTTGGAGTCCCCTCGCTGTGTCTCTAAAATAACCAAGATGAACAAGTCATGGCTCTGAGGACTTTTCTTCCCCTGGGTCAGCCAGGGGACGGGAAAGGCACGCGTATTTTTGAGAGTGCTTCATGCAAAGCATCTTTTTCATTTTGAAAAGGGGCATCAACTGATGTCAGTCAAGTGGGGTGTGTGTGGCATAATTAGTGGCAACGAGGGAGACTGTGGTTGGAGTCCCCTCGCTGTGTTTCTAAAAGAACCAAAATGAACAAATCATGGCTCTCAGATGACTTTTCTTCCCCTGGGTCAGCCAGGGGACGGGAAAGGCACGCGTATTTTTGAGAGTGCTTCATGCAAAGCATCTTTTTCTTTTTCAAAAGGGGGCTCAACCGATGCCAGTCAAGTGGGGTGTGTGTGGCCCAGTTAGTGGAAACGAGGGAGACTGTGGTTGGAGTCCCCTCGCTGTGTCTCTAAAAGAACCAAGATGAACAAGTCATGGCTCTGAAGACTTTTCTTCCCCTGAGTCAGCCAGGGGACTGGAAAGGCACGCGTATTTTTGAGAGTGCTTCATGCAAAGCATCTTTTTCTTTTTCAAAAGGGGGCTCAACCGATGCCAGTCAAGTGGGGTGTGTGTGGCCCAGTTAGTGGAAACGAGGGAGACTGTGGTTGGAGTCCCCTCGCTGTGTCTCTAAAATAACCAAGATGAACAAGTCATGGCTCTGAGGACTTTTCTTCCCCTGGGTCAGCCAGGGGACGGGAAAGGCACGCGTATTTTTGAGAGTGCTTCATGCAAAGCCTCTTTTTCTTTTTCAAAAGGGGGCTCAACCGATGCCAGTCAAGTGGGGTGTGTGTGGCCCAGTTAGTGGCAACGAGGGAGACTGTGGTTGGAGTCCCCTCGCTGTGTCTCTAAAAGAACCAAGATGAACAAGTCATGGCTCTCAGATGACTTTTCTTCCCCTGGGTCAGCCAGGGGACGGGAAAGGCAAGCGTATTTTTGAGAGTGCTTCATGCAAAGCATCTTTTTCATTTTGAAAAGGGGCATCAACTGATGTCAGTCAAGTGGGGTGTGTGTGGCCCAATTAGTGGCAACGAGGGAGACTGTGGTTGGAGTCCCTTCGCTGTGTTTCTAAAAGAACCAAAATGAACAAATCATGGCTCTCAGATGACTTCTCTTCCCCTGGGTCAGCCAGGGGACGGGAAAGGCACGCGTATTTTTGAGAGTGCTTCATGCAAAGCATCTTTTTCTTTTTCAAAAGGGGGCTCAACCGATGCCAGTCAAGTGGGGTGTGTGTGGCCCAGTTAGTGGCAACGAGGGAGACTGTGGTTGGAGTCCCCTCGCTGTGTTTTACATGCTTTTAGAACGGCATGACATGGTTTGGAGGTTGACTTTCATCATATGCAAACTGTTGGCTACCAAAATGCTGCCTTTCCAACAACTGTGGTTATAGGCAATGAGGAACATACTGATGAAGATGAGACGCAGATACCCGATTGGGATGACAACTTAAATATTCGGTCAGGGCAAGAAGAGGCTCGGTCTGAGGGGGAGGGGAGTGCAAACACAACAATTGATGATGAAGTTCTAGATCCCACCTACTGTCAACCCACAGTCAGACACTCGAGGAGGTCAACAGAGGCGGTGGAGGAGGATGCAACCGACGTCGAAGTAACCTTGCGCCTTCCTGGACACAGTCGGAGCACTGGTAGCACGTCTACAACTGCATCCTCAGCCACCACTCTGCCTCTGAGCATTATTCGGGGTGGATCAACAGGTCGCATGGCCTCTAAGCCTTGCCTAGCCTGGTCCTTTTTTGACATAAAAAAAGATCGCCCAAATTATGTGATCTGTAAAATTTGGCATGGTTATCTTAGTAGAGGTCAAAACCTCAGCAGTTTGACAACTTCTTCCATGAATCGTCACATGAATAAATATCATATGGCCTGGTGGGAAGCTCACCGTGCTGCAATGCGGCCTAGCGGAGCCAACCATCCACCGCCTGCCCCTTCCAGGGCATCCGCGCGCTCGTCATCTTCTATGACTGTGGGGACAGCTGTCACACCTGTTTTTCCACCCACAACTTCCACCACTGTAACCGCAACAGGCAGTTTGCTTGGTAGGTCGTCAGTTGTTTTGGAAGGGGAAACAAGTGAGTGTGTACAGCTCTCTCAGACATCGATAGCACCAACTTTGGATGAAGGCAACATCATGTCTCCGCCTGCACTTTCCTCACAAAGCTGCATTTTTCCAGGGACACCCTACTCAACACCGTCTACAGACAGCAGCCAGATCTCTGTCCCTCAGATGTGGTCAAATAAAAGGCCACTTCCTGCGACCCATGACAAAGCGAAGAGGTTGACTCTATCCCTCTGTAAGCTGTTGGCTACAGAAATGCTGCCTTTCCGCCTAGTGGACACACAGGATTTTAGAGACCTTATGTCTGTCGCTGTGCCCCAGTACCAGATGCCTAGTCGCCACTACTTCTCTAAGAAAGGTGTGCCCGCGCTACACCAGCATGTCGCACACAACATCACCGCTTCCTTGATAAACTCTGTGTGTGAACGGGTGCATTTCATCACCGATACTTGGACCAGTAAGCATGGACAGGGACGTTACATGGCGCTGACTGGCCACTGGGTAACTATGGTGATAGATGGTGAAGGGTCTGCTGCACAAGTCTTGCCGTCCCCACGACTTGTGTGTCAATCCTCTGTCTGTCCAAGTTCCGCCACTGCTTCTGCATCCTCCACCTCATCTGGGTCCTCCACCTCCGCCCCAAGCCTGCCTGGTCATGCCACCAGCGTTCTCACTGCGCAGAAGGAATCACGCACCCCTCATTACTATGCTGGCAGCAGAGCGCAACGGCATCAGGCGGTCTTTAGCTTGACATGTCTTGGAAATAGGAGTCACACAGCGACTGAGTTGTGGGCAGCTCTGGAGACTGCTTTTGATAAATGCTTGTCTCCACTCAACCTGCAGCCTGGTAAGGCCGTGTGCGACAATGCTGCAAACCTGGGTGCGGCCCTTCGCCTGGGCAAGGTGACACACGTGCCTTGTATGGCTCACGTGTTGAACCTTGTTGTCCAGCAATTTTTAACACACTATCCCGGCCTAGATGGCCTTCTGACCAGGGCACGGAAACTGTCTGCAGTGCTCACTTCCGCCGTTCAAGCGCCGCAGCTGAGCGACTTGCATCGCTCCAGAAGTCTTTCGGCCTGCCGGTTCATCGCCTGAAATGCGATGTGGCGACACGCTGGAATTCAACTCTCCACATGTTACAGCGACTGTGGCAGCACCGGCGAGCCCTGGTGCAATACGTCATGATGTATAGCCTGGGCCAACGAGATGCAGAAGTGGGGCAGATCACCCTGATGGAGTGATCTCAGATCAAGGACCTATGCACCCTTCTGCACAGTTTCGACATGGCGACGAATATGTTTAGCGCTGACAATGCCATTATCAGCATGACGATTACAGTCATTTACATGCTGGAGCACACGCTAAACACTATTCGGAGTCAGGGGGTGGGACAACAGGAAGGGGAGGAACTACAGGAGGATTCATATGCGCAAGACACAACAACATCACCAAGGTCCAGACGTTCATCATCACCAACGCGGCAGGCATGGGACCATGGGGGACAGGGATCAACAAGGGCGCATGGTAGCAGGCGAGATGTCGAGGAAGGTGCAGGAGGACATGAAGATATGGAGGACGAACTGTCCATGGACATGGAAGACTCAGCAGATGAGGGGGACCTTGGTCAAATTTCAGTTGAAAGAGGTTGGGGGGAGATGTCAGAGGAAGAAAGAACGGTTAGCACCTCTATGCCACAAACACAGCGTGGACTTGGTCCGCATGGCTGCGCAAGACACATGAGTGCCTTCTTGTTGCACTACCTCCAACATGACCCTCGTATTGTCAAAATTAGAAGTGATGATGACTACTGGCTTGCCACACTATTAGATCCCCGGTACAAGTCCAAATTTTGTGACATAATTCCACCCATAGAAAGGGACGCACGTATGCAGGAGTATCAGCAGAAGCTGTTACTCGATCTTAGCTCGGCTTTTCCACCAAACAACCGTGCAGGTGAAGGGAGTGATTCTCCCAGTTGTAACTTGACAAACATGGGACGGCCTCATCATCTTCAACAGTCTACCCGTACCAGTAGGACCGTATCTGGTGCTGGTAACAGCAATTTAATGGAATCTTTTCATAATTTTTTTAGACCCTCCTTTGCAAGGCCACCAGAGACAACAAGTCTGACACATAGTCAACGGATGGAGAGGATGATACAGGAGTATCTCCAAATGAACATCGATGCCATGAATTTGCAAATGGAGCCTTGCTCCTTTTGTGCTTCAAATGTAGAAAAATGTCAAGAGCTCTCCAGTTACGCCTTGAAGATTTTGTCGTGTCCAGCTGCCAGCGTTGTCTCTGAACGTGTCTTCAGTGCTGCTGGGTGTGTGCTGACAGATAAGCGCACGCGTCTGTCCAGTGACAATGTGGACAGACTGAGGTTCATCAAAATGAACAAGTCATGGATCCAGAAGGAATTTACTACCCCTGTGTCATTCTGGGGAGAGTAAATGCTTGTGGATTTGGAATGTGCTTGATGCAAATCAAAACATCCTGTTTGCAACTAGGGCACAAGTGCTGCCACTGATGGGGTGTCTGTGTGCCCAATTTTTGGAAAAAAGGTAGACTCCGCTTGGAGTAACCCTTGCTTGCTGTGTTTTTTAAAAATGATACAAGATGAACAGATCTGAAGGCAACATGAAGGCAACATCATGTCTCCGCCTGCACTTTCCTCACAAACCTGCATTTTTCCAGGGACACCCTACTCAACACCGTCTACAGACAGCAGCCAGATCTCTGTCCCTCAGATGTGGTCAAATAAAAGGCCACTTCCTGCGACCCATGACAAAGCTAAGTGGTTGACTCTATCCCTCTGTAAGCTGTTGGCTACCGAAATGCTGCCTTTACGCGTAGTGGACACACAGGATTTTACAGACCTTATGTCTGTCGCTGTGCCCCAGTACCAGATGCCCAATCACCACTGCTTCTCCAAGAAAAGCATGCCCGCGCTACACCAGCATGTCGCACACAACATCACCACTTCCTTGAGAAAATCTGTGTGCGACAGGGTGCATTTCAACACAGATACTTGGACCAGTAAGCATAGACAGGGTCATTACATGTCACTGACTGGGCACTGGCAAACTATGGTGAGAGATGGAGAAGGGTCTGCTGTACAAGTCTTGCCGTCCCCACGAGTTGTTTCAATCCTTGTTCTGTATGTAGAACTTAATACACTGCTTCTGCCTCTTCAACCTCGTGTGGGTCCTCCACCTTGGCGCAAACCCTGTGTGGTCAGGCCACCCTTCCTTGCAACTGCGCACAAGGACTACCACACACCTCCTTACTATGCTGGCAGCAGAGCTCAATGCCATCAGGCGGTCAAAGTTTTACTTTGAAATGTATGGGAAATGTGAGTCACACCGCTATTACAGAGAATAGTAGTCAGGCAGGGTCAAAACATTAATTGAGGAACAGGAACAGAATGGGACGGCCAGGACTTAATCAGAAAACAAGCAGAGGTGAAATGCGGATCGGCCAACAAGGTACATAAACAGCAAGCAGGAGAAGTAGTCAGGTAACAAGCACACAAAATCATAAAACTGAACTGGGGGTAAAATTAACCAGAGGTTCATAGCTATGTCTGGCAGTGGTCTGCAGACAGGATGGGCATAAAAAAGGGTGTGGTGTCTTCCCATTGGTTGTAGCTGAATGATGGTATTTCATCTGTGAGATACCCACCAGCTACATTCAGCCAGAGATTCTGCATCTGTCAAGGTAATGCAGCACAGTGGGTGAGCATAACCTGCGTCCACTTGCGCCGCTGGCATCGACTACTCTCCCATCATCAGCACTATTCATGAAAGGAACACGTTGTCACCTGGCGACCGGAGTACAAATTGACGGAGCGGACTCCGTTGGTGACTTAACAGCCGTGTGCGGCAATGATGCAAACCTGGCTGCGGGCCATCCTCAGGGCAATGTGACACACGTGCCTTTTATGGCTCACGTGTTGAACCGAATTCACCAGCAATTTTTAAAACACCATCACGGCCTACATGGCCTTGTGCAGCGGGCACGCTCGCTATGTGCTCACTTCCATCGTGCGCACACAGCAGCTCAACAACTTTCATCACTCCGGAAGTCTTAGGGTCTGGCAGTTAAACGCCGGAAATGCGATGTTCCGACACGCAGGAATTGGAATCTGCACATGTTGCAGCGTGTGTGGCAGCACCGCAGAGCCCTGCTGAAATACGGTATGACATATAGCCTGGGATAACTTGATCAAGAGGTGGTGCAGATCACGCTGCTGGAGTGGTGTCAGATCAAGGACCTATGCACCCTGCTACACAGTTTTGAAATGTCGACGAAGATGTTTAGCACTGGCAATGTCATTCTCAGCGTGACAATTCTGGTCATCTACATGATGGAGCACACTGTAATTATTATTCGGAGTCAGGTGTTGGGACAAGAGGAAGGGGAGGAAGTACAGGAGGAGTCATATGCGGAAGGGATAACAAGATCTACGAGGTCCAGATGGTCAGCGGCACCTATGCGGCAGTCATGGCGAGGGAGAGGGATTAACAAGGGCGCATAGTATCAGCAAAAAGTGTTGATGAAAGTGCAGGAGCCCATGAAGAAATGGAGGACGAACTGGCGATGGGCATGGAAGACTCAGCAGATGAGTGAGAGCTTGCTCACATTTCGGTTGTGCGAGGTTGTGGGTAGAGGGCAGAGGAAGGATGCACGATTCTCACCTCTCTGCCACCAACACACCAAGGACTTGGTCCTCCTGGATGCACAAGACACATGAGCGCCTTCTTGCTGCACTACCTACATGACCCTCGGATTGTATGAATTTGAAGTAATCCTGAATACTGGGTTGCCACACTGTTAGATCCCCGGTACAAGACAAAATTTGGCGAACTAATTCCTGCCATAGAAATAGACGCACGTATACAGGAGTATCTGCAGAATGTGGTACGCAATCTTAGATCTACTTTTCCACTAAACACCAGTGCTGCACAGAGTGAATCTCAACGCTTTGTCATGGATAGGAGGAAATGGTCTTTTACTTGTCCACATCGGAGGGACCGAGAGATGGCTGCTGTGCTGAGATGGCGTTGAGTACGGTGTCCCTGCACAGTTGCACTTTTGGTCATATCCCAAAATGAGTTGAAAAAGGACAGATGCTGTTGGAAAGGGGAACAGGTGTGTTGGAAAGGGGAAAAAAGTTTTTGTCCGTGGATTTGGTGGTTAAGCAACTGTAACATTTGCTGAAGAAACAACATCTGTTACAGTGGGACTGGCAGATTTGGATAAAGTGGTATATAATCTGTGACCGCTATATAACGAAAATTAATAAGAAAAGAAAGAGAAAGGTATATATCCCCATCAGCTGTCAGTGTCCACCGTGCTCCCAGTTGGAAAAGGAAAGGTTGGCAACTTGAAGGTTTGGTGGAGGATACGTCTGTGTGGCTATGAAACAAATAGTAGCCTGAACCGAGTTAGACGCCATTCGGATCTGGAGACTGTGAGCCCTGTTAGCGTCACAGGGTCTACATGCCCACCCAGCCAGGAACTCCCTGTTAACAACACAGGGGCCATTGAGTACGCTGACCGTGTGTGTAGGGGCCACACCTGTGGACAGCAGGTGCATCAGCAGCAGCAGGCCTGTTAATGCCACTGGGCTGCACAAGCAGGACTGTTAGGACAGGAGCTGGTCTTAACCGTTCTGCGTTACCAACTGTGGTGGTGGCCTGCATCCACCACCCTATCCCTGCCTACCTCTGGCCTAAAGCCGCAATGGGTTCAACACATGGAGGTGTGCTCTTTCGGAGCATAATAGAAGACTGCGCACCTCCTTGTTGGCTCCAGCCCCTTTTATAACCTGGGTCCGCCCCAAACCAGGGTGAACCACAATGCACCTCCTGGAGACAAAAGTAGAGTGACACGTCATGAGTGGCATAACTAGCGTCCTATTTGGAAACGCAACTTCAATGATGACCTCATGGCTGCCATGACCCAAACACCTCACCAGTCATCGACTGACCATCAATAATGCGGTGACAAGTCATACGTGTGGGCCTCTGCAAGCCATTTGGGAGGACACCTGATGCCCTGTGGTCTATATGGGACCCCCACATCAGGGCCAGGGCCAAAGAGTTCATTACCGGACCTAGTCTCTGATGCAGGAAGTGCCTGAGCATGCTCAGTAGCATGAAATACAGTCTCTGAAAAAAGACTATCAGCTTTAGCATGGTGTCTAGGCACAAAACAGGACTTAGACCCGGCACGGAATGCAAGCACCTGTGCAAAGAGGCTTTTCACACTTAGTGTGGGAGCATGCGCTGTATCCCGAAAATAAGACTTAGCATCAGGAATAACACAGTCAGGCTGAGCATACTCACTACGCGAAACACTGTAATTATGCTGCAGCTGGGGTACATCGGCACACGCATGCCCACTAGCTGCCTCTCCACACTTAGACGTGGAGGGGAAATTTGTCTTGGAGATGCTGTCTATGAACAAAAGGAAAAGCTAAAGGAAGCCTGACTTTCTATCCCTCCGAATTATGAAATGCAGCAATGAATTCCATGAGTTTGCTATAACATTAGCGTAGCAAAATGTGCATGAGGGTGTGATGTAGAGGTGCTAGAAATAGCTTGTCACCAGTGGGGCACTAATGGAATACAACAGCCAGTTCTATGATGCCACTAAATGGCAGTATTTTGTGCTATCATTATAGCTTATTAAAAACAGAGCAGGAGGTTGTCATGCAGAGGTGCTGCACATAGATTTGCAGTAGTGTGAATAGACAAAAGTACAATAGCCACGTTTAGGATGCCAATAGGTACACTGAGTGTTTGCTTGTATAATGGCTGAGTTTAAAAAAGTTTGAGTGTGCAATGCAGGCAGACATGCTGCAAATATGTTTACAATAGTGTGAATAGACAAAAGTACAATAGCCACGTTTAGGATGCCAATAGGTACACTGAGTGTTTGCTAGTATAATGGCTGAGTTTAAAAAAGTTTGAGTGTGCAATGCAGGCAGACATGCTTCAAATATCGTTACAATAGTGTGAATAGACAAAAGTACAATAGCCACGTTTAGGATGCCACTAGGTACACTGAGTGTTTGCTAGTATAATGGCTGAGTTTAAAAAAGTTTGAGTGTGCAATGCAGGTAGACATGCTGCAAATATGTTTACAATAGTGTGAATAGACAAAAGTATAATAGCCACGTTTAGGATGCCACTAGGTACACTGAGTGTTTGCTAGTATAATGGCTAAGTTTAAAAAAGTTTGAGTGTGCAATGCAGGCAGACATGCTTCAAATATCGTTACAATAGTGTGAATAGACAAAAGTACAATAGCCACGTTTAGGATGCCAATAGGTACACTGAGTGTTTGCTAGTATAATGGCTGAGTTTAAAAAAGTTTGAGTGTGCAATGCAGGCAGACATGCTGCAAATATGTTTACAATAGTGTGAATAGACAAAAGTACAATAGCCACGTTTAGGATGCCACTAGGTACACTGAGTGTTTGCTAGTATAATGGCTGAGTTTAAAAAAGTTTGAGTGTGCAATGCAGGCAGACATGCTTCAAATATCGTTACAATAGTGTGAATAGACAAAAGTACAATAGCCACGTTTAGGATGCCACTAGGTACACTGAGTGTTTGCTAGTATAATGGCTGAGTTTAAAAAAGTTTGAGTGTGCAATGCAGGCAGACATGCTGCAAATATGTTTACAATAGTGTGAATAGACAAAAGTACAATAGCCACGTTTAGGATGCCAATAGGTACACTGAGTGTTTGCTAGTATAATGGCTGAGTTTAAAAAAGTTTGAGTGTGCAATGCAGGCAGACATGCTTCAAATATGTTTACAATAGTGTGAATAGACAAAAGTACAATAGCCACGTTTAGGATGCCACTAGGTACACTGAGTGTTTGCTAGTATAATGGCTGAGTTTAAAAAAGTTTGAGTGTGCAATGCAGGCAGACATGCTGCAAATATCGTTACAATAGTGTGAATAGACAAAAGTACAATAGCCACGTTTAGGATGCCACTAGGTACACTGAGTGTTTGCTAGTATAATGGCTGAGTTTAAAAAAGTTGGAGTGTGCAATGCAGGCAGACGTGCTCTGCAAATGTCTTTGCACTAGTGGGACTATAGCAAAGTCCAATAGCCACGTATAGGATGCCACTAGGTACACTGAGTGTTTGCTAGTAAAATTGCTTAGTTTAAAAAAGTTGGAGTGTGCAATGCAGGCAGACGTGCTCTGCAAATGTATTTGCACTAGTGGGACTATAGCAAAGTCCAATAGCCACGTATAGGATGCCACTAGGTACACTGAGTGTTTGCTAGTAAAATTGCTTAGTTTAAAAAAGTTGGAGTGTGCAATGCAGGCAGACGTGCTCTGCAAATGTCTTTGCACTAGTGGGACTATAGCAAAGTCCAATAGCCACGTTTAGGATGCCACTAGGTACACTGAGTGTTTGCTAGTAAAATTGCTTAGTTTAAAAACAGTTGGAGTGTGCAATGCAGGCAGACGCGCTCTGCAAATGTCTTTGCACTAGTGGGACTATAGCAAAGTCCAATAGCCACGTATAGGATGCCACTAGGTACACTGAGTGTTTGCTAGTATAATGGCTTAGTTTAAAAAAGTTGGAGTGTGCAATGCAGGCAGACGTGCTCTGCAAATGTCTTTGCACTAGTGGGACTATAGCAAAGTCCAATAGCCACGTATAGGATGCCACTAGGTACACTGAGTGTTTGCTAGTAAAATTGCTTAGTTTAAAAACAGTTGGAGTGTGCAATGCAGGCAGACGCGCTCTGCAAATGTCTTTGCACTAGTGGGACTATAGCAAAGTCCAATAGCCACGTATAGGATGCCACTAGGTACACTGAGTGTTTGCTAGTAAAATTGCTTAGTTTAAAAAAGTTGGAGTGTGCAATGCAGGCAGACGTGCTCTGCAAATATCTTTGCACTAGTGGGACTATAGCAAAGTCCAATAGCCACGTTTAGGATGCCACTAGGTACACTGAGTGTTTGCTAGTATAATGGCTTAGTTATAATGAGTTGGATTGTGCAGAGGACAAGAGGGTACAGTGGCAGGATTGTGGTTCTCTGGGTAGAGGAATGGAAGCCTGCCTTTCTATTCCCTCCTAATGGGGAAATGCAGGGAGGAAATCCCTGACCTTGGCTACACAGACGCTGTTGCTGTTTGCAGGACCTGTCACCTATGGCTCTCTGACCCTGCCGGTTTGAGCCCTTAAAAGGACTGCTATAAAGTGCTCTCCCTAAGCTGTCTAACGCTGTGTATGCAGCGCATACAGCTGTATCGGCGATAGGACTCAGGAGGAGGACGGAGCTGCGACAGTGATGTCTGACACCAAAGACGCAGAAGGCAGATAATGGCGTCCTGGAAGAAAATGTCCGTTTTTATAATGCAGGGACATGTGACATGGACATCCTATCACACATGCCGTTGCTTCTCTGGCTCAAAGTCCACTTAGCTGTGTGTGTGTCTGGGATTGGCTGACATGCTGGCCCGCCCCACAAGACGCGCGCGCTTAGGGAAGGAAGACAAGAAAAAAAAAAAAAATGGCGATCGCCATTATAGAAACAGCAGTGATCTGAAGGCGCTGTTCACGCACACTATACACTTAAATGTCATAATAGTGTGATTCACAGAGTGACTTACACTATTACAGCAGAAACCAAGCTATGATTTAGTGTTTTTTGCTGCTAGAACCGTTCTCGAACGTTTCTAGAACTATCGAGCTTTTGCAAAAAGCTCGAGTTCTAGTTCGATCTAGAACAGGCCCCAAAATCACTCGAGCCTAGAACTGGAGAACCACGAACCACGAACCGCGCTCAACTCTAGTTATGTCTATGCCCCAGTGATCTCTATTTCCCCTAGTGCTGCATATGTCCACAGTGATGTTTATGCCCCCAGTGATTTCTATGCCCCTATAAATCTGAGTGATGTGCATGCTCCTGCCTCTGTAGTGATTTCTTTGTTCCCCTGCCCCATCCAGTTATGTCAAGGGAGGTGATTTGAACTTAATTTTTTTTTATTTCTTAAAATCTTTTTTTTTTACAGCATTTAATAATTTCCTTGGGGACTTGAGGTTCTGATCGTCTGAGTGCTTGTGCTGTACAAAGCAGTGCATCAGCACTGCTATGTAGAGCCAAAATCATGATTATCATCTTCTATGAAAGCCAGCTCTGGGTTGTCTTTCACAGAAGGATTCGTATGATAGCCATGGGGCTCTTCAGCAGACCTTTGGCTTTTAAGGCAATCCATCAGTAACATATGATCTCATCATGAGTGGGCCCATGAGAACGTAGAATAACATGCCCGCCTGCCAGCATGTGTTAAATGCCACTGTCAGAGATTGATAATGGCATTAAACAGATAGATAGCTGAGAGGCGGAGCTCCAATCTTCCCACGGCTGTTAAAGGCACATGACTGCTGATTAAATCAGCTGTCATGTGAGAGAAAGCTGCAGTGTCAAAATTTGAGCTTGCTTCAAAGGCAAGGAACGGGTTAAACAAAGAAAATGCATTACCTTCACATCTGTGAGTGGCACAAATATGTGAAACTTTAGGATTGTTTGAAGATCAAATTAAGAGCCATTTTTTTTAAGCATGAATATTGCATCCCATGTGCAACTTGCTGAAGATCAAGTGTGGCGCCCTGGACAAGCCAGGACGTCACAAGCACACCACCTACACACCCCACACTCCCGGTCAGGCACACCAAAGTCAGACACAAACCCTTGTTACCTTCCTCCAGGGGCTGATGTTCCCACCATGGGGGTGGGCCAGGTGGTTTGCCCCACCCACCGAGGAGTTCACAGTCCTGGAGGCGGGAAAAGCAGAGAGATCAGTTTGAGAGTGGAAAGTGGAAGGAAGGAAAGTGGTAGTAGAGCAGACTGAAATTGGTCCGGGTGTGTGGCTCGGACGGATCAGCAAGGTTGGCAGACGGTGGTGACTGTCTGCAGGAGTGACCTATTGGAGCTAACCGTAAGGACCATGGACGGGCGGTGGCCTGGCGGTACCGGACCGGTACGCAGAGAGAAGCCAGCACCATCCGGCAGGGGCTTACGGACCCCGGCAAGGCTAGGAGTCGCCGTGAATTTGCCAAATCCGTTAGCGAAGGGAACCTCCTGGGTTTCCCAGCAGCCAAGTCCCGAAAGAAGGCAACCGTCCAACGGAGAGAGGGAAACACAGTCACTGCCACGGCTAAAGTTCCCAGGGCCAGAGCCTGCGGGCAAAAGGGGCCCCTCCAGCAACCATCCAAGCGGGGGAGCGGGTTACCGGTGGGAACCCATTGGAACCGTTACACTACATAGGTGCAGGGAAAGGCAGTCACCAGCAACCTGCCGGGAGAAACAACACCGCAGCCATCTGTGGGACCCGTCCATCCAGCCATGTGTTTTACAGAGAACTGTGTCCTCATCATTGGCTGAGTGAGTACCACCGTGCCGTGCGGCACAGCGCTGCCCCCGTGACCCTGCACCTCGCCAGGCCCCGTAACCCGCCTGCCATCCATCCCTACCCCATCACCAGGCCCCGGGACAACCAACCCCCTACCCACGGAGGGGAGAACTAACATCAAAGCTGCTCCCTGTCACCGCTCCCGGGATCCCCGTCCAGAGCAGCGGTGGTGTCACCAACTTCACCACAACCGTGGGTGGCGTCACGGACAATAACCAAATCCCCACCATCCAATCCCCAACCCCTTTTCACTCACGGGCGAGGAGCGCCGCTCGAGTTCCCGGGATCCGGCCCACCGCTCGAGCCACCACCGAGCAGCAGCAGCCGCAGCAGTCGCGGCCGGACCCGAGCAGTGGGAGAGCGCAGCGTCCTCTCCTCCGCCCGCGACACAAGCAAGAAGGCAATTGCAACAAGGTACAGTGAATGGGTGAAAACAAATTAAGCTTCAGTTTAAAATAGAAGCATTGTTTTTTCATAAAAGTGATTACACCCCTCATATTTTTATAACTATTTTATTATATATTTTATTTTCATGGGACAGCACTGAAGATATGACACTTTGATACAATGTAAAGTAATCAGTGTACAGCTTACATAACAGTGTAAATTTGGTGTGACCTGTAAGTAGCTCAACATACAGCCATCATTGTAACAACTGCTGGCAACAAAAGTAAGTAAACACCTAAGTGAAAATGGCCAAATTGTGCAAATTAGACACTTTCCTTCCCAGGTGTCAAGTGATTGATTAGTGTTACAAGGTCTCAGGTGTGAATGTGGAGCAGGTGTGTTAAATTTGATGTTATCCCTCACACACTCTCTCATACTGATCACTGAAAGTTCAACATGGCACCTCATGGCAAAGAATTCTCTGAGGATCTGAAAAGAAGAATTGTTGCTCTACATAAAGATTGCCTAGGCTATAAGAAGATTGCCAACACCCTGAAACGGAGCTGCAGTATAGTGGCTAAAGCCATAGAGGGGTTTAGCAAGACTGGTTATACTCAGAACAGGCCAAGGTCGACCAGAATAGTTGAGTGCACATACTCAGCATCAAATCCACAGTTTATCTTTTCAAAAAAGAGGGATGAGGGATGCCAGGTCAGCCTGTCTGTGCTCATACCATTTGCCACAGCTGCATTAAATTGGTCTGCATGACTGTTGTCCCAGAAGCAAACTTCCTCTAAAGATAATGAAAAAAGAAAGCCCACAAACAGTTTGCTGAAGACAAGCAGACTAAGGGGTACTTTGCACACTACGACATCGCAAGCCGATGCTTGCGATGCCGAGCGCGATAGTACCTGCCCCGTCGCAGCAGCAATATCTTGTGATCGCTGCCGTAGCGAACATTATCGCTACGGCAGCTTCACATGCACTTACCTGCCCTGCGACGTCGCTCTGGCCGGCGACCCACCTCCTTCCTAAGGGGGCGGGTCGTGTGGCGTCCCAGCGACGTCACATGGCAGGCGGCCAGTAGAAGCAGAGGGACGGAGATGAGCGGGACGTAAACATCCCACCCACCTCCGTCCTTCCGCATAGCCGGCATGAGCCGCGGTGACGCAGGTAGGAGATGTTCCTTGCTCCTGCGGCTTCTCACACAGCGATGTGTGCTGCTGCAGGAACGAGGAACACCATCGTACCGTCGCTGCCGCGCAATTATGAAAATGTCGGACACTACACCGATGATACGATTATTGAGCGCAAAAGCATCGTAATCGTATCAAAAACGCTTTACACACTACGATATCCACAGCGACGCCGGATGTGCGTCACTTTCGATTTGACCCCATCGACATCGCAGCTGCGATGTCG
Organism: Anomaloglossus baeobatrachus; assembly: GCF_048569485.1. Lineage (NCBI taxonomy): Eukaryota > Metazoa > Chordata > Amphibia > Anura > Aromobatidae > Anomaloglossus > Anomaloglossus baeobatrachus. The sequence continues at coordinate 269,834,825 of NC_134353.1, read as the reverse complement.
TAGTGTGCAAAGTACCCCTAAGAACATGGATTACTGGAACCAGGTCCTGTGGTCTGATGGGACCAAGATAAACATATTTGGTTCAGATGGTGTCGTGCATGTGTGACACCAATCAGGTGAGGAGCGCAAAGACATGTGTGTATTGCCAACAGTCAAACATGGTGGTGGGAGTGTCATGGTTTGGGGTTGTATTATTGCTGCCGGCTGTGGGGACCTACAATTCAATAAGGGAATCATTAATTCCAACATGTACTGTGACATACTGAAGCAGAGCATGATCCCCTCTCTTTGGAAACTGGACAACATGTCAGTATTCCAAATAGATAACAACCCCAAACACACCTGCAAAACAACCACTTCCTTGCTAAAGAAACTGAGGATAAAAGGTGCTGCATTGGCCAAGCATGAGTCATGTGTGTGTCCCCTTCTGGGGAGACCTATGAAGAGTCAGGAATTAGAAGGTCACAATGCCTTATTGCTTATAGATTCACTACTTGTATTTTAGGGACATTTACTTGCAGGTGACTGTGACCCTGCCTCTCCCTCCCTAGCACCAGCGTTAAGTATTGTATCATGTTCCTTGTGTACCGAGAGTATAGCGGCGCCCGCTTCCTCATACCTGGTGGAACCTTGATAGTCACTGCGTGACAGCATGTCTCCAGATCTTAACCATATTGAGTACTGTGGGGCATCCATAAATGAAGGTGGAGGAGAGCAAGGTATCTAATATCCATCAACTCTGTGATGTCATAACGGAGAATGGAAGAGAATTCCAGCGGCAACCCATGAAGCTCTAGTAAACTCCATGCCCAAGAGAGTTAAATAACGGTGGCCAAAATAAAATGTTGACACCTTGGGTACAATTGGCCATTTTCACTTACAGGTGTACTCACTTTTGTGGCTAGTGGTTTAGACATTTTTTGCTGTGTTGAGTTATTTAGATGGTACACCAAATTTACATTGTTATTGTTATACAAGCTGTACACTGAGTACATTGTATCAAAGTGTCATATCTTCATTCTTGTCCCATGGTAAGAAATAATAAAGAAAATATTTAAGAAAAATGAGTTAAACATTGTGGCAGTATTATCATTGTTTTGGCCTGCTTTTCAACATTTGGGAAAGATGGCTTGCCCTTATTGATGAAATAATTAATTGAAATTTATTAGCAAATGTTAAAGTAAAATAATAAATTATTTGTCCATTAGCTGATTAAAACAAAACATGGATCATGCAGCAAGCAAAAGTGCACCAATCATTCTACAAAAAAATAGTTAAAGACGAATAAAGCTAAAATTTTGGAATGGACAAGTCAAAGTCCTGACCTTAATCCTATAAAGTTTTATGGAAGGACCAGAAGTTCATTAGAGGAAACCCACTGGCATAACAGAATAGAAGCTGTTTTGTGGGGAGTAGTGGGCTAAAATTCCTCCAAGTCAATGTGCAGTGCTAATCAACAACTACTGTAAACATTTAGATGCAAAATAAAAATAAAAATTACAAAGTCTAACATTTTTGACTCATTTGTTAGAGTTCATTCTCTATGTAATTTCAGTACGTTTGCTAAAATATTATATAGATATAGGTCAAACTTATGCTGAAATATGGAGAAGGTTTACAAACGTACAAGCAATACTGCATGTGTGTTAACACTAGAACTACTGGACTCGTGACACCTATATAGAAATACATAGTGCAAAGTAGTCAAAATGACTACCTCAGTAGTTCTAGCGTTAAAGGGGTTGTCCACTACTTTTACATTCATGGCTTTCCAGTTAAATTAATAGCAGGTGGTACCTGGCAGAAGACGGAGCAACTCCGGAACTGAGCATTTCTATCTACCTGCTGCCACTGCCGACACAGGGAACAGCTGCTTGGTGGGGGTGCCAGTGTCAGCCCTCGGCAGATCTGACATACATGACCTATCAATGTAAAAGTAGTGGATATCCTTTTTATGTAAGATGTTTGCTAGCTATGTAACAGTGACACGTTTAATAATGATGAGTATGTGATACTCATCGAAACGTTTGTGGTTCAGTGGTGTGTGTGTGTGTGTGTGTATGTTGTCATCTTAATCTTTTTTTAACAACTTGATGAAAAATCACAAACAGCCAACACTTTTATAGACTTATTGGAAAGTCAAATTGAACCATACAGATGATAAGTGATCTACAGTATATCTATGGTGCACAATGTGAACATATTAGTGACAAATCATGTGAACTGCAAACTACAATGATCTTTACCAGCTTCTCTTGCTTCAAAAGTACACATAACATCACATTTTTGTCAGACATTGGAAGAATATTTTATTTTTACATATTATCTAGAAATATACAAATGGTTGGCAGTGATGGTAGTTATACATCAGCCTTTGTAGAGCCCATACATTTACGTCAGTCAATTTTTTTCATTAGCTAGGGCCATTTAATTTGCAGTGACCATAAATTAGTGCCTTCTTTCATATTGTCATACTGATCGCTTTTGTTGTGTCCTTGCAAAATTGTCAACTTTTGTTGTGCTCAAACAGGAGTGACAGCCTTTTCAAATTACTGTCAGTCTTTTTGTTATCAAAACACACTAAGTAATTCACCTCCTCCTTTTCCTGCAAACACTTCATTCTTGTGCCTGTCTATGCCAAGCTGAATGCCATTCTATGTAGAAAGTTACTTCTCAATTCTGGGAAAACAGAATATCCTCAACTAAAGTATGTAGAAAACTCTACTATACATCTTTAGCACTGATACGGTTTTAAAGGGAATCTGTCACCAGATTTGGCGACTATAAGCTGCGGCCACCACCACTGGGCTCTTATATACAGCATCCTAATATGCTGTATATAAGAACCCAGGCCACTGTGTAGAATGTAAAAATGACTTTGTGATGCCTCTGAACTAGTCAGGGTGTCACAGGGTACTGCACTCCTTCCTCTTCTGGAGCAGGACTCACCCCCCCATGGTTCTGGGATCCTGAACTTTGGTATTGCTCCATCAGCATGCAAATCCTAGTCACACCTCACACCACACCCTGTCAGGCACACCAGTGGGTGGTCTAGCTGGAACAGGGCCACTCGCCTAGGAATCAGACAGACTGATGGAAGGGATTATAGTCAGATCAGTAGTAGCCCTCAAAGAGTGAGCAGCTGGGAGTTGGAGCTCCCTGGGTACTTTTGGCTGGGTCGCAGACGGTGGTCTGGGCCCGAAGGAGTCGGAGACTCGGTTGCAGGGTATTAGAAAAAGGTGTCAGGTTTAGTTTAGGGGAACGGTCGGCACTGGAGTACCTAGTAACCAAACCAGTACCGAGCACAGCTCAGTACTGGACCCTAGATCAGGGAGTAGCTTCACGCAACCTGATAATTAACTTGTGGAGGATAGTCTATTTATGAACTTTCCCCAAGAGCTCAGAGATCGAAGGCATCAACACAAAGAGGGGGAAAGGGCTTTCCAGCTTACACGGCCCACTAAAATCCCAAGTGTCAGCCATCGATGGCCCAGCGCTCCTACTTAACAGTGGGGCATGGGAGCCCGACAGCTTCAAGCAGAGGGGTCACTCAGAACATCTAAAATACAGTGCATGGAGGCAAGGTACAGACTATCAGCAATACCAATGGGAGCGGGCTCCAGGACGAGCTCACCTGAAGTGGCAGCGGCACCCAGAGACTTGGTTTACGTCTGTGTAAGAGTCTGCTTTGTGGTCGCATCACTACCAACACTGCCTGAGTGAGTACGCTGTCCTCCCCTGTTTCCAATCTGCACCACGCTCCCCTACGCCTCCATCCATCCAGAGTCCCGAGGCCTCCCGTACCCGTGGAGGGAACATCATCTGGCTTCCCCACTCCATCTCCCCTGGGGTACTCCCATCGGCAGCAGTGGTAATCCCCTTACCGCAAACCACTGGTGGCGTCACAAACTTTTATCCCCTGTAAATACCCCCTTTACATTTGAAATGGCCGCGAGCCACCGGGTCCAGAGACTCTCGAGCCACAGCAACCCCCGAATCCGAGTGGCACGACCGCTGCAGGGGCGGCACAACTTTATAGTGCTCACCTAAATGGTCGGTATGATGCAGATAGGTCAGATGAGTCTCTCCATTCTCCGGGTACGGCGCCTCCTCTTTCGGCTATCTTTGTCCTCCTTCTTCTGATGCCTGGGTGCATGACGCGTCCTACGTCATGCACACAGACAGGCATTGAGGTCCCACTCATTCGTACTACAATACTTTGATCTGCCCTGTTCAGAGCAGATCAAAGTATGCCTGCACAGGACCTCAATGCCCGCCTGTGTGCATGATGTAGGACACGTCATGCATCCAGGCTTCAGAAGAAGGAGGACAAAGATAGCCGAAAGAGGAGCCGGTGTACCCGCAGAATGGAGACACTCATCTCACTAATCTACACTGTACCGACTGTTTAGTTATGTATTATAAAGTCATTTTTACCCTCTACACAGTGGCCTGGGTTCTTATATACAGCATGTTAGAATGCTGTATATAAGAGCCCAGTGGTGGTGGCTGCAGCTTATAGTCACCAAATCTGGTGACAGGTTCCCTTTAAGGTGGAAAGATATTGCAATCATTAAACTTAGTTATATAGAAACCACATTGCTCATGTCTATTAATAAGAAAGAATATATAAAATGCTTTCCTTCAATCATCGTACAATTTGCAATGTAGTAAATCTGTGTTCCTACGAGTATCTACATCATGCAATACAGAATATTTACTCTAGCCTTTATTATAAATGCAACAGTACTCTTACTTTATTAAACCATTGTTTGTTCTTTAAAAGACCAATGGCTAGTATCACATAAAATCTTTCTAATTCTTTGTTTTACGCAGCTGGTGACTTTGAAATAGTAGCTCTTAAACTGATGTTATATTAACCTTAATAAGAACCTTGAAGAAAAGGATTATATCCTGAAGGCATGCTTGAAGTTTGTAAACCAGCTAAAGTACATCTATATTTTATAGTAAAAGTTGAAAGGTTTCAAGACAACCATTTTTTTTTTGTTCAAACACAAGAATTTTATATGAATATTTGGAAATACAAGTATTGTTTCTTTGTTCTTTAAAACTGAATAAAATGTTTTTAAGATGCTCCATATTTGTATATATTTTACTATAGTACCTGGTAATTACATTTTCTTTCTCTGAGATGTGAGCACACTGTACTCAATAATTTGTCACCAATCTGCTGTCCTTACCTTTTTCACCTGGACAAACTTTGAAGCACCCATTACCAGTGAGTAGAGTTGCGAGGACCCGTTAATGTTTGGGATTTGCAGCTTCAACCAGACTTTAGATAAAGTTCAGTTCGGTAACAGAACTTGACCTGAACCCAATTGGAAGTCACTGATTGGGCAGTTCTGGTCTCCGCCCACATGCAAACAGCCATAAACAGACAACTTCCTGGAGAGAAAGGGCAAGGTTATTTATTTATTTTTGTACACACTACATTCGATAACACTGTTGTTACTCCCAGTGTGAGCAGTTCAAGCACTACAAGTGACTCGCACTGGGCTGAGCACTGAGAGTACCCAAGCACAGCTATGCATGTTTGAGTGGCTTGCATACATAAAACACCTGAACCCCAAACTGGAATACTAATTTTTTGAAAAAGCTTGAACTATACTGTTCTACTGCACTGATCTCTACCAGTGAGTAGAGATAAGATGACCAAAAACTTGAACGTTCGATCAAACACAGACTTTACAAAACAATCAGTGTTCAAGTTTGGAGTTCGGGTGCTCTATGTATGCAAACCACTTGAGCATACATTTCTGTGCTCAGATACGCTCGGTGCTCTGCAAAGTGTGAACCACTTGAATGGGTGCATACATAGAAATCCCATAGCATGGGGTCCCATAGCAGAATGTCTAATTGCCCTCCCTGACCCCAAAAAAAAAAAAAATATTTTCTGGGTCACAAAAGATATAAACCCAAAATTACAAGACTGACAATAAATTAACAAAACATATCCTACCGGGATATACCAACTGATTATATTACAAAAATATCCCAATAAAACTATAAACTGATTAAAAAAGTTTTTTTATTGATGGCATGTTAAAATACATATAGACACAAACAATTTAAAGAAAGAGAAGAGTAAAATAAATCTAAAGGCAAGGGAAGCAGGTCATACACCATAAATGCCAGAGCATATGCCGTAAAAAGTCACTGTAAGTTAAATTACTAAGGCCCCTTTCACATTGCATTTTTCTCTACGTCCACAGGTCCCGTCGGGGCATCCGTCCGGACCGCCCCTCCCCCACTCTGCAAAACGTGCTCCGGACGCATGCGTCCGACAGGGCCATTCACTGTTATGGAGCGCACTGCGTTAGTGTGTGCTCTGTTTTGTGCAATTTTGTGCATATATACGTTTCTGCAGACGGACACCCGAACGTAGGTGGGCTACGCTCGGTTGTCCGTCTGCAGAAACGTATATGTGCACAAAATTGCACAAAACAGAGCACACGCTAACGCAGTGCGCTCCAGAACAGTGAATGGCCCTGTTGGGCGCATGCGTCTGGAGAACGTTTTGCAGAGTGGGGGAGGGGCGGTCCGGACGGATGCCCCGACGGGACCTGTGGACGTAGAGAAAAACGCAATGTGAAAGGGGCCTTAGTTCTGGCAATAAAAACTGCAGATAACAATATTATATATTATAATTAATATAGGCACTAGAACAAAGATGCAGTTTATAATAACCTCATAATGGTAAAATACCCAATATCACCATATCCATAGATGCCCTACTATATTAATCTGCTCAGATGCCAATTACCAGACCTGCTGCCATAACAATGGTGTAGTACCGCTCCCTCGCCAGCCCTCCCCGACCCCCCAAAAAAAAATATTTGGCTCGGTCACAAAAGAGCCAACTGCAAAACTTTACATTTACAGCCCTTACTAAGTAATTTTACTACTATTGAAGCCCCTAGATTCCCCGTTCATTGCAGCCATAAAGTATGATGCAACAAAAGTTCCCCACAAACACTGTATAATACGCCACAGTGAATTCCTCCACCGTATCCTCCACATGCACAGTATGATGACATTACTGTGCTCCCCTTAAACTACCTTGGCCATAAATGGTGACCCTGGCCAACACAGTAAGATCCCCAACTGTGACCTCCACACAGCCCTCCATGATGTATAATGGGTCTATATATAATATAATGGCCCCTACTATCCCTCCAAATAGTATTATGGACCCCACACAGCCCTCCACACGGTATGATAGACCCCACTCAAACCTTTAAACTGTATAATTGCTTGCCTACAGTATAATGACCCTCAAATAACCAGATAAAGTATAAAGGCTCCCTTACAGGCCTCCAAATATTATATTGGCCCCACAAAGCCTTCCATATAGTAGAATGGCTCACATATAGTCCTCCATATAGTAATGGGCCCCATATAGTACTCTATATAGTATAATGCTTACTCATAGTCCTCCATAGAGTATAATGGGGCCCACCTAGTCCTCCATATCGTCTAATGCAGCCCATAGTCCTCCATGTATTACAATGCACTTCATAGTCCTCCATATAGTATAATGCACCCTATAGTCCTTCATATATTATAATGCCCTCTCCATAGTAGTTCGTATATTATAACGCATTCTCTATAGTTCTCCATATATTAAAGTGCACCACGCATAGTCCTTCATATTGAATAATGTACCCATTAATCCTCCATATATTATAATTCACTCCCCATAGTCCTTCATATAGTATAATGCATCCCATAGTGCTTCATATAGTTTAATGCACTCCTCATAGTCCTCCATGTATTATAATGCATCCCGATATTCCTCTATATAGTATATTGTACCCAATATTCCACTATATAATATAATGCACCCATATTGCTCCACATAATATATGCAGCCTCATATTACTCCATATAGTGTTATGAAACCCCATAGTCCTCCATATAGTATTATGCAGCCCTCATAAAGTATTATGCAGCCCCATATAGTATTATGCACCCTCATGCCCTCATGTAGTAGCATACAGCCCTCATATCGTTTAATGCACCCCCTTAGTCGTCTGGCCACCGTGAATAAATACATACTCACTTCTCATCGTTCCTCCTCTGCTCCAGTCTCCTCAGCGTTTGTCCACTGTTCTGCCTCTCTACACATCTCAGCACAGCAGCGTGAAGTAGTGACGTCATCATGCTCCGCTGTGCTGAGACATCAAAGTGCTCCCTCTATCATCAATGATTTCAATTGTATCGGAACGGGAAACTGCAATGCCGATAAAATTGAAAGTGCACCGGGCCTCACTCACTCATGGGCCCTTTAGCGGTTGCGTGGCCTGTGTTTTAATGGCTCGCACTGGGGGTAAAAATAGCGTCATCAGTTGTAGTGTTTCCAAAAAAATAGATAAGTGCTGTGTGTATGGCTGGCTGCATGCGGGCGAAGAGCTGAACTACCAAATTAGTGACTTCCAAGGAGGTCCAGATCAAGTTCGGGTCCAGAAAAGAACTTTATCTAAAGTTTATCTGAATCCACAGAACCCTAACTTTCATGGGTTTGCTCATCTCTACCTGTGAGTAGTAAGAATCTCTCTACCTAAGGAATGCTCATTCATCTCATTAAAATTAACCAAATGGCTCTGAGCATGCTAAGGACTTAGATTTAGGGGTACTTTGCACACCACGACATCGCAAGCCAATGCTTGCGATGCCGAGCGCGATAGTCCCCGCCCCCGTCGCAGCTGCGATATCATGGTGATAGCTGGCGTAGCGAACATTATCGCTATGGCCGTTTCACATGCACTCACCTCTCGTGCGACGCCGCTCTGGCCGGCGAACCGCCTCCTTCTAAAGGGGGCGGGTTGTGCGGCGTCACTGCGACGTCACATGGCAGGCGGCCAATAGGAGCGGAGGGGCGGAGATGAGCAGGATGTAAACATCCCGCCCACCTCCTTCCTTCCACATTGCAGTCGGGACGCAGGTAAGGTGGTGTTCCTTGCTCCTGCGACTTCCCACACAGCGATGTGTGCTGCTGCAGGAGCGAGGAACAACATCGAACCGTTGCGTCAGCGTAATTATGGAATTCGCCGACGCTACACTGATGATACGATTACGACGATTTTGCGCTCGTTAATCGTATCATCTAGGCTTTACACACTACGATGTCGAGAGCGACGCAGGAAGTGCGTCACTTTCGACATGACCCCACCGACATTGCACCTGCGATGTCGTAGTGTGCAAAGTACCCCTAACTGTCAAAACAGACCAACAATGTATATAAGCTGCTGCATTATATTTTTATCAAATTTGTTACCATATTGTGAATTCTACTATTAGTTCCTTGTCAGCTATACAATTGACAGTCAGAATTCATTAAGTGTTGTAACTTACATTTCAAGAACACAGCCATATTATATATTTGTGCACAAACTTAATATGGCTTCCATAGGGTGACTATCACTTTATCTTTCTAATTTCATGAGGAGTAATACTGAGTAAGAATACAGATTTATCCTACCTTACTTTTTTCCAACCCAACATTCCTCTTTCCTTTTCTCCGAAGACTAAAATAATTTTATGAACACCGTGTCCCAAGATCTTTATACTATGTGTTTGTTAGTGTAGTTCTTATGTGAATTCCAACCTGTCAAATTTTTTGCTAGAATGCTACAAAACTGTATTGAATTATTTTCAGAAGAAAATGGAGTCTCTAGAAAAATTGAATAAGGTATGAGTGGATTGCAGACATATGTAGCTTTATATTTATAGCATCTAACAGCAAAAATATAGGAACATGGATTCTCTTCAGACCCTTATTATAAAGCCTCACGGGACTCCGTGTACCTCCCCAAAATCTCCTGAGAATAGTTATGACAAGTGTATTCATGATTCGCACGGTGCAGATTTGGGAAAATCCGTGTATGTTTTTTTATAGCAAAAGTTAAAAGTGGTTCTAAAAGAGATAAAGAAAATGCTAATGAGGCTCATATTTTATATTCAATCCTAGTTTTGCCTGAAACACTACATGAAAACAAATCGTGTGAACCCATTTTACAGCTTTTATTTTTGTACATGGAACACCTGGATGCACAGCATGTTTCTGTTTGTCAACAAGTACAGTGAGAAATAAATTACATTTATATAGAGACATCTGCTTGTATCTACATCCAGGGTGAGATTCTTCTAATAGACACTAATTTGTGTGTTAAACTGCAAGCGTTAGACAGATCTACAATTTGTGTAAAAATTAAATGTATGGGATGAATGGTCCTATTAATGTCTAAGGCTGCATTCACACATCAGAGGGACACGTCCTAGTACTGTCCGTTGTTTTATCAGAAATAATTTAGTTGCATAAAGTTAAATGTATGTATTCAACAACTATTAAAATCCGAGAGTGAGATCCGTATGACTCGGAGCATGCGGTATTCTGATTCTGACATGCAGATTAGATTCTGCTATCCAAAAGAATCTATCAACAGGCATGCATCCCAAAACTACAATATTTTTTTGATTCTAAGATGCACTTTTTCTCCCAAAAATTTTGAAGGAAAATGATGGGTGCGTCTTATAATGCGAAGGTAGCTTACCGGGAAATGGAGAATTGACGCTGTGCTGGCTGTGGGGCATTGTGCTGGCTGTGGGGCACTGAGCTGGCTGCGGTGGGGATTCTGCTGGCTGTGGGGTGCTGTACTGGCTGTGGGGCGCTGGCTGCGGTGGGGGTTGTGCTGGCTGCAGGGCACTGAGCTGGCTGCGGTGGGGATTCTGCTGGCTGTGGGGTGCTGTGCTGGCTGTGGTGGGGGTTGTGCTGGCTGCGGGGCACTGAGCTGGCTGCGGTGGGGATTCTGCTGGCTGTGGGGTGCTGTGCTGGCTGTGGGGCGCTGGCTGCGGTAGGGCATTGTGCTGGCTGCGGTGGGGATTCTGCTGGTTGTGGGGTGCTGTACTGGCTGTGGGGCGCTGGCTTCGGTGGGGCTTGTGCTGGCTGCGGGGCACTGAGCTGGCTGCGGTGGGGATTCTGCTGGCTGTGGGGTGCTGTGCTGGCTGTGGGGCGCTGGCTGCGGTGGGGCATTGTGCTGGCTGTGGAGCACTGAGCTGGCTGTGGTGGGGATTCTGCTGGCTGTGGGGTGGTGTGCTGGCTGTGGGGCGCTGGCTGCGGTGGGGCATTGTGCTGGCTGTGGGGCACTGAGCTGGCTGCGGTGGGGATTCTGCTGGCTGTGGGGTGCTGTACTGGCTGTGGGACCCTGGCTGCGGTGGGGGTTGTGCTGGCTGCGGGGCACTGAGCTGGCTGCGGTGGGGACTCTGCTGGCTGTGGGGTGCTGTGCTGGCTGTGGGGCGCTGGCTGCGGTGGGGCATTGTGCTGGCTGTGGGGCACTGAGCTGGCTGCGGTGGGGATTCTGCTGGCTGTGGGGTGCTGTGCTGGCTGCGGTTTGGGCTGTGTGAAGCAGGGTTCTGAAGCGTGTGATATGCTCTGTCGGTGGTGTGGGGTTCAAATAATGGTACCTGGAGTCGGCATGTGCGCAGATCGAGCTCTTGCCTCAAGATCTCATCTACGCACGTGCAGCCTCTGGCCAGTTGATATCCCAGCAGCCAACTTAAGGAAAATGTCGAAAAAACAAAAAAGCTAGCATCAAAGTGCACTTCAGCACTAAAAATTCCAACTGTACTTATTACAAATTTGAGATTTTTGGCAAAAAATTGCAATTTCTTGAGCTGCCCCGCCACGTCACGGCAAATCTCTTTGAGGCAGTCCTACGCTAAAATATGTTTATAAAATGTGCCAGACGGCCTCACATGAAATATTTTTTTTTTTTAAGGAAAATGTCGCCTGGAAGTGGTGCATGCGCAGATGAGATCTTGGCTTGTCATTGAGCCAAGAGCTTAATCTGTGCATGCGCTAACTCTGGGCACTATTTATTTAAATCCTGCACCGCCAGTAGAGCATCTGTGACTCCCATTGCACCACCCTGCTCCACACAGCCAGCATGGCTCCAGCAGCCAGCACAGCCCCCACCACAGCGCCTGCAGCATCGCTCTACTCCAGCATTTACCCTGCCGCACCCCCCCCTCTGGTAAGACACCACCGGAGTATAAGATCAACCCCATTTTTATTTTGTTTTACCTTTTTAACTCTAAATTTGGGGTGCATCTTATAATCCGGTATGTCTTAGAAAACAAAAAATATGGTATTTATATGGACATGTGGCTTTTTCAAAAACAAGTCCAGCAATACCACTACATGGCCAGTTCTTTCCTCTGTTACTGAGAAATCAGCATTTGAATTGATTTCCAAATGAGTCTGATGAACTTTTTCTAGAGCTGAAGCCTCTATCACTACAGTTCTATTAACCCTAGAACGCGCAAGCAATTCAGTCTACCATAGAAAACAAATGACCTAGCAGACCTGCGAGGCCCCAGGTATGCATTCTAGGGTTAACCACTCAGCACTGCCTCCTCTTGCTTTACTGATAGCTCTTTTGCCTGAAGTCACAAATCATAGAGCCTGAAGTCAAGCAAGACGAGATAGCATTGGACGATGAATAGTGCTAGCACCAGTGGGGAAATGATCCAGCATGAATTCACACATGAATGTCACCAGTAGTAGTGGCATAATCTAGCAAAGGAACTACATGGTGCTCAATCTTATAGAGGTGTCCGTGCATGCAAACAGTTCAAGAGAAAAAGTTGGCACTGACCGTTCCAATTATAACCTTCTTTATTTCTTTATGCAGAGTGATAATGGCAACACATAGATGATGGCTGCTTCACACCAACAAGTGCTTCGACAGGTCCTGCCAGATCTTGTTGAAGCATTTGTTAGTGCGAAACAGCCATCATCCAGGAGTCGCTCACATAAGTTTTACTTATTTTCTCATATCCTTGATTCTAAAAAATAAACTTTGTGGTAAAATCTCAGACATTTATCTGCGTGATTACATGTTGGTATTTATGTATACTAATATAAGGCCTTATTGGCATCAATTGGAGATGGTGCACTTAAAGATCTATGCCATTTTAAAATGAAACAATACATTTTCAATCTTAAATAATCCACCAGGAAATATGTAATGTGCTAGTCTATGTTTAATTGCATTGTTAAGGGAATCTGTCAACAGGTTTTTGCTACCACATCTCTGAGCACTATAATATAGAGACAGAGACCCTGATTCCAGCCATTTGTCCCTTACTGAGATGTTTGCGGTCATTTTGATAAAATCAATGCTCTCTGCTGCAGATCTAGCAGATATACAGAGCTCCTGATTATGCTGGACTACCTGGCACCAGGCCAAGTAGACCTCTAATGGTAATCTACTGCTGATTAAACAGTGACTTCATCAAAACTACACTATGTAGCCCAATGACATATCGCTGGAATCAGGATCTCTGCCCTTACATTATTTGCTCTTTTATTAGGTGGCAAAAACCTGGTGACAGATTCCCTTTTATTATGATTTAACTTGATCTTTGTGAATCAACAAATAAGAGATATTAACTGCAATTAGCTAGCTATAAAGTCAACTCCTAGTCAGGTTGTTTTCTGCAGAATTTTTGCAGTACCTTGGTGAACACACAATCCTTTCATATACCAGTCCACCCCTGAGTGTGATTATGCTGTCATCTTAGTATATAAAATGACTTGGGTCAGACTCATCATCTATCCCCTATATAATAAAGAATAGATAATGTATGAATAGTATTTGACCCATCACTTGGCTTCTTCCCACACATGAGAATGGGTGTGCGGGTGTCCAGTGAGCCACAATTCAATGGAGCAGGCTCATACATGTGCATTACCATTCCATTTAGTGTCTATGTAGCCTTGAGATCCGAGTGGTACATAATCTCCATCAGTCCCATCAATACTGAATGAAGGTTTTATATAGCAAATTCAACCACTTCTTATCACCTAGACTTTGATCAGGATATTCTTGGGAAACCCTTTACATTTTTGCCATTGGCTGTGTCTACATGCAGAATCGTGACCTTGGCAAAAATGTTTAAATGTAAGTGTTACATTGAGTGAAGATCTGTGCTTAACTTTTCTATAAGATGTATTTTAACATATCTCAATATAATCTTTGCATGTAGCCCATGCCATTCAATGGGATACAGATTATTTCACAGCTCAGGGAGAGGGCACCCTGGCAAGGTACAAGGACTGAAACTATAGATAGATATTTATTAGATATTTTCTGTCATAAAGAAAGTATTCATAGTAGGCTGCACTTGACAGAAGTCAAAAACGCTTATGACTATCCTCAGTAAATCCATGTAATCCTATAGCCTTTTTGAGCTTGTCAGTAGCAAAAGTTCAATTAATGCAAACTGATCTGAAAAAAGCTTTCCGTCTTTATTTACATAGGAATGGATGTCAATTTTTTATGTTTATTGAACAGGTTATTGATTAATTAAGTCTCAGTTACATATTGGTTACATTACACAGGATGTTTACGTGCAGTTTGTCCAGAAATGAATTCTAAATGCTTTGCATTAATCTTCCTTCCTTCTTTTTTCTTTTACATCTATTGGTTAGGCTTTTTATTGTATAGTGACATATTCTACATTATGTGTAATTTTTATTTTCTTTAAAGCGGCCTTAAAGAGATTCTGTCAATGACTTTTCAAACCAAGTACAAGTTTGGTACACCTTTTATATGGAAAAACATTTAAGTTTCTCCCACATACTTGTTTTTCAACTACATACACCCTTATCTGGCTCTACAAAGCCAAAGCTGTCAACCAAAATAGTGGGCCTCATGCTTTATAAAGTTCTGGTTTCTGGTGTTGAGTGCCGGATATAGCTTCTGCTACCTTCGTTCCAGTGATTATCCAGTTCTATGGTGAGTTCTGCAGTTGTGCATGCATTTCCTTCCCCTTTTTCGTTACTCCCCTGTTCACATACTGCCCCTTCTTTGTGTTTGTGTGCAGTGTACAAAAGTTTGTTTACCCTTGTCTGTGCCTACTTGTGGGGTTTTTGTTACTGAGCTTCCTGCCCGCTCTCTTGGTGGGGGGAAGTAGCATCAGGGCTTGGACAGGAGACAGGGTCACACTGGGGGCTCAAACCTGGCTACCATCAAGCGTATCTTTGAGATAAGGGACAGTGTAGGGGCCCCAGACTTAGGGTCAGCCTTGGAGCCCCTTTTCAATTAGTACATAGCCAATGAAATTATAATTAATTCCTACTGTACCGGGGAGCAGTGAAGCCAGAACTAGCTGATGCCCATGACAGGCTGTGCAAATCAGGAAACCCAGGCTGTTTGTTGGACACTGCAATGTGAACAGAGTCTGACGCCGCCATAATACAGAGTGAGTGCAACACCGAACATTGCACAACAGATTACATGCTTTTTTTCCTTTTTAAAGTTCACTACAATTTTTTTAGGCTGGGTTCAGTTGGCTGTACTAAAACTCGAGTGAATCATGTCTGAAAATTGCGGACTTGACTGGCTATGTGTGCTGGTCTACTCTAAGTGCTCATCAACATGGAGGACTAGCACATGGGCTACCTTTAAATGACATACACTATTCTGGTCCATAAGTTGAATTAGGCAAGTCCTTACTATAATGTTTTGCACAATCACCATCTGCCTCTGATAAAAATTGTTGGTGTGTGGTGGCACAATGGGTTTGACTGGAAGATTCTGTTGTCTCCTGAGCACAGGTCAGCACACCGACTACAATATGGCCATCTGAATAGAATCATAAAAAGTTGAATTTTTTTTCCGTACAATTTTAGATGTGCAATATATACAATATATTCCTTTCCTTTTTAATTTAAGCAATATCTGTATAGGACATTAGTCCTATTTATGTATTTTAAAAGCTGCAATGTATGAATGCTTTCATATTGGTAATAGTTGTTTTTTTATCATTTATCAAAATGCAAACTTAATTACCAGAAAATAAATCTAAATCAATACTTCTGCATTATGTATGGGGGAAACTATAATAGCTAATATCCCACTGGGTCAGAGACAAAAGAAAATTAGAGATAAAGCATTCAAAGGGGAAAAGGTATTAAATAAGTCGCATAATGGCCGAAGAAATAGTGTTATTTTTTTTGTACACACTTAGCAGCTTCTTATGAAATATAGTATATACATTGTAAATGTAGATGCCCATTTACTGTGTAGGAGAATATGCTTGTTGTATGTTTCCATTAGCAACCAGTAGAATTAACAGTGTAATTTTTGGCATAATTAAGAATTATTAACACTGTAAGTAGTGAAATGGGCAGTCGTGGCCAATCGTTTTAAGGCCCCCTTGTCACGCTCCCGATACCTCAGCACCGCTCCTTACCCACTGACCAAGTCGCACCATCCCAGCACCGCTCCGTGACCACTGATTCTGTCCACGTGTCCACCGGTCATGGCTACCGCCCCCGCTCGTGCTCTCCTGTGTTCTGTTCCTGGTCTCAGGACTCTGACTCTGTGTTACGGGGGAACCGGCAGATTAAGACCAGGGGGTATATATCCTAATCGCCAGTCGGGGCCCACCGTGCTCCAGATGACAAAGGAGCTTCTGGCACCTGAGGGTTAGGCGGAGACTATAGAGCTGGATGGCTCTGAGATAACCCAGGAACTCTGGGAACCGGTCACGTGTGTTGGGACACGTCAGACCGGACGACAACCCGATTAGCGTTTTGGTGCACCTAGCGCTACACCAACCACGTGTGCAGGAAACACGTCAGGCCGGGTGGTAACCAAGTAGCGTTGACCGGAAGACCGCCACGAAAGCGCCCTGTCGGCCACGTGTGTAGGACACGTCAGGCCGAGCGGTCCTCCGATTAGCGTTTCTGGCCACTTCTCGACTGGCCACGTGTGTGTAGGACACGTCAGGCCAGATGGGTACACCAGTAGCGTTGACCGGGAAGCCAAGGAGGATAAGGAACACCCTGTTAACTCCACAGGGGTCCTGGGGTACGCTGTCCGTGCGCGTAGGGGGCACAACCGGACAGGTGGCGCAGCAGGTGCGTTGTCCGTGTGCGTAGGGGTCACAATCGGACAGGTGGCGCAGCAGGTGCGTTGTCCGTGTGCGTAGGGGGCACAATCGGACAGGTGGCGCAGCAGGTCCGTTGTCCGTGTGCGTAGGGAGCACAATCGGAAAGGAAGCACAGCAGTCGCAGCCCAGTTAACGCCACTGGGCTGCTATAGCAAGTCTGGAACGGCAGGAGGGAAGCACGGCGCCTGACCCTGATGTGCCGAGCCACGAATCTTGGCGTGACAGGCACCGTTCGCCTAACCCTACCTACCGCTTCCCAACATAGGCTTATGCCGCAATGAGGCTCTAACATGGAGGTGTGCTCTGACTGAGCAAAAGTGAAGACTGCGCACCTCCATGTTGTCTCCAGCCCCTTTTATAACCTGGGTCCGCCCCAAACCCAGGGTGAAACCACCAAGGTCCAATAGCAGAGTGCCACGTCATCAGTGACGTCACATGCGACCTATCCGGAACCGCCACGTCATTGATGACCTCATGGCAGCCACGCCCCAAACACTTCACCAGTCATCGTCTGACGACCAATACTGAGGTGCCAGATCATAGGGGCGGGCCTCTGCGAGCCAGTCCGGAGTTGCCACGTCATCAGGACACCTGACACCCTCTGCCCTATTAGGGCCTGCCACCTCACGGACATGCTCAGTGAGGTCCTTACCGGACCTAGCCTCTGATGCTCAGAATGATGATGAGAATGCTCAGTAGCCTGAGCCACAGGCTTAGAAAGCAGACTATCAGTTTGAGCATGCTCAGTAGCCTGAACTGAGGACTTAGTCTCAGACATAACACAAACAGGCTGAGCATGCTCACTAGGCAAAACACCGGGCTTAAACTCTGGCTGGGGTAAATCGGCGCACGCATGCGCACTAGCCGCCTCTCCACACTTAGACGTGGTGGAAGGAACAGCCAACTGGACGACCCGAGGCACGGCCAAGAACGGCAGCCGGCGCCTGGGCGCAACAGGAACCGCAGCAGGCTGCTTGCGGCTATGGCGGCGCCGGTTCGTAACAGTACCCCCCCTCTAGCGGCCCTCCCACTCGAATGGTCTATAGTCGCCACAGATACCACTGAGCAACGGGCGGAAGATGGAGACATGCAGTGGGAGCTACAAGACTCGCTCCACCGCGTAATCACCCCAGACGACCAGTCGATATGTGGGGAATGTTGCTTCAACCAAGGAATACCCAGCAGAATATCATCTGCACCCTTAGGGAGAACCAGAAATGAAATGGTCTCCCTATGCCCAGATGACATGGCAAGGGTAATGGACACTGTCCGCTGGTGAATTACCTTGGGCAACAAGGTCCCATCCAATACACGGACTCTCACTGGCCTTGGCATTTGCACCAGTGGGATGGCATGCCGCCGGGCAAAAGAGGAGGAGATGAAACTATTCCCAGCACCTGCGTCCACACTTGCCCTTGTGGACCATGTTGACCCCTTAAAGGAAATGGACGCGGGAAACGTCACCCTAATGGATGATGCAGAGTCCAGTCTACCTTCAGCTATGGTCACCAATCGCGGTCGCTTACCCTGACGCTTTGGGCAACGGTTGGCATAATGACCATACTGCCCACAAGCGAAACAGGAAATGCCCTTGTGACGCGAAGACCTAGCAACACCAACCCTAGCGATGTCCATAGGGACAGAGATGTCCTCTAAGGGAGGTGTAGTAGGAGAGACCACTACAGTGGCTGAACGACCCTCTGACATGCGCTCCAGCTGACGTTCGGAGGTCCGCAGGTCAATGCGGCTAGCCAGAGTCATGAGGCCCTCAAGGGTAGTTGGTACCTCACGCGACGCTAATGCGTCCTTCACGTGCGAGGCTAATCCCCTCCAGAACAGTGGAATGAGAGTCCTCTCTGACCACCCCAGTTCTGCAGCAAGTGTCCTGAAACTCACAGCATATTGACTTGAGGAGGTAAGCCCCTGCTCCAAAGTCAGTAGCTGTAGGGCCGAGTTGTGAGTGACCTGAGGCCCCAGGAACACTTGTCGTAAGGACTCCAAAAACTCCTTAGAGTCCTGTACTACGGGGTCATTCCTCTCCCACAATGGTGTAGCCCACTCCAGTGCTCTATCAGAGAGCAAGGAGATGATAAACCCCACCTTTGACCTCTCTGTAGGAAACCATTCAGCCAACAGCTCTAGATGGACTGAGCACTGGTTCACAAATCCCCTACATGCCTTGCTGTTCCCCGTAAACTTGTTGGGCAGCAAGAGGTGAGGGAGGGTTGGAGTAGGCTTGGTGATGGACACCATTGCAGCCGCTTGAGCCACCACATCATCCATATCAGCAGCAAGAGCAGACCTCTCCAGAGACTTCACTCTGGCATCAAGCTGCAGTATGAACTGACGTAGCTGCTCCATCTCCGCCATGCCAGCCAGACCCTGGCGCAGTCTTACTGTTACGGGGGAACCGGCAGATTAGGACCAGGGGGTATATATCCTAATCGCCAGTCGGGGCCCACCGTGCTCCAGATGACAAAGGAGCTGCTGGCATCTGAGGGTTAGGCGGAGACTATAGAGCTGGATGGCTCTGAGATAACCCAGGAACTCTGGGAACCGGTCACGTGTGTTGGGACACGTCAGACCGGACGACAACCCGATTAGCGTTTTGGTGCACCTAGCGCTACACCAACCACGTGTGCAGGAAACACGTCAGGCCGAGTGGTAACCAGGTAGCGTTGACCGGAAGACCGCCACGAAAGCGCCCTGTCGGCCACGTGTGTAGGACACGTCAGGCCGAGCGGTCCTCCGATTAGCGTTTCTGGCCACTTCTCGACTGGCCACGTGTGTGTAGGACACGTCAGGCCAGATGGGTACACCAGTAGCGTTGACCGGGAAGCCGAGGAGGATAAGGAACACCCTGTTAACTCCACAGGGGTCCTGGGGTACGCTGTCCGTGCGCGTAGGGGGCACAACCGGACAGGTGGCGCAGCAGGTGCGTTGTCCGTGTGCGTAGGGGTCACAATCGGACAGGTGGCGCAGCAGGTGCGTTGTCCGTGTGCGTAGGGGGCACAATCGGACAGGTGGCGCAGCAGGTGCGTTGTCCGTGTGCGTAGGGAGCACAATCGGAAAGGAAGCACAGCAGCCGCAGCCCAGTTAACTCCACTGGGCTGCTATAGCAAGTCTGGAACGGCAGGAAGGAAGCACGGCGCCTGACCCTGATGTGCCGAGCCACGAATCTTGGCGTGACAGGCACCGTTCGCCTAACCCTACCTACCGCTTCCCAACATAGGCTTATGCCGCAATGAGGCTCTAACATGGAGGTGTGCTCTGACTGAGCAAAAGTGAAGACTGTGCACCTCCATGTTGTCTCCAGCCCCTTTTATAACCTGGGTCCGCCCCAAACCCAGGGTGGAACCACCAAGGTCCAATAGCAGAGTGCCACGTCATCAGTGACGTCACATGCGACCTATCCGGAACCGCCACGTCATTGATGACCTCATGGCAGCCACGCCCCAAACACTTCACCAGTCATCGTCTGATGACCAATACTGAGGTGCCAGATCAAAGGGGCGGGCCTCTGCGAGCCAGTCCGGAGTTGCCACGTCATCAGGACACCTGACACCCTCTGCCCTATCAGGGCCTGCCACCTCACGGACATGCTCAGTGAGGTCCTTACCGGACCTAGCCTCTGATGCACTAAGTGCCTGAGCATGCTCAGTAGCCTGAGCCACAGGCTTAGAAAGCAGACTATCAGTTTGAGCATACTCAGTAGCCTGAACTGAGGACTTAGTCTCAGACATAACACAAACAGGCTGAGCATGCTCACTAGGCAAAACACCGGGCTTAAACTCTGGCTGGGGTAAATCGGCGCACGCATGCGCACTAGCCGCCTCTCCACACTTAGACGTGGTGGAAGGAACAGCCAACTGGACGACCCGAGGCACGGCCAAGAACGGCAGCCGGCGCCTGGGCGCAACAGGAACCGCAGCAGGCTGCTTGCGGCTATGGCGGCGCCGGTTCGTAACACTCTGACTAATGCCTCTGTATAGGACCAGGCCGCGCCCACTCTCCTGGTCTTATAGGCCCAGCACACCTGAAGCAGGAAATGACATAGGGCTGTGCTGGGTATATAAGACTTGCCTTTCCATGTGGCCGGGGCTTGATCAACGTGTCTTGAAGCCTTGTCTTGTGAGCTAGGTGCTCAGGTCCCCTTGTACTGTGTCCTGTTACCTGTACCAGCATTCTGTACCGTCTTAAAGAACTCCGTGACCCTGGTGACCTGGTTATACCTGTCCCTGCCACGCCAGTGCTCCGGCTGCCGTGTACCCTGCCCTCCGGTGGGGTGCATGGTCCAGTGGATCCACCTCCTGGGCCTACCAGTCCTCCCTGCCCTGACACCCCTTCACACGTCCATGTCTCCGGTACGTGTTTGGTCCGTTAAGTCACGTGCCGGAGACACAGGCACACGTAGACCCATTAAAATCAAAGGGTCTGCGCTCACATCCATGTTTTGCCATGGACCGTGTGTCCGTGTAGAGCATATGTGTGCCTGTATGCTTTACATGTAGACATGTCCGTTTTTCTCTGGCATCACGGGTGTCACACGGACTGCACACGGACCGCATGGATGTGATCGGTGTGACACGCACCAAAGAAAACACACGTGCCTGTGAAATAAAAAGCATTTCTATACTCACCTTCTTTAGCACTTCTGTCTCTGCCGGTAGTGGCACTTGCTTCCAACCCCAGCTCATTATGTTCATGAATATTCACTCCACTGCGGATCGGAAGCAGCAGCAGCGGGGTGTCGGCAGGGCGGGAGACCGCAGATCAGCACCACGGACAGCAATACCAGGGACAGGTAGTCAGAAAGTTCCCGTTCTCCGTGTGTTATCACGGATAGCACACGGAGAACACACGTGCACCATAAACATGGCACACGGAGGGCAATACGCACCTTTGACACGTCCGTGGAAAACGTGCGTGATTTTCACGGACGTGTGAAAGAGACCTAAGACTGACACAAATGTTGATTTTCACAAATTCGGCTGGTTCGATATTTTAGTATTTGCAATCTCATCTTGAGATGTTTCTGTGGTATATTGAATTATAATTTAAAGTTAAACTAGTTCAAAAACAAGTTTATGAAAAGGCTCAAAAATTACAGTGGTGTTCCTTATTTCTCAAGACCTCTGCAATTTGCCCTGGTATGCTGTACATCAGCTTCTGGTTCAAATCCTAACTGTTGGCAAGTAGGGATAAGTGGATTACTGGAAATTTGCTAATCAAACTTCCTAAAAAATGTGATAGAATAAAAAACCTAACTGCTTTGAAAATACATACGTTTACAACATTGTAAGTTCCGCTTGGAGTCAAGTCTTTTTAATGTCAACATGACTTCAACTTATCTAGCTAGTGGAAAGCTGATAGAAACCAGAAGAAAACAAACAGCATATTCAAGAACACCCTGCGGTATCAGACCTTTTAGGCTATCTAAATGATATAGTTTAAAATATATCCCTTTTAGGACAATAGATATTATAGTTTTAGTTTTATAAGACGCAGTGACAGTGGATTATAGGACGCACCCCAAATTTAGAGATTAAAAAAAGGTAAAAAAAAAAATGTGGTCCGTCTTATACTCTGGTATTGTCTTACCGGAGTTGGGCGCCAGAGGTGGTGGAGTGGGGTCACAGGAGGCAGAAGCTGGGATGGCAGTGGTGGCAGGTCAGTAGTGGCAGTAGTGGCAGTGGGTCAGTGGTGGCAGTGGCAGTGGCGGGTCAGTGGTGGCAGTGGCAGCGGGGTGGTCAGTGGTGGCAGCAGCGATGGCGGGTCAGTGGTGGCAGTGGTGGTGGTGGGTCAGTGGTGGCAGTGGCAGGTCAGTGGTGGCAGCGGCGGTGGCGAGTCTTTGGTGGCATCGGTGGGTCGGTGGTGGGTCATTTTAGTGGTGGCAGTGGCGGGTCAGTGGTGGCAGCGGAAGCTGCGATGGTTGTGTGGTGGAGCAGGTCGGTACGGCGAGTGTCCCAATCTGTCCAGGCTTCAAAGAAATGGTGCCTGGAGTGGCTGCATCTGCGCACGCGCTGACTCCCACCACTGTCATTTGAAGCCGGGACCGCGGATAGACTAGGACACCTGCCGCACAGCCACCGCATTCCACACAGCCACCCTGCTGCCTGACCAGCCACACAGAGTTGCAGCCAACAGGCCATTCAACCACCTGAACAGAGAGGCCGCCGGCTGCCCGCACACACCTACAGGCACCCGGCCGCCGGCCGCACGCACGCACCGTCAGGCACCCGACTGCTCGCACACAGAGCCGCACAGACAGCCCCCTGGCAATTTCCCTCCCGGTAAGCTATATTCAGATTTTAAAATACATTATATGCATTGCCATTGTTTACAAATAGGAGTTGAAAAGTGATGGAGCTTTGGCATGGTCATGTGCTTGGGTGCAACAGTATTTATGTTTGGGGAGTAAAAACTGCTTTGTAATTTAAAAGAATTTAAATAATTTAAAAAAGTGCATGTGGTTCCTCTACTTTTGATACACAGCCAATATAAGCACATAACTGGGGGCCTGCAGCCTGTAGCCATATGCGATATCTGTGCTGGGTATCATAATATGTGGGGACCCTATGCTAATTTTCTTACTAATGTATTTATTTTTATACCAATATTGATGCGGACAGCATGTGTGATTGAAAGCAGGCATGCTGTCATATATGGTGGGGGCGCTGTCTGACTGCAACCACCAGAGACACGGGGACTGTCGGTAGGCAGGGGGAGCAGTGCATATGCATGAAGATAATGAGTGGACCAGGAGGTAGAGTGAGCGGCCTCAAAAGCAGTGTAAAACTGCAGACACTGGTAAGTATGAAACGCTTTCTCCAATCCCTCTATCCCTTCTACCATTTTTAAGCACCTGTTTCGGGTCCCCATAGATCTCCCCAGATATCTGGGATTAATACCAGGCTGAACCGAGTTTGTTTTATAAAATGTCTGGTTAGACCCATCGATCTCGGGTATCTGGGGGTCCACCCATCACTAGAAGGGAGGTCGAATATAAGCAGCTAATGGCGTAAAACCATAAAGTAGATATATCAATGTAAATGGCAGACAATAAAAATGGTCAGCCAGGGAATCGTACATGATTTGATAGTGTACAAAAACATAAGGTGAATTCTACCCTTAGGGGTACTTTGCACGCTGCGACATCGCTAGCCGATGATAGCGATGCCGAGCGCGATAGTACCCGTCCCCGTCGCACATGCGATATCTTGTGATAGCTGCAGTAGCGAATATTATCACAACAGCAGCTTCACACGCACTTACGTAAGTACCTGTCCTGCGACGTCCCCCTGGCCGGCGACCCGCCTCCTTCCTAAGGGAGCGGGTTGTGCGGCGTCACAGCGATGTCACACATTGGGAGGCGGCCAATAGAAGCGGAGGGGCGGAGATGAGCGGGACGTAAACATCCCGCCCACCTCCATCCTTTCGCATTGCCGGTGGAGGCAGGTAAGGAGATGTTCCTAGCTCCTGAGGCTTCACACACAGCGATGTGTGCTGCCGCAGGAACGAGGAACAACATCGTATCTCCTATTGGTGCGACATTATGGAAATGTCCGACACTACACAGATCACCGATTTACACCGTTTTTGCGATCGTTTATTGGCGCATCTAGGCTTTACATGTTGCAACGTTGTTACCGGCGCCAGATGTGCGTCACTTTCAATTTGACCCGAACGATATTGCAGTAGCGATGTCGCAACGTGCAAAGTACCCCTTAGAGTAGTTTGATGATAGAATAAAGAGGTGGAGGTGGGGCTTATCAAGATCACACATTGGAATAGAAGATGGGTCTGTAGTAGTAATTAGAAGCCATTGCTGTCTGGAAACAAGGGCTTATTAATCACTGAATCAGCAGTTCTATTTTGTTGTGAAGTGGAATTCACAGAGGTTCAGAAGGAGTAAAAATACAGAAAAGGTATATAAAAAAAAACAATATGTTTTTATGCTATCATCAAGCTAATCTAAGGGTAGAATTCACCTTATGCTTTTGTACACTATCAAATCATGTACAATTCCCTGTCTGACCATTTTTATTGCCTGCCATTTGCATTGATATATCTACTTCAGCTAATATCACTTCAGCTATTTTATTTCTTTACCTATGGAGGGGTGCTTTAAATTTAAGTAATCTTCCCCATGTATTATATTCACCTGCCACTGTCTTTATATTTTATAGCGTCGCTCTTGTTAGACTCTGGTGATTTGGGATCTGCCGGCAGCTCCAGTGTTTCATGGAACACAGTAGGAGGTCAAAAATCAATTTAAGTCTATAAGACACTTTTTCTGGCTCTCATAAGGCTGCTTTACATGCTGCGACATGGCTAACGATATATCGTCTGTGTCACGTCATTAGTGCCGCACATCTGACGTTGTTAGCGACATCGCAGCGTGTGACACCTAGGAGCGACGATCAACAATCGCAAAACATCAAAAATCATTGATCGTTGACACGTCGCTCCTTTTCATAATATCATTGGTGGTGCATGCCGCAGGTTGTTCGTCGTTCCTGCGGCATCACACATCGCTATGTGTGACAGCGCAGGAACGATGAACATCTCCTTACCTGTGTCCACCGGCAATGAGGAAGGAAGGAGGTGGGCGGGATATTCCGCCCGCTCATCTCCGTTCCTCAACTTCTATTGGACGGCTGCCGTGTGATGTCGCTGTGACGCCGCATGAACCGCCCCCCTTAGAAAGGAAGCGGTTCATCGGCCACAGCGACGTCACAGGGAAGGTAAGTCCGTGTGACAGGTGTAAGCGATGTTGTGCACCACGGGCAGCGATTTGCCCGTGACGCACAACCGATGGGGGCGGGTACGCTTGCTAGCGATCTCGCTAGCGAGATCGCAGCGTGTAAAGTACCTTGTAGAGTTATATTAAGTGCTTGTGACACAACTTCTGAATTACGGTCAGTCAGAAGTTACGGGCACATGATGCCCCCACTTCAATAGAGCAGAACTGAAAAAGGATGAAGATGGCGGCAGGTGAATATAATGAGGGCAGGGGACTTACATTTAAAACACAACTCCAGAGCTGAAAAAAGCAAAACGCTGGTAAGGCACATTAACATATTTGCTTACTATTAACATTTTTAAATAATAATGTAAGAAACAACAAAGTTGCTTAAAGCTCATTAACTTGAAAACATTTGTCAGTTATTCATATATAATTAACTTCTGTTCTTTGCAAGCATAGGAAAGAGTAATCAGTCTAACTGAATAGTTGTGTAGTTTAATGCCAATGCATTATCTGTTATTTGAGTATTATAATTACATAAATAAATCAATTTTTTTAATGCAAACATTCTAACATATTATTCTGCTATGAGATTTATTAAAAATACTTTATTGCATATTATATAGCAAAGCAGTATATTATTAGCTTGCAGCATGTGGAAGCAACTCCTAGAGAATACAGTATGTGTATGACACTTGGAACCCATTTTGAGCTCTGTAACTCAAACAAAGCCCTTCTAATGTCCATGTGACTTCAATATATTAGATTAGAAGGAAATAGATGGTAGTTGGTTAAACCAGCAGCCTAATCACACACTGCAATTTTAAACTTTTTAGGTTTGTATTGCACACATTCCTCAAAAATTATCCTTTTTTTTGGAAGGAGGAGGAGTGGGGGAGCAGATGCTTGGTTTATTTTCTATACACAGGTAATGCAAGCTAAGGCTTTTTGCACAAGACATCAAAATCTTATCCTTAAATTGTCAAATAGGAAGGAAAATAAATCTTTTTTTAGTGTCAGAAACTGATTTGCGAATCAGATAATGATTAAGCAATTAAAATAAATCCCCTTTTTTAAAGATATAAACCATGAGTACTGTTTTCAAAGGGAAAAGGCTATATTTTGGGAGCTGTTTCATGTTTGTGAATACTTAAGAGTACATTTCCCAGTAGAAACAGTAGAGTCTAGAGCTATGTTAAAAAGTGGGCAGGCAAGAGATGTGTGGCTATTGTGGCTGTGCAGTGGCTGCTGCAGGAGCAGCATGGTAGATAGGAAGGAATAGAAAAGAAGATGTGTGGAAGTTTACAGCCAGCATCAACAGTACGAGAAGCAGGTACACCATTGATGACATGATGGACATTAAGTATAGGCCCAGCTGAGCAGGCCCTCCAGCACTGGTAGCAGCAGAATGGTATAGAACACAGACAATGAATCGGAGGTAGGTGGTATGGCTGCTGTATTCATTGGCCTTAGTCATAGGTGAGTGAAAGTCAGCACTAAACTATGCCTGATTAACTTTTACAAATGTGATTTTTTTTTCTCTTGTGGAAGATAACCTTCTCTACTAGCCACATTGAACAACATCTCTAAAGTTAAACTGGAGAATGCACATGGCAGTCCATCTATATCCAACTGGGTCCATTCTTGCCACTGGTCCAATCTGTTGACCTCAAAATTGATTGGATTTGAGCACAGGGTATCTACTGGATAAAAGACACAGTGAAGGTCAGATTGATCCTGCTTGTTTAGATGGTGCAACTCTGCTGCCATGCATCAGGTTATTGCGCTAACAAATAAACCATCTAATTAATTATGCCATATATATCATTGGTTCTGCTACCAGCATGAACTTTGCCAAATTTCTCCCCAAAATTGTATTTGCTGCAATTAAATTTGAGCACATCCCAATTCTGAGAACCTCTTTCCCGTGTCGGAAGAGGAAGAGAGGGTGACAGAGAGATGAAAGGACCTCACTAACCATAAGATCTAACATTTTCCAGGGGAGATAGAGAACCCAGCTGACCATTAGAGCGTAAACTTTACAGGGGACAGAAAGAGAACCTTAAAAATTAAGCTTGCTCTCTACATCTGAAACAGGGAGAGAATCCGACTGACTGTAACAGGGTGTAAATGTACATAAGATAAACTTGTATGTTTGTTAATATATTGTTTATATAAATATATATATATATTTAAGTTATAGCATAGAGTATATATATATATATATATATATATATATAATGTATGCTATAACTTAAATAGCCACTAGGCGTCACTAGAGGGCAGGCACACTGCTAGACAGTAAGGGGTTAAATTTGGTTTCCCTGGTAACGTAGACAGAGAGAGACAGTTAAAAAGTTCAGTCAAGATCTGAGGGACTGTGTAAGAGGAAGAAGGTTGTGTTTTTTCCTGTGTTTTGGACTAATTAGATTTCTTTTTTTTTTCTTTTGTGGACTGCTTATTCGTTTTTTTTCTATGGAGCTCCTACTGCCCCTGACGAGGGGAATTCATCTGAGTGAATTTTTCTCTAGAAAATGCTTGGATAAAATCATCTAAGACTGAATCAGAAGCAGTCTGAGGGGGACGGACGCCATCTTGGGTGAAAGACTGTGAGTAACAATTGACCTGAGACCGATTGGTGTATAATAGTCAGTCAGGGACAGATAGATAGGATAAAAACTCATTGAACAAAGATTATTCTTCGAAAGATTATTCAACTGAGAAGGAGCTGTGTTTGCTTGTTATACTGAGGCGTTTGCCCTAAACCAGAATTTATTAGAAGTTAAGCTGTGTTGTGCTGATAATAACAGATTAAAACTACTTGACAATTTTACCTTTACTTCATCACACTGTCTGGAGACAGTGAGGTACAAAATATTGAATAGAGGTACATGTACATATATTTACTTGTTTCTGACTGTATTTGGGAGGTTGGCCGGGTATCCTGATTGAATTGTAAACATAAGGGGAGGTGGTTGTAAGATTATATCCTTTGAGGGATCATGTGCCATTATCTGTAGTAGTGCACCCGGGTAAGCCCCATCAATAGATAAAGGAGGGGGTGGTATAGTGGGGGGGAATATAATCCAGTTCATCCCTACAGACTGACACTTGAAGCCCTCCAAGTTGCATAAACTTTTGTTTATTCCGGGCTGTTGTGGTCTATAAGTTGTAAGAGAACTGGGGTTTTTTTGTCTATTTTTTTTTGCTTGAGACTTAAAGAAAACTGTTATTCAGAATCTTTGTGTCCCTGGGTTTTCCATAGTGCCATGGTATCTTAATAGTCATAACGACCAGCATTCAGTCATTACATGACTATAAGAGCTTTCACACAATAGAATAGAGAGAATTACCCAGTGAATGTGGATTTGGAGAATGGCATATAAACTGTGCTCCTCTGGGAATCGCTGATCTAAGTACTGAGCCACAATGTATGATAATCCATAAGATGTCACAGCTGCAGGTCTTTATGTGTTAGCTCACAAGTTCATGCAAAATGATGTTAGCCCACAGTATGAATGGAAATAGAAATGGTGGTGAGCAAAATCTTCAAAATCTTTGTATATATTTTTACAAACTATGAATCAAATCTCAAAATGTATCAATTCTTGTGAATCTGAAAAATGAAATAAATTTGACTCAAACTCGATCTTCCACTGATCAATCCACTCATCTCTAGTGGTAAGGAATCTTCCATTAAACTCGAGCACACTCCATGCTTTTGTAAAAAGCCAGGTGGTCTGGCATCAATTGTTTGTCATCATTTACCTTATTGTAAGCGTGGTGACAGCATGGAGTCTGCAGATTATTTGGATGGGTGGATTTTACTATTAATGAATATGACTCCTTGTCCTGTCTATGGATGTCCGAAAGTGCTATACACCTGTAGCACTGTGAGTGCATGGACATATCTGTAGTACTGAGAGCATATATGGATATTGTCTAAGTATTCAAAATTATTTCTTCACACGGGTGACAGTGCCATATATGGATAGTTTACTAAAAGATGGTGAGCACTTGGTAACCAAGAAGGTGCTAACAAAGGGGGTCCAAAACCCATTCATCAATAATAGTCCAAAAATTGCTGCACACTTGATTAGAGATGCATTTTTTTTTATTTATTTATATGTGAGATGAATGAATATACAGTGAATTTAGTCAAATGGCGGCTATTGAAGTTATTGACGTTTCGACCAAGCAGTCTTAGTCACAATGTCGCTCAGTGTGACTAATGGTAAGAATCGAACCAAAGGTAAAGGCTCCTGGACAGATATAGAAAGTACCCTGGTAGAGGCTGGTAGAGTAGGAGGTATCTAATAGAGGAACAATATGAAATTTCAAGATCCTGGGTAGGCATCTATGGCATATAGTGATAGATGCCGTCCTGTTTAGGCAGGCCCATAGTCTTATAGTGCCAGGGTCCAGCCGGTATGAGATCAAAGAAACTGTGGTAGGTTTATAAAGTTCAAATATAGAAGCTAAACAATAGCTCTGGTCCCGCAGTTTATTGGGGGGATTATTTGGTTCCTGCTGAGGCTGGTGTGTCCTGGCATGAGAATCAGGCCAAGAATATATATGGATAGCACATAGACACTTTAAGGATATCTGAGATTTTCTACATCTATTCAGTTTGGTCTGCAAGTAAATAAGAGCACAAAATACCCAGCAAATCCTTGAGAATTTTAAAAAGGAAAATATGCTCTGATTTTAATGATTGCAGGACACTGAGTGGATGTTCCATACTGATATATAAAGTGGATTAAATATTGTTTCAGCAGCAGTAATATGGTGGATTTAAATGTGTAGTATGGTCAAGACTCTGGAGATCTCATTTTAGAGCTATGTTTATCACAATATTGGTTGTATATATTTTGCTGGATGATTGATTGTCATAAGAGAATATAAAAACTAAAGATATTTTTTGGTGACTTCAGTGCCATTTTTTTTGTTTCTTATTTCTTTCTTTTTGAAGACTTATGTGCAGCTTGCGGGAAAGGTTGCTTTTATGGCTATTATAGTTGTGGAAAAAGTTTAAGCCAAGTGGATTTGTTATTGCCAAGTCTGATAGAGAGCATGCCCAGAAGGATTCAGGCAGTGTTGAAAGCCAAAAGGTGGATTTACAAAATACTAACAAAATAATAAAAAATACAATTTAGATTTTTAAGAGCAAAACGGTAACAATGCAGTGACACAACAAGAATCTACATAACTAATCATATACTAAATAGTTGCAAGTCAAATGTATATATGAGATAACCAATATGGTTGTCTATAAAATGAAGGTAGTCTCATGTTTAAAGCTGTAGTGGGTGGTGGAATATGAAGCCTGAAAGTCAAAAGTTAAAAAACGTTGTTACTCTTTTGCTTGTCAGAATAAGCAATGAAGTACTCAAATCCAAGTTGGTTGCCAATACACTTGAATCCTTCTATAATACCCGAACTTGACTTTCTGTGAGATTTGTGATTAATTACATATTTGCTTTTCCCAGCTCCACATTGGCTTCTGTATGTTGCTTTTCATTACATTGTCAAATTATTATTATTCATTAAATTGTAAGAACATTATTGTAGATGAATCTGTTATAAATCAAATACAAAATCCTTATCCTTTTGGTATTAAGATATCACTTTAAAAGCACTGGGGTCCCTCAACCTGATTGTACTCCTCTTAAGATTTAAGGGATTTGGTATTCCAAATAATCTTATTTCATTCTCTGTCAGGGCAGTAATTCTACACTCCAAAGTCCTTGTACCAATCACTTGTAATACCACTTTCTGTTAGATTCTGAAGAAAACCCATCCGCATTTTCTTTCCCTGTTAATACGCTTATATTAGCTATTAAGTGTGCTATAGAAATATACTGCGTAATGTGTCCTTCTTCAATTTCCGATTCCATAAGTGAATTCTTTATTGATATGCTCTAAGCCAAGAAAATATGACCCACATTAATTCCAATGTAAACAGAAAGTCGCTTGACACAATCAGACTGCCGGGAATAAAACAATAAGTAAAACACACATTAAAGCTGCAAACCAACTCACAAAAAGATCAGATAACAAAATTTGATATAAGAACAATCTTTATTTATCAATAAAATATACATAAGAAAAAGAGGGGATGTAGCAACAGGGAGGATACACAAGGTGGCATACCAGAGCAGCTGGGAGCAGAGATATGTGCAGCGTTATAAAAGAGTCACCAAATAACCTTATTATAAGGAGAAGGGAAAGCCAGCATGTATTGATAAAGTATATTCAGGCCAAATCCCAGGATAAGACAATACAAAAGGCATCCAATGGTGACAATTAGGTATTAACAATGAGCACACATACTTACAGCTGGAATGGCGCCAAGTCCCATCCGACGCGCGTTTCAGCGTCAGCCTTCGTCAGGGAGGGGGGCGTGGCGACATACCGGCAGGGTAGGTGTATTTATATGGAAATCCAGTCAATCAATAATCGGATTAATTAGGCGGCGCATGCGCAGTGCAAGTCGGCACTGAGCCCAAGCAGGAAGTACGCGTCATCGTCACTTAGCAACCGAAGTCATCCCACTATGAGTCACCGCTACACGTGACAACAAAGTCACGTGACGCGATGACATCAGGGGGGCGAGCACGGACAATATAGATACGTCCACTGCGTGGGCGCTGTCCGGAGACCGCGCATGCGCACTAAATCCAGATGAAGCCAAGACATGAAGTATATTACAATCCGGTATTTATTTACCCAGAGAGAGTATATATATGTATTAATCAAAAGCGAGCAGGGAATACATATGCATATTAATCAAAAAATAATAATAAAAGGTAGTAGATGTTAATAAATATAATTCATTACTTTAAAATCCATAATTCATATATAAATATATATTTGTGAAAAAGAAATGTATGCGCATACACATATATGTATGCAAAAAGGCATATATAATATAGTTATTAGACAATAAATACACATGCATATGTAACCCTGCAAGCTTATTAAGAATCTTTCATATACATGGAAACTCATTTTCACATCTTTTTACTTCCCCTCCCCCCCTTTTTTTTCTATTGTTATTATAATGTTTCTTCTTTTCCATGTATATGAAAGATTCTTAATAAGCTTGCAGGGTTACATATGCATGTGTATTTATTGTCTAATAACTATATTATATATGCCTTTTTGCATACATATATGTGTATGCGCATACATTTCTTTTTCACAAATATATATTTATATATGAATTATGGATTTTAAAGTAATGAATTATATTTATTAACATCTACTACCTTTTATTATTATTTTTTGATTAATATGCATATGTATTCCCTGCTCGCTTTTGATTAATACATATATATACTCTCTCTGGGTAAATAAATACCGGATTGTAATATACTTCATGTCTTGGCTTCATCTGGATTTAGTGCGCATGCGCGGTCTCCGGACAGCACCCACGCAGTGGACGTATCTATATTGTCCGTGCTCCGTGCTCGCCCCCCTGATGTCATCGCGTCACGTGACTTTGTTGTCACGTGTAGCGGTGACTCATAGTGGGATGACTTCGGTTGCTAAGTGACGATGACGCGTACTTCCTGCTTGGGCTCAGTGCCGACTTGCACTGCGCATGCGCCGCCTAATTAATCCAATTATTGATTGACTGGATTTCCATATAAATACACCTACCCTGTCGGTATGTCGCCACGCCCCCCTCCCTGACGAAGGCTGACGCTGAAACGCGCGTCGGATGGGACTTGGCGCCATTCCAGCTGTAAGTATGTGTGCTCATTGTTAATACCTAATTGTCACCATTGGATGCCTTTTGTATTGTCTTATCCTGGGATTTGGCCTGAATATACTTTATCAATACATGCTGGCTTTCCCTTCTCCTTATAATAAAGTTATTTGGTGACTCTTTTATAATGCTGCACATATCTCTGCTCCCAGCTGCTCTGGTATGCCACCTTGTGTATCCTCCCTGTTGCTACATCCCCTCTTTTTCTTATGTATATTTTATTGATAAATAAAGATTGTTCTTATATCAAATTTTGTTATCTGATCTTTTTGTGAGTTGTTTTGCATGATTGTATAGATCAGAATATCCATTATATTTGTGAATAAGTGGGTGGTGGCATCTTTTTTCCTTATACTAGGAGACCACCTTATCATATTTAATTCCCATTATATTCACATCTTGCCAAAGCTGATTTTTGGTGTCTTGTATGTTTTTTCTGTTTTGCAGAATCTTACAGCTATTGGAATGGATTACAAATCCAGGGATACCACCTGGACTTCTAAGATTGATGGGGTATTTAACAGGGAGGGTGCTGGTGTTTTTAACAATGATGATCAGAGGGATATTTTACAGTTACAGAAGGCTATCAAAAACAAATTACATAGGCGCACCAAACTCTGGTGGAATGGTGCTTTCTTAAAGAATTACAAACAAAAACAACTAGTACCTAGGGGTTTGCGTATACAAATCTTTCCTTCTTTTCAGGTTGAGGATGAGACTTTTGTCTCTAGGTGGGAAGAGATATGTACCACCAGTTCATTGAAGTTTATTGATTTACTTATTGATCTGGGTGGCAAGACCATCACAACCCTAGAGAAAGAGATTGATGAGGATTTTACGAAGCTGAAAAGCATTACTGACAGTAATAACATGTCTATCTTTGACTCCCAAATGGAAAAATGCTTTGATGAATGGGAGAAAACAATCCAAGACAATCAATCCCAGAAATTATCTAGAGACTTAAATGATTTTCAGTCCAATCAGGCATACCGTTGGAGGAGGAAAAATGTAAGAAAAATAGGCCAAAGGAGTCGTACACCATCTATGACCTCAATCTCATCATCTGAGAATGCATCAGACACCTCACAAAATCAAGGCATCACCACTCGGAATCTGAAGAGGAAATTTGAAAATAAACAGCTGAATAGGAATAAACAAGGGAGAAAGGACTTCAATGATGATCCACTCAAGGTAATCAATTTATCTGATTTTGAATTAACACCGACTGATATCTCAGTCCTATCTAAAGGACTAACTTTTGCACCATCTGCACGTTTTGACATCTTTACAGCCATAAAAGACCTGCATCTCTTTGGTCGGAATTTGATCTTTAAGAAATGGTTCCACAATGAGGATGAAAGAAGCCTCTTCCCCTCAGATGAGGAACAAGAATCTATCCGCATGCTTGAAGAATTGGCATTGGAGCATACACTTGGTGACAAGGGTAAGATACCTGAAACTATCCGGCAGAAGTCCCAAAAATTTCCTCCATTGGCCTCCTGTCCAGCAGTAGACCTCTTTGTAAAATTGGTCTCGGAGGATTTTGGTAAAATCTCTAGAAATATATATAGAGATAATCTGTCCCTAGAAGAGAGGCGGAGTCTGAACCGCCTGAAAAAAATTCCGGAAGTCCTATTTAAACCCTCAGATAAAGGGGGTAATGTGGTCCTTTGGCCACAGAAAATGTATGAGACAGAAGCATATAGGCAACTGAGAGATGGACATTGTTATAAGAAATTGACTTTTAACCCTTTAAATTCCTACAGGAGTATTTTGACAAACATCTTGGAGAAGGGTGTCTCATCAGGACAGATCACCAAGAAATTATCAGAGGCCTTAAATGTTTCCAACCCAACGGTACCTACCTTGTATTTTTTACCAAAAATACACAAAAATCAAGAAAATCCTCCAGGTAGGGCAATTGTATCTGGTGTGGGTGGTCTTATGGAAAATGCATGCCAGTTCATCGATTATCATCTTAAAAAATCTGTTGAGAGTTTACCATCATATCTTCAAGACACTTCAGATCTTTTGAAAAAATTGGATCAGGTTTATATTGAGGACGACATGCTCTTGGTGACCTGCGATGTGGAGGCGCTTTATACCTCCATCCGTCACCAAGATGGCATTAGAGCTACCTCTTTCTATTTAGAAATGAGTAACATGGAGACTGACTTCACTGATTTTTTGTTGGAATTACTGAATTTCACATTGACGCACAATTTCTTTACCTTTAACAATGCTTTCTACCTACAGCTCCAGGGAACAGCGATGGGGGCGGCTTGTGCCCCATCGTATGCAAATCTTTTCCTGGGGCTGTGGGAGAGGGAGCTGTTCCTCTCGGATGGTGATTCATCAATGGACCGGGTCATATTTTGGGCCCGGTACATTGATGATATTTTCATCATCTGGAGGGGAAGTGCTGAGGAATTAAGGATATTTTTTGAAGCCTTGAATGTGAACCGATACAATCTTCGCTTTACATATAAATACGACACAAAGGAGATTGATTTTTTGGACATTTTAATTAAGAGAGATCAGAAAAACCAAATTCAAACGGATATGTTTAGGAAGAACACGGCGGTGAACTCTTTGTTGCACGCAACCTCTTCACATCCCCCACAGATGTTCAGAGGAATCCCTGTGGGACAGTTTTTACGCTTGAGAAGAGTTTGTTCAACAGATTCAGATTTTTGGAAACAGGCGGATCTCATGAAGAAGAGATTTCTTGAACGGGGTTATAGTAGGAAAAATATCAACGCGGCCCGCATCAGAGCAGGCAATAACAACAGACAAACCCTACTATATACCAAACAAGATAAACATAAAAAAGATCAAGTTAGGTTTATAACAACGTTCCACTCACAATGGAATGCAATGAGGAGAAGCATAGAAAAGTTTTGGCCGATCCTATGTTCAGATTCATCCCTCAGACAGTACCTCTCACCAAACCCTAGTGTCACAGCTAGGAGGAGTAAGAATTTGAAAGATATGCTGGTCTTCAGCCACTATCAATCGACAAAAAAGCCAATTTTTGACCTCAAGATACGACCTAATTGGGGTTGTTTTCCCTGTGGGAGATGTGTGGCCTGCCCTAATATTGAACGTGCCACGTCTTTCCCAAATTCAAATGGACAGGTGACATATATCATTACACATCATATTACATGTACTACAACGGCTGTGATTTATCATGCCACCTGTCCTTGTGGGAAAATCTATGTGGGTTTGACTACACGTGCTTTGAAAGTACGTGTAAGAGAACACATCCGTGACATCATAGCGGCGGCAAAGGAGGACGACATTGAGTCACTCATGACGATTCCGAAACACTTCAGAAGATTCCATCAATGTGATTCAACACAATTGAAAGTCCGCGGCATTGATCATGTCCCTATGAATATCCGTGGAGGGAATGTGGCCAAAAAATTGGCTCAGTGTGAAAGTCGTTGGATCTGGACTTTGGATACTATACATCCAAAAGGGTTAAATGAAAACCTTAGCTTCACATCATTTTTGTAAAAAATTCTCCACTTGGCCTCTTTTGATACAATACTTGGTTCCACATTGTTAATCTGTGAGCCTATGTATTTTTATACGCATGCATACATTGTTGTAAATCTGTGCATATGTGTATGCGTATATATATGTGTATATGCGTGCATATATGTATGTGTATATATATTTCATACATTTGCCTCTGTTTTATTGTTTCTTATCCTCCTGATCATTATTACACACTTGGCAGGGATTGTTTATCTCTGGTTTTAATGGGTTTTTTAATATTTTTTATCTAGTGTTTCATTAAATTTTCTTTCTTTTCTACAGTCTTTCTGCAATTTGATGTTTTATGCCCATCATCTTCATCCAGCCTATGATTATCCTCAGGATTTCCAGGACATGAGTTGTTTTTGTTTTTATATGATCATCGGTGGACCCAGTATATATTTTGACAGCTATATAAGCTTAAGAATCCCCCTTTTTTTAAATCTGATTGTATTTTTTAATATACATTTTTTAAGAATCATTATCTCTTACATATTTATCAACATTCACTCTTCACCTCCACATCGGTTAAACTATGCTGTTTGTGTATACACACTGCTCATTTGCTATTGTTTTTCTTTCAAACTGTGCTGACTTTCTTAAGAATATTCATTTTTACACGGATATTTTTGGATATCTTTACATACATTTACACACGTTTCTCACCTTCACATCAC
This sequence comes from Anomaloglossus baeobatrachus, assembly GCF_048569485.1. Taxonomy (NCBI): domain Eukaryota; kingdom Metazoa; phylum Chordata; class Amphibia; order Anura; family Aromobatidae; genus Anomaloglossus; species Anomaloglossus baeobatrachus. The sequence goes on along the minus strand of NC_134353.1, from coordinate 269,797,096 downwards.
TACTAAGTTAGTCATAAAAATGTTTTTATTTTTTTTTTCATATAGTTATATCTGGTTGCAGATAAAACTTCTTCTTACACATTATCCATACACATTTTTCATTAGTGAGCTTATGTTTTCACTCATTTTCACATCTTTTTACTTCCCCTCCCCCCCTTTTTTTTCTATTGTTATTATAATGTTTCTTCTTTTCCATGTATATGAAAGATTCTTAATAAGCTTGCAGGGTTACATATGCATGTGTATTTATTGTCTAATAACTATATTATATATGCCTTTTTGCATACATATATGTGTATGCGCATACATTTCTTTTTCACAAATATATATTTATATATGAATTATGGATTTTAAAGTAATGAATTATATTTATTAACATCTACTACCTTTTATTATTATTTTTTGATTAATATGCATATGTATTCCCTGCTCGCTTTTGATTAATACATATATATACTCTCTCTGGGTAAATAAATACCGGATTGTAATATACTTCATGTCTTGGCTTCATCTGGATTTAGTGCGCATGCGCGGTCTCCGGACAGCGCCCACGCAGTGGACGTATCTATATTGTCCGTGCTCCGTGCTCGCCCCCCTGATGTCATCGCGTCACGTGACTTTGTTGTCACGTGTAGCGGTGACTCATAGTGGGATGACTTCGGTTGCTAAGTGACGATGACGCGTACTTCCTGCTTGGGCTCAGTGCCGACTTGCACTGCGCATGCGCCGCCTAATTAATCCGATTATTGATTGACTGGATTTCCATATAAATACACCTACCCTGCCGGTATGTCGCCACGCCCCCCTCCCTGACGAAGGCTGACGCTGAAACGCGCGTCGGATGGGACTTGGCGCCATTCCAGCTGTAAGTATGTGTGCTCATTGTTAATACCTAATTGTCACCATTGGATGCCTTTTGTATTGTCTTATCCTGGGATTTGGCCTGAATATACTTTATCAATACATGCTGGCTTTCCCTTCTCCTTATAATAAGGTTATTTGGTGACTCTTTTATAACGCTGCACATATCTCTGCTCCCAGCTGCTCTGGTATGCCACCTTGTGTATCCTCCCTGTTGCTACATCCCCTCTTTTTCTTATGTATATTTTATTGATAAATAAAGATTGTTCTTATATCAAATTTTGTTATCTGATCTTTTTGTGAGTTGGTTTGCATGATTGTATAGATCAGAATATCCATTATATTTGTGAATAAGTGGGTGGTGGCATCTTTTTTCCTTATACTAGGAGACCACCTTATCATATTTAATTCCCATTATATTCACATCTTGCCAAAGCTGATTTTTGGTGTCTGACACATTAAAGCTGAAAGAGATCTTGTCCAAATGAGATAAAGTGGCAATCAACATCTGTAAACAGGTTCAGAGTAAAGGGGGCTTTACACGCTGCGACATCGCTAATGCGGAGTCCTTGGGGTCACGGAATTTGTGACGCACATCCGGCCGCATTAGCGATGTTGCTGCGTGTGACACCGATGAGCGATTTTGCATCGTTGCAAAAACGTGCAAAATCGCTCATCGGTGACATGGGGGTCCATTCTCGATTATCGTTACTGCAGCAGTAACGATGTAGTTTGTCGCTCCTGCGGCAGCACACATCGCTATGTGTGACGCTGCAGGAACGAGGAAGCTCTCCTTACCTGCCCCCCGACCGCTATGAGGAAGGAAGGAGGTGGGCGGGATGTTACGTCCCGCTCATCTCCGCCCCTCCGCTGCTATTGGGCGGCCGCTCAGTGACATCACTGTGACGCCGCACGGACCGCCCCCTTAGAAAGGAGGCGGTTCGCCGGTCACAGCGACGTCGCCGGGCAGGTAAGTATGTGTAACGGGTCTGGGCGATGTTGTGCGGCACGGGCAGCGATTTGCCCGTGTCGCGCAACAGATGGGGGCGGGTACCCACACTAGCGATATCGGGACCGATATCGCAGTGTGTAAAGTAGCCTTTAGAGTGACAAACTTGGCAATTGGGCACAAACAAAATCTGGCACTCTGAAAAATATATGATTCAAGTAGTGAATTTTAATCATGGTCCAATGGAAACTGTGTAACACGTGATGTTGGTCAAATATCTTTATCAAACTTACACTATAGAAAAAACACAGAAAACATTTGTAAAATAAAAAAACAGTACTGATATATGCACAAATAAAGGATGATGGTCACCGTGTGGGTGGACAATTACAGATATAATATATAATGTACATGCTTATACTAGTACATAATAGAATCACCATAATTAGTGATGAGTGGACTCGGACTGTAAAAGTCCGGATCTGCATGGGTTCAAAAGAAACCAGGCACCAACCCCGGGCTTGGAGTTCTCGGGGAATTGCGGGCAATGATCCAGACCACAAAATTTCACAGCAGATAGTGCTGAAATATACTTTAGGGCAAAATTCAAACTTTAAGTCAAATACAACAAAACCGGGTTATAAAAAATAACCAAACACAAGTATTATGCCCAATAAAATATTATATTTATTATTTATGAAATAAAATCAGGATTAAAATACATCCATTAAATAATACATAACCGGTGTTAAATTAATAAATAAATGATAATACAGTTTCCACAGTCAATAAATCAGGCTGGTACTAAATAAATTACTAGCTGCCTTTTCAAATAAAGTGCTTAATATAATGTGCTTAGACCATACTAGAAATCCAAATAAATATCAAATAATATCAAATAAATAAGTTGCTAGTGCATTGTGCAAAACTACATACTAACTAAACTGTATTCTATATAAAGTGTTCATGCCTTGTACCAAGTAAACTGCAAAACAAAGAATTACAGGCAGACAATAGAAATCCAGTTCCTGCTTACCTAATAAGACTGTGCTTTGTGCGACCCCCTCACCCCTACGTACGTTTTGCTTCTCTTCATTAGGGAGTGTGTGTGGGGAGGGGGATCGCCATGTTTTTATAGCCCAAAATCACCTGTGGCTCTTTAAAATTAAAATTTATGGTACCGCCAGATAGACGACAGTGCATGCATCACTATCGTCATACTAATAGAGAATATGGCTCCCGAGTAATTACGACGCATGCGTAACATACTCCTTTATGCCACGGATGCACAACTCCTTCATGTGGCAAGTTGTACATCCAATATAGTATTGATTACAGGTTAAACATGTGGCCATATATATTATATGAGTGCTGTTGCAGTTGCTCAACTTTTTATGGGATAAGATTTATTGTTCAAACTATTAATTTACCAACCAATACGATGTATATATTTGCACAATTTGCATTTGTTAATTCCGCAGGAAATAAAGATCCTTTGCAGCTAAGCAATATAGTTTAAGCTGATTTAGTACTCGTAGAAGTGTACAGGCTAAGTGAAATATAGTTGTCTAAATTCTTATTTTTCCGGTAACACATTTTATCCATTGAGACAAAATTATGGACATGGTGTTATCCTGTAATAATTATTATGCAAATTTACACATGGTCCCCAAAATATCATTAATATCTACACAATACAGAGTAGAAAAAAGTGGAAGGACAACATTAACTGTTTGTGGGGAATCATGTCCACATGTATTAGCCAAGCGAAGAGATAGATCAGATAGCAAAGAAGAGCGAGTTCTAGTTAGAGAAATGCTCAGAGCCCTATTAATGTGATAAAATTTATTTCCGCATCTTGATAAATGTGTACTAAAAGTTTTATCCTCTGTGAGGCTACGCTCACTGAATGTAATGGGGGACACTCACTTGGCTGCTATAACTGAGGCACACAGGAACACTTTTTCCATTTAAAGGTCCAGTGGTTATTTAATGCTGCATAAACCACATTTGCTTAAACACAAAAACCTCTTCCTGCTTAAAGGAACATCAATGCTATTACAGTACGTTTAACTGAGGTATCATACACATTGATTTGGATACAATCTTTCACATTAGCGCATTAGTAACGGACCCAGCCAGTATACACACCCACGGCTTTCAAGGCTGTTACCCTCTGCAAAAGGTTTCCATCAGCTTTTCTGGAGCTTGAGCAGGGCTCCCACGGTTTCCTAGGAAGACTGCCTCTGTGAGATCACCAACTGGGAACTGTGCCTTGCTCTCAGCCACAGACACCGGTGAGTCCAGATCCCAGGAGGACTCCAGCTTCCTAAGTGCAGAGCGATCACAGGTTCCATACACCTGGCCTCATAGTAAGTGACATCAGGGGCAACTGCAGCCGACTCTAATGCACATGGACTCCTTCCAGGGTCTCTCCAGAAAGTGAAGTCCTTCCAAGCACCCAGAGACCATGTGACCAAACAAACAGTCTCTTAAATCAGCCAGGACACACCCACAGGTGGAGGTATATGATTCTCCAGGCCTGTCCATCACCATGACTTTTGTTAAAGGGAGCCTGACCCTTCAATACCACCCATGTCTGGTGGAACTACAGGTCCCATAATAACATTTTCAGTTGAACATCGCAGGGGACCTTCTCCACTGTGACACATAGCAACCATTTACCACATTGGTGGTCACTGACTCACACCTCAGACATGAATCCTTCCTCAGTAAAGCATAATCAATGTGCCCTGATTAGTTCCCTCACAGATAGATTCTGCATAATGTGCAGAGGATAGAAACTATCGCATGTATCAAAGTATTGCCACTCATGAGCTTACGAAAAATATTGGAATTTATTTCTCAAGACTTGTGGTTGCCCCATAGATGAACATCCAGAAAATAAACCACACGATCATAGAATTCCACTTTGAATTTAAGGTTCAAGTTATTACTGTTCAAGTACATTACAAATGCTTGTATCCCATCATCTCTCAGGTGGTCACATATTACGCTCATATCACAATCATGCCATATTTATATCACTTTACTTTACGCATCCTGCAAACAGGTATTTTTTTTAATTGAGCATTCATTTGCTGCCTACATTCACACACCTGTTACTAGGTAATTATACTCATGCTTGGATATATGTCCTATTTTTTCCACAGTATAGTACCTACGATTAAGGACTCCATCCAAAACAAGTTAGGTGTTTCTGTATTTTTTTCTCCATGTTTTATTTTTTTTTAAATAAACGAGAGCATTAACATTGGTGCTGGACACATATTGCCCTTTCTTGTTTGGAGATTTAAGAAGTTTATTATTCCTTTTGGTACATCATAAGAATTAAAGGAATGTGGAAAGAAAAAATACACATTCTATCTTTTTTCTCACAAAAATTTTGATTTAGCCTCAAATTTTACATTTTCACAAGGGGGAACAGGGGAAAATGGACCATACAGTTTATTGTACAAATTCTCCTGAGTACAAGTCCCTCAAAAGTGGTGGAAAACTAAAATTTTGATGCAAGCCAGGGATTGGAAGGGAAAATGCACCATTAAACTTCTGGAGTGCAAAATTGACTGGATCAGATAGCAGACACCATGTAGCATTAGCAGAACCTTTGATGTGCCTAAACATTGCAAATCCCCCATAAGTGGCAATATTTTAGAAACTGCTTCCCTTAAAATAATTTACCTAGAAATGTAGTAAAATAGACCACATAATATGTTGTGCAATTTCTCTTGAGTACAGGAATACGCCAAATGTGGTCAGAAACTCTTGCTTATGCACACGGCAGGTCTCAGAAGGGAAAGAATGCTATTTGATGTCTGGCATGCAAAATTGTCTGGTATAGATTGCAGATGTTATGTCGCATTTGTAGAGGTACGAAGGTTCCAAAACAGCAAAAAAAAGAAATCCCCCAAAAGGGACACCTTTTTGTAAACTATATTCTTCAAATAATTTATCTAGGGGTGTGGGGAGCATCTTAAACCCATTGGTTCTTCATAAAATTTTATAAGATTGGGCCATGAAAATGAAATATTAGGTTTTCAACAGAAATTATGCTGAAGGCCCACATTTTTAATTTTTACAAGGGTAACAGGAGAAAAAGGACCACAAAATTAGTTTACAACCTATACCTCTTAATGAAATAATCTAGTGGTGCAAGGAGCATCTTGACACGACATATGTTTCACAAAATGTTATACCATTGTGGGGTGAGGAAAAAATAATTATATTTTTACCAATAAAATGTTGTTTTAGCCTAAGATTTTACATTTTGACAAGGGTAAATAGGTAAAAATTGCCTCACAATTGTTACACAACTTCTTTTGAATGTAACAATATCCCATATGTGACTGTCCAGTAACATTTGGCCTCGTGAGATTCGAAAGGGAAGGAGCACTATTCGACTTTTGAAGCTTAGTTTCCTAAAATAGTTTGTGGACCCAATATGCAGTGCCCCTCAGTACCAGAAGAGCAGAAACCCCCTCAAGTAGCATCAATTTGGAAATAACACTCCTCTAGGAATTCATTTGTGTGTAGTTATGATTCTGTTTCCATGGGTGTATTCAAGAAACAAGCAGCAATGGATGATGCTGAGTGAAAATGAAAATCTGCCATTGTAGTGCCAACATTGTAGTGACTGCACCCTGTAAATTAAGTGGACTCTCCTCAATATGGAAATTACAAGCATGTGGACAATAATGTATAGATCAAAAAGGAGAATGGCATTAGGATTTGGGAGAATAGATTTATCTGGTTTTCTTTTGGGGGGAGGAAACATATTGATTTTCCAGAGCCTCTGTGCTACCAGTAATGTGGAAACCCCTATTTATTTTGTTATCAGATGACAAACCTGAGTGGAGACTTCTTTTTGTGGGTAGAAGCTATTTTTGGTGCCCTTTTTTTGTAATGGACATTTTGGATCAATTCACCTTTATCTTGTGTTCTGCGCTGAGCATTTACATTAAAGTTTCCATTTAATCTAAAAAATCTGTGAGTTAAGTAATTCCACAATGGATGGATTCACGAATGAGGCAGCAGAAATAATGTGGACGCTGTGTGGCTTCTGTTCGGAGGAGCCTGTTTTTTTAGATGTGCACAAAAGAGGTGGTCAACTGCACTTTTAATGGGCATTTAAAAAGATGGGCATGGCGGGATCATAGGCCAGAGAGAGTCCAAAGTGTTTCCATCTACCTCATTGTAGGGAGTCTTCCATCTGGGGTTCCATCCCATATTTCAGATCTTTATTTTTATTTATGTTTGGACACTTTGATGAAGTAGAAAAAATATTGTTTTTGTATAGCTGTATTCTGAGAGCTATAGATTTTTTATTTTTCCATTGATGGAGCTGTATTACTGTTACGGGACTGCCCACTGATAGGGGATAGTAAGCTATCTAGCAGTCAGTGCCCACTGTGCAGAATAATCTGCTGCTGGTGAGAGCAAAGGAAAGGGGTACTATACCACCTCAGCGGTACTGTCACTGTTGCTTCACAGTGGCACTAGAACCTAAAGCGGTGCTCACTGTTAAGTCACAGCAAGACCAGTTTAGGGCAACCTTAAGGAGAAATGCTAACAGAGAGATAAGGATGGACCTGTAGCTCCTGCCCAATTACAGGGACTACAAAATGTAAGCGAATGGGTACCCCAACCATGGTCCACAGACTAACACCTCTGTTACCTCACAGAAATGTGTAGAATAAGATTGTAGCTAGTGTATTAATGCAAATAATATGGTAGGTGGACATGTAGTGCCTGCTCAATTACATGAACTACAAAACATAATCGGATGGTTGCCCCAATCACAGTCCACTAACCAACACCAGTGCTACTTCACACTGATAAGGTAGCTAATAATGTCACAGGAGTATAGATATAAAAACCCTGTGAATGCAGATGGGAAAACCATTACAGGTCATGGAGATCCCTTATTGCTAGCCTCTAAACAGATCTTAGAGATAGCAGCGTATAGGTGTAGGTGTAGGTGTAGGTGCAAACAGTACTATCCGTATTGTCTAGGCTCAGTGAAGCCCCTGTCTGAACTCCTTGTGCTAACCACAACTAAGGAGTCAGTGAGCTCTCTATGCTAGCCGCACAGATGAATCAGAGACACTGAGGGCGGTGCGTGCGATGTCGCCGGCCTAATCCGGCTCCACTAAGGTGGATGGAGGCGAGCACTCATGTAAACTAGTAGATGCTGAGACCCTGCCTAACCCGTTTCACTAAGGTGCCAGGAAATGGATAACGGTGTTATGCTAGTGACTACAGGGTCCCTGCCTAGCCCGATCCACTAAAGTGCAAGGATGCGGGTAATATTGGACATCACACATGAGGCGTCTACCCCATGCATGCACCAAGAATGTCTGAGCACCGAGAAGTGTGCTGCAGGGTCCTATATAGACAAAGCCCCTCCCACAAGATGGGGGCGCTCCTGGCTCAATCCACCAATCACCAGCGAGTTTGTCATGAATGACGTCAGCTGCGACCAATCAGCAGCCAACATGTCACGGTCATGTGATCCCATGTCATCACTGACGTCAGCCGTGACCAATCAGCAGCCAGCATGTCCAGGTCATGTGATCCCGTGTCATCGATGATGTCAGCCACGGCCAATCAAGAAGCGACACGTCATAGTCATGTGATCTCGGATCACGACCAATCGATGATTGCCATGTGGCGAGCATGCTCGGAAGGAGCAAAAGAGGACTTAGAGCAAAACCCACTTGCAAGCTCGCACATGTGCAGAAGCCCCATTTCAGGACTTAAGGGGGCTTTACATGCTACGATATCGTTAATGAATTATCGTCGGGGTCACGGTGATTGTGACGCACATCCGGCGTCATTAATGATATCACAGTGTGTTACCCTTATGAGCAATCTTAAACAATCGCAAATGCGGTCAAAATCGTTTGCCGCGGAGAAGAAAAAATCGTTTTATGCTTATTAGCAATGTTGTTCCTCGTTCCTGCGGCACCACACATCGCTATGTGTGACACCGCAGGAGCGACGAACATCTCCGTACCTGCCTCCACCGGCAATGCGGAAGAAAGGAGGTGGGCGGGACGTTACGTCCCGCTCATCTCTGCCCCTCCACTTCTATTGGATGCCTGCCGTGTGATGTCGCTATGACACCACACGAACCGCCCCCTTAGAAAGGAGGCGTTTCGCCGGCCAGAGCGACGTTGCAGGACGGGTAAGTGCATGTGATGGGGTTAAGCGAGGTTGTGCAGCACGGGCAGCGATTTGCCCGTGTCGCACAACCGACGGGGGCGGGTACGATCGCTTGCGATCTCGCTAGCGAGATCGCTGCGTGTAAAGCCCACTTTAGCCTCACTCACAAGGGTGTCACAGATGACCAGAATGTCGCTGCAAGGAAGCAGAGAGGGAGGAAGATGAACGCGAGGCAGCCAACCCACGACCCGTACCAATTACAGCTTGTTCTTTCCAGGACCAGGAGATGTTTTCAGGGAAACCATTTTTTTTTACATTCATATTTTTAATTTGAGTTTTATTCCACTTTTATTTTGAAGTTATAATGGAAAAAATAGTTTTTTGCCACTGTTTTTATTAATTTTTTTACCATGTTCATTCTAAAGCCGCTTTACATGCTGCGATATCATTACCGATATCGCTAGTGTGCGTACCCGCCCCCATCGGTTGTGCGACACGGGCATATCGCTGCCCGTGGCGCACAACATCATGCGGACCCATCACACTACTTACCTGCCTACTAAGTGGCCGCCCAATCAAAGTGGAGGGGCAGAGATGAGCGGGACGAAAATCCCGCCCACCTCCTTCCTTCCTCATTGCTGGCGGGACGCAGGTAAGGAGAGGTTCATCAATCCTGCAATGTCACATATAGCGATGTGTGCTGCACAGGAATGAGGAACAACATCATTACTGCAGCAGCAATGATAATTGAGATTAGGGGGGATGTCACCGATTAGCGATTTTGAACGTTTTTGCACCGATTCAAAATCGCTAATAGGTGTCACACACAACGACATCGCTAACACGGTCGGATGTGCGTCACAAAAATCCGTGACCCCAACGAGATCGCTTTAGCGATGTCGCTGCGTGTAAAGCAGCCTTAAGGGTTACAAAGTTTGACAGGTTTATAGATTGTGTCAATTTGGAATCCATGATACCAAATATGTGTACTTTATTAGTTTATTTTGTTTTTACATAAATATTCTTATTTTGTAGAGTAATATATCTTACAGTGATGCCACATTTATATTTTTGTTTATGTTTTGACACTTTTATCCAATAAAAAACAATTTAAAGAAAAAATATTGTTTTTGCATCGCTATTAGTGATGAGCGAGTACTAAAAAGCTCGGGTGCTCGAGGCTCGGGCCGAGCATCCCAAGATACTCGTGTACTCGGCCCGAGCACCGAGCCCAATGTTATCCTATGGGAGACCCGAGTATTTTTGTGAAATGACCCCCGGCAGCATGTAGAAACCCTAAAAATGGCACAAAAGTCTCAGAAGAGTGCTCAAATGACATGGCAACAGCATGGGGAAGACCCCTTGAAGCATTTATCACTCAAAAGTCACAGCTGTGAACAATCTTGTCCGCGTTTTACGCTATTTTACGGACTCACCAGAAAACCTTCCAAAATGACACCAAAATGAATTTTCATGGCGGAAATGTTAAGGGCACATACCCAATAGTGAGATAGAGCTAATGTATGTTACTTTTTGAGATTAATACATGAAAGATTTTACGTAAAACATTGTGTGGCACTCCGATGTCCCTGAGAAGAGACGTACATAAAGGCCTCTGAGTCTAATGTGCCCATTTTGAGGAAGTGAGTCTTTGTAGTATTTTCCTTTGCCAGGGCAGTCCAAAATTGTGAGGTTCACCAATGCCCCTACATACAGACGTGCATGAGGGCCTGTAAACCTGAAGTGCCCATTGTAAGGAAGTGGGTCTATTGTAGTATAGCCCTTAGGCAGGGCAGCCAAAAATTGGGAGGCTCCACGTTGTCCCTGGATAGAGACGTGCATGATGGCCTGTAAACCTGAAGTGCCCATTGTAAGGAAGTGGGTCTATTGTAGTATAGCCCTTTGGCAGGGCAGCCAAAAATTGGGAGGCTCCACATTGTCCCTGGATAGAGATGTGCATGAGGGTCTGTAAACCTGAAGTGCCCATTGTAAGGAAGTGGGTCTATTGTAGTATAGCCCTTTGGCAGGGCAGCCAAAAATTGTTAGGCTCCACATTGTCCCTGGATAGAGATGTGCATGAGGGCCTGTAAACCTGAAGTGCCCATTGTAAGGAAGTGGGTCTATTGTAGTATAGCCCTTTGGCAGGGCAGCCAAAAATTGGGAGGCTCCACGTTGTCCCTGGATAAAGATGTGCATGAGGGCCTCAAAACATTAAGTGTCCATTGTCAGGAAGTGGGTGTATTATAGTAAAGCCCTTAGGCAGGGCAGCCAAAAATTGGGAGGCTCCACGTTGTCCCTGGATAGAGACGTGCATGAGGGCCTCAAAACATTAAGTGTCCATTGTCAGGAAGTGGGTGTATTATAGTATAGCCCTTAGGCAGGGCAGCCAAAAATTGGGAGGCTCCACGTTGTCCCTGGATAGAGACGTGCATGATGGCCTGTAAACCTGAAGTGCTCATTGTAAGGAAGTGGGTCTATTGTAGTATAGCCCTTTGGCAGGGCAGCCAAAAATTGGGAGGCTCCACATTGTCCCTGGATAGAGATGTGCATGAGGGCCTGTAAACCTGAAGTGCCCATTGTAAGGAAGTGGGTCTATTGTAGTATAGCCCTTTGGCAGGGCAGCCAAAAATTTGGAGGCTCCACATTGTCCCTGGATAGAGATGTGCATGAGGGCCTGTAAACCTGAAGTGCCCATTGTAAGGAAGTGGGTCTATTGTAGTATAGCCCTTTGGCAGGGCAGCCAAAAATTGGGAGGCTCCACGTTGTCCCTGGATAGAGACGTGCATGAGGGCCTCAAAACATTAAGTGTCCATTGTCAGGAAGTGGGTGTATTATAGTATAGCCCTTAGGCAGGGCAGCCAAAAATTGGGAGGCTCCAAGTTGTCCCTGGATAGAGACGTGCATGAGGGCCTCAAAACATTAAGTGTCCATTGTCAGGAAGTGGGTGTATTATAGTATAGCCCTTAGGCAGGGCAGCCAAAAATTGGGAGGCTCCACATTGTCCCTGGATAGAGACGTGCATGATGGCCTGTAAACCTGAAGTGCCCATTGTAAGGAAGTGGGTCTATTGTAGTATAGCCCTTTGGCAGGGCAGCCAAAAATTGGGAGGCTCCACATTGTCCCTGAATAGAGATGTGCATGAGGGCCTGTAAACCTGAAGTGCCCATTGTAAGGAAGTGGGTCTATTGTAGTATGGCCCTTTGGCAGGGCAGCCAAAAATTGGGAGGCTCCACATTGTCCCTGGATAGAGATGTGCATGAGGGCCTGTAAACCTGAAGTGCCCATTGTAAGGAAGTGGGTCTATTGTAGTATAGCCCTTTGGCAGGGCAGCCAAAAATTGGGAGGCTCCACGTTGTCCCTGGATAGAGACGTGCATGAGGGCCTCAAAACATTAAGTGTCCATTGTCAGGAAGTGGGTGTATTATAGTATAGCCCTGAGGCAGGGCAGCCAAAAATTGGGAAGCTCCACGTTGTCCCTGGATAGAGACGTGCATGAGGGCCTCAAAACATTGTTCCCATTGCAAAGGAGCGGGTCTCCTGTCGTTGTAATGTCCATTCTGCAAAGAATGGGCGAAAAAATTTACCACTGGGGGTATACCTGAAACAAAGGCCTAACTCTTGTAACGGTCATCATGGTGGCGCATGAGGAGAAGGAGGAGCAGTCCAGCGATTATCCAAAGTCCAGAAGTGTGTACCCATGGGTGAGTGGAGGTACATGGCAAATTCCCATTACAAACTTTAAATTCCGCTCTCATTTGCTGGTGGTGTGGTGAAGTCTGGCCCAATCCAACCCTTGTTCATCTTGATCAGAGTCAGCCTGTCAGCATTTTCAGTTGACAGGCGGGTGCGTTTATCTGTAATGATTGCACCTGCGGCACTAAAAACACGCTCTGACAAAACGCTAGCGGCAGGGCAGGCCAGGACTTCCAAGGCGTAGAGAGCCAATTCATGCCACGTGTCCACCTTGGATACCCAATAATTGTAAGGCACAGAGGAATGTCGGAGTACAGTTGTTCGATCTGCAAGGTACTCCTTGAGCATCTGGGCAAACGTAGGATTTCTTGTGGCACTACCCCGCACCTCAGGGGCTGTGGTACGTGAGGGGCTGAGAAAACTGTCCAACATCTTAAAGACTGTTCCCCTACCTCTGGCGGATTGGACTTGTGCCTCTCTCGGCTGTACGCTTTGGTTGTCCACTGATTCCTGACCTATGCCGCTAGCGTTTTGTGAGGGGAATGCTTTGCCTACTTCCGTGACTATGGCCTTCCGGAACTGCTGCATTTTGGTTGACCTCTCCACTTCGGGAATAAGAGACATAAAGTTCTCCTTGTAGCGTGGGTCTAACAGTGTTACCAACCAGTAATGATTGTCGGCCAAGATGTTCTTAACGCGAGGGTCACGAGACAGGCAGCTTACCATAAAGTCAGCCATGTGCGCCAGACTCTTAACAGCCAGGACTTCAGTAGCCTGACCAACACGATGACTGAACATGCTGTCCTCCTCCTCCTCCTCCTCCTCATCTACCCTGTCCTCTGGCCAGCCACGCTGAACCGAGGATATGACTAGTGTGTGTTATCACCCACACCCACTACTGTTTCTTGCTCCAACTCATCGCGCTCCGCCTGCAATGCATCATGTTTGTTTTTGAGCAGAGACCGTTTTAGAAGGCAGAGAAGCGGTATGGTGACGCTAATAATGGCGTCATCACCACTCACCATCTTGGTGGAGTCCTCAAAGTTTTGGAGGATGGTACATAGGTCGGACATCCATCTCCACTCCTCAGGTGTTATGTGTGGAGTTTGACCCATTTCCCGACGGCTTAGGTGATGCAGGTACTCAACAACTGCCCTCTTCTGCTCACATATCCTGACCAACATGTGCAGAGTTGAATTCCAACGCGTGGGGACATCACACACCAGTCTGTGAGCCGGAAGATGCAAACGGCGCTGAAAGCCGGCAAGGCCGGCTGAAGCAGTAGGTGACTTTCGAAAATGTGCAGACAGGCGGCGAACTTTTACCAGCAGATCAGACAGCTCTGGGTATGACTTTAGAAACAGCTGAACCATGAGGTTGAGCACATGGGCCACGCATGGAACATGTGTCAGCTGGCCTCGCCTCAAAGCCGCCACCAGGTTCCGGCCATTGTCACACACGACCTTTCCTGGCTTTAGGTTCAGAGGTGTGAGCCAGTGATCTGCCTGCTGTTTCAGAGCTGTCCACACCTCTTCTGCATTGTGGGGTTTGTCACCTATGCAGATTAGCTTCAGCACAGCCTGTTGCCGCTTCGCCGAGGCAGTGCTGCAGTGCTTCCAGCTTGGGACTGGTGTGGAGGGTACAGTGGATGAGGATGCGCAGGAGGAGGAGGAGGCCGAAGAGCATGACATTCCGGAGCTGTAGAGTGTGGGTGAAACCCTGACTGAGGTAGGGCCTGCAAACCTTGGTGTGGGAATGACGTGTTCCGTCCCTCGCTCAGACTGGGTCCCAGCTTCCACAATATTAACCCAGTGTGCCGTCCACGAGATGTAGCGGCCTTGCCCACAAGCACTTGTCCACGTGTCTGTGGTTAGGTGGACTTTGGGTGAAACAGCGTTGTTCAGGGCACGTGTGATGTTTTGTGACACGTGGTTATGCAACGCGGGGACGGCACACCGGGAGAAATAGTGGCGGCTGGGGACCGAGTAACGTGGGACAGCTGCCGCCATCAGGTCGCGGAATGCTTCTGTCTCCACCAGCCTAAAAGGCAACATTTCCAGCGCAAGCAGTTGCGAAATGTTAGCATTTAGAACTGTGGCATGTGGGGCGTTGGCAGTGTATTTGCGCCTGCGTTCAAAGGTTTGCTGAATGGATAACTGAACGCTGCGCTGGGACAAGGACGTGCTTGATGATGGTGTTATTTCTGCGTAGGCAACTGCAGGTGCAGGACCGGAGGAGGCTTGTTCGCAGGCAGCATGGACAGGGGATTGGCTCGCATGCACAACCAGCGAAGACGTAGCAGTGACATCAGCAAGCACTGCTCCTCGACTCTGTTGTACTTCCCACAAAGTCGGGTGCTTGGCTGACATGTGCCTTATCATGCTGGTGGTGGTTAGGCTGCTAGTTTTGGTACCCCTGCTGATGCTGGCACGGCAGGTGTTGCAAATGGCCTTTTTAGAATCATCTGGAGCCAACTTAAAAAACTGCCAGACTCGGGAAGACCTAACATTTGTACAGGCACCTTGTGTCGTGTTGTTCCGGGGAACAGTTGCCTGACTTCTGCCTGGAGCCACCACCCTGCTTCTTACTGCCTGTTGTGATGCTACGCCTCCCTCCCCCTGTGCACTGCTGTCCTCGCTCTGCATAACCTCCTGCCAGGTTGGGTCAGTTACTGGATCATCCACCACGTCGTCTTCCTCTTCCGCACCCTGCTCTTCCTCCTGACTTCCTGACAATTGTGTCTCATCATCGTCCACCCCTTGTTGAGACACGTTGCCAACTTCGTGAGAACGTGGCTGCTCAAATATTTGGGCATCTGTACATACGATCTCCTCATGACACACTTCAACATGAGCTGGCGAGAGGCTAGAATGTGCGAATTGAAACGTGAACAGCTCTTTCGAGTGTCCAAGTGTGGGATCATTAATGTCAGAGGACGTGTACTTAGCCTTGTGGTAGGAAGGAGGATCAGGTTCTGAAATGTGCGGTGCAGTATCACGGCTACTGACACTTGACCATGTGGAAGACAGAGTGTTTGTGGTGGTGCCAATCTGACTGGAAGCATTATCCGCTATCCAACTAACAACCTGTTGACACTGGTCTTGGTTCAAGAGCGGTGTACTGCTGCGGTCCCCAAGAATTTGGGACAGGATGTGCGAGCGACTAGATGTGGCCCTTTGTTGTGGCGAAATTAGAGCTTGCCCACGACCTCGGCCTCTGCCTGCACCACCATCACGTCCACTTCCTTGTTCCTTGCCAACGCCCTTGCGCATTTTGCAATGCTGTGCTGACGTGTATTCACTAGACTTGTGCGTTATATCCAAGTTTGTGCAAATCGTGCACCTGTACGCTGTCACCGACAGGCACACACGTGCGGTTTTTAAATGCAAGCACGGACGCACTAAGAACCTAACAGGTTTTTAGGAGCAAAAATTAATGAGAAGTCTGACACTAACAGCCACTGCTGACTGACGTGTATTATACACTACACTTGTGCGTTATATAACAGTTTGGTAAAAACGCACACAAGTGCACCTGTACGCTGCCACCGACAGGCACACACGTGCGGTTTTTAAATGCAAGCACGGACGCACTAAGAACCTATCAGGTTTTTAGGAGCAAAAATTAATGAGAAGTCTGACACTATCAGCCACTGCTGACTGACGTGTATTATACACTACACTTGTCCGTTATATAATAGTTTGGTAAAAACGCACACAAGTGCACCTGTACGCTGCCACCGACAGGCACACACGTGCGGTTTTTAAATGCAAGCACGGACGCACTAAGAACCTAACAGGTTTTTAGGAGCAAAAATTAATGAGAAGTCTGACACAATCAGCCACTGCTGACTGACGTGTATTATATAGTGATGAGCGAGTACTAAAAAGCTCGGGTGCTCGAAGCTCGGGCCGAGCCTCCCAAGATACTCGTGTACTCGGGCCGAGCAACGAGCCCAATGTTATCCTATGGGAGACCCGAGTATTTTTGTGAAATGACCCCCCGGCAGCATGGAGAAACCCTAAAAATGGCACAAAAGTCTCAGAAGAGTGCTCAAATGACATGGCAACAGCATGGGGAAGACCCCTTGAAGCATTTATCACTGAAAAGTCACAGCTGTGAACAATTTTGTCCGCGTTTTACGCCATTTTTACGGACTCACCAGAAAACCTTCCAAAATGACCCCAAAATGATTTTTCATGGCGGAAATGTTAAGGGCACATACCCAATAGTGAGATAGAGCTGGTGTATGTTACTTTTTGAGATTAATACATGAAAGATTTTACGTGAAAACATTGTGTGGCACTCCGATGTCCCTGAGAAGAGACGTACATGAAGGCCTCTTGAGTCTAATGTGCCCATTTTGAGGAAGTGAGTCTTTGTAGTATTTTCCTTTGCCAGGGCAGTCCAAAATTGTGAGGTTCACCAATGCCCCTGCATACAGACGTGCATGAGGGCCTGTAAACCTGAAGTGCCCATTGTAAGGAAGTGGGTCTATTTCAGTATAGCCCTTTGCCAGGGCAGCCAAAAATTGGGAGGCTCCACATTGTCCCTGGATAGAGACGTGCATGATGGCCTGTAAACCTGAAGTGCCCATTGTAAGGAAGTGGGTCTATTTCAGTATAGCCCTTTGCCAGGGCAGCCAAAAATTGGGAGGCTCCATGTTGTCCCTGGGTAGAGACGTGCATGAGGGCCTCAAAACATTAAGTGTCCATTTTAAGGAAGTGGGTGTATTATAGTATAGCCCTTAGGCAGGGCAGCCAAAAATTGGGAGGCTCCACGTTGTCCCTGGGTAGAGACGTGCATGAGGGCCTCAAAACATTAAGTGTCCATTTTAAGGAAGTGGGTGTATTATAGTATAGCCCTTAGGCAGGGCAGCCAAAAATTGGGAGGCTCCATGTTGTCCCTGGGTAGAGACGTGCATGAGGGCCTCAAAACATTAAGTGTCCATTTTAAGGAAGTGGGTGCCCTTAGGCAGGGCAGCCAAAAATTGGGAGGCTCCATGTTGTCCCTGGGTAGAGACGTTCATGAGGGCCTCAAAACATTAAGTGTCCATTTTAAGGAAGTGGGTGTATTATAGTATAGCCCTTAGGCAGGGCAGCCAAAAATTGGGAGGCTCCACGTTGTCCCTGGGTAGAGACGTGCATGAGGGCCTCAAAACATTAAGTGTCCATTTTAAGGAAGTGGGTGTATTATAGTATAGCCCTTAGGCAGGGCAGCCAAAAATTGGGAGGCTCCACGTTGTCCCTGGGTAGAGACGTGCATGAGGGCCTCAAAACATTGTTCCCATTGCAAAGGAGCGGGTCTCCTGTCGTTGTAATGTCCATTCTGCAAAGAATGGGCGAAAAAATTTACCACTGGGGGTATACCTGAAACAAAGGCCTAAGTATTGCAATTTGTAACGGTCATCATCATGGTGGCGCATGAGGAGAAGGAGGAGCAGTCCAGCGATTATCCAAAGTCCAGAAGTGTGTACCCATGGGTGAGTGGAGGTACATGGCAAACTTTAAATTCCGCTCTCATTTGCTGGTGGTGTGGTGAAGTCTGGCCCAATCCAACCCTTGTTCATCTTGATCAGAGTCAGCCTGTCAGCATTTTCAGTTGACAGGCGGGTGCGTTTATCTGTAATGATTCCACCTGCGGCACTAAAAACACGCTCTGACAAAACGCTAGCAGCAGGGCAGGCTAGGACTTCCAAGGCGTAGAGAGCCAATTCATGCCACGTGTCCAGCTTGGATACCCAATAATTGTAAGGCACAGAGGAATATCGGAGTACAGTTGTTCGATCTGCAAGGTACTCCTTCAGCATCTGGGCAAACTTAGGATTTCTTGTGGCACTACCCCGCACCTCAGGGGCTGTGGTACGTGAGGGGCTGAGAAAACTGTCCCACATCTTAAAGACTGTTCCCCTACCTCTGGCGGATTGGACTTGTGCCTCTCTCGGCTGTACGCCTCGGTTGTCCACTGATTCCTGACTTATGCCGCTAGCGTTTTGTGAGGGGAATGCTTTGCCTACTTCCGTGAGTATGGCCTTCCGAAACTGCTGCATTTTGGTTGACCTCTCCTCTACGGGAATAAGAGACAAAAAGTTCTCCTTGTAGCGTGGGTCTAACAGTGTTACCAACCAGTAATGATTGTCGGCCAAGATGTTCTTAACGCGAGGGTCACGAGACAGGCAGCTTACCATAAAGTCAGCCATGTGCGCCAGACTCTTAACAGCCAGGACTTCAGTAGCCTGACCAACAAGATGACTGAACATGCTGTCCTCCTCCTCCTCCTCCTCCTCCTCCTCATCTACCCTGTCCTCTGGCCAGCCACGCTGAACCGAGGATATGACTGGTGTGCATGTCATATCCTCAATTTGGCCGGAGAGTTGCTCCATGTCTTCATCCTCCTCCTCGTCATAGTCCTCCACTGCACGTTGTGATGAGACGAGGCTGGGCTGTGTGTTATCACCCACACCCACTACTGTTTCTTGCTGCAACTCATCGCGCTCCGCCTGCAATGCATCATGTTTGTTTTTCAGCAGAGACCGTTTTAGAAGGCAGAGTAGCGGTATGGTGACGCTAATAATGGCGTCATCACCACTCACCATCTTGGTGGAGTCCTCAAAGTTTTGGAGGATGGTACATAGGTCTGACATCCATCTCCACTCCTCAGGTGTTATGTGTGGAGTTTGACCCATTTCCCGACGGCTTAGGTGATGCAGGTACTCAACAACTGCCCTCTTCTGCTCACATATCCTGACCAACATGTGCAGAGTTGAATTCCAACGCGTGGGGACATCACACACCAGTCTGTGAGCCGGAAGATGCAAACGGCGCTGAAAGCCGGCAAGGCCGGCTGAAGCAGTAGGTGACTTTCGAAAATGTGCAGACAGGCGGCGAACTTTTACCAGCAGATCAGACAGCTCTGGGTATGACTTTATAAACCGCTGAACCACGAGGTTGAGCACATGGGCCACGCATGGAACATGTGTCAGCTGGCCTCGCCTCAAAGCCGCCACCAGGTTCCGGCCATTGTCACACACGACCTTTCCTGGCTTTAGGTTCAGAGGTGTGAGCCAGTGATCTGCCTGCTGTTTCAGAGCTGTCCACAGCTCTTCTGCATTGTGGGGTTTGTCACCTATGCAGATTAGCTTCAGCACAGCCTGTTGCCGCTTCGCCGAGGCAGTGCTGCAGTGCTTCCAGCTTGTGACTGGTGTGGAGGGCACAGTGGATGAGGATGCGCAGGAGGAGGAGGAGGCTGAAGAGCATGACATTCCGGAGCTGTAGAGTGTGGGTGAAACACTGACTGAGGTAGGGCCTGCAAACCTTGGTGTGGGAAGGACGTGTTCCGTCCCTCGCTCAGACTGGGTCCCAGCTTCCACAATATTAACCCAGTGTGCCGTCAACGAGATGTAGCGGCCTTGCCCACAAGCACTTGTCCACGTGTCTGTGGTTAGGTGGACCTTGGGTGAAACAGCGTTGTTCAGGGCACGTGTGATGTTTTGTGACACGTGGTTATGCAACGCGGGGACGGCACACCGGGAGAAATAGTGGCGGCTGGGGACCGAGTAACGTGGGACAGCTGCCGCCATCAGGTCACGGAATGCTTCTGTCTCCACCAGCCTAAAAGGCAACATTTCCAGCGCAAGCAGTCGCGAAATGTTAGCATTTAGAACTGTGGCATGTGGGGTGTTGGCAGTGTATTTGCGCCTGCGTTCAAAGGTTTGCTGAATGGATAACTGAACGCTGCGCTGGGACAAGGACGTGCTTGATGATGGTGTTCTTTCTGCGTAGGCAACTGCAGGTGCAGGAGTGGAGGAGGCTTGTTCGCAGGCAGCATGGACAGAGGATTGGCTCGCATGCACAACCAGCGAAAACGTAGCAGTGACATCAGCAAGCACTGCTCCTCGACTCTGTTGTACTTCCCACAAAGTCGGGTGCTTGGCTGACATGTGCCTGATCATGCTGGTGGTGGTCAGGCTGCTAGTTTTGGTACCCCTGCTGATGCTGGCACGGCAGGTGTTGCAAATGGCCTTTTTTGAATCATCTGGATCCAACTTAAAAAACTGCTAGACTCGGGAAGACCTAACATTTGTACAGGCACCTTGTGTCGTCGTGTTGTTCCGGGGAACGGTTGCCTGACTTCTGCCTGGGGCCACCACCCTGCTTCTTACTGCCTGTTGTGATGCTACGCCTCCCTCCCCCTGTGCACTGCTGTCCTCGCTCTGCATATCCTCCTGCCAGGTTGGGTCAGTTACTGGATCATCCACCACGTCGTCTTCCTCTTCCGCACCCTGCTCCTCCTCCTGACTTGCTGACAATTGTGTCTCATCATCGTCCACCACTTGTTGAGACACGTTGCCAACTTCGTGAGAACGTGGCTGCTCAAATATTTGGCCATCTGTACAGACGATCTCCTCATGACCCACTTCAATATGAGCTGGCGAGAGGCCAGAATGTGTGAATGGAAACGTGAACAGCTCTTCCGAGTGTCCAAGTGTGGGATCATTAATGTCCGAGGAGGACGTGTACTCAGCCTGGTGGTAGGAAGGAGGATCAGGTTCAGAAATGTGCGGTGCAGTATCACGGCTAGAGATGAGCGAACCGGTCGCGGTTCGGCTCGAGGTTGGTTCGCCGAACGGACCTCCCGTTCGAGTTCGGTTCGTCGAACGTTCGACGAACCGAACTCGAACTGCATAGGAAACAATGGCAGGCAATCACAAACACAGAAAAACACCTAGAAAACACCCTCAAAGGTGTCCTAAAGGTGACAAACAACTCAAACACATTGGAAAGTGACAAGGACATATACTCATGCGAAAACAAAACAGCTGGACAAGGAAAAAGAGGAGGACACACAGATATAGGCATGGCACGCCCTTCTAAAATCATGTAAAACACCGCAAGGTGACTCCAAGCAGAGTCTCCCTTTTTTCCAAAAATTGGGCCACACACACACCCACCCCTTCAGTGGTAGCACTTGTGCCCCAGTTGCACACTTCACAGCTACATTTGCATCAAGCACATTGAAAAATACGCCATAATTAACCGTCCCCAGGATGACACCAGGGTAGGTAGCTAAGTCTTTCCTGATCCCAGCTCTGTTCATCTTGGCTTCTTTTAAAAACACATCAAGCAAGGGTTACTCCAAGCGGAGTCTCCCTTTTTTCCAAAAATTGGGCCCCACACACACCCACCCCTTCAGTGGCAGCAGTTGTGCCCTAGTTGTACACTTCACAGCTACATTTGCATCAAGCACATTCAAAAATACGCCATTCTTATCCATCCCCAGGATGACACCGGGGTAGGTAGCAAAGTCTTTGCTGACCCATGACTTGTTCATCTTGGCTTCTTTTAAAAACAATGTAAGCAAGGGTTACTCCAAGCGGAGTCTCCCTTTTTTCCAAAAATTGGGCCCCACACACCCACCCATTCAGTGGCAGCAGTTGTGCCCCAGTTGTACACTTCACAGCTAGATTTGCATCAAGCACATTCAAAAATACGCCATTCTTATCCATCCCCAGGATGACACCGGGGTAGGTAGCAAAGTCTTTGCTGACCCATGACTTGTTCATCTTGGCTTCTTTTAAAAACAATGTAAGCAAGGGTTACTCCAAGCGGAGTCTCCCTTTTTTCCAAAAATTGGGCCCCACACACCCACCCATTCAGTGGCAGCAGTTGTGCCCTAGTTGTACACTTCACAGCTACATTTGCATCAAGCACATTCAAAAATACGCCATTCTTATCCATCCCCAGGATGACACCGGGGTAGGTAGCAAAGTCTTTGCTGACCCATGACTTGTTCATCTTGGCTTCTTTTAAAAACAATGTAAGCAAGGGTTACTCCAAGCGGAGTCTCCCTTTTTTCCAAAAATTGGGCCCCACACACACCCACCCCTTCAGTGGCAGCAGTTGTGCCCTAGTTGTACACTTCACAGCTACATTTGCATCAAGCACATTCAAAAATACGCCATTCTTATCCGTCCCCAGGATGACACCGGGGTAGGTAGCAAAGTCTTTCCTGATCCCAGCTCTGTTCATCTTGGCTTCTTTTAAAAACACATCAAGCAAGGGTTACTCCAAGCGGAGTCTCCCTTTTTTTCCAAAAATTGGGCCCCACACACCCACCCATTCAGTGGCAGCAGTTGTGCCCCAGTTGTACACTTCACAGCTACATTTGCATCAAGCACATTCAAAAATACGCCATTCTTATCCGTCCCCAGGATGACACCGGGGTAGGTAGCAAAGTCTTTCCTGATCCCAGCTCTGTTCATCTTGGCTTCTTTTAAAAACACATCAAGCAAGGGTTACTCCAAGCGGAGTCTCCCTTTTTTTCCAAAAATTGGGCCCCACACACCCACCCATTCAGTGGCAGCAGTTGTGCCCTAGTTGTACACTTCACAGCTACATTTGCATCAAGCACATTCAAAAATACGCCATTCTTATCCATCCCCAGGATGACACCGGGGTAGGTAGCAAAGTCTTTGCTGACCCATGACTTGTTCATCTTGGCTTCTTTTAAAAACAATGTAAGCAAGGGTTACTCCAAGCGGAGTCTCCCTTTTTTCCAAAAATTGGGCCCCACACACCCACCCATTCAGTGGCAGCAGTTGTGCCCCAGTTGTACACTTCACAGCTAGATTTGCATCAAGCACATTCAAAAATACGTCATTCTTATCCGTCCCCAGGATGACACCGGGGTAGGTAGCAAAGTCTTTCCTGATCCCAGCTCTGTTCATCTTGGCTTCTTTTAAAAACAATGTAAGCAAGGGTTACTCCAAGCGGAGTCTCCCTTTTTTTCCAAAAATTGGGCCCCACACACCCACCCATTCAGTGGCAGCACTTGTGCCCTAGTTGTACACTTCACAGCTAGATTTGCATCAAGCACATTCCAAAATACGCCATAATTAACCGTCCCCAGGATGACACCAGGGTAGGTAGCAAAGTCTTTCCTGATCCCAGCTCTGTTCATCTTGGCTTCTTTTAAAAACAATGTAAGCAAGGGTTACTCCAAGCGGAGTCTCCCTTTTTTCCAAAAATTGGGCCCCACACACACCCACCCCTTCAGTGGCAGCAGTTGTGCCCTAGTTGTACACTTCACAGCTACATTTGCATCAAGCACATTCAAAAATACGCCATTCTTATCCGTCCCCAGGATGACACCGGGGTAGGTAGCAAAGTCTTTGCTGACCCATGACTTGTTCATCTTGGCTTCTTTTAAAAACAATGTAAGCAAGGGTTACTCCAAGCGGAGTCTCCCTTTTTTCCAAAAATTGGGCCCCACACACCCACCCATTCAGTGGCAGCAGTTGTGCCCCAGTTGTACACTTCACAGCTAGATTTGCATCAAGCACATTCAAAAATACGTCATTCTTATCCGTCCCCAGGATGACACCGGGGTAGGTAGCAAAGTCTTTCCTGATCCCAGCTCTGTTCATCTTGGCTTCTTTTAAAAACAATGTAAGCAAGGGTTACTCCAAGCAGAGTCTCCCTTTTTTTCCAAAAATTGGGCCCCACACACCCACCCATTCAGTGGCAGCACTTGTGCCCTAGTTGTACACTTCACAGCTAGATTTGCATCAAGCACATTCAAAATCCACAAGCATTTACTCTCCCCAGGATGACACAGGGGTTGTAAATTCCTTCTGGATCCATGACTTGTTCATTTTGATGAACCTCAGTCTGTCCACATTGTCACTGGACAGACGCGTGCGCTTATCTGTCAGCACACACCCAGCAGCACTGAAGACACGTTCAGAGACAACGCTGGCAGCTGGACACGACAAAATCTCCAAGGCGTAAGTTGCGAGCTCTGGCCATTTTTCTAGGTTTGAAGCCCAAAAGGAGCAAGGCTCCAGATGCACAGTCATGGCATCGATGTTCATTTGGAGATACTCCTGTATCATCCTCTCCAGCCGTTGACTATGTGTCAGACTTCTTGTCTCTGGTGGCCTTGCAAAGGAGGGTCTAAAAAAATTATGAAAAGATTCCATAAAATTGCTGTTACCAGCACCAGATACGGTCCTACTGGTACGTGTAGACTGTTGAAGATGACGAGACCGTCCCATGTTTGTCAAGTTACAACTGGGAGATTCACTCCCTGCACCTGCACGGTTGTTTGGTGGAAAAGCAGATCTAAGATCGAGTAACAGCTTCTGCTGATACTCCTGCATACGTGCGTCCCTTTCTATGGCTGGAATTATGTCACAAAATTTGGACTTGTACCGGGGATCTAATAGTGTGGCAAGCCAGTAGTCATCATCACTTCTAATTTTGACAATACGAGGGTCATGTTGGAGGTAGTGCAACAAGAAGGCACTCATGTGTCTTGCGCAGCCATGTGGACCAAGTCCACGCTGTGTTTGTGGCATAGAGGTGCTAACCGTTCTTTCTTCCTCTGACATCTCCCCCCAACCTCTTTCAACTGAAATTTGACCAAGGTCTCCCTCATCTGCTGAGTCTTCCATGTCCATGGACAGTTCGTCCTCCATTTCTTCATGTCCTCCTGCACCTTCCTCAACATCTCGCCTGCTACCATGCGCCCTTGTTGATCCCTGTACCCCATGCTCCCATGCCTGGCGCCTTGGTGATGATGAACGTCTGGACCTTGGTGATGTTGTTGTGTCTTGCGCATATGAATCCTCCTGTAGCTCATCCCCTTCCTGTTGTCCCACCCCCTGACTCCGAATAGTGTTTAGCGTGTGTTCCAGCATGTAAATGACTGGAATCGTCATGCTGATAATGGCATTGTCAGCGCTAAACATATTCGTCGCCATGTCGAAACTGTGCAGAAGGGTGCATAGGTCCTTGATCTGAGACCACTCCATCAGGGTGATCTGCCCCACCCCTGCATCTCGTTGGCCCAGGCTATACGTCATGACGTATTGCACCAGGGCACGGCGGTGCTGCCACAGTTGCTGTAACATGTGGAGAGTTGAATTCCAGCGTGTCACCACATCGCATTTCAGGCGATGAACCGGCAGGCCGAAAGACTTCTGGAGCGATGCAAGTCGCTCAGCTGCGGCGCTTGAACGGCGGAAGTGAGCAGACAGTTTTCGTGCCCTGTTCAGAAGGCCATCTAGGCCGGGATACTGTGTTAAAAATTGCTGCACGACAAGGTTCAACACGTGTGCCATACAAGGTACGTGTGTCACCTTGCCCAGGCAAAGGGCCGCACCCAGGTTTGCAGCATTGTCGCACACGGCCTTACCAGGCTGCAGGTTGAGTGGAGACAACCATTTATTAAACTCGGACCGCAGAGCTGACCACAACTCCTCAGCTGTGTGACTCTTATTCCCAAGACATGTCAAGCTAAAGACCGCCTGATGCCGTTGCGCTCTGCTGCCAGCATAGTAATGAGGGGTGCGTGATTCCTTCTGCGCAGTGAGAACGCTGGTGGCCTGACCAGGCAGGCTTGGGGCGGAGGTGGAGGACCCAGATGAGGTGGAGGATGCAGAAGCAGTGGCGGAACTTGGACAGACAGAGGATTGACACACAAGTCGTGGGGACGGCAAGACTTGTGCAGCAGACCCTTCACCATCTATCACCATAGTTACCCAGTGCCCAGTCAGCGACATGTAACGTCCCTGTCCATGCTTACTGGTCCAAGTATCGGTGGTGAAATGCACCCGTTCACACACAGAGTTTCTCAAGGAAGCGGTGATGTTGTGTGCGACATGCTGGTGTAGCGCGGGCACACCTTTCTTAGAGAAGTAGTGGCGACTAGGCATCTGGTACTGGGGCACAGCGTCAGACATAAGGTCTCTAAAATCCTGTGTGTCCACTAGGCGGAAAGGCAGCATTTCGGTAGCCAACAGCTTACAGAGGGATAGAGTCAACCTCTTAGCTTTGTCATGGGTCGGAGGAAGTGGCCTTTTATTTGACCACATCTGAGGGACAGAGATCTGGCTGCTGTGTGTAGACGGTGTTGAGTAGGGTGTCCCTGGAAAAATGCAGGTTTGTGAGGAAAGTGCAGGCGGAGACATGATGTTGCCTTCATCCAACGTTGGTGCTATCGATGTCTGAGAGAGCTGTACACACTCACTTGTTTCCCCTTCCAAACCAACTGACGACCTTACAAGCAAACTGCCTGTTGTGGTTACAGTGGTGGAAGTTTTGCGTGGAAAAACAGGTGTGACAGCTGTCCCCACAGTCCTAGAAGATGAAGAGCGCGCGGATGCACTGGAAGGGGCGGGCGGTGGATGGTTCGCTCCGCTAGGCCGCATTGCAGCACGGTGAGCTTCCCACCGGGACTTATGATATTTAGTCATGTGACGATTCATGGAAGAAGTTGTCAAACTGCTGAGGTTTTGACCTCTACTAACAGAATCATGACAAATGTTACATATCACATGAGTTGGGCGATCTTTTTCGATGTGAAAAAAGGACCAGGCTAGGCAAGGCTTAGAGGCCATGCGACCTGTTGATCCACCCCGAATAATGCTCATAGGCAGAGTGGTGGCTGAGGATGCAGTTGTAGACGTGCTACCAGTGCTCCGACTCTGTCCAGGAAGGCGCAAGGTAACTTCGTCGTCGGTTGCATCCTCCTCCACCGCCTCTGTTGACCTCCTCGAGTGCCTGACTGGGGGTTGACAGTAGGTGGGATCTAGAACGTCATCATCAATTGTTGTGTTTGCACTCCCCTCCCCCTCAGACCGAGCCTCTTCTTGCCCTGACCGAATATTTAAGTTGTCATCCCAATCGGGTATCTGCGTCTCATCTTCATCAGTATGTTCCTCATTGTTTATAACCACAGGTGTTACAGTTTGTGACAAAGGGTCAACATTATGCTCAGAAACTTGGTCCTCACGGCCTGAATCAGAGTCACAAAGGTTCTGGGCATTACTGCAGACCATTTCCTGTTCTGTACTCACTGTAGCTTGGGATCAGACCTCTGATTCCCAGGCTATAGTGTGACTGAACAGCTCTGCAGACTCAGCCATCTCAGTTCCACCATACTGTGCAGGGCTGATGGAGACTTCAGAGCTGGGAGAAATCAAGTGTGATTGGGATGACAACTCAGAGGACTGGTGTTTTTTGGATGCGGTACTTGAAGTGGCTGAGAGGGCACTTGTTGGACCACTTGAGATCCATTCAAGCATTTTCCTTTTTTGCCCATCATCTACCTTTGTTCCTCTTGTTCGTGTCCGTAAAAAAGGGAGCACATCGGATTGTCCACAATAAGTAGTAGACATCTTACTTTTGCTAGTAGATGGTCTATCTGCAGCAGATGATAATGGAGCTTTGCCACCTTCCCCACTGACAAAACCTTTTTTGCCTTTTCCACCACGCCTCTTCCCCTTTCCACCAGCATCTGTCATTTTGCCACTCATGTTGATTGCGACAAGATTGTGGACTGAAAATGTGGTAGTAAAAATTGAGAGGTGGTGAAGATTGCAGTGTTGGTCTAGCTTTATTAACAGCAGAATAATAAAGAATAAATATCCCTGACAATGTAACTTAGTTATAATTAGTTGGAGTGTGCAACGCAGGCAGACGTGCTGCAAATGTCTTGGCACTAGTGGGACTAAAGCAAAGTCCAATAGCCACGTATAGGATGCCACTAGGTACACTGAGTGTTTGCTAGTATAATGGCTTAGTTATAATTAGTTGGAGTGTGCAACGCAGGCAGATGCGCTCTGCAAATGTCTTGGCACTAGTGGGACTATAGCAAAGTCCAATAGCCACGTATAGGATGCCACTAGGTACACTGAGTGTGTGCTAGTATAATGGCTTAGTTATAATTAGTTGGAGTGTGCAACGCAGGCAGATGCGTTCTGCAAATGTCTTGGCACTAGTGGGACTAAAGCAAAGTCCAATAGCCACGTATAGGATGCCACTAGGTACACTAAGTGTTTGCTAGTATAATGGCTTAGTTATAATTAGTTGGAGTGTGCAACGCAGGCAGATGCGCTCTGCAAATGTCTTGCCACTAGTGGGACTATAGCAAAGTCCAATAGCCACGTATAGGATGCCACTAGGTACACTGAGTGTTTGCTAGTATAATGGCTTAGTTATAATTAGTTGGAGTGTGCAACGCAGGCAGATGCGCTCTGCAAATGTCTTGGCACTAGTGGGACTATAGCAAAGTGCAATAGCCACGTATAGGATGCCACTAGGTACACTGAGTGTGTGCTAGTATAATGGCTTAGTTATAATTAGTTGGAGTGTGCAACGCAGGCAGATGCGTTCTGCAAATGTCTTGGCACTAGTGGGACTATAGCAAAGTCCAATAGCCACGTATAGGATGCCACTAGGTACACTGAGTGTTTGCTAGTATAATGGCTTAGTTATAATTAGTTGGAGTGTGCAACGCAGGCAGATGCGCTCTGCAAATGTCTTGGCACTAGTGGGACTATAGCAAAGTCCAATAGCCACGTATAGGATGCCACTAGGTACACTGAGTGTGTGCTAGTATAATGGCTTAGTTATAATTAGTTGGAGTGTGCAACGCAGGCAGATGCGTTCTGCAAATGTCTTGGCACTAGTGGGACTAAAGCAAAGTCCAATAGCCACGTATAGGATGCCACTAGGTACACTAAGTGTTTGCTAATATAATGGCTTAGTTATAATTAGTTGGAGTGTGCAACGCAGGCAGATGCGCTCTGCAAATGTCTTGGCACTAGTGGGACTATAGCAAAGTCCAATAGCCACGTATAGGATGCCACTAGGTACACTGAGTGTGTGCTAGTATAATGGCTTAGTTATAATTGGTTGGAGTGTGCAACGCAGGCAGATGCGCTCTGCAAATGTCTTGGCACGAGTGGGACTATAGCAAAGTCCAATAGCCACGTATAGGATGCCACTAGGTACACTGAGTGTGTGCTAGTATAATGGCTTAGTTATAATTAGTTGGAGTGTGCAACGCAGGCAGATGCGTTCTGCAAATGTCTTGGCACTAGTGGGACTAAAGCAAAGTCCAATAGCCACGTATAGGATGCCACTAGGTACACTAAGTGTTTGCTAGTATAACTGCTTAGTTATAATTAGTTGGAGTGTGCAACGCAGGCAGATGCGCTCTGCAAATGTCTTGGCACTAGTGGGACTATAGCAAAGTCCAATAGCCACGTATAGGATGCCACTAGGTACACTGAGTGTGTGCTAGTATAATGGCTTAGTTATAATTAGTTGGAGTGTGCAACGCAGGCAGATGCGCTCTGCAAATGTCTTGGCACTAGTGGGACTATAGCAAAGTCCAATAGCCACGTATAGGATGCCACTAGGTACACTGAGTGTGTGCTAGTATAATGGCTTAGTTATAATTAGTTGGAGTGTGCAACGCAGGCAGATGCGTTCTGCAAATGTCTTGGCACTAGTGGGACTAAGGCAAAGTCCAATAGCCACGTATAGGATGCCACTAGGTACACTGAGTGTGTGCTAGTATAATGGCTTAGTTATAATTAGTTGGAGTGTGCAACGCAGGCAGATGCGTTCTGCAAATGTCTTGGCACTAGTGGGACTATAGCAAAGTCCAATAGCCACGTATAGGATGCCACTAGGTACACTGAGTGTGTGCTAGTATAATGGCTTAGTTATAATTAGTTGGAGTGTGCAACGCAGGCAGATGCGCTCTGCAAATGTCTTGGCACTAGTGGGACTATAGCAAAGTCCAATAGCCACGTATAGGATGCCACTAGGTACACTGAGTGTGTGCTAGTATAATGGCTTAGTTATAATTAGTTGGAGTGTGCAACGCAGGCAGATGCGTTCTGCAAATGTCTTGGCACTAGTGGGACTAAAGCAAAGTCCAATAGCCACGTATAGGATGCCACTAGGTACACTGAGTGTGTGCTAGTATAATGGCTTAGTTATAATTAGTTGGAGTGTGCAACGCAGGCAGATGCGCTCTGCAAATGTCTTGGCACTAGTGGGACTATAGCAAAGTCCAATAGCCACGTATAGGATGCCACTAGGTACACTAAGTGTTTGCTAGTATAATGGCTTAGTTATAATTAGTTGGAGTGTGCAACGCAGGCAGATGCGCTCTGCAAATGTCTTGGCACTAGTGGGACTATAGCAAAGTCCAATAGCCACGTATAGGATGCCACTAGGTACACTGAGTGTGTGCTAGTATAATGGCTTAGTTATAATTAGTTGGAGTGTGCAACGCAGGCAGATGCGCTCTGCAAATGTCTTGGCACTAGTGGGACTATAGCAAAGTCGAATAGCCACGTATAGGATGCCACTAGGTACACTGAGTGTGTGCTAGTATAATGGCTTAGTTATAATTAGTTGGAGTGTGCAACGCAGGCAGATGCGTTCTGCAAATGTCTTGGCACTAGTGGGACTAAAGCAAAGTCCAATAGCCACGTATAGGATGCCACTAGGTACACTAAGTGTTTGCTAGTATAATGGCTTAGTTATAATTAGTTGGAGTGTGCAACGCAGGCAGATGTGTTCTGCAAATGTCTTGGCACTAGTGGGACTAAAGCAAAGTCCAATAGCCACGTATAGGATGCCACTAGGTACACTGAGTGTGTGCTAGTATAATGGCTTAGTTATAATTAGTTGGAGTGTGCAACGCAGGCAGATGCGTTCTGCAAATGTCTTGGCACTAGTGGGACTATAGCAAAGTCCAATAGCCACGTATAGGATGCCACTAGGTACACTGAGTGTGTGCTAGTATAATGGCTTAGTTATAATTAGTTGGAGTGTGCAACGCAGGCAGATGCGCTCTGCAAATGTCTTGGCACTAGTGGGACTATAGCAAAGTCCAATAGCCACGTATAGGATGCCACTAGGTACACTGAGTGTGTGCTAGTATAATGGCTTAGTTATAATTAGTTGGAGTGTGCAACGCAGGCAGATGCGTTCTGCAAATGTCTTGGCACTAGTGGGACTAAAGCAAAGTCCAATAGCCACTGTGAGGTAGCACGGTCGGCTGCGCAGCAGAAGACACGGGATCCAGGCATCAAGGTTCACAGCACACGGTTTTAATGTCCAAAACAAAAGTCCATAACACAATACAGGTGCCTCTCCAGCAGAAAACTCAGGGAGTTCTGTTCACTTCCCCACACCCGGCACACCTGCCCTTGTTCCTGATTCTATTTAACCCTTCCTTCAGTCTGTAGGGAAACAGCATTAACCCTATAGTGGGTTCACTTTCTATCATGGAGTGAGCACAACCTGGGTGAGACATACCGGCCGTCATAGATAACCCCGGTCACAGTCTCACATACCCCCCCCCTCAGTTCAAGCGCGCGGGGTTGAACTCCAGCCATCAAACACGGCCCGCGGGACAAGGCATCGGCGTTGCCCTGCAACCTACCGGCCCGGTGTTCAACCGTAAACCGGAAGTTCTGCAGAGAAAGGAACCACCGGGTAACCCGGGCATTCCGTTCCTTGGCGGACCTCATCCAGACCAGTGGAGAGTGATCCGTCACCAAGCGAAACTGCCGTCCCAGCAGGTAATAGCGTAGGGACTCCAAGGCCCACTTGATCGCCAGGCACTCCTTCTCCACTACGCTATAATTCCGCTCGGGAGGGGTGAGCTTCCTACTCAAGAAGGTGACGGGGTGTTCCTCCCCCTGAACCACCTGAGACAGTACTGCCCCCAGGCCGACCTCCGAGGCGTCAGTCTGTACAATGAACTCCTTCCGGAAATCAGGGTGTACCAGAACGGGCTGTCCGCACAGGGCCTCCTTCAGGGCCCGGAAGGAGTCCTCGGCCTGCGGAGTCCAGCGCACCATGACGGACTTCTTGCCTTTGAGAAGGTCCGTCAAGGGGGCTGATAGTCCCGCAAAATCCTTTACAAACCTCCTGTAGTACCCCACGATACCCAGGAAGGCCCTAACCTGCTTCGTGGTCAGGGGTCTAGGCCACTTCTGGATCGCCTCAACCTTGTTAATTTGGGGCTTAATCACTCCTTGGCCTATCACGTAGCCCAAGTAGCGGGCTTCCGTGAGTCCCAATGCACATTTCTTGGGATTGGCTGTCAGTCCGGCTGTTCGAAGCGCGTCCACCACCGCTTGTACCTGTTCCAAGTGGGTCTGCCACTCGGAGCTGTAAATAATGATGTCATCAAGGTACGCTGATGCATACGCCTGGTGGGGTTCCAGCACTAAGTCCATCAACCTCTGGAACGTGGCTGGAGCGCCATGTAACCCAAAAGGCAAGACAACATAGTGGAAGAGACCCTCCGGCGTAACAAAAGCGGTTTTCTCCTTGGCGGACTCCGTCAGTGGCACCTGCCAGTACCCCTTGGTCAGGTCGAGCGTGGTAAAATACCGCGCCTGTCCCAGCCTATCAATCAGCTCATCCACTCTGGGCATGGGGTAGAGATCGAACTTGGATATTTCGTTCAATCTCCTAAAGTCATTGCAGAACCTTAAGGAGCCATCGGGTTTTGGTATTAGGACGATCGGACTAGCCCATTCACTCCGGGATTTTTCGATGACCCCCAGGCGTAACATTGTCTTTACTTCCTCCGATATGGCTTGTCGTCGAGCCTCCGGTACCCGGTATGACTTCAGGCGTACCTTCAGGTGGGGCTCGGTGACAATATCATGTCGTATCAGACTGGTCCTACCGGGCAGCTCGGAGAAGACATCGGGGTTCTGCTGAACCAACCGTCTGGCCTCTCGCCTCTGAGTCTTGGTGAGGGCTTCTCCAATCCTTACTTCCGGTTCGTCTTCTCCGGAGGTCGCTGGAGCCGGAGGTGAAGGACCCGAAGGGGAGGGAGATGGGGAAAAAACAGCCATCAGGCTTTCCCGTTCCTGCCAGGGTTTTAATAGGTTGACATGGTATATTTGTTCAGGTTTCCGCCTACCGGGCTGCAATACTTTATAGTTAACCACCCCGACTCTTTCCTTTATCTCGTAGGGGCCTTGCCACTGAGCCAGGAATTTACTCTCCGCCGTGGGGATTAATACCAACACCCGATCCCCGGGTTTAAAGGTCCGCACGGTGGCTTGTCTATTGTAGCGGCCGCTTTGCGCGGCCTGAGCCTCCTGTAAATGCTCCTTCACAATTGGCATGACCGCGCTTATGCGGTTCTGCATACCCAAAATGTGTTCAATCACACTTTTATGGGGGGTGGGCTCTTGCTCCCATGTTTCCTTTGCCAGGTCCAACAATCCCCGGGGATGTCGCCCGTATAACAACTCAAAAGGCGAAAACCCCGTGGATGCCTGTGGCACCTCACGGATGGCAAACATCAAATAGGGAAGCATCATATCCCAGTCTTTCCCGTCTTTTGAAATCACCCTTTTTAGCATGGTTTTCAGGGTTTTATTGAAACGCTCCACTAAACCGTCCGTTTGAGGATGGTACACAGACGTACGCAACTGCTTGATCTGGAGTAGCCGGCATAGCTCTTTGGTCACTTTAGACATGAATGGGGTCCCCTGATCCGTAAGGATCTCCTTGGGCAACCCCACCCGGCAGAACACAGCAAACAACTCCCGAGCTATAAGCTTTGCTGCAGTATGTCTGAGAGGTATCGCCTCGGGATACCGGGTGGCATAGTCAACGATCACTAGGATGTGTTGGTGCCCTCGAGCGGACTTTACGAGGGGCCCCACCAGATCCATCCCTATCCGTTCAAAAGGGACTTCTATAATGGGTAACGGTACCAACGGACTGCGAAAATGGGTCAGGGGTGCGGTAAGCTGACACTCCGGGCAGGTTTCGCAGAACCGTTTTACCTCCCCAAAGACTCCGGGCCAATAGAACCTTTGCAATATTCGCTCCTGCGTTTTCTTGACCCCCAGGTGGCCACTCATCAGGTGTTTATGAGCCAAGTCGAGGACCCGCCGACGATGCGGCTGGGGCACCACCAACTGCTCTACCCCCACGCCCCGTATTTCATCTACCCGGTAGAGTAAATCCTGCTTAAGAGCGAAATGGGGGTACCTTACCTGGGCACCGGGCAGCTGTGCCACCCCGTCAATTACTGTCACCTGACTCCGGGCATGTATTAATGTAGGGTCCTGGAGTTGGGCAGTCCCAAACGTATCCGGGGACGCCTCCAACTCCGGGATGGGTTCGACCGTCTCAGCCTCTCCTGCCAATACCTCTAGGGGCGACCTATCGGGTTCACATTCTGTCCCTATCATGGGGACCCCTACGGCAGGTGTCCCGGATTCAGGATTGTAGGGCTCAGGTCCCGGACTGACCAATATCTGAGGAGACTTAGGGGGTCCCTTCCATAAAGTCCAAAAATAGGGCAGATCCCTTCCTAGGATCACGTCATAAGGAAGAGTGTTAAGAAGTCCCACCTCATGTTGCACCTGACCGCAAGGTGCTGTGATGGTGACAATCCCCGTGGGATAGTCTCGGCGGTCCCCATGTATGCAAACCACCCCCACGGTACGTCCTGTGGCCTTTACTTTAGCCCTCAAGGTGGATCGCACAAGGGTCACTATGCTTCCGGAATCCAACAATCCTGTAACCGGACATCCATTCACCTGTATTTGGCACAAGTGGGGCTCCGTCTCTGGGGAGACCAGGTCAGCGGTACACACCACCTGAGCATACATTGAACCCCGCCGGGTAACCCCACAATCCATGGGCTCCGTGGTGAGTGGACACTGGGCTTCCATATGTCCCACCCGCTGGCACCGCCAACATCTAAGGGGGACGGAAACCCCCTTGACGGGTTGTCGTTTAGGGTACAGAACCTTCCGGACCTCAGGATTGGCGGCCGCGGCCTTAGGCGGGACGGTAGGGGACTCCTGCACCGTTGTCGGCGGTGGGTCCTTGGCCCTAGGCTTGGAGGGGCCGGACCGACTGGCGGTACGCAAAGTCTCAGTGTCCCGTATCAAGTCCTGCGTAGCCACATGCCGCTCTACCAGGGACACTAACTGGTCCAGGGTACTCGGGTCACCCTGTCCTACCCACCGTTGAACGGTGACGGGTAAAGTGCGCACAAAACGATCCACTACTACCCTTTCCACCATCTGCGCTGGGCTCAGAGTGTCAGGCTGCAACCATTTTTTTACAAGATGCAACAAGTCATAGGCCTGGGAGCGTACGGGTTTGGCTTCCTCATAGAACTAATGAATTAGCTACTGGGTATAAATTCACAAAATTGGTCAAAGGATAGCTCAGTGAATAATAGAGAACCTAAAATATAACCTTTAATATAATTATAATTAAAAATCCAATTAGGACTTAAAAAATATAAAACCGCCAATACACTCAACACCTGCAGAGGTAGAGATTGGCTAGTTAGAGAATGTGGACTTTATTGTTCATGTAACCAGTTACTGTATATAACCGGAAAAATAGATCCGCAGCATATTAATGAAGTATGTGCTGTATATTATACCGCCATATAGTCACCTGACTCAGATGAATGGCAGTAACACAATTGGTAGAGAAAATCAGGAACGGTCTTACCCAATCTGCCGTATACACCTTTCCCTACTTATAAGGCACTGGATGCTGGATAGTCTTGGTAACCACCATAACGGAGAAAACACCTGGTCCTTTATCTGAATGACTCAGGATCCCCACTGGTTCCCAACATGCGTCCAGCCGTTGTGCATGAAACTCCCAACGCGTTTCTTATATCATCAGGGGAGCATAAACATCCCAAATTCCGGTCAAAAATGACCAACACAATATGGCATAAGTTAATCCATCACCTCCAGGAATAACCTGGGCAGATCGCGTCTGCCCAGGTTATTCCTGGAGGTGATGGATTAACTTATGCCATATTGTGTTGGTCATTTTTGACCGGAATTTGGGATGTTTATGCTCCCCTGATGATATAAGAAACGCGTTGGGAGTTTCATGCACAACGGCTGGACGCATGTTGGGAACCAGTGGGGATCCTGAGTCATTCAGATAAAGGACCAGGTGTTTTCTCCGTTATGGTGGTTACCAAGACTATCCAGCATCCAGTGCCTTATAAGTAGGGAAAGGTGTATACGGCAGATTGGGTAAGACCGTTCCTGATTTTCTCTACCAATTGTGTTACTGCCATTCATCTGAGTCAGGTGACTATATGGCGGTATAATATACAGCACATACTTCATTAATATGCTGCGGATCTATTTTTCCGGTTATATACAGTAACTGGTTACATGAACAATAAAGTCCACATTCTCTAACTAGCCAATCTCTACCTCTGCAGGTGTTGAGTGTATTGGCGGTTTTATATTTTTTAAGTCCTAATTGGATTTTTAATTATAATTATATTAAAGGTTATATTTTAGGTTCTCTATTATTCACTGAGCTATCCTTTTTCCTCATAGAACCACTGATTTACCCGCTGAGCCCGTACATAGGTATTCACCCCCAACCGTGCCAGTATTTCGGCTTTTAGGGTCACATAGTCAATGGCGTCCTCGGTACCGAGGTCCAGGTACGCTTTTTGGGGTTCCCCCGTCAGATAGGGTGACAATACCTCAGCCCACTGGGGGGTCGGCAGCTTTTCCCGCTCGGCCACCCGCTCAAACACCGCCAGGAACGCTTCCACATCGTCCCCCGGGGTCATCTTTTGCAACGCTTGTCTCACCGCTTTCCGGACGCTGCCGTCATCACCCGGTCCCGGGGTTGTTGCTGCCGGTCCGGCACGGATCGACTTGGCCAGGAGAACCATCTGTTCTTGGTGCCTTTTTTCCTGCAATTGCAAGGCTTGCTGCTGACGTGCATTGGCCTGCTCCATCTGTTCTTGGTGCCTTTTGTCCTGCACTTGCAAGGATTGCTGCTGACGTGCATTGGCCTGATCCATCTGTTCTTGGAATTTTTTTTCCTGCACTTGCAAGGATTGGAGCAGGTGTGCATTGGTCTGTTGTTGATGTGCATTAGCCTGTTGTTGCTGTGCATTAGCCTGAGCCAAATGCTTTAGTATGTCCTCCATGGCGTCGCCTGGTTTGGGCTGTAGTATAGCCGCTCGAATCCAGGACATGCGCTGCTGGGTCACCAGGGATGGATGCTACACCTCACCGGCTGTGATGCCCGCATTCTCCACCATATGTGAGGTAGCACGGTCGGCTGCGCAGCAGAAGACACGGGATCCAGGCATCAAGGTTCACAGCACACGGTTTTAATGTCCAAAACAAAAGTCCATAACACAATACAGGTGCCTCTCCAGCAGAAAACTCAGGGAGTTCTGTTCACTTCCCCACACCCGGCACACCTGCCCTTGTTCCTGATTCTATTTAACCCTTCCTTCAGTCTGTAGGGAAACAGCATTAACCCTATAGTGGGTTCACTTTCTATCATGGAGTGAGCACAACCTGGGTGAGACATACCGGCCGTCATAGATAACCCCGGTCACAGTCTCACACCACGTATAGGATGCCACTAGGTACACTGAGTGTGTGCTAGTATAATGGCTTAGTTATAATTAGTTGGAGTGTGCAACGCAGGCAGATGCGCTCTGCAAATGTCTTGGCACTAGTGGGACTATAGCAAAGTCCAATAGCCACGTATAGGATGCCACTAGGTACACTAAGTGTTTGCTAGTATAATGGCTTAGTTATAATTAGTTGGAGTGTGCAACGCAGGCAGATGCGCTCTGCAAATGTCTTGGCACTAGTGGGACTATAGCAAAGTCCAATAGCCACGTATAGGATGCCACTAGGTACACTGAGTGTGTGCTAGTATAATGGCTTAGTTATAATTAGTTGGAGTATGCAACGCAGGCAGATGCGCTCTGCAAATGTCTTGGCACTAGTGGGACTATAGCAAAGTCCAATAGCCACGTATAGGATGCCACTAGGTACACTGAGTG
Organism: Anomaloglossus baeobatrachus; assembly: GCF_048569485.1. NCBI lineage: Eukaryota > Metazoa > Chordata > Amphibia > Anura > Aromobatidae > Anomaloglossus > Anomaloglossus baeobatrachus. The sequence continues at coordinate 269,758,737 of NC_134353.1, read as the reverse complement.
TGTGCTAGTATAATGGCTTAGTTATAATTAGTTGGAGTGTGCAACGCAGGCAGATGCGTTCTGCAAATGTCTTGGCACTAGTGGGACTAAAGCAAAGTCCAATAGCCACGTATAGGATGCCACTAGGTACACTAAGTGTTTGCTAGTATAATGGCTTAGTTATAATTAGTTGGAGTGTGCAACGCAGGCAGATGCGTTCTGCAAATGTCTTGGCACTAGTGGGACTAAAGCAAAGTCCAATAGCCACGTATAGGATGCCACTAGGTACACTAAGTGTTTGCTAGTATAATGGCTTAGTTATAATTAGTTGGAGTGTGCAACGCAGGCAGAGGCGCTCTGCAAATGTCTTGGCACTAGTGGGACTATAGCAAAGTCCAATAGCCACGTATAGGATGCCACTAGGTACACTGAGTGTTTGCTAGTATAATGGCTTAGTTATAATTAGTTGTAGTGTGCAATGCAGGCAGACGTGCTCTGCAAATGTCTTTGCACTAGTGGGACTATAGCAAAGTCCAATAGCCACAGATAGGATGCCACTAGGTACACTGAGTGTTTGCTAGTATAATGGCTTAGTTATGAGTTGGAGTGTGCAGAGGACAAGAGGGTACAGTGGCAGGATTGTGGTGCTCTGGGTAGAGGAATGGAAGCCTGCCTTTCTATTCCCTCCTAATGGTGAAATGCAGGGAGGAAATCCCTGACCTTGGCTGCACAGACGCTGGCGCTGTTTTCAGGACCTGTCACCTTAACTCTGACCCTGCCGGTTTGAGCCCTTAAAAGGACTGCTATAAAGTGCTCTCCCTATGCTGTCTAATGCTGTGTATGCAGCGCATACAGCTGTATCGGCTATAGGACTCAGGATGACGGAGCTGCGACAGTGATGTCTGACACCCAAGACGCAGAAGGCAGATAATGGCGTCCGTGAAGAAAATGTCCGGTTTTATAATGCAGGGACATGTGACATGCAGATCCTATCACACATGCCGTTGCTTCTCTGGCTCAAAGTCCACTTAGCTGTGTGTGTGTCTGTGATTGGCTGACATGCTGGCCCGCCCCACAAGACGCGCGCGCTTAGGGAAGGAAGACAAGAAAAAAAAAAAAAAAAATGGCGATCGCCATTATAGAAACAGCAGTGATCTGAAGGCGCTGTTCACGCACACTATACACTGAAATGTGATAATAGTTTGATTCACAGAGTGACTTACACTATTACAGCAGAAACCAAGCTATGATTTAGCTGTTTTTTGGCTGCTAGAACCGTTCTCGAACGTTTCTAGAACTATCGAGCTTTTGCAAAAAGCTCGAGTTCTAGTTCGATCTAGAACATGCCCCAAAATCACTCGAGCCTAGAACTGGAGAACCACGAACCACGAACCGCGCTCAACTCTAATCACGGCTACTGACACTTGACCGTGTGGAAGACAGAGTGTTTGTGGTGGTACCAATCTGACTGGAAGCATTATCTGCTATCCAACTAACAACCTGTTGACACTGGTCTTGGTTCAAGAGCGGTGTACTGCTGCGGTCCCCAAGAATTTGGGACAGGACGTGCGAGCGACTAGATGTGGCCCTTTGTTGTGGCGAAATTAGAGCTTGCCCACGACCTCGGCCTCTGCCTGCACCACCATCACGTCCACTTCCTTGTTCCTTGCCAATGCCCTTGCGCATTTTGCAATGCTGTGCACTGCTGACGTGTATATTCACTACTTGTGCGTTATATCAAAGTGTGTGGAAATTGCACACAAGTGCACCTGTACGCTGCCACCAACAGGCACACACGTGCGGTTTTAAAAACCAAGCACGGACGCAATAATAACCTAACAGGTTTTTTTGGGGAGCGACAATTACAGACAAGTCAGACACTATCTGGACTGTTTTACACTGTGTACACCAGCCCCAGATATGATGAAGGCTGGTATACGGTCACCACTACCCTGCCTGCCTGCCTGCCTGTATACTGGTACAATAGTCCTGACAAGGACTCTTTTGGTCACTAGCCTGTATTCAGACCTGGCTATACCCTGCCTGTATATAGCAACAATAGTCCTGAGAAGGACTCTGCTACTGTACTCCGACCTGGCTATACCCTGCCTGCCTGTATACAACTAGAATAGTCCTGAGAAGGACTTTTGGTCACACTGTTTGCAGCCCTGCAACTGAAAAAGCTATAAAGGGCCGCAAAGCTTTCCCTGAATCAGCGACACTCTCCCTACACTGACTGTCTGAATAGCTGTGAGCAGAGCACAGCGCGCCGGCCGATATAAAGGCTCGGTCACACTGTGCAGGCCGGCCAATCACTGCAATTCCACAACTAACAGGGCTGTGGCATTGCAGTGGTCTGCCAGCTAATCCCTGCATGAGGGCTGGCTCTCAAAAGAGCGCCAACATGCAGAAATGAAGACCACGAGTACAGCACGAGTATCGCGAGATTACTCGGTCCCCGCCGAGCAGCCCGAGTACAGCGATACTCGTGCGAGTACCGAGTAGTGACAAGCATGCTCGCTCATCACTAGTATTATACACTACACTTGTGCGCTATATAATAGTTTGGTAAAAACGCACACAAGTGCACCTGTACGCTGCCACCGACAGGCACACACGTGCGGTTTTTAAATGCAAGCACGGACGCACTAAGAACCTAACAGGTTTTTAGGAGCAAAAATTAATGAGAAGTATGACACTATCAGCCACTGCTGACTGACGTGTATTATACACTACACTTGTGCGTTATATAATAGTTTGGTAAAAACGCACACAAGTGCACCTGTACGCTGCCACCGACAGGCACACACGTGCGGTTTTTAAATGCAAGCACGGACGCACTAAGAACCTAACAGGTTTTTAGGAGCAAAAATTAATGAGAAGTCTGACACTATCTGGACTGTTTTAGACTGTGTACACCAGCCCCAGATATGATGAAGGCTGGTATACGGTCACCACTAGGAATGGCTATATACCCTGCCTGCCTGCCTGCCTGTATACTGCTACAATAGTCCTGACAAGGACTCTTCTGGTCACTAGCCTGTATTCCGACCTGGCTATACCCTGCCTGTATATAGCAACAATAGTCCTGAGAAGGACTCTGCTACTGTACTCCGACCTGGCTATACCCTGCCTGCCTGTATACAACTAGAATAGTCCTGAGAAGGACTTTTGGTCACACTGTTTGCAGCCCTGCTACGGAAATAGCTATAAAGGGCCGCAAACCTTTCCCTGAAGCAGCAACACTCTCCCTGCACTGACTGTTTGGATGGCTGTGTGCAGAGCACAGCGCGCCCGCCGGTATAAAGGCTCGGTCACGCTGTGCGGGCCGGCCAATCACTGCAATTCCACAACTAACAGGGATGTGGCATTGCAGTGGTCTGCCAGCCAATCCCTGCATGAGGGCTGGCTCTCAAAAGAGCGCCAACATGCAGTGATGAAGACCACGAGTACAGCACGAGTATCGCGAGATTACTCGGTCCCCGCCGAGTAGCCCGAGTACAGTGATACTCGTGCGAGTACCGAGTAGTAACAAGCATGCTCGCTCATCACTAATCGCTATAGCTTTTTATTTTTACACTGATGGAGCTGTATTGCAGCCTGTCTTTCATGGGAAAAGGTGATGTTTTCAACTATACCATTTTTTTACAATCATCTTTTTGATCATGCTTTATTCCACTTTTATTTTGCCGTTATGTTGAAAAACACTTTTTTTTGCTACTGTTCTGTTTTTTTATACTGTGTTCATTGTAGGGGGTTAAAAAATTTGACAGCTTTTTAGATAGTGCCATTCTGGAATCGCCAATACCATTTATGTGTACTTAATTAGTTTATTTTTTGTTTTTACAGAAATATTTTTATTTTGTGGTACAATATTTTTTGTTCTTTATTTTCTGTGTGGGTGTTTTTCAGAATTTGTAGTTTTTTAACTACTTTTTACTTATTTAAATAGTTTCTCTAAGGGACTTTGACATCAATTCTTCTGATCACTGGCTCATGCATTGAAATAGACATTTATTGCAATACATGAGACCTTTCAGATTACAGTGACAGAATTCCTGTTAGACTCTGCTTATGTCTGGGTCTGAGAGACTACCTTACCTGGAAAATGATCTTGAAAAAGGATGTGATTGTTTGACTTCCAGGTGCCTTGAAAACCATCGGCTCAGTGTTATTTCATGGCACGGTGATAATGGGGCAAAGAGAAGGAGTTCCTCCCTCTCACAACCTTCTAAATACCACAATTGCTATCAATCAAGGCTTCTAGAAGGTTTATCAGCCAGGGGCAGTGCACTCACTGGCCTTGGCTGTTATTGCAGGACCTTGAGTTTCAGCTAAGCCAAGTTCCTGTAGTGATTGTGCTTGGAAGTAATGGTATATCAGCACTTCTTGCTGATAATATGCTGTAATTGGTCAGTCAGATTGAATGGCTAATTACAGCGATCAAAGTGTTGGGACCTCTTCCCATGCCAGTCAGCTGTCAAAAATTTCCGCTGGTATGGAGCTTTTACTTTATGTTTTCACATAGTGAGTTTGAATTCTTGAGAGACATAGCACATCATGATGAGAGAACTGACACTTGCTCATGACATGCTATGTCCGTCCTTCAGTGTTACGGGGTAAAAAATCTTAAATCAGCTCTTGTACATGGAACCTAAATGTATCTCAGTAATGGTGGAATATGTTAGAATTTGGAGCCTCCCATTCAACTTTGGCTTAGGGTCCCATTTTGTCTAAAACTGGCCATTTGTAAGACATGACTTATTTATCTAATATCCATTATAAAACTTTCAGCATTGAAGTCAGCTTGATGCATGTGGATGATAACCATTTTAAGTGTAAAAACAGAGGCATGATCCAGAATATGCTACTGACCATGCAGTTGGTGTCAGTGGTGGCAATGGTGCTTCTAGCAGTTCCCACATTTCTAGCCACAGTACAGGGGTTTTCTTGTAACTGTCATTTGTCTGTGGCCAAAGCATTTGCTTACAATACAATTTATAAACAAATATGATAGTTAAAAAAAAATGCTTAACCAAACTTACCTAACCCTTGAGAAAGAAAATGTATGAAACATAAATGCTAGATAGGGTAAACATGACACTTAAAAAGTGCACGCCCAAAGAATTAATTTGGCATGTACAGGTCTTATATTTATATACCTAAACATGTATGCCAAAACAGACCTGCACAGCTAAATGTGTCCATTTTTTTTCAATATTTTTTAACATTTTTAAATAACCAAAATAAATTTGGGCCTCTTGCCAAAATAGGTGGCAGGTAACTACAACAATTGTAAATTATTCAATTCCATCAAGACGTGAAAATTTTAATTAATATATCTCTCAACTTCATTTTGCAGAGGATTGATAATTAATTTCGAATTGATAATTATATAAGCCACAGTTAGCTTCAATAAAGGATAATTACATATAAATGCACAAATAATAGAAATTATATATTTAGTAAGCTTGGTATATAATGCTTGTCGTATACATTTTAACTTTTCAAAGCCAAGATATCTAAGTGATTATGTTAATCAGATTTATGAATAATTGAAAATATATTTTTGGTCAATTTTCTTTTTCTATAATTGGATATCTAATTGGATATTCAACAAAAGCTCTCATAACAAAAATAGAATTAGTATCATTTGTCTTCACGAAGGATCTTGTTATCAAACTATGTTTGGCTTTACGTACCGCTTGAAGGTCATTTGATGTATTGGTTTACCAGGCTGAACCTCTGGGAGCTTTATTTTACATGGTTGTTTAAAAATACCTCAATGCACAAAATATTCAAAACTTGCAATATTTGGACTCTTCTAGCAATCTATATATGTATGTATATATTGTCACAGGAGAGAAGAAAATTGTCTTATAGATACAAAAAAAAAAACAGCATACAATGTATTCAAGTGTATATAACATGAAAAATGAAATAATGGATGAAGGTACTCCAAAACAAGTGGCCATGAAAACCATGCTTGCTTCAATGAATAACAATTTTAAACACATAATTTAATATGCACATTTAATATACACTGGAGATGATTGATTCAATCCACTGTAAAATGGCTTAAAGTTAAATTTCATTAAATTTACAGGTCCTGGCAACTTCAAACAATTTGCAATTCAATTTTTATGAATCTCCAAAAAAAAAAGAAAAAATCCTGCCCTTATTTAACACATTGCTGAAGACTGCAACACCCCAAAAGAGGCCACATCTGCAGGTTCTATTGCCTTGAAGATATGGCATCACATAGTCAAGCACAGCCAATCAGGCAGAAATATTACAGGTACTATAAAAGATGTAGCAAAGCAAAGTAATAGCCATTTTAGGGTTTAGCTGCCTAGAGATAGGGAGTCAGGGTACTCAACTAAAAATTAAAGATAAAGATAGAAATGTCATAATTATATACAGTGCTGGCCAAAAGTATTGACACCCCTGCAATTCTGTCAAATAATACTCAGTTTCTTCTTGAAAATGATTGCAATCACAAATCCTTTGGTATTATTATCTTTATTTAATTTGTTCAATGAAAAAAAAATGTCATAAAGCCTGATTGGATATAATTCCACACCAAACATAAAAAAGGGGGTGGACAAAAGTATTGGCACTGTTTGAAAAATCATGTGATGCTTCTCTAATTTGTGTAATTAACAGCATCTGTAACTTACCTGTGGCACCTAACAGGTTTTGGCAATAACTAAATCACCCTTGCAGCAAGTTGACATGGATTAAAGTTGACTCAACCTCTGTCCTGTGTCCTTGTGTGTACCACATTGAGCATGGAGAAAAGAAAGAAGACCAAAGAACTGTCTGAGGACTTGATAATCCAAATTGTGAGGAAGCATGAGCAATTTCAAGGCTACAAGTCCAACTCCAAAGACCTGAAAGTTCCTGTTTCTATGGTGCGCAGTGTCATCAAGAAGTTTAAAGCCCATGGCACTGTGGCTAACCTCCCTAGATGTGGAAGGAAAAGAAAAATTGACGAGAGATTTCAACGCAAGATTGTGCGGATGGTGGATAAAGAACCTCGACTAAAGGGTACTTTACAAGCTGCGATCTCGCTAGCGAGATCGCAAGGGTTCGTACCCGCCCCCATCGGTTGTGCGACATGTGCAAATCGCTGCCCGTGCCGCACAACCTCGCTTAACCCCATCACGCGCACTTACCTTCCCTGCGATGTTGCTCTGGCCGGCGATCCGCCTCCTTTTAAAGGGGGCGTTTCATGCGGCGTCATAGCAACGTCACACGGCAGGCGTCCAATAGAAGCGGAGGAGCGGAGATGAGCGGGACGTAACATCTCGCGCACCTCCTTCCTTCCGCATTGCCGGTAGAGGCTGGTAAGGAGATGTTCGTCGCTCCTGCGGTGTCACACACAGCGATGTCTGGTGCCGCAGGAACGAGGAACAACATTGCTAATAAGCAGAGAACGATTTTTAGTTTCAGGACGACCTCTCCGCGGCAAACGATTTTGACCGCTTTTGCAATCGTTTAAGGTCACTCGTACTTGTCACACACTGCGATATCGTTAATGACGCCGGATGTGCGTCACAAACACCATGACCCAGACGATAATTCATTAACAATATTGCAGCGTGTAAAGCCCCCTTTACATCCAAAAAAGTTCAAGCTGCCCTGCAGTCCGAGGGTACAACAGTGTCAACCCGTACTATCTGTCGGCGTCTGAATGAAAAGGGTCTGTATGGTAGGATACCCAGAAAGACCCCACTTCTTACCCAGAGACATTAAAAAGCCAGGCTGGAGTTTGCCAAAACTTACCTGAGAAAGCCTAAAACGTTTTGGAAGAATGTTCTCTGGTCAGATGAGACAAAAGTAGAGCTTTTTGGGAAAAGCCATCAACATAGAGTTTACAGGAAAAAAAAGAGACATTCAAAGGAAAGAACACGGTCCCTACAGTCAAACATGGCGGAGGTTCCCTAATGTTTTGGGGTTGCTTTGCTGCCTCTGGCACTTGAATGCTTGACTGTGTGCATGGCATTATGAAGTCTGAAGACTACCAACAAATTTTGCAGCATAATGTAGGGCCCACTGTGAGAAAGCTGTTTTTTCCTCATAAGTCATGGGTCTTCCAGCAGGACAATGACCCAAAACACACTTCAAAAAGCACTAGAAAAAGGTTTGATAGAAAGCACTGGAGACTACTAAAGTGGCCAGCAATGAGTCCAGACCTGAATCCCATAGAACACCTGTGGAGAGATCTCAAAATGGCAGTTTGGAGAAGGCACCCTTCAAATCTCAGGGACCTGGAGCAGTTTGCCAAAGAAGAATGGTCTAAAATTTCAGCAGAGCATTGTAAGAAACTCATTGATGGTTACTGGAAGTGGTTGTTCTCGGTTATTTTGGCTAAAGGTTGTGCAACTAAGTATTAGGCTAAGGGTGCCAATACTTTTGTCTGGCCCATTTTTGGAGTTTTGTGTGAAATGATCAATGATTTGATTTTTGTTTCATTCTCTTTTGTGGTTTTTCATTGCAAGCAAAATAAATGAAGATAATAATAACAAAAATTTGTGATCTGCAATCATTTTCAAGAAGAAACTGAGTATTATCTGACAGAATTGCAGGGGTGCCATTACTTTTGGCCAGTACTGTATACTGTATATGTGTATAGCATAATATCATCAATGGTTTAGTAACATCTCTGAGGGTTCACCATCAATAATGAAGTAGCAGAATCCAATTTAAAAGTGTCCCTTTTTAGTGCCTAGATAAGTCCCTATTTACATTATGTAATTTTGTTTATGTTTAGACTGGATGCTAGTAGATATCCTGATGCACATGTGAAATGTGTGATTAGTTAGAACTGAAAAACTGATGTAACTTTTTCATGTTCTTGAGTAAGCTACATAATCCTATTCAGCAGAGTAAAGGAAAAATGTATACAAGATACTAAGCTTAATTTATTTGACATGGTGGCTTATGAAAGAATGACACATACTGTACTGTATGGCATTGATTACAGATATCAATTGAACATATGCATCATGAGTAGTGATGGGCAAAAACAAACTGTAATTTGTCAAAAATTCACAGCTGTCATCAATCCCTAGGTTAGTAATGGGGAGGGGTCTATGAGAACCCTCATTATCAATTGTGCAACAAAAAGAAATAAACACGAAACACAGAAAAATCTTTTATTTAAAAAACAAACACCCTCTTTCTCCAATTTATTAACACTCAAAACACCTCTGCAGATCCAACGCAATCCCCACCATAATGATCCTGACTCTGCTACATCTTAAGGTGGCAGTGCACGGTCATGTCTTTGAGTTCAAAACTGGTAATTTACACGGTACCCAAGCTGTACTGAACTCAACTCAGGTGAACTCAATGAACTCAGTGAGGCCTATGTGAGCATGTTGAGTAATTGGTTGAAAAAAAAAAATCTGCCTGAATCTGTGTCTTCTGGCAGAAAAATGCATCAAAAATGCATCGTGTTTAATAACCAAATACTCAAAATATGCACATAGCCTAAGCTGGTAATCCAGCATTGAGTCCATTAAGTTCCCCTCAGGTTAGCTCATAGCGTTCACCTGAAGTGAGTTCATAGAGTTCATTGACTTGACCTGCCACAGCTGGGGTACCATGAGAGCCACCAGCTGTGATATCAGGTAAATTCACTAATGTCACCACTCTCACAGCTGTGTATCCATAATGCAGCAGTGATCAGTCAGATTTTCAAATGTGACTGCGCACTATGACCTCATATGTGTCAAAGCCAGGATCGTCATGCGACGTTGTATCTGTGGAAAGATGGTGTTTTTTTAAATAATGGATTTTTCTCTGTTTTGTGCTTACTTCTTTTATGCAATTAGTAATGGACAGGTCTCATATACCTCTCCCCATTACTAACTTCAGGATTGATGACTGCTGTCAATTTTGACAAATCACAGCTGTCAATAACCACATTTATTATGCTGATTGCTACTGCTTCACAAAAATAAGGATGAGCTGGATAAAGCACATCTAATGGTTGCAACAATTGTGTGGTGGCTGCAGGCATTTTTTTTAGGCTGGGGAGAGTCAAATAACCATGGGCCTCCCCAACCTGAGAATACGAGCCCCCAGCTGTCTGCTTTTTCTTGGCTGGGAGTCAAAATTGGAAGGGACTGCATGCTCTTTTTTTAAATTGATTATTTATGTAATTAAAAAAGCCATGTGGAGTCCCTCATATTTTGATACACAGCCAATATAATGCAATATAATGCACACAGATGGTGGCTGCAGCCTCTAGCTGTCTGCTGGGTATCAAAATACATGGACCTATGCCATTTTTTCCAATTAATTATTTACAGGGATACAGACAGCTAATGTGAAGGTAAAAAGTCACAGATGCTGGCATTCCGGCAGTCTGACTGCAACCAATCACAGATGTTGTTACAGAGGGTGGGCAAGTGAAGCAGTGAATAGTAATAAATTGAATGAGCAGAACTGGAAGTAGCATGGCAGCAGCGTGGATACTCAGTAGGTAAAATTGTCCAGCTATAATCCCTTTTTGCTTCCTTTTGCAGCCTTCCAACCTTTACTGATACCATTTTATAACACTTAAGTTTGGGTCCCTGAGACTATGGGTTTCAGCATCCAGGGTCACGTTGGGGTCAAGTCCGGTACCGAATCAAACTTTCTTTTTAGATAAGCTGGACCCGCCAAACACAAACATCTGCAGGTTTACCCATCTCTATTCATGATCTTTAAAAGAGTTGGCCACTGCTTAATATATCCCTTTCATGTGAGCTAATTGCCATAAATGTTTTTGGAAATACCTTGCTTTGTCAAATTCTTTTGCAACCATTCTTTTGTAACAGCCCTTATAGTCACGTAAACTCTGGCTGATAATCCTTTGACAAAGAACATGAAACATTAAAATCTTCCAGTGTTCCTTGCTTTATAAACTTTTGGTTTGCTGTGTCAGTGGTCAGAGCTCCATTTATATGTAGATGCACTGGATATCAAAATTAGAGAAAAATGTATGATCACTTGATTTTTCAGAAATAATGTAATCTACCTTCATCAAAATTTGAAGATTTTTTGTAAGGGGTACACCATGCCACTAGAACAGCGCTTTACAAAAGATCCAAAGTTTATCAACATTAGAACTTTACTTTGTCCAAAACGTGATGATCATTATTAGAGAACAACAATAACTGCAGCACAGTGAAAGATTAAATCTAAATTTTCTGAAGGTAATAACAGTCACTAATCAGTAGGAAGTGTACAACACTAGTCTCTCACACTACTCTGCTGTGATTTTGGTCCACTCTTCTCCTAGTCTCTTCTACAGTTCTTTGACTGTTGTAGGTTTCTTGGCCAAATCTTTGCAACCAAGGATTGTCTAGATGTTTTCTGTTGGGTTTAGATCAGGACACTAGGCTGGCAATTTTATTGTTTCAATGTTTTTCTGTTTTAAGGAACTTCTATGTGACAGGGGGAATTGTCTTGCATTAAAATTGGTGACTGATTGAGTGATGATTGCAAGTAAGGAACGACGTGTTGTTGAATAAGGTTCTGATACACACTTGCATTCACTCTGCAATGTATCTGTTTGACAGTTCTTACTATTGCTGCAGAAAACATTCCCCAAACCATGATACTTCCTACACCACATTTCACTGACTTGTTAACACACTTTGGGTTCAGTCTTTCCCCAGTTTGTCAATGAACATAAAATTTCCCATCAGACCCAAATACAGTAAACTTGCTTTCATCACTAAAATGAACTGTGGACCAATTCTCCTCTGTCCACACAACATGCTCCTCACCAAAGGTGAGTCTAGCCTTTTGATCCTTTCTGCTAATGAGAGGTTTGTCACTGCAGAGTGGGCGTTCAATTCAAATGCTCTTAACGTTCTGACACTGCATGACGAGACAGATCTTTACCCTGTTCAATGCTGAACTGGCGAGCAATTCCAGCTGCAGTGTTGAAATGATTACCCATGGAGATTCTCTGCATTATCCTGTCCTCTTTTGCATTTGTCTTTCAAGGGCGACCAGCCTTCTTGGGGTACTTGAGTTTGCCATGTTGTAAGTATGCAATATTCTTGAAATCACATACTTGGAACGACCAACTTTTCTTGCTATGGTTGATAGGGTCGTTACTTTGGCCTTCATCTAAATAACCTGCTGCTGGAGGGTTTCAGTCACCTTGGAACGACACACCATAATGGCACAAAATAACAGCTGCCATGAAGCCATGGATCAGTAATGGGGAGGGGTGTATGAGACCCCAATTACTAATCCTGTAAGTCAAAAGAAAAGAAACACAAACACACAAAAAATCTTTATTTTAAATAAAATTACACCCATTTTCACCAATTTATTAACCCCCAAAACATCCACGCAGGTCCAACATAATTCAAGCGAAGTCCTACAATGATTCTGGCTTTGCTACATCCAGAGTCTGCAGTGACCGATGACATGACCGATCACTGCAGACTCCGCAATACATTGATGGCAGAGGGGGGACATGGCGGTGAGAAGCAGTGATGTTAGTCAAGTCAACAGAGGTCACACTCAGGTCATCTGGGAAGTCCAAGAAACTTAAAAGCTCTGTTAAATGCTCCTTTAAGGCTTCCGGGCCTCACAGCTGCCAGGAGGCTAGGTTACCAGAGCTCACAGGCAACTAGTCTCACAGCAGCTGTCAACCTGGTAACATTGAGGTAGCCTTTAAGAAGGCTTTTAATGTTCTTTGAGTTCCAAGCTGGTGTAACATCTGGAGGCTGTAAACTTTGAACTCACCTAGCTGAACAGTCCTAGCTGCCCAGACATGGAGGTTAGTCCAGATAGTGGCATTTCAAGTTAGATTTTTAGTCTAGCTGCCCAGACAAGGATGTTTTTAACCTAGATAGTGGCATTTTAGTTAGGGACCCGGAATATTGAGATTTACCTTGCCGTTTGGTTTCCGGGCTTACATGCATTGGCCAATTCATAAACTAAAAATCTCATTTTTTTCATATAGCAGTAATGCAGTACCAGAGTTCCCTTATACATTGATGGCATTTAGTGTGCGGCTGTATCCATTTTGTATTTGCTAGGTTTTTTCAGCTGGCATCTATACACACTTGTAGGATGTGCAGGTCAGTCTTTTGAAATATTTGCAGTGTTTTTTTTCTGACTGAACACTCCGCCCTATAAACCAGGCTGTGTTCACAATCCTTATACAAGGAGACTTAGCTGCCCAGACATGGAGGTTAGTCCAGATAGTGACATTTCAAGTTAGATTTTTAGTCTAGCTGCCCAGACAAGGATGTTTTTAACCTAGATAGTGGCATTTTAGTTAGGGACCCGGAATATTGAGATTTACCTTGCCGTTTGGTTTCCGGGCTTACATGCATTGGCCAATTCATAAACTAAAAATCTCATTTTTTTCATATAGCAGTAATGCAGTACCAGAGTTCCCTTATACATTGATGGCATTTAGTGTGTGGCTGTATCCATTTTGTATTTGCTAGGTTTTTTCAGCTGGCACCTATACACACTTGTAGGATGTGCAGGTCAGTCTTTTGAAATACAACTGCCAAGAGACCAGTAATCTTTAGGTTTACAGAGCTCCCAGCCACCGGGTCTTGCGGCAGCTGTCAACCCAGTTACCTTAAGAGAACTTTCTAGAGAGACTTAAGAGAGCCTTTACAATTCCTTGAGCCATGTTCCGTGAGCAGTTCCTTTTGCTACAAAGCAGATTTTTTTTGTGTCAGAATGTTCTCCAGAATAGTTTGTCACCATCATGCACATGGACAATTTGAGTGCAAATTCAACATTTGGGAATACAGATTTCAAATTAACGTAAAGGGGACGAATAATATTGCATGACCCACTTTTCAGTTATTTATTTTTTAAAAAAGTTTAAAACAAGCAATAAATTTCGTTCAACTTCACAATTGTGTCCCACTTGTTGTTGATTCTTCACCACAACATTAAATTTTTTATCTTTATGTTTAAAGTATGAATTGTGGGAAAAGTTTGAAAAATTCAAGGGAGCCGAATACTTTTGCAAGACACTTTACCTCTGCATGTTTTGTCAGTTCAAAGTTTAGTGTGTCTAGAATAGAGAGGAAAGTTTCCATCTTGAACTTTTACATTTTATTGAGAGGTCCCTGTTCTGCTGATAAATCATTATCATATCTACTAAGAAGCACACTTAACTAGAGATGAGCCACCCCCTAGTGTTCGAGTTCGGTTCGGTTTGTCGAACGGCGGGTGTTTTCATCGGACGTTTGACGAATGTTCGACGAACACCTTCGAACCTCATTGAAAACAATGGCAGGCAAACACAAACACATACAAACACATAGAAAACACAACAAAAAAAAGGTTCAGCTTACCAGCGTAGAAGCCACAGGACAAATCAGGAGATGCATGGATCGATCCAGATGAGCCAGTTCTGGTATGAAGTACGTATACACAGAGTAAACTCCTTCTATGGTGTCCAAAAGGGAAACTACTCAGAAGTCCTTATAGGGCAAGGACATGTGACATACACATCCAATGACACATGCCCTTGCTTGTGTGCAAAAAATACACTTTGCTGTGTGTGTGTGATTGGCTGACAGCGTGGCCCGTCCCACTGTACGAGCGGTTAGGAAAAAAAAATGGAGATCGTCATTATTTCAGGAGCCCCCGCACACACCGGCCTCCATCATCCCCGCACACAACTCCTCTATCATCACCGCACACACCGGCCTCCGTCATCCTCGCACACACCGTCCCCATCATCCCCGCACACACCGGCCTCCATCATCCCCGCATACAACGTCCCGTCATCCCCGCACCCACCGGCCTCCATCATCCCCGCACACACTGGCCTCAATCATCCCCGCACACACCGGCCTCTTTCATCCCCGCACACACCGGCCTCTTTCATCCCCGCACACACCGACCTCTATCATCCCCACACACCAGCCCCCATCATCCTCGCATACACTGACCCCATCATCCCTGCACACACCGGCACTACCTGAGTGAAGTCTCCGGTGACAGCGCGGCTCACTTTAGTTGCTGCGTGGAGCTGACATCGAGCGTTCGTGTTCTACAGTGCTCTCTGTAGCTTCATGTAGCAGAGCTGAAAGCGTCGTGTGGATTACTTCGGACCTGGATGGGTGTTTGGGGATTAATAAAGTGGTAAATGAAGGGTTTTTTTGTCTTTTGTTCCAAATAAAGGATTTTTCATTGTGTGTTTATTTACTTTCACTACAGATTAATCATGGAAGGTATCTTGGGGAGACGCCTGCCATGATTAACCTATCACTTAGGGGTACTTTGCACACGTTTTCGATACGATTAACGAGTGCAAAAGCGTCGAAATCGTATCATCGGTGTAACGTCGGTCATTTCTATAATTCCAGAAGGACCGATGTTACGATGTCATTCCTCGTTCCTGCGGCAGCACACATCACTGTGTGTGAAGCTGCAGGAGCGAGGAACATCTCCTACCTTCGTCCTGCGACTCACGCCGGCTATGCGGAAAGAAGGCGTTGGGCGGGATGTTTACGTCCTGCTCATCTCCGCCCCTCTGCTTCTATTGGCCGCCTGCAGTGTGACGTCGCTGTGACGCCGCACGACCCGCCCCCTTAGGAAGGATGGGTCGCCAGCCAGAGTGACGTCGCAGGGCAGGTAAGTTCATTTGAAGCTGCCGTAGCGATAATGTTCACTACGGCAGCTATCACAAGATATCGCAGCTGCGACGGGGGCGGGGACTATCGCGCTCGGCATCGCAAGCATCGGCTCGCGATGTTGTAATGTGCAAAGTACCCCTTAGAGACAGCTATAAGCTTCCATTTAACTCCTTATTACCCCGATTGCCACCGCACCAGGGAAATTTGGGATGAGCCGGGTAGAGTCCCGGGACTGTCGCATCTAATGGATGCGGAAATTCCGGGCAGTTGCTGGCTGATATTGTTAGGGTGGTGGGCTCCACATAACATGACGCTCCCCATCCTGAGAATACCAGCCTTCAGCCGTGTGACTTTATCTTGGCTGGTATCAAAATTTAGGGGAACCACACGTCTTTTTTTAAATTATTTATTTTTTTATTTTACTGCACGATATAGACCCGCCCACCGGTGGCTGTGATTGGTTGCAGTGAGACAGTTGTCACTCAGCGTGGGGGCGTGTCTGACTGCAAACAATCATGGGCGCCGATGGGCAGGGAAAGCAGGGAATACGAGAAAAGCCGCCGGAGCTCTGTGACAGCCGTGCAGCTGATCGGTGGGTAGGAAAGAGAGAGGGATTGTGCTGGGGATGCAGGACGCATGCAAATACGCAACGTTTGCACATAGCCTTACTGTGAAAAGCCACGCTTTTGGTCATTGAACCATTATCAAACGTTAATTCGAACTATCGAACGTGAAGCAAATTGTTCGAGTTCGTCAAACAACTCGAACATTGCCCAAAACTACTTGAATTTGAAATTGGCGAACGCTTCAATTCGAACACCGCTCATCTCTACACTTAACGTTCATTCCTGTTTTTTTCCTATCACTGTAATCTGTATTTGAACACATACTCCTGGCAATGAGTTTAGATTCTCTAGATTTATCCTTAGTTTCCTATAGATCATTTTTCATATACTCCAGAAGATTTGTGGCAACAAGGATGTTCACGTCCTTTGATTACAGGCCCTTGCTTGTTTTTTTTCTTTTCTTTCTAGCATGTCATTCCATAGAATTGAGAGAAAGATTGCTTTCAGGTTTTCAAATTTTTAGCTCAATTCTTTTACCTCTCACCCTTTATTTACATATTTACTGTTTATATGGATGGATAAAGGGCAGAGGCTCCTGGGAGCAGGAGGTTTTCGGAGATGGCGTGCCGGCAAGCTCCCATGCGCAGTGCTGGCTCTGCTATATTGACGACATTTTTGTTGTCTGGGAGGGAACCATCTCTGAATTTGAATCTTTTGTGCATCGACTCAACTCCAGTGACCTTAATATAGTTTTGACACATTGTGTTGACTCTAGGAAAATTGACTTTCTAGATATTCAGATCTCCATTGGAGATGTGGTGTCTACAAATATTTTCCGTAAATCCACCGCGGTGAATGATCTCCTGCATGCGACCTTGAGACATCCCATATCGACAATTGATGCTATCCCGACAAGCCAATTTCTGCAATTACGCAGACTTTGTTCCTCAACAGATACCTTTCCCGAAGAGTCTAGGGACATTCGGGAGAGGTTCGCCAATAGGGGATATAGCGGGAGATGTATAAAACGAGGATATCAGCGAGCCTTTGGGTCTGTATGTAATCAGTTATTAGCTGGGAACACAAGGGAGAGAGAAACAAAATTGGGATCCATGTTTAGCTTAATTTCTACCCATTGTCGTCAATGGGGTAAGATCAGGGAGATCCTCAATAAACATTGGGGCATCCTTTGGACAGAACCCTCGATGGCAGGATATCTTCCAGAACGCCCAATGATGATGGCAAGGAGGTGCATGAGCTTCAGGGATATGCTTGTCCATAGCCACTATGTGGTGGAGAAACCTCCTCCTCTTTTTGGATATGGACCCCCACGTCAGGGCTGTTATCCTTGCGGCTCCTGCCGAGGTTGCCAAAATATTGTCCGGGCCACCTCTTTCCTATCAGTAGATGGGAGGAGGGAGTTCCGCATCCGTGATGTCATCTCCTGTGGGAAGTCAGCCGTAATTTATTACGCCACATGTGGTTGTGTCAAGGTGTATGTCGGGCTGACTTCCCGGGAACTCCGGATTAGGACAAGAGAACATGTCCGAGACATCATCGCGGCAAGCGAGGCTACGGATTTGGCAGTTTTAAAAACAATCCCCAGACACTTTTTTGAGTTTCACAATTGTGACCCCAAAACCTTCAAGATTCAGGGAATTGACAGAGTTCACTTGGGTATTCGTGGGGGTGACATTAAAAAATGGCTAGCGCAGGTGGAGAGTCGCTGGATCTTAACTTTGGGCACAATGTCCCCCCATGGCCTAAATGAACGCCTCAGCTTTGCCCCATTCCTCTGATTTAGAGACACCTAGGATGAGTCTTTTGTAAAGTGGTGGCCTTCTTCCTCTCTACCTCTCTGTATAGCAGCCCCTGCACTTTAGTAGTCCTATTGCGGGCTTTATTTTTATTCTTTGTATTAGAATGTGATGTTGTTTATGCCTTCTTTATGATGATCATGTGAGTAGATTTTTAAGATCTGGTTCTCAATTTTAACAGTGTGTCTTTTTTATTTTTAATTGCCCCTCTGCCCACATCTTCTCCTCATCTGGATCTGTGGCAGCTTCCCACTCTGGAGAAATTGGGATTCCTTTGTACCTGATGTATACATTGATGTATGGATATACTAATAATAAACATGCGTCTTTATATTATATGTACTTAATTATGATTATGTAACGCAATTTACGATTTTTCATATGTATATATAATATACACTTCAGGGTGCTCGTAGCTCTCTTTTTTACCTGTCTCTTATTTTGCTACTTGTTGCTACATGGCTATTTTCTTCTTTTTTCTCTTTAATTCCTTTAATTTTGGATGATGAATTGTCTCCGAATGAGGACTGTCATATATGTTCAAATCAACAGTACTTTTACTTACCGATACATTTCTTGTTATTTTGGACGGTATTAGTCTGTTTGTGACGTATGTTGCAAGCTTTGAATACCTAGTAATCCAGGATATGGGTGTTGTCCACCCCTGACGCGCGGCCAAGTGTGTCTCTCTTGCAAGCATGGTTATGACGCCGTCCTTAGCAGCGGAGATCCGGACTTACTTACTGATGTCACAGGAAGTTTTCTTCCCTCCAATCTCTGCTGCGGACGCCAGGTGGCTGAATGCCGCCGCACTCAGAACACCGGCCGTGCGTAACAACAACTGGGTGTGCCTGGGCGTGATGGGGCTCACACGGGAGGTTTAAAAGGCTTCACATCTCCACACTTTTTTATCTGTCCCCCGAAGAAGCGTAAGAAACATGAAACACGTGTCGGGACGCTGGTCCCCACGTGCAACCTAGGTTCTTAACTGTACTAACATGGGTGGGTGTTTATACTGATGTCTGATCGTTGTGACATGACTATTTATTTAGTGCATCTTTCCTGCACCTGTTTTTATACCTTGTTTATGAATAGCAAGACTCACCCTGCATACTAATAAACATTTATCCAGGGGCATGTGGGGTCTTTTCTATTCCCCCTCTGCACTTTATCCATCTGTTTGATTTTGACTTTGTCTGATTTATACTGTCCTGAAGTATTGTTACAATAAATATTTATATAGCATGATTGATTTTTGGCTCATGGGATGGTTATTTCTACTAATTAGCAAAATTTAAAGACTTCTTATTTTTCGTGTTCTTATATTCCTTTAGGTTGTTGCATTATACGTGCCATGAGATTTGCCCTAGGCCCCTGTCTTTTAGTCCTTTATATTTGTTTGATTTTGTAGAAAACCTCATACATAGCACAAACAGCATAAAAATGTGCTGACAATTATGCGTCATACGGACTCTTGACCACAAAATCTTTTCTTAAAGATGATTTCAATACATTTCAGTAATGAGCAAAACTAGCAAAAAACAAACATACATATGCTGAGTAGTGATAGGTGGACCCAGACTGTAAAAGTCTAGATCCGCGTGGTTTCAAACGGACCCGAATGCAGGACCCGGGCCCGGAATTCTCAGAGAATTCTGGCGAATGGCCTGGGTCTGGCAACTCAGGGAATAAACAAAAGAAAGGAAAAATAAAGAAAATAAGAATGAAGCAAACGAGCTATACTTACCTATGGAGACCTGAGTCCAGTGCTTAAAAACGATGGTAGAAAGGGATAAGAGGATTTGAGCAAGCGCTTCATACTTACTGAATCTCTGACACAGCTTTAACTGCTCATTCTTCTTACGGGACTGCCCATTATAGTTTATCCAAATGCACTGCTTTCCCCACCCACCTTTCATCCTGATGTATGTGATTGGTTGCAGCCAGATGCGCTCTAGCCTAGGTGACAGTGTCTGACTGCAACCAATCACAGACCCAGTCTGCGGGTCACTATCATGACATAAAAATATATTAATTAAAAAACAAAATTGGTATAGGGTCCCCCCATATTATGATACCCAGCATAGATAAAGCTTATGGCTCCAGGCTGCAGCACCCAGCCACGTGCTTATATTGGCTGTGTGTCAAAATAAGAGGAACCATATGCTTTTTTTTATTATTTAAATAAATAACTTAAAAAAACAGAATGCGGTCCCCCCAATTTTGATACCCAGCAATAATAAAGCCCAACAGCTGGTGGCCGGTATTCTCAGGCTGGAAATACCCATGGTTATTGGGGCCCCCTAGCCTAAAGGCAGCAGCCTGCAGCCATCCAGGATTGCCACATCCATTAGATGCAACTGACTTGGCACTTTACACAGCTCTTCTCGATTGCCCTTGTGTGGTGAAAATTGGGGTAATAAGGTGTCATATCAGTTCACAGCTGATACTAAGCCCTAGATTTGTAATGGAAGGTGCCTATGAGGTCCCCATTACTAATCTTTAAGTAAAAAGAAATAAACACAAACAACAAAAAAATCCTTTATTTAAAGTAAAATACAAAACAAACCCACACTCTCTTGCACCATTATTAACCCCCAACCCACCCAGGTCTCACAAAATCACCACAAGGTCCCACAATGATCCCTGCTCTGCTGCATCTGAAGTCACAGTAAGCAGTCACAGACCAATGATCACCCGCTGTGAGCTTCAGGCAGAGAATTAGGAGCGTGATGAGCGGTTATGCTACTCAGGTTAGTTGCAGTCACAGCTGATAGTTCCCACGGTCCTCCAACTATGATCGCAGGTAACCTGACCTCAGTAAACTCAGTGACCTCACCTCAGTTAAGACCTGCATCTCCTGGCAGAAAACCACATTTTGTTTTGCCAAAAGATGTAGATTTGCTGCTGAAATTTTTACACCATATTCCTGCACCCGATCTACAACTCCTCGCAAGAACCGCATCAAAGGGAGATTCTTTCTTGTACAATAGGTGACATAAAAAGCAATACAAACTACCTAGATATGGTGAATACAGTAACCATTCACATTTTGAACACTCACCGTTCCTCAGTTCACTTTTGAACACATTGTTTCTAAAATACCTTGATTTCATATTCTCTTCTCCAGCTTTTTTTATATACTCTGTGCAAGTTTGAAAGGTTGTTATCATGATTCTGACATGATGATGGCCCAAAATGAATCTAGTAATCTACTGTGTTAGTATCATTATTGTTACATAACCCCACATTTGTCTCTTGGATTGCAAACTCCGTTAGTTTTACAGATTTGGATTTTTCCTTATGTAAAGTGTCATCAGCAGCAGAAAAAGGTAATGATGCTGGAAACTGGATGATTGATAGCACATGGAGTGGATGCTGATCTGGAACTATATCTGAAGGAATAGTGCTTGTGGCTGACATTGCAGTAGTGGATGCTGATGTGGATCGTATAGGTCAGAAAATGGTATGAGTGGCTGTCAAACCTGTGTTGAACCACAATGTTAATTTTGGAAATTCCTTCTCCTCTGCAGCTCACTTCTTCTTTTTGCTCCACTCAAAATATTGCATTTAATTTCTGCTGAAAGGGTTAGCCACCTGGTCGTAGAAGCAGAAGTGAAGATCATACATTCTAGACTTCTAGCACACTACTCTTATTACTTTGCTCCTGCAGCCCCCCTGCATAATATCTTACCATATCAGGGTTTGCTTTTCGCAAGGAGGACAGTTGAAGCTGGAATCTTATAAGACCTTGGTTAGCTAAGAAAAAAATATTTTCTTTTTTTAAGCTATATTTTGCTGTTCAACAGTAAAGGATACAGTGTAATACTAGGTCATCAGCATGCAAAATTCTCAGCTAAATGCAGCTGTTCTTTTAGTGTAAAGATGTCCAAAGGTTTTCCTACTCTTTAATATAAACAGGCCTATGCGTAAAATGGCCCTGACTTCGATCACAACAATGGCAAACGTGGATAGATTTTTTTATTTTTTCCTAAGTGAAAAAAAAGTTGGAAATTTGTAAAAAAAATGACTGCGCTATCATATTTTGAGACTTATAATGATTAAAATTTTCAGTAGATGGGGCTTAGCAAGGACTTGTTTTTTGTCCTAAGCCAAAGTTTTTATTGCTGCTGTTTTGGGGTAGATAAAAAAAGTGCAATTCTGGCTTTTTGATTTTTATTGTCATTATATATTGTACAGATAGGGTTAATTAATTCAGTATTTTATTAGATAAACTTTTATGAATTAAACAATATCAAATTTGTGGGGGGGGTTTATCTCTATGTTTTTAAGGCAGTAAAACAGGGGTGATTTGAAGTCCCATTTCTTTTCTATTGAGAGAATCTTTCTGAATCTAGTTGGCATGCAACAATTCAGCTGTTGGGCAATATAGGGAATTATAAAAGTAAGCGCGTCACACACTGAAAACTTGGCAGTGTGCAAGAACTAAGAGTGATTACAAACTTTTCTTTTGAGACAGGACAAGCTAGGTAAGGTGTTTAAGATGTATTTTCCACAAATCCACTGCAGTATTGTTCTGTTTAAATTCTGTTTCTTGAAATTTATACAAGTAGATTTGAATTCTACTCGAATTTTACAAAAATCCATAATCTTCAGAATGCAGATATTAAGCAATTTGGTCTCCTCAAATTCTGCAAAGTAAAAGTCAGGTGGTCATCATTTTGGTGAACCACAAAGGCAGGCAAAAGAAAACAACTAATACTCATCTAACTGCTCACTTCTACAGCCACCTACGCTGCTCACTCATGCCCATACAGTCCTTGAGGCATCGTATTGCTGCAAATGCTGCATCTTCCCAGTAGGCCAGACATCTATCCATGACTAGGCCCAAGGTAGCCCTACGCATGTTCACAGTCTTCCAGCTGGCAGGTGGCACTGCATCATATATATATATATATATATATATATATACATATATATATATATAATTCTACTACTGGGAAGATGCAGCATTTGCAGCAATACGATGCCTTAAGGCAGCCTATATAATATTATTATTTATTATTATAGCGCCATTTATTCCATGGCGCTTTACAAGTGAAAGAGGGTATACATACAACAATCATTAACAGTACAAAACATACTGGTATAGGAGGAGAGAGGACCCTGCCCGCGAGGGCTCACAGTCTACAGGGAATGGGTGATGGTACAATAGGTGAGGACAGAGCTGGTTGCGCAGTGGTCTACTGGACTGAGGGCTATTGTAGGTTGTAGGCTTGTTATATAGGCTTGTTATATATATATATATATATATATATATATGTACATATATATATATATATATATATACATAGCCATATATCAACAAGATCCAGAAGCACTGGCGTTATTCTTTGACAAAGATAATTTTATAATGGATTGAAGCAAAATGGAAAACTGTTCTAAGGTCAGATGAATCAAAATTTGAATTTCTTTATGGAAACTATGAATGTTGTGTCCTGTGGACTCAAAATGAGGAAATCCATCCATCTTGTTATCAGTGCACAATTCAAAAGCCTGCATCTGTGATAGTATGGGGTTGCATAAGTATATATGGCATGAGGAGCTTACACATTTTAAAAGGTATTATCAATGCTAAAAATTATATAGTGCTTTAGAACAATATGAGCTCAATTCAGACAATGTCTATATCAGGAAAGACCTTGAGTCATACAGTAACACAATGCAAAGCCACATACTGCATCCATCAAAACATCATGGCTTTACCGAAGAAGAGATTGGTTGATGAACTGGCCCACTGTAGTCCAGAACTTTCACTTTTAGGCTATGTTCACAGAGTGCATCTTAAGATGCAGTGTTTTTGACCCCCAAAAAATGCACAAAAAAGGCACCTGCGGTAAAACCGCTCATGCATTTTGCCGCGTTTTTACCACATTTTGCCCAATGCATTTTTTAAGTCAAATTTATTGACTGGAAGGGCTCAAAAACGCTGGAAAAATGTAAAAAAAATTGATATGCTGCATCTTGGCTGTATTTTCAAAAATGCAGCTAAGATGCCGACAAAAAAAAGATGCCCAGTGAGGACAGCAAAATAGAAATCTCATAGACTTTGCTGGGAGAAGGAAATGCATGCATTTAGGTGCAACTTTGTGACATCAAAACACACTAAAAGATGCACTGTGTGAACAAAGCCTTAGGCAACAGTTGGTGAATTATTTAATGAAAAATCCAAAAAAGAAGACGCATGAGCTTGTTCCTGTTCCCTAATGAAACTGATAATTTTTAAATGGCTTGATAAAATTCCATTGCAGGGTTTAGAAATTTTACAAATAGCAAATGCGTAATCAAATCTCTCAAAATAGTGAATTTTTCCAGTCGTAGAAATCACAATAGCTTCTCACTTTACCTAAACAAAGTGATTATTTTTGGAAAGTTTGTGTAAAAGCTATTGCTTCTCTTTTAGCAAAGAAAAATATTGTCCCTAAACAAGAATATTTTTTTTCACCACCCCTTGTGAAAAATCTACTGCTTCTTCCATGTGTATAAACAGCAGCAAAACAGGCAATTGCCCACAAAAAGACAAAAAAGCAACTATTCCAAGGAAAGTAAAAGGCATCAGACTTTTCTCATATGCAGAACGCAGTCCAAGCTTCACCAGTGTATTTGATCAGAATGTCAATCAGAGTTTGGTCAGTTTGTCAGTTATTGTCATAAGAGTTTAGTCAGAGTTGAATAAAGAAGATGGCACCCAAGTTTTGTCCGATTTTTTCCCAGACCCAGAGCCTTGCATTGACACATTTGATCCAACACTCAGATAAATATCAAATACATCGACATGCTCTTTCCGGACAACTTGGTCTGAGGAAGAAATAGCACATGTACTACGACCGATTCTTTTTAATCTCTTTATTAATGACCTTGTGGATGGGATTGATAGTGAAGTGTCAGTTTTTGTTGATGACACCAAACTACGTAGGATATTAAAAACTGACCTTGATAGTACAATAATACAAAAAGATCTGGATAAGATGTCAGAATGGGCAGACACTTGCCAAATGACATTTAATGTTGATAAATGTAAATTAATACATTTTGGACATAGCAATCCTCTTGCTGTATATACATTAAATGAAAGTAAACTCGGAACAGGAGAAGGACTTGGGGATTCTGGTTACATATAAGCTGAGCAGCAGTACACAATGTCAGGCAGCAGCTGCAAAAGCAAACAAGATTTTAGGAAGATTAGATCCTGTGATCCCAATGTATTGTTACCCCTCTAAAAGTCACTTGTAAGGACATATCTGTAAAGTGGGATCCACATTTTAAAAAGGAAATTAACAAGATAGAGTCAGTTTAAAGGCGGGCAAATAATAGATTATTGAAATGAATAGAAGGCCTCCCATATGATGAGAAGTTGAAAAAGTTGGATTTGTTTTACTTAGAAAAAAGACATCTTAGAGGAGATCTCATTTATATGTAAGTCATGTGTGGTCAATATAAAGGACTGGCACATGATTTATTCATTCGAAAGACAGTACTAAGGACCAGGGGGCATACACTGCGAGTGAAAGAAAGCCGATTCCGGCAGCTAAATAGGAAAGGGTTCTTTACAGTTAGAGCAGTCAGACTGTGGAATGCCGACCACAAGAGGTAGTAATGGCAGATACTAAAAACATTTTTAAAAAAGGTCTGGTTGATTTCCCTAGGACAGACAACATTGTTGGTTATAAATGATTTAATGACAAAATGTATAATTGGTGGATGAAGGTTGAACTAGATGGACCTAGGTCTTTTTTCAACCTATGTAACTATGTAACATGTTAACTACCCAATAGATTCTTATAGGTGCACATGTCATGAATAAAAACCTTGTGAGAGAAAAACTGACATGTGAATGGGAAATGAGTTTGTCTAAGAGCACATGAATATCAAATTTCATGTTTAGACAGTAACTGCTGGGTCAACCATGGATCTTCTGAACCAAAGTAACAGCTGCATAGACATTTACAGTGCCTTGAACAAGTATTCATACCATGTGAACTATTCCAAACATTTTATTCTCAAACTTAAATGTATTTTCTTGAGTTTTGTGTGATAGGTAGCAAGTATGTGTGAGGTGTAAGGAAAATATTGCATGGTTTTCTAAATATTTTTAAATAAAGGTTGTGACATGCATTAGTGTCCAGCCCCCCTGAATCAAGGACCACATTTTTCTGCAGTTACTGCTGCAAGTGGTTTGGTGTATGTCTCTATCAGCTTTGCACATCAAGACCTTGAAATATTTGACCATTTTAATCCAGCTCGGTGGGATTGAATGGAGAGCATCTATAAACAGCAATTTGCAAGTCTTGCCACAGATTCTCAAAGGAATGTTTGTCTGGATTTATATCTGGCCATTCAAACATGAATATGCTTTGATCTAAATCATTCTATTGTAGCTCTTGCAGTATGTGTAGTGATATTGGCCTGCAGGAAGGATACCACCATGTTTGACGGTGGGGATGTTGATTTCAAGGGGATGTGCAGTGTTAGATTTCTGGCACATATAGATTTTGCATTTAGCCCAAAAAGTTTTACTTTGGTCTCATTTGACTAGACCACCTATTACCACATGCTAGCTATTTCCCCTATTTGTTATGACAGGCTAATAGGAGACTTTTTCTGAGTTCCTCTTGGCCACAGACTACATAATAGTTAAATGTGTAGGGAAACAAAGTGCAAGGAAAAGCCAAAAGCTGCAAAATTTGTAATGAAATTTGTAATGAAAGATCATAGCAAAAATAATTTTTAACCCAAGAAACCTGCATTAAAATAATCCAAAAAATGTCCCCAAAGGTGGCCAACCCATTAAAATAATCATGCAATTTTTTTTTTGTTTGCCACTACCACATCACTGGGCTTTGCTATTATGCTGCCTGACAAAAGCGGCTCTACTATTCCCCTTGGCATACTTAAGTCCTCAAATGTGTCACCTAACAAATATCACAAAAACGCAGTTATTCTAACCAATACTGTGTCACATTACTAATCCACTGCAAGATTCAGCAAGGTCACAGGGTAAAAAGGCATCAGCCTACCAATCATGAGTGTGACCAACAGACCATGGTTACACATGTCAGTGTGACTGGCGAGCTATACAAACCTTATCTATGTAAATATAATATACTAGTCAACCCCCCACTTTCTTTCCGATTGGTTGATGTGTGAATGCTTGTTTTGTCAAGATTGGATACCTTTGCTGCCTCCACCTTTTTATCATTAGGACTTGCTGCATCCAAGTACTAAATTAGTATTGTAACAAAGCAATAGTATGTATTACTTGAATTTTCTGTGATGTTTTTGGATTTGATGTCCTTGTCTTACAGTCAAACCCAGCTCTACCATACTGGCTGTTCTGCATCAAGACCTCATCATTGCGTCCCAACAAAACTAGGTCTGCCAAACCACTTGGCTGTTCTACAGTAAACCTCAACTGTGACTAATGTTGAGCCCAATTTGCAGAAATACTGGGCTCTGCTGCATCTAACCTCAAGTCTGCCTCATATCAAATTGAGCTCTACTGTTCCACACTCTTTAACATGCTGCCCACCATATCAATGCTTTTCCACACTACTTTTAATGATACACTAGCAAAGCAATTCTCCCTCCACTCCCCATAGGCCATCATGACACTGATGAGGAAGCAAAAGTTAACATAGGGATATATAGAATAATGGTATATCTCCCCAGCGCATACAACACTCACCAGCTTAAATACTTGAAGCTTCATCAGCCCAAATACAATATTGCCATTACTACTAGCCCAGTGCACAACATCACAGAAAAATAGAGCACAATGTGAACTAAACACGTTCAGCAAAAATAAAAGTAAAATAAAAGTTTAACATAGAAATATCTAACTATACAGTAAAGGCAAAGAACACAATGCAGCACTAAGTATCTTCTAAGCTATACCAAATACAACTCCAGCAATGCCAAATATAGTGCAGCTGTTAAAATCTCATAAAGGGTACTTGAAGAGCGCCAAATTTCACAGTGCCTTACTAAGTACCTATTAAGCAGTGTAAATAACATCATACAACATTGCTTCCTTGTCTCTCTTTCTACTTTTCTACAACTGCTAGTAAGCAATCTAGCAGCACTCTGCTCAAACAATAGAATTCCTATTAACCCCTTCACGCCGATTTTTCGCTTTCCGGTGGTTTTTTTTCCGCCATTCTTCTTCTGAGAGACGTAACTTTTTTATTTTTCAGTCAATCTGTGAGGGCTCATTTTTTTGTGGAACAAGCTGTACTTTTAAATGAAATCATACGTTTTACCATATAGTGTACTGGAAAATGGCAAAAAAATTCCAAATGCAGAATAATTGCAAAAGAAGTGCGATAGCACTATTGTTTTTGAGATATTTTATTCACTGTGTTCACTATATGGTAAAACTGATAGGTGGGTGTGATGCCTCAGGTCAGTGCGAGTTCGTAGACACCAAACATGTATAGGTTTACTTTTCTATAAGGGGTTAAAAAAATCGGAAGTTTGTCTAAAAAAAACTGGCGCACGTTTTACGCCACGTCACGTGACTTCCGATATCGGGCAATAAGTAAAAGTTTACCGCGATCGTAATTATAATGGCACTGTCAGTTATTGACAACACCATTTAAGGGGTTAAACGGCACGAGAAGATAACGATTCTGCTCATGCCTAGCAGGCACACATCTCAGCTGTGAAAATCAGATGTGTGGCGATTGCGGCATGCTGCCGGCGGCAGACCGCGGGCAGTAACATTATGATTGCTAGGATGTAATATTACTGCCCGCGGTCGTTAAGGGGTTAATGAAGTATTTTTAAGGTTCCATTTTCTTGTCAATTCAGACATTCTGTGTTTTCTGTTCCATTTTAGGAACTGACAAACAGAATAAGTGATTAGTTGGATCAGTTATGGTAAAGGAAGCAACTGTTGATTACTATAGGGTCTGTTTAGTGTCTGTTTTGTAGAACAAAATAAAAAATTCTGCCTGTAGAACTTCTGTTCTGAAAGACAGAACCCGGATGTGTACCCCACAATATTCAATATGTGCTTCCATTTGCAAAGCTTATGAAAATTTAACTGATCACCTATTCTGTTTTTTTTCAGAACAGTTCTTAAGGTCCACTCAGTGGAAGGTTTAAGCATATGAACTCCTTGGTAATTTTGTAATTCACATGACTATAGATCTCTATCAGGTTAAAAATCAAATTGCTGTTTAATTGCCTCAGACAAATGGCTAATTTTGGATCATCACATCTAAAATGATGTATGTGTAATGTCGGCTATCATCACTTCTCATTGAAAGCTGTGAGACAGAGGTGGCAAGAAGTCCAGGGTTAAATAACAAGAGTAAATGTCAAATTCAGAGGGGCACGACAAAAGAGCAAACAGGTCCCAATGCATCATCAAATCAAAACAGTGCAGATAGAGACAAAGGGGATAAGCAAATGAATAGTCAAAGGCAAGGGTCAAGGTCTGGCAGCAAGAGTTCATAACAGGAAAACATGAGGTAATAGTGCCAGTCGTGAAGAGAGCTCAGAGGAGCATCCTAGACAAGTAAAATAACAAAAGCATTCCTGGACTCCTCAGCCTCCTCCTGCAACCCTCTGCCCTAAGCACTGGACGTCCAGTGGCTTGTCACAAATACGGGCCTAGGTAAGGATCCAACTGTTGGGACTTTCACCCTTCTGCAGAATGGGAAACTTTTACCTTTGTTAGAATAATAGGTGAAGTGCACAAGTGTGAATGTCACTCAATTCATTCTTCATGATGCTGCTAAAAAGACACTGCTTACCACTTAGCCATTCGCCAGAATATGAATGCGCATCAGTCAGGCATGTGCATGTTACTCAATATTAATGGAGATAATAGTGACCCATTTGTCCAACAACTGAGGCTACAAGAGTTCAGACCCCCACCAAGCTGCAAGTTACCACTTATCTCGTGGATAGGTGGTAACTTATCTTCACTGGACAGCCCATTTAAGCAGTATACTTGAGAAAATAATTTGTATCTGTACAATTATTCATCTTTACAAAGTTCTTTGGTTAGAAGGCTCATCAACATAAAATGGTATACAGTTAACAAACTAAAAAGGAGCTCCAGCCTTAAGAGAAGAAAGCTACCTGCTCCCCCATATGGAGTAAGTTCTGTAATTTTTCTAAAGTATGGATAGATCTATATTTATTGGTGTCTACTCACTCTTTTGTTTTTTGTTAGCTGTATATGGATTTAGGATGTCCAATGCCTTGGGCAATTAGTTTGGAAGCAGCAGGCTGACCCCAGATCTTGGATAGCTTCTTTATTAGTGTGAATGGCTTCTATACAGGCCACTTTACACGCTACGACATCGCTCAACCAATCTCGTTGGGGTCATGGAATTTGTGACACGCATCTGGCCTCTTTAGCGATGTCGTTGCGTGTGGCACCTATGAGCAATTTTTCATTTAAAAAAACGTGCAAAATAGCTAATCGGTGACATGCCCCCATATTCCCAATTATCGTTGCTGCTGTGTTATGATGTAATTCGTCATTCCTGCGGCAGCACACATCGCTTTGTGTGACACCGCAGGAATGAGGAACTTCACCTTACCTGCGGCCGCCGGCAATGCGGAAGGAAGAAGGTGGGCGCGATGTTACGCCCCGCTCATCTCCGCCCCTCCGCTTCTATTGGGCGCCCGCTTAGTGACTTCGCTATGATGCGGAACGAACCGCACCCGGTCACAGCGACGTCGCTAGGCAGGTAAGTAGTGTGACAGGTCTGAGCAATGTTGTGCACCACGGGCAGTGATTTGACCGTGTTGCAAAACCAATGGAGGCAGTTACGCACATTAGCGATATCGGTAACGATATCGCAGCGTGTAAAACGGCCTTACCACTCACAGATTGTAAATTCTAATTGCTGTTTAATGTTTGAATTTTAATTTTCGCTCTCCAATCAGTTGTGTTCCAATTTATTCCTTTTTTTTGTGTTTTCAACAGAAAATGTTGGCTACCTCAGAAATAAAAAAGCAAGCTACATGTAAAATATAAAAATAATATATAATAAGAAAGTTTCAAGTTTTTACATTTTTTTTTAAGTTTGATATCTACTTATGTTCTATTCAGTTTCTAAAAGTTATAGTCTCTGGGGATGAACATTACCTCATTATTAAATGTCTTTTATTATTCTCTTCTTGTATTACAGATAATTCACTAAGCAGAATAAGGTTTCTCCTGGAATTTTGCTTCCATTGCTGGACCCCATTGCCAATACTTGAAGATACAAAATATAAATGGACACAAACTAGTTTATATAGGAGTTCATATTATTTATTGATCCATACTTTACATTAAAGAATACGTTTCTCTACATTTTCCTGCATAAAGTATTACAATCTTTTAGCCCATTTTAAACATAATGTATTTTTGACCCATATTTTCAAATATATATTTAGTTTTGCTGATATTATATTAATGTTCAGCTTCTTCACATACTGTATATATTGTAAACACACATAATTGATATGACAGGCTTTTCACAACTTTAATTCTTCCATCCGTAAGTGTGCATTTGCTAAAACAAAATTATTGATTTTTATCCTTTTTTCAGTCTAAGGCGGCTGAAGCACAAACTTGTTACTATATCATTGCTGCTTCCAGAACGGGAAATTGTTGCTTCTCCTCCACCAGCAGCGATTTTTGTTTGTACAGGAAAACTTTGCAGTCTGTGAGGGAAGCAGCATTAACAAAGGCAGGAGATGAACCTGGCAAACCAGTAATATACACAAAATCATGTCCCCAACACATCTGGTAAAATAAAGAGAAATTGGCTAACCCATTTAAGATTTTATATAAGTTTTAATACTCCGATTTAAAAGGCACATGCACCACATCAATACTGGTTCTGTTGCCAGATATAACTTTCTGTGCATCTACTTAGTTAGCAACATAACTTTTATGGTTTTTATAGAACGTTTGTTGAGGGGGAGAATTGTTGCGTTACTTTTTTACATAACATTATACTAGCACAATTTAATAAGCACATACAACTTTTTGTACCTACCAACCAACATAGCATTCATCTTAAGTTATGGTTTTTTGATATGGAATATAATAGTGTTTTAGAAATGAAATTTTTAAAAACATTTTACATTAGCTTTTTGCATATGTCTTTCAATATCATAAAATGGTAGAATTGGAAGGGACCTCAAGGGCCATCAGGTCCAACTCCCTGCAAGTGCAGGTTTTCCTAAATCATCCCAACTATATGTTTATCCAACTTCTGTTTGAAGATTTCCATTGATAGAGAGCTCACTACCTCCCGTGGTAGCCTGTTCCACTCCCTGACTTCCCCAACTGTCAGAAGGTTTTTCCTAATGTCTAATCTGTGTCTCCTTCATTTTAGTGTCATCCTATTGCTTCTTGTATTTCCTTGTGTTAATGAAAATAGGATGGTTCCCTCTGCACTTTGATTATCTTTCAGATATTGGTAGATCACTATTAAGTCTCCTCTCAGCTTTTTCTTTTGCAAACTAAGCATAGTTAAAAGGTTGAAAAAGACCTAGGTCTATCTAGTTCAACCTTCCCCCTATATATATATAGAAATAAATATATATATATATTGTGAGGCAGTGACAGGGGTAATATTTGAAGACCGCTATGTGTCCCCCAGAATGTGTCTGTAAACCCTCTGAGTTTGCTATAGCTATTACTGGGAGTATAGCACAAAGGGTAACAGGGAGACAGATCCCTCCTCCCAGTCCAGGTTTTGTAGCAATCCTCATGTCCGGCATTTTCGTTTAAATCATGCAGAGCACAGCAGGGTGTGTCTCAGTGGAGAGCCAGGCTTGGTGAAGCTAACACATGCTGTGTGAGCTGGGCTGGCTCTGTGTGGAGTGAACACAGGCCAAGAGTGTGAGCCTAGGAGAACCTTACACAGATCCCTGCGGTTAACGGGGTCCCAAGGTAACAAGACTTTTTGATGCAAAGAATTTGTCTATATGCACCGGCTGTTATCCGGAAGAGACTTTAACTGTGGGAAATTGGATCTATTTATGCTGCAACAATAAATAGACTGTTGGTGTGAACACGCTGCTGCCTCACTGCCTCACGTTTTTTGCCCAAACAACGCTGCTACCTCACATTATGGTGGAGAATGCGGGCATGGCAGCCTGGTTGCTAAGGGCAATGGCCTAAGAGGTACTTACCCGGAAAAAAAAATAAATAAATATTTTTTTTTTCTACTGACTGTTTGCGGTGGATCGGCGGGTCCACGAAGCCTGCAGGCGTTGCAGCCTGGT
Source organism: Anomaloglossus baeobatrachus (assembly GCF_048569485.1). Classification (NCBI taxonomy): domain Eukaryota; kingdom Metazoa; phylum Chordata; class Amphibia; order Anura; family Aromobatidae; genus Anomaloglossus; species Anomaloglossus baeobatrachus. Next base: position 269,725,473 of record NC_134353.1, on the reverse strand, counting down.
TGCTAGGGGCAACAACCCAGTTTTCACATGCTTATGATCAAGCCTGCAAAGTTACAGTTTACCTCAGCAGCCACTATGGAGGATCTTGTAAAGCAGCTGGCCCAGTCTACTGCTCAACTACAGCAGGTTTTTGCACAAACCAGTGCACAACAGCAACAGGCTAATGCTCAGCACCAGCTCAGCACCAGCTAACCAGCGTTAGCTCAGCAACAGGAGACAAACAGCTTATTGACTAAACAGCTTTCTGCTCTGCGAGAAGCGCTCCCAGCGGTAACTCCAGGTCATCCAGTCCTTCCTGCGGCCCAGGACAGAGTAAGGGCGGCACTTACAAAGATGAGTGCAGAGGACGACCCAGAAGCCTTTCTCTCCGTGTTTGAGAGGACCGCTGAGCGAGAGAAATTGTCTACCGACCGTTGGACTGATGTCGTGGCCCCGTTTTTGGTAGGTGAACCCCAAAAAGCCTACCTGGATCTCAGCACGGAGGATGCCAAGGACTATGGCATACTGAAAGGTGAGATCCTTGCACGAATGGGGGTTAACACTTATCTCTGGGCCCAACGAGTGAACCAGTGGTGCTTTGAGGAGGGAAAACCTGCACGCTCACAGGCCCATGTCTTACTGGACCTTGTAAAAAAATGGCTGCAGCCGGAGACCTTGAACCCCGGACAGATGATTGAGCGGGTGGTGATTGAACGGTTTGTGCGGACTTTGCCAGACCCCATTCAACGGTGGGTGGGACAGGGGGACCCCGGTACCCTAGACCAGCTAGTGACTTTGGTGGAACGCTACACAGCTACCCAGGAGTTGGTCCGGGACTCTGCTTCACGGCGGGCACTCAGTAGGGATACGCCCCCTTCACAGTTGGTAAAAGACTCCCGTCCCCCCTCGTGTGCTGTCCCGTCTTCATCCCTGGCAGAGAGTAAACCCCAGACTAAGGTTAGCCGGAGTCCCGGTTCCCCAAAGTCAGACACCCGAAACAGGGACACCTCTGCTGTTATGTGCTGGCGGTGCCATCAGCTCGGGCATGTGATGGCACAGTGCCCACTCACATCAGAACCCATGGACTGCCGGTACGCTCGCCGGGTATCAATGTCTGCCCATACTGTTTGTACCGTAAGCCCTGTTACTATGGGGGAGGAGCCCCATCTCTGCAAAGTATGTGTTAATGGCTATACACCAGAGGCTTTGTTGGACTCAGGAAGTGTAGTGACTCTTGTACATGCCTCCTTGGTCTCCGGGAAAAACCCTACGGGACATAAAGTAGGGGTACTTTGTATTCATGGAGACCTACGTGAATACCCTATGGAAAGGGTCACCATTGCTACCTCGTGTGGAGAGGTTCAACATGAAGTGGGGGTGATGAAAAGACTTCCATATGCTGTTATTTTGGGAAGAGACTTGCCCCTGTTCTGGACATTATGTGGGAGGCGACCTAGCTCTCCGAGGTGTATGATTGAACCAGGCCCTGAGCCGGACGATCCCGACTCAAGGATACCTGCCGTAGGGGTCACCAGTATAGGGACAGAGTGTAACCCTGCCAGGTTCCCCCTAGAGGTAATGGCAGGAGGAGTTGAGCCACCCGAGGCACTCCCGGAGTTGAATGTGTCTCCAGATAATTTCGGAACCGCACAGCTCCAGGACCCCACATTGGCTCCTGGACGTGGAAATGTACAGGTAATTGATGGGGTACCCCAGCGGCCTGGTGCCAGGCTCGAAACTCCCTACATGGCTCTAAAGCGAGAGTTGCTCTATCGGGTTGATACAATCCGGGGGGGCGGAAATAGTGGAACACTTGGTGGTCCCTCAGCCGTTCCGCCGTCAGACCTTGGAATTGGCTCATAACCACCTAATGAGTGGGCACCTAGGTGAAGAGAAAACGCGGGAACGCATGTTTCAGTGGTTTTACTGGCCAGGGGTCGGCGCAGAAATCAAGAGGTTCTGTGAGTCCTGCCCAGTTTGTCAGTTGACCGCACCAACGTACCGTTTCCGTAGTCCTCTGATACCTTTACCCATTATAGAGGTGCCTTTTGAGCGGATTGCTATGGATCTGATCGGACCCATTGTAAAATCAGCCCGTGGTCACAAGCACATCCTGGTAGTGATGGATTACGCGACACGTTATCCGGAGGCCATTCCACTACGTCACACCTCGGCGAGGCTTATTGCTCGGGAGTTGTTTGCTATGTTCTGTCGTGTGGGGTTACCCAAAGAAATCCTGACCGATCAGGGCACTCCCTTTATGTCTAAAATTACAAAGGAACTGTTCAAACTCCTCCAGATCAAGCAGCTACGCACGTCAGTGTACCATCCCCAGACTGATGGTCTAGTGGAACGTTTTAATAAAACCCTGAAGGCTATGTTGAAAAAGGTGGTCTCCAAAGAGGGGAAAGATTGGGACATGTTATTGCCCTATTTAATGTTCGCTATCCGCGAGGTCCCACAATCTTCCACCGGGTTCTCGCCATTTGAGTTACTGTATGGCAGACATCCGCGGGGACTGCTAGATATAGTTAAGGAAACTTGGGAACAGGAGCCCACCCCTCACAAAAGCACAGTGGAATACGTTATGGGTATGCAGGATCGTATCACGGCAATAATGCCCATTGTTAAAGAGCATTTGCTGGATGCTCAGGCAGCCCAAAGTACTCAATATAATAGAAAGGCCTCCATCAGGTCTTTTAAACCGGGAGATCGTGTCTTAGTCCTAATACCTACTGCAGAAAGTAAGTTCTTAGCCAAATGGCAAGGTCCCTATGAGATCCGGGAGAAAGTGGGGGAAGTAAACTATAAGGTGTATCAGCCAGGTAGAAGAAAACCAGAGCAAATCTACCATGTAAACCTGCTGAAGGCGTGGAAAGACAGGGAATGTATGGTTGCTGACGTAACGTTGGACCTAACCTTTTCAGGTGCCTTGACAACAACAAAGGAGGAGTCCCCTGATGATGAATTGGGAGTGAGGATAGGGGATTCTCTCTCAAAACAGCAGAGACGGGAGTCTCGGAGGTTAGTGCAGCAGAATACGGATGTGTTCTCAAGCCTACCCGGCCGAACAACCGTAATCCACCATGATATTGTCACTGAGCCTCAAGTAAGGGTACGCCTGAGGCCATACCGGGTACCAGAGGCTCGTAGGCAAGCCATTGCGGAGGAGGTAAAAAAGATGCTCCAACTAGGGATTATTGAAAAATCCACGAGCGAATGGGCCAGTCCCATTGTGCTGATCCCGAAACCAGACGGTTCTTTAAGATTCTGTAATGACTTCCGAAAGTTAAATGAGGTTTCGAAATTTGATATGTATCCCATTCCCAGGGTCGACGAGCTGATAGAGAGACTGGGACGGGCCCAGTACTTCACGACTCTCGATCTCACTAAAGGTTACTGGCAGGTGCCGCTGACAGAGGCGGCAAAAGAAAAGACCGCTTTTGTCACGCCAGGGGGGCTCTATCACTATGTTATCTTGCCATTTGGCTTACATGGGGCTCCGGCCACGTTTCAGAAATTAATGGACATAGTGTTAGAACCCCATCAACCATATGCCTCCGCATATTTGGATGACATCATCATCTATAGCAGTGACTGGAGCACCCACTTTTCTCAGGTACAAGCAGTAGTGGATTCGCTCAGAGCTGCTGGTCTGACGGCGAATCCAAGCAAATGTGCTATGGGTCTCAAAGAAGCCCGTTACTTGGGGTATGTGATAGGCCAAGGGGTTATCAAGCCACAAGTAAACAAAATCGAAGCCATTCAAAACTGGCCTCGTCCCCTTACCACAAAACAGGTAAGAGCCTTTCTGGGTATAATGGGGTATTACCGACGATTCATACCCAATTTTGCTGGAAGGTCGGCGCCTTTGACCGATCGCTTAAAAGGGAAGAAGTCGGTCATGGTCCACTGGACTACACAAGCAGAGGAAGCCTTTCAGGCGCTAAAGGTAGTCCTATGTTGTCAGCCTGTCCTTGTCAACCCTGACTTTCAAAAAGAGTTTATAGTACAAGCAGATGCCTCTGAGGTGGGTCTGGGTGCAGTTCTGTCCCAGGAGGTAGATGGAGAAGAGCATCCGGTCACCTATTTGAGTAGAAAACTCACCCCGGCAGAGAAGAACTACAGCATAGTGGAGAAGGAGTGCCTGGCCATAAAATGGGCTCTGGAATCCCTACGCTACTACCTGCTGGGGCGACACTTTCGCCTGGTGACAGACCACTCCCCTTTGGTCTGGATGAGGAATGCTAAGGAGAGAAATGCTAGAGTCACCAGGTGGTTTCTCTCCTTGCAGAACTTTCACTTTTCTGTGGAACACCGGGCTGGTAGGTTGCAGGGCAATGCGGATGCCCTGTCCAGAGGTCCCTGTATGTTGGCAAAAGTTCAACCCCGCCCGTTTGAACTGAGGGGGGGGATATGTGAGGCAGTGACAGGGGTAATATTTGAAGACCGCTATGTGTCCCCCAGAATGTGTCTGGAAACCCTCTGAGTTTGCTATAGCTATTACTGGGAGTATAGCACAAAGGGTAACAGGGAGACAGATCCCTCCTCCCAGTCCAGGTTTTGTAGCAAACCTCATGTCCGGCATTTTCGTTTAAATCATGCAGAGCACAGCAGGGTGTGTCTCAGTTGAGAGCCAGGCTTGGTGAAGCTAACACATGCTGTGTGAGCTGGGCTGGCTCTGTGTGGAGTGAACACAGGCCAAGAGTGTGAGCCTAGGAGAACCTTACACAGATCCCTGTGGTTAACGGGGTCCCAAGGTAACAAGACTTTTTGATGCAAAGAATTTGTCTATATGCACCGGCTGTGATCCGGAAGAGACTTTGACTGTGGGAAATTGGATCTATTTATGCTGCAACAATAAATAGACTGTTGGTGTGAACACGCTGCTGCCTAACTGCCTCACGTTTTTTGCCCAAACAACGCTGCTACCTCACAATACATATATATATATATATATATACAGTGTGTATATATATATATATATATATATATATATATATATATATATATATATGTCAATATATAGTTTATAACCAACAATGTTTTGTGTACTGAGGAAATCATCCAGCCTTTTTTTAAAAATTGTTATAGTATATGCCATTACTACCTCTTGTAATAGGGCATTCCACAATCTGACTACTCTAACTGTAAAGAACCTTTTCCTGCTGCTGAAATCACCTTTCTTCCACTCGCAGTGAATGCCCCCTGGTCCTTAGTATTGTTTTTGGAAGGAATAAGTCATTTGCCATCCTTTGTATTGACCACACATGTATTTATACATATAAATGAGATCTCCTCAGAGACGTATTTTTTCTAAGCTAAACATATCTAACTTTTTTAACCTCTCATCATATGGGAGGCCTTCCATTCCTTGTAGTAGTCTAGCTGCCCGCCTTTGAACTGACTCTAACTTCTGAAAATCCTTTTTAAAATGTGGAGTCCAAAACTGAATCCCATATTCCAGATGTGGCCTTACAAGTGATTTATAGAGGGGTAACAATACATTGATATAATCTCTCTTTTTTACGCCCTAAAATTTTGTTTTCTTTTGCAACTGCTGCTTGACTTTGAGTACTGCTGCTCGCTTACTTGTAACCAAAATGCAAAAGTCTTTTACCTGTTCTGTAGCCCTGAGTTTACTTCCATTGAATGTACATAGAGCAATAAGATTACTCCGTCCTAGGTGCATTATTTTAGAGTTATCAACATTAATCTCATTTGCCAAGTGTCTGCCCATTTCAACATCTTTTCCAAATTGATTTGGAATATTGTATTATCAAGGTCCATTTTTAATATCCTGCATAGTTTGGTGTCATCAGCAAAGACTGACACTTTATTCTCAGTCCCATCCACAAGGTCATTAATAAAGAGATTAAAAAGAATTGGTCCGGGGCGTGTCCAGGATGCTGAGCTGAGTGGACTTGGGGAAGAGGAGCTCCTGTTGACCCTCAGCTAAATCAGCACTTAGCATAAGCACAAACCTACTCACCGGCTCTCAGGATGGGACCACGGAGGATTAAACCGTCGCAGCAGGCATCGGTGGCCCCCCCGCTGCACACCACGGCGCTGGATACTTTCTTGGGCCTGGAACATGGTCCAGGGGAGGCCCAGACGCCATCTTTCCAGGAGCATGGAGGGGAAATGGAGGCACTTGCCCGGCCTGCTAAGCAGCAAGAGAAGGAGGAGTGGGTGAGCGGGGACACAGGGGAAAGTGGAGGAATCTCTGCAGCAGTTCCAACAGGGAATGCCTTGGCTCAGCAGCCCTGCACTGCATCGGATCCTCAGGCACAGCAGCAGCAGGCCCAGGAGCACATAGTGGCTGTGGGAGATAAGGTGGAGGTCGGGGGGCAGCCCTCCCCACTGCCAGGAGAAGAAGGGACTGCAGCTACAGCTGGTAATATCAGGGAACAGAGCAGCCTGCTTCCCCCCTCTGGGCCTCGGTGTGGAGATCAGCTTCCCCAGCACCAGACTAAAACTCCAGCGTCTATTACTGCAGGTGCTCACCTTAAAGGGCCAGACACCTTCTATAAGGACATGCATGATTTCATAAGTAAACTTCCTTCTAAAGAGGACTTTCAATGCCTCATACGTGAGGTTAAAGCAACTTGCAGGTCAGAAATAGCTGAAGTGAGGAGAGATTTGCAGCAATTGTCTGGCAGAATTGAATCCCTGGAGGAAGAGCATGACATCACCAGATCCCATGTATCCGAATTACACAAACTGGCAACATCGCAACAAAAAATAATGGAGGATATGCAGTCTCACATAGAGGATCTCGACAACAGAGGACGCCGTTGCAATGTCCGTGTGAGGGGGGTCCCAGAGTCAGATGGGCCCGAGGACACAAACTCCATACTACAATCCATCTTTAATGAAGTGTTGGACGCTCCCCCTTCTAACATCATCAAGCTGGACAGGGCACACAGGGCTTTACAGCCGAAGAATTTATCCACCCAACCCCGGGACATCATTTGTTGCATTCACGACTTCTCCACCAAAGAACTGATCATGGCTAAGGCTAGAATGAGGCGCACGGCACCTGTGTTCAATGGCAAGGAAATCCAGCTTTTCCCGGATCTTTCTCGCATCACACTCCAGAAAAGGCGGCACCTCAAACCCCTCCTCACGAGCCTGAAGGAGCACCAGGTTCCATACCGCTGGGGTTATCCGTTTGCACTAACAGCGCGCAGAGGGGGTAAATCGGCGACCCTTCGCACTCCAGCAGATACCACTCTGTTCTGTGAAGCACTGGACATTCCAGCGGTCTGTATCCCAGATTGGGACTTGCAAAGGTTGGAAGGGCCGCCCCCTCCCGTGTGGTCCAAGGTGAGGGGTGGAGGGCGTGGGGCTTTGGGGGGGAGAGGAGGTAGGGGCCGCGGGTCGCCCCCCTCCCCGGCTCACCGTTGAGGACACTTCTTAACCTGGTTGGTGCCTATTTCTTATACCCTCTGAGTTCCAGTGGCTGAGCATGCTTTGTGATACTGTGACTCTCTCTACAGCAAGCCTCTGACTGTCCATTGTGTCATCTGCGGCCTTCTGGGTCTGTTGAGCTGCATAAGGGGGGGGGGCTGTAGCCACAATGATGCCGTGGGTGGTAGGGGGGTTGGCGGGAGCCCGGTCCCCTTACTTGGAGTTAGTGGTTGAGGTTTTTTGTTTTGTTTTTTTTCCCCTTGTTTCCTTTTGGCACGGGCCCGTGCCCACTGGACTGACCCCCGTGGGAGGGCTACTGGGGAGTGAGGTGGGTGGCTCTCTTAGCTCAGACGGGTTGGGGAACCTCCCTCTAGGTCTCTCCCTTCCGGGTTGACCCCCCGGGAATCTATGCCTAAGGTTTATGCATTTTGGTTAATGTTCTTAATTCATGTTCATTTCTATGTTTGTCCTTGGCTTCCCCCCTCCCCGATGTTTTTTCCTTATGTGTCCTTTCAGGTACCACCCCTTCTAGAGTCCCTGGGAGCTGCGGCCCTTTGTCGTATGGACCATCTCCTCTGGCCGGCTTCACAGGGGAAGTCATGCCCCCGACGGTATAGGTGTGCCATTAGCTTTTTCTTACTTCTAAGTTTTAGACATGACCCGCATTATCTCTCTTAACGTAAAAGGTCTGAATTCACCCCGTAAGAGGAAATTGCTGCTACAGGAACTGAAAACATCAGGTGCAGACATAGCCTTTATCCAAGAAACACATTTTGTGGAATCAAACACTTTCAAATTTGCGTCCCACCGCTTTCCCATCCATTACTCGGCTTACTCGGGCTCCAAGAGGGGGGAGTTGCTATTTTAATATCCTCCAGTTGTCCTCTACAAATTACGGGTTCTCACTGCGATCCAGAGGGTAGATATGTGATTCTGGAGGGCCAACTGGGGGGATCCCCGCACATTCTGGCCAACATTTATGCACCTAATGAAGGGCAGATACGCTTTCTTAAGAAAATACTCGATCTGATAGGCGGACTGGCACCGGCCTCTACGGTGTTGGGGGGAGACTTTAACATCCCTTTTTCGGAGGTGGCCGACAGACTCTCTGTGGGTGGACACCCTCCATCGGGTGCTTTGAAAAATTTGTCCCGGGACTTTCGTAGGCTCATTAGATCAGGGGCTTTATACGACGCTTGGAGGGTGGACCACCCGGGAGAGAAGGCCTTTTCCTTCTACTCGCATCCGCATCAGACGCACACCAGAATAGACTATTTTTTCATTGACTCACAGCTGCTGGGGCGTCTTGAGAGGGTGGAAATGGGATCCATTACGTGGTCAGACCATTCCCCACTCATAATGGACTTCAAGAAAGATGGTCCTCGACCTAGGCCTCAGCATTGGCGCCTTAATGAATCTCTGATCAAAAATCCCGACACTAGGGCCTTTTTAAATAAGCAACTGGTCGAATTCTTTCAGTTGAACACGGGCACGGTCACGTCGCCGGCAACACTCTGGGAAGCTCACAAGGCAGTGATGAGGGGACTATGCATTAGAGAGGGCGCCAGGGCTAAAAAGAATGCCACAAGCCAGCGGGACTCTATAACGGCCCATCTTAAGCTACAGGAGGGGAGACTGGCGGCTGCCCCATCACTGACTATTCTTAGGAGAGTCATCAGCCTTAGGGAAAAGTTGAGAGACTTGGCAATTGGCAGAGCAGAAAAATTGCTAACCTTTTCCAAACAAAGATACTATGAAAGGAGTAATAAGGCTCATGCCTTACTCGCCAGGCAGCTTAAGGAGCGCGCTACATCCTCATGCCCTCAGGCTCTGCGCGACGAAAAGGGCACTATCCACTATCACCCCGCTTCAATAGCTGACATTTTTTTCAATTACTACAACAAGCTTTATAACCTTCCGGTTCCCCCGGGCATGGCTTCGCGCGGGGCTGGGGCACTTGGGGACTATTTTTCGGCCCTTGAGCTCCCTTCACTGCCTTGCGGAGCAGCCGCGGCTTTGAATGAAGAGATTACTACAGAGGAACTGGAGCAAGTTCTGGAAGCCCTGCCTGGCGGGAAGTCACCGGGCCCGGACGGCTTTACTTATTTTTATTACAAGGTGTTTGCGGCGGAGCTCCTCCCACACATGGCCGCCTTGTTTAACTCTTTCCTTCAGGGTGACCCTATCCCTCCATCCATGCTACACTCCCATTTAATCCTCCTGCCCAAGCCACCCAGGGACCCATTGGACTGTGCTAATTATAGACCAATAGCCCTTTTGAACTCCGATTTGAAGATGTTCACCAAGCTCTTGGCGGCCAGGCTTAATCGATGGTTGCCCCAACTCGTGTATAAAGACCAGGTGGGTTTTGTCCCTTGCCGTCAGGGGGGGGACAACACCAGGAAGGTCATAGACCTGGTGGATGTGGCAAATCGGACGAAGCAACAGGCGTTGGTGTTGAGTCTAGATGCAGAGAAGGCTTTTGACCGCCTTGCGTGGCCTTTTCTCTTCAAGACAATGGAGGTCTTTGGGATCTCGGGTGGCTTTATGCGGGCCTTGAAGTCCCTGTATAGCGCTCCTACGGCCTCTATCAAACTCCCCCTCCACATCTCTAAGCCTTTTCTCATCTCCAATGGCACCAGGCAGGGGTGCCCCCTGTCCCCCCTCCTTTTTGCGCTATGCATAGAGCCCCTCGCGGCCTCGGTCAGGAGCAACCCAGACATCTCGGGGGTCCTGGTCAGGAATAAACCGTTTAAAATCTCACTTTTTGCCGACGATGTGCTCATTACACTTACTAACATCCATGTGTCCCTTCCAATTTTAATGTGCACCTTGGGTAGGTACGGGAGCCTTTCGGGGTATAAGATCAACTCTAGCAAAACGGAGGCAATGCCCTTGAATCTCGACCCGGTGGCCCTGGATTACCTGCGTTTGAATTTTAAGTTTCGTTGGAAGACAGATGCGGTCAAGTACCTGGGGGTTAACCTCACATCTACTTATGATTCCCTCTATAACCTTAACTTCCCCCCCCCCTTTTCCGAGAGCTGAGAACTCTTTTGAGCAAGTGGTTGCCCCTCCCTCTTTCGTGGATGGGGCGCATTGCGGCGGTTAAAATGAGCTTGCTCCCAAAATTATTATATTTCTTTGAAACCCTTCCAGTTAAGGTACCAATAAAGGAGCTGAAGTCCCTTCAGGCGGCTATCCTTAGATTTATTTGGTGTAACAAACGTCATAGGGTGGCCAGGGAGGTGTTGATGGCTCGGAGAAACAGGGGGGGGCTTTCTGTCCCGGACATCCTAAAATACTATTGGGCGGCCCATCTTAGGAGGATCCCCTGTTGGGTGTCCCTTTGGGCATACAACAGGTGGACTGAGATTGAAAAACTTTGGCTGGCGCCTATACATCCAAACGCGCTCCTGTGGCCCCCGGCCCGGTGTGATTCGCCCCCCCCTCTTCTTGGACCGATGCAGTTCACTAGGGACCTCTGGGCATTTTGCATTAGAAGATTTCCTTTGGCATCCCCCTGCTCCCCTCTGGTGTCCTTCATATACCAACCCTTGCTCCCAAGCAGTCTGGAGTCGGACATGGTGCACCCCTGGCTCAAGGCAGGTCTATTCAGATTTGCAGACATTATAGATGGAAGTACAATGCAGATCCATTCCTTTGAGTACCTTAGAGATAAATTCTCTCTCTCTAATCGAGAGTTTTTCCAATATCTGCAGATCAGAGACTTGGCTGGCTCCTTGTTTGGCAGGGCAGGGGCCTCGATTCCCACAGATTTTGAGAAAATTTGCAGAAGGGGCACTGATACTAAGGGGCTGATTTCGGAAATTTACATTTTGCTTTCTGATTCACGGGAGGGGCCCGAGGGGTCTTTTCCATACATGCGGAAATGGGAGTCTCTATTGGGAAGGCGGATACTTCCTCGGGAATGGGCAGCAATCTGGGGAAACGCCGCCAAGACGTCAATATGCACACTATATAAGGAAAATATCTATAAAATTTTGCTATTTTGGTACCACACTCCAGATTTCCTTCATGGCATAGACCCCTCCATACCGGCTTGTTGCTGGAGATGCGGGGGAGGCAGGGGCACCATTCTGCACATATTCTGGTCCTGTCCAGGGATAGTCCCCTTCTGGGAGCGGGTTAGAGGGTTGATCCATAAAGTACTATATATAGAGGTTGATCTTGATCCCCTGATCTATGTTCTGGGTCTTGGGAATGGGGGATTGGGAAAAACGGCCTCTAAGCTTTTGTCCCACATCCTTACGGCGGCCAGATGCTTAATTGCAAAGAATTGGAGGCAGCCAGGGACACCCTCACTCCAGAGCCTCAAGTATAGATTACTGGACGTTAGACGCATGGAACATCTCACGGCACTATTGCATGACACAGTTGACCGCTTCCAGGCCGTGTGGGCACCATGGGACTACTTTGCGGGACAGGAGGATCTGTGAGACTGAGGCCTATGGAAGGAGCATGGACTCTTGAAACCCTTCCCTCTTCCCTCCTATTTCTCCTCTCCCCTCCTAACCCTCCTCACCTGTCCTGTCATTGTTTGTCTAGGTTCGATAAGAATTGTGAATTTTATGTTTTATTTTATGTATGAAAAACGTAAATTGAAAATCTCAATAAAAATTCAAAGTTTAAAAAAAAAAAAAAAGAATTGGTCCTAGCACAGATTCCTGCGGCACCCCACTGCTAACTATAGTCCAAATAGAGAATGTACTATTTATGATAACTCTTTGTTTCCTATCATTCAGCAAATTCCTTACCCATCTGCTTATAGTTTCCCAGAGTCCTTGTGTCTGGAGCTTCATTACAAGACTATTATGTGGCACAGTATCAAATGCCTTTGCAAAATCCAAATAAACCACATCCGCTGCATTGCCAATATCCAGATTTGCACTTACCTCCCCATAGAAACCCAATATGTTGGTTAGACATTAGCTATGTTTCATGAATCAATGCTGGTTATCAGTTATTATATCGTTGCATGTCATCTCTTAAAATGCCCTCAAAAACCTTGCACACCACTGATGGCAGACTTACCGGATGGTAGTTGACTGGATCCACCCCCTTACCTTTCTTAAATATTGGTACCATGTCAGCCTTTCTACAATCTTCAGGTACCAACCCTGTTACAAGAGAGTCTAAGATGATAAGATACAGTGGTCTGTGAATTACTGAGCTCAATTCCCTCAATATCCTTGGATGAATGCCATCTGGCACAGGGGAATTGTCAATGTTTAATTTACTCTAATTCAAGTGTACTTCTTCTAGTGTTAAATTAGTTGCATGGGGCGATTTTGATGTTTGCCTTGTTAAATGATCCCTGGAACAGTCAGTTCCTTGGTGAACATGGATGAAAAGTGCCTTATTTATTATCTCAGCCTTTTCTTTGTTCTCTATAATTACCCTGTTATAATCTTTTATGGGACAGATACCATCTTGTTTTTTCTTTTGGCATTGATACATATATTTTTTTTTTAATCAGATACATTTTTATTTTTCATAAAGTATACAAAACATGTGTTATATTTTCAGCAATAATGAGCAGAACTATAAACTTTCCCTCCCCAACATCCCCTCCCCCTGCCCCCCCTCAGCGTACATATTACCCATATCAATATCAAAGATCTTACATTTTAATCCTTCAATAGCATATACAGTGCCTACAAGTAGTATTCAACCCCCTGCAGATTTAGCTGGTTTACACATTCGGAATTAACTTGGCATTGTGACATTTGGACTGTAGATCAGCCTGGAAGTGTGAAATGCACTGCAGCAAAAAAGAATGTTATTTCTTTTTTTATTTTTTTTTTTAAATTGTGAAAAGTTTATTCAGAGGGTCATTTATTATTCAACCCCTCAAACCACAAGAATTCTGTTTGGTTCCCCGAAAGTATTAAGAAGTATTTCAGGCACAAAGAACAATGAGCTTCACATGTTTGGATTAATTATCTCTTTTTCCAGCCTTTTCTGACTAATTAAGACCCTCCCCAAATTTGTGAACAGCACTCATACTTGGTCAACATGGGAAAGACAAAGGAGCATTCCAAGGCCATCAGAGACAAGATCGTGGAGGGTCACAAGGCTGGCAATGGGTACAAAACCCTTTCCAAGGAGTTAAGCCTACCTGTCTCCACTGTTGGGAGCATCATCCGGAAGTGGAAGTCTTATGGAACTACTGTTAGCCTTCCATGGCCTGGACACCCTTTGAAAGTTTCCACCCGTGCCGAGGCCAGGCTTGTCCGAAGAGTCAAGGCTAACCCAAGGACAACAAGGAAGGAGCTCCGGGAAAATCTCATGGCAGTGGGGACATTGGTTTCAGTCAATACCATAAGTAACGTACTCCACCGCAATGGTCTCCGTTCCAGACGAGCCCGTAAGGTACCTTTACTTTCAAAGCGTCATGTCAAGGCTCGTCTACAGTTTGCTCATGATCACTTGGAGGACTCTGAGACAGACTGGTTCAAGGTTCTCTGGTCTGATGAGACCAAGATCGAGATCTTTGGTGCCAACCACACACGTGACGTTTGGAGACTGGATGGCACTGCATACGACCCCAAGAATACCATCCCTACAGTCAAGCATGGTGGTGGCAGCATCATGCTGTGGGGCTGTTTCTCAGCCAAGGGGCCTGGCCATCTGGTCCGCATCCATGGGAAGATGGATAGCACGGCCTACCTGGAGATTTTGGCCAAGAACCTCCGCTCCTCCATCAAGGATCTTAAGATGGGTCGTCATTTCATCTTCCAACAAGACAACGACCCAAAGCACACAGCCAAGAAAACCAAGGCCTGGGTCAAGAGGGAAAAAATCAAGGTGTTGCAGTGGCCTAGTCAGTCTCCTGACCTTAACCCTATTGAAAACTTGTGGAAGGAGCTCAAGATTAAAGTCCACATGAATCACCCAAATAACCTAGATAACTTGAAGAAGATCTGCATGGAGGAGTGCGCCAAGATAACTCCAGAGACCTGTGCCGGCCTGATCAGATCTTATAAAAGACGATTATTAGCTGTAATTGCAAACAAGGGTTATTCCACAAAATATTAAACCTAGGAGTTGAATAATAATTGACCCACACTTTTATGTTGAAAATTTATTAAAATGTAACTGAGCAACATAACTTGTTGGTTTGTAAGATTTATGCATCTGTTAATAAATCCTGCTCTTGTTTGAAGTTTGCAGGCTCTAACTTATTTGCATCTTATCAAACCTGCTAAATCTGCAGGGGGTTGAATACTACTTGTAGGCACTGTATTGGAATGTATATAACTAACTATCTCTGCCCCTAGTCCAACATCTCCCAACTCTAATATTTATCCATATTGCAACCACGGATTCCACAATCTATCAAAAAATGCAAGTTGTTTCCTTTTCCCATATATGCTTCTCTCCATTCCAACAATATGATTAACATATGTGACAAATTCCCCTCTAGTTGGTGGGTCCCCCTGCATCCAGTGTTTGGCAATTACTTTCCTTGCCGCATACAGCAGTCTGGCTATCACTATTTTAAAATTATTGTCTACTCTAATTTCTTCCACGTAACCTAGAAGACATACCAGGGGTTGTCTGGGAAGTTTACATCTATAAGCCCCTTCTATTCTATTAAGAACAGTTATCCAAAAGGGTGCCAACCTGGGGCACATCCACATCATGTGGAAAAT
Source organism: Anomaloglossus baeobatrachus (assembly GCF_048569485.1). NCBI lineage: Eukaryota > Metazoa > Chordata > Amphibia > Anura > Aromobatidae > Anomaloglossus > Anomaloglossus baeobatrachus. Next base: position 269,710,402 of record NC_134353.1, on the reverse strand, counting down.
GCCGGCACCTTCTCCATTACATCTAGGACAGTCGGAGTTACTCCTCAATCCCATTTTACACATAATTAGCGAGGATCTATATGCCCTATGCACCACGTAGAGGTGGGATAATCTTGCTGGTTCACTCATTGTTAATTTCGATATGTATTCCAAAACACTATCCCATACCTCATCAGTGATCCCTTCTATCTCTGCCTGCCATTTAGTCCTAGTGTTTACAGGGTGATTAAGCAAATATGTATGCAGTAGGTCCCTATATATAGTAGACATGATTCCTCTTGTGGGTCCACTACTACACACATATTTCAGTAGTAGGTCTGCTTGTACCAGCAATGATTGCTTAACCCCCTGAGCCACCACTGCATGCGCCAACCGTTTGTACTGGTACCACCCAAGTGGGGATATCCCAAACTCATCCTGTATTTGTGTAAACGATTTCAGATGTCCCTGGCTAAGAATTTGCCCCATATACCATATACCTTTACGTGCCCATTCCTTAATTTTGCCTATCTTGTATATCTCAGAGCAGTTTTCATTGTCCCACAACGGAGAGAATTCAGTTATTGCTGTAATCCCTCTTATTTGCTTGATCTTCCTCCAGATTCTATTCATCAGGCTAAGTGTGGGGCTCATTTTTCCTATTGTCCCAAATGATCCATCCTCCAGTCCGAACACTAATGGCTTCCGATGCAGAACATGCCCTAACAGTCTGGATGCTGGGTCTACCACCCTCAAATCTGCCCATCACCTGAAATGTTGACTCTGAGCTGCCAGATAATATATTCCCTGATTTGGTAGTGCTAGCCCCCCCTCATCCTTCGGTCTCTGTAGCGTCTCGAGTTTAAGTCTGGCTTGTTTGTTCTTCCATATTAGAGCACTGAACAGAGAATCAATCTCCTTAAAGTGACTCTGAGGGATAAAAACAGGAGAATTGTGCAACACATAGAGTATCTTGGGCATAAGCACCATTTTAATAAGATTAATCCATCCTATTCCTGAAAAATAAAGCTTATTCCAAGCAGTTATCTTACTTCGCAGTTGCTTCAGCAAAGGGACTAGATTAATAGTAATATAATTCCCAATTGGCATGGATACCTGAATGCCCAGATATCTAAACTGGTCCACAACCCGCAGTCTGTTGACCTCATCACCCAGGATCGACCTATCCACTCCCACGTCCACCTGAAACAGATTCGATTTGGTCCAATTGATAGTCAGTCCAGAGATCCCCCCGTACCGCTCGATCACCTGCATGGCATAGCTCAACGATGCCCCTGGGTCTCCCAGAAACAATAGAATGTTGTCTGCATAGAGGGCTATCTTCTCTTCTAGATGGCCATATACAAATCACTTTATGTCTCTGTTCTGCCGTATAGCAGCCGCCAGTGGTTCCACTGCCAGAGCAAAAAGGAGAGGCGAGAGCGGACATCCTTGGCGAGTACCCCTTTGTAGATCCACCGTGTGTGACAACATTCCATTAATCCTCACTTTAGCTATTGGTCTAGTATATAACAGCTGTATCCAGGATATAAAATTAGGGCCAAATCCCATATGTCTTAACACTCCCCACAGGTATCCCCATTCCACACTGTCAAATGCTTTATGAGCATCTAATGAAGCTATTACTCTCTGTCCCGGATTGTCCAACGGCAGTTGCATGTTAAGGTATAATCGTCGTATATTTTTTCCGTGGATCTATTAGGCATAAAACCCAACTGATCCTGGTGGATTAGGGTAGATATCACTTCTGTTGATCGATTAGAGAGTACTTTGGCCAAAATTTTTACATCCGTCGTTAACAGTGAGATGGGCCTGTATGATTCGGGGAGTTTTGGATCCTTATCCTCTTTAGGTATTACTGTTATTATCGCCTCCATCATAGACTCTGGCAGTATTCCCCTCTCCCTTGCCTCCTCCAAGACACTCAGCAAATTGGGTAAGAGTATTTCTTCCAAAGATTTGTATACCTCCACCGGTAGACCATCTACCCCCGGGGCTTTTTCATTTGCCATGCCATGCAAAGCTCTCTCTATCTCCTCAAGTGTGATAGGGCCCTCTAGACTGTGTTTCTCTGTCTCTGTAATTTTGGGTAATGTCATTGTACCTAAGAAAGCCTCTAGGTCGCTCTGTCTCGTCTCCCCTCTAGTGGAATATAATTGCTCATAAAAGGCTGTGAACGTGTCCAGAATATCTACCCCCCTCCGTAACCAAATCTCCCGTTGTGGTGCGGATGCAATGCACAAAGGATGATTGTCTCTGGGCTGCCGTCACCACCGACAACAGATGTCCCACCTTTTCTCCCTCTGCATAAAAGTTCTCTTTTTGAAAAGCCTGCTTTCTAGCTACTTTCTCCAATAGCACCTTATTAACTTCTTCCTGAGCAGCCTTTAGCTTCTGCCTATTCTCTAGTATGGGCTACGTTACCATCTCTGCTTCTCCCTTCAAGTCCTCTAAGCAATCAATTTCCCCCTGTCTACTACGAGACTTACACCGGAAAACGTCTCTAAATAAAAGGCCTCTCAGGTATGCCTTCATGGCGTCCCAAACTACCAATGGATCCGCACTGCCTCTATTAAGGGCAAAATATTCCAGAATCTCACTGGCTATACCGTCCATGTCTATTCTTTTTACCCAAACTGGATGTGGCATTGATACATTTATAAAAAAAAAATTGGCGTTTATTTTAATGCATGACAATTTTTGTTTCAGTAGCTGATTTTGCTAGCTTGATTTCTTTTTACATTTCCTATTGAGAATTTTATACTAGTACCTTGTACTTTGTACTGTCTTATTTATTCATAGTGGTTTCTTTTTATTCCTGGACATTTTATTACTAGAGTGTATAAGTGTTTTACAGGACTTGCTCCATTTTTGTTCGATATTCCCAGTTACCATGACATTGTTCCAATCTAGACTATTAAGATCTTCCCTTAATTTGTTCAAATCAGCTTTCCTAAAATTCCAGGTTTTAGCATTTACCCTTTCAGATTTTGTATCAAATATTACATTTTAACTTACCATATTATGGTCACTGCTGCCCAAGTGCTCCCGGACCTGTATATCTGAAATTATATCTGGTGTATTTGACAGGACCAAATCCAGCAAATTATCTCCCCTGGTTGGTTCATCTACCATCTGAGAGATGTAAATGACTTGAATTGTAGATAATAACTTGCAGCACAACCTGAATATTCTATGTCCCACTGAATGTCTGGATAGATGAATAGATCCCCAGATCTTTTAGCCAGTTATAATATGGCGTGGTTTGCAGACCTTTTACCATCTTGGTTACTCTTCTCTTCTATCGATGTCTTTCTTGAATTGGGGAGCCCAGAACTGTACACAGTATTCCAGGTGGAGTCTGACCAGGGCAGAGTATAAGGGAATAATGACCTTTCTTGCTCTAGATTCAATGCCTGTCTTGCTACATCCCAGAATATTGTTAGCCTTTTTAGCAGCAGTACCATACTTTTGGCTCACATTGAATATGTGATCTACTATTAAGCCCAAGTCATTTTCTTCAGTGATATCACCTAGTTCTATTCCTCCCATACTTTATATGCTTTTTTATATTTCTGTTAGACAGGTGTATTCGAGTTTGGCAACTATACTGTTGGCTGTTGCAGTGTTTTTATACCATGTTACTACATGTTTACATTTGTTGCTTTGTCATCCTTTTTAGCTCAGGAGTACTTAAGGCAAAAAATTGCAAAGTCTTACACTAAATTAAGACATTAAACTGTGCCTTTCTGTTTGGCACACCTATTTAAAAAGTAAATTCGAGACATATACACTGGATGGTTACATAGTTACATAGTTATATAGTTAAATAGGTAGAAAAAAAAGACTTAGGTCCATTAAGTTCAACCTTCCTCCACCAATTATGAATTCTTTGTCACTAAGTTGTCTCTAACCACAATGACATTTTTGCTGGGAAACACATCCTGCTCTTTTCTAAAAGCTGGTATACTGTTGTAGATCATTTCATAGTCTGACTGTTCTAAAGTAAAGAACATTTTCCTATTTACTGTATTTGTTGGCTAAGAAAAACTTCTACTAAAAAATGTGTGCATTTTATAGAACGGAGGCAACTTCATTTAATGGAAGATAATTCTACCTAATCACAGAAAGCTTCCCTCTCTCCTCCTGCTGGGAACTGATCTATATGATTGGTGCAGAGCAGGACAGGAAACATCCGGGATTGTTTGCTGGCTGCACCAGCTGAGCAGCTAAAGGACCTTCTAACTTTTTAACTCTGTTTAAGTCACATTACCTGAAAGGTCCTAAAGTTAACTGTGCAGAAGGTCCTTCATCTGCTCCTCTCTTAAGATCCTGATCAGGAACTGCATGATGTGATCATGTGTGTATGTATATACATATTTGTACGTGTAACTACAAGATGTGTTAAAGTGTGTATGCATATGTGTGCATGCAGCAAACATCCATATTTTCCAAGAATGTGGAGTTTTGTAAATCTTGAGTAAATTCAATTCCACTTGAATAAATTCATCCATCTCTAATACATTTGCATTAATAAGACAAATGAGAATAGTGCCCTGAAAGCATAAACTTCTGAACCCATGACAGGAAACTTTACATTCAATGATCATATAATTTAACATTATATTGTAATATTTCTGGTGGGATCAGATATCTAAAAAAAAAAACCGTATAAACCAGATACACATTAAGACAAAATCCAAAGCTGCTGCATTTCCATGAATAAATAGGAAACTGTATCATTTGCTGTCAGAATTTCACCTAAAGATTTGTTTATGGAAGGAAATCCCTGCTTTAAAGGTTAGTATATTTTACTATTCAATTGATGCTCTAAAAAAAAAAAAAATATCTAGATACTAAAAAATGATACTCCTGTACAAATCACTTTAGCTGCCCTTTATATCTTACAAAATGTAAAATAAACAAAAAGATCCTTGCAGCAATCATGCAAATATTACATTAGTAACCAAATTGTTCACTGAAATAACAATAATTGGCAATTATTGAAGTAATAATAATTATAAGTAAATATTTTTTTGCAGAGATCCAAAAGTAAAGCCGAAAATACAACCACCAGTGTTTTACTACACCTAAAGCAAAACTCCTTTGTGAGAACACTTATGGACACATAATGTATGGTAAATATTCCAGATAATCACATCGAGCTACAGACTTTGAGTTGAATTTCCTTAAAATTGAAGATTTCCATAGTTTGTGATTTGATTTGCATAGATAGGCAAAAAACAAAGGCCTCCTGTTATTTCACACACTGATGAAGAGTTTCAGAATAGGTTAATGACAATATGGTAAGCCAAAACAAGAATGCCGCGGAGACACCATCACATGTTTCTCATCGCTAGCAGGAAACTAGACAGGTCTTTCACTGGGAAGGAACAACCATGGGAAGGACAGTCTCCAGTCAAGGAAACCGCCTATACCAAAACATGGTATCCATCCACAGACAGCTGTGTTTCAGGGTATTGGCCCATCAGTGTGGAGTAGGAAACTGGCCAGTGGGAGCATTGCCTAGTAGAAGACTACATAGGTAAGGATGGTTGACTTCGGGGAGATCAACATCCAACACCGCAGAGACACGATCACGTGTTTCTCACTGCAGTGACACTAGAACAAAGCCCCCTGGGAAAATATGCAAAACAAGAATGCCGTGGAGACACCATCACATGTTTCTCAATGTTGGCAGGAAACTAGCCAGGTTTTTCACCGGGAAGGAACAACCACGGGAAGGGCAGCCTCCAGTCAAGGAAACCGTCTTTACCAAAACATGGTATTCATCCACAGACAGCTGTTTTGTGGTATTTGCCCCTCATCAGTGTGGAGTAGGAAACTGGCTAGTGGGAGCATTGCCTAGTAGAAGACTACATAGGTAAGGATGGTTGACCTCGGGGAGATCAACATCCAACACCGCGGAGACACCATCACGTGTTTCTCAATGTGGTGACACTAGAACAAGGCCCCCTAGGAAAACATGCAAAACAAGAAAGCCGCGAAGACACCATCATATGTTTCTCAGCACTGGCAGGAAACTAGCCAGGTCTTTAACCGGGAAGGAACAACCACAGGAAGGGCAATCTCCATTCAAGGAAACCACCTATCCCAAACATGGTATCCATCCATAGACAGCTGTTTCAGGGTATTTTCCCCTCATCAGTGTGGAGTAGGAAACTGGCTAGTGGGAAAATTGTCTAGAAGAAGACTACATAGGTAAGGATGGTTGACCTTGGGGAGATCAACATCCAACACCGCGGAGACACCATCACGTTTTTCTCAACGCAGTGACACTAAAACAAGGTCCCCTGGGAAAATATGCAAAACAAGAATGCCGTGGAGACACCATCACATGTTTCTCAATGCTGGCAGGAAACTAGCCAGGTCTTTCACCGGGAAGGAACAACCACGGGAAGGGCAGTCTCCAGTCAAGGAAACCGCCTATACCAAAACATGGTATCCATCCACAGACAGCTGTTTTGGGGTATTTGCCCCTCATCAGATGGTGTCTCCGCGGTGTTGGATGTTGATCTCCCAGAGGTCAATCAACCTTACCTATGTAGTCTTCTACTAGGCAATGCTCCCACTAGCCAGTTTCCTACTCCATACTGTAGGCGGCTTCCTTGACTGGACACTGCCCTTCCCGTGGTTGTTCCTTGCCGGTGAAAGACCTGTCTAGTTTCCTGCCAGAGTTGATAAACATGTGATGGTGTCTCCGCGGCATTCTTGTTTTGCATATTTTCCCAGGGGGCATTGTTCCAGTGTCACTGCGTTGAGAAACACGTGATGGGGTCTCCGCGGTGTTGGATGTTGATCTCCCCGAAGTCAACCATCCTTACCAATATAGTAAGCCAGACTTACCCATAATACATTACAGCTATCACACTACATGAGGGGTCTCTGGGTGTATGGGCTGCACAAACAAAAAAAAGTAACTTAGGGGGCCACACTGATTGCAGGACAAAGGGACATTTTTATTGGTACCATATTTTTTTCTCTACATCTTTGGATCACTGTTTTTTTAACATTTTTTGCTGGTTTATTATAACAAATTTGCACTTTTTTGTTTAAATATACGAGGGGCTGCTGATAAGTCTTTGGCTTTGTGATTTTTTTTGTTTCTATGGTAACGAATGTTACATCACATGAACACCTTATGTGTCTAAAATATGTTTTCAAAATGTGTTTGTTGCTTATGGCAACAGTGTTCTACGCACGTGGGAAATCAAAATGGCGGAGTCTAATGCGATATTCACAGCAACTGAAAGCAGAGAAGTGACAAAATTCTTGTTTCTGCAAGGAAAGTCCCCAAAGGATACTTATGGTGATATGTTGCAGACATTGGGGATCAATGCCCTTCATATTCCACAGTTGAGAGTTTGGGTTGCCAAATTTAAAATGGGCCACTTCAGCACCAAGGATGAGGAACGTCCTGGATGACCGAGAGTGGTTGCTGTTCCAGAGATCGTCGATACTGTGCACAACCTCATACTGGAGAATCAACGAATTTCAGTAAAGCAATAACAGACATCATGGGGATTTGCCGTGAATATATTTGTGTCATTATCCATGAACATTTGGGAATGAGGAAGCTATCTGCAAAGTGGGTCCCCAAATGTTGAACAACAGATCAGAGAAACATGCGAGTGATAACTTCCCGGTCCATTTCTCAGCATTTCTGGATTGATAAGAACTTCCTGGATTGACTGGTCACTATGGATGAGACCTGGATTTATTTGTATAACCCCGAAAACAAGAAGCAGTCAAAAGAGTGGAGGCACAGTGGTTCTCCTCATCCAAAGAAGTTCAGGGTGCAAAAATCAGCCACTAAGGTGATGGTGTCTGTGTTCTGAGATAAGGAGGGCGTGCTGCTAGTGCACTACCTTCAAAAGGGTTCCACCATTAATGCAAGGTATTACATTGAACTTGTAAATCAATTAAAGGCCAAAAGGCGCAGCAAGCTGTCCAAAGAATCTTTTTCCTGCAAAAGAAAGCCTCTGCTCACACTGCAAAAGCGGGCTTCCAGCTGGTTGACCACCCCCCCCTTATTCACCAGATCTAGCTTCCTCCGAATATCATCTGTTTCCAAACCTAAAGAAACACCTCAAGGGTACCAAATTTCACACCATTTCTGATGGCATGATTGCTACGGATGCCTGGTTTGAGGCACAACCAAAATCCTTCTTTTTGCTACCAATGATACCAATGTAAGAAGTGTGTTGACATCAGTGAAGAGTATGTGGAATAAACATAAAGTTTCCTCATCCTATCTCGTTTCTTTCTGGGTAAAGCAAAAGACTTATCAGCAGCCCCTCATATATATACTACAGTTCAAAAGTTTAGGGTCACTTGGGTATTTCTTTATTTTCGAAAGAAAAGGACTTTTTTTTCAATGAAGCTAACATTAAATTAAACAGAAATACACTCTATTCATTGTCAATGTGGTAAATGACTATTCTAGCTGCAAAAGTCTGGCTTTGAATGCCATATCTACATAGGTGAATAGATGATTTCCAACAACCACCACTTCAGTGTTCTAATGGTACGTTGTGTTTGCTAATTGTGTTAGAAGGCTAATGGATGTTTAGAAGTCCTACCGCTCCCCTCCTCCAGCTCTCCTGACTTCCTCCCTCTGCCCATGTCTGCATTCCCTGACCACCCCGTGACCCCCTTCATCTCATATCTTTATTCTGTTCTGCTCTTCCCGGTGTTCTGTCCTTCTCCCTCCATTTACCTCCCTCTGTGTTACCCACCTTCTCCTCTTATTCTTATACCGGTTATATAGTTGAACTTTAATACTGACTAACTCCCTTTGTGTACCGACTTAGTCTTGTCCTTTAACTTTGTTTCGTTTTTCCCTCTTGTCCTGATATTACCTTTCAGTGCATCAACCTCGGCCTATTTGATCTCCTAGGTTCTGTGCCACCTAGGGTTTCCTTATATTAGTTTATATCTGGTTGTGCTTTGGTGACACCTGGTGGTTCAACCCTGAACTGCATCAGGTTTGCATCACATATACTTGCTGCAGTGCTGGCTAGCCCCTCCAAAGAGTAAAGGTCAAGCTCACCCATGTGTCCAATTTGGAGACAAAGAAGTTAATTGAGGCAGACACTTCAGTTCCGGATACACATTTGGACACTTACTCTTCCACTACATTGTTGCAACGCTGCCTCCTTCTAATAAGAACTGTATCAGATAGGATGGCCAGATGTTGTGGTGTACTGAGGAAGTTTTTCCACATTTCAGCCAGGAGGTGGTGTTGTTGGCCCTGCTGCATTGGCCCCTTACTCCTTCTTCTCTGTGCTTTTTGTGACAGGTGTATGCCTGTTGCTCTGAGAACATTGCCACTTCAAACAGGATACAACCTGAAGACGAATCTTGGAGTCTCTATATTTCCCAAAATTATAATCACACAGCAGGACAGTGGCATCTCAATCTCTACTTGAAACTCACAGCGGGTTGTCACACTCTAAGGCCATTTACTGTGCCTTCAGATGTAGCAGAGGTGTAATCGTCTGGGACCTTGTAGTGTGGATTACGTCTTACCTGGTTGTTTGGGCGGGTTAATAAATTGGTGAAAGAGGGTGTTTTTTTAAATGATTTTTCTGGGTATTTGTGTTTATTTCTTTTTATTTATAGGATTAGTGGTGAGGCTTCTCATAGACCCCTACCCATAACTAATCTAGGGCTTAGTGGCAGCTCACAGCTGTCATTAAACCCCTTATTACACCAATTCTGAGCAGCAGCAGGGTACTAGTTTTAGGCTTTTCGGCATTAACCATAAGCCCTCCCTCAGCCTGAGAATACCTGACCCTAGCTATACGATAATAGTTTGCGGTTGCACTAAAGCTTTTCTTCTACCTTATTATCTCTTTAACTAGAATTTTGGTACTGTATGATGAGCAGGGTGACATATTTGATGAGGGGAGGAGCTGGGGAGAGGACTGGTTTTTTCCTTAACTTTATGTATGGATGTTCTGGCAACCAATCAGGGCAGAAAACATTTACACGTTCAGACACAAAGGCTTATGTCATTGGCATCCTAAGTCATATGTCCTTCTACGTATATAATGAGGACATGTAGCATCTGTACCATATTGTGCTTGCTATAGCTTAGGGATGGTGCTGCCACCACTGCTGCTAGATAATTAACTTAACTATTGGGTTTAATTTTAAGTAGTTGAGATAGTTAGCAGGGCAATAGAGTAGAATAGGGAAGTGCAGAGGCGTGCAGTGTAGAGAACATTGTGTGCAACAAATCAGCATTTCATCATCTAGTGATTGCTAATTGTGTGGTCCTTCCAGAAATTGTTGTTTCAGCCTTTACATAGTTATATAGTTACTTAGGTTGAAAAAAGACATTGGTCCATCTAGTTGAACCTTCCTCCACCAGTTCTACATTTGGTCACTAAGTCATTTATAACCAACAATGTTGTGTGTACTGAGGAAATCATCCTGCCCTTTTTTAAAAGCTGTTATAGTATCTGCTATTACTACCTCTTGTGGTAGGGCACTCCACAGTCTGACTGCTCTAACTGTAAAGAACCCTTTCCTATTTAGCTGCCAGAATCACTTTTCTGCCAGTCGCAGTGTATGCCCCCTGGTCCTTAGTATTGTCTTTGGAAGAAATAAGTCATGTGCCAGTCCTTTATATTGACCACACATGTATTTATACAAATAAATGAGATCTCCTCTGAGACGTCTTCTTTCTAAGCTAAACATATCTAACTTTTTCAACCTGTCATCATTTGGAAGGCCTTCCATTCCTTGTAGTAGTCTAGTTGCCGCCTTTGAACTGTCTCTAACTTCTGAATGTCCTTTTTAAAATGTGGAGCCCAAAACTGGATCCCATATTCCAGATGTGGCCTTATAAGTGATTTATAGAGGGGTAACAATACGTTGGGATCACGGGATCTAATCTCTCTTTTTATACACCGTAAAATCTTGTTTGCTTCAGCAGCTGCCGCTTGACATTGAGTACTGTTGCTCAGCTTATTTGTAATAAGAATACCCAAGTCCTTCTCCTGTTCTGTAGTCCCGAGTTTACTTCCATTTAATGTATATGCAGTTATAGGATTACTCCATCCTAGGTGCATTACTTTACATTTATCAACATTAAATCTCATTTACCAAGTATCTGCCCATTCTGACATCTTATCCAGATTTTTTTTGTGATATTGTACTATCAAGGTCAGTTTTTAATATCCTACATAGTTTGGTGTCATCAGCAAAGACTGATACTTTACTATCATTCCCATACACAAGGTCATTAATAAAGAGATTACAAAGAATTGGTCCTAGCATAGATCCCTGCGGCACCCCACTGCTGACTATAGCCCATTTAGAGAATGCACCATTTATGACTACTCTTTGGTTCCTATCATTTAGCCAATTCCTTACCCAGTTGCATATAGTTTCCCCTAGTCCTTGCTTCTGGAGCTTTAGTATAAGGCTATTATGTGGTACAGTATCAAATGCCTTTGCAAAGTCCAAATAAATCACATCAGCTGCATTACCAATATCCAGGTTTGCACTTACCCAGTCATAGAACCCCAACAGGTTGGTTAGGCATGACTTATCTTTCATGAATCCATCCTATTTGTCAGTAATTATATTATTTTCTGCAATATATTTTTGCATGTCATCTCTTAAAATGTCCTCAAAAACTTTGCATACTACTGATGTCAGGCTTACTGGACAGTAGTTGCCTGGATCTACCCTCTTACCTTTCTTAAATATCGGTACCACATCAGCAATCCTCCTATCCTGAGGCACCAACCCTGTTACAAGTGAGTCTAAAAAGATGAGATACAGCGGTCTGTTGATTACGGAGCTCAATTTCCTCAATATTTGTGGATGAATGCCATCTGGCCCTGGGGATTTGTTAATGTTTAATTTACTCAGACATAGGCGCACTTCTTGTGTTAAATTAATTATATCGGGTGGTGAACTTTGATTTTTCACTTGTTGAATGAGCCCTGGTACGGTCAGTTCCTTGGTGAACACAGATGAGAAATGCCTATTTAATATCTCAGTCTTTTGTTTGTTAACTTGTTATTATATTTTAAGGGGCTGATACTGTCCTTTGTTTTCCTTTTTGCATTAATAGAAAAGAGAGGAGAGAGGGCGCTCCTGTGTGGAACCGTAAAACAATGGATAAAAGTGTAGTTTAATACACTCACCTGATGCTGTTGTACACCAGGTACAACACTGTAAAAGATGCTGACGGGGGTTCCAAGGCTCACCGTTCCTTACCGCCGGGGTCCTGTCCTGTCAGTCCCACTGGAGTTCTTGCCGGCGTAGCCGCTGAAGTGATCCAAAGACAGGTGCAGAGCAGAGCCATTTTACCAGCTGCGGATAGCGACTCCTCCTTCAGACCGACTGTTCCCGTGATCCCGGTGACGGTGTAAAACCAGCCCCGTATTCTAGCGTCAGTGAAGATAGCACCTCCTGACCTGGCTGCAGCAGCTATGTGGGCTCCCGATGGGAGAGATAAACTTCAATTCAATATGAAAAAAACACGGTGTCGGCCGCGCTGCCCAGACTGGAGATGAGGATGGATATAGATAGTTATGAAGTTATAAAGTTGTTTTATTGAATTATTATAAAGCCACAACGCGTTTCGGGGGCATGTCCTCCCCCTTCCTCAGGTAGTTCCTTTATAACTTCATAACTATCTATATTCATCCTCATCTCCATTCTGGGCAGTGCTGCCAACACCGTGGTTTTTTTATATTGCATTGACCTTTTTGCATTAATGTATTTTTAAAAGATTTTGGGATTTATATTAATGTCATTGGCGATTTTTGTTTCAGAAGCTAATTTTGCTTGCTTGATTTCTTTTTTACATTTCCTATTGATATATTTATACTTCTGAATTGCTATTTCTGTAATCTCAGCCTTGAAGATTTTAAACGCCCTTTATTTTTGGTTTATTATACTTTGTACAGTCTTATTTATCCATAGTGGTTTCTTTTTATTCCTGGACATTTTATTACCAGATGGTATAAGTTTTTTACAGGACTCTAGTAGTATAACCTTAAGCTTACCCCATTTATGTTCTGTATCCCCAGTTACCATGACTTTGTCCCAATATACACATTTAAGCTCTTCCTTTAATTTGTTGAAATCAGCTTTCCTAAAATTCCCGGTTTCAGCATTTCCTCTTTTAAATGTTGTATTAAATATTACGTTGAAGCTTACCATATTATGATCGCTGGTGCCCAAGTGCTCCCAGACCTGTAGATCTGAAATTGTAACCGGTCTATTTGACAGGACCAGATCTAGCAGATTATCTCCCCTTGTCGGTTCATCTACTATCTGAGAGAGGAAATTGTCTTGAATAGTAGATAAGAACTTACAGCTTTTAGCAGAACCAGAAGATTCTATGTCCCACTGTATGTCTGGATAGTTGAAATCCCCCATAATAAGAACCCGATTATTATTAGCTGCCTTTTCAATTTGTTGCAGCATTTCACCCTCTACCTGTTCAGGTATGTTAGGAGGCTTATAGCAAACTCCAATTAGCATTTTTCCATGATTCCCCTCCCCATGTACATTTACCCATACTGCCTCTACATTGTTGCAGTTCCCCCCAATTTCATCATTCAACACAGGTTTTAGGTTAGATTTGATAAATATATACACCCCACCACCTTTTTTGTCTTTCTTGTCCTTCCTGAATGTAGTATAACCCTGTATGTTTGTCAGCCAGTCATGGCTTTTATCCAGCCAGGTTTCCGTAATGCCCACCACATCATAATCCATGGTTGACATAAGAGTCTCCAATTCATTCATTTTGTTTGCATGATTTCTTGCATTTGTCAGTAGACATTTAATACTATTAACACATTTATTACTCTTAGCATCCCTACGTTCCTTGCATGTCCCATCCCCCCTAATCCTTCATTGACCCCTACTGTTTCACTGTCTCTATCTGCTCTATCTATCCCCTTATTTGCTCCACTACCCTCCCTTCCCCAGATCCTAGTTTAAAAGCTCCTCCATCCGTCTGACCATTTTCTCCCCCAGCACAGCTGCACCCTCCCCATTGAGGTGCAGCCCGTCCCTTCTGTAGAACCTGTAGCCGACTGAGAAGTCAGCCCAGTTCCCCATGAACCCGAACCCTTCCTTCCTGCACCAATTTCTAAGCCACGTATTTATCTCCCTAAGCTCCCGCTGTCTTTCTAGTGGCACTCATGGCACCGGTAGTATTTCTGAACACACCACCTTGGAGGTCCTGGACTTAAGCCTCTCTCCTAGTTCCCTGTAATCATTTTTAAGGACTTTCCACCTGCCTCTAACTTTGTCATTACTATCAATGTGCACCATGACCGCTGGGTTTTTCCCAGCCCCACCCAGCAATCTGTCTATCCGATCTGCAATATGCCGAACCCGAGTACCCGGCAGACAACACACTGTTCGGCTTTCATGGTCTCGGTGACAGATGACCCTGTCTGTCCACCTAATTAAAGAGTCCCCTACCACCAACATCTGTCTAGGGTTCGCTGCACTCCTATTTCCCTCCTTCTTATAGCAGTCATTATCCTGGTTGCTAGGAGCAACGTTCTGCTGTAGTGACCCTAGTCCTGGCCCTTCATTCCTAATATCAGCCAAACAGTCATATTTACTAGGTTGTGCCAGGTCAGGACTAGGCTCCCTGACACTTTTCTCCCTACCTCTTCTTCTAACTGTTACCAGCTACCTACCTCTGGGTCCTGATCTTCCCCACCTCCACCCTCTTCCATACCACTGGCCCCAGCCAGAGAAAGCTCAGTGAGCTCTAAACTCCTCTCCAGGTTTGCAATGCCCCTGAGTGTTGCAAGCTGCTTATTTAGATCAGTTACCTGGGCTTCCAAACATGCAACATGCTTGCATCGAGTGCAGACATATTCACCCTCAAATGGCTGCTCAAAGCATGCATACATCTGACAAGATACACACCTGGTAGCATTGTCCATGGAGCACCTATTAAATGGGGATAAACAGTAAAGTAGTAAAACAAAGAAAAAGAAAACAATGGGAAATGTATAACGATAAATTCAAACTATGTTATTGTGTCAAACTATGAGATTGTGTTTAAACTATGCACGTATCTGTAATCCCCACACTTTGCTGCAGAATCTCGCATACTCAGCAACGTAACTTATTCTGGTTGGTTTATATAGTTCCACAAGGACTACCAGAAGCTCCCAGAAGCTTCTAGAAACAGGTGTTGCTAATACTACTAATTAAATCACAAGACAAACTTTTTTTTTTGTTTTTTTCACAGTATCAAAGAAAAACATACACACAATTCCCTAATGAAATTAAACAATTACAGTTATCACCACTATGAGATTGTGTTTAAACCATGCACTTATCTGATCTGCAATGCCTGCTCTTTGCTGCAGAACCTCGCATGCTCAGCAACCTCGCATATTCTGGTTGGTTTATATAGTTCCACAAGAACCACCAGAAGCTCCCAGAAGCTTCTAGAAACAGGTGTGGCTAATACTACTAATTAAATCACAAGACAAACTTTTTTTTTTTGCTTTTTCACAGTATCACAGACAGACACAATTCCCTAATGAAACTAAACAATTATAGTTATCACCACTATGAGATTGTGTTTAAACTATGCACTTATCTGATCTGCAATCCCCGCACTTTGCTGCAGAACCTCGCACGCTCAGCCAAAATAGAGCAAAATCTGTTCTCAAGTTCTAAAATGCTATTTCGGCCTCTAAATAGTGCAAAATCTCTTCTCCAGCTTCATATTTCTATTTCAGCCTCTAAATAGCGCAAGATCTTTTCTCCAGTTTTAAATTTCTATTTCAGCCTCTAAATAGTGCAAAATCTATTCTTCAGTTTTAAATTGCTATTTTACCCTCTAATTAGTGCCAAATCTGTTCTCCAGCAATATAGTACATTGCTTATTCAGCCTCTAAATACTGCAACATATGTTCTCCGTCTTTACATTGCTATTTCAGCTTCTAAATAGTTAAAAAACAATCTGTAGTCCAGGCCAAAATTACAATTTAATCATCTAAATAGTGGTAATTGTGTGGTCCCGCTAAATATTGCTATTTCATAATCTAATTAGGGATTGCAAAATCCGTGGTAATCCAGGCAAAAATTGCCTTTTCATTATCTAAATAGTGGTAATTGTGGTCCAGTCACAAATTATCATTTCATCATCTAAATAGAGATTGCTACTTCTGTGGTACTGTCAGCATCTGTGGCCTACCCCAAATAGACATTTCAGCATATAGATGCTGATGAATAAATCTGGTCGCCTACCTCAGTATCTCAGCAGAAATAAAAAGATATTGATTTGTGTGTGGGCCTAGAATACTTACGTATCACTGAAGATAAGTAATTGAAAACTCTGTGCCCATTTCCAAAAATTAAGGGCAGACACCATGAAAGTGGGATCAATTGCCTCAGAGGACCGATAGTGTTGTGACACAGCAATCAGGCATGGGCTATGCACCAGACATGGTCTAGGCCAGCATCTGTAGCTTTCAAATTAATTTAAAATGAAGAGGTGGCAGGTGATACCAATTTACCTGCTGATCATTCCTGGTACCTGTCAGATGTGCCGATGCAATGTCACCTGCATAACCATTTTTTCATACTGGTCTGATCAGATTCATAACCTAAACGGTGCTCAATTTTTTATTTATTTTGTTAGACATTTAGGGATAAGATTCTTGCACCTGATTTTTAGAATAAAAGTAGCATTAAAAAAGCCAAATGGTAAAAGCAACGAAAAAAACAAGGAGGAGCGGCCGCAAACATAGAAAGTCATGTGTACCAACACAATCATTTTACGAGGGGGAAAAGGAAATGAATATTGATAATAATAATTTTTCTGTTATAAATATGTCGGCATGCATTTTAAACAGCAGTGAAATTAGTGTTTTGAAAAGGGGTTTAAATTTTGTTCCCAACAAGAGGTTTGATCTTTTTAAAACAATACTAGATGTTAATAAGTTTATCCGAAAATTAACAGTAAAAAAACACTTTTTTCACGATGAAAATGAGGTTAATGTTCCTAATGTTTCAAATGCATCAGCTGACATTTTTTTCTCTCCTATGTCATTTAAAGAACAAATGGCTTTACAAGATTTGCATGATTTGTCAAGTGATAGTGGTGCCGGACCCAATTCACATTGTGCGGTTTCCCACTTTAATGTTCCTAATCCCAGTTTTTATCCCATACCTTCGAGGTGTGACCAGATGACTGATTTCCAGAACATAGTAGAAAAGGAGTTAACTGCCCTTTCTCATTTACAAGAACCTATGGTTCAAAATTTGTCTAAGACTGAGAAGGATGCGATTATTTCCTTGCAAAAAAACTCTAACATCATAATAAAAAATTCTGACAAGGGGGGGCAGTCGTAGTTTTGGATACTGGACTTTATGAAAGGGAGGTATTGACTATGTTACAGGATTGTGATACCTACAGGAGAGTCGATCATGACCCCTCTGCAGATATAAAAAAATCCTTGGAAAAAATTCTAGAAGAAGGCTTACATTTGGGTTTAATTGATGAAAAATTGAGAGATTATCTTAATCCATCGTATTGTTTAATACCACTATTACATGCCTTACCCAAGTCACATAAAAACCAATTTCCCCCAAAAATGAGACCGATTGTCTCAGGTATAGATTCTTATACTGAACATCTAGCAGAGTGGTTGGATAACCACCTTCAATTTCTTCCTAAAATGTCTCCTGGCTATGTCCTGGATAGCAAACATGTGTTGAATATTATTTCTCAGATGAAATGGCAAGATAATTTTAGTTGGTTAACTTGTGATGTGCAATCACTGTATACATCCATTCCACATTCCCTTGCCATTTTAGCGTTGAAAGATTTGCTCAAAAAATATTCTGACTACTCACTTGAATTGCAGGACTATTTGATTGATGTAACTGAGTTTTTACTCAAAAACAACTATTTTACTTTTTTAAATAAAGGATATATTCAGTTACAGGGATGTTCAATGGGCGCACGGTTTTCCCCCTCTCTAGCAGGCATATTTATGTTTTGGTGGGAAGAACAATATATTTTTAATCAGTGCAATCCTTTTTTCTCGGATATAGCATTATATCTGAGATTTATAGATGATGTACTTATTGTTTGGCAAAATCCAAACAAAAAAATTGAGGATTTCATATCATATATTAATAATAATGCCCATAATCTTTTTTTCACTTTTTTTCATGATGTATCAAAAATTAATTTTTTGGATATACAATTCCATGGGAAGGGTGACAATGGAGAAATTAATTGTAGTCTTTATAGAAAACCCATATCAGGCAACTCATTATTACATGCGGGAAGTTGCCATCCAAAGCAAGTTATAAACAACATCCCTACAGGTGAATATGTCCGTGCTAGGAGATGTTGCAACACCCAAAATGGTTTTGAGGCAGAATGCAGCACTATTGAAAAAAGGTTTTTGGCAAGAGGGTATAAAATGACAAATCTCCAGAAAGCCAAAACCAAGGCAATCAAAGTGAGTAGGTCACAATATTTGGACATGAATAAAACCAGAGGTAATCCCCAGAAAGAATTGTCAGTTGTCTTTTCAACAACATACAGTAAAAATTATTATGATGTAATTAAAATTGTTAAAAAATATTTACCCATTTTATCTACAGATGACACATTACACAAAATCTTAAAAAATGGAGTTAAATTTGTTTCAAAAAGGAACATTACATTGGGATCCATGTTATCACCTAGTGATCATATGAATAGGTGCGGTTCCACTAAAAAAGAAAAAAACACTGGCAATTGGTTACCCAGCACAGGCTCTTTCAAATATGGCCACAGATCGTGTGGACTATGCGGTTATATGTCAAATGTGAAGGAATTTTCTTCATTTACAGATAAAAAAACGTATAAAATAATGTCACTCATAAACTGCAGTTCAGACCATGTGGTTTATTTAATATCGTGTACTATTTGCCAGTTACAATATATAGGCAGCACTTGTCGTTCTCTCAGAAAGAGGATATCTGAACACATTTATGATGTTAATAATGCCACCACCAGAAAATTATCAGGAGCGTCTCAACATTTTCGCGACGCACATGCAGGTAATTTAACAGGCATGAAAGTCAATGCCATTGAAAAAATTCAACTACCTAGAAGAGGTGGAAATTTGAAAGATATCCTTTTTCAGAGAGAAATAAAATGGATGTTTTTAATGGGCACAAGATTTCCGAAAGGTTTAAATAAAAGAAATGAATTAATGTTTGCATATTAATCTGGCTAAAAAAACTTTGTATATATATAAGTGTTATAAGCATTATATGGAGTGATATAACTCAAGGGGTTAATGTTTTTGTAATTGTCTTGCTCTCTCCTTGTATTTGATCACATGTTTGGGTTCAGCCCTTTTTAAACAGTTCTGTGACTAGATGGTTTAGAGACTGAATAAGAACTGGATGTTCGAAACGCGTCCTCTCTGACATGGGCTTGACCACCATGCATGGACTTTTTAATGATAAGAAAATAAAGGAATTTTTATTTTAAAGAACAAAATTCCTGGAGTTTTGTGCTGGTGAAATCCTTCAACCAAGTCCTGAATGTAGTATGCTGAGCTTTGTAGTTCTGCAGCTGCTGTCTGTCTGTATGGAGGAGAGCAGACAGCAGCTGCAGAACTAGTAGGCTCAACATGTTCCATTCACTAGTGTATGCAGGAGAGCAGACAACAGCTGCAGAAAGACAAGGCTCAGCATGCTCCATTCACTAGTGTATGCAGGAGAGCAGACAGCAGCTGCAGAACTACAAGGCTCAGCATACTCCATCCAGGACTAGTAGGGTAGGAATCCAACAATTAGGTCCAAAATAGGTTAAAAATTAATTCTTTCTTTATTTCATGTTCAAGTTAAAAAATTTTCCATCATGAATTCACAGGGAATACAGGTGAGATGACGCGTTTCGAACAGAGTAGTTCTTAGTCTGTCTCACAGACTAAGAACTACTCTGTTCGAAACGCGTCCTCTCACCTGTATTCCCTATGAATTCATGATGGAAAATGTTTTAACTTGAACATGAAATAAAGAAAGAATTAATTTTTTAACCTATTTTGGACCTGATTGCTGGATTCCTACCCTACCTATGCTGCTGCTGAGGTCTGCCTACCTCTCTTTCCGTGCACGGTTCGAAGCCAGGTGGCTTGCTGGGTAATAATGAGTTAATGCTAGCTTTGTTTTACTAGCTAGTATTAAGCCAGAGATTCTTAATGTCAGTCAAGTTTGACCTGGCCATTAAGAATCTCCAAAAAAGGGTTAAAAAAGACACCACACAGAGAAAAAATACTTTATTAGAAATAAATACACAGACACATTTAGAGACTCCATGTTTATTACTCCCTGTCAGCCCTCCACGATCCTGCTCTTCTGTCTTCTTTCTCCTTCAACCCATGCAGCTCTGCTACATCAGACAGCACTGCATGGGAGGAAGAACGCTGCTGATTCCTGTGCAATCTATTCACTCAGTGAGTGAGCAGAAGCTGTGTGCTGTAAGCGGTGACGTTACCGCTGACAGGCGGGTTACCACAGCAACGGTGCTCCGATCATGTGATTTCCAGTGCCGAAATTCACCGGCTGTGGTATCTAGTCCTTGCATATTGGCTGACGCTGTAAAGAGCGCCCACATGCATGGACGGGGAAGGAGATGCTGGAACGATCACCGCGTACCAGATAGATGCACTGACAGGACCT
This sequence comes from Anomaloglossus baeobatrachus, assembly GCF_048569485.1. Taxonomy (NCBI): domain Eukaryota; kingdom Metazoa; phylum Chordata; class Amphibia; order Anura; family Aromobatidae; genus Anomaloglossus; species Anomaloglossus baeobatrachus. The sequence continues at coordinate 269,689,669 of NC_134353.1, read as the reverse complement.
AGCATGATGTCTAGCCATGTGACCAGTCTGTAGCAAATGAGATAATAGACACATGACTGGTCACATACTATTTTGACGTCACGATAGGTCCTATCATCAGTGCTGATTACCAGGAGGACACAGCGATTATCGGAAGGAAAAGCGGCGGGAGACAGAGTTCAGGACGCGTCGCGGGGACCTGTAAGTGTTATGGAAATGTTTATTAACTGTATGTGTACATGTATAATGTGTTTTTATGTGTTTGTTTGCCTCCCATTGTTTTCAATGAGGTTCACGTGGTTCGTCAAACGGTTCGTCGAACGTTCGTCGAACGGGGCCTCCGTTCAACGAACTGAACTCGAATGCCAGGGTGGTGGCTCATCTCTACACTTCACTTTCTCCTCTCAATGCTCCGCTCCTCAAGTCTGACACCTTTCCACTTGAACTTCAACTCTCCACTCTCTTTTCCCGCCCCGGGTTCTCCAGACCCCTAGGTCTGGTCTTACCCACTGGTGTGCCTTTCCTACTCTGGGGGGGTGACTAGGGTTTTGTTGGCTGAGTGTATCCCAGAGTGGGAAGGTGTTATGCGGGGGCCTACTCTATGTGTGACCACCTGGTGCTCCAGGGCGTCATACATTCTCCTCTGGAAGCTATTCAGGGAGAGTGCTTAAATTAGAGACGGTATATGGGCAATGTTTAATTGCCATTGCAGTAATAGTATACCCATGCACCGTTAACAAAGTCGATAACCCCCTGTCACATGCACTTAACTCCTGGTGGGAGGCCTGTGGGCGGCGAACATCCTCTTCCTGAAGGGGGAAGGACGTTCGGCATCATAGCGACGTCACACGGCAGCCGGCCAATAGAAGCGGAGGGGCGGAGATGAGCGGGACGTAAACATCCCGCCCACCTCCTTCTTGCCGGCGGTATGCAGGTAAGCTGTGTTCGTCGCTCCCGGGGTGTAACACGGAGCGATGTGTGCTGCCACGGGAGTGACAAACAACCGGAACACAGAAGGAGGAATGAGATTATGAAAATGAATAACGTGTCAACGATGAACGAGAAGGTGAGTATTTCTACTCATTCATAGGTGTCACACGGTACGATATCTGACGATGCCGGATGTGCTTCACTAACGACGTGACCCCGACGACATATCGCCAGATATATTGTACCGTGTGACACCCGCATTAGACTATGTGCACACAATCAGTGTTTGTTCAGGCTTTTACTCAGCTGAAATTCCACATGAAGTCCACACCACTGTGCACTTGTGCTTATTTCTTGAATTTTTTAATGCATTTTTGCATATTCTAAGGGGTGCAGGAGGTGGGCTTTTTCAACTCTTTTAATTTTGACCTAAATAAAAGTTGTTTTACTTGAAATAATGTTTTCCTGTAAAATTCATATTATCTTTAGTTTTGTATGTTTTATTGTCAGACCGTAAAAGTGAACTAATAGTCTTGCAACATTGTTCCATGCAGCAATCTGGGAGTCAGAGATGTATCCAGGCATCTTCACCCATGCTGTTCCCATTCCATTTGCGCACTTTTTCCATCCATTTCCGCAATTTTATTGCCCAGCAGACTGCCTGGGAGGGTCTTCTGTAAAAATGCTTGAATTTCCCTTTGACTTCCATTATACTCAGTACTCAAATCAAGCCCATCTGAGCATCCAACCTGCTTGATTCAAGTACTGAGCACTTGAGCATTTTAATGCTCGCTCATCACTAATTACAATCTGTTCTTACATTCTCCAATAACTGTTTGTTATAAGTTTGATTCACAAGCAAAAGGTCGCTGGATTGAATCGAGGAGCAACCATGAAGAAGACTTCATAAGAATTGAGAAAAAGTATCATCCAGCTCATCAATATTGGTCTCTTAGCCAAAAATTTTCCAAACTACATCATGAGAGGTATTTTTTATCAAAATAGATTCATTTTTCTATGTCTATATAGACTCTAAGAAAATGTAAACCAATTGACACAATTTCAATTAATAATTTTAAAATTATTATTTTTTATTCAGAATTTAAAAAAAAAAACCAAATCATAAAAAGGATGATACCACAAGTGTGGAAGGAGACAAATAAGGCAAGAGAAGGATATTCAATTTACAACATTCAAATATATATTATTTGGCATATAAATAATAAATTATAAGTAAATAACAATTCTCAATAAATACCAACAATAAATACTAAATATTAAATACATAGCATATAGAATATAATTTTATATATATATATATATATATATATATATATATATATATATATAAAGTGTGACTGTGCTTCCTGCAATATCCTAATCACTGATAATCACTACCTTACTTACTGCTGCTATGTTATCCAAATATCAACTATAGTGGCTGTGCACTCTCATTAGTGCACAAATATTCAATGCAATGCTGTGCACTTACTTATCCAATTAGATAATTGTGTCAACCTCCAGCCTCCGATGTGCGTTTCGTCACCTTTATCATGAGAGTGCCATTATAGTGAAAGAATCTGAAATTAAGTCCGTCCATTCATTCAAAAGGCAAGAGGTGAACTTCCAGGCAAAATTTTGCAGTCAACAAGTCGGCTCATCCCAAAGTTTATAAATTCTGGAGCGACAAACATGGCAGTCAAGGTGGCTCATATGCTTCATAATAGTGAGTTCACAGATGTCCATGGACGCACCTTGTGATGCACATTACCAAAGTCTGGAATGATGGCCCAGATAAAAGTGAAGAAGCTTTGACTTCAATATTGTCATAAGAAGTATCAGCTCGAGTTTGCAAAAAATTATGCAAATTAGACAGTAGAAGATTTTAAAAGGGTGATTTAGAGCAATGAGATGAAAGTCAATAGACTAGGCTTTGATGGGTGCAAATTGGTCTGGAAGAAATAAGGGGAAAATGGTCTAATGGGTAAAGAAATTGAAGGAACTGTCAAGTTTGATGGCAGACGCCTGATGATATGGGGTTGATGTACAGCCAGGGGTGGGATTCAGCCGGTTCTGTCTGGTTCTGGAGAACCGGTTGTTAAATTTAGCACTGGCAAGAAACAGCTCTGGTGATCCGGTTCCCTGTATTCATTTGTGTTAGTGTCTCTTTAAGACACTAGCACAAATGAATCTCCATACCTCCGCGCCGCACTTCCTGGTTCAGTGAAGCCTGTCGGCTCCATTACCCGGCGTGCAGCGACGTGATGACGCTGCAGAGAGGTCACTGCAGTGTGAGGAGGTAGCGCCTCCTCCTGCTGTTTGCCAGCGTCAGCGTGCAGAGAGCCGCGGAGGAGGACAGAAGACAGAGAAGCAGCCGCCGGTGTTTGGAGCAGGTAAGCGATTATAGAGCTGAAGATACAGGGAAAGGGGCTGCATAAGAGGGCAGCTATATGGGGAGAGAGGCTACATAAGAGGGCAGCTATATGGGGAGAGAGGCTACATAAGAGGGCAGCTATATGGGGAGAGTGGCTACATAAGAGGGCAGCTATATAGGGAGAGAGGCTACATAAGAGGGCAGCTATATGGGGAGAGAGGCTACATAAGAGGGCAGCTATATGGGGAGAGAGGCTACATAAGAGGGCAGCTATATGGGGAGAGAGGCTACATAAGAGGGCAGCTATATGGGGAGAGAGGCTACATAAGAGGGCAGCTATATGGGGCGAGAAGCTACATAAGAGGGCAGCTATATGGGGAGAGAGGCTGCATAAAGATGGCAGCTATATGGGGAGAGAGGCTGCATAAAGATGGCAGCTATATGGGGAGAGAGGCTGCATAAAGATGGCAGCTATATGGGGAGAGAGGCTGCATAAAGATGGCAGCTATATGGGGAGAGAGGCTGCATAAAGATGGCAGCTATATGGGGAGAGAGGCTACATAAAGAGGGCAGCTATATGGGGAGAGAGGCTGCATAAATATGGAAGCTATATGGGGAGAGAGGCTGCATAAAGATGGCAGCTATATGGGGAGAGAGGCTGCATAAAGATGGCAGCTATATGGGGAGAGAGGCTGCATAAGAGGGCAGCTATACGGGGAGAGAGGCTGCATAAAGATGGCAGCTATATGGGGAGAGAAGCTGCATAAAGATGGCAGCTATATGGGGAGAGAGGCTGCATAAGAGAGCAGCTATATGGGGAGAGAGGCTGCATAAAGATGGCAGCTATATGGGGAGAGAGGCTGCATAAGAGGGCAGCTATATGGGGAGATGAGCAGCATAAAGATGGCAGCTATATGGGGAGAGGGGCTGCATAAGAGGGCAGCTATATGGGGAAAGGAGGCCACATAAGATGGGAGCTATATGGGGAGAGGGGCTGCATAGATGGGAGCTATATGGGAATAGGAGGCCACAAAAGATGGCAGCTATATGGGGAGAGGGGCTGCATAGATGGGAGCTATATGGGGAGAGGAGGCTGCATAGATTTGAGCTATATGGGAAAAGGAGCACATGGGATAAGATCTGCTGGGAAAAGAAGCCATGATGGGATGGGATCTGTAGGGGGAAGGTCGTCCGTTCCAATTTTAGCAGGGCTCCTTTAGTAATAATTTTTAAAAATTGTAGAAAAACCATTTAATACAATATGACTGAAAGTGACGGGAACAACTGGTGCTGGACAGGAGAGTGAAGGTATAGGAGGGGAAGGAGATTTTACTTTAAATTACTTGTATTTTTTGGTTGAGGAAAGTGCGTGAAAATGGGTGTGGCTAACAAAATGGGTGTGGTTACAGAATGGGTGTGGTTTTCAACTGGGCGGAGTTTACAGAGAACCTGTTGTTAAAAATTTGAATCCCACCCCTGTTTACAGCCAAAATCATTGGATACTTGACCAGGATCGATGGTGGTCTCAATGCTAACCTATATTTGCGTATCCTATATCACAAGTAACTTAGTGTGAACACAACCGGGTAAGTAGGTGCTGGTAGATGTGATATAGAATCCCCAGTGGTATTCAAATATAGAATTCACTGCACTCTTCAAAAGATTTCCTGCAAATGTGTTCTTTTTATTTATTCAGACAGTTGATGGGCTGGTGATGGTACAGGAAAATGTGACACAGAGACGTTTCAACTTGCTTAGGTCTTTATAACAACGTTGCTCTAGTGTAATGGTGCAGAGGCGCTCCTACGCCTATGTCCCAGCTGGCACACAGACAAATCAGCTGAGACACAGGCGTGGGAGTTCCCCTGATCCATTACACAAGAACGACATTGTAACAAAGACCTAAACAGGTTAAAACTTCTATGTGTCACATTTTCCTGTACCTTCTCCTGTCATCATCTGCCTGTATAAATAAAAAGAACACATTTGCATGAAATCCTTTGAAGAGTGTGGTGAATTTATTTTTGAATACAAGTAATTTCATACACTTGAGTACTCTGAGTATCAAATGGATGACATAGTGTTCCAGCAGAACAATGAACCTAAGCGTACTTTGATATTGGGGAAAAAAGGTTCAATGACAATGAAGTAGAGGTGATGGATTGTACCCCACAGTCCCCAGACCTCAATCCCATCAAACACTTTTGGGTAGAGTCAAATAAAAAGCTGAATACATACACAAGTGAGTTGACCAGTATGCACCAACATTGGGAAAGTTCAAAAGAGGCCTGGGATCAGATTTTGGTCAAAACATGCTTAATTCTACATGAGGGAATGCCGAGAGGGGTTCAGGCTGTGCTGAAAACCAACGGTGGATTTATGATATACAAACAAAATAATACAAATAAAAAGTTAGATTTTTAGGAGCAAAACAATAACAATACAGTGACATGACAACAATCTGCATAACTTATCATATGTTGAATCATTTTAAGTCAAATTTATGTGTGAAATATACAAGATGATTGTATATAGAATGAAGGTAGTCTCACGTTCGAAGTTGTAATGGATGGTGGGATATAGAGCCTGAAAGTCAATTGTTCAAAACGTTACTTGTTTGCTTGTCAGTATACCTGGCATGTTTAATACAACTATTTATGTTTAGGTTATATGACTTTACAAAATAAAAATACATTCTTGAAAATACTGCATGTTTCTTAGGATTGTAAAAGTACTATAATAAACTTTAAGATTAAAATAACAAACCCAGAGCAGAAGTGTATTGATTTTCTTCTATGTATGCTTAACTAAATTTTGTGAGAACATAGTTTTTGTAATTCTTAAAACCCAGACTTACAATTTAGTAAGAAGTAAATGCATTATTTTGGTTTCCTTAGATTCTAAGTACATAAATAAGATTTTGATGGATGGATGTTAAAATGAGAAATTCATTCTGCAGAACAGTTAATGGTAAAGTGGATTTCTGCAAACTGATTTCTATCACTGCACATTAACCTTGAAAAACAGTTTTAAACACCATGAAGAACAATTTTTCCTCTATACGACAGTAATTATATGTTTGTGTGTTATATTGTATTACTAGATGTGCCCTAAAACATAGGATTTATTTTATGTATATTATCACACTTTTTTGGACACTAATTTCCACTAAGTTTAATATATATGCAGTGATTGGCCAAATTTAGTTTTGTTTACCTATACAAAAAACACATAAAAAGTCACATATAAATATACTATATATTATACACTATATAGTAATATATCACATCAATATCACATTAACAGAAAGTAATTGTTCTTATCACATTTATGAACATAGTTTGTGATGTGTTTTCCCTCTTACATTGTACTACAGTAATAAGGTAATAAATGATAAATGATGTTTTGCTTTCCATATTCTCTATTAGAACATATGGACTTCATAAAGGGTGTTCCCTTTTTAATAACTATAGCTATATACATAAAGTATAGAGCAATTTTTGCAATGATTGCCTCTACAAAGCCTTACGTTATATTATATAGTTATTTATTAATTTGAATAGAGATCATATAATCCTGCATTTTTCTTTCAGTGGTCACTATGAGGAAATTAAAAACTACATAGACCTACAGCTTACAGGTGGGTGATTATTCTACTTCAAGCAATGCAAATGTTAAAAAAAATTCACCTTTTCTTCTCGCAGTAGATTCAGCATTGACAATATGGCAGTACTAATGTAAATACAAAACAGTAAGCAACAGAACTCAGCAGCAGGGCGGCCATCAGGGCATTACAACCATGACTCCTGTAAGGGGCCCCGTGAGCAGAAGCCAGTAGGGAGGCCCAGCCGCTCACAGCACGGGCCCCTCACTATTCATTCCTCTGCTCACCGTGCTCCAGGGAGCAGCGCTACTATCAGGGCAATGAGGGGGGCCCAGGCCACTCATAGAGAGCTGCCCTCTATCTTCCTGCTCCACACTGATGTATGTGATTGGTGCAAAGCAGGACAGGAAACTTTCCAGACCAGAACTGAGGCTGAGAAGGTGAAGGACCTTCCAGGTCATCTGACTAATCATGTGCATGATCACATGTCCAGAACGGTGAATTGGAAGGTCCTGTAGCTGTTCAACTGCAGCAGCCTCTGTGCTGGTCCCAGGGGCTACTCTCCTGCTCTGCACCAAACAGGAACTGCAAAATAAGGTAATGTATAGTGTGTATGTAAATAAATGTGCCTGTTGTAGGGCTGTGTGTGTATATATAAACATAGAAAAAAAAAATCCAGCAGCTCATCTAGACCTTGCAATTCATGTGGTGAAAAGATTAGATGCCCAGTTCCAAGACAGGCCGGATCCTGCCGAAAAGCATGCACTACTCCGTGAGTATATATGCATGTGACGCGCCCATGGGGTTGGGGGGTTACTCGTCACCAGGCCACGATGCTTCTGCTGGGTCGCCGTGGTGGCGTTGCCCGGTTCCGTGACCCCGGCGGTGTCAATAAAGATTTGGGATGGGGATGATGGGGGCAGTTGTTCGTGACGCCACCTGTCCTGCGTGGCCAATAATAGCCATCGCTGAGGGTGCATTCTCTGCAGGGGCGGATGGTGATGTACCCACAGGTAGAGCTAGGCCCCAGGGGGATGATGGTGGTAGTAGTCTCTCAGACGCTGTCAGTGCTGGGGGCGCAATGGTGAGGGCGCTGGCAGTAAGGGGATGACCCAAGCGGTGCAGTTCAAGGTCACTTTATTCACTGCTCCCACACACTGCTGTTGGAAGTGCCGATTCCTGCTGTGATGAGCTCCAGCCGATCCTGGATACTTCAGAGGCCACCACTGGTGTTGTGAACTCAGAGACCTTCCTTCCTGTGCTATGTGGTGAATCCCTGAGACATGAAGCATTATAGGGACTCCTAGTCTGTGTATAAATCTTGTCCCATGGGCAGGAAACTCGAGTCCCTTGTTGAGCCAGACCGTGGTCCCGACTCCTGGCTCTACTAATATAGGTCTCCATTCCCTGACAAAGCTGGTCCTGAGGAAATAATCAAGCTTTCCCCTCAGTGACCTTGTAACTCCTGCATCTCTCTATGTTCCTGTCTGTGAATCTTCTCCTCTTTCCCTGAGGGAGCTCTAAAGCATTCACCTCAGCGCCGGTCCTGATGGAGCTCCCAAGCACTCCCCTTAGTGCCCACTTTCCTCCTGTCCCAGTCTGTTCTTTCTTTTATCTCAGTGTGTCACCTCACTTCCCCCAGTGCTGCCCCACCTCCCAGGCCATTGTCCTAGCAACAGGAAAGTCCCAGTGGGAAACACCTAAACTGTGTGTTGTGTGAATGTAATTGTGGTTGTTACCAGCAACGACCTCCTCCGTAGCCAAGATGAATACTGCATCTTTAGTGACGTGCAGTACCCTGTGGCACCTGAAGCCGCAGGGGCGCCACATACCCCCCACAGCAAATCACAGCACGTCTGTGGGCTGTAAACAAGGCAATTCAGTGGAAACTGCAATATTTGGTTTACATATTATCAACAACTTTTCTCCCCTTTATGGGAGGTATGGGCTCTTGAAATTTGCAAAACATTATACATTTCACATCTGTCCCATGGAACCGGTTGACACTGTAAATGCATAAAATATTAATATAAAATATTCACCTTTAGACAATAAAATATTTTTCTTTCTCATTGTATTTTCACTTTCACTTGTGCAATAAAACCTTCACTTTGCATTTTACATAACCCTGTTTCATTTCACAAATAAGTATAGAAAAACTTTTTCATTGCCCCGGGGCACTTTCCCTTTTTGCGTTTTTGTTTTTTGCTCCCCTTTTTCCGAGAGCCGTAAGGTTTTTAGTTTTCCGTCAATCTTGCCATATGAGGGCTTGTTTTATGCGGGACAAGTTGTACTTTTAAATGAAACCATAAGTTTTACCATATGGTGTACTGGAAAACAGCAAAAAAATTCCAAGTGTGGAAAAACTGCAAAGAAAATATGATGGCACAATAGTTTTTGGGATGTTTTATTCACGGTGTTCACTATATGGTAACATTGATGTGTGGGTATGATGCCTGAGATTGGTGCGAGTTTGTAGACATCAAACATGTATAGGTTTACTTGTATCTAAGTGGTTAAAAAAAATTCACAAGCTTGTCCATTAAAAGTGGCGTACGTTTTGTGCCATTTTCCGAAACCCGTAGAGTTCTCATTTTTTGGGATCTATGGCTCAGTGATGGCTTATTTTTGCGAACTGACGTTTCTAATGGTACCATTTTTGCGCAGATGCTACGTTGTGATCGCTGGTTATTGCATTTTGTGTAAAACTTGCGGCGACCAAAAAACGTAATTTTGGCGTTTGGAATTTTTTTGCCACTACGCCGTTGACCAATCAGATTAATTGATTTTATATTTTGATAGATCAGGCATTTCTGAACGCGGCGATACCAAATATGTGTATATTTATTTATTTTTTAACCCTTTCATTTTCAATGGGGGGAAAGGGGGGTGATTTGAACTTTTAGGTTTGTTTTTTTTTTATTTTTTAAAACTTTTTTTTTACTTTTTTTTTTATTTTACTAGTCCCCCTAGGGGGCTATAGCGATCAGCAATCCGATCGCTCTTATCTATCTGCTGATCACAGCTATACAGCTGTAAACAGCAGATACAGTCACTTCCTGCTTCCTCGGCCTCCCGGCCGGGTGAAAACGAAAGTGAAACATCATAGCTGCAGGCGTCATCACATGACCCTGTGCTACGATGGCAACCACCGAAAGTCACATGATCACTCACATGACTTCCGGTGGGGGCGGCGGTAAGTGAAAATCTTCACCACGTGTATATACATCTCGCTGCCAGACTTTGGCAACGAGATGTAAGGGGTTAATGTTACGGGTGGAATGCGATTCCACTTGTAACATGTAGGCACACATGTCAGCTGTTGAAAACAGCTGATATGTGTGCCGATCAACGCCGCCTGTTCGCGGCAGGGGGCGGGGCTTAACGGGACACGCTCCATGACGGATATATCTGTCCATGGTCGTGAAGGGGTTAAGTGCAACATACATTCAAGTGAAAAACTTTCAGCAGCAACTGTATGGGGGATACATTTCACTATTGCTACATATGCTAAAAGATTCTCAGAACACATTTTGATCAAAACCTGTAAGCCCATCTGCAAGTGACAAGGCATCCTCTTTACCCCAACAGACTCACCGCTGGGTATTTATGCCACAAACTGGGTGAGATTATGATCCAGCTTTACTTTGATCTAGAAAACATGGCATGTTGTTTCATAATTTTTTTTTAATTTACATTTGCAGCAAAGATAGTGGTAACCAATCAGTAAAATTTCTAAATTGGGATATGGTGGGGGTTAGTTATGTTTATAAATAAAATGAACTACATATTGGAAAATCTCTGTAAGTTCACATGCACACGATTATTTGGTGATCTTTTTTTACCCTCAGTATTTATAAGGCAAGGCCAGGAGTGAGTGATAAATACAGAAGTGGTGCCGTGTTTCTATTATACTTTTCTTCTGATTGTTCCACTCCTGGTTTTGGCTACAAATACTGAGGTAAAAATCCACCAAATACTCATTGTGTGCACGTGGCCTAACTCTTTTTCTTTTGAATACTACATTAAATTTAGCCATGATTTTATCCTGTGTCCTGCTAGACTTTTTTTCTATTTTACTCATTGAAGAGTTCTTTACTTCCAAACCAATGTATAGCAATCAGTTGAGAAGCCATAGGGCAAGCATGCTATATGTTAATGATTTGGTGAAGAGAGACTATGTTAGGTCCCCTTTCACACATCCGTGATTCCGGTACGTATGATGTCAATTTTCATACATACCGGAGACATGGACATACATTACATACATTAAAATCAATGCGTCGGCGCACACATCCATTTTCTCAAGGGCATTTTGGCAAATTATGGATTAATATAGCTCTACTGCATATTCTCTTTGTAAATATTGATAAATACATAATAAGTAAGGAACTTATAAAGTACAAGAAAATTACCAAAACAATACAAAACAATGTATAAAAATTTTAAAAAATATTTTTATATTCTGTTGATTCAGTATATGAGTCTTGTGGAAAGAATCTAGCACAAATAGATTTTCTCCATTGATACTCATGGAAATAAAGTAATACTAATTCTCCAAAACTGTACTTTCAATCTTAAGTAGAGTAAGATAATATAGTGCGGTCAAAGTGGCCTAATGCTCCTCGGACCTCCACTATGAGACCTATTAAAGATTTATTTAGACCATATTTGTGTTTGTGCACATTAATGTCTAAGATAGTCATAGACGTTGCTGTCTTCACAATGCTCATTGACTTTCTTGAAGAGGATCACTCACATGCAAAATCACCTCTCCTAATTATGGCTGCAAAAAGTGGTCAGGTGAGGTCCAGATCTTCAAGATGGAAACTACTTACATTAACATTGGCCTGATTTTAGGGGTACTATACAATAAAAAATCTTGAAGTGTAGCTTGCTTCTTTAGAAATGTGTAAGTTACAATAATTGAATAATAATAATGATCATTATTGAGTAAAAATTGTATACAGGTGAATATATAGGGCGGCACGGTGGCTCAGTGGTTAGCACTGCAGTCTTGCAGCGCTGGGGTCCTGGGTTCAAATCCCACCAAGGACACCATCTGCAAGGAGTTTGTATGTTCTCCCCGTGTTTGCGTGGGTTTGCTCCGGGTACTCCGGTTTCCTCCCACACTCCAAAGACATGCTGATAGGGACTCTAGATTGTGAGCACCAATGGGGACAGTGTTGCCAATGTATGTAAAGCGCTGTGGAATTAATAGCGCTATATAAATGAATAAAATTATTATTATTATTAATACCAAATTAATAATTATCTGTTCAAGCTAATTAGTGCATTGTCTAGAATTAAAGCTCCTTTTGCATATATTGTGATTGTTACTTCTAGGTTAATTTGCTAGTCATTTTTGAAGGTGCATCTAATTTACCTATTAAGTAAAGTAATTGTATGATAATGCAAAGGTGAAATGATTTTGTGGTATTCAGAATGGCAAAACAATTCTATATTTGAACATTTACAAAGTTCCTACAGTACATCAGATTTGGTTATTTTTTCTAGAATGTGCTGTTAAAGGGAATCTATTAGTAGGTTTTTGTTATGTAGTCTGAAGACAACATGCTGAAAGGGTTAACACAAATATTTCAGTGATGTGTCTCTTATCAAGGTCGGAACTGTTGTTTTCATGAAATGTTTGTTTTTGCTTTAGGACCTTATCATTGCTGGACTAAATTGTATTGTGCCTGGCAGTCCAGCACGCCCTTCTTGTGATTAGCAGCTCACTGTGTATAGACATTGTACATACATTCTATGCTGCATTGCTAAATCTAAAAACTTGTGTCAGAACCTTTGCACCCAGTAAACTAAGTGATTCATCATTGTATTCAGGGTCTTTTTGCCTGCATCATGCAGTTCTCAAATGAGAGAGCAAAAAAATGCTGACAGATTCCCTTTCATTTTAGAAGAATATTATAAGAAGGATATTTCACTACTATGACTTACAACAAAATTAATAAATGACTTGCTATAAAATTGTACTTCAATAGAGTATTTTAAATAAATGTAAATGATGAAAATAAACCTATTTACGACCTCTATGCTTCTATCTTACATTTTGTTTCTGAGTTACGCATTATATATAGCTTTTCAAGGGCTTTGGATAACAGATGTTGTTAGTATAACATGAGATACTATAGTACAGTTAACTATTTGTATTTGCTTGTTTATATAAATCAGAGCTGATGATAATCACCCGGCGTTCATTATATATTCCTGAATGAGATCTGAGTTGCAATTACCTGTCACATTATCATTTGTTATTGCTGCCTTTGACAGAGGTTTATGTGCCATATGGCATGGTTCCCACAAGCAAAACACAAATACAATATGTATGTAAAATGACTACATTTTTTTTTAGAAAATTATCTTCATCTAGAAAAAAATCAAACCTGTTTTCTGTGTTTTTGAAACTATCAAGAACATCTTAAATATATGCTTAAACCCATTAAAACTATGTGCACACAGTGCATTTTCATATCGTTTTTGGGTGCAGTTTTGTCACAGAACTCCATGCAAATCCTTATGCCAGCAAAGTCAATGAGAATTGTGAAGTTTTGTGCACTTGTTACTTTTTTACCCCGTAAACTAAACTTCTCATATCATGATTCTCACCAGAATACACCACTATTAGCAATTAAATAACCAGGAGGGAAAGATAAGGGAAAAGAGGAGTGAATATTATTCAAAATTAAATTTTATTGATCAATTAAAATTTTGGTTACTGTAACCTAAATCCCATTTGACAACGAGGAGATACACTTTTACTGAAGACCCTATGGAATCCATTTACTACCTAAAACAAGGGAGATAATAATTATTGTGTGCCACACTGTTGTGGTCAGTATTCAGTAGTATGTGAAGATATCCAAAACAGGCCTCAAAATGGCATTTGAACTGTACTCAGACATGGGACATTCTGATCATAAGACTTTTGTGATTTATGCTGACTTAGCTTAATATAAAATGATGAAACACTTAAAAATATAAATCGGCAGTTTCTGTAACCCTATTCCAGCATGCACCGTGCACTGTCAGTTGCAAAGGCGCAGTTCGAATTGCGCCTGTGCAAGTGACATACACGTCACCACAGCTTACTGGCATGAACTATGCATGCCAAAGAAGCGGTGACCTCACCGCTCTTCCCACACACGTGCAGTAGCAGCCACGACTGGTACTGGTGCAGTACCAGCCGTGGCTGCTACTGCGCATGTGTGGGAAGAGCGGTGACGTCACCACTACTTGCGCAGTTTGTGCCTGGAAGCTGTGGTGACATGCTCGTCACCACAGCTTCCAGGCACAAACTGCGTGTGCGCAAGTAGCGGTGATGTCACTGCTCTTTCCACGCACGTGCATTACTGCGCCTGTTTGGGAAAAGCGGTGATGTTCATTTCACCGCACTTCCAATGCGATAGCATTGGGCCTATTTCTAGTATACATATATAATCTCAGAATGAGCTCTTTTTGATGTTTACCCAAGAGAATAAGTGTATGTATTCTTGGCTCATATCCAACGGAATTCTATAAATCTATTTGAACTTCCGTGATTGAAGCAGTCATCTTTTCTACTCAGACTCATGGTCATCTCTGGTCTGTGTGGAGTCGACGTATAGCATACCTGACATACATTTGACTCATGATTTGGAATGCAGACGGGTTTAAGACATGGATGCTTGAATTGCCTCACCCCAAAATTATGTTCCCCTTATTTCTATATAAGACACTTCAGCAGAGCTCAAAATCTATATAAATTATTAATGTGCACAATCACTTCTATATAAATTATTCGACTGTAGCACAAATGATTTGGTCACTCTTGCAACTCTCTGCTGAACAGTGCTAACGTGCTATAATGTGAAGCGTTAATGTGGACAATATTCAGTATTATATAAAGATATCCAGAACAGGGCTCAAAATAATGGCATTTGAAATGTGTACCAAACCCATTGTCTGTGCTCAGAAATCATAAGACTTTTGTGACTCATGCTGATTTAGCTTAATATAAAATTATTAAATATATATATACAGTATGTATTTCAGAGTAAGCTTTTTTTGCCAATTGGCCACTAGAAGTGTATTCATTCTTGGATACCATCCAAGTGGATTCATTTCTTATATTATTCCTGTACTTCCTTAAAATAATGCAGTCATCTTTTCTACTTAAACCCGTCTTCATCTCTGGTCTCTGTAGGTTAATATTGCATGCATGCCTGACATGTCTCTTAATTTGAACTGCAGTTTATGATGTGGATGCATACTTGAATTGCATCACCCCAATCTCCCCTTATCATCTAATATGCTATACTATGAAGCGCTATTGCACTGTTCTCAGAGTTGTCAGCCGCTGCTTGTCAGTAGCTATTTGGCATAAGCTACATATCTGCGCTTGGTCTATAGCGTTGGTCTACAGGATTGCCGCTCAATCAATGCTGATAGGGCAAGGAATGTTGGTATAATGAGTAGCATATGAGCACATATCTAAGCACTGATTGTATGTGCGCTAATACAATGATCTGCTGAACACTAAAACATCAGCTGTGAAGTGCTATTGCACTGCTCTAGCAGTTGTCAGCCGCTGCCTCTCAGTAGCTATTTGTTGGTATACCCTCAGACCTGCACTTGGTGTATAGCACTCGTCTAAAGGGTCACCACTCATTCATTGTTGGTTAATGCAAGGAATGTTGGCATATTGAGCAGTATGGGAGCACAGAAAGGACTAATATGTGCGGAGATCTACCCCTCAATCGGACGGGAACTGTCCAAATGTTTCAACAGCTAATCTGTCTTCTTCTAGGATTTGCAGCAGACAATTAACTGCAGCATGTCAATGCTCTCCATATTTTTCCCAGCATTTTTCCAAAACAAAAAAATGCATCAAAATGGTATAAAAGGGCATAAAAAAATGCACAGATGTGTCAGAAACATGCAGCAATAATGAAAAATTGTTCCTGCCAAGAGATGCAGATTTGGTGCAGAAGTTTCTGCAACCAAATACTCAGGGTGTATACATAGCCTTATGAAAAGAGAAAAACTAAAGTATTCAGATCAAATACTGTATTTCATGATTAAAATTCTATTATTTTCTAGTTACAAATGATTTCTGCTCCTTTCTGAATAGGGAAACCCTGCTTAAGTGATTTTCATGAGATAGTAGGTAATTTAACTGAGGTCGGTGTCTCAATATATAATCTACATATTTGGTTCAATTTTCCTTAAACAAGCTATCTAACCTATATTTTACAAACTCTTCTGGATAATATAATAACATATATGTATAACACTCCATCTCATTTCACCACTGCTCAATAATTAAGAAACTCCAGGTGGAGCAATAGGTATATTGCTCACCAAGCACCTATTCACAAATAATTCTCCTATTTGTGAAAGTTCGAGACTTCACATAGATTTTTCCTTTTTGCTCTTTTTCTCATAAACGTAAAAATCTCTTAATAATTATTTTTATTGTGTATGTTTTTATAGCAATTTTAATAATTTATGTCTATTTGTAAAATAACTTGTATTTTGAAGAATTCTGCTTCATCTGTGCATTGTTTTTATTCAATTGTGAAGGATCCCGCCAAGTTTTTTGAAAGGTGGGCTGTCCTATGACATCACAGGAGTATGTATATATGTCGATGTGGCCTTGAAAATAGCATATTTTATGTTTTCTACACCTGTGTCCTGAAGAAGGGAGCAGAGACTCCTGAAACGCATTGACCTGTGCATGAAAGAATAAAGAAATAAATTATACGTTCCTGATGTGGTGATAGCGTAGCTCAATTACCATTTCTTCTACTACGTTTTACATAGAGGTTTTTGCAAGCAAGTGAATTCAAACATCAAGTACATATAAGTATAGTAACCACCTAATAAAATAAAACTATTATTTTAATATTCTTTTGTATTTTTCATTGATCAATCACTGGACACTTTAAAATATAATGTAAGAAGATCACTCACCCTGCTTTGCAAGATTAGTAAAGTTTTTTGTAAATGTTTCATTATTTTCTCCTGTAATAATTCATGAAAAAAAAGTGACGTATGCCCCTTTAATAGAGCCTGTCATTGGGACCTTTGTTGAATTTTTTATTAATTATTAACGGCCTTTAGCTCGATGCCAAAGCATGGCAACTTCATGGATGAACGCTCTGAAGGAAAATCGATCTTGAGCAAGCCTAGTTAGCTTCACCAAGGTCTTCTCTGGTCTTTTCTTGATTATATCAAGTCATCAGCTTGGTGGTTTTTCTTTTGCCTTGTTTCTTCACTTCTTCCGACCATGATGTTCTTCTCCAGTAGGCAACTCATAGCTTAGTTGTTGAAACGCAAACCTTTATTATATATCAGTGGACCCAAAAGTGGTGCGTCACCCTGGCTTTTGCGAATTATCCTGTTGCATTGGCAATCAGGGTAATGGTTTATGGGATTGATGTCAGCTATGTAGTGTCAACTGGCATCAAGCCCATGTGTTAGTAATGGAAAGGCATCTGTCACATACCAATATTATTAACTAAATAATAATAAAAAAACACAAGAAAAAATGTCCCTCATTTACTATATTATCCACCAAATCTGTCATAGTCTGAAAAAGGATATCTGAAAAAAAAACACAATCATACAAATACAGAGAAATAAAACAGAACACTTACCACATTGTTTTTTATTTTATAAAAAAAAAATATTTCAAGCTGGTTTGATGTAGCCCACAGATTCCATCTAGCAAAGTCTATGACACTCTATAGGCTTTGCGTACAAGCAATTCCGGGTCACGTTGCACTACTTAAGATCCGGACCTTTTGATGAATGGTGGCACCAGTAACGTTACCACTGTTCAGGGTCACTAAGTCACCAGGTACTCTAGATCACTCTGTACTGCATGAGACCTGGCAACTCTGTAGAGCGATGAGATCATTAATGTTACCATTCATCAGAGTCTCCGAGTTTTCAGCTCTTATTAGGATAGCTTTGCCAAGGAAGTCAAACTTGCTGCATATGCCTGCTTCTCTACCACTTGAAATGGAATCTTTATTTCCAAAAAATGATCGAGTCTTCAGAAAGTATTTGAATATAATAAAAATGTATTTAAAATGAATGTTAAAATTAAAAAAGAGAATAATATATATTTTACAAAATTTTAAGGATCATTTTTGTGCTACAAAGATTGACATTCTGTTCACATACTGATAACAAAATCACCCTTGTCCTTCAGTTATATTCTACAAGTCTATGTTGTCCTAAATCATTGTTTTTCAAAACAATTAACTATACCATTGACTACTGCACATTTAACATGTATTTTACCAAGCAACTCAACTAAATTCATGAAATTACTCCATTAAAAATAAAACAAAAAGTGTTTTAGCATTCCATCAGTGAAAAAATATATAATAATAATAATAATAATAATAATTTCACTCCTTATAGTTTGTATTTCTATTCAACTTACATATAAAGGAAAAAATGTACTTGTTCCTATACAGAATTTATACTTGAAATCACAACTAAAAATGTCACATTAAGTACCTATTTGAATTTATTCTTTATGATATGATATCAGTCTTATTTATACTTCCTGGTAGATCTAGCAAGAAAATAAACCCCATGACTCATTTGAGAATTATGGCTGCCTTTCAGCAGTAAGAATTAGTCAATATCCCATTTTTCAAATCCAGATTCATTATTGACCAGCAAGAAATGATTTACAGTATAAAGGAAAATAAAATCCCAATAAAACATTTTTTCCCTTTTTTTCCTTTCTTATCATTTACTCAATATTATTCATAAATAACTAGATTGGTACTCAATAGGAATATGTTTTTCTTTTTACAATCAAAAACAATTGAATGTTTCTCAAGAAATATTTCATTAATTTCCATATTAAAAGCCATGTTTGACACATTTTAACAAATTGACTTGTCAAAAGAAATGATATCTGTGAAGTAAGGTATTAGAAAACAGATTCTGCAATAAGTATGGTGTACACATGTCATGTCTTAATTCAAACTATAAGTATGCAGTTATCCTGGCTTTGAGGAGACAATGACTATTTTTCTTCTTTTTGCATCCTTCAGTTATAATCAACATTATTTTTAATGTATTTTTATTTTCCAATATTTTCTCAATAAAAGCCTCAATTAAAAAAAAAATATGATACATTTTTCCTGTGGTTGTATTACCTTATTCTAAGAGCCATTTTTTTCTCTGATGATAGAGATGTATGAGGACTTGTTTTTACAAACAGAGTAAAAAAATTTACTAGTACATTTTTTTGTGTATATCACATTTTGACTACTTTTCTATTTTTTAAACAGATTAGTAATGTGAATAAAAGACTGCAATTCTGCCAATATTTATATATTTTTAAGGTGTTTACTATGTGTGATAAATGTTGCATTCATTTTAAAATATGTTTTTTTTCTTACTGCAGTAGTACAACTTATATGTACTTTTCATATTTATTTAATGACATTAATAACTGAACGCCAGTGCTGTAAATATATGACAGCAAAAAAAAAAAACAAAAAAACTTCACAGTGTTCATAACCTAACTCATGTGCATCATGTGTAGTACCTAGCTGTTTATGCTGCAATGTCTCCTTTTTGCATTCACTAACAGGAGACTGTGTGCACATTTAAGGCCCCGTTACATGCAGCGATATATCGCCGGGGTCACAGATTCTGTGACGCACATCAGGCCTCATTTGCGATGTTGTTGCGTGTGACAGCAAAAAACAAGCGTTAACTATGGAAAATACTCACCTTATCGTCCATCGTTGACACGTCGTCCCTTTTTAAAAAATCGTTGCTGTTGCAGGACGCAGGTTGTTTGTCATTCCCGAGGCAGCACACATCGCTACGTATGACACCTCGGGAACGACGACCTGCAGCTTACCTGCGGCCGCCACCAATGCGGAAGGAAGGAGGTGGGTGGGATGTTATGTCCCGCTGATCTCCGTCCCTCCGCTTCTATTGGGCAGGCGCTTAGTGACGCCGCTGTGACGCCGCACGAACCGCCCCCTTAGAAAGGAGGCGGCTCGCAGGCAACAGCAACGTCGCTAGGCAGGTAAGTCTGTGTGACGGCTCTAAACAATTTCGTCCGCCACAGGCAGCAATTTGCCGGTGACGCACAAACGACGGGGGTGGGTGCTTTCCCCAGCGATGTCGCTAGCGATAACACTGCGTGTAACACC
Organism: Anomaloglossus baeobatrachus; assembly: GCF_048569485.1. Lineage (NCBI taxonomy): Eukaryota > Metazoa > Chordata > Amphibia > Anura > Aromobatidae > Anomaloglossus > Anomaloglossus baeobatrachus. Next base: position 269,669,583 of record NC_134353.1, on the reverse strand, counting down.
CCCTTTTGGCTCTAAAAACAATTAAAAAGAACAGATGAATCTAAAAATAAAAGTAGCAGCAAGTAGAGCAACCAAATGCATGTACTAAATCATATATCCGGCCACGGACCAGATGCTATACGAAAGTGGACCACTGTCCTACAAGGTTACCAGATTGCCTATAAAAAGCTAATAGCCTCCCCAACGTGTTTCACCATGTCTGGCTTCATCAGGGGGCTATCCTCAAAACACGTAAATCTGGACTATCCTGACATTTTTTTAATGTATCTCTGTATGTGAATAAAGAAAAAAACTTTTTACAATGTTGAAATAAAAATCAAGTTTTTTTATGTGCTGGACTTACTTCTTTTTTCTACTTGGATCCTTGTCTGTGCACTGGGTACAGGTGAGCTGGTCTATTTTTGTTTTTTCTATTTGTAATCTAATCAAAATGCAATTTGGATGAAAATGGCAGATTACAAAACGCAGAACGTTATATTATTATACACTCAGTCCATTTTAAATTACAAACTGCAGCTCTACAATTTCCCACACACTATTCAAATAAATTCATTGCATATTGACTGTCAATGTCTTGCTCATCACTAGAGATGAGCGAACCGGTCCCGGTTCGGCTCGAGGCCGGTTCGCCGAACGGGGGTCCCGTTCGAGTTCGGTTCGTCGAACGTTCGACGAACCGAACTAGAACCAATAGGCTATAATGGGAGGCAATCACAAACACATAAAAATGCATTATAAATGTACACAAACAGTTAATAAACATTGCCATAACACTTACCGGTCCTCGCGATCCCTTCTGCACTCTGTCTCCTGCCGCTATTCCATCCGATGATCGCTGAATCCTCCCGGTGACCTGCACTGCCAGCAGAGAAGCAGGACCTATCGTGACGTCAAAATAGCCATGTGACCAGTCACGTGGCTATTATCTCATTGGCTACAGACTGGTCACATGACTATGACACGTCATGTAGGACCTGCGAGTGCATCTCTCCGGTACACGGTGCACATATGTGTATCGCCGTGTACCGGCGACATGCTCTAGCACACGGTCGACTCCCCGTTCCGTTAGGGACCGGCTGACACAGCCGGTCATTAACGGAGATCACCGTTGCCATAGCAACGCAGTTAGCGGTGACGTCACCGCTAACCGCGGCTCCGGGAGCACCGTTGCTATGGTAACGCGTCTGTCAGCGTTACCGCTAGCAGCCAGCAGTGATCACTCACGGAGTGAAGGCTGCACGCTGCTTCCCGATTGTAGTGAGCATTGTAGTTAGGATGGAGGTTCCCCAGCCCCAAGTGATGCCCCTCACTACAATCGTCACTACTACTACACTAGAAAGAAAGAAGACAGAAGAGCAGGATCGTGGAGGGCTGACAGGGGTAATAAAGATGGAGTCTCTAATGTGTCTGTGTATTTATTTCTATTAAAGTATTTTTTCTCTGTGTGGTGTCTTTTTTTAACCCTTTATTGGAGATTCTTAATGGCCGGGTCAAACGTGCCTGACATTAAGAATCTCTGGCTTAATACTGGCTGGTAAAACAAAGCCAGTATTAACTCATGATTACCCAACAAGCCACCCGGCTCCAGGGCTGTTGGAAGAGTTGGATACAGCGCCAGATGATGGCGCTTCTATGAGAGCGCCATTTTCTGGGATGGCTGCGGACTGAAATCCGCAGCAGAGGCGCCCACAAACCTCGGGCTAACCTGTGCTGCGGATTCCAATCCCCAGCTGCCTAGTTGTACCCGGCTGGACACAAAAATAGGGCGAAGGCCACGTCATTTGTTTTTTAATTATTTCATGAAATAAGTGAAATAATTAAAAAAAACGGGCTTCCCTATATTTTTGGTTCCCAGCCGGGTACAAATAGGCAACTGGGGGTTGGAGGCAGCCCGTGGCTGCCAGCTGTACCTGGCTAGCACACAAAAATATGGCGAAGCCCACGTCATTTTTTTGGTGGGCAAAAAACTTCTGCATACAGTCCTGGATGGAGTATGCTGAGCCTTGTAGTTCTGCAGCTGCTGTCTGCTCTTCTCCATACAGACAGACAGCAGCTGCAGAACTACAAGGCTCAGCATACTCCATCCAGGACTGTATGCAGAAGTTTTTTGCCCCCTGAAAAAATTATGTGGCTTCGCCATATTTTTGTATGCTAGCCAGGTACAGCAGGCAGGTACGGCTGCCCCCAACCCCCAGTTGCCTATTTGTACCCGGCTGGGAACCAAAAATAAAGGGAAGCCCTTTTTTTATTATTTCATGAATTTCATGAAATAATTAGAAAACAAATGACGTAGGCTTTTCCCCATTTTTGTGTCCAGCCAGGTACAACTAGGCAGCTGGGATTGGAATCCGCACCACCGGTTGGCCTGAGCTTTCTGGGCCCCACTGCTGCGAATTGCAGTCTGCAGCCACCTCAGAAAATGGCATTTTCATAGAAGCGCCATCTTCTGGCGCTGTATCCAACTCTTCCAGCACCTGCCTGCTATACCTGGCTAGCATACAAAAATATGGCGAAGCTCACGTCCTTTTTTTGTAGCTTTTTGGCAAAAAAAAAAAAAAATGCTTCCCTGGATTTTCCATTGCCAGTGAAGGTAACACCAAGCAGTGGGGGTTAGCAGCCAGTAGCTGCTTGGAATACCCTTAGCTAGCAATACAAAAAATGCAGTGGGAGCTAACATATATTTTTTTTAATTATTTATTTAAATAACTAAAAATAAAATGGGCTTCCCTGTATTTTGATTGCTGGACATCACAGTGCTGTAAAAATAAATCTTTAAAAAAATGACGTAGCGCTCCGCGGTATTTTTGATTCTCAGCGCAGATAAAGCAGACAGCTATGGATTGCCACCCCCATCTGCCTGCCGTTACCTTGGTTGGCAATCAAAATACAGGGAAGCCCATTAATTTTTTCTATTTAAAAAATAGTTAAAAAAAAAAAATTACGTTGGGTCCCCCCATTTTTGATAGCCAGCTAGGGTAAAGCAGACGGCTGTAGCCTGAAAACCACAGCTGGCAGCTTTACCGTGGTTGGGGATCCAATGTGGAGGTCCCCTCAGGCTCTTTTTTATAATTATTTTATAAATATTAATAATTACACAATAAAAGTAGGGGACCCCCCAAATTGGATCACCAGCCAAGGTAAAGCGGACAGCTGTGGTCTGGTATTCTCAGGGTGGGAAGGTCCATAGTTATTGGGCCTTCACAGCCTAAAAATAGCAGGCCGCAGGCACCCCAGACGTGGCGCATCCACTAGATGCGCTAATCCTGGCGCTTCACCCCAGCTCATCCCGTGCCCTGGTGCAGTGGCAAACGGGGTAATAAATCGGGTTGATACTAGCTGTAAAGTCACCTGAGATCAAGCCCAGCAGTTTGTGATGTCATGGCGTCTATTAGATACCCAACATCATAAACTGTCAGTACTAACAAAAACAAAAAATCGACAAAAGAAATTTATTTGAAAAAACAGTCCCCAAAACATTTCCTCTTTCACCAATTTATTGTAAGAAAAAAATTAAAGGGGTCCCACGACGACTCTGGACCGTCTAGAATATGGGGGGGAGACACTCAGGGAACGTATCCCCCATTTTCTAGGAGTGCGGACCCTTCATGTGAGGAGTGTGGGTGCAATGAATCTGCACTCACTCTCCCCGGGTCCACAGCAGCAGAGTCCATGTCGTAATGGTTGCTACCAAAGCTGCAATGCCCTGCTCATGAGGTAAGGGCATGCCTAATCAGGAGAACTACTGTAGAGGAAGCTCTGCTCACTGGTATATAGGTGCTCAGAGGTAATAATAGATAAAATTAGTGAGTAACCTCGGCACTCTATATCTCCCAGACTAAGTCAGTAAGTCACAACGGATAGTAATGCAAAATCACTCTTTATTGGTCCGTATTAAGAAAATTTTTTTTTCATAAGCATATATGTTTTTGTCCAAAACAAGTTACAAATGACGTTTCGGCCTGAGCCTTCGTCAGATTGGACTTATCTGCATGTAATCATGAAAAATGACAATAATCAGTATCACATAAGAGTGAGAGAACAATAACATAAACTCGAACAATGTAGAGGTACAATTGGGATGCAGCAAAAAAATTGCAACACAGCAAGAAATGAAACACATGATACAAATGTCATAATACAGTACAAGGACAATATAGTAATGACAAATATGGGGTCAGAGTAGACTTAGACAGCTCTGGTACGAAAGAGATGTCAATCATAAAGTAACATGTGCAGTAGGTGTAGAGCTACACTATGCATGGCAGAGCTAATGGGTAGACCGACCATAGAAAAAGTAGAGAAAAAGTGGAGAAAAAGTGGAGAATAAGTGGAACATAAGAGGAGAAAAAGTGGAGAAAAAGTGGAGAAAAAAGTGGAGAAAAAGTGGAGAAAAAGTGGAGAAAAAGTGGAGATTAAGAGGAGAAAAAGTGGAGAAAAAAGTGGAGAAAAAGTGGAGAAAAAGTGGAGCATAAGTGGAGAAAAAGTGGAGAAAAAGTGGAGAAAAAGTGGAGCATAAGAGGAGAAAAAGTGGAGAAAAAAGTGGAGAAAAAGTGGAGAAAAAGTGGAGCATAAGAGGAGAAAAAGTGGAGAAAAAGTGGAGAAAAAGTGGAGCATAAGAGGAGAAAAAGTGGAGAAAAAGTGGAGAAAAAGTGGAGCATAAGAGAAGAAAAAGTGGAGATTAAGAGGAGAAAAAGTGGAGAAAAAGTGGAGCATAAGAGGAGAAAAAGTGGAGAAAAAGTGGAGAAAAAGTGGAGCATAAGAGGAGAAAAAGTGGAGATTAAGAGGAGAAAAAGTGGAGAAAAAGTGGAGAAAAAGTGGAGAAAAAGTGGAGCATAAGAGGAGAAAAAGTGGAGAAAAAAGTGGAGAAAAAGTGGAGAAAAAGTGGAGATTAAGAGGAGAAAAAGTGGAGCATAAGAGGAGAAAAAGTGGAGAAAAAAGTGGAGAAAAAGTGGAGAAAGTGGAGAAAAAAATGGAGAAAAAGTGGAGAAAAAGTGGAGAAAAAGTGGAGAATAAGAGGAGAAAAAGTGGAGAAAAAGTGGAGAAAAAGTGGAGAATAAGAGGAGAAAAAGTGGAGAAAAAGTGGAGAAAAAGTGGAGAAAAAGTGGAGAAAAAGTGGAGCATAAGAGGAGAAAAAGTGGAGAAAAAGTGGAGAAAAAGTGGAGAAAAAGTGGAGCATAAGAGGAGAAAAAGTGGAGAAAAAAGTGGAGAAAAAGTGGAGAAAAAGTGGAGCATAAGAGGAGAAAAAGTGGAGAAAAAGTGGAGAAAAAGTGGAGCATAAGAGGAGAAAAAGTGGAGAAAAAGTGGAGAAAAAGTGAAGAAAAAGTGGAGCATAAGAGGAGAAAAAGTGGAGAAAAAGTGGAGAAAAAAGTGGAGAAAAAGTGGAGAAAAAGTGGAGAAAAAGTGGAGAAAAAGTGGAGATTAAGAGGAGAAAAAGTGGAGAAAAAGTGGAGAAAAAGTGGAGCATAAGAGGAGAAAAAGTGGAGAAAAAAGTGGAGAAAACGTGGAGAAAACGTGGAGAAAAAGTGGAGAAAAAGTGGAGAAAAAGTGGAGCATAAGAGGAGAAAAAGTGGAGAAAAAGTGGAGAAAAAAGTGGAGAAAAAGTGGAGAAAAAGTGGAGAAAAAGTGGAGAAAAAGTGGAGATTAAGAGGAGAAAAAGTGGAGAAAAAGTGGAGAAAAAGTGGAGCATAAGAGGAGAAAAAGTGGAGAAAAAAGTGGAGAAAACGTGGAGAAAACGTGGAGAAAAAGTGGAGAAAAAGTGGAGCATAAGAGGAGAAAAAGTGGAGAAAAAAGTGGAGAAAACGTGGAGAAAAAGTGGAGAAAAAGTGGAGAAAAAGTGGAGCATAAGAGGAGAAAAAGTGGAGATTAAGAGGAGAAAAAGTGGAGAAAAAGTGGAGAAAAAGTGGAGCATAAGAGGAGAAAAAGTGGAGAAAAAAGTGGAGAAAAAGTGGAGAAAAAGTGGAGAAAAAGTGGAGATTAAGAGGAGAAAAAGTGGAGCATAAGAGGAGAAAAAGTGGAGAAAAAAGTGGAGAAAAAGTGGAGAAAGTGGAGAAAAAAATGGAGAAAAAGTGGAGAAAAAGTGGAGAAAAAGTGGAGAATAAGAGGAGAAAAAGTGGAGAAAAAGTGGAGAAAAAGTGGAGAATAAGAGGAGAAAAAGTGGAGAATAAGTGGAGAAAAAAATGGAGAAAAAGTGGAGAAAAAGTGGAGAAAAAGTGGAGCATAAGAGGAGAAAAAGTGGAGAAAAAGTGGAGAAACAGTGGAGCATAAGAGGAGAAAAAGTGGAGAAAAAGTGGAGAAAAAGTGGAGCATAAGAGGAGAAAAAGTGGAGAAAAAGTGGAGCATAAGAGGAGAAAAAGTGGAGAAAAAGTGGAGAAAAAAGTGGAGAAAAAGTGGAGAAAAAGTGGAGAAAAAGTGGAGAAAAAGTGGAGATTAAGAGGAGAAAAAGTGGAGAAAAAGTGGAGAAAAAGTGGAGCATAAGAGGAGAAAAAGTGGAGAAAAAAGTGGAGAAAACGTGGAGAAAATGTGGAGAAAAAGTGGAGAAAAAGTGGAGAAAAAGTGGAGAAAAAGTGGAGCATAAGAGGAGAAAAAGTGGAGAAAAAAGTGGAGAAAAAGTGGAGAAAAAGTGGAGAAAAAGTGGAGCATAAGAGGAGAAAAAGTGGAGATTAAGAGGAGAAAAAGTGGAGAAAAAGTGGAGAAAAAGTGGAGAAAAAGTGGAGCATAAGAGGAGAAAAAGTGGAGAAAAAAGTGGAGAAAAAGTGGAGAAAAAGTGGAGAAAAAGTGGAGATTAAGAGGAGAAAAAGTGGAGCATAAGAGGAGAAAAAGTGGAGAAAAAAGTGGAGAAAAAGTGGAGAAAGTGGAGAAAAAAATGGAGAAAAAGTGGAGAAAAAGTGGAGAAAAAGTGGAGAATAAGAGGAGAAAAAGTGGAGAAAAAGTGGAGAAAAAGTGGAGAATAAGAGGAGAAAAAGTGGAGAATAAGTGGAGAAAAAAATGGAGAAAAAGTGGAGAAAAAGTGGAGAGAAAGTGGAGAAAAAAATGGAGAAAAAGTGGAACACCCTTTGGTACCTTTCATGTGGCACTAAGGGGTGCTTAGCTTTGTATTTAGCCAAAAAAATGAAAAAAAAATGACATAGGGTTCCCCCTAGTTTTGTAGCCAGCTAGGGTAAAGCAGACGGCTGCAGCCTGCAGACCACAGCTGGCAACCTCACCTTGGCTGGTAATCCAAAACTGAGGGCACCCCACGCTGTTATTTTAAATTAAATAAATAATTTAAAAAAAAAACACGTAGGGGTCCCCCAAAATTGGATCACCAGCCAAGGTAAAGCAGACAGCTGGGGCCTGATATTCTCAGACTAGGGAGGTCCATGGTTATTGGAATCTCCCCAGCCTAAAAATAGCAGGCCGCAGCCGCCCCAGAAATGGCGCATCCATTAGATGCGCCAATCCTGGTGCTTCGCCCCAGCTCATCCCGCGCCCTGGTGCGGTGGCAAACGGGGTAATATTTGGGGTTAATACCAGATGTGTAATGTCACCTGGCATCAAGCCCTGGGGTTGGTGAGGTCAGGCGTCTATCAGATACCCGACATCACCAACCCAGTCAGTAATAAAAAAAAAATAGACGACAAACACATTTTTATTTGAAAAAACACTCCCCAAAACATTCCCTCTTTAACCAATTTATTAGATTGAAAAACAAATCCAGGTCTGGTGTAATCCAAGGGGTTGCCATGACGATGCACACTGTCCCAGTCAATGAAGAGCAGGATGTTCCCCATTGGCTGGGAGAGCAGTGCAGTGACCTGAGCTAACATCAATGGGTCAGCCCAGGTCACTGCAGGGGGGTGACAAGTGCTGCTGTCAGTGAGGTACATTACCTGCGCTGATCTCCAGCACACTGACAGCCCCTGTCACTGAGGTCAATGACCGGCGCCTTCACATCAAGTATCGCGAGAGGTCCGTGACGTCACCGCCAGTGTCAGTCTCGGGTCGGAAGCGATAGGTGATGTGACAAGCGGCGGCCATGGAGGACAGTGACAGCGCTGAGGTCGGGATGGCGGGACTTCATCACCGCAGGTAAGCCGAGCGAGCGAGCGAGCGAGCGGGCGGGCGGGCGGGGGGGGGGGGGGGGTTGGATGTGTGTGTGTGTGTTTGTGTATGTGTATGTATGTGTACATGCCGCGGGCAGGAGGGGGTGGAGCGAGCTGAGCGGGAAAGTGTGGGCTTCCTGCACGTAACTAAGATAAACATCGGGTTACTAACCAAAGCGCTTTGCTTGGATACCCGATGTTTATCTTGGTTACCAGCTTGTGGCAGGCTGCCAGCGATGGCTCCTGCTCACTGTAGCTGTAAAAAGCCCTGCTTTTTGCTGCTAGAACCGTTCTCGAACGTATCTAGAACTATCGAGCTTTTAGCAAAAAGCTCGAGTTCTAGTTCGATCTCGAACAGCCCAAAAATCACTCGAGCCTAGAACTGGAGAACCACGAACCACGAACCGCGCTCAACTCTACTCATCACTGTTGGAGTGTTTGCTGTCTTTTGGATAGTGGAAACTGCAACAGACTATATCAGGAGTCAGCTCTGTTACCACAGTAAGCCAAAAGTCTTTCACTACAGTTCACAGATAGCTCACTATCCCCATTGGTAATACCAGTTACCTCCATCTCTCAGAAGCATAGATAAAGTCTGTAACATTATGGGAAACTCTAGGCCTTTAGCTGTTTTGAGTGCATTGTCCCTCCACTTGGCTTCTTGGCCTCCTCAGCTTCCTTTTTTTTACTTCTCCAGTAACTCAGATTTCTCAGCTCATAAGGTCGTTCTCTTCGGTAACTCAGTCTTCACAACTCACAGGTTTGACCTCCTCCAAGGACTTCAGTGCCATTACCCTTGCTCCTCTGTGTGCAGCTATAAAGCAACTCAATCTGCTCAGTATGTTTGACTTGGTACTAATCTGGCTGTTGACTCCCCTTCTGCCTTGGCCTCAGAGGGTTTTATATTTCCCAACTGCATCACAGATAATCACATGTTCTTGTCCTCTTTTTGCCTTTATTTCTCTTCTTTTAGTTCCTGAATAAATCTATGCATTCCTACTCTTCAAACTCTGTCCAGCAGATGGTGATGTTTCTTCACACAAGTTTCATTTGTGCATTTTCTGATGTTTGAATCATCCTCTTCCTTACACAGGCTCTGTTTTTTGTCCAGCAAAAATAAAGGTACATCCCCATAGACTAATTTCATGGATATAAGAAGGAGCCTCTTTATCATTTGTTGTAACTAGAATCTAAATCTAACCATAAATTTGAGATAGTCGTTGGTTGAACTTTCGTTCGGAGATGTTTAATGCCAAACACCTGTAGCAACAGCTTATAACCTATGCAACAAAAGGATCAGGCATTGAAGTTTTAACTCTCTGATCTATCACTCCCCAATATCATCTGCTAGATTCCCCCCAGAACATCAGGTGATTGGATGGTTTATTGAATTGTGTGGGTTTGGATAACTTTCATCTAATGTGTTTAAGGACTTTTACCCTATATGCCTACTGGTGTACATTTCACTTATCCTTCCTCCACTTGCTAGTCATGCATTTAAGAAGCCAAGAGATAATCACATTTTTTGAAATTCAGATTAACCAAGTTCAGTGATACATTCCCATATTAAGCTTTTATACAGGCTATGATAGCCCCTAGTGATTGGTTGCACTATCCAATCTGATAAATACAACCAATATGGAAAGGAAATATAAGCATTAATGCTCAATAGTTTAAATGTGCCATTTTATTCCTAAGAGTTGTATGGAGAAGGCTATTTGAAAATTCAAATTATAACTAGGGATGATCGAATATCACAAATTTTCCGCAATATTTGGCTTCTCGAATATTCGATGAATAGTTTGCCGCTATGCGAATATTTGATGCACAATGTAAGTCTAGAGGAAGCCCGAATAGTTGCTATACGGCAACTATTTGGGATTCCCAGAGACTTACATTGCGCATCGTATATTCGCAAATAGTCGAATAGTGGTGACCTCTTCGGCAAATATGGGAGTTGCCGAATATTAGAGGTATTCGATCATCCCTAATTATATCGTATATATGAAAAATATCTAAAATACAAATGTCCACAAAAATTTAGTTTATTAATTAATCCAATCAAAATATTCTGCTAGGGGAAAAAATGATAGTGAAAAAATAATGCACATGTACCATAAAAAGCGGCACAGCAAAGAGAAATGACAAACAAAAATGATAAATATTTTAGTGAAAACAACTCCACCATCCAAGGATACACCTGTTAAATGAACTGGAGTAGAGCTAATATACAAGAATACAATGAGCATATATACACTCAATTAAAAATCTGCATGTATAACACATTAATATAAGTTAATATAATGGTGTCCAATTATGGGTAGAGTTTGTATAATATATATTCAAGAGCGCAGGCAGAGCACAGAAATAAGCATGTTATATAACGCTGACAAGTCTCCGGATTATAAAGTGTTACTTGAAGTAATATCCCACTCTGCTGTGCCGACACCAAGTGTTTTGGAATGTAGCTTTGATCACATATTTTGGAGATGTAGATGGAAACCCCAATGTAAGTACTCAGCATAGAGCTCAGGATAAACATGAACTGATCCAAAATATTCTGTACCCAAATCAACATATAGCATACAAACCAACCTACAAAAACCCAAGTCCCCACCCGTCTGTTTTCTGTTAAGGGAAATATAGGGGCCACCTTTCCTTCTGAGACCCACAAAGCACAAGCTGGGCAAAATGTACGGACACTACAATGTACTGGGCACAACAAAAACATATTTGCAATTTTTAGTTCTGAAACATTCACCGCATTTGACTCCATGGGCATTTTTCCTGAGACAAAATGGTCACTATGCCCATGCATGAATTCCAAGAGGTGCAAAGTTTTCAAAATATGGTTTATTGATGGGGGTTTCTGTTGTTCTGGGACTTAGGGGCTCTGAAATGGGAGTCCACAAACTTCAAGGAAAATCTGTGCTTTAGAAATCAAATGGCACTCTTTATCTTCCGAACCCTGCTATGTGGCCAAACAGTGTTGTAACATCACATGTGGGGTATTGTCTCATTCAAAAGAAATTGTGTAACACATTATGGTGTCTTTTTTAACTATTTTCCTTATTTTTGCTGTGTATCAAAATAGGAGAAATCACGTGACTTTTTTTAAAAAAAAATATTTAAAGAAATAATTAAAAAAACAGTGCACGGTCCTCCCCAATTTTTATACCTAGCCAAGATTAAGCCCTATAGCTGGAGGCTGGTATTCTTGGATTGGGGAGACCCATGCTCATTGGCAGTTCCCAGCCTAAAAATAGCAGCCTGCAGCTGCCTGGAATTACTGCATCCATCAGAAGTGACAGATCCAGTGCTTTATCCAGCTTTTACCAATTGCCCTGATTCTGTGGCAATCGGGGTAATAAGGTATTAATGGCAGCTCACAGCTGCCACTAAATCCTAGGTTAGTAATGGGAGGCATCTATGAGATCCCCTCATTAGTAATCTGTAAGTAAAAGGAAATAGACACAAACAGCCAAAAGTCCTTTAGTTGAAATAAGACAAAAAAGCACCCTCATTACCACTTTATTAACCCAAAAACACCCTTGCAGGTCCGACGTAATCCACACAAGGTCCCATGACAATTCCAGGTCTGCTACATCTGAATTCACACCAAGCGGCCATAAAACATTACCGCTGTGAGGTTCAGGCAGAGACTGAGTGAGCCGCATGTCAGCGGTGACGACACTCAGGTGATTTGCAATCACAGCTGGAGGTTCACATGGTCCCCCACCTGTGAGTGCAAGTATCTTGAGTGACGTCAACACTAATCTTAGATGGGGAAGTGAAGTGAGAAAAATATAGGCAAAAATTAATTTATCAAACTGCCATGTGCATAAGCATTCACTCCTTTTTTCTATGAAGACTCTAATTTCTGGGGCAAGTAATTACCTTTATAACTCACATGCGTAGTTAAAGGAAGTCAATCTGTTTGCAATCTAAGTGTCACATGGTCTGTCAGTATATACACATATTTTCTGAAAGGCCACAGTGGCTGCAATACCTTTAAGCAAGATGCACCACTAAAAGAGATAGGCGAACCCGCAGATGTTCAAGTTTGGCAGGTTGCTGCTGGACTTAAAAAAAAATCTGGTTTAGGACCAGACCTGAACTAAACTTGACTCCGGATGTCGAACCCCATGTGCTCCTAAGGGACCTGAAGAGCTATAAAGTGGTGTAAGTAGGGCAATAGGGTTGAAAAAGGAAGCAAAATGGAGATTAAAGCAGAACAATTATACTTTCCGAGTTTGTACACGGTTGTTACACCATTTTTTTTACACCAGCTCATTAAATCTCATGAATATTCACTGTTTCCCCCACCCACCCTCTGTGACAGCATCTGTGATTGGTTGCCATCACACAAGCTGTCTGGGTACTCAAAGTGAAGTTTAAAAATAAATAAAGAATTGGAAAAAATTGGCATAGGGTCCTCCCAAAGAAGGAAACTGAAGTCTGCAGCCCTCAGCTGTGTACATTATCTTGTCTGTGTATCAAAATATGAGCAATTCGACTCAACTTTTTTAAATTGCTTAAATGAATAATTTTAAAAACAGAGTGCGGTCTCTTCCAATTTTATTAGCCAGCCAAGATAAGAGGACAGTTGGGGACTGGTATACTCAGAATGGGGAGGCCCATGATTATTGGACCCTTTCCAACCTAAAAATAGCTCCTAGTGTCAAGGCCAGGTGGACGGGCAGACCCAGGAGGTGGATCCACTGGGCCGAACTCCTAGATGGTGGTAAGGGGTCCGGTAGCTGGAGCACTATAGGCAGCAGAACAGTCCGTGCACAGGAGTATAACGGAGAAGTCCCTGGGACTACGGAGTCACTGGTGGTAGTCCGGGTGACGCAGCTCAGGTTCGGAAGCCGAGAAGATGTCAGGCGGGGTCCGGAACCTTTGGACCGAGATGACAGGTCACCGCAGGGATCCGAGATGGTACGGACTGTCAGGATGGCAGATGGACTGCGTTCGGGGTTCGGGATTCGGTCTGGACCGGATGGCGAGGCAGGCACGGCTCTACAAGAGAGATAGGTGAGTATATACACATATACACCAGGAGACCTGACTCCTAGCTTAAGAAACACGAAGATCAGGCCCCGCCCCCTTGGACATAAACCCCCTTTATACCCTGTACCTGTTTTGCATCATTTCCTGTTAATGGACGCTGGCCCTTTAAGAAAGGGTCAATGACCGCGCGCGCCCTAATGCGCATGCGCGTGGCCCGAGTGCCAGAAGCCAGAGCAGGAAGCTGCGAGGAGGAAGCAGCAGGGCCAGGATGGGGCTGTGAAGCCGACGGACGCCGGGTGCGGGGACCAGGACGCTGGGGACGCGCTGGCAAGGGGTGCTGGAGAGCGGGGAGCGGCGGTGACCGGACCAAGGAACCGGGAAGCGAGACGGGGGACCCGGGGAGCGTGACAGGTGAGCCGGAGGGCAGCACAGGGGACCCGGGGAGCGTGACAGTACCCCCCCACGCCCCCCTCCCCGCAACCGGGACAGGAAGGCACGGATCAGCGGAGTACCCACATTCTCCCGGGGCTCCCAGGACCTATCCTCAGGACCATACCCTGCCCAGTCCACCAGGAAGAACTGTCGACCCCGTACGGTCTTCATGGCCACGATATCCCTTACCGCATAGATGTCGTCATCGGCTATAGGAGGAGGAGCCGAACTGGCAGCAGCGGAGAAGGGACCCAGGACAACCGGCTTGAGCAGGGAGACGTGGAATGAGTTGGGTATCCTCATCGTGGCCGGGAGCTGTAGCTTGTAGGAGACCTCATTGATCTTGTTGAGGACTTTAAACGGCCCGATGTAGCGAGGACCCAGCTTGTAGGATGGTATCTTCAATCGGACGTACTTGGATGCAAGCCAGACTAGATCTCCAGGAGAGAAACACGGAGGATCCAGATGTCTCTTGTCTGCGTGTCTTTTCATCCGCAGGGAAGCACGCCCAAGGGACGCCTTGACAGAGTCCCAAATGGTTACAAAGTCACGGGCTACAGTATCAGCAGCAGGGACATCCGAGGAAGGGGATACAGGCAATGGGACGGAGGGCTGAAGTCCGTAAACGACATGGAAGGGAGAGCTGGAGGAGGACTCACTGACATGGTGGTTATGGGAGAATTCAGCCCAAGGAAGAAGCGTGGACCAGTCGTCGTGATGGGCGTTGACATAGTGACGTAAGAAAGAGGTCAATATTTGATTGACCCTCTCCACTTGGCCATTAGACTGAGAATGGTATGCAGATGAAAAGTCCAGAGTCACTCCCAGATGGTTGCAGAGAGCCCTCCAGAAGCGGGAGGTGAACTGAGTTCCTCTATCGGATACGATGTGAGATGGAAAGCCATGCAAGCGGAAGATGTGATGTATGTAGGCGTCCGCGAGTTCCTGAGCAGAGGGCAATCCAGCCATAGGGACGAAATGAGCCATTTTAGAGAATCGATCCACCACGACCCATATGACTGTGTGTCCGGAGGACAATGGCAAGTCTGTAATAAAGTCCATCGCTATGTGTTGCCACGGAACTGAAGGTATCGGCAGAGGCAGAAGACGGCCATATGGCAGGTGTTTGGGCGTCTTGTTCCTGGCACAAGAGGAGCAGGCAGAGACAAAAGCAGCGACGTCCGTGCGAAGGGATGGCCACCAGTAATGGCGTACAATCGCACCCCATGTTCTCTTCTGACCAGCATGACCGGCTGTTTTCGAGGCATGACCCCAGTGTAACACTTTTTGCCTGTCTGTCTCAGAGACATAGGTCTTCCCGGGCGGTATCTGGGCCAGGGTGACAGGGGCCACCGGAATGATTTTGCTAGGACAGATGATGGGTTGGGTAGTCTCCTCCTCCTGCTCCATGGGCATGAAAGACCTGGACAAGGCATCAGCGCGTACATTCTTGTCCGCGGGTCGGAAATGGAGCTGGAAATCAAACCTGGCAAAGAATAAGGACCACCTGGCTTGCCGTGGGTTCAGTCGCTGAGCAGACCGCAGGTATTCCAGGTTCTTGTGGTCCGTGTAAATGATAACGGGGTACACTGCTCCTTCCAGAAGGTAGCGCCATTCCTCCAGAGCCAGTTTTACTGTCAATAGCTCTCGGTCACCGATGGTGTAGTTGCGTTCAGGCGCTGAGAAGCTCTTGGAGAAGAATCCGCAAGTCACCATCTTCCCGGAGGAGGATTTCTGCATGAGCACTGCTCCGGCTCCTGAGGAGGAGGCATCCACCTCCAAGGTGAACTGGCGGTTTAACTCCGGACGGTGAAGTACAGGAGAGGAAGCAAATGCCCGCTTCAGCGAGCCAAACGCGGCGTCGGCCGCAGGTGACCAGTCCTTTGGATTAGCCTCCTTCTTGGTCAAAGCGGAGAGAGGAGCAGTCAGAGCCGAGAAGTGAGGGATGAACTGGCGGTAGTAGTTGGTGAATCCCAGGAAGCGTTGGATTGCCTTCAGTCCAGAAGGAGGAGGCCAGTTGAGAATGGAGGAGACCTTCTTTGGATCCATCTGCAGTCCGGTATCAGAGATGATGTACCCCAGGAAGGGGAGAGAAGACTGCTCAAAGACACACTTCTCATACTTCGCGTACAGACGGTTCTCTCTCAGTCTTTGTAGAACCAGCTGCACGTTCTCTCTG
Source organism: Anomaloglossus baeobatrachus (assembly GCF_048569485.1). Lineage (NCBI taxonomy): Eukaryota > Metazoa > Chordata > Amphibia > Anura > Aromobatidae > Anomaloglossus > Anomaloglossus baeobatrachus. The sequence goes on along the minus strand of NC_134353.1, from coordinate 269,653,878 downwards.
TGGGTCTGGAGGTCCGGAGAGAAGACAAGGATGTCATCCAGATATACTACCACACAGAGGTAAAGAAGGTCCCGGAAGACGTCGTTCACCAGTTCTTGAAAGACGGCTGGGGCGTTACACAGGCCGAAGGGCATCACGCGGTATTCATAGTGCCCATCGCGAGTGTTGAACGCGGTCTTCCATTCGTCCCCAGAGCGGATGCGGACCAGATTGTAAGCACCCCGAAGATCCAGCTTGGTGAACACACGAGCTCCTCTAAGCCGGTCAAACAATTCAGGGATGAGCGGCAGAGGGTACTTGTTTTTTACGGTGATTTGATTCAAACCCCGGTAGTCTATGCATGGGCGTAGGTCGCCCTCTTTCTTCTTGACAAAGAAGAAACCTGCTCCAGCAGGAGAGGAGGATCTCCGGATGAATCCCCTTGCCAAGCTCTCTGTGATGTAAGTAGACATGGCCCTTGTTTCGGCTGGAGACAATGGATGTATCCGTCCTCGAGGTGGTGTAGTTCCAGGGAGCAGGTCGATGGCACAATCGTAGGGACGATGTGGCGGAAGTACCTCGGATTCCTTTTATCAAAGACGTCTGCAAAGGACCAATAGGCCGAGGGCAGCCCCGGTAGGTTCTCTAGAACCGGAGGTCGTCGGATGGGTTGTATGGTCTTCAGGCACTTCTCATGGCACGAAGAACCCCATCGGGTGATTTCGCCAGTGCCCCAGCTGACTGATGGTTCGTGTGTCCGCAACCAGGGAAGTCCCAGCAGGATTTGATGGGACATGTGTGGGAGGACGTAGAGAGCGATGTTCTCGGTGTGCAGGGCCCCGATACGCAGTTCCACCGGCTTGGTGATCCAGGAGATGGTGTCAGAGAGGGGTCTCCCATCCACAGAGGCAATCACGAGGGGCTTGTCAAGTGGAGTAACAGGCACCTGGTACTTGTCCACCGTGGCCTGCTGGATATAATTGCCTGCTGCCCCGGAATCGAGGTATGCCTCAGCCGTGAACCGCGTCTCTCCCGTTGTCACTTGCACAGTCCATGTAACCGGGTCTGAGAGAGTCCCAGCACCTAGGGTGGCCTCTCCTACCAACCCTAGGCTTTGGAGTTTCCCGGCCTCTCAGGACAGGAGCGTAGCAGGTGTGTGTCCTCTCCGCAGTAAAAGCAGAGGCCCTTGGCGAGCCGCTCAGCTCTACGTTGTTCAGACTGCCGCACTCTGTCGATCTGCATGGCCTCGTGGACGGGGGCCCCAGCTGTCGAAGACTGAAGTACGGCGGGCTTCTGCGGAGGAGAGGAATGCCGTACCGGTCGTCTCTCACAGGACACTTCCTTGGATCGCTCCTGAAAGCGGATGTCCACTCGAGTCGCTAGGGTAATCAGGGCATCCAGGGTGGTCGGTACGTCACGACCCGCCAGCTCATCTTTAATTCGCCCCGAGAGTCCTTCCCAGAAGGCGGCGGTTAGGGCCTCGTTGTTCCACCCGAGTTCCGAAGCCAAGGTGCGAAACCGGATTGCGTATTGGCCCACCGTCAGAGTCCCCTGACGCAGCCGGAGAAGAGACGAAGCAGACGCGGAGGCGCGTCCGGGCTCATCAAAGGTGCCACGGAATGCCTGCAGGAAGTCCTGGATGTTTGTGGTCACAGGATCCCCCTTCTCCCACAAGGGGTTCATCCACGCCAGTGCCTCACCCTCTAGATGGGACATGATGAAGGCGACCTTGGCTTGATCAGAGGCAAACAAATGCGGCAGCTGCGTGAAATGGAGGGAGCATTGGTTTAAGAATCCCCTGCAGGTCTTGGGGTCTCCGGCGTACCGGGGTGGTGAGGCCAAACGAAGTCTGGGAGTATCTGAAGAAGTCGCCACGGGAGCTGGAGCCGTGGCTTGACTAGTGGAGGCCCGGGATGCTGAAGACGTGACTGCCGCTTGTAGCGTGTTCAGGCGGGCGTCCACAGAAGACATAAATTGCAGCATGCGGGTCTGAGTCTCACGCTGGCGTTGGAGTTCCTCCTGTACGGCTGCTAGTGCTGCAGCGGGATCCATGGCCTGATCTTACTGTCAAGGCCAGGTGGACGGGCAGACCCAGGAGGTGGATCCACTGGGCCGAACTCCTAGATGGTGGTAAGGGGTCCGGTAGCTGGAGCACTATAGGCAGCAGAACAGTCCGTGCACAGGAGTATAACGGAGAAGTCCCTGGGACTACGGAGTCACTGGTGGTAGTCCGGGTGACGCAGCTCAGGTTCGGAAGCCGAGAAGATGTCAGGCGGGGTCCGGAACCTTTGGAGCGAGATGACAGGTCACCGCAGGGATCCGAGATGGTACGGACTGTCAGGATGGCAGATGGACTGCGTTCGGGGTTCGGGATTCGGTCTGGACCGGATGGCGAGGCAGGCACGGCTCTACAAGAGAGATAGGTGAGTATATACACATATACACCAGGAGACCTGACTCCTATCTTAAGAAACACGAAGATCAGGCCCCGCCCCCTTGGACATAAACCCCCTTTATACCCTGTACCTGTTTTGCATCATTTCCTGTTAATGGACGCTGGCCCTTTAAGAAAGGGTCAATGACCGCGCGCGCGCCCTAATGCGCATGCGCGTGGCCCGAGTGCCAGAAGCCAGAGCAGGAAGCTGCGAGGAGGAAGCAGCAGGGCCAGGATGGGGCTGTGAAGCCGACGGACGCCGGGTGCGGGGACCAGGACGCTGGGGACGCGCTGGCAAGGGGTGCTGGAGAGCGGGGAGCGGCGGTGACCGGACCAAGGAACCGGGAAGCGAGACGGGGGACCCGGGGAGCGTGACAGGTGAGCCGGAGGGCAGCACAGGGGACCCGGGGAGCGTGACACCTAGCCACCAAAAAAGTTGTGCATTCATTAGATGCGCCCAACCTGGCACTTTACCCTGCTCATCTTGAATGCCCTGGTGCTTTGGCAATCGAGGAAATATAAGGGTAATGATGGCTATGATTTGTCAAAAAAATCACAGCTGTCATCAAGCCTAAGGTTATCAGTGGGGAGGAGTCTAGAGACTCCACATTAGTAATTGTGTAAGTAAAAAGTAATAAACACAAAAGACAGAGAAAAATCATTTATTTAAAAACAAAAATAATTAAAGATCTCAAATTCGTAAACCCCCAAAACACGTTTGAGATTCAATATAGTAAACACCACAATGTCCCTCAACAATCACGGCTCTGGTAAATGCTAAGGTCGCAGTGCGAGGTCACACTTGAAAACATGACCAAGCACTGTAGATGTAAGTGAGTTCACCTGAGGTCACAGCTGTAAAATACAATGTTAAAATAAAAGTACCAAAAAAAGTTTTACACACAGACATCATGGATTCAGGGGGTTAGTGGAAATAGGTAAGTGAGACCAAGTGAAAAGCGCACAATAGATGACAACAAATAACATAGCATACAACATAATTTAATAATCAGGGGAAACTTGAATCAGTTGAAACAAGAAATAAAATAAATACAGTGACATGCTGGGACTTGCAGTACCATAATATCAAAATAAGTGGTATAATAATGAGGACAGAAAAAAAACAAAATCAGAATAGAATATTAGTGTTGGAATGGACCTCCTGGGTCATCTAGTCCAACCCCCTGCTCAAAGCAGGATTCACTAAATCATCCCAGACAGATGTCCATCCAACCTCTTTTTAATAGAATCATAGAATTGCTGGTAAATGTGTATTGCATATACCAATGACAAACTGAGATCTCAATCTGTGCATGTGTCCCCACCAGTGTCATTCTTCTGAAGACCGCAGGAGGTAATCTTGTGCATGCACAGGAATTGGTGCCATTTTAATGAAGGCTGCCAGGAAATCAAGCTGTGCAAACACCGCCTATGGTTAATCAATTGTCAGCATGTACATTCAATAAGGAAGAGGCTAAAGACCCTCCCCATAGGTAGGCAAAGCGGAAGACCCTTCCCATAGTCCCGCCCCAAAGTCTCGCCCCAATGCACAGTGACCAAAACTTCTAATAAAGATTTAGAAAGAAAACAGACTGTGGATTTTTACATTGAATGTATGAATTAAATCAGTATAACAGCGCTATTATGCCAATACCTTTAGTTTATTGTGCATAGCCGTGGTAACATTTGTAATGTTACATAAATCTAAGACAAAAAAAAGCATACATTTAATATTATTTTCAAAAATGAATTCTACTGTATTACCTTATAAGTTGTACTAGGACGTAATGAGAATAAGATCTTTATAGTTCTAACATTATAATAAAAATAAATTACATGTAAAATGTGTTTAATTCATTTACTGTTAATTTGAAAAATATTGTTATTACCTGGTATAATTAAGTTTACAATTGCTGACTTGTTAAGATAGAACTAATTGCTATTACTTCTTTGTTTAACGTTAATTAAACAATTTATCATTATCTTTCAGTCTACCTCCATCTCTCTTATGATTTCCATGCTTGTTCTGGCACACAAATTAAATTTAGCAATGAATGTTTCAGCCTTCTCTTATACACAAATATGCCTTTGTTCGTCAACTGAGGGAATAGTAAACTAATTGATTTAAGTATTGCAATTATTAAAAATAAATAACTGTAAGCTTATTTAAGACCCAACGTAGTAAATTAATTTAGAAGCAATAAGCACACAGTAAGATAAACAAGCATCAGTAATCAAACAGGGAACTGGGGGAGCCTCTGTAATTGTTAGTTTCAATAGGTAATTAGTTGCTTTTATATACTGTACAAAATATTAGCATGTACTATTCAGTGGCATACAAACAAATCACAGTGCTGTATAGCAAAAGTTCTAATTGACCCCAGCTAGAAAAAAAATGAAATAAAAATATTATACATATTTATACAGTATATCACAAAAGTGAGCACACCCTTGACATTTTTGTAAATATTTTATTATATCTTTTCATATGACAACACTAAAGATATAACATTTTGAAACAATGTAAAGTAGTCAGTGTCCAGCTGGCTTATTTTTGTAAATTTAGTGTGCCCTCTAAATAACTCAACATACCGCCATTAATGTCAAAACCGCTGGCGACAACAATGAGTATATCTTTAAGGGAAAATGGTTAAATTGTGCCCATTTAGCCATTTTCCGTTCCCAGTGTTAAGTGACTCTTTAGTATTAGAACAAGGCCTCAGGTGTGAATGGAAAGCAGGTGTGCTAAATTTGATGTTATCACTCACACACTATCTCAGGCCCCCTTCCCACGCACGTGTCTCTGGTACGTGCTAGGTCCGTGCCCGCATGCACCAGAGACACGGGCACACGTAAACCCATTAAAATCAATGGGTTTATGTGCACCCACGTGTTTAGCCACTGGCCCGTGCCCCGGTGTGGAGCACACGTGAGCCTGTGTGCTCCACACGGATGCATCTCCGTGTTCCTCCGACAGCACAGGTGTCACGTGGCCCGCACATGTACCACACAGAAGTAGTGTGGATGCGGGCCCACATGACACGCGCCGGAGAAAAACACGTGTCATTTAAAAAAAAAAAAAAACTCACCTCCACGATTCCTGCAGTCTCTGCCGCGGCTGTCACCTCCATCCAACCCCCAGTGAATTTGAACAATGCATCTTCTTCACTGGGGGCCGGAAGCAGCATCAGCAGGGCATGGCCTGTGCCGGACGCTGTCATTCAGCACCATAGACAGCTCCGGAAGAAAAAAGTAAGGTGGGGCTTTCCGTTCTCCATGTGTTATTACGTATAACACACGGAGAACACACGTAGTGCCATAAACACGGCACACGCAGGGGAACACGCGCCCTTGACACGTACGTGAAACACGTACGTGATTTTCACGGACGTGTGAACGGGGCCTCTTACTGGTCACTGGAAGTTCTACATGACAACTAATTCTCTGAGAATGTATAAAAAAAGAATTGCTGTTTAAATAAAGATGGCCCATGCTATAAGAAAATTACCATCACCCTGAAACTCAGCTGCAGCACGGAGACCAAGACCATAGTGAAGTTTTACAAGACAGGTTCCACTTAGAAGAGTCCGCACCATGGTTGAATAAAGAAGTTATGTGCATGTCCTCAGCTTCATATTTAGAGATCATATTTTCAAAATAGACATAGAAGTGCTATCAGCATTGCTGCAGAGAATAAAGGTGTGAGGGATGAAACATGGTAGAGGGGTGTTACATGAAAATGGTGTAAGCCTGGATATCTGCTCTAGAACTTTTAGTGCCATAAGGTTTGTTAGGGCATTTCTGGGCCAGGTATTATGGATAGCCGGAGATATGGGGGAGTCTTGCTATCTGCATACCTCCACCCATGGGAGTGTTTGACATTTGGCTGACAGGCTGCATGGTTTAAAATGTTCTCTGTCTGTTTGGCACATGATCTGGGAGTGTAGGTGAAAACACCTCTGATAATCAGCTCAGCTAGAGGCTAACTGGGTCTGTCTGTTTGTGGAGGTTGGATACGCTGACCGGGGTCCGTGTGCAGAGGTGAGGATGCCTCCTGTGAGAAGTCTCTATGCTGGGACTTATTGTGTACAGTCACTGAAGTGCCGTTTGGGAATGTATCTGATTTCCTGTATTTAAATGTAGTTTGATTTCTGGCAGTATGCTTTATACAGTTTAAATATAGCAGCCTGAAGTTTTATGCAAAGTGCCTTTCATGCCTACCTCGATGCAACTGAGATACAAGCTGAGTGAGTACCTCCGTTACAGTGGGGTCAGCATGTTTGTGCTCAGAACATATGTCATACATAGCAGGCTTTCTTGTCCATCAACTTTGCAAGAGAGTTTCTACTTGCACGACATCTATGATGACCAATTTCATGCTAACGGTTTCCTGAAGAAAAACAGACATAGGACATGGATCTCCAAGAGAAAAAAACTTTACGGCTGAAATCCTTTTGCTAAAAATACCTTTCTTCTTTATTTATCCATTTTAAAGTGACATATCATGAAGCAGGATAGCACGTTAATGCGTTTTGGCTTAAAGCCTTAATCATAACATATCCAAACTCTACAGCACAAACACTTAAAAATATTTACCACTCCCCCTCAATGAGGTCATATCCCACAATTAGAGAATAAGGAGCACCTATGAAAAAGGACACGACACAGCATGGTGGTGCTCAGAATATACAGTATGTTGTACACAGCATAAAATTGGTCTGCAAGGCTGCCATCCCAGTAGAAACCCTCTTGCAAAGTTCAGGCACAAGAAAGCTCACTAACAACTTCCTGAAGAAAAACAGACATAGGACATGGATTACTGGAACCATGTTCTGTGGTCTGAGGAGAAAATAAACTTATTTGGTTCAGATGGTGTAAAGCGAGTGTGGTGGAAACTAGGTGAGGAGTACAAAGACAAGTGTGACTTGCCTATGATCAAGCATGGTGGTGGGAGTGTCATGGTCCTGTTCTAGGAGATACAGCTCACTGGAAAGCTGCACTGTTTTCTTATTGAAGTGTTCCCCTCCGCAAAGATTTGTGCCATTCGTGTGACATGAAGTCTAGTAATTTATGTTTAACTTTTTTGTTTTAATTTCACTGTATATACTGTATTGTCTTGTCCACTTTGTTACATCTTTTGTATCTTTTTATAGACCCTGAAGACTTGTCGAATTAAATGAATAAAATTTGGTAACTTAATTCCTGTTAAATCGCACCACTGAAGCCTCATAATGCAAAATGTTATCCATAACGGGTGTCCAATCGGCCTATGCAAACAATTGGTGGTGGCAGCTTGGTTTTCTTTAACTTATTTTGGACATTGGCAGTGACTGTACCAAATTATAGATATACCCTTGTGTTGGATTGGATGTGTATATATTACACTAGAGAAAAAAAATGTTTGGTACCTCAGGTATTAAGCTTGATGTTATCTATAGATAATTAAACTGAACTAGTAGAAAGAATGGTATCTTCTTTCCATCACCTTGGCACCTTGGTTGTACAATGAGTATCATGGTATATGATCTCCACAGCCACCTGGATCATTTCTCACAAAACAATGGGGAACTAAATAAAGAGCAGGGTGAATGATTCCACCAAGATTTAGGAACTATAGAAAAAAGATATCAAGGATACTGGAATAGCCATGGGATGGTGAATTGCTGCTGGTCTATTCAAAGTGATTGCACTGGTGCAATTTACATTAAGGGTGGTGTCACACACAGCGACGACGACAACGACGTCGCTGCTACATCACCATTTTCTGTGACGTTGCAGTGACGTCCCGTCGCTGTCGCTGTGTTTGACATCCAGCAACGACCTGGCCCCTGCTGTGAGGTCATCGGTCGTTGCTGAATGTCCAGCTTCATTTTTTGGTCGTCGCTCTCCTGCTGTGACACACACATTGCTGTGTGTGACAGTGAGAGCGCGACGAAATGAAGCGAGCAGGGAGCAGGAGCCAGCATCTGGCAGCTGCGGTAAGCTGTAACCAGAGTAAACATCGGGTAACCAAGGGAAGACCATTCCCTGGTTACCTGATATTTACCTTCGTTACCAGCGTCCGCCGCTCTCGCTGCCAGTGCCGGCTCCCTGCTCTCTGCACATGTAGCTGCAGTACACATCGGGTAATTAACCCGATGTGTACTGTAGCTAGGAGTGCAGGGAGCCAGCGCTAAGCGCGGCTCCCTGCTCTCTGCACATGTAGCACAGCGACGGGTGTCGTTATGATCGCTGCTGCTTCTACTGTGTTTGACAGCTAAGCAGCGATCATAACAGCGACTTACAAGGTCGCTCTTACGTCACAGAAAATGGTGACGTAACAGCGACGTCGTTGTTGCTGTCGCTGAGTGTGAACCCAGCTTAAGACATCTTTAATGTGCCACTTTTGTGAGGCATCCTAATAAATGAGTAGTTTATCAATGACAACTTTTTATGAATGATTAATTATGCATGTTTTTATGCATGTCTTATTCTTTAAATTTTCTATAAATATAATAAATCTACATGTATGAATTTGTTTTAATAACCAAGAAGGCAAAAATAATGATTAGTAGATTAGTAGACATCAGTGCTAGAGTTTGATTGGTCATATGCATATACATATATAACCTCTCATTAACTTCAGTTGATGGAAGAAAATAAGGACAGATTTAGAATCCGCAAAAAAACCCTTGACCTTAAAACAGGTTAACTCCTTCATGGCCTATGACATAACAGTACATTATTGGTTGTGTCCCTTGCTTTGATGTGCAAGCCAATGTTCACAGGAGATAGTTATTTCTTCTGTACAGAGCAGTGCTGATGTGCTGTTCTATATAACATAAGTGATCAGTTGATCGCAGCTTCAATTCCCCTAGGGGACAAGTAAATGCAATATAAAGTAAAAACAGTCATATTTTTAAATATATGAAAAAAATAAAATAAACGCAAAAGTTCAAATCAACTACCTTTTGCCCCACTGAAAACAAAACAAAAAAAATAAACATATTTGGTATTGTTGTTTTCAGAAATAGCCTATCAAAATACAAAATAAATTATTCCAATCAGTAGATAGCGTATTGACATTTTTTTTATTTTTTTTTAAAAACACCAGAATTGCATTAGTATCTAAGTACATGTACTGACCTATAGAATTATACTTCTGGTTCCGGTTCATATAGCTTACATAGTAAAAACCTCTCCTCTATCATTTTTCATTATACTATATGGCAAATGGTGTCATTCAAATGTATAACTCAGTCCACAAAAAACCCTCATATGGCCATATTGAAGGAAAAATAAAAATGTTATGGCTCTTGAAAGAAGGGTAAAAAACCAAAAGTGCAATAATAGAAAATTGCAAGGTCGTGAAAGGGTAAAATATCTCCAGAATAAATTTTGGTATGGACCAGTGTTATTCGTTCACTGTGAAAGCACCCAATAACTGGCCTGGTAAAAAAAGGAACCATAGCCTTGTCCTTCAATTGTCAGTCAATTGTGTGGTTGCCCTGGGGATTGTAGGCAGCAGAGTGCTGTTCATGACACTTTGGTGGCAGCAGTGGGTTATCTGGAAGATTATTTTGCTTTTCTTGACATTTACAATGTTTCTCTTAATGAGGCTGGCAAAGGCACTAAAAGCTATTGGGATCCATGGAATATAGAAGACTTGTGACCTGTATCAGAATGATACCTAATGATAATTCAAGGAGCTTCATGGAGAAAGTGAGAGGTGAGTATTTATTTTCTTTTACCCTGGCATAGGATTAGTATGCTTTGGATTGGGAGAGACTGCAGAGCATAATAACAAATATTCGATTTGCGTATAAGTTTGAGTCGTCAAACTTTCTGGTCAAATTTATGTGAACTGTCAAATTTTAATTTTAACAGATTCACTCATTCCTAGTGATGAGCGAACCCATGGATATTTGGGTTTGCCAAACCAGCACAGGAAAAAGAACAAGATCGGCAAATGAACTTGACGCCAAACTTAACCCCGAACAATGAACCCCATACAAGTCAATGGGGACGAGACGTTTGGGGCTGTAAAATGGCTGTAAACTGGCTGTAGTAAGTGCTAGGTGGCTGTGGTGGAAGTTAAATGGTAGTAAGAGCAGGATATACATACCATGTTTCCTGGTGTTCCTGGAGGATCACTCTGCAGTCAGATTCTCTTCTGGGCCTGCTAACTAAGGTTCATGAATATTCACTGCTTCCTCCGCGCACTCTCTGTGCCAGCATCTGTGATTAGTTGTAGACTGCTATACACGCCCCCACCCTGTGTCCGCATCTGGGATTGGTTGCAGTCAGTTTGCTGCATACTAGTGTAAAAATAAATAATTAAAAAAAAAAAAATGTAAACTCCCATCATATTTTGATAGCCAGTGCAGATAAAGCATCAGCGGCAGGCTGCAGCCCAATCTTTGCCATGTCTGGATATCAAAATAGAGAAGGAAAAAAGTTGTTGGTTCCCATTTCTGACTTTCAGCCATGGTAAAACAGACAGTTGGGGGCTGGTATTATCAGGATGGGAGGTGCCATGGACATTAGCCCCCAGCCTAAAATGTCTATACCAACCCCCACCTGTTTGCTTTACCACAGTTGGATAACAAAAGTGGGGGGACCATGTCTTTTTTTCCCCCTCTATTTTGTTTTCCAGCCATGGTAAATCTCACAGGTTGGGGTTGCATCCTGTAGGTTTTGTTTTAGTCTCGCTAACTAAAAAAAATTATAAACATATTATTTTTTTTAAAAATTATTTATTTATTTCGTTTTACACTAAAACTGATTTCAACTAATCACAGGAGCCGACAAAAGGTGGGGGATGTGTGTAGCAGTTTGCAACCAACCACAAACACTGGCACAGAATCAATATACATGACTCTTCATTATCAGTCTAGGAAGATAGTCTGACTGCTGCATGACTTTCTGGGATACACCAGGAAACATGGTATGTATAATTATCCTTCTCTTACTACTATTTAACTTCCATTTGTAGCCCACATCATTTTTCATTTTATTTTTACAGTGACATCCCTGGCCAATCCCAACCATGTCAATACTTGGCATGGTTGTGGTGGCTCCAGAGGTGCCCACAGCCTAAAAGCTTGCTGATTTGCTGTTTTGCAACATTTTAACAACCTTTATATGCATGGCAATCGTGAATACGAACCGGACGTCAAGTCAAAAGTCTGTGTTCAGTGTTCAGAATTGAACACAAGGCGTTCGTTATGGACCCCAAACTTTACAGTTCGAGTTCACTCATTCCAACTCATTACTAATGTCTATGCTTTATTATTATGTATTGACTGATTTCACAATGTTTCATGGTATGATTACTAAACTTTTACTTTGCAACAATATTACTTTATAGAATAACAATATACATGGCTCTGAATTCCAAATTTTAGATTTTCCTTTCTTTTCAAAGATTTCCTCTAAAATTATTGTTAAACTCCTGTTTGTAAGCTACACAAAACTGATTAAATCATAGCAGCTTGTTGAACTGCACACACTTTCAATAAAGCAAGCTATTTTTATTTTCCCATATCTTAAAAATGATCTATTCTTGCCTATGGCAAGGTGAAGACTAGCTGCACATATTTTCATTGTTAGTAGTATAAATAGACAGAGCTGTGGTAGGAAAAATATACGGCTTGCTTAATAAAACTAGAAATATGTAATTTTTCTTTTGTAAATCCTTAACTAATTTACTGTGCAGCATTTTAATATAAGTCTCATTAACTATTCACCAACATTCTGCACCAATTTCTAAGGGAAAATTACACTGGAAAATGCTGATTGAACTTTATGTTTTGTTGAAATGTAGTTTTTACATCTTTCTTATTGTCTAAAATAAACTAGAAAAATACAGGAACATACTAACATTTATAGGGTGTGGGACACAGGACAATAACCACTCGTAACAATTATTGAACTTAACAGCAAATTAGATTTATTAGCAAATTGCCAAACTTTCAACTACTTTCTGTAAACCAATGATCAAATAATAAAGAAGAAAAATAGCTTAACAAAACCAATATGACAAGTGATTTCTCTCATTTTAAAACAAAACACCACTTTTAATGACTACTCATTGTCAGTATTATTCAAACCCTTCATGACAAGCATCTTTTGTACTTAATAAATCACCTTTGATAGCCATCATCTACAAGTTATTGTGTCAGGCAGCGCCGACGGATTCAGACCCAAATTTTTTATCCAACTGGGTGGCTGAGTTAGACACCACCTTTACTGATGATGAAAAACAGAAAGCATACTTATTTATACATAAGATGTTAATGGCTGGATATGCCAAAGGAAAAAATATAAAATCTTAACCAGGTGGTACCACTATCCAGTGAAACTACATAAGATTTTTCCCTCTGTGTCCGAGTTGTGTTGACGCTGTGGAGGGGAATGAGGTATGATAATACATATTTGGTGGGATTGTACTATGATTTGAGCTTTCTGGATAGCGCTTTTTCAGACACACACTAAAATCACCGGAGAGATGGTTTTTCTCCCTCACCACAGATCTCTTTGTTATCTATATTTCTCGGCTCCAATAAATCCCAGAAGGGATACTTGTTATGGTTATGCCTCACTGCTTCTCGTTAGGTGGTGCTCAGGCATTGGCAAACGACGGCGGCACCATCTTTACGGGAGTGGCCTTCATATATCATATAGAGGATTTATCCACTGAAGCGACAGGTGACAATGAGAGATACTTGAATATTTGGGGCACTGGATTCTTTTTAAAAATACTAATGCATATTGGGATTTTTTTGGTCCATGAGAAGCTACAGATCTTGAGGGCTTATGTTAATATTTTGAAACTTTAGACTCCCATATCTGAGTGTCTCATGACCTTCCCTACCCCCTTTACCCACCCCCTCTGCTTGTCTTTTGTCTTTCCTCTCCCTTTTATCTCCATTTTCTCTCTTAGTTTGCTTCATATGATTCCTGGAAGTGACTTTTGTTTTCTTTTTTGTGTATCTGATCTTTTTTCTCCTGTTATTCTCTCTCATATATAGGTTTGTCTTTTCCTCAAAAGGATAGGCGACAAGTTAATAAAAATAAACATTTTTAATCCCAGGGTACTTTATATGCTATTACTAAAAGATTACGTATGTAATGGTGTACTCAGGATATACATATGTGCAGCAGGGTTCTTCCTGTAGTGCTTGTTTGGATAATTACTTCCTGTCTTTTACGTTGCTTTATTTTCTAGTAAAGATTATACATTATAGATCACCTTTGGTTGTTATGACCTGCTGCAAATTTTACGCATAGATAGACAAAGCCTGGCACCACTTCTGAGGAATTTTAACACTTTCCTCATGCACAAATGCCTACAGTTCACTAGTATTCTTGGGTTGTCAAGAGAGTCATCTAAAAAGTTAAACGAAGAGTTGGCCTCAAACAAGAAAGAGCATATAAAAATAGGAAAGGCATTAAATGTTCCTTTTGAAAAAGATGGAAGCAAAACTCACAAGTTCATAGTTAAGGCAGCACTGGCAGCACTACCTTGATGTGGCAGAGAGAGGAAGCTAAAACCAGCTGCCACCACATTCTTAAGGAGTCAGATAGTCAAAAACTCTGCAGTGATTGCAAAATACCTGTAGCAATATTTGGCGACAACAGGCACTAAAGTTTTAGTTTGGACAGTTTGGCACATATTAAAAACTGAAGTTTTCTATCCCTGAAATTGAAGCAATACACCTATTCTGATGCAAAAGCCAAAGAAAAGTCAGCTCAAACTTACTGAAAAATTTGCAAATATTCCACAGCTGTTTTAGAATTCTCTTCTGTTAATTGTTAAAATAAAACTGGAACTTTTCAGGCCTATAAATCAGGAGTGTGATGAAGAAAAATGAAATATATATTTAAAAGATCATGCTGTCTACAGTGAATCAAGGCAATGATAACTCTGGAACTGAGTCAAAGTCCGGAGTCAAACCCTCACCCCTGACTACCACCCTGCACCACCCTACACACAAAGAAAAAAAGAAAGTTTGCAAGTTTTGGATCAACATAATTGTACTTGTATGGAAAATACTATTTACCGTTCATTTTTTCTGCACAATGAACTCCATAAAAACAAAACCCAAAAAGCAAATGAGGACTTGTGTTTTTTTTGCAAATTTTTCTCACATGGAATATTTTCTAATTTTACAGTATATTATATTTTAATATGAATGGTATAATTAAAAAAGACAACTCATCCCGCAAAAAAAAGTCCTCAGATGGCCATGTGGGGGATATATAAAAAAGTTATGGCTCTTGCACTAAGGAGAATGCTGACAGGCAGTCAGTCAGTGTGGGGCATGGTTACAGGTGCGATCATTATGTATTGATCATTGGCTGAAGCTGTGCTGGCCACACTTCCAATGACTGAAACCCCAAGGCTGCCGGGACAAATAATGTTCATTACCTCCCAGCAGCTGGGTTTTCTGTGAAGCGGCCTTATGGTTTTAGAATGCTATTAGCCTGCAGATTAACCCTATATCTGCAGGTTAATAAGTTTTAGGAAATGACAAATTCCCTTTAAGATATAAAGTATGGAGACAAAATTATAAGTCATATTTATACCCCAAATGGCACAGACCAGGATTGAGGATTGTTCGGTTTGGGATAGAAGTTTTCGGAATACAGAGCATATCTTGGGATACATTATATTGAATATAGAAGACAGTGGAGCTGAGATGTCAGCCTATATTCAAGGATCCAAGGCACCAGAGATAATTTAAAAGTTTTTTTATTCATTCCAGCATATTAAAGAGCAAAAATAGTAAAAAAAAATAACCCACTGTAGTAACATTTTGGCAAAATATCCTTTATCACGCAAGACAAGAATAAAAGTAAGTATCGATATTGCTTGATGTAGCCCATATGGTCCAATTTTCACTACAAAGTTTTGCTACTAATTTTGCCTTTTAATCTGTTTGAATTTTTTTTAAAAAAAAATGTAAGTTTTGAAACATTTTGATGTCTCGAACATTTCGACAGAGAAGACCAGCCAAATCATTAGTAAATCTTTCAGTCATAATTGTTTATGTAGGACAATGTGCCACCAAGAAAAAAAATACTTTTTTAACCAAATCAAAAGATAATTTCATGAAATTTGTTCATACCTCAGTGTACGTCTACCTGTGTAGACTAAATCATATTCAGAAACCGCTCACTCCCGATAAATTCACACCAAATCTGCTATATATCTAGCCCTAGATAGATTCCTGTATGTCTAACTATAACTTAAAATACAGTTTTTACTTTTATTAATTTGAAAACTAAATTTCTATGATAATATGAAATGAGATGTAGGTTTATTTATATAGACTTAAAAAGACATTGATTTAAAAAGAACCAAAGTCATTGATATTTATTGTTCTTCCCTTCTTATGTATATTGAAGCTGATGCATAAACTATAACTGCGGCATCGGGTCAGGTTTCCATGGTCATTATAGGTCAGATTAATGATGCACTGCATGTTCGTTCTGCTATTGCTTCAATATAGAATGTAGAGGCTGTATACTTCTCATTAAATATATTGTATTGTTATACTGGTAAATTGTTTTGCTCCATTAAGAATATGGCATGCCCCGTGCCCTTAATGATTTTCAATATTTCCTGGTAATTACTATAATCAGTGTCATTGGTGCAAACCTCAACAATGACTTGATAATAGAACATAAAGATGACATAACAATGGTTTTCTTTGTACTGTAGATTAAAAAGAAAAAGAGTACATTGAGTAGAAAATGACCGATTATCCAAAAGTGTCATTCATGTCATAGATTACTGTACAACATTATCTTATTTTCCTTCCCTCAATGGAAACCTTGCACGAGACCCGCTTCTTAACAAGCTTAGTAATATGATTAAATATAATAAAGACTTTGGTTCATGACCTTTATCTCTAACTCAAAACAGGAAAACTAAGAATGAATGTCATTAGGATATTTGGCATAAAATAAAAGAGAGATAGATTTAATTAAATTATATACTATTGTTAGAAAGAAAGGTCATACTAAGAAAATGTCATTTTGGAAGTATATTAGTAGCTACCCTCCAGTGTTATTTGCATCTAAAATGTATACTTTGTACTTGACATTTAGAGAGGAAATTGGAACTGCTTATTATGGATGATTGAATACTTTCTTTTCTTCTTCAGTTTGTTCACATTGTATGTACAGTAATCAGATTGATGTTACATGCAGTGGTTGCTATGCATGAGAGAATAACTCATCTGTAGATTAGTGAGAAACGATATAGGCAGAGGTATGAAGGTACAAATAATCAAATGAACTTATCAAAGCTATCAAGAAGAAAACATTATGTACTTTTTTGTGATTAAATGATAATGCATATACCTCTCTATCCAAAAAAATTGAAGCATTTTTCAGGGATTACAATGATGACTTTGTTTAGCATATGATATTAATGTTTAATCGGCAGTGGTATAGATATAGGTCCAGAATATTTAGAGAGTGACTAAATCTTCATGATTTGGACTCTGGAAAAAGGGGATTGTCAACCACATAAAAAAATGTTCTTATACACAATCAATTGTAAAAACTTTGTATTAGTAATACTATATAATGCTTATACGTGTAGAATGATATACATAAGACTGTAATGAGCGCTAAGAAACAAATAGAGAAAAAACCATGGGCGTCATCACTTAAACTGTCTTTTGTAATGCTTATACGTGTAGAATGATATACATAAGACTGTAATGAGCACTAAGAAACAAATAGAGAAAAAACCAAGATATAGTCAAAATATTATTTGATTAATACAAACAGAACAAAATATATACAATTGGCAATACAGATATGACAGTAGAATTACAGTAGAGGCAAGAAAAATGGGCCTACATGGTAGTAAAATGAATAATTAGAATTACACTGTGGCTAATTATCCATAGGGTATGTGGGAAACAATATGCCCTGAAACGCTGAACAAATAGGTCTATTGGAGACAACTATTGCATAGCAATATCAAAGGAAATCCTATAATAATAAAGTGATAACTATGAGCAGCAAAATTCAGCTGAAAAGGTGCATATGGTTAGAGAAAGGTGCCTGCACAATAAGGTACCACTGTAATAAAAATTGAATAGTGCATTATAAAGTTATAAAGTGACAGTGCAATGTCAGAAAAAGGGCATTAATTCATGCAAAATTGCAGATGCAGCATAAATTAATGCAGAGTAAAATACACAAAGGCAATATATAAAAAATAAAGCACTAGTGCAATATGAACCAAAGTTAATGCATGGTCAGTATATGATCAATTAATTTGATTTACTTGGACCAGCACTCCTCCCATTTGGCACAGGCTTTTTTAATCAGCAGGAGGCTGCAAGACGGGTTTTTCCTTTTTCTGATCTCAGTTCACAGTCTGGGAGCTTGTGGTAGGTAAGGTGTCCAACTCCAGTCACAGGCTGTTTGTGCTGTGTGGTGACCATTGTTGCTGTGGTTTTGTGTCTGTGGGGCGGTGTGACCTGAGGTCTTGGGGACTCAGCATCCTATCACCAGTATAGCAGTGGATTTACTTTATATATGAAAATCCTGATGGTTGGTTCTCTCTAATTTAGTGACCCAGTCAGAGGTTCACCGTTACATGGCAGTGGGCTTCACACAAACTTATGATTTTTGGATGTGTGGTCCATGTCTTTTTCTACTACTATGGTGTTTGATCAAATAATGCACTTCAAAATGTTAGTGGGGGTTGAGAGATAACTGCACAGAAAATGTGCCAATGCAAAGAACATTGATATACAGTGTGTTCACCCATATCCTGTCCACCGCCACTAACTTGAGAATGGCAGCTGCTATAGGCATAGAAGTGGTGTCTAGGTATAGTAAAGTAGCCATGCACTACATAATGAAACCACCTATAGTGCCACCTGGTGGAAAACAACGGAGTTAGCTTTTTTATCTTGAAAACGGAACGAGATAGAGAAAAAAAGTGAATTACAAAGTTGAAGGGCATCATCAATTCAGTACAAATCGACACCTTGCATACAGAAATGCTGTGATTAGAACGTGTACAGGATATGGGTGGACACACTGTATAATTAGACTTCATAAACACAGATAAAATTATCTATGGAATGTACAGGAGCAGAAACCACTTGAGTCCAGAAAAACAAAGGGTCAGACGTGATAATAAAGAAACTTTACCTAACCCCCTAACAAATTTTCAAATGACAAATCATGCTTTAACTCAGGACTTTATAAGGTATGTTTTTAGAGCATTCCAAAGTTCAATGAGGACAGACATGAAAAAAAAGCTATTTAATGTCTTTAAGTCCTAATTAAATTTGATTCCATTGTATACAGAGTAGAGTGCACTGAAGTAAAAGTTTCAAATCTTGCCAAAACTACAAAAAAATTACTAAATAAAAAAAAAAGATATGAGGGATGACATCCAAGCATTAAAAGCTAAAATTGTCAATCTTGATTAGTGCAATAGAGAAAACAATTTAAAAATCAGGGACATACAAGAAAGAGTCCAGAGCGAGAACTTGCTGTCGTACTTAAAAAATGTCTTAGAAAAAAAATCTCTTTGCTTTCTGATATTTAAGCATCCTTTGACTTAGTTCACAGACTCCCAAAGCCAAAATTTCTATCTTCGGTTTTACCAAGAAGTGTGATAATAAAAATCCCATATTTCTAAACAGAGGACCGTCTAATAACATTTCTTAAGAGAAACAAGAAGTTTCCAGCTCCATTTGAATTCTTTAAAGGGACAAATCTTTCAAAGAAAACATTAACATAAAGGACATTGTTTGCAAAGATCATAAAATTTCTCCATCAGAAGAATCTATCATTTGGTTGGAGATCCTCCACTAAGCTGCTTCTTATGCACCAGAGGAAAACTGTCCTGCTTTTGAATCCAGAAGAAGGCTTAAAAATTTTGTAAGAACTGATTATAGGAATATCATGGCTCATTTTTAGATAATCATTAACGTCAATGGGGATAACAAATTTCTCTTATTAAAAAGAAACACTGAACCTTAATGTTCTTTATCTCAAATAGAAGCTTGAGGTATAAGATTGCTTAACTTTTACTTCATCAGGATCCTCCTAACTGTGCATTTTGTTTTATAGTTTGTCTTTTTTTTAAGATTTAATGAGTTACCTAAATTACTTTTTTCAGATTAATGGATGAAGTAAGGATCATTAATATTTTTTTGTTTATATTTTTTAAATATTCAAGCATTATATATATTTATCTTATTGTGATTAGCGGTGTTTTGTCTTAATTTTATGTCATTTAATGTCAATGGCCTAAACAGTCCACAAAAGAGATTTGCGACATGAAAAACGATAAACAATTCAAAATCAGATATCATTCAGCTGCAAGAAACCAAATTCAACCAATTTTAGTAATACACATTTCCCAAACACCCTTAAATCTTCCCAAATTAAAAAAAAGCAGGTTTTATTATCCTGATAAAAAAATCTGTTAGGTTTGAATATATAGAATATCAGAAAATAATGACAAAGATGTAAGATTCATCATTCTTACCTGTAAAATAAATGAAAATATAGTGTATATACTTTAGCAAATATACAGTGGGTACGGAAAGTATTCAGACACCTTTAAATTTTTCACTCCTTGTTTCATTGCAGCCATTTGGTAAAATCAAAAAAGTTCATTTTTTTTCTCATTAATTTACACTCAGACCCCCATCTTGATAGAAAAAAACAGAAATGTAGAATTTTTTGCAAATTTATTAAAAAAGAAAAACTGAAATATCACTTGGTCTTAAGTATTCAGACGCTTTGCTCAGATCCCTATATTTAAGTCACATGCTGTCCATTTCATTATGATCCTCCTTGAGATGGTTCTAATCCTTCAATGGAGTCCAGCTGTGTTTAAATAAACTGATATGATTTGATTTGAAAAGGCACACACCTGTCTATGTAAGACCTCACAGCTCACTGTGCATGTCAAATCAAGTGAGAATCATGAGGTCGAAGGAACTGCCCAAGGAGCTCAGAGACAGAATTGTAGCAAAGCACAGATCTGGCCAAGGTTACAAAATAATTTCTGCAGTACTCAAGGTTCCTAAGAGCACAGTGGCCTCCTTAATCTTTAAATGGAAGAAGTTTGGGACCACCAGAGCTCTTACTAAACCTGGCCGTCCAGCCAAATTGAGCAATCATGTGAGAAGAGCCTTGGTGAGAGAGGTAAAGAAGAACCCAAAGATCACTGTGGCTGATCTCCAGAGATGCAGCAGGGAGATGGGAGAAAGTGCCACAAAATCAACTATCAATGCAGCCCCCCACCAGTCGGGCCTTTATGGCAGAGTGGCCAGACAGACGCCTCTCCTCAGTGCAAGACATATGAAAGCCCACGTAGAGTTTGCAAAAAAAAACACATGAATGACTCCCAGACTATGAGAAATAAGATTCTCTGGTCTGATGAGATGAAGATAGAATTTTTTAGTAATAATTCTAAGCAGTATGTGTGGAGAAAACCAGGCACTGCTCATCACCTGCA
Organism: Anomaloglossus baeobatrachus; assembly: GCF_048569485.1. NCBI lineage: Eukaryota > Metazoa > Chordata > Amphibia > Anura > Aromobatidae > Anomaloglossus > Anomaloglossus baeobatrachus. The sequence goes on along the minus strand of NC_134353.1, from coordinate 269,632,966 downwards.
AAATACAATCCCAACAGTGAAACATGGTGGTGGCAGCATCATGCTACGATGAGTGCTTGATTGAGTACCGAGCAGTGCGTAGAACAATAATTCTTTTGATAAGCAGTTATATATTTTTATACTGGTCTTTGGATGTTAAAGCCTTTCTTTCTTTGGTTCTAACAGATGATTACTATAGTGATCTATTTATCCTGGCATTTGAACTAATTGCAGCTTTGATTTTCATTGATTATTTAATCAAAGTCATGTTTGTTACAACCTCACGAATTGGTAATTTTGCTAATATTGAGTGAGTCACATTATTTCCCAAATTTCATATAGAGTATTTTCTGCTTGTTTATGAATATTGTAGGTGCCAGAACAATGTTGCTAGCTGTTCAAAATGTTTTCTGTTCTGTACCTACACACAGGAATGATAAATATGCAAATTACCTCTTCAGAGAGGAAGAGGCAGGGCCACCATCAGGGCATTACTACTGTGCCTGGTGTAGGGGGCTCAGTGAAGAGAGGGGACCCGGACAGGTCCGGGGTAATTACTTAGCTTTGTTAAGCACCGGGCATGCCAGGCATCCCCTTTTCACCAGGCCCCAGTCACAGCCGCAGCAGAGGGGCCCGGCGGTGTTGTTTCAGCCACTGCTTACAGACACACAGCTAAATTGCAGGTGAAGCCCTTCTAGGGCATCGCATGCAAATTAGCCATGTGGCCGGAAGCGAGGCAGTGGAGCAGAGCAGAGCAGGGAGGCAGCGCGTCATCACACAGCACTGTGATGAGGTCATCACTCTGTGCCTTGTCACAGTGCTGCTGCGGGCAACGCAGAGGTGGCGAGGAAGCGGAATCCTGCGGGGAAAGGTAGGCGTCGGTGAGCTGAACATCGCCGTGGGTGCTGGGGGGGCGGTTCTGCCTTGCTTGAGCTCAGGGTTGAAACCGCGGGCATGCAATGAGGTTTTCTGCAGTTCCCGGGCAGATTCCCGGGGGCCGCAGTGCTCGGGTGCTTACATTTTACAAATGTGGTCAGGACCTGCTGCATACCTGGAGTCCGCCCTCAGGTGTTGTCTGCCCACTTCCCACTGCTGTCTAGTCCTCCACAGTCCTGTGTGCAGCCCCCCCTCAGTGCTGTATGCAGCCCGCCCACAGTGCTGTGTGCAGCCCCCCTACAGTGCTGTGTGGAGCCCCCCTACAATGCTGTGTGCAGCCCCCCCTACAGTGCTATGTGTAGCTCCTCCGCAGTGCTGTGTGCAGCCCCCCCACAGTGCTGTGTGCAGCCCACCCCACAGTGCTGTGTGCAGCCTCCCCACAGTGCTGTGTGTAGCCCCCCCACAGTGACAGTGCTGTGTGCAGCCCCCTCCAGTGCTGTGTGCAGCCCCCCCACAGTGCTGTGTGTAGCTCTTCTACAGTGCTGTGTGTAGCCCCCCCACAGTGCTGTGTCCATCCCTCCCACAGTGCTGTGTGTACCCCCCCACACAGTGATAGTGCTGTGTGCAGCCCCCTTCCGTGCTGTGTGCAGCTCCCTCCAGTGCTGTGTGCAGTCCCTTTACGGTGCTGTGTGCAGCCCCTCTACAGTGCTATGAGCAGCCCCCCCGCAGTGCTGTGTGCAGCCCCCCCCACAGTGCTGTGTGCAGCTCCCCCACAGTGCTGTGTGTAGCCCCCCCACAGTGACAGTGCTGTGCGCAGATGCCTCCAGTGCTGTGTGCAGTCCCCTCCAGTTCTGTGTGCAGCTCAATACAGTGCTATGTGCAGCCCCCCCACAGTGCTATGTGTAGCCCCCCCACAGTGCTGTGTGCAGTCCCCCCCACATTGCTGTGTGCAGCCCCCCCACAGTGCTGTGTGCAGCCCCCCCACAGTGACAGTGCTGTGTGCAGTCCCCTCCAGTGCTGTGTGCAGCCCCCTCCAGTGCTGTGTGCAACCCCCTCCAGTGCTGTGTGCAATCCCCTCCAGTGCTGTTAATACCCCCCCCCCAGTGTTGTGTTCCCTCTAATGCTGTGTACCACACTCAGTGATGTTTGCCCCCCTAGTGATGTCTGTGCTCTGCAATTGCGGTCCGTGCCACCGAGTGCTGTCCGTGCCTCCCTAGTGATGTCTGTGTGCCCTCCTAGGGATGTCTGTAATGTAATTTTTTGAGGGAAATACTTCATCTGGAACAACTGCAAGAGTGCTAACAATTTTGGCAGTGTGTTTGTGTATATATGTATATATATATATATGTGTGTGTATATATATATATATATATATATATACACTAGCTGTAGTACCCAGTGTTGCCTGGGTTAGTAACTGTCTCTCTATCTCTCTCCCACTGTCCCTCTCTCCCAGCCTCTATCTGTCTGTCTCTTTCCCTGTCTATCTCTTCTCTTCATGTCTGTCTCTGTCTGTCTGTATCTGTCTGTCTGTGTCTGTCGGTCTGTCTGTCTCTGTCTGTCTGTCTGTCTTTTTTCCTGTTTATCCCTGTCTGTTTCTTTCCCTGTGTGTCTCTCTGTGTCTGTCTATGTGTTTGTCTCTGCCTCTTTCCCTGTCTGCCTCTTTACCTGTCTGCTTCTTTCCCTGTCTGCCTCTTTCCCTGTCTGACTCTTTCTGTTTGTCTCTTTTCCTGGCTCTCTGTCTTTCTCTCTGTCTCTGTCTCTTTCCCTGTATTTCTCTGCCTCTTTCTCTGTCTGTCTCTTTCTGTCTGTCTGTCTCTTTCTGTCTATCTCTTTTCCTGTCTGTCTCTCTCTCCGTCTGTCTCTCTCTCTCTGTCTGTCTGTGTCTTTCCCTGTCTGCCCCTTTCTCTCTCTCTCTGTCTCTCCACCGATATCATATTACCTCACACATAAGCATCTTATACTAAGAATATCCTTCGTTGCCTATATAACCAATCACAGCTTCTAGTAATAACCTGTAGCTTCCAGCTCCATTGACTTTAATGGAAGCAGGTTTTTTGGAGAGTAACTGTAAAGTGCGAGGTTAAATTTTCTTGTCAAAACAATAGTCTATGACATTCCCTGAGTCACATGAGGCGTCTGTGCAAAATTTTGTGATTGCAAATGTGACCGCGCGGATTCCTTTAGCGGACATACACACACACACACACACACACATACTGTACATACATACACTCAGCTTTATATAATATATATATACTGTATATGTATATTTACATATATATATATATATATATATATATATATATATATATATATATGTATGTATGTTTTATATATATATATATATATATATATATATTTTTTTTTTTATATATAGATATATATATATATATATATATATATATTACATGTTTTTCCAAGCATGGTGTTAAGAGTGTGGAAGGTTTGAGGGGTGGAAGCGGGGCTGGGGTGGAGCCTGGGCAGAGTCTCAAGGGGGCCCGAAGATTTTGCCAGTATGGGGCCCTGAAATTCCTAGTGGCAGCCCTGGGAAGAGGACTTTAACTCTAGTGCCACCTATTGGAAGTAGTACTTCTAAAAGTGAATATTGAGCCTTTAATGAGCCTTGCTGTATGACTGAGGATATAAGCCAAACCAGAATCTCTATTTGAAGACACCATCTTTTGGGGTATTGCCTCTTGTCAATGCAAATATGAGATCTGATTTACCTAGGTGAGAGACCAAGATTGAATTATAAGGGGTAAGTTTTTTTCCTTGTGGAGCCATGGACCTGGCATGTCACTTTCTACAAGGAGAAAACTTACCCCTGAAACTTTTAGGAGCAAAACAGAAACAATGCAGTGACATGACAAGAATCTTATAACCAATAATATTCAAAATTAGTTACAAGTCAAATTTATATATAGACAAGAAGATTGCTGTAAAATGAAGGTAGTTTCATGTTCAAAGCTGTAATAGATGGTGAGATATGGAGCCTAGAATTCAAAAGCTCAAAAAAATGTTAAGCATTTGCTTTTCAGTGTATGTCAAAAATGTATGTTAAAACAATACATGGCCCTAGTAATGGACTTGGTAGCACTATACAAATAATACCTACTTTCATGGCTAGAAATGTTGGAGTAAGTGGCAGCAGCAACACCACTGGTGCAGCAACTTTCCTCGCAATGGTAGGTAACACTTGGATTCCTTTGACTCTAGCAATCCAATCATTGGAAAGGATCTGGAGGGCATAATGAAATAGCTTTGGCATCACTCATCTTACTCAGAGCAGAATGATGTAGCCTCTTACAGTGACACTAACAGCTGGAATCAGTCGTCTGCTCAGTCTAACTCCCCCGTTGCCATAACACTTCTATTCCATTATTTCAAAGCATCTATTTCTGTTCTGCCCATATACTCTTAACCCACAGCCCCCTGGGGGCAAAGGAGTATGCTAAACAGAAAAGCTTTTCTACTCTGCAACCTCTGTAAAAAGAGACTAAGTCATGGAAAATGCAGCTCAAATACACCATTAAATATGACTCTAAAATAGTACAGTAATTAAAATAACCTGCTAATTTGGTCAACTGAAGGAGGCCAGCAATCATTGCAAGTCTCAAAATATCCTGCACCCCTTTCTCACCAAGCTACTTTTTCTGTTATCCGAGCCACTCCTTTTAGTGAGTGTGATACCATCATCACTGTTTGTTACCATCTTCACCACCATCATCACTATCATGCAACTTCACTGAATGTCTTTCTAAGTATGCCTCATCCTTCTTCTTAATTGCAATTGATAATATCCATACTTGGTTGTGTATAATGGATACAATTGTATGCTCTAAAGGGGGCTTTACACGCTACGACATTGCTAATGCGAACTCGTTGGGGTCACGGATTGGTGACGCACATCCGGCCGCATTAGCGATACCGTTGCGTGTGACACCGATGAGCGATTTTGCATCGTTGCAAAAACATGCAAAATCGCTCATCGGTGACATGGGGGTCCATTCTCAAAAATCGTTACTGCAGCAGTAACGAGGTTGTTCCTCGTTCCTGTGGCAGCACACATCGCTCCGTGTGACGCCACAGGAGCGAGGAACCTCTCCTTACCTGCCTCCCGGCCGCTATGCGGAAGGAAGGAGGTGGGCGGGATGTTACGTCCCGCTCAGCTCCGCCCCTCCGCTGCTATTGGGCGGCCGCTCAGTGACGTCGCTGTGACGCCGCACGGACCGCCCCCTTAGAAAGGAGGCGGTTCGCCGGTCACAGCAACGTCGCCGGGCAGGTAAGTATGTGTGACGGGTCTGGGCGATGTTGTGCGGCACGGGCAGCGATTTGCCCGTGTCGTGCAACAGATGGGGGCGGGTACCCACACTAGCGATATCGGGATCGATATCGCAGTGTGTAAAGCCCGCTTTAGTCCTTCACTGGTTTGCCAACTAGGCTCTCACCTGGTGAAGATGGTGGTTCAGTCGCTGCCTTACCACCTTGTGGAGTTTGTTGCCTTTTGAGAAAATCTCCCCATTTACACAGAAAATGTCTCATTGTGCACAATTTGGCCATTTTCACTTAGGTGTACTCACTTGTGTTGCTGACAGTTTAGACATAAATGGCTGTTTGGTGAGTTATCTAGAATGCCCATCAAATTTACACTGTTATACAAGCTGTGCACTGACTACTTTACATTGTATCAGTGTCATATCTTCAGTGTTGAACCATGAAAAGATAAAATAAAATATTTACAAAAATGTGAAGGATGTACTCTCTTTTGTTATATACTGTATATGTACATTAATAAAGATGCATCATCAGAGGAATAGTCCAAATTTACAAAAAACAGGACCGAGTCTAAAACATAAGCATTACCTAACTTTTTCATTAACTTTTCCCTTGTGAATTTAGACTCTAGACATAGAGTAAACACACACAATAAGTAGCATATTCATGTAGTGGTCTTAATGGTATTTCCAATGACTGAATTTCTATGTATGAATTAGTTCAATATTGTAAGTCTAGGGGTAAATGTTTCTTTATGGGAAGAGTGACAAGCTGGCATGAGGAGACTTATAGGCCACGCAATGCTTCTCTAGAAAATTAAGTTTGCAAATGTCTTCTTCAGAGAGGAAGAGGACTTGAATTCTTATACCAAATAAAGGGGGTTGCAATCCTAAAAGACAATATTAACCCTTTAGTGAGCCTTGTCACATTGTTTGGATAAAAAGAGCAATCAGACATTCCATTTTAGATACATGTATTGAGGTATTTGCCTGTCATCAGTGCAAATCAAAAGGTAATATCTGAAGAGCACTTCTGCATATCATACATTGTATTATTTGTTCATATAATCCATCAGCAACTAAATACAGCTAAAACATGTCATCTTGTAAACCATCTGCTATGCTTCAATATATGCATGTCACTTCCTTGAACAATGCAGTCTTCAATTTTCAAGAAAACTAATGACTTTCTCACTAATTAAAAGTGTAACTGACGCACCACATGTTGCTATGTTTGGAAATACTTGATTGTTCACAGGCAGCAGCACATTATCACATATCTTTTAGTGTCTGCTTCCTAAATACATAAATGTTCTGGTGTATGTCATTATAAAAAAAAATAAAGTTCCATGTCATTTTTTTACAATCTAAAATGGAATCTGTCACCAGGATTTTGCTATCACATCTAAGGGCCCAGTCACACACAACGACTTACCAGCGATCCCGAAAATGATGCAACCTGATAGGGATCGCAGGTAAGTCGCTGGGAGGTCGCAGGTGAGATGTCACACAGTCAGATCTTACCAGCGATGCAGGAACAATACAGGTCACAGTAGTGACCTGTATAACAATCTCAGCAGTCACTGTGACCCTGTCACACAGTGTCAAACACAGCGATGTGTCCTGCCCAGCAGGACATCGCCTTTGAAGAAAATGACCTGGACCATTCTGCAATGACTAGAGATCTCACAGCAGGGGCCTAATTACTGGTAGGTGTCACACATAATGAGATCGCTAACGGGATCGCTACTGCGTCACAGAAACCGTGACTTAGCTGCGATCTCGCTAGCGATCTCGTTATGTATGACGGTACTTTAAGAGCAATGCATTGTAGGAAAAGAGTCCTTGATTCCAATAATGCATCATTTAGTTCATTGGGTGCCGCAGTGGTGACACAATCAGAATTTTTGATGCACAATGTATTAAAAGTCAGTAAGGTCACCCTGCCAACACCACAGCTTTTTGTGTACATTGTCTGTTGACATTGAGCTGCTTATAAGAGGACAGGATGTGGCCGACCTAGCAGGCGCATGAGCTATAGGGTACCTTCACAAGCAGCGATCCGACCAGCGATCTGACCTGGTCAGGATCACTGCTGCATCGCTACATGGTCGCTGGTGAGCTGTCAAACAGGCAGATCTCACCAGCGACCAGTGACCAGCCCCCAGCCAGCAGCGACGTGCAAGTGACGCTGCGCTTGCACGGAGCCAGCGTCTGGAAGCTGCGGACACTGGTAACTAAGGTAAACATCAGGTATGGTTACCCGATGTTTACCTTAGTTACCAGCTCACACCGCTTAACTTAGCGTGTGCAGGGAGCAGGAGCCGGCACTGGCAGCGTGAGAGCTGCGGAGGCTGGTAACGAAGGTAAATATCGGGTAACCACTCTACAGCTTACCGCAGGCTGTCAGACGCCGGCTCCTGCTCCCTTCACATTTAGGATTGTTGCTCTCTCGCTGTCACACACAGCGATGTGTGCTTATCAGCGGGAGAGCAACAATAAAAAAACGAACCAGCACTGTGTGTAACGAGCAGCGATCTCACAGCAGGGGCCAGATCGCTGCTCAGTGTCACACGCAGCGAGATCGCTAATGAGGTCACAAAAAAACGTGACTCAGCAGCGATCTCAGTAGCGATCTCGCTGTGTGTGAAGTACCCCATAGTCTGGACAGTAAAAATCTCCAGGTGATAAAACCTTCATTGTAAATAAACAATACCACACAACCTAATAAGTGACATATAACTGAAATGTGTTTCAGTCATTATCTCCTGTTATCTTCAGATTGTATAGCTAAAACCTTGTCAAATTTAATATAATTTAACTGGACTTTTCATTCTTTCATTTTATTAATGCCATTAAAAGTATAGTTATAACCACTTTTAGCGAACAGGAAATTTAAAGGAGATAAATAAATTGATTTGATGCAAATCAAATGTGTTGCATTTGATGAAATATGAATGTCCTTATAAAGTCAAATAATTTGCACATACAAAAAATAATTGTCTTCATCTTGAAAATAAAATGCCGTCCCACAGCCTGTGTGTTGCATGGACCATACCTCCCAGCTCTTTTAATGCCCTATGGAGAGGGGGCAATTGATACTACTGTGCCGCTGTCTGCCTGAAAGGATTTTAAATGTCGAGACTAGTAGATAAGTCTCAAATTTGACTCTTGTCTGTACTGACAGAGATATGGGAGCACCAGCCTTACACCTGTCTCTCATCCAGCTCTATATTTCTTCTGAAAAATGGCCTAGGAAGCTAATGGCTATGCCAAAATAGTGGTGCTGCACTGTAAAATGTATTTTTGCTGTTTTGGAAGCTTTTGACTCCTTTAAAGGTGTTTTCTGTGCCTTACATTTGGCCTCACATTGAATCCAATGGGGTTCGGAAAGGTTCGATAAAGGTTCAAAGTTCGGTTCAATAAAGGTTTGCGAATGTACCACTTGTTTGGTTTGGTTTAGAGAAACGAACCGCAGAAAGTTCGCTCACCTCTAATGACCAGTAACAAACATAGGTCACTAATGGCAGTATGATCAGGAGGTGTATAGTGTCTAGAGAAGACAATTAAGACAACTAAACAAGTAGACAATCAAAACAGATACTACAAAAAATAAATAGAGATCACATATTAACCCCTTAGTGACAGAGCAAATTTTCACCTTAATGACCAGACCAAATTTTGCAATTCTGACCAGTGTCACTTCATGAGGTTATAACTCTGGAACGCTTCAACGGATCCCGGTGATTCTGAGACTGTTTTTTCGTCACATATTGGACTTCATGTTAGTACCAAATTTAGGACAATATTTTTTGTGTTTATTTATGAAAAAAATTGAATTTTGGCAAAAATTTTGAAAATTTAGCAATTTTCAACTTTTGAATTTTTATACCGTTAAACCAGAGATTTCTGTGACACAAAATAGTTAATAAATAACATTTCCCACATGTCTACTTTCCTTAAGCACAATTTTGGAAACAATTTTTTTTTTGTTAGTAAGTTAGAAGAGTTCAAAGTTTATCAGCGATTTCTCATTTTTACATCAAAATTTACAAAACCATTTTTTTAGGGACCACATCATATTTGAAGTGACTTCGATGGGCCTAGATGACAGAAAATACCCAAAAGTGACACCATTCTAAAAACTGCACCCCCCAAAGTACTCAAAACCACATTCAAGAAGTTTATTAACCCTTCAGGTGCTTCACATGAACAAAAGCAATGTGGAATGAAAAAAAGCAAAAATTAAATTTTACCTAAAAATGTTGCTCTAACCCAAATTTATTCACTTTTAGAAGAAATAACACAACAAAATGGACCACAAAACTTGTTCCCCACTTTGTTATGAACGCCCTGATACTCTAAATGTGGTCTGAAACCTCTGTTTGGACAAATGGGAGGGCTCGGAACAGAAGGAGCAATATTTGAATTTTGGAAAGCAAATTTGGCTGAAATAGATTGCGGGCACCATGTTGCATTTACAGGTCCGCTAAGGTACCTAAACAGAAGAAACCCCTCACAAGTGATGCCATTTTAGAAACTAGACCCCTCAAGGCTTTTATCTAGGTGTATAGTGAGCAGTTTGAATCCAAGAGTACTTCGCAGAATTTGATAAGCTTAGGTTGCCATATTGAAAATGTTCATTTTTTTTCACAAAAATGTTGCTTTAGCATCAAATTTCTTACTTTTTCAAGAGGCAACAACAAATCGTGGACCCAAGAGGTTGTTATCCAATGTCTTATGAGCACAGGGATACCCCACATGTGGCCAAAAACCTCTGTTTGGATAAATGGGAGGGCTTGGAATGGAAGGAGCACCATTTGAATTCTGGAAAAGTTGAAATAAATTGCGGGCACCATGTCACATTAGCAGGGCCCCTTGGGTACCTATACAGCAGAAACCCCCACAAGTGACCCCATTTTGGAAACTGGATTTTATTCAGAAGTATAGTAAGCATTTCGAATCCACAGGTACTTCACAAAAATGTTGCTGTAGCAACAAATTTCTCACTTTTAGGCTATGTGGCCATGATCCAGCGACAAGGCGTCTAGTACACAGTGTCAGCCTTCCTGCAGAGATATGAGTGTTGTCCACAGGAGAATGCAGCTGCCCGTGCCCACGATTTGGGTTCAGGCTGCTGTGGACTTTAGCTCTATGCTACCTGCAGAGAACACTCTTGTCTCCGCAGCATAAACTGACATGCTGAGGCTCGGGAAGCTGCGCCACAGGTCAGTTTATGCTGTGGAGAAAAGAAGCACAGTGGGCATGGGATTTCTAAAAATCCTTCCACTGTGCTTCTACTGCACAACGCAGCGCTATGGATGCAGGGAAAACACTCTGCTCCCAAAATGCTGCAAATCCCGATTGTGGGTGCACAGCCTAAAATGCTACAATGGATGAATGGATAGATGTCAAACAAATATAACGTCCCATTCCCCTGCATATTCTAAGCTGGCGCCCTTTAGTGCCTTTCATGTGGCACTAAAGGGTGCCTAGCCTTGTATTTATACCCCCCAAAAAATAATAATTAAAATAAACGACATGGGGTCCCCCCTATTTTTGATAGCCAGCTAAGGTAAAGCAGACAGCTGTAGCCTGCAAACCACAGCTGACAGCTTCACCTTGGCTGGTGATCAATTTGGAGGGCTCCCCAGGTGTTTTTTTTTTAAAAAAAACAAAAAACGTGGGGTCCCCCCCAAATTAGATCACCAGCCAAGGTGAAGCGGACAGCTAGGGTCTGGTATTCTTAGGGTGGGAAGAGCCATGGTTATTGGACTCTTCCCAGCCTAAAAATAGCAGGCCGCAGCCGCGCCAGAAGTTGCGCATCCATTAGATGCGCCAATCCTGGCGCTTCGCCCCAGCTCATCCCGCGCCCTGGTGCGGTGACAAATGGGGTAATATACGGGGTTGATACCAGCTGTAATGTCACCTGGCATCAAGCCCTGGGGTTAGTGATGTCACGGCATCTAAACAGATACCCGACATCACTAACCCAGTCAGTAATAGAAAAAAATAAAGACAAAAAAAAAAAAATTATTTGAAAAAAAAAACTCCCCGAAACATTCCTCTTTCACCAATTTATTGAAAATAAACAAATTCCGGTCGCTGTAATCCATTTGGAGGTCCCACGATGACTCTGGACCTTCTAGAATATGCGGGGCACGTTCAGGGAACGTATCCCCCATTTTCTGGAAGAGCAAGCTCTCCATGAGCAGTGTGGGTGCAGTAATCTGAGAATACTTCACTCAAACTGCCCCGGTCCAAGCTAGGGCAGAGTGACCTGCAGTAACCTCATTCCAGAATATGAGGGGCACGCTCACAGAACGTACCCCCCATTTTCTGGAACAGCAGGCTCTCCATGTGAGGAGTGTGGCTGCAGATCACTGAACTCACTCTCCCCCGGTCCACAGTACAGCAGCATGTGCAAGCAGCGCGGTCAGCGTCCCTGCTTGCAAGGATACAGCTGACAGCCGCTGTCTGCACATGCGCCGCCAGCTTTCCAGAGGGAGGCGGAGTGATCGCGGGGACGGAGCAGCAGCCAGGTAACTGAAGACCGGGGGATGAGGGGGGGTGACGGCGGGAGACCTGGCGGGACCTGGGGACAACTCCTGGGGCCGGATGAATGCGGCCGTGCGCTACTGTGCGCTACTGTGCGCTGCGCGCCGCCATCTTGCATGCTCCGGAGGAGGGAGGGTGGAGTGCTCTGGAGAACCGGAGTGGGCTCCGGCGGACCAGAGGGCTCCGGTGTACCGGAGGAGGGGTCAGGGGAAGGACATTTACCTCCGATCTGAAATGTTTGATCATTTCAGATCGGAGGGAAATGAATGCAGAGCCGGCGGCGGCGGCAGTTTTCGACGCGCGTAGGCGCCATTTTGGATGTCCGGTGGGGGGGGGTATTTCTCCAGTACCGGGGGCTTTGGGGGCACTAGAGGATTATATTTCTTTATCATCTGACATGTTTGATCATGTCAGATGAAAAAGAAATCAGTATTATTGGCCATTTTTTTTTTTTATGTGTACGTCGGTATACGGTGTATACCGGCGATCACATTATCGGGGTCCAAAAAAAACACCCCAATTCATAATCTTGGGGGTCTCAGCTACCTCCGGTAGCTGAAACCCCCGAGATTTTTTGTCACTGGGGGGCGCTACAAACTTTTTCCGGCCTGACGTCTCAAGACGTCGGAACAGGATAAGTACCCTGTTTTTCCGACGTCTTGAGACGTTAGGCCGTCGCTATGGGGTTAAAGGTGAGAAGAAAGGCCATATGCCCCTTTATAATAGGATGGGACCAGTACATTTTGGTAAAATCACTTCCCATAAGCAAGCACATTCTGCAGGTGGCTAGTAAACATATCTAATATATGAATGTTATAGCAATGAAAGAGGTTCAAAAAATTATTTAAAACTGCAATAACACAGTGTTCAGCATGCGTGACTTTTTTATTTTGTCAATCCTCATGAATAGAATCACAGATTGCTCAAAATTCCAAGAAACTACGGATTTCAGAAAATTAAATTTGAAATGTATGCTTTACAGATAGATTTGCTGATTTATAATTAAGAGCAATAATTTTCAGTCCAATTTTTAAATTATATTTTAAAAAGCGTGAAAAGTCTGTCAGTTCACAGTGTTACTCAATGGGATGTCGGTTATTTTCAGGCTGCTATCCTTTTCTATGGTGATGTCACTATACTACTAAAGGTGTGTTTGCATTAAAGGGACTCTAAACCGTATATATATGGTTGCCAGTAAATCATGGAAAAGGGCCACAAAAAATGATTGTAAACATAAGAAATTATTGTAGTATGTTCAAAATGGAAAATTGGTCCCAAACACTAAGGGCGGCTTTGCACACTACGACATCGCAGGTGCGATGTCGGTGGGGTCAAATCGAAAGTGACGCACATCCGGCGTCACTTGCGATGTCGTAGTGAGTAAATCCTAGATGATACGATGATCGAGCGCAAAAGCGTCGTTATCGTATCATCGGTGCAGGCTCCAACATTTCCATAATGCCGGTGCTGCGACAGGTACGATGTTGTTCCTCGTTCCTGCGACAGCACACATCGCTGTGTATGAAGCCGCAGGAGTGAGGAACAGCGCCTTACCTGCCGCCGGCCACAATGCGGAAGGAAGGAAGTGGGCGGGATGTTTACATCCTGCTCATCTCCGCCCCTCCGCCGCTATTGGCCGCCTGCCGTGTGACGTCGCTATGATGCCGCACGACCCGCCCCCTTAGGAAGGAGGCGGGTCGCCGGCCATAGTGACGGTCGCTGGGTAGGTGAGTGCATGTGAAGCTGGCGTAGCGATAATTTTCGCTACGCCAGCTATCACAAGATATTGTACCTGCGACGGGGGCGGGGACTATCGCGTGCGACATCGCAGCATCGGCTTGCGATGTCGCAACGTGCAAAGCCCGCCTAAAGCTACAAGGAATGACTATAGCAATGAACACGATAAAATGTAATCTTTATTGAAACAAAAAATAAAAAGAAACTGCCAAAAGTATTCCTCACAGAACCCTGTAAGAATAAATAAAACATTATTGAAAATAAATATTATATGAAATAAAACCACAATGAAAACAAAAGAAAAGAAAAAGGAAAAGGCAATAAAACATGGGAAAAAATAAAAATAATGATAAATGGGAACAATGTATAAAAAGGGATATAAAACTAGTAAAAACAAAGGAAAGGGGAATCAAAAGATTGTCTGATATGAATATTAGAGATGAGCGAAAACCGAAATATTCGTAATCGCTAAATTACTTTGTAATACTCTCGTAGTTATTCTGAACAGCAAGTACAATGCAAGTCAATGGTAAGTGCTAGTAATTTTCTGTTGGACCCAACAAAGAGGTCTGAGGACCTGAGGAAAAGGCTGAAATGGATGGGAAAGTGATGAAACTGAATGGGGAGAGCATGGAGAATATACCTGCATGAATTTCTGACTTACATATGGTTTCTGGGAATAAGGATGTCACAGTATTACACCAGTTATTCTTTCTCTCTCTCCAAGCACTTCATACTCACCGATCACCGGCACAGCTGTTACACTGCTCCTGCAGCCTCTCATTCTTCTTCCCTATTCTTTCATTAGGCTCATACATATTCACTGCACCCGCTCATTAGACTCATACATATTCACTGCTTCTCTTGACCACTGGCGTCTGTGATTGGTTGCAGTCAGACCTGAACACACGCTGAGTGACAGCTGTCTGAATGCAACCAATCATAGATGCGGACACACATCACAGGACGGGTCTATATCGTACAGTAAAATAAATCATTTTAAAAAAGGCGGATGGTTCCCCCAATTTTGATACCCAGCCAAGATAAAACCCCACTGCTGGGGGCTGGTATTGTCAGACTGGGGAAGCCTAAAAATATCAGCCTCAGCCACCCAGAATTACCAAATTCATTAGATGCGACAGTCCCAGCACTTTATCCAGCTTTTACCGATTGCACTGGTGTGGTGACAATTGGGGTAATAAGGAGTTAATAGCAGCCCATAGCTGCGACTAAGTCCTAGATTAGTCATGGCAGGTGTCTATGAGACACCCCCTCTTCACTAATCTGTAAGTGAAAGTAAATAAACACAAACACCTAAAAAATCCTTTATTTGAAATAAAAGACAAAACAGCACCCTCTTTCACCACTTTATTAACCCCCCATACACCCTTTCAGGTCCGACATAATCCACATGAGGTTCCGTGATGCTTCCAGCATTGCTACATCTGATGCTCAAAGCGACCGCCATAGAACAAGACTGCCCACTGTGAGCTCCATCCAGCAAGTCAAGTGAGCCACGCGATACGCACTCACTCACTCAGGTGAGTCCTCCACCTGCAGTTCACTTCAGTTGCGGACTCCAGAACGCATGAACTTCTGCTGTGACCGCAAATCACCCAAATCACCTTGGTCAGTCATGTTCTATGACACTCGCTGTGACAGGACAGGGATATAGCAGAGCTGAATCACCGTGGGACCTCGTGTGGATTACCTCGGACCTGGAGGGGTGTTTGGGGATTAATAAAATGGTGAAAGTGGGGCTTTTTCGTCTTTTATTTCAAGTAAAGGATTTTTGAGGTGTTTTTGTTTATTTACTTTCACTTACAGATTCATGATGGGGAGTGTCTCATAGATGAATACCAACAATAAACTGAGGCTTATTAGCAGCTGTGGGCAGTTGTTAACACCTTATTACCCCGATTGACATCCCACTAGGGCAATGGGAAAAGCCTGCCTCAGTGCCAGAATTTACGCATCTTATGGATGGACCATTTATAGGGCGGCTGTGGCTGCTATTATTAAGCTGGAAAAGGCTAAATAATGATGGCCCTTCCCACCCTAATAGTATCAGCTCCCTGTTGTCTAATGTACCCTGGCTGGCTTTAGAAAAATGGGGGGGACCCCAAGTCATTTTTAAAAAAATAAGTAAATAAATCAAATAATTAAAAAAGCATGGGATCCCTTCTAATTTTCATAACCAGAAAAGGTACAGCAGACAGCTAAGGGTTGCAGCCTGCAGCTTCTGCTGCTCCTTTGCTGGGTTTTAAAAATGGGGGGGACCCTACATCATTTTTTTTATTACCCCAAAAAAAACCCAAAAAACAACAGCTGGCCAAGCTGGCTATCACTCTATCAAGCTATTCTGTTATTTATTTCTTCTATTGTATATGTTCTTTCTTTCTATCTATTCTATATGGTCTTTCTATCTATCTATCTAGCTATCTATCTACTTATCTATCTATCTATTCTATATTTTCTATCTATCTATCTATCTATCTATCTATTATTTCTATCTATTCTTTCTATCTATTTTTGTCTATACATCTATTCTAACTATCTCAATTATCCTATTATATTTTGCTTCTCCTTTAAAAAAAGCATTAAAGTGAACCTGTCTGGTCCAATATGCACCCAGAACCAAGAACAGTTCTGGGTGCATATTGCTAATTCCTGCCTCCCTACATCTCGTAGCATAGATAAAGAGATCTTTAGAAAAAGTATTTCTAAAGATCTTTTATTGTATGCTAATGAACTCGGGGACTAGTCCCAAGGACGGTGCTTCCCTTGCTGGTCGGCCCCATTAGCATGTTAGCACACTCTTGTGGGTGTACGAACATGCTAATGCATGCACAGCGTCAGAGGATGATCTCACTGTCCTCTCTGCCGCCATCACTGCCTGATGCTGTATTTCAGCTCAGTGTGCATGATCCCGGACTTTCAGTCATGCCTACTACTTGAAGCCGGGCTGCGTACACCTGGCTTCATAGTGCGCATGACCGAATCTCCAGGGTTATGTGCACTGAGCCGAAACACAGCGTCCGGCGGTGATGGCAGCAGAAAAGTGAGTGAGCTCATCCTCTGATGCTGTGCATTCATTAGCATGTTAGCACGCCCACAGGGGCGTGAAAGATGCTAATGTGCCACCCCCACGCCAGCCATCGGGTTGCTCGGATCCGGATCTACGGAATGGCTCGAGGGGTTCTTCCAGACCCGGGGGTCGCGCGGACAATTCGAATAAAAGGGAACGTATTTGTACGGGATTTGCTGTAATTAGTCTGTGACGCCACCCACGGTGTGTGGTGAAGTGTGGCACCACCGCTGCTCTTATAGGATACCCGGGGGCAATGGGATGGCAGCTGGATAGTAACCCCTCTGTGGGTAGAGATGGATGCTCCGGGGCCCATGGTTGTGCAGGGTTGCTGGGACCAGTAAACTTACAGTTCGGTTTTCCTGGTGCTGGATGAGGTTGCACTGATGTGTGGAGTCAATAAACACAGAGTCCTTTTTGGTAAACCAAGGTGTTGGTGGCCGGCTGCCACAGATGGGTGCATCTGGTCCCACACCCAGGCTAGTGGTCAATGTCTCTCTCCTTTGCACACTTTGTGTTGTGTGTTGGACCTCCCGGTGTGAAAAACGGGAGTCTGCTCCCGATACTATTGTTGGGAGCCTTGCCTGCTGACGCTGACCCTTGGGATCTTCCGGGCCCTGGTGGATGCCCTATCCCTCTCGGTGGGTGGTTGTCTCTTTTCGGGACTTAGGTTGGGACAGGATCTGTAATCCTGCCCTCAACTGGTTAATTAGCTAGGCCGCTGGTGCCGGTCCTGGCTTCAGGGTCCAAATACCCCCTTTGTGCATGGTTTCTGGGTCAGTTCTCCAGTGTCGGTACCGGCAGGCTACAACCCTGCCTCGGTCC
Organism: Anomaloglossus baeobatrachus; assembly: GCF_048569485.1. Classification (NCBI taxonomy): domain Eukaryota; kingdom Metazoa; phylum Chordata; class Amphibia; order Anura; family Aromobatidae; genus Anomaloglossus; species Anomaloglossus baeobatrachus. Next base: position 269,615,626 of record NC_134353.1, on the reverse strand, counting down.
ACCTCGGATCTTCACAGCCGTCTTCCCGTCTCCTGCTGACACTGATCACTGTCTGCCACCTAGCCGGTGCACCAGGGCTCCAACCCTGACGCCTGTCAACTGCCACCTCTCAACTTGAACTCCAAAACTTTACTGACTGCTTTCCCACCCCCGGGCTCTCCAGACCCCTAGGTGGGCATTTCTCATCTGCCTGGTCCGGCCCACTGGTGTGTCTGTACTACCTTGAGGGGGTGGCTAGGATTTCAGGTCGGCTGAATGTAACCCTGTGTGGGAAGTGTTGTGCAGGGGCCTATGTGTGACTACCTGGTTTTGCCAGGGCGTCACACTAATGGGGAAAACTAGCAAGGGAAGCAAGGCCCTTAGGACTAGTCCCCGAGCTCATTAGCATACAATAAAATATCTTGAGAAATACTTTTTCTAAATATCTCTTTATCTATGTTACGAGATGTAGGGACAGTTAGGCAGGGATTAGCAATATGCACCCAGAACTGTTCTTGGTTCTGGGTGCATATTGGACCAGACATGTTCTCTTTAACAAAAATGCAGCAAACTCGCACCATCATTACAAGCTATTTTTTTTTACATTTCCAGGCTCTCTGTGACAAGGTGCAGTTTTGGTTGCAGTTTTGGTTACAGTTTGGGTGCAGTTAAAACTTCAGCATGCGCATATAGCCTTAAACTCTGTCCCCGCTTGAAAATCTCTCCCTTCCTACACTACAGTGACCTAGTATACACTGAAGGTAGCCCTGAAAAGGGCTTTTGTATTAGGGTAAATTCACATGACTGTCCCGTTTTTGCGGTCCATAAAAAATGGTCCTGCTTTTCCTCATATGCATAAGTGTGACCACTGTATCCATTCCGTATATGGTTCTTTTTACATCTGGGTGTCTTCCGGTTACATACACCCAAAAAACTAGAAAGCTAAAAAGATAGATAGATAGATAGTGATAGATAGATAGATAGATAAGAAAGACATATATAATGTCCCATTCCCCTGCATTTTATAATCTTGCACCCTTTAGTGCCTTTTATGTGGCATTAAAGGGTGTTAAGCCTTGTTTTTAGCCACAAAATCAGTATTTTCCCACAAAAAATGACTTGGGGTCCCCCCTATTTTTTGTATCCAGTTAAGGTAAAGCAGGCAGCTGTGGTCTGGTATTCTCAGACTAGGGAGGTCCACAGTTATTGGAACTTCCCCAGCCTAAAAATAGCGTGGTGCAGAAGTGGTGCATCCATTTGATGCGTCAATCCTGGCGCTTCGCAAGAACTCATCCCGTTGCCTTGGTGCGGTGGCAAATGGGGTAATATATGGGGTTAATACCATCTGTGTAATGTCACCTGGCATCAAGCCTTGGCATTAGTGATATAAAGGCGTCAATCAGATATCCCCAGCACATTCCCTTTTTTATCAATTTATTGGAAAGAAAAAACAAATCCAGGTCCGGTGTAATCCAATATGGGGGTCACACGATGATCCATACTCACTGTCCCTGTTAATGAAGAACAGAATGCTTCCCATTGGCTGGGAGAACAGTGCAGTCACCTGAGCTAACATCATTAGGTCAGGCCAGGTCACCCCAGGGCATGATGAGCGCCGACGTTATGAAGTTAGCTAGGTACATTACGTGCGGTGATGAACTCCGCTGAACTTGTGATGTCAGTGCTTGTCACTGAGTTAGTGTTGCAAGCGGCCAGTGACGTTACCGCTAGTAACAGTCTTGACTGTAAGATGTGAGAACGTGACTTCATAGAAGTCAGTAAAGATCACTAATGTCACAAGTTCAGTGGAGATCATCACCGCAGGTAATGAACTCAGCTAACCTCATGAAGACTTCACTCATCATCCCCACAGATGCTCACACACTGCTGTGTGTGTCACTGCGAGGCAGGAAGGGGCACACGACGGATGCCACATGCGCAGCCAGCCAATAACAGTAATGCCACAACGAAGATGGCTGTTGCATTATCGTGATTGATTAAGAAGCCCAGCATGTTTAGTGGCTGCAAATCAGGCACCAAACCTGCTGGGCAGTAGATATGAATATAACGAGGCGAGTACACAAAAACTCACAAACAATATAACGAGTAACCTGAATACCTTACTATCCATGCAAGTAGTGAATAGTAACGATTACAGTTACTCATTACTAATGAATATACACTGTGTGCAGAATTATTAGGCAAATGAGTATTTTGATCACATGATAATTTTTATACATATTGTCCTACTCCAAGCTGTATAGGCTTGAGAGACAACTACCAATTAAATAAATCAGGTGATGTGCATCTCTGTAATGAGGAGGGGTGTGGTGTAATGACATCAACACCCTATAAAAGGTGTGCTTAATTATTAGGCAACTTCCTTTCCTTTGGTAAGAAGAGAGATTTGACTGGCTCTGAAAAGTCCAAAATTGTGAGATGTCTTGCAGAGGGATGCAGTAGTCTTGAAATTGCCAAACTTTTGAAGCGTGATCACCGAACAATCAAGCGTTTCATGGCAAATAGCCAACAGGGTCGCGAGAAGGAAGTTGGGCAAAAAAGGCGTAAAATAACTGCCTATGAATTGAGCAAAATCAAGCGTGAAGCTGCCAAGATGCCATTTGCCACCAGTTTGGCCATATTTCAGTGCTGCAACGTTACTGGAGTATCAAAAAGCACAAGGTGTGCCATACTCAGGGACATGGCCAAGGTAAGGAAAGCTGAAAAACGACCACCTTTGAACAAGAAATATAAGATAAAACGTCAAGACTGGGCCAAGAAATATCTTAAGACTGATTTTTCAAAGGTTTTATGGACTGATGAAATGAGAGTGACTCTTGATAGGCCAGATGGATGGGCCAGAGGCTGGATCAGTAAAAGGCAGAGAACTCCACTCTGACTCAGACGCCAGCAAGGTGGAGGTGTTGTACTGGTATGGGCTGGTATCATCAAAGATGAACTTGTGGGACCTTTTCAGGTTGAGGATGAAGTGAAGCTCAACTCCCAGACCTACTGCCAGTTTCTGGAAGACAACTTCTTCAAACAGTAGTATAGGAATAAGTTGGTATCGTTCAAGAAAAACATGATTTTCATGCAGGACAATGCTCCATCACATGCATCCAACTACTCCACAGCGTAGCTGGCCAGTAAAGATCTGAAAGATGAAAAAATAATGACATGGCCCCCTTGTTCACCAGATCTGAACCCATAGAGAACCTGTGATCTCTCATAAAATGTAAGATCTACAGGGAGGGAAAACAGTACACCTCTCAGAATAGTGTCTGGGAGGCTGTGGTGGCTGCTACACGCAATGTTGATCATAAACAGATCAAGCATCTGACAGAATCTATGGATGGTAGGCTGTTGAGTGTCATCTTAAAGAAAGGCTGCTATATTGGTCACTATTTTTTGGGGTTATGTTTTTGCATGTCAAAAATGTTTATTTTTAAATTTTGTGCAGTTATAAACAAATAAATAAAATGAAAATGAAAATAAACAAGTGAGATGGGAATATATTTGTTTTTTTATTAAGATGCCTAATAATTCTGCACAGTAATAGTTACCTGCACAAACAGATATCCTCCTAAGATAGCCAAATCTAAAAATAACCTACTCCAACTTCTTTTGGGTTGATTGAGAACATAGTTGTTAATCAATAAGAAAAAAAATCCTCAAAAATACAACTTGTCTAATGATTCTGCATGCAGTGTATGAAGCACTAATCTTAAAAAAAGGAGAAAAACTAATGCTTTCATTCAGTCGATATGGAACAACAGTATTCAGTGTGTAAATCCAACAGGAATCTTTTTTGTGATAAAGATCTTTTCCAATTACCTCCCTTTACTTATAAAAACTCTGTCAGTTGCTTGGAGTTCCGAATCATTTAGATTGCAATGATGGAACAACTTGAAGTGACAGAAAATATGAGTGATGTTTGAAGTATCACTTTCATCTTTAGCAGAAATTATAGCAAGGAGATTTTCTATAGCTCTCTTTCTAAATTCTCGAAACGTAAGTCAGGCATATTTTAGGTTGTATGGAGATGATGCTTCATAAATGACTCTTTGGTTCTGCAGGTGATAGTATGCGTGATCTTATATTCAATACTATCTGTGGAGTCAAAAAATGATTAACCCGTTCGTCATTAGGGCACGCAATTCAATAGGCACATGGTATACATGCCCAAGGGGTTTTCTAAGAATCCAAACAAGTCTGTTGTGCAATGCCTTTGTGATGACAATAAACCAAAAAATCTATGAGATTTTGGATGTCTTCAAGATAATACTGGGGTGAACAAGTAAATAATTCTTCAGAGTGTGATCCATGTGGAGAATTTCCCAATGTTTCGTTAACCCCTTAACGATCAAGGATGTACCGGTACATCCTTGGTCGCCTTCTTCCAGTTACTGCATGCTCCGGAGACGAGTCCACAGTATTCCTCACACATGTCTGCTGATCTGATCAGCAGACATGTGTGGCTAACAGGCACATTTGGATCAGGGATCCACCCACACCTGTTAACCCCTTAGATTGCACTGTCAAAGGACCGTGGTGGGGATTGCACCATTTCCTGTCGCCATCAGTAGCTCCTTGATGCAATTATGGGGTGCCAATGTGTTGTCATAGTAGCGCAGGTTCAGCTGATGACCCCTGACGGTACCATGACTCACTTCCTGTGAAAGCCGACAGAACAACAGCACTCACAGGAGATGAACATTTCTCCCAATCAGAGTGATGCTGCACCCCTAGGTGGACTAGTAAAATCAATTAAAAATGTAAAAAGTTTTTAAAAATATGAAAAATAAAGAAACTGAAAAGTTAAAATCACTCCCCTTTTGCCCATTTTCAAAATAAAATTATTAATAGAATACACATATTTGGTATTGCCACGTTCATAAACACTCAGTCTATCAAAACAAAAATCAATTAATCTGATCAGTAGATGGTGTGGCGGCAAAAAGATTCCAAAGACAAAAATTACGTTCTTTGGTCCCGGCAAAATATCATTAAAATGCAATAACAGGCAATTAAAACAGTACATCTACACAAAAATGGTATAATTAAAAATGCCAGCTCATGATACAAGAAAAAAGCAATCACTGAGCCCCAGATATTAAAGAATGTGAACCCTATCGGTCTCAAAATATGGTGACAACAGCACTATTCCTTTTTTGGACAAATTTCTGATTTTTTTTTTCACCACTTAGATAAAAGTAAAAGTATACATGTATGGTAACACAAACTCATATGACCTGGGGCAACAAACTAATATATCAGTCTTACCATATAGTGAGCATCATTAATTAAAAAAAATCTGCTATTTCACTTTTTTCACTACTTCTCCACATTGGGAATATGTTCCCAATTTTTCAGTACACTATATGATAAAATGAATGGTGTCATTCAAAAGTACAACTCATCCTACAAAAAAAAAAGTCCTCATATGGCAGTCTTGAGGGAAAAATAAAAAAAGTTATGGCTCTCAGAAGAAGAGGAGGAAAAATGAAAGTGAAAGACTGAAAATTGCCGGCGAGGGGAAGGGGATAAAGCAATCCTTACCTCATCTGAGAATGATATGAAGGTGGACATGAATCTCACAATATCATCATGAATAATGGATTTCCTAGATTTCTTAAGAAGAAGTTGCTCAGTTTGTTTGGCTTGCTGGTATCCTCTAATGATGTCTCTTGAATGACATCATTTCATTTTGAATGTGTTTTTAAAATGGCCTTTTAGTAGATTTCTGATTGTGTGTTGGGGATGGGCGACCTTGCATGTAGTACAGAATTGACGGAAGTCTCCTTTCTGTGGAGATCAGAATGGAATGGTCCATCAGCATGCACTAGAAAATTGACATCCAGAAAATCAATAGATTTAAGACCAATCTTATATGTAAGTTTAATATTCATGTCCTGGTTTAATGTCTTCACGAATGACTTCAAATCTACACATTGCCCTGCCATATGAAAATGATGTTGTCAATGTTCCTTGACCACATATGGACATGATCCAACATATGGGTGAATTTTGTCAAGAAGATCTTTCTCTCCCACAGCCTCAGGAAAATATTGGCATAAGAGAGGGCACAACTGGTACAAGGCTGGTACCTGGACCTGGAGGTGGAAAATATCTTTGAAGAAGAAGAAACTGTGCTTCAGAGTAAATTCAAGAAGCATCAAAATGAGATTAAGCAGTCTCTTCTCCATATTGAACATATTTATGAAGAAACTTACCGCCTCAGGCCATTATGTCACATAGAGGTGTAGAGGGAGTCCACATCAGTTGTTACAAGCTATCAAAAGTAGATCTTCCAAATCAATATCCAACTGTTCCAACTGATTTTTAACATGATCAATAATAGTTTACATAAAAGATCTTGAACCCATGTCCTAGAAAAATCCACTTAATGGATAAATTTGAATATGTAACCCTCTGGGAATGAGACCTCTACATAAGTACTGTTTAAAAGTTTTTGTTCCACCATAACTTCATACAGCAGTGCAATAACTCACCCATGTGTTTTCCAAAAATTCTCTTGCTCTTGGTGTCAATTTGATCAATAGTCTGAGTATCACTGCTGAAAAGTGATTCTGCCTTCATCAGCCAATTGCTTTCTCTTGCCCTAAAATCCATCCTGATAAATGGAAAAAATTTATGAAAACCTATTTATATTGTTGCCAGTAAACCCCCCCAAAAAGGCACAGAAAATTATTTTAAACATAACAAATTATTGTAGTTTAGTTAAAATGGAAAACTGGCCCCAAACACAAAATTTACAATGAATGAGAACAGCAATGAACACGATAAAATTGAATCTTTATTGAAAAAAAAGATTATTGCTAAAAAGACTAAAAATGTATGATGCACAGACAAAAATTACTGAAAAAAGATACACAAAAGAATACTGATCATGTGATAAAAATAATTAGGCACTCAGAATATAAGACAATGAATAAAAAGTTAAATAATCTCAAAAAGTGCACAGTGGATGTATGAGGAGGAAAAATTATCAAATGCATACAGCATGGGGGTAAGAGGGATCATTGAGTGCACAGTGCAAATTTGCAGAAATAATAGTCAAATTAACCATGCGCATAGATGGGAATAAGTATAAAAAAGCACAAACTGCACATTGCATGTAAGCAGCAAAGATGTGTAAGTATATGGTAGATGCTAACAGCAATAGTCCCTAAGTGCATAGTGCATGCAAACAGTCATGATCATGAAGTTCACAGTATGTAGAAAAAGCAATATCATTGTGTGCACAGAGCATGAAAGCCAAACTGATAAAAAGTGCGTAATAAAAAAACAAATATCTACACAAAAAAATGGAAGAAGGCCATAAGTTAAAATAAACTTCAAATTAAAAAGTAATGAATAGAGATGAGCGAACAGGTCGCGGTTCGGCTCGAGGTCGGTTCGCCGAACGGGGATCCCGTTCGAGTTCAGTTCGTCGAACGTTCGACGAACCAAACTCGAACCTATAGGCTATAATGGGAGGCAATCACAAACACATAAAAATGCATTATAAATGTACACAAACAGTTAATAAACATTGCCATAACACTTACCAGTCCTCGCAATCCCTTCTGCACTCTGTCTCCTGCCGCTATTCCATCCGATGATCGCTGAATCCTCCCGGTGACGGCACTGCCAGCAGAGATGCAGGACCTATCGTGACGTCAAAATAGCCATGTGACCAGTCACGTGGCTATTATCTCATTGGCTACAGACTGGTCACATGACTATGACGCGTCATGTAGGACCTGCGAGTGCATCTCTCCGGTACACGGTGCACATATGTGTATCGCCGTGTACCGGCGACATGCTCTAGCACACGGTCGACTCCCCGTTCCGTTAGGGACCGGCTGACACAGCCGGTCATTAACGGAGATCACCGTTGCCATAGCAACGCAGTTAGCGGTGACGTCACCGCTAACCGCGGCTCCGAGAGCACCGTTGCTATGGTAACGCGTCTGTCAGCGTTACCGCTGTTACCGCTGACAGCCAGCACTGATCACTCACGGAGTGAAGGCTGCACGCTGCTTCCCGATTGTAGTGAGGATTGTAGTGAGGATGAGGTTCCCCAGCCCCAAGTGATGAGCTGGTGAACCTCATCCTCACTACAATCGTCACTACTACTACACTAGTGAGGATTGTAGTGAGGATAAGGTTCCCCAGCCCCAAGTGATGAGCTGGTGAACCTCATCCTCACTACAATCGTCACTACTACTACACAAGTGAGGATTGTAGTGAGGATGAGGTTCCGCAGCTCATCAAGTGATGAGCTGGGGAACCTCATCCTCACTACAATCGTCACTACTACTACACTAGAAAGAATGAAGACAGAAGAGCAGGATCGTGGAGGGCTGACAGGGGGTAATAAAGATGGAGTCTCTAATGTGTCTGTGTATTTATTTCTATTAAAGTAATTTTTCTCTGTGTGGTGTTTTTTTTTAACCCTTTATTGGAGATTCTTAATGGCCGGGTCAAACGTGCCTGACATTAAGAATCTCTGGCTTAATACTGGCTAGTAAAACAAAGCCAGTATTAACTCATGATTACCCAACAAGCCACCCGGCTCCAGGACTGTTGGAAGAGTTGGATACAGCGCCAGATGATGGCGCTTCTATGAGAGCGCCATTTTCTGGGACGGCTGCGGACTGAAATCCGCAGCAGAGGCGCCCAGAAACCTCGGGCTAACCTGTGCTGCGGATTCCAATCCCCAGCTGCCTAATTGTACCCGGCTGGACACAAAAATTGGGCGAAGCCCACATCATTTGTTTTTTAATTATTTCATGAAATAAGTGAAATAATTAAAAAAAAACAGGCTTCCCTATATTTTTGGTTCCCAGCCGGGTACAAATAGGCAACTGGGGGTTGGAGGCAGCCCGTGGCTGCCTGCTGTACCTGGCTAGCATACAAAAATATGGCGAAGCCCACGTCATTTTTTTGGTGGGCAAAAAAATTCTGCATACAGTCCTGGATGGAGTATGCTGAGCCTTGTAGTTCTGCAGCTGCTGTCTGCTCTTCTCCATACAGACAGACAGCAGCTGCAGAACTACAAGGCTCAGCATACTCCATCCAGGACTGTATGCAGAAGTTTTTTGCCCCCTGAAAAAATTATGTGGGCTTCGCCACATTTTTGTATGCTAGCCAGGTACAGCAGGCAGGTACGGCTGCCCCCAACCCCCAGTTGCCTATTTGTACCCGGCTGGGAACCAAAAATAAAGGGAAGCCCTTTTTTTATTATTTCATGAATTTCATGAAATAATTAGAAAACAAATGACGTAGGTTTCGCCCCATTTTTCTGTCCAGACAGGTACAACTAGGCAGCTGGGGATTGGAATCCGCAGCACAGGTTGGCCTGAGCTTTCTGGGCCCCACTGCTGCGAATTGCAGTCTGCAGCCACCTCAGAAAATGGCATTTTCATAGAAGCGCCATCTTCTGGCGCTGTATCCAACTCTTCCAGCACCTGCCTGCTATACCTGGCTAGCATACAAAAATATGGCGAAGCTCACGTCCTTTTTTTGTAGTTTTTTGGCAAAAAAAATAAAAAATGCTTCCCTGGATTTTCCATTGCCAGTGAAGGTAACACCAAGCAGTGGGGGTTAGCAGCCAGTAGCTGCTTGGATTACCCTTAGCTAGCAATACAAAACATGCAGCAGGAGCCCATATATATTTTTTTAATTATTTATTTAAATAACTAAAAATAAAATGGGCTTCCCTGTATTTTGATTGCTGGACATCACAGTGCTGTAAAAATAAATCTTTAAAAAAATGACGTAGCGCTCCGCGTTATTTTTGATTCTCAGCGCAGATAAAGCAGACAGCTATGGGTTGCCACCCCATCTGCCTGCCGTTACCTTGGTTGGCAATCAAAATACAGGGAAGCCCATTAATTTTGTCTATTTAAAAAATAATTAAAAAAAAAAAATGACGTTGGGTCCCCCCATTTTTGATAGCAAGCTAGGGTAAAGCAGATGGCTATAGCCTGAAAACCACAGCTGGCAACTTTACCGTGGTTGGGGATCCAATGTGGAGGTCCCCTCAGGCTCTTTTTTATAATTATTTTATAAATATTAATAATTACACAATAAAAGTAGGGTCCCCCCCAAATTGGATCACCAGCCAAGGTAAAGCAGAGAGCTGTGGTCTGGTATTCTCAGGGTGGGAAGGTCCATAGTTATTGGGCCTTCACAGCCTAGCAATAGCAGGCCGCAGGCACCCCAGACGTGGCGCATCCACTAGATGCGCCAATCCTGGCGCTTCACCCCAGCTCATCCCGTGCCCTGGTGCAGTGGCAAACGGGGTAATAAATCGGGTTGATACTAGCTGTAAAGTAACCTGAGATCAAGCCCAGCAGTTTGTGATGTCATGGTGTCTATTAGATACCCAACATCATAAACTGTCAGTACTAAAAAAAAAAAAAAAAAAATCGACAAAAGAAATTTATTTGAAAAAACAGTCCCCAAAACATTTCCTCTTTCACCAATTTATTGTAAGAAAAAAAATAAAGGGGTCCCACGACGACTCTGGACCGTCTAGAATATGGGGGGGAGACACTCAGGGAACGTATCCCCCATTTTCTAGGAGTGCGGACCCTTCATGTGAGGAATGTGGGTGCAATGAATCTGCACTCACTCTTCTGGGGTCCACAGCAGCAGAGTCCATGTCGTAATGGTTGCTACCAAAGCTTCAATGCCCTGCTCATGAGGTAAGGGCATGCCTAATCAGGAGAACGACTGTAGAGGAAGCTCTGCTCACTGGTATATAGGTGCTCAGAGGTAATAATAGATAAAATTAGTGAGTAATCTTGGCACTCTAAATCTCCCAGACTAAGTCAGTAAGTCACAACGGATAGTAATGCAAAATCACTCTTTATTGGTCCGTATTAAGAAAAAAAATTTTTTCATAAGCATATATGTTTTTGTCCAAAACAAGTTACAAATGACGTTTCGGCCTGAGCCTTCGTCAGATTGGACTTATCTGCATGTAATCATGTAAAATGACAATAATCAGTATCACATAAGAGTGAGAGAACAATAACATAAACTTGAACAATGTAGAGGTACAATTGGGATGCAGCAAAAAAATTGCAACACAGCAAGAAATGAAACACATGATACAAATGTCATAATACAGTACAAGGACAATATAGTAATGACAAATATGGGGTCAGAGTAGGCTTAGACAGCTCTGGTACGAAAGAGATGTCAATCATAAAGTAACATGTGCAGTAGGTGTAGAGCTACAGTATGCATGGCAGAGCTAAAGGGTAGACCAACCATAGAAAAAGAACGGAGAAAAAGTGGAGAAAAAATGGAGAAAAAAATGGAGAAAAAGTGGAGAAAAAGTGGAGAAAAAATGGAGAAAAAGTGGAGAAAAAGTGGAGAAAAAAATGGAGAAAAAATGGAGAAAACGTGGAGAAAAAGTGGAGAAAAAGTGGAGAAACAGTGGAGAAAAAGTGGAGAAAAAGTGGAGAAAAAGTGGAGAAAAAATGGAGAAAAAGTGGAGAAAAAGTGGAGAAAAAATGGAGAAAAAGTGGAGAAAAAGTGGAGAAAAAGTGGAGAAAAAATGGAGAAAAAGTGGAGAAAAAGTGGAGAAAAAATGGAGAAAAAGTGGAGAAAAAGTGGAGAAAAAGTGGAGAAAAAAATGGAGAAAAAGTGGAGAAAAAAAGGAGAAAAAGATGGACAAAAAGTGGAGAAAACGTGGAGAAAAAAATGGAGAAAAAGTGGAGAAAAAGTGGAGAAAAAAAGGAGAAAAAGATGGAGAAAAAGTGGAGAAAAAGTGGAGAATAAGTGGAGAAAAAATGGAGAATAAGTGGAGAAAAAATGGAGAAAAAGTGGAGAAAAAGTGGAGAAAAAGTGGAGGAAAAAGTGGAGAAAAAAGTGGAGAACAAGTGGAGAAAAAAGTGGAGAAAAAGTGGAGAAAAAAGTTGAGAAAAAGTGGAGAAAAAGTGGAGAAAAAGTGGAAAAAAAAGTGGAGAAAAAAATGGAGAAAAAGTGGAGAAAAAGTGGAGAAAAAGTGGAGAACAAATGGAGAAAAAAATGTAGAAAAAGTGGAGAAAAAGAGGAGAAAAAATGGAGAATAAGTGGAGAAAAAATGGAGAAAAAATGGAGAAAAAGTGGAGAAAAAGTGGAGAAAAAAGTGGAGAAAAAGTGGAGAAAAAGTGGAGAAAAAGTGGAGAAAAAGTGGAGAAAAAGTGGAGAAAAAAATGGAGAAAAAGTGGGGAAAAAGTGGAGAAAAAGTGGAGAAAAAATGGAGAAAAAAATGTAGAAAAAGTGGAGAAAAAGTGGACAAAAAATGGAGAAAAGGTGGAGAAAAACTGGAGCACCCTTTGGTGCCTTTCATGTGGCACTAAGGGGTGCTTAGCTTTGTATTTAGCCAAAAAAATGAAAAAAAATATGACGTAGGGTTCCGCCTAGTTTTGTAGCCAGCTAGGGTAAAGCAGACGGCTGCAGCCTGCAGACCACAGCTGGCAACCTCACCTTGGCTGGTAATCCAAAACTGAGGGCACCCCACGCTGTTATTTTAAATTAAATAAATAATTAAAAAAAAACACGTAGGGGTCCCCCAAAATTGGATCACCAGCCAAGGTAAAGCAGACAGCTGGGGCCTGATATTCTCAGACTAGGGAGGTCCATGGTTATTGGACTCTCCCCAGCCTAAAAATAGCAGGCCGCAGCCACCCCAGAAGTGGCGCATCCATTAGATGCGCCAAGCCTGATGCTTCGCCCCAGCTCATCCCGCGCCCTGGTGCGGTGGCAAACGGGGTAATATATGGGGTTAATACCAGATGTGTAATGTCACCTGGCATCAAGCCCTGGGGTTGGTGAGGTCAGGCGTCTATCAGATACCCGACATCACCAACCCAGTCAGTAATAAAAAAAAATAGACGACAAACACATTTTTATTTGAAAAAACACTCCCCAAAACATTCCCTCTTTAACCAATTTTTTAGAATGAAAAACAAATCCAGGTCTGGTGTAATCCAAGGGGTTGCCATGACGATCCACACTGTCCCAGTCAATGAAGAGCAGGATGTTCCCCATTGGCTGGGAGAGCAGTGCAGTGACCTGAACTAACATCAATGGGTCAGCCCAGGTCACTGCAGGGCATGACAAGTGCTGCTGTCAGCGAGGTACATTACCTGCGCTGATCTCCTGCACTGCTGACAGCCCCTGTCACTGAGTTCAATGACCGGCGCCTACACACCAAGTATCGCGAGAGGCCCGTGACGTCACCGCTAGTCAGTCTCGGGTCGGAAGCGAGAGAAGGTGATGTGACAAGCGGCGGCCATGGAGGACAGTGACAGCGCTGAGGTCGGGATGGCGGGACTTCATCACCGCAGGTAAGCCGAGCGGGACCATGTGTGTGTGTGTGTGTGTGTGTGTGTGTGTGTGTGTACGTGTGTACAATACATGCCGCGGGCAGGAGGGGGCGGAGCGAGCTGAGCGGGGAAGTGTGGGCTTCCTGCACGTAACTAGGATAAGCATCGGGTTACTAACCAAAGTGCTTTGGTTGGATACCCGATGTTTATCTTGGTTACCAGCTTCTGGCAAGCTGCCAGCGATGGCTCCTGCACACTGTAGCTGTAAAAAGCCCTGCTTTTTGCTGCTGGAACCGTTCTCGAACGTATCTAGAACTATCGAGCTTTTGCAAAAAGCTCGAGTTCTAGTTCGATCTCGAACAGCCCCAAAAATCACTCGTGCCTAGAACTGGAGAACCTCAAACCTCGAACCGCGCTCAACTCTACTAATGAACATGATTGAGAAAAATACACGTTAGGAGATAGCGCCCGATGCATGTTTCGCTGTGGCTTCTTCCAAGGATATACTGGTAATGATAAAAAACAAAAATGAAGATACAAGGGTTCCATTATAGAACAGCTGTGGGTGATTTGGAGGGGGAGAATGGGGCGTTCAGGGGAGTGCGATGTGGAGCAACAGCAAAAAATTCCTGTTAATAAATGGATAAAATATAAAAGAGTCCATAAAGTAATTATTAATTGATTGAAGTCAAACAGCCAAAAATGTTCCTCACAGAACCCTGCATGAAAAAATAAAAATCTAATGAAAGTAAATCATATATGAAATCATCCCTGTACCAAAACAAAGGGAAATGGAAAAAACATGGTAAAAAATGAAAAGGATGATAAATGGGAACAATGTATGAAAAAGGGAACAATATATAAACTGGGATATAAAAACCAATAAAAAAAAGGAAAGGGAAAACTAAAGATGGCCTGAAACAAATAAATACAAAAATAATGTTTTCATTCAGGCAAATGGAACAATAGTAAATCCAACAACATTTTTTTTGTACCAAAGTTCTTTTCCAATTACCCCTCCCTTTTAGTTACAAAAACTCTGTCAATTGTTCGTTTTTTCAAAAATGATGACTTGCCTTTTATATTGCTAAAGCTGTGTAGGCATTAAAGGGACTCTATCAGCACAGGGTGACTGTTCTCATCAAGTACTGACGCTCATGTATCAGTGTGGAGCTAATCATATAAATCTACTTTCCCTTCTGCTTGTTTCCCTCAATCTCCACCTTACCCTCTTCTGTGATTGACAGCTCTGGCTTCATAGAGCCAGAGAAGGGAGGAGATAGATAGAAAACCAAAGCAGGTGGGAAGGTGGATTTAAATGGGTAGGGAGCTTTACCATGATGCACGTGTATTTCATGTGAACAGTCATCCTGTGCTGAGAGAGTTCCTTTAAATATAAGCATACCTATTTTGCAGTATTTTTTTCACTCTTGCCTAGAATATTTGCATATCAATGTACAGTATATCTACTTTCTTCCTTAGTAAACCATCTCTCCACTTTAAGCAAAGTACAAAGTTAGAACAAGACAATAAAAAGGAAGGGGGAGTGACATGTATAAACTCATTACTCTTGGCTCGGGATGAGCACATTTTTTCAAATTCATACAGTAAAATTAGATTTGTATCAAATGATTTTGGGGCAAAAAAAATCTACCAGGAAGAGGATATGAAAATGTCATGTCTTCCCGGCCTCCCCCATACTTCAGAAGCCTCTGGTCTTTCAAATGGCTCAATGCCTTCTTTCCAGTCTCTTCTGTTTCATTGGCCTTCTTTTTTCTATTAGGCACCAAGCTGTCGATGGAAATCATTGACGTCATAGATAGGCATCCCCAAAACCTCTTTTTGACTTCCCTTATACATGTATGACACATGTTGGAAGCAAGTGTATGGAGTGGGCTCACGCTATACACGATAGGTATGTTTAAAAGTTAATTTCACCATTCCCTTTTGCACCATTGAAGATAAACATAATAAAAAATACACATATGTGGGATCAGTGAACACTGTAAATAAAAAAATTCAAGACTTTATTAAATTAATTAATTTTTTGGGGTTGCTGCGATACCACAAAAAAATTCTGTAACAAACAGTCAAAATTTGATTTCTAGCACAAAATGGTATCAATAATAATGTTGTCTAGCACCGCAAAAAAGAATAAAAACATAAGCCATCACACAGCTTTATCGACTGAAAAATGAGAAAATTACTGGTCTGGTCTTGGAAAATGGCAACACAATCTCCCAAATTTTTTTTTCAAACTTCAGATTTTTTTTTTCACTACTAAAATAATATAATAACCGGATGTTTTGTATCACTGTAATCATACTGCTGAGGAAAATCATATTGAAAAATCATTTTTACCACAAAATGTACACAGTACAAACAATTCCAACAAAAAGTGTAAAAATTCTGTTTTTCACTATTTCTCCACATTTGGAATTTTTATCTCATTTAACAGTACGCTATGTAGTAAAATGAATAGTGTCATTCAAAAGTACAACTCGTCCTGCAAAAAAAACGTGGACAGAAAAATAAAAAAAAATGTGGCACTGGGAAGAAGGGGGAAAAAAATTATAACTCAAAAAAAAAAAATTGTCCCTGTCATGAAGAGGTTAATCATACATTATTCACCTATAGACTGATTGATATTCTAAATGATAGCTAATTAGCAGACCAACGTTCTCAGATTAGCTGCTGTTTATAAATTCATGCTATTAGAAATACATCAGGAAGGGCAAGCATGGAGAGTTAATTTCCATTACACCAAGATCAAAATAATTATAAAGTACAGTTTAATTATGGGACATTAAATATACAAAAATTAAAATATTAATATGTAGCGAAACTTTATAACCTGTCTGGCTACAAAATAGCTAATTTTATTTTATTTACAGGTTTTACTTTAACACAAACATTAACGCAGAGACTAATTTTCCAGCACTTTTGGTTTTAAACATCTCTCATCAGCATGTAAATGTTGCATGGCAAATCTAGAAGGACAATTCTGCAATCAAGAAATAGGTGTCAGGTTTTGCAATTATCTAAAGCCATTGAAACATCTGTCTATTTTTCTAAAACTACGAGATATATTTACAAATCACAAAAAAGTAAAGGAATTACCATGGACAGCAAAAAAACTGTTTTAAAAGTCTTTTTAAAACCATTTTACATTATATATATATATATATATATATGTATATATATATATATATATATATATATATATATATATATATATATATATATATATATATATATATATATTACAGCTGCAAGTCGCTTGGGGTATGTGTCTATCAGTTTTGCCCATCGAGAGACTGAAATTCTTGCTCATTCTTCCTTTGCAAACAGCTCAAGCTGAGTGAGGTTGGATGGAGAGCGTTTGTGAACAGCAGTTTTCTGCTCTTTCCACAGATTCTTGATTGGTTTCAGGTCTGGACTTTGACTTGGTCTTTCTAACACCTGGATACATTTATTTGTGAACCATTCCATTGTAGATTTTGATTTATGTTTTGGATCATTGTCTTGTTGAAAGACAAATCTCCGTCCCAGTATCAGGTCTTTTGCAGACTCCAACAGGTTTTCTTCAAGAATGGTCCTGCATTTGGCTCCATCCATCTTCCCATCAATTTTAATCTTCCTTGTCCCTGCTGAGAAAAAGCAGGCCCAAACCATGATGCTGCCACCACCATGTTTGACAGTGGGGATGGTGTGTTCAGGGTGATGAGCTGTGTTGCTTTTATGCGAAACATATCGTTTGGCATTGTGCCCAAAAAGTTCATTTTTGGTTTCATCTGACCAGAGCACCTTCTTCTACATGTTTGGTGTGTCTCCCAGGTGGCTTGTGGCAAACTTTAAACAACACGTTTTATGGATATCTTTGAGAAATGGCTTTCTCCTTGCCACTGTTCCATAAAGGCCAGATTTGTGCAGTGTACGACTGACTGTTGTCCTATGGACAGACACTCCCACCTCAGCTGTAGATCTCTGCAGTGCATCCAGAGTGATCATGGGCCTCTTGGTTGCCTCTCTGATCAGTCTTCTCCTTGTTTGAGATGAAATTTTTGAGGGATGGCCGGGTCTTGTTAGATTTGCAGTGGAATGATACTCCTTCCATTTCAATATGATCACTTGCACAGTGCTTCTTTGGATGTTTAAAGTTATGGAAATCATTTTGTAACCAAATCCGGCTTTAAACTTCTCCACAACAGTATCACTGACCTGCCTTTTGTGATCTTTGGTCTTCATTATGCAATCTGCATTTTAAACAGAACACTGAGACTATCACAGAGCAGGTGCATTGATATGGAGACTTGATTACACACAGTAGCTTATATATATTATCATCAGTCATTTAGGACAACATTGGATCATTCAGAGATCCTCAATGAACTTCTGGAGTGAGTTTGCTGCACTGAAAGTAAAGAGGATGAACAATATTGCACGCCCCAATTTTCAGTTTATTATCTTTTAAAAAAGTTTAAAATAAGCAATAAATTTTGTTCAACTTCCCAATTGTGTCTCACTTGTTGTTAAGTCTTCACCATAACAGTAAAATATTTATTTTTATGTTTGAAGCCTGAAATGTGGGAAAAGGTTGAAAAATTCAAGGGGGCCGAATACTTTTACAAAGCACTGTATATATACAGTATATATATATATATATATATATATATATATATACTGTATAGTTTATTAAGAATTAAAAAGGTTTTCTGATCTATAAAACCCCTAATATAAATCTGGTTAGGGAATAAACAGGAATAACATTACTCTTTCGTAATTTTTTGTATTTTATCTTGTACTATTTTAAGTTTATCCAAAACGTATTATTTGCGAAACTATGTGCAATTTTATTGAAATATTGTACTCAATTTGCCAACATATTAAACAACTGCTCAATGGACTTAATGATATTAACTATAAAACAGTTACAAATAGCAATTTCTGAATCTAAAGTGTTAAAATTGCAGCAATTGAAATCCAGCTAAAAGATTCTTTGAAATCTGATGAACTTGATTCATTAAAGAATACAATTAATAAGATCCAGCAGGATTTAAAGAAAGAGATCAAACAGAAGAAGAGGAACCAGTATATCTGAGATTCAGAGGATTATATCTATAACCGGATATACAGATGGCAGGACTCATCAGGCACTGCAAAACCTTTTTCATTCCAGGGAAACCGATGTACTGGATCTCAATCCTCAGGATCTGGCAGCGAATATCCTACCCCATCCAAGGCTCCTTTTTTAGGGAGAAAACTAAGGACCCGATGAGAGTTCTTAGGAAAGCCGGACGTCATCATAGGAGACGCCGCAGATCCAATACGGACTCGAGCACATGTCAGGGAGAATCCCTAGTTTTGAATTTATCATCTGAATCTCTAGATTCAAATCAACTACGAGTTTTATCTAAGGCCTAAAACACACTTCCGCAAAAAAAACCTCCGTATGACACGGTCCGTTTTTTGGGTCCGTGTTCTGTATTTTTGGGGCGTTTCTCCGGTACGTATGGCATCCGTGTGATGGCGTATGCGAGCCGTGTGTACGTGTAAAATGTCCGTGTTTGTGTGTAAAATGCCCGTGTATGTGTACGTGGAATGTCCGTGTGGAATGTCCATTTGTGTGTTGCACAATGTCGTTGATACATGTTGGCTGACAGCAGACAGAGTTGCGCGATGAGAATGAACTCGGGTGAACTTCACCCAACTTCATTGTCATGCCGCGGCTCTGTCTGTGTGCCGCGTACTGATTAGCGGTCACCTGTGAAGGATTCACCAGTGACCGCTAATCCCCCGAGTGACTGAAGTGAGCAGCCCTCTCTCATACTTACCGCTCCCCGATCACCAGCGCGGCGAGGAACAGCTGTGCAGAGAATACGCGGCAACAACTACTTTGAATATGCCGGCCGCTCATTAATCAATCTCGTATTCCCTGCTTTCCCCACCCACCGGCGCCTATGATTGGTTGCAGTCAGACACGCCCCCCACTCTGAGTGACAGCTGTCTCACTGCACCCAATCACAGCAGCCGGTGGGCGTGTCTATACTGTGCAGTAAAATAAATAAATAAATAATTAAAAAAAACGGCATGCGGTCCCCCCTTCATTTTAATACCAGCCAGACAAAGCCATACGGCTGAAGGCTGGTATTCTCAGGATGGGGAGCCCCACGTTATGGGGAGCCCCCCAGCCTAACAATATCAGAGATTCCTTCCATGATTAATCTGTAAATTACAGTAAATAAACACACACACCCGAAAAAATCCTTTATTAGAAATAAAAAACACAAACATATACCCTGGTTCACCACTTTAATAAGCCCGAAAAAGCCCTCCATGTCCGGCGTACTCCAGGATGGTCCAGCGTCGCATCCAGCTCTGCTGCATGGAGGTGACCGGAGCTGCAGCAGACACCGCCGCTCCTGTCACCTCCACGCAGCTAATGAAGGCGTATTCTCTGCACAGCTGTTCCTCGCCGCGCTGGTGATTGTGGAGCGGTATGAACCGGGGGAAGAAAAAAACCGAGCGCCAATGTAAGTATGACTGAGAACAGCAGAAGAAAAGGTAAGTATACTGAATTTAATTTTAAAAAAAAGAAAAATAAGATCGCTAGTGTAAAAACGCACACGCACGAAACGTGCTGAACTCGGACATACGCTGTGTGCGGTACGTGCAGGCATGGACCCATAGACTAAAGCGGGTCCGTGCCTGCGTGCTGCCGACCAAAAACGGACATGTCCGTGTAGAAAAGCGCACACACGTACTTACCTCACAGACACACGTTCCGTGCGATTTTACGTGTGTGTGCCATCTACCATTGATTAACATGGGTCTCCATGTGTACGTGTCTCCGGTACGTGCAAATACGTACCGCACACGTACAAATTACACGGATGTGTGTTGCGGGTCTAAGGGATTATCTTTTTGTCCATTAACTAACTTTGATTTTTTTACATTGGACATTGATCTTCAGAAATCTTTCCGCTCTTTGAGGTTATGCACCCAATTTTCAGACAGAGACACTACTACATCTGAAGGTAATACATCTAATATTATTTATCTTCATAATTAGATCTTAGGGTCAAGAGTAATATGAACCCTTTAAAGTCATTTCATCTAATTGAAACTTATGTGAATTTAGTACAGAGAGATGTAGATGCAATGGTTAAAAAATTTAAAAGTGGGGCTTTGTGTCATCATATTCTTAATAAGGAAAAAAGAAAAGCTTTAAAATCTCTCAAAGAGGACGTGTCCTTAATAATTAATTCAGCGGATAAAAGGGGTAGTTTGGTGGTAATGGATAAAACAGCCTATATAGAAGAAATTTTGTAACAATTATCAGATAGAAATGGTTATGAAATTCTGAAGAATAATCTAATGTTTGATATCACTAAAAAATTAGAAGAGATTGTAGGTAAATATTTAGCTCTTAAAATACTTGATGACAAAACAGTCTCTTTTTTAATTAATAAGCATCTAATTACTCCAGTGTTATATACACTGCCCAAAGTGCATAAATCGCTGGAAAAAACGCCCATGAGGCCAATGGTGGCACTGACAGATTCGATCTTGTCAGCACCAGCTATCTTCGTAGAGAATATTTTAACTCCTCTTATAATATTGTCATTTTTATTAGACACTTCACAGTTTCTGAGTGATATTAAACATGTCAAAATTAGCAATGATGACCTTAGATGTTTGCAATCTATATATGTCCTTTGTACATAGCAAAGGAATAAGAGCTGTGAAATGGCTGTTACAATCGTCCAATCATACTGACACACAGATTTATTTTTGGATCTGCTATCTATCATTTTTGAAAAAAATTATTTTTTGTTTCAAGATACATTTTACAAACAGCGGTGTGGTACCGCGATGGGTTCAAATGTTGCACCTCCGTATGCTAAGTCCTATATGGCTTGGTTTGAAGAAAATTTCATCTATTCAAATAATTTTTTCAAAAGCCATTGTTTATTTTGGTGCAGATTTATAGATGATATATTTTGCGTGTGGAGGTACGACATTCGAGCTCTCGAGGTTTTTGTTCAGGAACTTGGTACAATTTGGGTAGAATTAAAACTTACTATGCGGGTTTCTTCTGAAAAAATTAGTTTTTTGGATGTGATGGTTACTAAGGAAATTAACTATACCCTGATTACAGATGTATACAAAAAAACAACAGGCAGGAACAATATATTATTATTTTCTAGTAACCACCCTCCACATTTAAAGTAATCATTGCCCTATTCTCAATACCAAGGGGAACGCGGAATCGTCACTGACCCTCAATTATGTGAGACGAGACTTGAGGAAATGTCTGAAAAATTTTCTCAGCGAGGGTATCCTTAGGGGTACTTTGCACACTATGACATTGCAAGCCGATTGTAGCGATGCCGAGAGCGATAGTCCCGGCCCCCATCGCACATGTGATATCTTGTGATAGCTGCCGTAGCAAACATTATCGCTACGGCAGCTTCACATGCACTTACCTGCCCTGCGACGTCGCTCTGGCCGGCGAACCGCCTTCTTCCTAAGGGGGCAGGTCGTGCGGTGTCACAGCGATGTCACACGGCAGGTGGCCAATAGAAGCAGAGGGGCGGAGATGAGTGGGACGTAATCATCCCGGCCACCTCCTTCCTTCCTCATTGCAGCCGGGACGCAGGTAAGGAGATGTTCCTTGCTCCTGTGGCTTCATACACAACAATGTGTGCTGCCGCAGGAACGAGGAACAACATCGTACCTGTCGCTACAGCGACATTATGGAAAGGCCCGACACTACACCGATCATACAATTTCGACACTTTTGCGCTCGTTAATCATAATAAAAACAATTCACATACTCCGATGTCGACAACGACGCCGGATGTGCATCATTTTCGATTTGACCCCACTAACATCGCAGCTGCAATGTCGTAGTGTGCAAAATACCCCTAAATCCTTATTAGAAGATCAGAGATCTAAAAAGCTTGTTGTAAAAAATAAGGAGAAGCGCATTGCATTTACTAATACATATCACCCGTGGTCAGTGTTTGAACACCGTCATCTGTACAAACATTGTATATATTATCTAATTCCTATCCAAAAATTAAAGAATTCAACCTACCCTTTAATCTGTCACTGTAGATCACAGAATTTGAGAGACAAAATTGTAAGAGCAGATCTAAAGCTGGGTTCACACACAACGACAACGACGTTGCTGTTACGTCACTATATCCTGTGACGTAACAGCGACCTTACATGATCGCTAGTTAGCTGTCAAACATGTAATTTTAAGCAGCAACGGAGCAGCGATCATAGTGACCTCGACGGTTATTGGGACGTGTCACACGCGTTGCTGTGCGACGACTCAGACCTTGATAGAGGCGTGGTGTTTACCCCTAGACATGTTTTGCGTTGCCTATTTTCATGCCACTCTGTTCCGATTGGTGATCGCTACAGCGCCTTTGCGTTGCCTTTTTTCATGCCCCTCTGTTCTGATTGGTGATCACTACAGCGGCACCTGATTGGGTGACTGTGCCAAACAAAGGAAGACACAAAGAACGACACACTAGCGACACCAGACAGAGACTCTACTACATGGAACAAAGAATGGAACTTAAAGAATGAAATCACTGTAACGCCTTCGGCAAGTTACCCAATCGGAATGCTGTTATGACCACCAATTGGAGTCGTGGGGGCGTTGTAAAATACATCGCAAAAACACGCCTTTGTCTTGACTTCAGTCCTACGTCCCTGCCTTCAGTGTCATTGCCACCGTCGCTGCTGTGGTGTCAAACACAAGGATCCATGTGGTGCAGCGGGATAGCAGCGATCAAAAAATGACCTAGAATATTCAAGAGTGAGCAGCGATCTCGCAGCAGGGGTCTGATCGTTGTTATGTGTCACACACAGTGACGTCGCTGTTGAGGTCGTTTCTACGTCACAGAAAATGGCGACTAAAGGTCCAGTCACACTAAGCAACTTACCAGCGATCCCAACAACGATAGGGATCGCTGGTAAGTTGCTAGGAGGTTGCTGGTGAGATGTCACACTGCGACGCTCCAGCGATCCCACCAGCAACCTGACCTGGCAGGGATCGCTGGAGCGTCGCTACACGAGTTGCTGGTGAGCTCACCAGCAACCAGTGACCAGCCCCCAGCGCCGCGTGGAAGATGCTGCGCTTGGTAACTAAGGTAAATATCGGGTAACCAACCCGATATTTACCTTGGTTACCAGCGCACGGAGCTACACGTGCAGAGAGCAGGGAGCAGCGCACAATGCTTAGCGCTGGCTCCCTGCTCTCCTAGCTACAGCACACATCGGGTTAATTAACCCGATGTGTCCTGCAGCTACATGTACACAGAGCAGGAGCCGGCACTGACAGTGAGAGCGGCGGAGGCTGGTAACAAAGGTAAATATCGGGTAACCAAGGACAGGGCTTCTTGGTTACCCAATGTTTACTGTGGTTACCAGCCTCCGCAGAAGCCGGCTCCTGCTGCCTGCACATTTAGTTGTTGCTGTCTCGCTGTCACACACAGCGATCTGTGCTTCACAGCGGGACAGCAACAACTAAAAAATGGCCCAGGACATTCAGCAACAACTAAAGACCTCACAGCAGGGGCCAGGTTGTTGCTGGATGTCACACAGCAACATCGCTAGCAACGTGACAAAAGTTGTTTGTTAGCAGCGATGTTGCTAGCGATGTTGCTTAGTGTGACGGGGCCTTTAGCAGAGATGTCGTTGTCGTCGTCGCTGTGTGTGACACCATCTTAAGTGGTAAAACTAAATTAGCACAAACCTTCTTATCTACTCCTGTTATGGGCTCCTTCCAGTGCCTTAATTGTGTCCATTGTTCAGGGATTATCAAAGGAGACTCCTTTCATCACCCTGCTTGGGAGAAACATTTAAGATAAGGGGATATTACACTTGTGACAGTAGCTACATAGTATACATTCTGAGGTGTCCTTGCGGTTTAATCTATGTCAGGGAAACAACCCTGAAACTAAAGCTGGTGTCACACACAGTGACAACGACGTCGCTGCTACGTCACCATTTTCTGTGACATTGCAACGTCCCGTCGCTGTCGCTGTGTGTGACATCCAGCAACGACCTGGCCCCTGCTGTGAGGTCGCCGGTAGTTGCTGAATGTCCAGCTTCATTTTTTGGTCGTCACTCTCCCGCTGTGACACACACATCGCTGTGTGTGATAGCGAGAGAGCGACGAAATGAAGCGAGCAGGAGTCGGCACTGGCAGCTGCGGTAAGCTGTAACCAGCATAAACATCGGGTAACCAAGGGAAGACCTTTCCCTGGTTACCCGATATTTACCTTCGTTACCAGCCTCTGCTCTTGCTGCCAGCGCCGGCTCCTGCTCTGTGCACATGTGGCTGCAGTACGCATCGGGTAATTAACCCGATGTATACTGTAGCAAGGAGAGCAAGGACCCAGCGCTAAGCAGTGCGCGCGGCTCCCTGCTCTCTGCACTGTGACATGTAGCTGCAGCACACATCGGGTTAATTAACCCGATGTGTACTGTACCTAGGAGAGCAAGGAGCCAGCGCTAAGCGCGGCTCCCTGCTCTCTGCACATGTAGCACAGCGACGTTATGATCGCTGCTTCTGCTGTGTTTGACAGCTAAGCAGCGATCATAACAGCGACTTACAAGGTCGCTGTTACGTCACCGAAAACGGTGACGTAACAGCGACGTCGTTGTCGCTGTCGCTTAGTGTGAACCCAGCTTTAAAGATAGGCATTCCAATCATAATTACACAAAAGAATGTTTTATTACAGTTACCACAGCACTTTGCTGAACACAAGAACAATGTGTCACAATTGCGTTTTCAGATCCTGGAGCAGATTCCCCAGCCCAGGAGAGGAGGAGATCCTATCAGGACATTGAAACAGCATGGGATATACTGGATACACCGACTGCAGTCTCTCCATCCACTTAGACTGAAAAGGATTTACGATGTAACTTGCTTTTTGTAAATCAGCCATATAAGTAATGAAATATTTCATCTACTTATCAAAATTTATTTTTATTTTTTTATTTTTTTCTTTCTTAAAAATGTGATTGATTACAATAAATCACAATATAACATTTATAGAAATATATATTTGATATTTTACAAGAAAATATTTGTAATATTATAGATGTATTAATTTATATAGAAAATGTTAATGAAATTCATTTTAGTTTATAACGTTTGATGATTAGATGTTACATGTGAATTTTTGCAAGGGCGAAAAATTAACCCTTTGATTTATTGGGCTGTTTAATCAGAGTTTTCTTATATGTCTAAATCTGATGTAATTGTGATTTAACTGTCATCTTGATGAATCTGATCATCTTTAATTAAATTGAACTGACAAGCATATATGTAACTGCAATTACCATAATTTAATTAATTAATTTAATATGCAGATGAGATGGGTGGCTCAGCCACAAAGGAAGTAATCCACTAATTGCAAATACATATATATATATATATATATATATATATATATATATGTGCATTCGTTTAATTTATAGATGTGAAAAAGGCTCACTATCAGCCGAAACGCGTAATTATTTACCCCTGTATATTTATGTGGAATAAATTCTAAAAAAAATCCAGAAAATTTGTTCAAGTTATGTGTAATTTTAGGGGGATTTGAAATAAAAAAAAAGAAGAAAACCTCTGTACATTGCTGCCAGGGCTCAACACAATCAGGTAGTGTTTAAATTAAAATCCATGGGAGAACCTAGTCACACAGTTGTATTATTATGGACAGCTATCAAGAACATGTTTCAGCAATGGGTCTTTCCGCTGAACCTGGAGCCAAGGAAGGCTGTGTGCAATAACAGTGCAAACCTGATGGTGGCCCTACACCAGAGCAACCTCACACATGGGCCTTGCATGATTGACTTCCTCAACCTGGTTGTACAGCAATCTCTAGGCAACTATCGGAAACACTAGACACATGAGTGCCTTCTCCTGCAGCATAATTCCTGAATTGCTAGGATTATAAATAGTGCTGACTAAAGGGTTTCCACTCTCTTAGAGCCATGTTAGAAGAGTAAATTGTGCCAGATTCTTACCCTGCTTGACAGGGGTGCACACATGCTGGAGTATGGAACCAAGCATATACACAATCTTAAGAGTGCTTTTCCCCAAGACAGGAGTGGGGTTACCCAGTGTGCCTCGCAGTCCTTCACATCAAACACCGAGAATGTTAATTCATCATCACAGAAACATTAGCAGCAGCAGTTTAAGAGGCAGAAGCTATTTCTCCAACTCGAGGAACACATTTTTTTACACCATCCCATGGACGAGCAGAACAGAGTACAAGTCTGACATATAGTGAACGACTAGAAAAGATGGTGCAGGAGTATTTCGAGCTCAATATCGATGCCATCATGGGTGGGTCGGACCCTTTTGTATTTTGCGCATCAAAAATGGAAGAGTGGCCTCATCTAACCCATCACGCCTTTGAGGTTTTGTCATGCCCGGCAGGCAGTGTTCTCTCAAATGTGTCTTTAGCAGTGCTGGTGGAGTATCGATGAATAAGAGTGTCCGGATGTCCACTAAAAGTGTAAATCACCTTATTTTCATCAAGATGAACAAGTCATGGATCTCCAATGATTTTTTCACCCAGTTGCAGATTTTGCAGAATAGGCCATAATGTACTTTTTAGTGTGCTGTATTAATAATGCATTTTTGCAGGCTGTGATACCTTTGTCATAACTTCTGTTGCTACTGCTGATGATGTTACTAATAAGTGCCTTTTATGTGCAACAATCCACAGCTGTTACTTTTAAATCTTGATGTTTTGTTCTGTTTGAAGCACTTCTCCTTCTATTCCTCCTCCATTTGCTTCCTCCTGATTAAAGACAATCCTATTGTCTTTAACCTAGGAGGTCCATTGCAACTCTAATATTCTATGATTGTATTAAAAAGAGGTTGGACGGAGATCTGTCTGGGATGATTTAGTGAATCCTGCTTTGAGCAGGGCGTTGGACTAGATGACCCAGGAGTTCCATTCCAACTCTAATATTCTATGATTCTATTCTATGATTCTATTTTTATTTACATTGAGACACTTATTCGGGTCTCCTTTTTGTGTGTTGCCTCTAGATGCTGGGGTCTCAGAGCACAAGGCCTACACCTGCCACTCATGAATAAATATTATTATATATATTACTAGCTGTAGTACCCGGGCGTTGCCCAGGATAGTAATTGTCTCTCTGTCTCTCTCCTAGTCTCTGTCTGTGTGTTGCTGTCTGTCTGTCTCTCTACCTATCTCTTTCCTTGTCTGTCTGTGTCTATGTCTCTGTCTGTTTCTATCTCTCTGTCTGTATTTGTATCAGTCTATCTGTCTCTACCTCTGTGTCTGTCTGTCTCTCTCTCTCTCTCTATCTCTGTCTGTCTCTATGTGTGTGTCTGTCTGTCTCTCTCTTTCCAGGGTGGTCTCTTTCCCCATCTGTATCTTTCCAGGTCTGTCTCTTTCCCCGTCTGTCTCTTTCCCCGTCTGTCTCTTTACCCGTCTGTCTCTTTACCCATCTTTCTTTCCCCATCTGTCTCTTTCCTGCTCTGTCTCTTTCCAGGTCTGTCTCTTTCCAGGTCTCTCTCTTTGCTTGTCTGTCTCTTTGCCTGTCTGTCTGTTTGCCTGCCTGCCTCTTTGCCTGTCTGTCTCTTTTCAGGTCTGTCTCTTTGCCCGGCTGTCTCTTTGCCCGTCTGTCTCTTTCGAGGGCTGTCTCTTTCCAGGGCTGTCTTTCCAGGGCTGTCTTTTTGCCCGTCTGTCTCTTTCCAGGTCTGTCTCTTTCTAGGTCTGTCTCTTTCCTCATCTGTCTCTTTCCCAGTCTGTCTCTTTCCAGGTCTGTCGCTTTCCAGGTCTGTCTCTTTCCAGGTCTGTCTCTTTCCAGGTCTGTCTCTTTGCGCGGCTGTCTCTTTACCCGGCTTTCTTTCCCCATCTATCTCTTTCCCAGTTTGTCTCCTTCCCGGTCTGTCGCTTTCCTGGTCTGTCTCTTTCCCGGTCTGTCTCTTTCCAGGTCTGTCTCTTTGCTCGTCTGTCTCTTTGCCTGTCTATCTCTTTTCAGGTCTGCCTCTTTGCAGGTCTGTCTCTTTGCAGGTCTGTCCCTTTGCCCAGCTGTCTCTTTGCCTGCCTGTCTCTTTCCAGGGCTGTCTTTTTGCCTGTCTGTCTCTTTCCAGGGCTGTCTCTTTCTAGGTCTGTCTCTTTCCTCATCTGTCTCTTTCCTCATCTGTCTCTTTCCCAGTCTGTCTCTTTCCAGGTCTGTGTCTTTCCAGGTCTGTCTCTTTCCAGGTCTGTCTTTTTGCTCGTCTGTTTCTTTCCAGGGCTGTCTCTTTCTAGGTCTGTCTCTTTCCTCATCTGTCTCTTCCCCGGTCTGTCTCTTTCCAGGTCTGTCTCTTTCCAGGTGTGTCTCTTTCCAGGTCTGTCTCTTTGCCCGGCTGTCACTTTACCCATATTTCTTTCCCCATCTGTCTCTTTCCCAGTTTGTCTCCTTCCCAGTCTGTCTCTTTCCCGGTCTGTCTCTTTCCCGGTCTGTCTCTTTCCCGGTCTGTCTCTTTCCAGGTCTGTCTCTTTGCTCATCTGTCTCTTTGCCTGTCTATCTCTTTTCAGGTCTGCCTCTTTGCAGGCCTGTCTCTTTGCAGGTCTGTCCCTTTGCCCGGCTGTCTCTTTGCCCAGCTGTCTCTTTGCCCACCTGTTTCTTTCCAGGGCTGTCTCTTTCCAGGGCTGTCTCTTTCCCCATCTGTCTCTTTCCAGGTCTGTCTCTTTCCATGTCTGTCTCTTTCCCGGTCTGCCTGTTTGCCTGTCTATCTCTTTGCCTGTCTGTCTTTTTCCAGGTCTTTCTCTTTGCCCGTCTGTCTCTTTCCAGGTCTGTCTGTTTCCAGGGCTGTCTCTTTACCCATCTGTCTCTTTCCAGGGCTGTCTCTTTCCAGGGCTGTCTCTTTCCTTGTCTGTCTCTTTCCCAGTCGGTCTCTTTCCAGGTCTGTCTCTTTGCCCGGCTGTCTCTTTGCCTGGTTGTCTCTTTCCAGGTCTGTCTCTTTCCAGGTCTGTCTCTTTCCAGGTCTGTCTCTTTCCAGGTCTGTCTCTTTGCCCATCTGTCTCTTTCCAGGGATGTCTTTTTCCAGGGCTGTCTCTTTCCAGGTCTGTCTCCTGGCCCAGCTGTCTCTTTGCCTGGCTGTTTTTTTGCCCAGCTCTCTCTTTCCAGGTCTGTCTCTTTCCCCGTCTGTCTCTTTAGCTGTCTGTCTCTTTAACCATCTTTCTTTCCCCATCTGTCTCTTTCCCAGTCTGTCTCCTTCCCGGTCTGTCTCCTTCCCGGTCTGTCTCTTTCCCGGTCTGTCTCTTTCCAGGTCTGTCTCATTGCTAGTCTGTCTCTTTGCCTGTCTGTCTCTTTTCAGGTCTGTCTCTTGCAGGCCTGTCCCTTTGGCCGGCTGTCTCTTTGCCCGGCTGTCTCTTTCCCCGGCTGTCTCTTTGCCCGCCTGTCTCTTTCCAGGGCTGTCTCTTTCCCCATCTGTCTCTTTCCAGGTCTGTCTCTTTCCATGTCCGTCTCTTTCCCGGTCTGTCTCTTTTCCTGTCTGTCTTTTTCCAGGTCTGTCTCTTTGCATGTCTGTCTTTTTGCCCTCTGTCTCTTTCCAGGTCTGTCTCTTTCCAGGGCTGTTTCTTTCCAGGGCTGTCTCTTTGCCCGTCTGTCTCTTTCCAGGGCTGTCTCTTTCCCGGTCTGTCTCTTTCCCGGTCTGTCTCTTTCCTGGTCTGTCTCTTTCCTAGTCTGTCTCTTTCCTGGTCTGTCTCTTTGCCCAGCTGTGTTTTTGCCTGGTTGTCTCTTTCCAGGGCTGTCTCTTTCCAGGGCTGTCTCTTTGCCCAGCTGTCTCTTTGCCTGGCTGTCTCTTTCCAGGGCTGTCTCTTTGCAGGGATGTTTCTTTTCCGGTCTGTCTCTGCCCGGCTGTCTCTTTGCTCGGTTGTCTCTTTTCAGCACTGTCTCTTTCCAGGTCTGTCTCTTTCCAGGTCTGTCTCTTTCCAGGTCTGTCTCTTTTCCTCTCTGTCTCTTTCCATGTCCGTCTCTTTGCCTGTCTGTCTTTTTGCTCATCTGTCTCTTTCCAGGTCTGTCTCTTTCCAGGGCTGTTTCTTTCCAGGGCTGTCTCTTTGCATGTCTGTCTCTTTGCAGGGATGTCTCTTTCCCTGTCTGTCTCTGCCCAGATTTTTCTTTGCTCGGTTGTCTCTTTCCAGATCTGTCTCTTTCCAGGTCTGTCTCTATCCAGGTCTGTCTCTTTTCCTGTCTGTTTCTTTCCAGGGCTGTCTCTTTGCCCGTCTGTCTCTTTGCCCGGTTGTCTCTTTGCCTGGCTGTCTCTTTCCAGGGCTGTCTCTTTCCACGGCTGCCTCTTTCCCCATCTGTCTCTTTCCAGGTCCGTCTCTTTATAGGTCTGTCTCTTTGCCCATCTGTCTCTTTGCCCGTCTGTCTCTTTGGCTGTCTGTCTCTTTCCAGGACTGTCTCTTTCCTCATCTGTCTCTTTCACGGTCTGTCTTTTTCCAGGTCTGACTCTTTCCATGTCTGTCTTTTCCAGGTCTGTCTCTTTGCCCGGCTGTCTCTTTGCCCGGCTGTCCCTTTGCCCAGTTGGGTCTTTCCAGGGCTGTCTCTTTTCAGGGCTGTCTCTTTCCAGGTATGTCTCTTTCCAGGTATGTCTCTTTGCCTGTCTGTCTCTTTGCCTGTCTGTCTCTTTCCAAGGCTGTCTTTTTGCCTGTCTGTCTCTTTCCCTGGCTGTCTCTTTCCCCGGCTGTCTCTTTGCCCTGCTGTCCCTTTCCAGGGCTGTCTCTTTCCAGGGATGTCTCTTTCCAGGTCTGTCTCTTTTCCCGTCTGTCTCTTTGCCCGTCTGTCTCTTTTTCTGTCTGTCTCTTTCCAGGTCTGTCTCTTTCCAGGGCTGTTTCTTTCCATGCTGTCTCTTTCCAGGTCTGTCTATTTGCCTGTCTGTCTCTCTGTCTGTTTCTATCTCTCTGTCTCTTTCCCCGTCTGTTTCTGTCTGTGTCTCTGTCTGTCTGTCTGTCTGTCTTTTTCTGTCTCTCTCTATCCATCTCCCCACCGACATCTTATTACCTCACACATAAGCTTTTTATACTAACAGTTTATTTTGTTCCTATAGCAACCACTGACTTTTGCTATTAATAGCCTGTAGCTCCCACCTCAATTTAGTTTAATGGAGGCAGGACTTTTGGAGAGTAACTGTAAAGCGCGGTGTTACATTTTCCTGTCCAAACATAGTCTATGACGTTCCCGGAGTCACATGAGATGTCTGTGCAAAATTTCGTGATTGAAAATGCGATGGTGCGGATTCCTTTAGCGGACATACACACACATACACACACAGACACATACACTCAGCTTTATATATTAGACTAGCTGTAGTACTCTCGGCATTGCCCGGAATAGTAACTGTCTCTCTGTTTCTCTCCCAGTCTCTTTCTCTCCCCCAGTCTTTGGCGGCTTTGCACGTTGCGACATCGCAAGCCGATGCTGCGATGTCGCACGTGTTAGTCCCCACCCCCGTCGCAGCAGCGATATCTTGTGATTTCTGGCGTAGCGGACATTATCGCTACGCCAACTTCACATGCACTCACCTGTCCTGTGACGTCGTTCTGGCCGGCATCTCGCCTCCTTCCTAAGGGGGCGGG
The DNA here is from genome assembly GCF_048569485.1 of Anomaloglossus baeobatrachus. Classification (NCBI taxonomy): domain Eukaryota; kingdom Metazoa; phylum Chordata; class Amphibia; order Anura; family Aromobatidae; genus Anomaloglossus; species Anomaloglossus baeobatrachus. Next base: position 269,583,669 of record NC_134353.1, on the reverse strand, counting down.
TCGTACAACGTCAGAGCGACGTCACACGGCAGGCGGCCAATCAAAGCGGAGGGGCGGAGATGAGCAGAATGTACACATCCCGCCAACCTTCTTCCTTCCGTATAGCCGCCGGTGGCAGGTAAGGTGATGTTCCTCACTCCTGCGGCTTCATACACAGCGATGTGTGCTGCTGCAGGAACGAGGAACAACATCGTACCTGTCGCGGCAGCGTAATTTTGAAAAAGTCGGAGCCTACACCGATGATACGATAACGACGCTTTTGCGCTTGTTAATCGTATCATCTAGGATTTACACACTACAATGTCGAAAGTGACGCCGGACGTGCGTCACTTTTGATTTGACCCCACCGACATCGCACGTGCGATGTTGCAACGTGCAAAGCCGCCCTTTGTCTTTTTCTCAGTCTCTGTCGGTCTCCCTCTCTGTCTCTCTCTCTATCTCTTTGTCTCTGTCTGTCCCTCTCTTTCCCCTTCTGTCTCTGTCTGTCTCTTTCCCTTTCTGTCTCTGTCTGTCTCTTTCCCTGTCTGTCTGTCTCTTTCAGTGTCTGTCTCTGTCTGACTCTTTTCCTGTCTGTCCCTCTCTGTCTCTTTCCCTGTCTGTGTCTTTCTCTGACTGTCACTTTCCTTGCCTGTCTTTTCCTTACCTGTGTCTTTCCCTTTCTGTCTCTTTCTTTGTCTGTCTCTTTCCCTGTCCATCTCTTTCCCTGTTTGTCTCTTTCCCTGTCTCTCTTTCCCTCTCCCTTTGTCTATTTGACTGTCTAGTTGTCTATCTCTTTGTCTGTCTCTTTCCCTGGCTGCATTGTGACACACCAATATTCCATTTAAGGGTGTTTCTGGCAATTCTTCTGAAGTTCGCGTCTTAAAAATTTCCTCTTAAAACATAGTCTACGATGTTCACTGAGTCAAATGGAGTGTCTGTGCAAAATTTTGTGATTGTACATGCGACGGTGCAAATTCCTTTAGCGGAGATACATACATACAAAGATACATACATACACTCTGCTTTAAATAGTAGATTAATTTATGAACCTGTCCTTTTGTCTGCACCAAATTTTTGGAAATATGAAAACTCCTAGTTGGGTCTTCAAATTGTCTTGACTGTAGTGGCAAAGGTCTCAGAGCAAAAGGCCTACACCTGTTACTCACAACCTTACTTTTCATTTTAAAATTGAAAATGCTGGGCCAGACCCTGTGTGATGCAAGGCCCATGGCTGACTACTGTGCAAAGGCACTATGGGCACTGTGGGGCAATTGATCCCACTGTCCTGCTGTCTACCTATATTTTTTGGAAAAGGGAGAATTCAAGATGGGTCTCCAAGTTCTGTCTTTTCTCTAGTGGCAGGGATCTCAGAGCAACAGGCCTACTCCTGTAATTCATGTCACTCCTCCATCCACCCACCTCTTGATTTTAAAGCTGTAAATGCCGGACCAGACCCTGCGGGGTGCAAGGCCAATGGCTGACGGCTGTGCAAAGACACTATGCATGTCTTTGCACAGAAATCAGCCATTGGCCTTGGTTACTGTTCTGCTGTCTGCCCATAATTTTAGAAATGTGGAGACTCCAAGATGGGTCTTCAAGTTTTGTCTTGTCTGCAGTAGCAGGGATCTCAGAGCAACAGGCCTACTCCTGTCACTCATTTCACTCATTCATCCCCCACCTCTTTATTTGAAAGCTGTAAATCCTGGGCCAGACCTTATGTGGTGCAAGGCCATGCCGACTGCTGTACAAAGATACTATGGATACTGTGGGACAATTTATGCCACTGTCCTGTTTTCTGCCCATAATCTTTGGAAATGTGGAGACTCCAAGATGGGTCTCCAAGTTTTGTCTTGTCTGTAGTGGCAGGGATCTCAGAGCAACAGGCCTGCCACTCATGCGATATTTCTTATGTTGATAGTTTAGGATGTTAATGACTGTGCCAAAATTGTGTGGCTCCACTGTCAAATGGTTTGAGTTGTTTTGGCAACTTTTGGGCCCCTCTGAAGGTGTTGACTATCCCTTTTTTTGCATACCATTGAATTCAATGAGTTTGGCTAGGATTGGTAATCTGTTCGGCAAACTCAGGCGGGTTCGGCGATCTTGAACCGATCCGTACCTCGGGAGGTTCGTTCATCTCTAGTTAGTATACAGATTGTACTGGAAACCAAATCTGCTGATGGTTTGTCGAATAGGGGCAGTGTATAAAGAGAAGAGAAGGTGACCTATGAAGGGGAATAGGAAAGGTAGGATAGCCAGCAAAACATACAGTGAAGGAGCGGTCAGAAAGGTAGGACAGCCTGGAGAGAGGCTGATAGAGCAGATCATAGCAAGAAGAAGCTGGTGATCCATGGTGTTGAATGCAGCAGAGAGATCGAGGAGAATCAGCAAGGAATATTAGCCATTAGATTAAGCTGTTAGTAGATCATTAGAGACTTTAGTAAGAGCAGTTTCAGTAGAGTGTAAGGAGCGAAAACTGGATTGTAGAGGGTCAAAAAGATAATTATCTGACAGAAAGTGGATTTGATAAGAGTGCACCACATGTTCCCGAAATTTGGAGATGAAAGCCAGATTGGAGACAGGTCTGTAGTGTCAAAGGATGGTTTTTAAGTAATGGGTGTATGCTGGCATGTCTGAAGGATGGGGAAAGACACCAGATGAGAGAGAGAGGTTAAATATTTTAGTTAGGTCAATGGTAACAGCCAGACCGACAAACTTAAGGAGATGTGAAGGACTAAGGTGAAGGGTGCAGGTAATAGGATGAGAAGATGCTAGGATCCTGGTAATTTCTTCTTCAGTGATCAGATCGAAGAGTGAAAATGAGCTATATGACGTGTAGGAGGGAACCGTATGCATGATCTTATGTGACTGTGCAGAAATTTGTTGTTGTATATGGTCAATTTTTTCTTTAAAATATTTGTCGAGGTCATCCGTGCTGAGGTTGGTGGTTGGGAATAGTGCAAAAACAGGAGTGGTCCTGCACCACCGCACGTTACCTGCGGTACCGCATACGCCAGGAGGTCAACCTGCAAATCGTTCAAAAATCAGGAGCTGGCATACAGGTTGCCTCCGGCCTTTTACTCTACACCTGTTTGAATAAAAGACTTTTCCAGCACAGCGAAGGAGTGCGGTCCTCTCTTTTACCTTGTTACATTGTTGGTGGTTGGGGCCTGCACTCTTGGACCAAGGAGGGAGTGGAAAGTATCAAAGGGTCATTTAGGATTGTTTGCTAATGAGGTGATGAGGGTGTTAAAGTAAGCTTCTTTATAAAGGTGAAGGGCAGTATTGTATGTTAAAAGCTTAAACTTATAATGAATAATCCAGAGTGGATTTCCTCCAAAGACATTCAGTGCAGCTAGAGCATCGCTGGGGAAACCTGTATACAGCATGTGCCAGGGCTGCTGCCAATCTATGCCATATTGCTCTGTGTGTAGCAGGTGCAGCTTCATTCAGGACATTTTGCAGTGTTTCATTATAAGGCTTCATGATTGGGACGGTGTTCTTGGGGTTGTATTTGTTGTGGCTGGGGGACAGACCACGGAAGAGGGGCTGCTCGAGACGCTTGGATCTGGGCGGTTGCTGTGGCTCCAGTGGCAGCCGGACCCAGGCTCGCACAGCAGTCTGTCGCCCACAACTGAGAAAAGGGGGGTATATTTACAGGGTTGCGTGGGTTGCGGTGATTGTTGGTGACACCGCCGCTGCCTTGGTATGGGGTGCCTGGGGCTGATGGAGCAGGGCATCAGGATGGTATCCCCTCTACGGGTAGGGGAGGTGTTGTCCCGGGGCCCAGGTGTAGGTGGAGTGCTGGGACGCAGTCTGCAGGGCTGTATCGGATGATACCTGTGTACTCACTGTTTGAATAAAGTCACACAGAGTCCAGATAGTAAACCAAGTGCCGGATACCAGAAGCATCTGTAGGGGTATGCTCAGGTCCCGCAAACCGATAGACAGGACAGGGGCCCTTACTCCTGCACTTCTGTGTTGTTGTCTTGTGTGTTGATTAGTCCGCATGAAACGGGGAAAGTCCACTCCTGGTGACTTTTCTGTGGGAGCTGTGGCCCTCGAGATCTGACCCTTGGGATTTTACCAGGCACTTGCAGATGCCCTATCCCCCGCATTGGGCTTCTATCTCGCTGTATCTGGGCTGCTAGTGGGACAAGACTTGGAATCTTGTCTCCTGCTGGTTAATTGAAAAGGTGCTTGCAGCTGTCCTCGCCCTAGGGTCTAGGTACCCTGACTGTGCACAGTCTCCAGACCGGATTCCCTGCTGTCGGCACCGGCTACAACTCTGCCACAGTCCACTTAAGGTCTCCTGTGACTGGATCTCCGTCACCTGTGGCCCTGCCGTCTGCCACCTAGTCAGCTCAAGTAGTTTAGTAGTCTGGGAGCTACAACCCCCGACTACCACTTCACTCCTCTCACTTCTACTGTCTCCTCTCAACTCTCCTCTGTTCCCTCCCCTTGACACCTCAGAACCCATAGGTGGGCGTCACCATCTGCCTGGCCCCGCCCACTGATGTGTCCCTATTGCCCTGGGGGGGTGACTAGGCTTTTGTGGCTGGTGTTATGTACCTGTGTGGGGTTGTGTTGGAAGGCCAAGGAGGAGAGAATCCTGCATCTGGGAGAGGCATGCAGTTTTCTGTGGCAACCTGATTTTGTCAGGAGTCAGACGTCACATATTCTTCCTTCTTTTTCCTCCAATACAGCAAGTGGAGTTGATATTAAACAGTTATATTGTGGTCTTATATGGTCACATGACCTTCTCCCATGCCTCCTTTTGTTCATCCAGGTGGTCATTAGCTATCTTCAAACAGGCCTGGAAATGTGTTGGCGTGAGCAGCGGGATCTTGCATAGCCTGCAGGATTTTCATCCATGATGGAGTAGTGTGTTACTAATGATTATCTTTGAGACTGTGGTCATAGCTCTTTTCATCTCTTTTCATTAACTCGGGCCTTTTTATAGTTCTGGGCTAATTCCTGACTAGAGTTGAGCGCGGTTCGTGGTTCGTGGTTCTCCAGTTCGCGGCTCGAGTGATTTTGGGGCATGTTCTAGATCGAACTAGAACTCGAGCTTTTTGCAAAAGCTCGATAGTTCTAGAAACGTTCGAGAACGGTTCTAGCAGCCAAAAAACAGCTAAATCCTAGCTTGGTTTCTGCTGTAATAGTGTAAGTCACTCTGTGAATCAAACTATTATCACATTTCAGTGTATAGTGTGCGTGAACAGCGCCTTCAGATCACTGCTGTTTCTATAATGGCGATCGCCATTTTTTTTTTTTTTTTTCTTGTCTTCCTTCCCTAAGCGCGCGCGTCTTGTGGGGCGGGCCAGCATGTCAGCCAATCACAGACACACACACACCTAAGTGGACTTTGAGCCAGAGAAGCAACGGCATGTGTGATAGGATCTGCATGTCACATGTCCCTGCATTATAAAACCGGACATTTTCTTCACGAACGCCATTATCTGCCTTCTGCGTCTTTGGTGTCAGACATCAGTGTCGCAGCTCCGTCCTCCTGAGTCCTATAGCCGATACAGCTGTATGCGCTGCATACACAGCGTTAGACAGCTTAGGGAGAGCACATTCTAGCAGTCCTTTTAAGGGCTCAAAGCGGCAGGGTCAGAGAGCCATAAGTGACAGGTCCTGCAAACAGCAACAGCGTCTGTGTAGCCCAGGTCAGGGATTTCCTCCCTGCATTTCACCATTAGGAGGGAATAGAAAGGCAGGCTTCCATTCCTCTACCCAGAGCACCACAATCCTGCCACTGTACCCTCTTGTCCTCTGCACACTCCAACTCATTCTAAGTAAGCCATTATACTAACAAACACTCAGTGTACCTAGTGGCATCCTATACGTGGCTATTGGACTTTGCTATAGTCCCACTAGTGCCAAGACATTTGCAGAGCGCATCTGCCTGCGTTGCACACTCCAACGAATTATAACTAAGCCATTATACTAGCACACACTCAGTGTACCTAGTGGCATCCTATACGTGGCTATTGGACTTTGCTATAGTCCCACTAGTGCAAAGACATTAGCAGAGCACATCTGCCTGCATTGCACACTACAACTTTTTTAAACTAAGCAATTTTACTAGCAAACACTCAGTGTACCTAGTGGCATCCTATACGTGGCTATTGGACTTTGCTATAGTCCCACTAGTGCCAAGACATTTGCAGAGCGCATCTGCCTGCGTTGCACACTCCAACTAATTATAACTAAGCCATTATACTTGCACACACTAAGTGTTTTTTAGTGGCATCCTATACGTGGCTATTGGACTTTGCTATAGTCCTACTAGTGCCAAGACATTTGCAGAGCGCATCTGCCTGCGTTGCACACTCCAACTAATTATAACTAAGCCATTATACTAGCACACACTCAGTGAACCTAGTGGCATCCTATACGTGGCTATTGGACTTTGCTATAGTCCCACTAGTGCCAAGACATTTGCAGCACGTCTGCCTGCGTTGCACACTCCAACTAATTATAACTAAGCCATTATACTAGCACACACTCAGTGTACCTAGTGGCATCCTATACATGGCTATTGGACTTTGCTATAGTCCCACTAGTGCCAAGACATTTGCAGCACGTCTGCCTGCGTTGCACACTCCAACTAATTATAACTAAGCCATTATACTAGCACACACTCAGTGTACCTAGTGGCATCCTATACGTGGCTATTGGACTTTGCTATAGTCCCACTAGTGCCAAGACATTTGCAGCACGTCTGCCTGCGTTGCACATTCCAACTAATTATAACTAAGCCATTATACTAGCACACACTCAGTGTACCTAGTGGCATCCTATACGTGGCTATTGGACTTTGCTATAGTCCCACTAGTGCCAAGACATTTGCAGCACGTCTGCCTGCGTTGCACACTCCAACTAATTATAACTAAGCCATTATACTAGCACACACTCAGTGTACCTTGTGGCATCCTATACGTGGCTATTGGACTTTGCTATAGTCCCACTAGTGCCAAGACATTTGCAGCACGTCTGCCTGCGTTGCACACTCCAACTAATTATAACTAAGCCATTATACTAGCACACACTCAGTGTACCTAGTGGCATCCTATACGTGGCTATTGGACTTTGCTATAGTCCCACTAGTGCCAAGACATTTGCAGCACGTCTGCCTGCGTTGCACACTCCAACTAATTATAACTAAGCCATTATACTAGCACACACTCAGTGTACCTAGTGGCATCCTATACGTGGCTATTGGACTTTGCTATAGTCCCACTAGTGCCAAGACATTTGCAGCACGTCTGCCTGCGTTGCACACTCCAACGAATTATAACTAAGTTACATTGTCAGGGATATTTATTCTTTATTATTCTGCTGTTAATAAAGCTAGACCACCACTGCAATCTTCACCACCTCTCAATTTTTACTACCACATTTTCAGTCCACAATCTTGTCGCAAATAAACATGAGTGGCAAAATGACAGATGCTGGTGGAAAGGGGAAGAGGCGTGGTGGAAAAGGCAAAAAAGGTTTTGTCAGTGGGGAAGGTGCCAAAGCTCCATTATCATCTGCTGAAGATAGACCATCTACTAGCAAAAGTAAGATGTCTACTACTTATTGTGGACAATCCGATGTGCTCCCTTTTTTACGGACACGAACAAGAGGAACAAAGGTAGATGATGGGCAAAAAAGGAAAATGCTTGAATGGATCTCAAGTGGTCCAACAAGTGCCCTCTCAGCCACTTCAAGTACCGCATCCAAAAAACACCATTCCTCTGAGTTGTCATCCCAATCACACTTGATTTCTCCCAGCTCTGAAGTCTTCATCAGCCCTGCACAGTATGGTGGAACTGAGATGGCTGAGTCTGCAGAGCTGTTCAGTCACACTATAGCCTGGGAATCAGAGGTCTGCTCCCAAGCTACAGTGAGTACAGAACAGGAAATGGTCTGCAGTGATGCCCAGAACCTTTGTGACTCAGATTCAGGCCGTGAGGACCAAGTTTCTGAGCATAATGTTGACCCTTTGTCACAAACTGTAACACCTGTGGTTATAGACAATGAGGAACATACTGATGAAGATGAGACGCAGATACCCGATTGGGATGACAACTTAAATATTCGGTCAGGGCAAGAAGAGGCTCGGTCTGAGGGGGAGGGGAGTGCGAACACAACAATTGATGATGACGTTCTAGATCCCACCTACTGTCAACCCCCAGTCAGGCACTCGAGGAGGTCAACAGAGGCGGTGGAGGAGGATGCAACCGACGACGAAGTTACCTTGCGCCTTCCTGGACAGAGTCGGAGCACTGGTAGCACGTCTACAACTGCATCCTCAGCCACCACTCTGCCTATGAGCATTATTCGGGGTGGATCAACAGGTCGCATGGCCTCTAAGCCTTGCCTAGCCTGGGCCTTTTTTCACATCGAAAAAGATCGCCCAACTCATGTGATATGTAACATTTGTCATGATTCTGTTAGTAGAGGTCAAAACCTCAGCAGTTTGACAACTTCTTCCATGAATCGTCACATGAATAAATATCATAAGTCCCGGTGGGAAGCTCACCGTGCTGCAATGCCGGCTAGCGGAGCGAACCATCCACCGCCCGCCCCTTCCAGTGCATCCGCACGCTCTTCATCTTCTAGGACTGTGGGGACAGCTGTCACACCTGTTTTTCCACGCAAAACTTCCACCACTGTAACCGCAACAGGCAGTTTGCTTGTAAGGTCGTCAGTTGGTTTGGAAGGGGAAACAAGTGAGTGTGTACAGCTCTCTCAGACATCGATAGCACCAACGTTGGATGAAGGCAACATCATGTCTCCGCCTGCACTTTCCTCACAAACCTGCATTTTTCCAGGGACACCCTACTCAACACCGTCTACACACAGCAGCCAGATCTCTGTCCCTCAGATGTGGTCAAATAAAAGGCCACTTCCTCCGACCCATGACAAAGCTAAGAGGTTGACTCTATCCCTCTGTAAGCTGTTGGCTACCGAAATGCTGCCTTTCCGCCTAGTGGACACACAGGATTTTAGAGACCTTATGTCTGTCGCTGTGCCCCAGTACCAGATGCCTAGTCGCCACTACTTCTCTAAGAAAGGTGTGCCCGCGCTACACCAGCATGTCGCACACAACATCACCGCTTCCTTGAGAAACTCTGTGTGTGAACGGGTGCATTTCACCACCGATACTTGGACCAGAAAGCATGGACAGGGACGTTACATGTCGCTGACTGGGCACTGGGTAACTATGGTGATAGATGGTGAAGGGTCTGCTGCACAAGTCTTGCCGTCCCCACGACTTGTGTGTCAATCCTCTGTCTGTCCAAGTTCCGCCACAGCTTCTGCATCCTCCACCTCATCTGGGTCCTCCACCTCCGCCCCAAGCCTGCCTGGTCAGGCCACCAGCGTTCTCACTGCGCAGAAGGAATCACGCACGCCTCATTACTATGCTGGCAGCCGAGCGCAACGGCATCAGGCGGTCTTTAGCTTGACATGTCTTGGTAATAAGAGTCACACAGCTGAGGAGTTGTGGTCAGCTCTGCGGTCCGAGTTTAATAAATGGTTGTCTCCACTCAACCTGCAGCCTGGTAAGGCCGTGTGCGACAATGCTGCAAACCTGGGTGCGGCCCTTCGCCTGGGCAAGGTGACACACGTACCTTGTATGGCTCACGTGTTGAACCTTGTCGTGCAGCAATTTTTAACACACTATCCCGGCCTAGATGGCCTTCTGAACAGGGCACGAAAACTGTCTGCTCACTTCCGGCGTTCAAGCGCCGCAGCTGAGCGACTTGCATCGCTACAGAAGTCTTTCGGCCTGCCGGTTCATCGCATGAAATGCGATGTGGCGACACGCTGGAATTCAACTCTCCACATGTTACAGCGACTGTGGCAGCACCGCAGAGCCCTGGTGCAATACGTCATGACGTATAGCCTGGGCCAACGAGATGCAGAGGTGGGGCAGATCACCCTGATGGAGTGGTCTCAGATCAAGGACCTATGCACCCTTCTGCACAGTTTCGACATGGCGACGAATATGTTTAGCTCTGACAATGCCATTATCAGCATGACGATTCCAGTCATTTACATGCTGGAGCACACGCTAAACACTATTCGGAGTCAGGGGGTGGGACAACATGAAGGGGAGGAACTACAGGAGGATTCATATGTGCAAGGGACAACAACATCACCAAGGTCCAGACGTTCATCATCACCAACGCAGCAGGCATGGGACCATGGGGAACAGGGATCGACAAGGGCGCATAGTAGCAGGCGAAATGTTGAGCAAGGTGCAGGAGAACATGAAGAAATGGAGGACGAACTGTCCATGGACATGGAAGACTCAGCGGATGAGGGAGACCTTGGTCAAATTTCAGTTGAAAGAGGTTGGGGGGAGATGTCAGAGGAAGAAAGAACGGGTAGCACCTCTATGCCACAAACACAGCGTGGACTTGGTCCGCATGGCTGCGCAAGACACATGAGTGCCTTTTTGTTGCACTACCTCCAACATGACAGTCGTATTGTCAAAATTAGAAGTGATGATGACTACTGGATTGCCACACTATTAGATCCCCGGTACAAGTCCAAATTTTGTGACATAATTCCAGCCATAGAAAGGGACGCACGTATGCAGGAGTATCAGCAGAAGCTGTTACTCGATCTTAGCTCGGCTTTTCCACCAAACAACCGTGCAGGTGCAGGGAGGGAATCTCCCAGTTGTAACTTGACAAACATGGGACGGTCTCGTCATCTTCACCAGTCTACCCGTACCAGTAGGACCGTATCTGGTGCCGGTAACAGCAATTTTATGGAATCTTTTCATAATTTTTTTAGACCCTCTTTTGCAAGGCCACCAGAGACAACAAGTCTGACACATACTCAACGGCTGGAGAGGATGATACAGGAGTATCTCCAAATGAACATCGATGCCATGACTGTGCAACTGGAGCCTTGCTCCTTTTGGGCTTCAAACATAGAAAAATGGCCAGAGCTCTCCAGTTACGCCTTGGAGATTTTGTCGTGTCCAGCTGCCAGCGTTGTCTCTGAACGTGTATTCAGTGCTGCTGGGTGTGTGCTGACAGATAAGCGCACGCGTCTGTCCAGTGACAATGTGGACAGACTGACGTTCATCAAAATGAACAAGTCATGGATCCAGAAGGAATTTACTACCCCTGTGTCATCCTGGGGAGAGTAAATGCTTGTGGATTTGGAATGTGCTTGATGCAAATCAAAACATCCTGTTTGCAACTAGGGCCCAAGTGCTGTCACTGATGGGGTGGGTGTCTGTGTGGCCCAATTTTTGGAAAAAAGGGAGACTCCGCTTGGAGTAACCCTTGCTTACATTGTTTTTAAAAGAAGCCAAGATGAACAAGTCATGGGTCAGCAAAGACTTTGCTACCTACCCCGGTGTCATCCTGGGGACGGTTAATTATGGGGTATTTTTGAATGTGATTGATGCAAATCAAAACATCCTGTTTGCAACTAGGGCCCAAGTGCTGCCACTGATGGGGTGGGTGTCTGTGTGGCCCAATTTTTGGAAAAAAAGGGAGACTCCGCTTGGAGTAACCCTTGCTTGATGTGTTTTTAAAAGAAGCCAAGATGAACAGAGCTTGGATCAGGAAAGACTTTGCTACCTACCCCGGTGTCATCCTGGGGACGGATAAGAATGGCGTATTTTTGAATGTGCTTGATGCAAATCAAAACATCCTGTTTGCAACTAGGGCCCAAGTGCTGCCACTGATGGGGTGGGTGTCTGTGTGGCCCAATTTTTGGAAAAAAAGGGAGACTCCGCTTGGAGTAACCCTTGCTTGATGTGTTTTTAAAAGAAGCCAAGATGAACAGAGCTGGGATCAGCAAAGACTTTGCTACCTACCCCGGTGTCATCCTGGGGACGGATAAGAATGGCGTATTTTTGAATGTGCTTGATGCAAATCAAAACATCCTGTTTGCAACTAGGGCCCAAGTGCTGCCACTGATGGGGTGGGTGTCTGTGTGGCCCAATTTTTGGAAAAAAGGGAGACTCCGCTTGGAGTAACCCTTGCTTACATTGTTTTTAAAAGAAGCCAAGATGAACAAGTCATGGGTCAGCAAAGACTTTGCTACCTACCCCGGTGTCATCCTGGGGACGGTTAATTATGGGGTATTTTTGAATGTGATTGATGCAAATCAAAACATCCTGTTTGCAACTAGGGCCCAAGTGCTGCCACTGATGGGGTGGGTGTCTGTGTGGCCCAATTTTTGGAAAAAAAGGGAGACTCCGCTTGGAGTAACCCTTGCTTGATGTGTTTTTAAAAGAAGCCAAGATGAACAGAGCTGGGATCAGGAAAGACTTTGCTACCTACCCCGGTGTCATCCTGGGGACGGATAAGAATGGCGTATTTTTGAATGTGCTTGATGCAAATCAAAACATCCTGTTTGCAACTAGGGCCCAAGTGCTGCCACTGATGGGGTGGGTGTCTGTGTGGCCCAATTTTTGGAAAAAAAGGGAGACTCCGCTTGGAGTAACCCTTGCTTGATGTGTTTTTAAAAGAAGCCAAGATGAACAGAGCTGGGATCAGCAAAGACTTTGCTACCTACCCCGGTGTCATCCTGGGGACGGATAAGAATGGCGTATTTTTGAATGTGCTTGATGCAAATCAAAACATCCTGTTTGCAACTAGGGCCCAAGTGCTGCCACTGATGGGGTGGGTGTCTGTGTGGCCCAATTTTTGGAAAAAAAGGGAGACTCCGCTTGGAGTAACCCTTGCTTGATGTGTTTTTAAAAGAAGCCAAGATGAACAGAGCTGGGATCAGCAAAGACTTTGCTACCTACCCCGGTGTCATCCTGGGGACGGATAAGAATGGCGTATTTTTGAATGTGCTTGATGCAAATCAAAACATCCTGTTTGCAACTAAGGCCCAAGTGCTGCCACTGATGGGGTGGGTGTCTGTGTGGCCCAATTTTTGGAAAAAAAGGGAGACTCCGCTTGGAGTAACCCTTGCTTGATGTGTTTTTAAAAGAAGCCAAGATGAACAGAGCTGGGATCAGGAAAGACTTTGCTACCTACCCCGGTGTCATCCTGGGGACGGATAAGAATGGCGTATTTTTGAATGTGCTTGATGCAAATCAAAACATCCTGTTTGCAACTAGGGCCCAAGTGCTGCCACTGATGGGGTGGGTGTCTGTGTGGCCCAATTTTTGGAAAAAAAGGGAGACTCCGCTTGGAGTAACCCTTGCTTGATGTGTTTTTAAAAGAAGCCAAGATGAACAGAGCTGGGATCAGCAAAGACTTTGCTACCTACCCCGGTGTCATCCTGGGGACGGATAAGAATGGCGTATTTTTGAATGTGCTTGATGCAAATCAAAACATCCTGTTTGCAACTAGGGCCCAAGTGCTGCCACTGATGGGGTGGGTGTCTGTGTGGCCCAATTTTTGGAAAAAAAGGGAGACTCCGCTTGGAGTAACCCTTGCTTGATGTGTTTTTAAAAGAAGCCAAGATGAACAGAGCTGGGATCAGCAAAGACTTTGCTACCTACCCCGGTGTCATCCTGGGGACGGATAAGAATGGCGTATTTTTGAATGTGCTTGATGCAAATCAAAACATCCTGTTTGCAACTAGGGCCCAAGTGCTGCCACTGATGGGGTGGGTGTCTGTGTGGCCCAATTTTTGGAAAAAAAGGGAGACTCCGCTTGGAGTAACCCTTGCTTGATGTGTTTTTAAAAGAAGCCAAGATGAACAGAGCTGGGATCAGCAAAGACTTTGCTACCTACCCCGGTGTCATCCTGGGGACGGATAAGAATGGCGTATTTTTGAATGTGCTTGATGCAAATCAAAACATCCTGTTTGCAACTAGGGCCCAAGTGCTGCCACTGATGGGGTGGGTGTCTGTGTGGCCCAATTTTTGGAAAAAAAGGGAGACTCCGCTTGGAGTAACCCTTGCTTGATGTGTTTTTAAAAGAAGCCAAGATGAACAGAGCTGGGATCAGCAAAGACTTTGCTACCTACCCCGGTGTCATCCTGGGGACGGATAAGAATGGCGTATTTTTGAATGTGCTTGATGCAAATCAAAACATCCTGTTTGCAACTAGGGCCCAAGTGCTGCCACTGATGGGGTGGGTGTCTGTGTGGCCCAATTTTTGGAAAAAAAGGGAGACTCCGCTTGGAGTAACCCTTGCTTGATGTGTTTTTAAAAGAAGCCAAGATGAACAGAGCTGGGATCAGCAAAGACTTTGCTACCTACCCCGGTGTCATCCTGGGGACGGATAAGAATGGCGTATTTTTGAATGTGCTTGATGCAAATCAAAACATCCTGTTTGCAACTAGGGCCCAAGTGCTGCCACTGATGGGGTGGGTGTCTGTGTGGCCCAATTTTTGGAAAAAAGGGAGACTCCGCTTGGAGTAACCCTTGCTTACATTGTTTTTAAAAGAAGCCAAGATGAACAAGTCATGGGTCAGCAAAGACTTTGCTACCTACCCCGGTGTCATCCTGGGGACGGTTAATTATGGGGTATTTTTGAATGTGATTGATGCAAATCAAAACATCCTGTTTGCAACTAGGGCCCAAGTGCTGCCACTGATGGGGTGGGTGTCTGTGTGGCCCAATTTTTGGAAAAAAAGGGAGACTCCGCTTGGAGTAACCCTTGCTTGATGTGTTTTTAAAAGAAGCCAAGATGAACAGAGCTGGGATCAGGAAAGACTTTGCTACCTACCCCGGTGTCATCCTGGGGACGGATAAGAATGGCGTATTTTTGAATGTGCTTGATGCAAATCAAAACATCCTGTTTGCAACTAGGGCCCAAGTGCTGCCACTGATGGGGTGGGTGTCTGTGTGGCCCAATTTTTGGAAAAAAAGGGAGACTCCGCTTGGAGTAACCCTTGCTTGATGTGTTTTTAAAAGAAGCCAAGATGAACAGAGCTGGGATCAGCAAAGACTTTGCTACCTACCCCGGTGTCATCCTGGGGACGGATAAGAATGGCGTATTTTTGAATGTGCTTGATGCAAATCAAAACATCCTGTTTGCAACTAGGGCCCAAGTGCTGCCACTGATGGGGTGGGTGTCTGTGTGGCCCAATTTTTGGAAAAAAAGGGAGACTCCGCTTGGAGTAACCCTTGCTTGATGTGTTTTTAAAAGAAGCCAAGATGAACAGAGCTGGGATCAGGAAAGACTTTGCTACCTACCCCGGTGTCATCCTGGGGACGGATAAGAATGGCGTATTTTTGAATGTGCTTGATGCAAATCAAAACATCCTGTTTGCAACTAGGGCCCAAGTGCTGCCACTGATGGGGTGGGTGTCTGTGTGGCCCAATTTTTGGAAAAAAAGGGAGACTCCGCTTGGAGTAACCCTTGCTTGATGTGTTTTTAAAAGAAGCCAAGATGAACAGAGCTGGGATCAGCAAAGACTTTGCTACCTACCCCGGTGTCATCCTGGGGACGGATAAGAATGGCGTATTTTTGAATGTGCTTGATGCAAATCAAAACATCCTGTTTGCAACTAGGGCCCAAGTGCTGCCACTGATGGGGTGGGTGTCTGTGTGGCCCAATTTTTGGAAAAAAAGGGAGACTCCGCTTGGAGTAACCCTTGCTTGATGTGTTTTTAAAAGAAGCCAAGATGAACAGAGCTGGGATCAGGAAAGACTTTGCTACCTACCCCGGTGTCATCCTGGGGACGGATAAGAATGGCGTATTTTTGAATGTGCTTGATGCAAATCAAAACATCCTGTTTGCAACTACGGCCCAAGTGCTGCCACTGATGGGGTGGGTGTCTGTGTGGCCCAATTTTTGGAAAAAAAGGGAGACTCCGCTTGGAGTAACCCTTGCTTGATGTGTTTTTAAAAGAAGCCAAGATGAACAGAGCTGGGATCAGCAAAGACTTTGCTACCTACCCCGGTGTCATCCTGGGGACGGATAAGAATGGCGTATTTTTGAATGTGCTTGATGCAAATCAAAACATCCTGTTTGCAACTAGGGCCCAAGTGCTGCCACTGATGGGGTGGGTGTCTGTGTGGCCCAATTTTTGGAAAAAAGGGAGACTCCGCTTGGAGTAACCCTTGCTTACATTGTTTTTAAAAGAAGCCAAGATGAACAAGTCATGGGTCAGCAAAGACTTTGCTACCTACCCCGGTGTCATCCTGGGGATGGATAAGAATGGCGTATTTTTGAATGTGCTTGATGCAAATGTAGCTGTGAAGTGTACAACTGGGGCACAACTGCTGCCACTGAAGGGGTGGGTGTGTGTGTGGCCCAATTTTTGGAAAAAATGGAGACTCCGCTTGGAGTCACCTTGCGGTGTTTTACATGATTTTAGAAGGGCGTGCCATGCCTATATCTGTGTGTCCTCCTCTTTTTCCTTGTCCAGCTGTTTTGTTTTCGCATGAGTATATGTCCTTGTCACTTTCCAATGTGTTTGAGTTGTTTGTCACCTTTAGGACACCTTTGAGGGTGTTTTCTAGGTGTTTTTCTGTGTTTGTGATTGCCTGCCATTGTTTCCTATGCAGTTCGAGTTCGGTTCGTCGAACGTTCGACGAACCGAACTCGAACGGGAGGTCCGTTCGGCGAACCAACCTCGAGCCGAACCGCGACCGGTTCGCTCATCTCTATTCCTGACCTTTCTCGGAATCATACTTACCCCACAAGGCAAGATCTTACAGGGAATCTCAGACTGAGTTAGATTTATAGCCATCTTGTGTTTCTTCTATTTTCTAATAATTGCATCAACAGTTGTTGTCTTCTCACCAAGCAGCTTGTCTACTGCTTTGTAGCTAATGTCAGTATTGCACAGGTCTACAATTTTTTCCCTGGTTTATTTAAGCAGCTATTTTGTTTTGGCCATGGTGGAGAGGTTGGAGTGTGATTAATTGAGTGTGGGGAAAGATGTCTTTTTTACAGGTAAACTGAAAAATAAGGAGCGCTGATAGTGTAATACCAACAGATCAGTGAGGTAGATCAGGAAAAATACACTCACCTGAAAAGGTTGTGAGATAGTCACAACCACTGATAGAGCATAGGATGAAGGCATCTGCTGCAGCCCCACAAGGATGTGCATACAAATCAGAGTGAAGAGGGGGTTAATGCCGCGCATCAGCCAAAATGAAGATGTAGCACGTTGATGTTATAAACGTATTCTTTTATTCCATTGGTCTACGCGTTTCGAGGATACACCTCTTCTTCAGGACCAGTGCATCAACATAGTACTATGTTGATGCACTGGTCCTGAAGAAGAGGTGTATCCTCGAAACGCGTAGACCGATGGAATAAAAGAATACGTTTATAACATCAACGTGCTACATCTTCATTTTGGCTGATGCGCGGCATTAACCCCCTCTTCACTCTGATTTTTTACAGGTAATGAGTTTGAACAGATTCAAATGATACAGGTAATGAGTGCAAAGGAGTAGGGTTTCTTAAACAAAAAAATGACAGGTCTGTGAGAGTTAGTAATCTTGCTGGTTGATAGATGATGCTTATTTCATGCAATAAAATGCAAATTCATTTATTATATATCATACAATGTGAATTTTTGGATTTTTTTTTTAATTCTCTCTCTCACAGTTGACGTTTACCTACTATACAATTACAGACCTCTCCATTCTTTTTAGGTGGGGACACTCCTTGACTAACTTTACTCATCCGCTGTAAACTCAATGTTCACCACACCACCGCTCTACTAACCTAAACAACGACACATAGCTGCAGCCACAGTAACCTCTAATCACCTCCTTCACAATCCCAATGGCATTGAGAAACACTGTTTTAGGCCTCTTTCACACATCAGTGATTCTGGTACGTATGTTGCAGTTTTTATACGTACAAGAATCACGGACATACGCAGACTCATTATACTGAATGGGTCTGCGCACTCATCAGTGATTTTTTACTGACCATGTCTCCGTGCGGCATACACGTGAGTCAGTGATTGCCGAACAGAGACAAGTCCGTTTTTTCTGGCATAACTGATGTCCCACAGACCACACTATGGTGTGGTCCATGAAACACGTACCAGAAAAACATGGACATTGAAAATAAAAACATTTTACATTCACCTTCTCCAGCACTGCTTGTCTCCAGCCTCTGCTTCCTCTGCTTCAGAGCCGGCTGCTTATTCTCATGCATATTCATGTATGCAGTCACAGCTGACCCGGAAGTAGCTGCAGCGGGGGTGGAAACACATCAGAGCCGAAGAGTTCAGCACCACGGACAGCAGGAGTGGGGACAGGTGGGTATATGTCCATGTGCAAGCACGTATCACAGAGAACCGATAACTTCTACTGTCTCCTCCAAGCGGAGTCTCCCTTTATTCCAAAAATTGGGCCACACAGACACCCCTTCAGTGGCAGCACTTGTGCCCCAGTTGTACACTTCACAGCTAGATTTGCATCAAGCACATTCAAAAATACGCCATACTTAACCGTCCCCAGGATGACACCGGGGTAGGTAGCAAAGTCTTTGCTGAACCATGACTTGTTCATCTTGGCTTCTTTTAAAAACAATGTTAGCAAGGGTTACTCCAAGCGGAGTCTCCCTTTTTTTCCAAAAATTGTGCCCCACACACACCCACCCATTCAGTGGCAGCACTTGTGCCCTAGTTGTACACTTCACAGCTAGATTTGCACAAAGCACATTCAAAAATACGCCATACTTAACCGTCCCCAGGATGACACCGGGGTAGGTAGCAAAGTCTTTCCTGATCCCAGCTCTGTTCATCTTGGATCATTTTTAAAAAACACAGCAAGCAAGGGTTACTCCAAGCGGAGTCTCCCTTTTTTTCCAAAAACTGTGCCCCACACACACCCACCCATTCAGTGGCAGCACTTGTGCCCTAGTTGTACACTTCACAGCTAGATTTGCATCAAGCACATTCAAAAATACGCCATACTTAACCGTCCCCAGGATGACACCGGGGTAGGTAGCAAAGTCTTTCCTGATCCCAGCTCTGTTCATCTTGGATCATTTTTAAAAAACACAGCAAGCAAGAGTTACTCCAAGCGGAGTCTCCCTTTTTTTTGCAAAAATTGTGCCCCACACACACCCACCCATTCAGTGGCAGCACTTGTGCCTTAGTTGTACACTTCACAGCTAGATTTGCATCAAGCACATTCAAAAATACGCCATACTTAACCGTCCCCAGGATGACAGCGGGGTAGGTAGCAAAGTCTTTGCTGAACCATGACTTGTTCATCTTGGCTTCTTTTAAAAACAATGTAAGCAAGGGTTACTCCAAGCGGAATCTCCCTTTTTTTTCCAAAAATTGGGCCCCACACACACCCACCCCTTCAGTGGCAGCACTTGTGCCACAGTTGTACACTTTACAGCTAGATTTGCATCAAGCACATTTAAAAATACGCCATATTTAACAGTCCCCAGGATGACACCGGGGTAGGTAGCAAAGTCTTTCCTGATCCCAGCTCTGTTCATCTTGGATCATTTTTAAAAAACACAGCAAGCAAGGATTACTCCAAGCGGAGTCTCCCTTTTTTTCCAAAAATTGTGCCCCACACACACCCACCCATTCAGTGGCAGCACTTGTGCCCTAGTTGTACACTTCACAGCTAGATTTGAATCATGCACAATCAAAAATACGCCATACTTAACCGTCCCCAGGATGACACCGGGGTAGGTAGCAAACTCTTTCCTGATCCCAGCTCTGTTCATCCTGGATCATTTTTAAAAAACACAGCAAGCAAGGGTTATTCCAAGCGGAGTCTCCCTTTTTTTCCAAAAATTGTGCCCCACACACACCCACCCATTCAGTGGCAGCACGTTTGCCCTAGTTGTACACTTCACAGCTAGATTTGCATCAAGCACATTCAAAAATACGCCATACTTAACCGTCCCCAGGATGACACCGGGGTAGGTAGCAAAGTCTTTGCTGAACCATCACTTGTTCATCTTGGCTTCTTTTAAAAACAATGTAAGCAAGGGTTACTCCAAGCGGAGTCTCCCTTTTTTCCAAAAATTGGGCCCCACACACACCCACCCCTTCAGTGGCAGCATTTGTGCCCCAGTTGTACACTTCACAGCTAGATTTGCATCAAGCACATTCCAAATCCACAAGCATTTACTCTCCCCAGGATGACACAGGGGTAGTAAATTTCTGGTGGATCCATGACTTATTCATTTTGATGAACGTTAGTCTGTCCACATTGTCACTGGACAGACGCGTGCGCTTATCTGTCAGCACACACCCAGCAGCACTGAAGATACGTTCAGAGACAACGCTAGCAGCTGGACACGACAAAATCTCCAAGGCGTAACTGGAGAGCTCTGGCAATTTTTCTAGATTTGAAGCCCAAAATGAGCAAGCCTCCATTTGCAAAGTCATGGCATCGATGTTCATTTGGAGATACTCCTGTATCATCCTCTCCAGTCGTTGACTATGTGTCAGATTTGTTGTCTCTGGTGGCCTTGCAAAGGAGGGTCTAAAAAAATTATGAAAAGATTCCATAAAATTGCTGTTACCAGCACCAGATACAGTCCTACTGGTACGGGTAGACTGTTGAAGATGACGAGACCGTCCCATGTTTGTCAAGTTACAACTGGGAGATTCACTCCCTGCACCTGCACGGTTGTTTGGTGGAAAAGCCGAGCTAAGATCGAGTAACAGCTTCTGCTGATACTCCTGCATACGTGCGTCCCTTTCTATGGCTGGAATTATGTCACAAAATTTGGACTTGTACCGGGGATCTAATAGTGTGGCAATCCAGTAGTCATCATCACTTCTAATTTTGACAATACGAGGGTCATGTTGGAGGTAGTGCAACAAGAAGGCACTCATGTGTCTTGCGCAGCCATGCGGACCAAGTCCACGCTGTGTTTGTGGCATAGAGGTGCTACCCGTTCTTTCTTCCTCTGACATCTCCCCCCAACCTCTTTCAACTGAAATTTGACCAAGGTCTCCCTCATCCGCTGAGTCTTCCATGTCCATGGACAGTTCGTCCTCCATTTCTATATGTTCTCCTGCACCTTCCTCAACATTTCGCCTGCTACTATGTGCCCTTGTTGATCCCTGTCCCCCATGGTCCCATGCCTGCTGCGTTGGTGATGATGAACGTCTGGACCTTGGTGATGTTGTTGTCCCTTGCGCATATGAGTCCTCCTGTAGTTCCTCCCCTTCCTGTTGTCCCACCCCCTGACTCCGAGTAGTGTTTAGAGTGTGCTCCAGCATGTAAATGACTGGAATTGTCATGCTGATAATGGCATTGTCAGCGCTAAACATATTCGTCGCCATGTCGAAACTGTGCAGAAGGATGCATAGGTCTTTGATCTGAGACCACTCCATCAGGGTGATCTGCCCCACCTCTGCATCTCGTTGGCCCAGGCTATACGTCATGATGTATTGCACCAGGGCTCGGCGGTGCTGCCACAGTCGCTGTAACATGTGGAGAGTCGAATTCCAGCGTGTCGCCACATAGCATTTCAGGCGATGAACCGGCAGGCCGAAAGACTTCTGGAGCGATGCAAGTCGCTCATCTGCGGCGGTTGAACGGCGGAAGTGAGCAGACAGTTTTCGTGCCCTGGTCAGAAGGCCATCTAGGCCGGGATAGTGTGTTAAAAATTGCTGGACAACAAGGTTCAACACGTGAGCCATACAAGGCACGTGTGTCACCTTGCCCAGGCGAAGGACCGCACCCAGGTTTGCAGCATTGTCACACACGGCCTTACCAGGCTGCAGGTTGAGTGGAGACAACCATTTATTAAACTCGGACCGCAGAGCTGACCACAACTCCTCAGCTGTGTGACTCCTATTACCAAGACATGTCAAGCTAAAGACCGCCTGATGCCATTGCGCTCTGCTGCCAGCATCGTAATGAGGGGTGCGTGATTCCTTCTGCGCAGTGAGAATGCTGGTGGCCTGACCAGGCAGGCTTGGGGCGGAGGTGGAGGACCCAGATGAGGTGGAGGAGGCAGAAGCAGTGGCGGAACTTGGACAGACAGAGGATTGAAACACAAGTCGTGGGGACGGCAAGTCTTGTGCAGCAGACCCTTCACCATCTATCACCATAGTTACCCATAGTGACAGTGCCCAGTCAGCGACATGTAACGTCCCTGTCCATGCTTACTGGTCCAAGTATCGGTGGTGAAATGCACCCGTTCACACACAGAGTTTCTCAAGGAAGCGGTGATTTTGTGTGCGACATGCTGGTGTAGCGCGGGCACACCTTTCTTAGAGAAGTAGTGGCGACTAGGCATCTGGTACTGGGGCACAGCGACAGACATAAGGTCTCTAAAATCCCGTGTGTCCACTAGTCGGAAAGGCAGCATTTCGGTAGCCAAGAGCTTACAGAGGGATAGAGTCAACCTCTTAGCTTTGTCATGGGTCGCAGGAAATGGCCTTTTTTTTTTACCACATCTGAGGGACAGAGATCTGGCTGCTGTGTGTAGACGATGTTGAGTAGGGTGTCCCTGGAAAAATGCAGGTTTGTGAGGAAAGTGCAGGCGGAGACATGATGTTGCCTTCATCCAACGTTGGTGCTATCGATGTCTGAGAGAGCTGTACACACTCACTTGTTTCCCCTTCCAAACCAACTGACGACCTACCAAGCAAAGTGCCTGTTGCGGTTACAGTGGTGGAAGTTGTGCGTGGAAAACCAGGTGTGACAGCTGTCCCCACAGTCCTAGAAGATGAAGAGCGTGCAGATGCACTGGAAGGGGCAGGCCATGGATGGTTCGCTCCGCTAGGCCGCATTGCAGCACGGTGAACTTCCCACTGGGACCTATGATATTTATTCATGTGACGATTCATGGAAGAAGTTGTCAAACTGCTGAGGTTTTGACCTCTACTAACAGAATCACGACAAATTTTACAGATCACATAATTTGGGCGATCTTTTTCTATGTCAAAAAATGACCAGGCTAGGCAAGGCTTAGAGGGCATGCGACCTGCTGAGCCCCCCCCCGACTAGTGCTAAGAGGCAGAGTGGTGGCTGAAGATGCAGTTGTAGACATGCTACCAGTGCTCCGACTCTGTCCAGGAAGGCGCAAGGTAACTTCGTCGTCGGTTGCATCCTCCTCCACCGCCTCTGTTGACCTCCTCGAGTGCCTGACTGGTTGTTGACAGTAGGTGGGATCTAGAACTTCATCATCAATTGTTGTGTTTGCACTCCCCTCCCCCTCAGACCGAGCCTCTTCTTGCCCTGAGCAAATATTTAAGTTGTCATCCCAATCTGGTATCTGCGTCTCATCGTCATCAGTATGTTCCTCATTGTCTATAACCACAGGTGTTACAGTTTGTGACAAAGGGTCAACATTATGCTCAGAAACTTGGTCCTCACGGCCTGAATCAGAGTCACAAAGGTTCTGGGCATCACTGCAGACCATTTCCTGGTCTGTGCTCACTGTAGCTTGGGAGCAGACCTCTGATTCACAGGCTATAGTGTGACTGAACAGCTCTGCAGACTCAGCCATCTCAGTTCCACCATACTGTGCAGGGCTGATGGAGACTTCAGAGCTGGGAGAAAGCAAGTTTGATTGGGATGACAACTCAGAGGACTGGTGTTTTTTGGATGCGCTACTAGAAGTGGCTGAGAGGGCACTTGTTGGACCACTTGAGATCCATTCAAGCATTTTCCTTTTTTGGCCATCATCTACCTTTGTTCCTGTTGTTTGTGTCCGTAAAAAAGGGAGCACATCGGATTGTCCACGGTAAGTAGTAGACATCTTACTTTTGCTGGTAGATGGTCTATCTTCAGCAGATGATAATGGAGCTTTGCCACCTTCCCCACGGACAAACCCTTCTTTTCCTTTTCCACCATGCCTCTTCCCCTTTCCACCAGCATCTGTCATTTTGCCACTCATGTTGATTGCAACAAGATTGTGCACTGAAAATGTGGTAGTAAAAATTGAGAGGTGGTGTAGATTGCAGCGGTGGTCTAGCTTTATTAACAGCAGAATAATAAAGAATACATATCCCTGACAATGCAACTACGGCCCTTAAACTGGCAGCATAAATTGCTAGTATAATGGCTTAGCTACAATGAGTTGGAGTGTGCAATGCAGGCAGACGTGCTGCAAATATCTTTGCACTACTGGGACTATACAGAAGTCCAATAGCCACGTTTAGGATGCCACTAGGTTCACTCAGTGTTTGCTAGTATAATGGCTTAGTTATAATGAGTTGGAGTGTGCAATACAGGCAGAGGTGCTGCAAATATCTGTGCACTACTGGGACTATACAGAAGTCCAATAGCCATTTTTCTGATGCCACTAAGTTCACTCAGTGTTTGCTAGTATAATGGCTTAGTTATAATGAGTTGGAGTGTGCAATGCAGGCAGAGGTGCTGCAAATATCTTTGCACTAGTGGGACTAAACAGAAGTCCAATAGCCACGTTTAGGATGCCACTAGGTTCACTCAGTGTTTGTTAGTATAATGGCTTAGTTATAATGAGTTTGAGTGTGCAATGCAGGCAGAGGTGCTGCAAATATCTGTTCACTACTGGGACTATACAGAAGTCCAATAGCTATTTTTCTGATGCCACTAAGTTCACTCAGTGTTTGCTAGTATAATGGCTTAGTTATAATAAGTTTGAGTGTGCAATGCAGGCAGACGTGCTGCAAATATCTGTGCACTAGTGGAACTATACAGAAGTCCAATAGCCACGTTTAGGATGCCACTAAGTTCACTCAGTGTTTGTTAGTATAATGGCTTAGTTATAATGAGTTTGAGTGTGCAATGCAGCCAAACGTGCTGCAAATATCTGTGCACTACTGGGACTATACAGAAGTCCAATAGCCACGTTTAGGATGCCACTAAGTTCACTCAGTGTTTGCTAGTATAATGGCTTAGTAACAATGAGTTGGAGTGTGCAGAGGACAGGAGGGTACAGTGGCAGGGTTGTGGGTCTCTGGGTAGAGGAAAGGAAGCCTGCCTTTCTATCCCTCCTAATGGGGAAATGCAGCGAGGAATTCCCTGACCTTAGCTACACAGACGCTGTCATCTTGTGTAGCTGTTAAACTCTGTTTTCAGGACCTGTCACCTATGGCTCTGACCCTTCCGGTACGAGCCCTTAAAAGGACTGATAGAAAGTGCTATTCCTATGCTGTCCAGCGCTGTGTATGGAGCGTAATACAGCTGTATCGGCGATAGGAGCTGCGCCAGTGATGTCTGACACCAAGGACGCAGAAGAGATAATGGCGTCCGGACGGGCAGATACTCGTTTTTATAATGCAGGGACATGTGACATGGACATCCTATCACACATGCCGTTGCTTCTCTGGCTAAAAGTCCACTTAGCTGTGTGTGTGTCTGGGATTGGCTGACATGCTGGCCCTCCCCACTACACGCGCGCGCTTAGGGAAGGAAGACAAGGAAAAAAAAAAAAATGGCGATCGCTATTATACATACAGCAGTGATCTGAATGCGCTGTTCCCGCACACTATACACTGAAATGTCATAATAGTGTGTGACTTACACTATTACAGCGGAAAGCCAGCTAGGAATTAGCTGGTTTTTTGCTGCTAGAACCATTCTCGAACGTATCTAGAACTATCGAGTTTTTGCAAAAAAGCTCGAGTTCTAGTTCGATCTAGAACAGCCCCCAAAATCACTTGAGCCACGAACTGGAGAACCACGAACCACGAACCGCGCTCAACTCTAGTTAGGAGACAGGTGTGATACAAAGTCCTGTAAGAAAAAACTCTGCCAGCCCAGCTGATATGTTTTCAATGTCTATAATGTGCCTTATAAAGTAATTTTAAAAAAATATACATAACTCCTGGAACAGTTATGTTCTTGAGGTCTTAATGTGTTCCGTGATGACCTTGTGATATTATTTATGAAATGCTGATGGAGATCAGGAACTGTGTCAAACTGATAAGGTGACACTTGATCTATCTCATTTGATCTTGTCTCCCTACCTGCAGCTCCTGTTAGTAAAGTGCAAAGAGTGGAGGTGGACAGCAGCATTAGTGTAAACAGTGAGAATAGCTGTTGACCAAGAGTACGTATTGGGGCTCACTCACATTAGTTTTTAAATCAGGCCAGCGCAATGCAAAATAATCTCACATTGCACTCGGACCAATGTTGGCCAGTAAAGCAGAGCAGATATGTGATTTTTTTATCATGCTGATTCAACATGAGCAAAAAATCTCAGCATTCTGTGATTGGCAGCATATTTTGGCTTACATGCACCCATACTAATATGAGTGTGAATGAAATATCAGACAGCACTCGGATGACATCCAAGTGCAGTGCAATATATTTAGAGACAGGGATTGGAGAAGATGGAGAGAATGTGAGGGATTCAGAGCACAGTAGAATGACACTCGGCTCATGCTCGTAGAGGAGATTGAGCCAAGTGACAGCATGTCACATCTGATGCTCTTGCAATCGGATACCATATGATAGTCTGACCCCAGTATTATTTTTAGGCTGGACTCACAAAAGTGTACAGAAAAGATCCCATTCTCATCCAGGAGAGTAGGACTAGTTTTTCTCACTTGTCATTTGTGTGCTCTCAGTGTGCTGTCCGTGTGCAATCCATTTTTTTCTCAGCAGTTATTAGTCATTTATAGTCATTAACAGGATCATTTACAGAACAATTTACAGTGTTCTCTACTACATGATAGGATTGTATAAAAAAAAAATGGACATCACTAGGATGGTCCGTGTGCCGTCCGTGTGGCGTTCTTTTTTTTCTCGCACCCATTGACTTGTATTGGCGAGTCTCGCATGATTTCGGCAACAAATCGCAGCATGTTGCGGCTTTACTCTCATCCCAAATCTGGATGAGAAAAGCTGACCATCTGCTCTGCCTCATTGACTAACATTGGTCCGAGTGCAACGCGAGATTTTCTCGCATTGCACTCGTCCGATTCATACGCTCGTGTGAGCATGCCTTTAGGGAGAGACATGTGTTCAGTCTAGCCATGGGAGACAGGTAAAGCTTCATGTAGCATTTCCTTGTGTTGTCTACTGTTTTGTCACCAGTAATTTTGGTGCCTTGTAATTCCAAAAATTAGGTAAGAGAAAAAAAAGAAAAAACTTGTTTTTATGCACATTTATTTTATCTACAGGAATATATAGTTTATAAACCAAAAATTGGTGAAAGGTCATTCTTAAACTTTAAAGTACTATAAGCTACAGAACCTGAAAATATCAATCTACATATTTATGTAACAGTTCATTGAATGTGTCTGAACATTTAACCACTTTTTCTAAACAAACAGATAATTATTTAGGTTATGTTGCAATACTATTTTTTTACATCTCTTAAATGCTCAATCAACTGAAGCTTCATCTGATCTTATTCCAGAAGGTGGCACTAAAAGACTTATTTCTTTATTTATCTCTTCATTAATGCATTTTGATGAGGAAGCTTCAACCTTTTTTTTTCACTGAGAAGCCATTTGTTCATTGACAGACAAATTGCATAGAAAGCTCAAGACAGGAAAACATTTTAATTTGGTAGACACTGAACAGCAGGCAATCTACAGCATGTGTTGGCATTTTCAAGTGCATGTGCAGCTTTGAAATTGAATGCACTAGAAACATACTGTTGTTCACTAGAGACTGCATAAATTAAATTGAAGCATCCTTACTTAAAGATCTGTCTGGAAAAAACACTTTAGTCTATTGATAAGCGTACACTTGCTTAATTGTTACAAAAATGTCAAGAGCTGAGAAAAGTATGAGAAAATACAATGCTGATGTGTAGAGCTGCATAAGCGCTATTCTTATATACACAGTCATGAAAAAGTATGATATCTTAACCTCTTAATACTTTACATCAGCACAATTTTTAAAACATCGTTTTTGGGGGATTAGGGAGTTAATAGGGTTAAAAGTTTATCACAAATTTCTTATTTTCCCAACAGAATTGACAAAACCTTTTTTTAGGGACCACATCAAATTTAAAGTGACTTTTAGGGATGTATGTAGCAGGAAATACCCAAAACTGACATCATTATAAAAGCTGCACCCCTCAGGGCTCAATCCCACATTCAACAAGTTTATTGTCAGTTCACATGCTTCACAGGAACTAAAGAAATGTGAACGGAAAAAAAGGAAAATTTTACTTTTTCCCACAAAAATGTTGTTTTAGCAACAAATTTTGCATTTTCACAAGCGTAAAGCGGACTTTACACGCTATGATATTGTTAATGATTTATCGTCGGGGTCACGTTGTTTGTGACGCACATCCGGCGTCATTAACGATATCGCAGTGTGTGACACTTATGTGCGACCTAAAACGATCGCAAAAGCGGCCAAAATCGTTTGCCGCTGAGAGGTCGTCCTAAAACAAAAAATCGTTCTCTTCTAATTAGCGATGTTGTTCGTCGTTCCTGCAGCAGCAAACATCGCTATGTGTGACACCGCAGGAGCGACGAACATCTCCTTACCTGCCTCCACTGCCAATGCGGAAGGAAGGAGGTGGGATGTTTACGTCCCGCTCATCTCTGCCCCTCCGCTTCTATTGGACAGAGGCCTTGTGACATCGCTGTGACGCCGCACGACCCACCCCCTTAGAAAGGAGGCGGATCACTGGCCAGAGCGACGTCACAGGACAGGTAAGTCCGTGTGACGGGGTTAAGCGACGTTGTGCACGACGGGCAGCGATTTGCCCATGTAGCACAACCGAAGTGGGTGGGTACGATCGCTTGTGATCTCCCTAGCGAGATTGCAGCGTGTAAAGCCCGCTTAAAGAGAAAAAGTTCACCATACAATTTGTTGTGCAGTTACTCCTGCGTAATGTAATAGAAAACTACTGTTTGGGTGCTTACACTGAGCCGAGAAAAAAAACCTTTTCTCACAAAAATATTTTTTTAGCAACAAATTTTTCATTTTCCCAAGGGCAAAAGGGAAAAAATACACCATAAAATTGGTTGTGCAATTTCTTCTGAGTACACCAATACCCCATATGTCCCCAGACTCAGAAAAGAAGGAGTGACATTCAACTTTTAGAATGCAAAATGTCTGGAATTGGTAGCAGGCACCATGTTGTGTTTCTAGAGCCCCTGATGTGCTTAAACAGTGGAAACCAAACACAATTGACACCATTTTGGAAAGGAGACATCTCAAGGAATTTAACTATGTGCTGAGCACCTTGAACCAACAGGTGATTCTCAGAATTTTATAGTCCGTAAATTGCATGCATTCAACTAGGGAAGACAAGGTGAAAATGAATAGGTCCAAAAGAGACCACATTCTGTGCTAGAGAAAATCACTGCACACTCTTAGGGGTACTTTGCACACTATGATATCGTAGGTGCGATGTCGGTGGGGTCAAATCGAAAGTGACGCACATCTGGCGTCGCTGTCGACATCGTTGTGTGTAAAGCCTTTTACATACGATTAACGAGCGCAAAAGCGTCGTTATCGTATGATCGGTGTAGGGTTCGACATTTCCATTATGCCGCTGCTGCGACTGTACGATGTTGTTCCTCATTCCAGCAGGCAGCACACATCGCTGTGCATGAAGCCGCTGGAGCGAGGAACAGCTCCTACCTGCATCCCGCCGGCTATGCGGAAGGAAGGAGGTGGGCGGGATGTTTACGTCCCACTCATCTCCGCCCCTCTGCTTCTATTGGCTGCCTGCCGTGTGTCGTCGCTATGACGCCGCACGACCCGCCCCCTTAGTAAGGAGGCGGTTTGCTGGCCACAGCGACGTCGCAGGGCAGGTGAGTGCATGTGAAGCTGGCGTAGCGATAATGTTCGCTACGACAGCAATCACAAGATATCGCACCTGCGACGGGGGCAGGGACTATCGCTGCAGCGTCGGTAACACATTGTTACCGATGTCGCAGCGTGCAAAGCCCGCCTTAGAATCTTATTGCAATTTTATTTATGATAGTTTAGAAAAATTGTGAGCAAAAAAATGCCCATCTCTGACGTTTCTGCCTAAGAGTCTTTGATCTCAAGATCGCTAGAAGGAAACAAAATTATATACCATAAAGTTACAAAGTATTTACAGTATATATATATATACATATATATATATACTGTATGTATATATGTATATATATATATATATATATATATATATATATATACATAGATAGATAGATAGATAGATAGATAGATAGATAGATATAGATGAAGAAGGAGATGTACCGATGCCTAAGGCCACATGGGTATGTATAAGAAATCAATTCCATGTAATCATCTATAGTGGAAAAAGGCCCAGTTACAGTGTAGTATCATATACATCCTAAAAGTATAACACTTCATTCAGTCTATTTAGTAATATATCACTCTAGACATTATCATGAGATACATGGTATGACGATGGTGAAAACACCTATACCGGATGCACTGGGAGAACAAAGACCACTTTACACTAAACGTTTTGTACATCATGTAGCTGTAACAAATAACACACATATTTATACTGTTTGTTTAATAGTTTATCATTGCATACATTATAAGAGGATCGTGTAGGAATTAGGGAAGGAGGAGTTGGGCAATGAATTGATAATGAAAGTATAGATAATGTTGTGGTTGATGAAATGTACCTGTCACAAGATGTCCTGGGTTTAGAGGGTAGTGTGTGGGGTAAAGTGAGTATTGAATTCTCTGTGAAAGAAAAAATTAGAATAGTATAAGCCACTAGTATGGCAATAAGGGGAAGACAAAAAACAAAGTAATGTGACTCATACCTATGGTAGGAGATCCTGCCAGGGGTGTAAACAGGAGTAAGAGAATGAGTCCTGTGAAGATAGGAATGACTGGGTAAGTGCTGGGCATATAGATGCAAACGGAATTTAAATGTATCTCACCTAGTATAGGTATATGTGTTGAGAAGTAGCATGAGGCATTCCCGTGCCTATCCTGCATTGTGTGCAGATAACATGGGGAGGATGACGTTTATAATACTATGCTGTTGCGCTGACCCATAAGTATCGCAGGTATCTGCGCACGAGCAAACTATGTAGTTGTACTGTTGTATATTGTATGTTGTATAGTATACTCTGCCATGCCTGACCCAGAAGTCACTGGCGCATCCCATGGGTGCCTGGCATGAGGCTTTGTGTAATGGTTTGCATCGTCTCTATGGGGACCAGCGGGCATTCGTAGTTGGGTGTGGTATGCTGAATAGGGCGGTGTGTGTTGTGAGCTCTGGCTTCAGGATCAGCATGGATGTAATGGAACAATGTAGTATTAATCTAGTGTGGGCGGCCATGGAAGTAGGTGATTGAGTAGAAATGAAATATGTAATGTATGAGTATATATATGGACATAGATCAGCATATGTGTAATGGAATAATATAGAATTAATCTGGAACGGAGGGCTATAGATGTAAGTAATTAGGTGGATATGGAATATGTGATATTTCAGTGTATGTGTCAACGTGTAGGTGTGTGAATATATGTACAATCCAAAATATGTAGACAGTTGTATTAATATAGATGTACGATTGTTCTTATCATGAACGGTCAGGATGAGGAGAGAAAAAAAGGAAAGGGAAAAAAAAAATTCCACGATTTCCAGTGCATCATAATTCTGTCTAATAAAAGAGGAGAAACAATTACATTATATCAACTAGAAACTAGATCATTTCCCTATTTAAGCCATTGGGTTTGTTATGCGCCGGAATCCTCCAATTTCATGGGTCAGACTCCGGGTGCCCTTGGGTGCTTCTGCTTCCTCGCCTGAGATGCCCCCTGTGGATACACCGCCTAGGCACCGGTCTCATCGTCTGGCTAACATCCGTGACGTTCTGCTGGCTGCTTGGTTGCCAGAGCCTAAGTGCAGAGAATGGACCCCTGCAGACTGAATGTGCTCGTTCAGAGCCTAAGTCCAGAAATCAGACTAATGATCATGCTCAGGCTGGATGTGCTCAGTCAGAGCCTCAAGGGTACTTTATATGCTGTGATATTGGTACCGATATCGCTAGCGAGCGTACCCGCCCCCGTTGGTTGTGCGTCACGGGCAAATCGCTGCCTGTGGCGCACAACATTGCTAACACCCATCACACGGACTTACCTTCCCTGCGACGTCGCTCTGGCCGGCGATCCGCCTCCTTTCTAAGGGTGCGGTACATAATGTGTCACAGCGACGTCACACGTTAGCCATCCAATAGAAGTGGAGGGGCGGAGATGAGCGGGACGAACATCCCGCCCACCTCCTTCCTTCCTCATTGCGGCCGGCCACAGTTACGAGGTTGTTGCTCATTCCTGCGGTGTCACACATAGCGATGTGTGCTGCCGCAGGTACGACAAACAACCTCACTACTGAATAGACAACGATTTTTGCTAAGTGAACGATGTCTCACATACCAATGATTTTTACCTCTTTTGCGATCAATTAAGGTCGCTCATACGTGTTAAACGCTGCAACGTTGCTAACGACGCCGGATGTGCGTCACAAACACCGTGACCCCGACGATATATCGTTAGCGATGTCGCAGCGTGTAAATGTCCCTTTAGTCCAGAAATTGGACTACTGAACATGCTCAGGCAGGATGTGCTCAGCCAGGGCCTAAGTCCAGAAATCAGGCTACTGAACATGCTCAGGCTGTTTATGCGCTGCAAGAACCTAAGTTCAGTAATTGGGCCACTAAGCATGTGCGTGACATGGCACATTCTGATTGGTGGTTGGATGTTAGATGCCCTTGTGGCACCCTGGACTATCCAGGTCATCACAGGTAACACACAAACACCCCCACCCCCCCTTTAGACAGTAACATTAGCCAAACATAAAATCCTTGTTGCCTCCCTCCATGGTCTGATGTCAACACCAGGTGGGGTGGAGCCAAGCGGTTGGCCCCACCCACCGAGGCGTTCACAGGCCTGGAGGCGGGAAAAGAGAGAGAACGAGTTTGGAGTTTGAAGTGTGAGGAGTAAACACTTGGGTGTCTGGGTTTGTGGTCCAGGCACTGACAACAAGGTTGGCAGATGGTGGTGGCCATCTGCAGGAGTGGTGAAGCAACGCAGAACCGTAAGACCGGGGTCGGGCGTTGGCCCGCCGGTACCCACCGGGGAGCAAAGTGAAGCCAGCCCACACAGGCAGGGCCATCAGACCCCGACCAGGCTTGGAGCCGCCGACAATAGTCAAATCCGAGTGTGACCGGAACCCCATGGGTTTCCTAACAGCCAAAGACCCGATAGAAGGCAACCGCCCACACCGTGAGGGTATATAGCTACCACCTAAGGCTAGAGACCCAAGGGCCAGCGCCTGCGGGCAAACGGGCTCCTCCGGCATCCATTCACCAGGCAGCGGACTACCGTTGGGGATCCACCGTAGTCAAACAAATACATCAAGGTGCAGGGAAAGACAGCCATCACCTGTCCGGGGAGAGACACTGCAGCCGGCTGCGGGACCCGTCCATCCAGCCGTTTGGTTTACCGAGGACTTTGTGCATCTCTTACTGAGTGAGTACACCCGTGCCATCCGGCACCGCGCCGCGCTGTCCCTGTAACCCTGCACCTCACCAACCCTGCCTCCCCGTCACACCACCGGGCCCCGGAACCACCGACCCCTACCCACGGAGGGGGAAAACAACATCCCAGCTGCTCCCTACCATCGCTCCCGGGATCCCCATCACCAGCAGCGGTGGTGCCCATCTTAA
Organism: Anomaloglossus baeobatrachus; assembly: GCF_048569485.1. NCBI lineage: Eukaryota > Metazoa > Chordata > Amphibia > Anura > Aromobatidae > Anomaloglossus > Anomaloglossus baeobatrachus. The sequence continues at coordinate 269,550,237 of NC_134353.1, read as the reverse complement.
CCACAACCCATGGGTGGCGTCACAGACTAAATCCCCAAAACCAACCACCCCTTTCACTCACGGGCGAGGAACGCCGCTTGAGTCCCCGGATCCGGCCCACCGCTCGAGCCACCAAGCAGCAGCAGCCACAGCAGCGCCGGACCTGAGCGTTAGCGAGCGCGCGGCAGTGGCGGCGTCCTCCCCGCCCGCAATACCCTGATGACATGGCAATTTTGGATTGGCCTGTAGACTACACCCATGCCGACTGAAAGTGAGACTGTTTGGGGCGGTTCTTAGGTTATATAAGGATGCCGCCCATGCCAGTCGGCGCGCAGTCATGATATAGCCTAGTTTGTGGGTGTTTGGCTGGATGGTAGTAAGGCGCCCTAGTCTCTAAGTGTATGCTGGTCAAGCATGCCATATATCCCACTAAGACAGGTCGATGGAATAGCGTTATTCCTTCTCTAGCACTGACTGTATGCTAGTTAAGCATGCAGTGCCCTGCTAGGTTTCTTGTATTTGTCTAGTTTAGGTGTGTGCACAGGTATTGTGCAACACACAATCTATTTACAGCAAGTTGCTTGAATTTGCATCTGTCCTGTCTTCTTTTTTCATTTATAACAGCACGGGTTGTGCTCTGTCGTTCTATCCTTTTCAACTATTTCTATTATACTATTGTGTTGCTGTTAAGTCTATGTGAAAAGCTACAATGTGCAGTTACTAAAGGCCCCATCACACACAGAGATAATTCTTTGGCAGATCTGTGGTTGCAAAGAAATCATGGACATATTGTTCCATTTGTACACAGCCACAAACCTGGCACTGATTGTCCACAATTTCACTGCAACCACAGATCTGCCACAGATCTGCCACAGATCTGCCACAGATCTGCCACAGATCTGCCACAGATCTGCCACAGATCTGCCACAGATCTGCCACAGATTTATCTCTGTGTGTGACAGGGCCTCAAGTCTATGTGCAGTCAACAGTGTGTCATTTAATAATTACCTGCAGTTGTTGTTGTCCGCTGTGCCCTCTGGGCCCTTAGTATAATGCAGCTATCTGTTGCACGATGGAGCCCGGGTTCTGATTAGTTTCTATTCTAATTCCTTTCTAAGCCGTCAACCCGTAACAGGGTGTCATTGTCTGGAGTGTGTGAATTCAATAACTTTCTCTCCGTTTTAATAATTGTATGTGATTGCCACCTCTTCTGGGTCTGGGGACTCCTTCCAAGACTAGAAAAAATTCATTTATGTGTGTAATGAGTCTTTTGAGCCTACATTTTATGAAAGGTTTTGGTATAAAACTAGTGAAAAAATATTTTTTTTCTTTTTCAAAAAAGTGTCACTTTTAGGACAAATCCACTCAAATACAAGAAAACAGTCAAGTAGTCTATACACAGGGCCTAAGATCAATTAAGGGTTGAGACTTGATCCCAGAGAGCTAAGGCTATGTGCGCACTGTGCAATTTTTCGCGGCGTTTTTCCGCGTTTTTCGGGTGCGTTTTTGCCCTCAAAACTGCAGGACTTTGCTTCCCCAGCAAAGTCTATGAGTTTTCATTTTTGCTGTCCGCACACATCTGTTTTTTTTCAGCTGCGTTTTTGTGGTGCCACAAAAACACAGCATGTCAATTATTCCCGCGTTTTTCACTGCGCTTTTCATCCATTGAGTTCAATGGGATGTTGAAAGACGCAATGAGAAACGCAAATAGCTGCGTTTTGGTGCGTTTTGGTGCGTTTCTAAGACCAAAAACGCAGCTATAAACGCAGGAGGTGGGTAGTAAAGTGACGTGTACAGGAAGAGGATTCCTTCTGTCAGTATATACAGAAGCGTGAATCCTCCCGGTATCGTCACCGTCGCTTCCATCTCCCGTCCGGTGCATGTATGCTGCCGTGCGGCGCCATGTCTGGGCGGGAGGTGGAAGCGGCTGCGAAAACAAAAGTTAACAGTAGAAAAAAAAAAAAGTTATACTCACCTTTCTGCAGCCTCCCAGTGCCATGGCCGCTCCCATCTCCTCTCACGGTATCGCCACCCCCGCTCCGGCTGTGTGCAGACGGCCGGGACACCTCCGATGGATGCAGGACCTGGCGATGGATCAGCTGATGCAGTCACCTGACGCATCAGGTGATCGTAAGTATCGCGGTGACGCGGGCGCCCGGCCAGTATCAGCGGATGCGTCAGGAGACTTCATCCCTGATTACCGGCAGCTGCTGCAGCGATCGGACGGGATCAGACTCCCGCCCCATCGCTGCAGGAGCTGCCGGTAATCAGCACATAAGTGAGTATTATTTTTTTTTTTTTTGCACCGATGCATCAGCTGATTGTATAAACGGCTTTTATACAATCAGCTGATGTGTGATGTGCTTCAGCCCCTAGAACCTGACATCATCTGATCGCTTTGCCTTCCAGCAAACCGATCAGATGATATTGGATCCGGATTGGACGGCGCGGGACCCTGACCCAGGATTACTGCGGAGGGGGGTTCTTTATTTCAATAAAGATGGAGTCACTAATTGTGTTGTGTTTTATTTCTAATAAAAATATTTTTCTGTGTGTTGTGTTATTTTTTATCTTTACTAGAAATTCATGGTGGCCATGTCTAATATTGGCGTGACACCATGAATTTCGGGCTTAGGGCCAGCTATACAGCTAGCCCTAACCCCATTATTACCCGGCGAGCCACCCGGCATCAGGGCAGCTGGAAGAGTTGGATACAGCGCCAGAAGATGGCGCTTCTATGAAAGCGCCATTTTCTGGGGTGGCTGCGGGACTGCAATTCACAGCGGGGGTGCCCAGAAAGCATGGGCACCCTGCACTGTGGATTCCAATCCCCAGCTGCCTAGTTGTACCTGGCTGGACTCAAAAATTGGGCGAAGCTCACGTCATTTTTTTTTAAAAATTATTTCATGAAATTCATGAAATAATTTAAAAAAAAAGGACTTCCCTATATTTTTGGTTCCCAGCCGGGTACAAATAGGCAGCTGGGGGTTGGGGGCAGCCCGTACCTGCCTGCTGTACCCGGCTAGCATACAAAAATATGGCGAAGCCCACGTCATTTTTTTTGTTTGGGGGGGCAAAGAAATCCTGCATACAGTCCTGGAAGGAGGATGCTGAGCCTTGTAGTTCGACAGCTGCTGTCTGCTCTCCTGCATACACTATTGGATGGAGGATGCTGAGCCTTGTAGTTCTGCAGCTGTCTGCTCTTCTGCATACACTAGTGGAGAATGAAGAACACATTGAAGAAGGAAATTACATCAGACCTTTTTTTTTTGTTCACTGATAAAAAACGCATAAGGACGCAGTGAGCAAAAACGCAGCAAAATGCAGCAAAAAAACGCACCAAATCGCGGCAAAACGCGTGCGTTTTTTGCCGCGTTTTTTCGACGCAGGTGCGTTTTTGAGCGTTTTTAGTGGCCAAAAACGCACAAAAACGCAGCGTCAAAAAAACGCAGTGTGCGCACATAGCCTAACATGTGGACACAACATACTCATGACAATTGCACTCTATATGACAAGACACTACATAGATCAAATGATATAGTTCTGTAACCATAAAAAAATGGATACTCACAATATCTAAACAAAATTTACACCATTAGGACAGGTAGGATATCTTACTATAAGAAAAGTTGACTATAGAAATGTCTGTTACACCATTGGGTGATAGTTGATTAACTATACAAGGAAAATAGTCTTTCGTAAAAGATAATAAGTCTGATTCTCCAAATCTTTCAATCTAGAAATCTGGTAAAAAAAAATCTTTTAAAAAGTCACAAAAATAAAGACACAACATGGGGTTGTGACTAAATTTTATATCTTTTGAATTTACAGTTTCTCCCAGCTCTGACAAAATTGTCACAGCTGGGGCATGAGGAATTGCAGAATGCCCTATAACGAGCTGGGGCATTTCCTACACCATAAATCTCACTTCCGTAACTTTCCAGAATGAGATTCTGGTGTACAGAATGGAGGCTCACGCCACTTGGAAAAAAAATCCAGGTTCATGAAGAGATCTGAACCTCCTCATGAATTTAGGAACATCTCACTCCAGGGTGCCCCCTCATCAAGACCAGTGTGAACAACACCGGTCTTGATGAATCAGGCCCATAATGTCAATTGTAATGGGCAATAAATACCTGTGTATAAGTCGCTGATTTAGAGATTTATTTTCATTTTAATTTTTCTTGTTGGGAAGGAATTTTTAACTGTAAAATTAAGTAAATATTGTATCATATGGGTTTTTGCTATCCTCAAAATCAACATTGGTGGCTTAATTATTAGACCTATTTTTTCAATCTTATCAGTTATGTTACCCCATCTTACTGATTATTAGGCCGGTGTCACACTTGAGAGTGACTTGTGCAAGAATTGAGTGGCATCACCTGACATAACCCGCCTCTCTAAAATTGGAGCGTACGGCTGCATGTATGTCGGTACTGCTGCACGCTCATGTCTGCAGAGCGGCAAGATGTGCCGATGATGTGACTCGATTCTCGTGTGGGTCACTCGCAAATCTGACACCGATCTCACAGGCAATGTTGCATGAAACATTTCACCCAAATGAGGAATTAATTGATGAGCTGTGTCTGACTAGCAACAGCTACATCATTGTTTTTTATTTTTTTTTTACCCAGGTAATGTAGATAGCGGTCCAACAAAGGAGCTGCTTATTGTAATGGACACTCATTGCTGTCCTATGTGTGATAGTGAAAAAAATGATACAAATAGAAGAGCAGCATCTGTCAAAATAATATTGTTCCGTGAAAGTTAAACGGGATGTTATAATCAATTTAAAAGACATGTGCAGCACCTTTCCCTGACACAGGCACAGAAAGATGTTGCTTCATTCCAGAAGGGACATCTGTAGTTGACAGCCACTTTGGAATATGACACATACATGATACTTGCTGCGTGTCAGACAGCTGCCTCAGGCTGAGGACAGAGGAACTGCACGGCAACTTTAAATATAAAGATTTCTCATATGGATAAAGAGCAAACTGACATATTGTTGCTAGAGCGCACGGTTGTATGGAATGCTCAAATACTTGTTTATTAATTTTTTAATATTGTTTTAAACCCATTCTGCCTATTGAAGTCACTGTAGGTCCACATTTCAAGTAGCATACCGCAGTCCACTATTCAGTTATGCCTCAAAGAAAAAAAATGAAATATCCAATGTATCAGGTAGGTTCTGTAGGAAAGCTTCTTTATTGTTCAGAGCATAGAAAAATTAAAAAAAATGAAATTTCACCCACATATGGCCTTTTTCAAGCCATTAATTGGAAAAATAACTTTTAGATACAAAGAGGCATCAAGTGTTATTTATGTAAGACATTAATGGGTTAGGCGGGCTTTGCTCGTTGCGATATCGCAAGCCGATGCTGCGATGTCGCACGCGATAGTCCCCGCCCCCGTCGCAGCAGCGATAACCTTGTGATAGCTGCCGTAGCAAACATTATCGCTACGGCAGCTTCACATGGACTCACCTGTCCTGGGACGTCGCTCTGGCCGGTGACCCGCCTCCTTATTATGGGGGCGGGTCGTGCGGCGTCACTGCGACGTCACAGGGCAGGCAGCCAATAGGAGCGGAGGGGTGAAGATGAGCGGGATGTAAACATCCCGCCCACCTCCTTCCTTCAGCATATCCTACGGGAGCCGCGGTGATGCCGGTAGGAGATGTTCCTCGCTCCTGCGGCTTCACACACAGCGATGTGTGCTGCCGCAGGAACGAGGAACAACATCGGACCGTCGCGTCAGCATAATTATGCATTACGACGACGCTACACCGATGATACGATTACGACACTTATGCGCTCGTTAATCGTATCATCTAGGCTTTACACACTATGATGTCGCCTGCGATGCCGGATGTGCGTCACTTTCAATTTGACCCCACCGACATCGCAGCTGCGATGCCGTAGTGTGCAAAGTACCCCTTACTCCTGCATTCTCTTCCTATCGTTCTAACCTTCATTGATATGGGATTTCTAAAGAACCAAATTTACACAGGTGCATCTCAATAAATTAGAATAAAAAAGTTAATTTATTTCAGTAACCAATTACAAAAAGGGAAATGCAAATATTATATAGAGTCATTACAAACAGAGTGATCTATTTCAAGTGTTTATTTCTGTTAATGTTGATGATTATGGCTTACAGCCAATGAAAACCCAAAAGTCATTATGTCAGAAACTTAGAATATTTTATATAAGGCCAAGTGAGAAAATGATTTTAAACTCAGAAATTTTGGCGCCTACTGAAAAGTATATACAGTAAATGCCCTCAATACTAGGTCGGGGCTCCTGTTGCATGAATTACTGCATCAATGCAACGCAGCATGGAGGCGATCAGCCTGTGGCACTGCTGAGGTGTTATGGAAGCCCAGGTTGCTTTAATTGTAGCCTTCAGCTCATCTACATAGTTGGGTCTGCATTGTTAGGTCTGGTGTCTCTCATCTTCCTCTTGACAATACCCCATAGATTTTCTATGGGGTTTACGTCAGGCGAGTTTGCTGGCCAATCAAGCACAGTGATACTGTGGTTATTAAACCAGGTATTGGTACTTTTGGCAGTGTGGACAGGTGCCAAGTCCTGCTTGAAAATGAAATTTCCATCTCCAAAAAGCTTGTCAGCAGATGGAGGCATGAATTGCTCTAAAATTGCCTGGTAGATGGCTGTGCTGACTTTGGCCTTGATAAAACACAGTGGACCTACACTAGCAGATGACATGGCTCACCAAACCATCACGGATTGTGGAAACTTCACACTAGACCTCAAGCAGGTTGGATTGTGACCTCTCCACTCTTCCTCCAGACTCTGGGACCTTGATTTATAAATGAAATGCAAAATTTAATTTAATCTGAAAACAACACCTTGGACCACTGAGCAACAGTCCAGTTCTTTTTCTCCTTGGCCCAGGTAAGACGCTTCTGGCATTGCATATTGGTCATGAGTGGCTTGCCACTAGAAATGCAACAGTTGTTGCCCATGTCCTGGATACATCTGTGTGTGGTGGCTCTTGAAGCACTGACTCCAGCAGCAGTCCTCTCCTTGTGAATCTCCCCCAAATTTTTGAATGGCCTTTTCCTAACAATCCTATCAAGGCTGTGGTTATCCCAGTTGCTTGTGCACCTTTTTCTACCAAACTTTAACCTTCTACTCAATTTTCCATTACTATGCACTCTGTAAACAGCCAGCTTCCTTAGCAATGACCTTTTGTGGTTTACCCTCCTTGTGGAGTGTATCAATAACTACCTTCTGGACTGTCAAAATCAACAGTCTTCCAATGATTCTGTAGCCTACTGAACTAGATAAAGGGACCATTTTAAACACTGAGGAAGAATTTGCAGGTGTTTTGTGGTAAATATTGTAATTTTTTGAGATAATGACTTTTGAGTTTTCATTGGCTGTATGCCATAATCAGCAACGTTAACAGAAATAAACACTTGAAATAGATCACTCCTTCTGTAATGACTCTATATAATATTTATAATGTTTCCCTTTTTTCATTGAACTACTGAAATAAATTAACTTTTTGATGATATTCTAATTTATTAAGATGCACCTATATATTTTGATAAACTCTTAATCACACTAAAACACACGTAAAAGTACAAATAGAGAAAGTCTTTTGATATTAATATATATCACTAATATTATTATTTATAAAATAAACAGTATGCAGCTGTACAGCATTATAAATACTCACTCAACCGCTTGATGTTTGTATTTGATGGTGTTTGGTGATTATAATCAAATAGTAATGAGTGAATAAATTTAAATTGAATTGTTGTATTTTACAAAAATATGCATACACATAATTCTCTCTGCACACCAGAGCATAATAAACATAAAATGTGAATAATAAAAAAAATCCTTGTGCTCACCTGAGAGCTTACCTCTCTAGCCCCTCATCTACTCTCCACCACCCGTCCATTCCTCATCACATCTCCTGCTTCCCTGCTATTCATGATGGAATTCCAGGTCTCTCACATTGTGGCAAACTTCTTAAGGCTGCTTTACACGCAGTGACATCGCTAGTGATGTCACTCGTGAAAGCACCCGCGCCCGTCGTGTGGGCGTCACGGGCAAATCTTTGCCCATGGCGCACAATATCGCTTGTACCCGTGACACGTACTTACCTTCCTAGCGACATCGCTGCGGCCAGCGAACTGCCTCTTTTCTAAGGGGGCGGTTCATGCGGCATCACAGCGACGTCACACGGCAGGCATCCAATAGAAGCGGAGGGGCGGAGAGCATTTGCAGGAAAGTCACACCCACCTCGTTGCCGGAGGACGCAGGTACGGTGTTGTTCGTTGTTCCTGGGGTGTCACACGTAGCGATGTGTGCTGCCTCAGGAGCGACGAACAACCTGCGTCCAGCACCATCAATGATATTTGGGATTTGAACGACGTGTCAACAATCAATGATTAGGTGAGTATTTTTGATGGTTAGCGGCCATTCGTACGTGTCACAAGCAACGACATCGCTAATGAGGCTGGATGTTCGTTACGAATTCCGTGACCCCAATGACATCTCGTTAGCGATGTCGTTGCGTGTAAAGCCCTCTTAAGTGTCATGACGCCCAGGTGGGTCCAGCACAGGAGCAAAGGGTTGCAGCATACAGTATGTCATGACAACATTGACAAAATTACCCTTCTGAATGTAAACAGTTACCTAGGCCACATTTTGAACCCTATACATAGGGAACAAACCTTTACCAGAGACCCACGGAACTCTGAACCAGACATTCTGTTTCTTAATACATATCACACATTCATGCACAATATAAAATAGCTTTTGTTTAAACACTGGTAAATTCAGTCTCAACTTATCGTATAGTAAAATTTAAAACACTCTCTTCAACATGCTAAAAAAAAGAGGAAACAATTTGTGTGAAACACTAGTTAGGGCTGATATAGGCCTATTATACTGTAGGCTGTAAGCCCTCTCTACCAGTCTGTATTTGTTAGTTTGTGTATTTAAATTTATTTCTATATATTTTATGTAACTCCTTGTAATGCATAGCATAATTGAATCAATGGTCCTCTAAAAATTGATAACAATAATAATAATAATAATAATAATAAAAATCACAATAACAGACCATTAGTCTTTGAAACATGGCATTTTTCCATGCTTAAACCATAGTCAATGCATTAATGTTTTAAAGAGTGACCAAATTATACATCCACACATTAGAAAGATATACTGTAAATGCCTCATGTCTGCCGGATGTGCGTCATACCACATGCCATCAGCTTTTTCCTACAAGCGTGTGGTCCCCTCTAATTTTGATACCCAAGCCAACAGCTGGGGACTGGTATTCTCAGACTGGGGAGTCCTATGATTATTTGCCCCCCCCCCCAGACTAAAAATAGCAAGCTGCAGCCACCCAGAATTGTCGCATCCAGTAAATCATCTTGATTGTCCTAGTGCGGTGGCATTCAAGGTAATATAAAGGGTTAATGACATCTCACAGCTATCATGGAGCCCTAGATTAGTAATGGGAGGTATTTACGAGACTGCCCCATTACTAATAATTTAAGTGAAAACATATATTCACAGACACAGAAATAATCCTGTATTTGAAATTAAATGCAAAAATTCCCCCACCCTCTATCTCCAATTAATTAACCTTAAACACCCAGTTACAACATAAGCCACATGAGTTCCCACAATGATCCCAGCTCCGTTACATACTAAACATGCGAGGATTGCCTGCCTATCACAGTAATGCTGTAGCCATGTTGGTTACTGACATTACTGTGCTTGGCCGGTTACATCATGTCATTGGATCTATATAAGACTTGACTCAATCTAAATCGGATCCAGTATAATGAGAGCTGCTGGAGAAGAAATAGTGGTATCGAACATGGCATTTAGAGAGTTAATACATTTTCTCTCTCATTATCCTGGCATTTGGCAAATATAAATAATTTTGGTAATCCTAATTAACCTAAAACAGGAAAGGTTTACTATTATTTCATGTCAGATAGTGAGAAAAACATGCATATGTGTCTTTTTAGATAGTGTATATAATACAGGAAAGAATATTCTAAATGCTTTTTCTTTGTAAATATCCATTTTGTCTTCGGTTTTGTATATTTTATTGTCAGTCCGTAAAAGTGGCATAATCCTCTTAAAATATGGTTCTCAGCAGCAATCTGGGAGTCAGAGAAGTGTCAAGCCATCTTTTTCATGCTGTTTTCATCCATTTCCATCCATTTCATCCATTTTCCTGCCCCTTAAGGCCTACTGGGAGGGTCTTTCAGAATAACAAAAGTGAGACAAATCAGAAGAGAAAGGAGGAGTGGCCCATTAATAATCACACCATAGTTAGTTCTGTATATCCATTTTTATTTGAATGTTCTATTTCCAATTTTGAACTTCTTAAAACAATGAATAAATGGGGCAGAAAGGCCACAATTTTTAACCTTTCCTATGTCTTGAACAATTAAGACTTTTTTTGAGCAACATACAGTGGCATGCAAATGTTTGGGCACCCCTGGTTTAACTTACTGTTATTGTGAACATTTAAGCAAATTGTTGATTAAATGATTTCTTAAAGGCATAAAGTTAAAGATTACAGATTTCCATGATATTTTAGGCAAAAACAAATACATTTATTTTCATGTTCTACATTTTAAAAATGACAAAAAGGAAAATAGGCTGATGCAAAAGTTTAGACAACTTTGGAAATTTGTGCAGTCAGATAACTTTGACCAAAGTTTCAGACCTTAACCAACCTGTTAGGGTTCTCCCTTGTTCACCATCATCATTAGGAAAGGCCAGGTGATGCAAATTTCACAGCTTTATAAAATCTCAGCTTCCTTTTACCTTGTGCCAAAAAACAACAGCCATGGGTTTTTCTAAGCGGCTGTATAGCAGTGAAAATGGTGTAGGCCCATAAAGCAAAAGAAGGCTATAAGAAGATAGCAAAGCATTTTTAAGTTGCCAATTCCTCAGATTGAAATGTACTGAAGAAATTGAAGTTAATAGGAACAGTGGAGGTCAAGAGAAGGTCTGGAAGACCAAGCAAGGTTTATGTGAAAGCTGCTTGCAGGATTGCTAGAGAGACAAATCAAAACCCCGTTGTGGAACATTATTCTACTTTTCAGAAACATCTGCAAAAATATAGTCTTTATAAAAGTGACCAAAAGAAAACTTCTCCTGCGTCCTCACCATAAAATAGTGTCAGAAGTATGCAAAAGAACTAAGCCAGATGAATTTTGGAAACAAGTCCGGTGCACCGATGAGGTTAAAATAAAACTGTTTGGCCACAATGACCAAAAGTATGTGTGGGAAAAAAGGGCACAGAATTTCAGGAAAAAAATATCTCACCAACCATTAAGCATGGGGTTCGATCAATCATGCTTTGGGGTTGTGTTGCAGCCAATGGTACGGGAAACATTTCATGGATAGAGGAAAAAAAGGATTCAATGACATTTCAATGCATTTTCTAGATGCAAACATAACACCATCTGTAATAAAGTTGAAGTTGAAGAGAGGATGGCTTCTACAAATGGATAATGATCCTAAACACACCTCAAAATATATATTACGCATATGGCTGATGATTTTATTTGGACTCGTGATTTTGATAACCTGAAAACTGGTGGGCTGTCAAAGTGACGACTAGCAGTTATTGTTTGATTGGTGAGGACTGTTTGCAGAATTGGAGATTTTCCAAGAGTGATGGTGGGACTGTAAAAAGATTGAGGGGTAGAGGTGGAACTGGGATGGAGGCGGAATCTCAAGGGGTCCCAAAAATTCCTGGGGGCAGCCCAGGTGGTGATGCAAAAGTGACTTCTCCACATATGGAGCAAAAACTACACTTTGTTAATGAAAAAACAAGGAAAGAAACATACAGAAACATTTTAATACGCTAAGAAGTTCTAAAACTGTATACCTTACACAGAGAGCATTTTTAAAAGTAGGTGATACAACTGTAATTTAGGATGGCCATTTTTTGACTAGTCACCCTAAAATGATATAAAACTGAAGGCTCAATAGACCAAACAGATGATTTAATAGACTAGCTACTAACAATGCAATGATGATGAGGAAATAATTAAGACATCATTTTTCTATAAGCCTACATGAAAGGTGTTATAAGTAATTACAACTTCCTCTTGATCTTGAAAATTAGAGCCAATTTACAAATTTAAGTATCATGTTTGTTTTCAGCAAAACATAATTAGTGAAGTTCAACAGTTTTGTCTCTGAACCAATTTGGCTGTAGGACAGTGTTATCAGTCATGTTCTCCACTTCCCTCCCACTTTCTGAATTTTCCATTCATTGTGAAAAAGCAGATCAAGTCAAGGCAGACAAAAAACGCAGCTCAATGTAGGCAGAAAACCATCACGCAGAACTTGATTCAGATCAGGACATCTCAGCTCAGATGTACACTGGAGATCAAAATTAGAGAAAAAAATACAATTTTTTGAATGTTAAGGTCATTGTGAAGTCCTATGTGAATATTTCCTAATATGAGTAAACTAGCAGTATTATTTCATAAATTGAATTTTATCAAAAGCACGTAATAAAATGTAAATGACATAAATGTAAAAGAACACTGATCAAAGTTAGAGAACACTTTCAGATATCTGCAAGTTATTGGTGTTAATCTGGCACCTAGTGTTAATTTTCATAACTATCTGGCAAACCCTATTTAACTGGCAGCCTAACTTTCCAGTTTCCACTGATTTTGCAAAAATAGTGTGTGATTCCAAAGTTACTTAAACCCTCCAGCAACAGGTTGTACAGATGAACACTAAAGAGGTGACCCTATCAGCCATAGCAAGAGAAGTTGCTTGTTCCAAGTCTTTGATTTCAAGAATATTGCTTCTTTACAACATCACAAACTCTTTAAAGTCCCCTAAGAAGGCTGGTCATCGTCAAAAGATAACTGCAAGAGAGGACAGGATAATGTGGAGAATCTCTATGAGTAATCCCGTTAACACTGCAGATGGAATTGCTCGCCAATTCAGCACTGATCATGGTAAAGATCTGTCTCGTCATACAGTGTCACAACATTTAAGAGCATTTGGACTGAAAGCCTACTCTGCAGTGACCAAACCTCTCATGAGCAGAAAGAATAAAACGGCTAGACTTACTTTTGGGGATAAGCATGTTGTATGGACAGAGAAGTGGTCCACAGTTTATTTTAGTGATGAAAGCAAGTTTAATTTATTTGGGTCTGATTGGAAACATTATGTTCATCTACAAACTAGAAATAGACTGAACCAAAAGTGTGTTAAGAAGTCAGTGAAAGGTGGTGAAGGAAGTGTCATGGTTTGGGGAATGTTTTCTGCACCAGGAGTATAACAACACATGTCCTTACTCACTCAATCAGCCAGCAATTTTCATGCAGGACAATGCTCCCTATCACAGAGCAAAATGGGTAAAGCAGTTCCTTGAAACAGAAAACATTGAAACAATGAAATAGCAAACCCAGAGTCCTGATTTAAACCCAGTAGAAAACCTCTGGAAAATCCTTGGTGACAAAGTTATGGCCAAGAAACCCACAACAGTCAAAGAACTGTGGAAGAGACTGGAAGAAGAGTGGACCAAAATCACACCAGAGTAGTGTGAGAGACTAATGATGTCCTGTGGTCGCAGATGGGCTGAAGTCATTCAAAGCAAAGGCCTGTACATTTCCTACTGATTGGTGACTGATGTTACCTTCAGAAAATTTAATTATAATGTGTTACAGTCATTGCTTTTCTCTAATTATGATCATCACGTTTTGGACAAAATAAAGGGTTTATGGTGATATATTTTTTATCTTTTGTAAAACACTGTTGTAGTGACATGGTGTACCCTTACAAAAAAAATTCAGATGCTGATCAATGTAGATTACATTATTTCTGAAAAAAGCAAGTGATCATACATTGTTCTCTAATTTTGATCTCCAGTGTATAATGTTGATGCAGCATGTCTCTGTAACCTAAAAAGTGCCTGAAGAGTATATACTTCCCTCATTGTTCTGTGCTGTCTACAGTAGAGGTCACAGCAGATTGTCCTTTCTTGCCAGCACCCTGTTGATTGCAAATTACGGATAGAGGATGCAGAAGGGAAAAATGATAAAAATGCAAGCTATAAGTTATATAACAGTCAGAAATTGTGTTATTCCTCATGCTGTAGCAGGCACAGATGGACAAGAACTATATACAGTGCCTACAAGTAGTATTCAAGCCCCTCCAGATTTAGCAGGTTTGATAAGATGCAAATAAGTTAGAGCCTGCAAACTTCAAACAAGAGCAGGATTTATGAACAGATGCATAAATCTTACAAACCAACAAGTTATGTCGCTCAGTTAAATTTTAATAAATTTTCAACATAAAAGTGTGGGTCAATTATTATTCAACCCCTAGGTTTAATATTTTTTGGAATAACCCTTGTTTGCAATTACAGCTAATAATCGTCTTTTATAAGACCTGATCAGGCCGGCACAGGTCTCTGGAGTTATCTTGGCCCACTACTCCATGCAGATCTTCTCCAAGTTATCTAGGTTCTTTGGGTGTCTCATGTGGACTTTAATCTTGAGCTCCTTCTACAAGTTTTCAATTGGGTTAAGGTCAGGAGACTGACTAGACCACTGCAACAACTTGATTTTTTTCCCTCTTGAACCAGGCCTTGGTTTTCTTGGCTGTGTGCTTTGGGTCGTTGTCTTGTTGGAAGATGAAATGGCGACCCATCTTAAGATCCTTGATGGAGGAGCGGAGGTTCTTGGCCAAAATCTCCAGGTAGGCCGTGCTATCCATCTTCCCATGGATGTGGACCAGATGGCCAGGCCCCTTGGCTGAGAAACAGCCCCACAGCATGATGCTGCCACCACCATGCTTGACTGTAGGAATGGTATTCTTGGGGTCGTATGCAGTGCCATCCAGTCTCCAAACGTCACGTGTGTGGTTGGCACCAAAGATCTCAATCTTGGTCTCATCAGACCAGAGAACCTTGAACCAGTCTGTCTCAGAGTCCTCCAAGTGATCATGAGCAAACTGTAGACGAGCCTTGACATGACGCTTTGAAAGTAAAGGTACCTTACGGGCTCGTCTGGAACGGAGACCATTGCGGTGGAGTACGTTACTTATGGTATTGACTGAAACCAATGTCCCCACTGCCATGAGATCTTCCCGAAGCTCCTTCCTTGTTGTCCTTTGGTTAGCCTTGACTCTTTGGACAAGCCTGGCCTCGGCACTGGTGGAAACTTTCAAAGGCTGTCCAGGCCGTGGAAGGCTAACAGTAGTTCCATAAGCCTTCCACTTCCGGATGATGCTCCCAACAGTGGAGACAGGTAGGCCCAACTTCTTGGAAAGGGTTTTGTACCCCTTGCCAGCCTTGTGACCCTCAACGATCTTGTCTCTGATGGCCTTGGAATGCTCCTTTGTCTTTCCCATGTTGACCAAGTATGAGTGCTGTTCACAAGTTTGGGGAGGGTCTTAATTAGTCAGAAAAGGCTGGAAAAAGAGATAATTAATCCAAACATGTGAAGCTCATTGTTCTTTGTGCCTGAAATACTTCTTAATACTTTAGGGGAACCAAACAGAATTCTAGTGGTTTGAGGGGTTGAATAATAAATGACCCTCTGAATAAACTTTTCACCTTTTAAAAAAAAAAAAAAAAAGAAAAAGAAATAACATTCTTTTTTGCTGCAGTGCATTTCACACTTCCAGGCTGATCTACAGTCCAAATGTCACAATGCCAAGTTAATTCCGAATGTGTAAACCTGCTAAATCTGCAGGGGGTTGAATACTACTTGTAGGCACTGTACGTGTCTAATAGTTCATGATAATTCACAATTCCACCTGCTTTGGAGGTGTTGATGGGTCCCTTATCTCATATGCCAGTGCGGTTACATGGTTTGCACCAATTGTATGTCAGACCCTGTCTTCACGCACACACACAGGACACCTTATCCTGAAAAGTTACTTTAAAGCACAGCTACGCTATAATTAAGGATCTTGCATTAAAGAAAACATGTCAGTTTTTGCACATGTAACAAGCATAGATCTCTTGGAGAATTTCTAAGCAAGTACAAATTTTTCCTGTCTTGTGTTTTAAAAATAAAATTGGGGAATATGTTTTAATTATATTTGAGTAACATTCAAAACCAAATTTATGTAACAAAAGAGATTTTAATATATAACCACATAAGTGAAAATATTTTTTTAAATATTTATGCCAATAGATTGACTGGTTACATATTTCTATGAGGAAACAATGTAGTATTTTATATCAATGTGTGTACATTTATTGTGTTTCAAATAATGTGCATCATACATGTTGCTATTTTTTATCTTTCCTATTATTTTATCAAGTCCCAGCCATGCTTGTGCTTTGTTTCCTTTTTTTTTTTCCATTTAATAGCTTACATCTTTCTTTTTTATGCTTCCAGAGAAGAGAAGAGAGAGAGAGTAAACTTTTTCATTACACTTTCAGCACAAGAAGCTTAGCATTTCAAATCCCAAACATGTTACAATTTTTGAAAGCACTATATAAGAATTATTGGATAAGTCAACAACAAGCTCATAATTTTTCCAAAGCACAATCACTGAGATTGAGCAAAGACCATAAACTGGGCTTTATAAATCTGCAATGCTAAGACAGATGAAAGATGTCTGCTGATCTATGGCAGGCATTATAAATGATCTTAAAGCTGAATGCACATTGGGAAAGAACTTATGAGATGCAGGCACTGTACTATAAACAATGGGTTTGCGATTTTACTTTGCCATTGTGAGATGCACATACTTTAATTATTGCTGTGACAAACTATATATATATATATACAGTATATATATATATATATATATATATATATATACATATATATATATATATATATATATATATATATACATATATAGATATGTACTGTATTTTTCAGATTATAAGATACACCTGTCCTCCCAAAAAATGAGGTGGAGAATTGGCAGGGGGCTGTCTATGCAGCTCTCTGCGCGGGTGGCCAGGTGCCTGTCAGTACGTGCGGGTGGCTGCCTTTTTGTGCCGGCAGCCGGGCTGCCTCTCTGTGCCAGCGGCCGGCTGCCTCTCTGTGTGGGTGGGCGGGAGGGCAGCCTGCTGGCTGCTACTCTATGCTGGCGGCCAGCTGGCTGTGCGGACCTCGGTGGCTGTTCTGGCATCGGAAGCTGCAGTGGCTGTGTGACGGGTGTCCCAGATAGTCTGTCTGTGGTCCGGGCTTCAAATGATGGCTCTTAGACGAGAGCTCCATCTGCGCATTAGCCACTCTGGGTGCCATTTCTTTGAAGCCCGGACTGCCAACAGAGCATCTGGGACACTTGCCGCACCAGCCTGCTCCACCACACAACCACCACAGCTTCCGCTGCTAGCACTGACCTGCCGCCGCTGGTATTAGCACTGACCTGTCACCGCCGCTGCCAACACTGACCCGCCGCTGCTGTCACACTGACCCACTGCCACTGCCAGCACTAACCCGCCGCCACTGCCAGCACTGACCTGCTGCCGCTGTTGCCAGCACTGACCCACCGCAGCCGCTGCCAGCACTGACCCGCCACTGCTGCACACTTACCCACCGCCACTGCCAGCACTGACCTGCCACCGCTGCCAGCACAACCTCTGCCTCCTGTGACCCTGCTCCACCCCCGCTGCCGCCCTCTCCGGTGAGACAACACCACAGTATAAGACAGACACCATTTTTTTTATTTTTACCTTTTTTATCTCTAAATTTGGGGTGCGTCTTATAATTCAGGGCATCTTATAAAACAAAAAAATACGGTATATACTGTATGCAGGGTGGGCCATTTATATTGATACACCTAAAAAACTGGGAATGGTTGGTGATATCAACTTCCTGTTTGTGGCTCATTAGTATATGAGAGGGGGGAAACTTTTCAAGATGGGTGGTGACCATGGCGGGCATTTTGAATTCAGCCATGTTGGATCCAACTTTATTTTTTCCAATGGGAAGAGGGTCATGTAACACATCAAACTTATAGAGAATTTCAGAAGAAAAACAATGGTGTGCTTGGTTTAAACATAACTTTATTCGTTCATTAGTTATTTATAATTTTATGACCATTTATAAATAGTGTTCAAGTTGCTGCCCATTGTGTTGGATTGTCAGTGCAACCCTCTTCTCCCACTTTGGATACACTGATAGCAACACCGCAGAAGAAATGCTAGCACAGGCTACCAGTATCCGTTGTTTCAGATGCTGCACATCTTGTATCTTTCACAAAAACCAAAAGGTAATATTGAGGTAGTTATTACGAGAAAAACCACCACTAGAACTACTCTCATAAAAATATTTTAATTATAAATATTAAAAAGGAACATATGTAGTGTTCCTATCTTACAATTTCGTACATCAAATAGACATATATAGATAACAAGTGCAAGTGTCAACCATGGTTAACCCACGCCTGAGCCAAGTTATAGACAGTGGTTTATAGAGAGGGGGACAGATGTTAGTACGTCGCTGTCCGACTGGTAGTTGTATAATGTACACTGTGCCTGCCTCCTTGTTTGTAGATGTATATGTAGATTATACTCCACTAAAAGGGTATCTAACTCTCACTGTCCTTGTCAGCTTCCAGCAGGGATAACCACCACCAGAAAGTGATAAAAGTGCAAACAGATGAACCATAGACAAACAAACAGTGGCAATGCGTTAGCTGTCCAGGGTTCTCATATTAGGCATAAATTCCCTAATTAGGATTGCTGGATAATATTAGGTAGGAGCCTGGAGTTCCACTAAACTAATGGAACCCCCTGCTCTCCTGACGCGTTTCACCCCCCCTAACGCAGTAAAAAGGGGATCATCAGAGGATTTTTTGTAAGTCACTTCTCAAGAAAGGACACAGGGGACCAGTCCTCTTATTTAGAGAGCTAATGTAGGTGTTCCCACTTGGTGTGTAGTTACATAAGCGGACCATTCAAAAGTCCAGGATAAGGATGACGCTTATTCAGTAGTTGGTCCCTGTATATATAGAGATGTAGTGGTATGGACCCTTTTGGTCAATATATAGGCCGTTTTTTCTCCACTATAATTTTCCAGGAGACGTTTGGTCCTGGGCTAATAATGGGTTGTGAATTCGTCCCTCCTCTTGATGGAACCAGAGTGGGTTTATCAACCTTCAAACATAATCCGGGAATTAAAAGTATATATAGGTGACCTCTTTTCAGGCAGAAATTTTAGGATATGACAGACAATATGTCCTGTAGGGGCTGTCAGCAGTGTGTAGGTAAAAGACCACCCTACCACAGGGGGATAAAATGAGTCACCTCCTACAATTCCTTAGTCCTGGAGCTCTACCAGTAAGGACTGTGAGTCCCGAGTGACACTCACTCTACCACACTGGGAGCTCAAACGTGGTCCCTGCCGTCTCGGTCTGTGTCTGCTGCCTGGATCGCAGGAGGTGACTCATTTTATCCCCCTGTGGTAGGGTGGTCTTTTACCTACACACTGCTGACAGCCCCTACAGGACATATTGTCTGTCATATCCTAAAATTTCTGCCTGAAAAGAGGTCACCTATATATACTTTTAATTCCCGGATTATGTTTGAAGGTTGATAAACCCACTCTGGTTCCATCAAGAGGAGGGACGAATTCACAACCCATTATTAGCCCAGGACCAAACGTCTCCTGGAAAATTATAGTGGAGAAAAAACGGCCTATATATTGACCAAAAGGGTCCATACCACTACATCTCTATATATACAGGGACCAACTACTGAATAAGCGTCATCCTTATCCTGGACTTTTGAATGGTCCGCTTATGTAACTACACACCAAGTGGGAACACCTACATTAGCTCTCTAAATAAGAGGACTGGTCCCCTGTGTCCTTTCTTGAGAAGTGACTTACAAAAAATCCTCTGATGATCCCCTTTTTACTGCGTTAGGGGGGGTGAAACGCGTCAGGAGAGCAGGGGGTTCCATTAGTTTAGTGGAACTCCAGGCTCCTACCTAATATTATCCAGCAATCCTAATTAGGGAATTTATGCCTAATATGAGAACCCTGGACAGCTAACGCATTGCCACTGTTTGTTTGTCTATGGTTCATCTGTTTGCACTTTTATCACTTTCTGGTGGTGGTTATCCCTGCTGGAAGCTGACAAGGACAGTGAGAGTTAGATACCCTTTTAGTGGAGTATAATCTACATATACATCTACAAACAAGGAGGCAGGCACAGTGTACATTATACAACTACCAGTCGGACAGCGAGGTACTAACATCTGTCCCCCTCTCTATAAACCACTGTCTATAACTTGGCTCAGGCGTGGGTTAACCATGGTTGACACTTGCACTTGTTATCTATATATGTCTATTTGATGTACGAAATTGTAAGATAGGAACACTACATATGTTCCTTTTTAATATTTATAATTAAAATATTTTTATGAGAGTAGTTCTAGTGGTGGTTTTTTTTTTTACATCTTGTATCTTCACATCATAAACAATTGCCTTCAGATGACCCCAGAGATAAAAGTCTAAGGGGGTCAGATCAGGAGACCTTGGTGGCCATTCAACTGGCCTATGATGACCAAATCACTTTCCAGGACACTGTTCATGTAGGAATGCTCGGACCTGACACCCACAATGTGGTTGTGCACCATCACATTATGGGTTATTATGAGCAAAACATCAGTCTCTTTTTTATGGTGCCGTCATGAAAATTGACCTTAACTGAGGCAAGTGAGGCCCGCAGTTCTTTGGATGTTTTTGTGGGGTCTTTTGCAACCTCTTTCACACAGTTGCCAACAAGTAATATTGTTAAGTCAACAAGTCAGGATTACAAGAGTTAGTGAAAAAATACTCACTCACTAGCTGAAAATGACCAGCAAATAGCAGAGGCTATACATCATATATATTGGTCTGAAAAAATCAGAAAAGGATGAAAATACTTTCCAACTAAAATATTATTTATTGAATGTATTGAGTCATATTTAAAATTCTAATATAATAAATTAACAGAGACTCCACATAGGGTCCCAAACACATAAAAAAAACCAACACAATATCTATAGTTTAGATGATTGTCATGGGTGTGTCACGTGTGATAGGCAGTCATGAGGTTTTTGGCCATAGAAGGTCACAGCACTTGGCTGCGCAGAATGCTCCCTGACTTTCCATTGTTCCTGCTGTCAGTATTCATTGGTATAGATAGCTTTCCTGCTGTATTCATCGCTCTCCCTTTTGGACCCAGCAGGAGCTCAACTTCCACCCAGCTGTTGATCATCAGTATTTCCTTTGTGTTTAAGAACCCCTCCCTTCTTTAGACTGGTGCTGGTGATATTTTTCAGGTCCTTCAAGTCTTGGTTGCAAGCAGGTGGCTTGTACTCCTCAGTGGTATCGTTGCTGAAAACTGCTGAACTTCTACCTGAGTCAACTAATGGTAAGTAGTTCATGCTCTTCCCCCTACAGTATGTGTGTCCTTTGTGTCTTCTATATTTGTTTAGTGAGGTTGATGAAGAGCTCATCCCATCCATTCCCTATTTAGCGTCCACCACTAGGGATACCTAGGGTCAGGTATCTGGCTGGCTAGGTGAGGAACCTTTCTAGGATGGTGAAAGACCCCAGGAACCAGCAGTAGGTTTTGTCAGGGAGTCACCATTTTCCCCTTCCCTAGATACTGGGTTTACCTTCCCTCCCCTTTGGCCATATGCTTGGTACTTCCCCGTACCTAGTGTGACATTAGCCACACAAAAAAGTGGGTTTTTTTCTCTTTAAAAAAAGAGGGATTTTTTTCCTTTTTGTCTTTATTGCCTCATGGATTATGTTGCTGCCTTGGGTGAGCAGCTGCAGGCTGTGTC
This sequence comes from Anomaloglossus baeobatrachus, assembly GCF_048569485.1. Lineage (NCBI taxonomy): Eukaryota > Metazoa > Chordata > Amphibia > Anura > Aromobatidae > Anomaloglossus > Anomaloglossus baeobatrachus. Next base: position 269,528,454 of record NC_134353.1, on the reverse strand, counting down.
CCTGGAGGTTGCAGACCTCAAGTTAGCTGCGCAGCACCAGCAGCAGTCTCCCAGACAGGTTTGCTGAGGGTAAAGACAATTTTATTGTCTTTAAGGAGACTTGTAAACTGTACTTTAGGCTTTGGCCTTACTCCTCTGGAGAAGAGGAACAGCGGGTGGGGATTTTGATCTCACTGTTGCAAGAGGATACACAAACCTGTACTTTCTCATTGCCAAATGGCTCCGATTGTCTCCGGTTAGTGGATGAATTTTATGAGGCCTTAGGTCCCATTTATAATGATCCCGACTGAGTCTCCTTGCCTGAGTCCAGGCTGTGTCGCATCTAGATCAGTCAGCATAGACTTAAGGGTGCTTTACACGCTGCAACATCGCTAATGATTAGTGATGAGTGAGTACTAAAAAGCTCGGGTGCTCGAAGCTTGGGCCGAGCCTCCCAAGATACTCGTGTACTCGGGCCGAGCAACGAGCCCAATGTTATCCTATGGGAGACCCGAGTATTTTTGTGAAATGACCCCCCGGCAGCATGGAGAAACCCTAAAAATGTCACAAAAGTCTCAGAAGAGTGCTCAAATGACATGGCAACAGCATGGGGAAGACCCCTTGAAGCATTTATCACTCAAAAGTCACAGCTGTGAACAATTTTGTCCGCGTTTCACGCCATTTTTACGGACTCACCAGAAAACCTTCCAAAATGACCCCAAAATGATTTTTCATGGCAGAAATGTTAAGGGCACATACGCAATAGTGAGATAGAGCTGGTGTATGTTACTTTTTGAGATTAATACATGAAAGATTTTACGTGAAAACATTGTGTGGCACTCCGATGTCCCTGAGAAGAGACGTACATGAAGGCCTCTTGAGTCTAATGTGCCCATTTTGAGGAAGTGAGTCTTTGTAGTATTTTCCTTTGCCAGGGCAGTCCAAAATTGTGAGGTTCACCAATGCCCCTGCATACAGACGTGCATGAGGGCCTGTAAACCTGAAGTGCCCATTGTAAGGAAGTGGGTCTATTTTAGTATAGCCCTTTGCCAGGGCAGCCAAAAATTGGGAGGCTCCACGTTGTCCCTGGATAGAGACGTGCATGATGGCCTGTAAACCTGAAGTGCCCATTGTAAGGAAGTGGGTCTATTGTAGTATAGCCCTTAGGCAGGGCAGCCAAAAATTGGGAGGCTCCACATTGTCCCTGGATAGAGACGTACATGATGGCCTGTAAACCTGAAGTGCCCATTGTAAGGAAGTGGGTCTATTGTAGTATAGCCCTTAGGCAGGGCAGCCAAAAATTGGGAGGCTCCACATTGTCCCTGGATAGAGACGTGCATGATGGCCTGTAAACCTGAAGTGCCCATTGTAAGGAAGTGGGTCTATTTTAGTATAGCCCTTTGCCAGGGCAGCCAAAAATTGGGAGGCTCCACGTTGTCCCTGGATAGAGATGTGCATGATGGCCTGTAAACCTGAAGTGCCCATTGTAAGGAAGTGGGTCTATTGTAGTATAGCCCTTACGCAGGGCAGCCAAAAATTGGGAGGCTCCACATTGTCCCTGGATAGAGACGTACATGATGGCCTGTAAACCTGAAGTGCCCATTGTAAGGAAGTGGGTCTATTGTAGTATAGCCCTTAGGCAGGGCAGCCAAAAATTGGGAGGCTCCACATTGTCCCTGGATAGAGACGTGCATGATGGCCTGTAAACCTGAAGTGCCCATTGTAAGGAAGTGGGTCTATTTTAGTATAGCCCTTTGCCAGGGCAGCCAAAAATTGGGAGGCTCCACGTTGTCCCTGGGTAGAGACGTGCATGAGGGCCTCAAAACATTAAGTGTCCATTGTCAGGAAGTGGGTGTATTATAGTATAGCCCTTAGGCAGGGCAGCCAAAAATTGGGAGGCTCCACGTTGTCCCTGGGTAGAGACGTGCATGAGGGCCTCAAAACATTAAGTGTCCATTGTCAGGAAGTGGGTGTATTATAGTATAGCCCTTAGGCAGGGCAGCCAAAAATTGGGAGGCTCCACGTTGTCCCTGGGTAGAGACGTGCATGAGGGCCTCAAAACATTAAGTGTCCATTGTCAGGAAGTGGGTGTATTATAGTATAGCCCTTAGGCAGGGCAGCCAAAAATTGGGAGGCTCCACGTTGTTCCTGGGTAGAGACGTGCATGAGGGCCTCAAAACATTAAGTGTCCATTGTCAGGAAGTGGGTGTATTATAGTATAGCCCTTAGGCAGGGCAGCCAAAAATTGGGAGGCTCCACGTTGTCCCTGGGTAGAGACGTGCATGAGGGCCTCAAAACATTAAGTGTCCATTGTCAGGAAGTGGGTGTATTATAGTATAGCCCTTAGGCAGGGCAGCCAAAAATTGGGAGGCTCCACGTTGTCCCTGGGTAGAGACGTGCATGAGGGCCTCAAAACATTAAGTGTCCATTGTCAGGAAGTGGGTGTATTATAGTATAGCCCTTAGGCAGGGCAGCCAAAAATTGGGAGGCTCCATGTTGTCCCTGGGTAGAGACGTGCATGAGGGCCTCAAAACATTAAGTGTCCATTGTCAGGAAGTGGGTGTATTATAGTATAGCCCTTAGGCAGGGCAGCCAAAAATTGGGAGGCTCCACGTTGTCCCTGGGTAGAGACGTGCATGAGGGCCTCAAAACATTAAGTGTCCATTGTCAGGAAGTGGGTGTATTATAGTATAGCCCTTAGGCAGGGCAGCCAAAAATTGGGAGGCTCCACGTTGTCCCTGGGTAGAGACGTGCATGAGGGCCTCAAAACATTAAGTGTCCATTGTCAGGAAGTGGGTGTATTATAGTATAGCCCTTAGGCAGGGCAGCCAAAAATTGGGAGGCTCCACGTTGTCCCTGGGTAGAGACGTGCATGAGGGCCTCAAAACATTAAGTGTCCATTGTCAGGAAGTGGGTGTATTATAGTATAGCCCTTAGGCAGGGCAGCCAAAAATTGGGAGGCTCCACGTTGTCCCTGGGTAGAGACGTGCATGAGGGCCTCAAAACATTAAGTGTCCATTGTCAGGAAGTGGGTGTATTATAGTATAGCCCTTAGGCAGGGCAGCCAAAAATTGGGAGGCTCCACGTTGTCCCTGGGTAGAGACGTGCATGAGGGCCTCAAAACATTAAGTGTCCATTGTCAGGAAGTGGGTGTATTATAGTATAGCCCTTAGGCAGGGCAGCCAAAAATTGGGAGGCTCCACGTTGTCCCTGGGTAGAGACGTGCATGAGGGCCTCAAAACATTAAGTGTCCATTGTCAGGAAGTGGGTGTATTATAGTATAGCCCTTAGGCAGGGCAGCCAAAAATTGGGAGGCTCCACGTTGTCCCTGGGTAGAGACGTGCATGAGGGCCTCAAAACATTAAGTGTCCATTGTCAGGAAGTGGGTGTATTATAGTATAGCCCTTAGGCAGGGCAGCCAAAAATTGGGAGGCTCCACGTTGTCCCTGGGTAGAGTAGAGACGTGCATGAGGGCCTCAAAACATTAAGTGTCCATTGTCAGGAAGTGGGTGTATTATAGTATAGCCCTTAGGCAGGGCAGCCAAAAATTGGGAGGCTCCACGTTGTCCCTGGGTAGAGACGTGCATGAGGGCCTCAAAACATTGTTCCCATTGCAAAGGAGCGGGTCTCCTGTCGTTGTAATTTCCATTCTGCAAAGAATGGGCGAAAAAATTTACCACTGGGGGTATACCTGAAACAAAGGCCTAAGTATTGCAATTTGTAACGGTCATCATCATGGTGGCGCATGAGGAGAAGGAGGAGCAGTCCAGCGATTATCCAAAGTCCAGAAGTGTGTACCCATGGGTGAGTGGAGGTATATGGCAAACTTTAAATTCCGCTCTCATTTGCTGGTGGTGTGGTGAAGTCTGGCCCAATCCAACCCTTGTTCATCTTGATCAGAGTCAGCCTGTCAGCATTTTTAGTTGACAGGCGGGTGCGTTTATCTGTAATGATTCCACCTGCGGCACTAAAAACACGCTCTGACAAAACGTTAGCAGCAGGGCAGGCCAGGACTTCCAAGGCGTAGAGAGCCAATTCATGCCACGTGTCCAGCTTGGATACCCAATAATTGTAAGGCACAGAGGAATGTCGGAGTACAGTTGTTCGATCTGCAAGGTACTCCTTCAGCATCTGGGCAAACTTAGGATTTCTTGTGGCACTACCCCGCACCTCAGGGGCTGTGGTACGTGAGGGGCTGAGAAAACTGTCCCACATCTTAAAGACTGTTCCCCTACCTCTGGCGGATTGGACTTGTGCCTCTCTCGGCTGTACGCCTCGGTTATCCACTGATTCCTGACCTATGCCGCTAGCGTTTTGTGAGGGGAATGCTTTGCCTACTTCCGTGAATATGGCCTTCCGGAACTGCTGCATTTTGGTTGACCTCTCCTCCACGGGAATAAGAGACAAAAAGTTCTCCTTGTAGCGTGGGTCTAACAGTGTTACCAACCAGTAATGATTGTCGGCCAAGATGTTCTTAACGCGAGGGTCACGAGACAGGCAGCTTACCATAAAGTCAGCCATGTGCGCCAGACTCTTAACAGCCAGGACTTCAGTAGCCTGACCAACAAGATGACTGAACATGCTGTCCTCCTCCTCCTCCTCCTCCTCATCTACCCTGTCCTCTGGCCAGCCACGCTGAACCGAGGATATGACTGGTGTGCATGTCATATCCTCAATTTGGCCGGAGAGTTGCTCCATGTCTTCATCCTCCTCCTCGTCATAGTCCTCCACTGCACGTTGTGATGAGACGAGGCTGGGCTGTGCGTTATCACCCACACCCACTACTCTTTCTTGCTGCAACTCATCGCGCTCCGCCTGCAATGCATCATGTTTGTTTTTCAGCAGAGACCGTTTTAGAAGGCAGAGTAGCGGTATGGTGACGCTAATAATGGCGTCATCACCACTCACCATCTTGGTGGAGTCCTCAAAGTTTTGGAGGATGGTACATAGGTCTGACATCCATCTCCACTCCTCAGGTGTTATGTGTGGAGTTTGACCCATTTCCCGACGGCTTAGGTGATGCAGGTACTCAACAACTGCCCTCTTCTGCTCACATATCCTGACCAACATGTGCAGAGTTGAATTCCAACGCGTGGGGACATCACACACCAGTCTGTGAGCCGGAAGATGCAAATGGCGCTGAAAGCCGGCAAGGCCGGCTGAAGCAGTAGGTGACTTTCGAAAATGTGCAGACAGGCGGCGAACTTTTACCAGCAGATCAGACAGCTCTGGGTATGACTTTAGAAACCGCTGAACCACGAGGTTGAGCACATGGGCCACGCATGGAACATGTGTCAGCTGGCCTCGCCTCAAAGCCGCCACCAGGTTCCGGCCATTGTCACACACGACCTTTCCTGGCTTTAGGTTCAGAGGTGTGAGCCAGTGATCTTCCTGCTGTTTCAGAGCTGTCCACAGCTCTTCTGCATTGTGGGGTTTGTCACCTATGCAGATTAGCTTCAGCACAGCCTGTTGCCGCTTTGCCGAGGCAGTGCTGCAGTGCTTCCAGCTTGTGACTGGTGTGGAGGGTACAGTGGATGAGGATGCGCAGGAGGAGGAGGAGGCTGAAGAGCATGACATTCCGGAGCTGTAGAGTGTGGGTGAAACACTGACTGAGGTAGGGCCTGCAAACCTTGGTGTGGGAAGGACGTGTTCCGTCCCTCGCTCAGACTGGGTCCCAGCTTCCACAATATTAACCCAGTGTGCCGTCAACGAGATGTAGCGGCCTTGCCCACAAGCACTTGTCCACGTGTCTGTGGTTAGGTGGACCTTGGGTGAAACAGCGTTGTTCAGGGCACGTGTGATGTTTTGTGACACGTGGTTATGCAACACGGGGACGGCACACCGGGAGAAATAGTGGCGGCTGGGGACCGAGTAACGTGGGACAGCTGCCGCCATCAGGTCACGGAATGCTTCTGTCTCCACCAGCCTAAAAGGCAACATTTCCAGCGCAAGCAGTCGCGAAATGTTAGCATTTAGAACTGTGGCATGTGGGGTGTTGGCAGTGTATTTGCGCCTGCGTTCAAAGGTTTGCTGAATGGATAACTGAACGCTGCGCTGGGACAAGGACGTCCTTGATGATGGTGTTCTTTCTGCGTAGGCAACTGCAGGTGCAGGAGTGGAGGAGGCTTGTTCGCAGGCAGCATGGAAAGGGGATTGGCTCGCATGCACAACCAGCGAAGACGTAGCAGTGACATCAGCAAGCACTGCTCCTCGACTCTGTTGTACTTCCCACAAAGTCGGGTGCTTGGCTGACATGTGCCTGATCATGCTGGTGGTGGTCAGGCTGCTAGTTTTGGTACCCCTGCTGATGCTGGCACGGCAGGTGTTGCAAATGGCCTTTTTTGAATCATCTGGATCCAACTTAAAAAACTGCCAGACTCGGGAAGACCTAACATTTGTACAGGCACCTTGTGTCGTCGTGTTGTTCCGGGGAACGGTTGCCTGACTTCTGCCTGGGGCCACCACCCTGCTTCTTACTGCCTGTTGTGATGCTACGCCTCCCTCCCCCTGTGCACTGCTGTCCTCGCTCTGCATATCCTCCTGCCAGGTTGGGTCAGTTACTGGATCATCCACCACGTCGTCTTCCTCTTCCGCACCCTGCTCCTCCTCCTGACTTGCTGACAATTGTGTCTCATCATCGTCCACCACTTGTTGAGACACGTTGCCAACTTCGTGAGAACGTGGCTGCTCAAATATTTGGCCATCTGTACAGACGATCTCCTCATGACCCACTTCAATATGAGCTGGCGAGAGGCCAGAATGTGTGAATGGAAACGTGAACAGCTCTTCCGAGTGTCCAAGTGTGGGATCATTAATGTCCGAGGAGGACGTGTACTCAGCCTGGTGGTAGGAAGGAGGATCAGGTTCTGAAATGTGCGGTGCAGTATCACGGCTACTGACACTTGACCGTGTGGAAGACAGAGTGTTTGTGGTGGTGCCAATCTGACTGGAAGCATTATCTGCTATCCAACTAACAACCTGTTGACACTGGTCTTGGTTCAAGAGCGGTGTACTGCTGCGGTCCCCAAGAATTTGGGACAGGACGTGCGAGCGACTAGATGTGGCCCTTTGTTGTGGCGAAATTAGAGGTTGCCCACGACCTCGGCCTCTGCCTGCACCACCATCACGTCCACTTCCTTGTTCCTTGCCAATGCCCTTGCGCATTTTGCAATGCTGTGCACTGCTGACGTGTATATTCACTACTTGTGCGTTATATCAAAGTTTCTGGAAATTGCACACAAGTGCACCTGTACGCTGCCACCAACAGGCACACACGTGCGGTTTTAAAAACCAAGCACAGACGCAATAAGAACCTAACAGGTTTTTTTGGGGAGCGACAATTACAGACAAGTCAGACACTATCTGGACTGTTTTACACTGTGTACACCAGCCCCAGATATGATGAAGGCTGGTATACGGTCACCACTACCCTGCCTGCCTGCCTGACTGTATACTGGTACAATAGTCCTGACAAGGACTCTTTTGGTCACTAGCCTGTATTCAGACCTGGCTATACCCTGCCTGTATATAGCAACAATAGTCCTGAGAAGGACTCTGCTACTGTACTCCGACCTGGCTATACCCTGCCTGCCTGTATACAACTAGAATAGTCCTGAGAAGGACTTTTGGTCACACTGTTTGCAGCCCTGCAACTGAAAAAGCTATAAAGGGCCGCAAAGCTTTCCCTGAATCAGCGACACTCTCCCTGCACTGACAGTCTGGATAGCTGTGAGCAGAGCACAGCGCGCCGGCCGATATAAAGGCTCGGTCACGCTGTGCAGGCCGGCCAATCACTGCAATTCCACAACTAACAGGGCTGTGGCATTGCAGTGGTCTGCCAGCCAATCCCTGCATGAGGGCTGGCTCTCAAAAGAGCGCCAACATGCAGAAATGAAGACCACGAGTGCAGCACGAGTATCGCGAGATTACTCGGTCCCCGCCGAGCAGCCCGAGTACAGCGATACTCGTGCGAGTACCGAGTAGTTACAAGCATGCTCGCTCATCACTACTAATGATATATCATCGGGGTCACGTCGTTAGTGACACACATCCGGCACCGTTAGCGACATCGCAGCATGTGACATCAAGGAGCGACGATTAACAATCTCAAAAACGTCAAAAATCGTTGATCGCTGACACGTCGCTCCTTTTCATAATATCGGTTGCATGCCGCTGGTTGTTCATCGTTCCTGCGGCGTCACACATCGCTATGTGTGATGCCGCAGGAACAACGAACATCTCCTTACCTGCGTCCACCGGCAATGAGGAAGGAAGGAGGTGGGCGGCATGTTCCACCCGCTTTTCTCTGCCCCTACTCTGCTATTGGGCGGCCGCTTAGTGACGCTGCAGTGATGTCCCTATGACGCCGAAAGCACTTCCCCCTTGAAGGAGGGATTGTTCGGTGGTCACAGCGACGTCGCTGAAGAGGTATGTGCATGTGACGCTGCCGTAGCAATAATGTTTGCTACAGCAGCGATCACCAAATGTCACACGAACGACGGGGGCGGGTGCTATCGCGCACGACATCGCTAGCTATCGCTAGCGATGTCGCAGCGTGTAAAGCACCCTTTACTGTTCAGAATTTCGTAGATGTGCAACTGACACTAAATGGAATGACCCAGATCTCAGAAGCCAATTCTGTCAAGGCCTTTCAGAAAAATCGAAAGATGCCTTAATGATTTACAAGACTCCTGACAACACATTTATAGGTATTGCTAGTTAGCCATGCGTGGCCTAAAAAGTTGCTAGAGAAGTATATCAAAAGGGGTTCCTGGCAATTTTCATTGCCTGCTCAAAATTACGCAAACAGATTTATAAATATTGCTAGTTATCCATGTGTGACCTAAAAACTTGCTAGGGAAGTATGTAAAAAGTGGTTCTTTGCAATTTTAATTGCCTGCTGAATATTATACAAGCATATTTATAGATATAATTGACAAACAAAATACCTACTTCACATTTTCATATTAAATGGGGTCTACCATCAATATGTATGGTGGTAAAGCCTTATATCACTCCACAAGCCATTAGAACAAAGAAGAGGAAAGGAGTTTTTGTTGGTAAAAACTATGCACAAAATCTTCATTAATGCATGATTAGAAAGAGCTTCAACAATAGAACCTATAGTAGCGTGGAAAAGTACATGTATCAAAATACGTCACAATTGCTACAATGGGTGCACAATATGTGGACACCGACATTGTCTCAAATCCAACACTAAATGCACATGAACAAAGACATAAAATACTGTACACATGGACATATAAAAAAGATACATAAAGTGGGTATTACACATTGCCAACACAGGGGGTATATCACACCTCATGTATAATGTCCATTGTTGTATATACTGCCAGCCTGAGAGCAACAGTGGTTCAGTCAAAATATCAATTAGGTCAAATAAGGATAAAAATATAAACCTGCTAAAGTGCCAGTGACAGTGCTGGGTAGAGTACAATCTCCGTGTGGAGAACCCTGATGCGCATTTTGCATTGGTTATGGCCATTTATTCATGGGTAAGTGTGTGCCTGTAACCTGATAGGACCTTCTTGAAGTCATACTAATGGTCATGTGATCGTCATTAGGTCCAATACGCTTAGGCTCGTACGGTGCATGTGCGGCTGCGTGACCCGTCGCACACGCCCCTGCAAGGATCAGAGCCCGCGTGTGCTGGAAGCTCAATGGTAACCATGGCTTCAGGATACACAACAATGGGCCCGAAAGATGCCACGGGGGAGCGTAGAGGGGACTATATATATACACTACAGACCAAAAGTTTGGACACACCTTCTCATCTCTAGAACAACTGTTCAGAGGAGACTTTATGCAGCAGGCCTTCATGGTAAAATAGCTGCCAGGAAACCACTGCAAAGGACAGGCAACAAGCAGAAGAGACTTGTTTGGGCTAAAGAACACAAGGAATGGACATTAGACCAGTGGAAATCTGTGTTTTGGTCTGATGAGTCCAAATTTGAGATCTTTGGATCCAACCACCGTATCTTTGTAGAAAAAGTGAACGGATAGACTCTGCATTGCTGGTTCCAACGGTGAAGCATGGAGGAGGAGGTGTGATGGTCTGGGGGTGCTTTGCTGGTGACACTGGTGTGGATTTATTCAAAATTGAAGGCATACAGAACCAGCATGCCTACCATAGCATCTTGCAGCGGCGTGCTATTCCATCCGGTTTGCGTTAAGTTGGACCATCATTTATTTTTCAACAGGACAATGACCCAAAACACACCTCCAGGCTGTGTAAGGGCTATTTGACTATGAAGGAGAGTGATGGGGTGCTACGCCAGATGACCTGGTCTCCACAGTCACCAGACCTGAACCCAATCGAGATGGTTTGGAGTGAGCTGGACCGCAGAGTGAAGGCAAAAGAGCCAACAAGTGCTAAGCATCTCTGGGAACTCCTTCAAGACTGTTGGAAGATCAATTCTAGTGACTACCTCTTGAAGCTCATCAAGAGAATGCCAAGAGTGTGCAAAGTAGTAATGAAAGCAAAAGGTGGTTACTTTGAAGAACTTAGAATATAAGACATATTATCAGTTGTTGCACACTTTTTTAAGTATGTCATTCCACACATTTTAATTCATAGCTTTGATGCCTTCAATGTGAATGTACAATTTTCAGGTTTGTCCATACTTTTGGTATGTACTCTCTCTCTCTCTCTCTCTCTCGCTCTGTGTTTTTATATATATATATATATATATATATATATATATATATATAATCTAGACAAACCAATGATTGCATCCCTAGTATTTCATCCTAAAGGATAAGAAGATATGCCACATAGCATAGTGGATAGTTTATTAAGGGTGCAAAACATCAGGATGTCTGTTTGGGGGGATGAAGGGTGTCAAAACTGATGGATGGTCAAGAGAGGCAGTTGATCCAAGAAAGGTAAGAACTGTCAGAACACAACAAACACAAAATCAAAACATATAAAACCTAAAATATAAGTGTACAAAAATAAAAACATAACAAACACAGAAAGAATTCCACCATAAGTAGAGATAATTGTTATGGATGGTGTTTCTGTTGGTTTCGTTGTTGCTGGTTGTGAAGGGGTTAAGATTCTTTTTGAGGATGTTTCTGGACTCCCTCTAGTGGCTAGTGCTGGAAGTGAGTTAGGTTCCTTGCTTTACACTGAGACAGTTGTGGGGCTTAGCTCTAAATCCAATGGCCAATCATGTCCAGCCCTTGAAGTAGAAAGGAAGAGATTCTGCCTCAAGCTGACGCCGGTGATATTGTTTCCTGTGTCAGTTTTCCTCCAGTGAACATGTATTGAACACCAGGTTCTCTTGTCATGTCGGCCGAGTGCCTATGACCCGCTGGAAACTTCTCCAGTGTGCCCCAGCTTGTCTTTTTCTTTTGGAGATCTCCAGTGCTGTCTGCTGCAGTTTGTCTGCTTTTTGGATGCAATTTTTGCCTTTTTTTTAGTCATCCTGATCTTGCCTTTGAAGCCTGGGATTAGTACTTTGTCTTCTTTCCTGTGACTGAATGACTTTCATGAATTTTTCTCTTGTGTGCAATGTGTATTTTGATTCTGTTTCAATTAGTTTTGAAATCCTATAGAAACTGATCATTCTCAGTGAAAAAATGCATAGTGAGTTTTTCTCTCTTTCTGAACATAGTTCTGCGTTTTTTCACTCAAAAGGTTTTTTTGTGACAAACCCCTTTTGGATGCAATCCTGTCTGGTGCCTTGCACAAGAATTCCCTAATGTAGTGGGTGGAGGGTCGTGTGGTCCTAAGGGAATTTTGATTATCAGCAGTTGGAATAAATTATGTTTTTTTGCTGGCTGCACCCAGTGATCTATCCCATCCTTTTGAGTCTTAGTTAGCAGGGTCTCTCTTTGCTCAAGTATATTCATAACCAACTTTGTATTGTTTGCTTCTTATATCATCATCAATATATGTTGGGGGGTTTTATTATCTCTTTGGGGTTGTTCCAAGGCAAGTTAGGATTCCTTTCTTCATCTTTGAGGTTAGCTAGTTTCTTAGGCGGTCTAGGTAGAGTAGGCATGCTCCACCGCTATTTCTAGTTGTGAATATATAGTGAGGAGGTTGCAGCCTGTTAGTTCCCAACCACTCTTGTGCTCTATTTTTGATGTTTACCAGATTTTTTCCTCATGGACTTTTGGGGTAGTAGTTCATAGCTCTTGGGTTGCCTCTAACCGTGGATAGGGAAGGCGTTTACTTTTGAATTGGATATTCACAGAAATGTCAGCGGTCTCCTGACCATAACTGATAATGACACATATTACCGAAAAAAGTAGAAATTAAAGCCTGCTTTACACGAGTCAATCCATCGTGCGATTTATTTGGCAAAGTCTTTTTTTTTTTTTTTTTTTGTATCGCTGATAGGTATTTGTCCATGTGTCACACGTTGAGTGTTGTCAAACGACCACAAAGCGCTCATCGATATATTGATTGGCTATGGCGGACGTCCAAAAGGCTTCACACATGTTTTCCTTTGGTCAATCTGTCTTTTATATGGGCGTAATTAGGCAAACTATACAGCCCTCCGTGACGTTGTCTGGATTGTTGCACGCCCTGAATTATTCTGACTTGCTCAATCCAGTTCTGCTAATGTGGTTGATTGGTTACATACCATATATATAGTTTCGCTTCAGCGCCGTCTTTTATAACAGTAATAACCTATCACAACGCATCTGCTACAACCAATCCGATTAGATTAGGCGTGATTATTTAAAACCACAAATACGCCCTGAACGTTTACTGACGTCACAAACAACTACGAGGATGGCCGATTACACGGTGTCACACTTTGCAATGTGTCGTTCATTAAGACTAAACTGACCGATTTTATGGAATTAAACGATGTGTACACGATGGCCGAATTTCAAACGATTAGGCATTGGTTGGACTCGCAAGGAGCTGTCACATGAGGAGATGTCGTTACGAATGACGGAAGTGCGTCACAAAATCCGTGACCCCAACGATGCATCGCACAATAGATCGACTCGTGTAAAGCAGCCTTTAGACTTCCATTTAGTCCCTTAGGGCTCATGGTATTCATCATCACAATCCATTTATTTTCTGGGCTAATATCTTTTTGATATTGTCCCCTCTAATGTCACATGTACTAAATCATTGCCACGGACCCTCAAAGACCTGGACTCACAACCATGATACTGGTAAAAATGCCGCGGTAAAGTTTTTAATGAGTTGTTACCCACTACTTTCCTTGCTGTGCCAATGTCTCTCACATGGTCCCTAACTTTGACATGGAGTTTGCATGATGTGAGCCCCACATAAATTTTAGGGCACTCACGTGTACCATAATAAACTACTTTAAAACTCCCACAAGAGATGTAATGGTTAATGCTGAAATCACATGTCCCATCCACTGATGTGTATATAGAGCTGAGAGAGATACTGGTGCAAGGAAGGCAATGACCACATGCATATGACCCTCTGATGGGGCGATTGTGACCAAATAAACCTGGGACTTTAGGGGCATAATGGCTATTAACGAGCACCTTAAATTCCTGGCTCGTCTGGTAGTTATCAGAGGTCTATCTGACAGGCACGAGGTTATCTTTGTCTCTGTTTTGAGGATGGGCCATTATTTAGACAAAATCCCCCTCATAGAATTCCATTCAGAATTACACGTGGGGAGAAATCTAACTGATTCATCTCTCTGTCCATCCTGTATAGTGCTAGAACTCTGTAAGAGTTGACAGTGGAGAGTCTTTTGGCCCTTCTTAATGCATCTGCAGATATAACCTTTCTGAGAGAATCTAGCCTGCAGATTACAGGCCTGTGCCTCAAATTTATCTTCTGTGGAGCAGATCCTCTTTGCTCTAAGGAACTAACCAACTAGGGTGCCATGTATCGTAGAAGTACTATATGCCAAAGAGGCATGCAGCAAAGAATTCACTGCACACTCCTTTCTGTGTACATCATTCTGGTGGAGGCCCGAAAGGTTCACCTCCAAACTGAAGTCCAGAAAATCCATTTTTTTAATACTCACCTTGTAAGTAAGTTTAATGTTCCTGGTATTATCATTAACCAAACTCATGAACAATCCAAGCTGCTCCATTGTGCACTGCCAGATGATTAGAAGGTCATCAATATAGCAGAGCCAAAACTACACATGACACGTTGCCTGTGTCACACCTGCACGCAAAAAGCTCCCTCTCCCATTAACCCAGAAAGAGATTTGCATATGAAGGCGCACAGGCGACACCCATGGCTGTGCCCTGCCTCTGCAGATAAAACCAATCTTTGAATGTAAAAATATTATGGTTCAGGACATAATAGAGCAGCTCTAACATCAGTTTACACAAAGGGTCATTCCAGTTGCTGTTCCTTAGAAAGTAGCAGACCGCCTCCAAACCTGCATCATGATTGATGCAGGTATAGAGGGACTCCACATCAGCTGTTCTAATAACCATATCTGGATCCCCAGAGATCCTGTCAATCTAAATCAGGATGTCCGTCGTCTCCTGGACAAAAGATGGCAGCATCTCAACCAAAGGCTTTAAGTAAAAATCGATAAATTTACAAACAGGTTTGCATAAACCATCAATTCCGGACACTATCGGACACCCCATTGGAGTCATGGGGTCTTTGTTGATCTTGGGTAATAAATAAAAAGTTGGTACTTTGGGGTCAGGACAGTGAAGCCCTCAAATATTTTTTAATAATATTCCCTCAAAAACCTTAAGGAGGATTTTTGCAGCTGTTTTGAAAAAACGTGTAAGAGAGTTGCAATCTAACCTACAGTAGGTGTCTTTATTTCTCAGGTGTTTGTATTTCTCCTTTTCATACTTGTTATTAGGCCAAAACATGATGTTTCCTCCTTTGTCCGCCGTCTTAATCACCCTATCATCCAAGGATTTAAGTTCTTGTAGGATAACCCTCTGTTGACTCGTCAAGTTGTCGCTTTTGCGTTTGGTGGGAATATTTTTAAATTCTTCCACCACCAACCGGGTAAAAATATCAATGGTGTGGCAGAGGGACAAAGGGGGAAACCACATATGAAAGAAATTACTTGACCTTTGATCACAGAGGTGGCACAATTCTCTTTTTAGAAAGACGTGCTCTGTAGAAATATGGAACAAACGTAGACAGAAATGTACCTCCCATATTAAACGGGGATCATAATTAGCATTGACTTTTTATTAATACAAGTTACACCCACATACCTCTACTCTGGTGACTCATAACAGGGCTGAACTTCAGAGGACTATAGGATGTGTCATAGTTTTACAAAATTATGAGATTCACATCTTTTAGAATACATTCCTATGCAGGAGATATTATCATTATTTTTCCTATCATTATTTTATCTTTTCATAGATAGGAGACATGGCATAGTTGACATCTATCTGGCCAATATCCATTTAGTGTAACCAGGCCATTGCCTATCAACACAAAACCATGCTTTCCATTTGCCATTAAATCCTGATTCTCAAAAAATATAACTTTCCTATTTATTACATTGACACATTTCATAAAACTTCACTTCATAATTTTTATAAAGTAGACAAAGCACTTTGCTTCTTCTGTACAAGCTCAGGCTCTTATCTCTACTGGTCGTAAATATGCCCTTCTCTACATTCTTGTGCATGCATACTGAGCCTGGACTCACATCTGCTATCCATTTGAGTTCTCTATAATTACCTTCTGAGGGGGTAAGCGGCATAGGAGGTATGTGAAGTATTAGATTGCAACCTCTCTTTCCCCCTCAATTTAAATGTGACCACTCTCCAGAGACAAAAATGATGTCTTATGGATTTTATAATTTCTTTATGACACTATGATAGTGATGGGTGAGCATATCCACCACTGCTTGATAGTCGATCGAGTATCATGGTGCTTGGGCACTCACAATACTCAATTGAATATCCCTGGTGCAAGACACCATGCCTGAATCCCCACACCCCATGTTTCATGGCTGTTTCTCAGCTATTGACTGCTGGCATTACTGTGATTGGCCGGACGCATTGCATCATCAGGTCTATATAAAACCTGGTGATGCGATGCACGGCTCACTCTACATGTACACAGTGTAAGGAGAGTTCTGAAAAGGTATAAGTGATTCTGAACTGTAAAGTTCGGAGTTCAGCTACTGTTCATACGTTGATAGTTTGTTGAAAAGCCAGTCAACAAACTTTATTAACTATGGAAGTTGCTGTGAATAATACAAAAAAATGTTGTTGACTCCTTGGCTCTCGCCTATTTTTTATAACCAGTGCAGGTAAAGCACGCAGCTGTGGGCTACAACCCTCAGCTGTAAGCTTTACCTTGGCTAGTTATGAAAAGTAGAGGTTATCTTATGCTTTTTTTTACATTTATGAATAAATAATTTAATAAAGGACTTGGGGTAGCCCCTATTTTTGATAACCAGCAAAGGTAAAGCTGATAGTTGGGGGCTGGTATTATCAGGCTGGAAGGACCCATGGTAATTTGTCTCCTCCAAGGCTACAGTGCATCCATTTGATGCGGGCTGCAGCTGATCACCACTGACCTATAGCACCTCATTCTTATTAGCTCCATAGGAATTGATGGTCGTCATGGGATATTACTCCATTGGATTACATCAGAACTTCCAGGATTTCTTTTTAATTAATAAATTGGTGAACAAAGGAGTATTTGAGAGTGTTTATTCACTTTATGGATTGGGACAGAATGTCACAAATTTTTTATTAAATAAATTGGCGAATGAGGGCATCTGGTGGAGTGTTTATTTATAGTGATGAGCGAGTACTAAAAAGCTCGGGTGCTCGAAGCTCGGGCCGAGCCTCCCAAGATACTCGTGTACTCGGGCCGAGCAACGAGCCCAATGTAATCCTATGGGAGACCCGAGTATTTTTGTGAAATGACCCCCCGGCAGCATGGAGAAACCCTAAAAATGTCACAAAAGTCTCAGAAGAGTGCTCAAATGACATGGCAACAGCATGGGGAAGACCCCTTGAAGCATTTATCACTGAAAAGTCACAGCTGTGAACAATTTTGTCCGCGTTTTACGCCATTTTTACGGACTCACCAGAAAACCTTCCAAAATGACCCCAAAATGATTTTTCATGGCGGAAATGTTAAGGGCACATACCCAATAGTGAGATAGAGCTGGTGTATGTTACTTTTTGAGATTAATAGATGAAAGATTTTACGTGAAAACATTGTGTGGCACTCCGATGTCCCTGAGAAGAGACGTACATGAAGGCCTCTTGAGTCTAATGTGCCCATTTTGAGGAAGTGAGTCTTTGTAGTATTTTCCTTTGCCAGGGCAGTCCAAAATTGTGAGGTTCACCAATGCCCCTGCATACAGACGTGCATGAGGGCCTGTAAACCTGAAGTGCCCATTGTAAGGAAGTGGGTGTATTATAGTATAGCCCTTAGGCAGGGCAGCCAAAAATTGGGAGGCTCCACATTGTCCCTGGATAGAGACGTGCATGATGGCCTGTAAACCTGAAGTGCCCATTGTAAGGAAGTGGGTCTATTGTAGTATAGCCCTTAGGCAGGGCAGCCCAAAATTGGGAGGCTCCACGTTGTCCCTGGATAGAGACGTGCATGAGGGCCTGTAAACCTGAAGTGCCCATTGTAAGGAAGTGGGTGTATTATAGTATAGCCCTTAGGCAGGGCAGCCAAAAATTGGGAGGCTCCACATTGTCCCTGGATAGAGACGTGCATGATGGCCTGTAAACCTGAAGTGCCCATTGTAAGGAAGTGGGTCTATTGTAGTATAGCCCTTAGGCAGGGCAGCCCAAAATTGGGAGGCTCCACGTTGTCCCTGGATAGAGACGTGCATGAGGGCCTGTAAACCTGAAGTGCCCATTGTAAGGAAGTGGGTGTATTATAGTATAGCCCTTAGGCAGGGCAGCCAAAAATTGGGAGGCTCCACATTGTCCCTGGATAGAGACGTGCATGATGGCCTGTAAACCTGAAGTGCCCATTGTAAGGAAGTGGGTCTATTGTAGTATAGCCCTTAGGCAGGGCAGCCCAAAATTGGGAGGCTCCACGTTGTCCCTGGATAGAGACGTGCATGAGGACCTGTAAACCTGAAGTGCCCATTGTAAGGAAGTGGGTGTATTATAGTATAGCCCTTAGGCAGGGCAGCCAAAAATTGGGAGGCTCCACATTGTCCCTGGATAGAGACGTGCATGATGGCCTGTAAACCTGAAGTGCCCATTGTAAGGAAGTGGGTCCATTGTAGTATAGCCCTTAGGCAGGGCAGCCCAAAATTGGGAGGCTCCACGTTGTCCCTGGATAGAGACGTGCATGAGGGCCTGTAAACCTGAAGTGCCCATTGTAAGGAAGTGGGTGTATTATAGTATAGCCCTTAGGCAGGGCAGCCAAAAATTGGGAGGCTCCACGTTGTCCCTGGATAGAGACGTGCATGATGGCCTGTAAACCTGAAGTGCCCATTGTAAGGAAGTGGGTGTATTATAGTATAGCCCTTAGGCAGGGCAGCCAAAAATTGGGAGGCTCCACATTGTCCCTGGATAGAGACGTGCATGATGGCCTGTAAACCTGAAGTGCCCATTGTAAGGAAGTGGGTCTATTGTAGTATAGCCCTTAGGCAGGGCAGCCCAAAATTGGGAGGCTCCACGTTGTCCCTGGATAGAGACGTGCATGAGGGCCTGTAAACCTGAAGTGCCCATTGTAAGGAAGTGGGTGTATTATAGTATAGCCCTTAGGCAGGGCAGCCAAAAATTGGGAGGCTCCACATTGTCCCTGGATAGAGACGTGCATGATGGCCTGTAAACCTGAAGTGCCCATTGTAAGGAAGTGGGTCTATTGTAGTATAGCCCTTAGGCAGGGCAGCCAAAAATTGGGAGGCTCCACGTTGTCCCTGGATAGAGACCTGTTAGGTTCTTAGTGCCTCCGTGCTTGCATTTAAAAACCGCACGTGTGTGCCTGTTGGTGGCAGCTTTCCGCTGCATTTGTGTGAGTTTTGCAAAAACTTGGATATAACGCACAAGTCTAGTGAATACACATCAGCACAGCATTGCAAAATGCGCAAGGGCGTTGTCGACGAACAAGGAAGTGGACGTGATGGTGGTGCAGGCAGAGACCGAGGTTGTGTGCAAGCTCTAATTTCGCCACAACAAAGGGCCACATCTAGTCGCTCGCACGTCCTGTCCCAAATTCTTGGGGACCGCAGCAGTACACCGCTCTTGAACCAAGACCAGTGTCAACAGGTTGTTAGTTGGATAGCGGATAATCCTTCCAGTCAGATTGGCACCACCACAAACACTCTGTCTTCCACACGGTCAAGTGTCAGTAGCCGTGATACTGCACCGCACATTTCAGAACCTGATCCTCCTTCCTACCACCAGGCCGAGTACACGTCCACGGACATTACTGATCCCACACTTGGACACTCGGAAGAGCTGTTCGTTCACGTTTCCATTCACAAATTCTGGCCTCTCGCCAGCTCCTGTTGAAGTGGGCCATGACGAGATTGTATGTACAGATGCCCAAATATTTGAGCAGCCACGTTCTCACGAAGTTAGCAACGTGTCTCAACAAGGGGTGGACGATGATGAGACACAATTGTCAGGAAGTCAGGAGGAGTAGCAGGGTGCGGAAGAGGAAGACGACGTGGTGGATGATCCAGTAACTGACCCAACCTGGCAGGAGGATATGCAGAGCGAGGACAGCAGTGCACAGGGGGAGGGAGGCGTAGCATCACAACAGGCAGTAAGAAGCAGAGTGGTGGCCCCAGGCAGACGTCAGGCAACTGTTCCCCGGAACAACACGACACAAGGTGCCTGTACAAATGTTAGGTCTTCCCGAGTCTGGCTGTAATACTATTGTATGTATTGAGGATTTCGATTGCGTTAGGGCATTGACAACCAGAGACGAGTTCTTGGTGCAAGACGTTTATAATATGCAACCAGCAAATATGTACATAAACGGAACAAAAACACAGTAGAACATAAATACAGGAAATACCTTCCAGGGACGGAGCGAAAGGGAATTCCCGGGACCGCGCACCGGACTCCCCCAGGGAGACCACCAAGAGCGAACCCCTATACAGGGACTGTCTGGCAATCACCCCAGAAGCCCTAAATGCGCAGCAGCCGGGACACAAAAGGGCAATAGGTAAGTCCAAAAATGTCCGTACGTGATGTGAGTCCAGAGTGGTATTAAACGGAAGGAACCGGGCAGAAGTGCCGACCAAAGACGGCAAACGGAGTCCGGGCACAGCTAGATGATACCAGATGAAGTCCAGAGTCGGTGTCGGTTGTTTTCCAAGAGGATCCGAATAACAATCAGGAACCAAAAGCAGCAGGGCAGGAGCACACAGGAAGCAGTATACTCAGGCACTGGACTAAGCTTTAGGGGCGGCTTTTAAACAGATGGACAGGAAGTAGGGCAACAGAACAGAAAACTCCATGTTAACAAAGGGCAAGCTCTTTCAAAAGAAAACTGGAAAACCCGGAACTCTGACACTGGCAGTTTTTTAAGTTGGCTCCAGATGATTCTAAAAAGGCCATTTGCAACACCTGCCATGCCAGCATCAGCAGGGGTACCAAAACTAGCAGCCTGACCACCACCAGCATGATCAGGCACATGTCAGCCAAGCACCCGACTTTGTGGGAAGTACAACAGAGTCGAGGAGCAGTGCTTGCTGATGTCACTGCTACGTCTTTGCTGGTTGTGCATGCGAGCCAATCCCCTGTCCATGCTGCCTGCGAACAAGCCTCCTCCACTCCTGCACCTGCAGTTGCCTACGCAGAAAGAACACCATCATCAAGCACGTCCTTGTCCCAGCGCAACGTTCAGTTATCCATTCAGCAAACCTTTGAACGCAGGCGCAAATACACTGCCAACACCCCACATGCCACAGTTCTAAATGCTAACATTTCGCGACTGCTTGCGCTGGAAATGTTGCCTTTTAGGCTGGTTGAGACAGAAGCATTCCGCGACCTGATGGTGGCAGCTGTCCCACGTTACTCGGTCCACAGCCGCCACTATTTCTCCCGGTGTGCCGTCCCCGCATTGCATAACCACGTGTCACAAAACATCACACGTGCCCTGAACAACGCTGTTTCAGCCAAAGTCCACCTAACCACAGACACGTGGACAAGTGCATGTGGGCAAGGCCGCTACATCTCGTTGACGTCACACTGGGTTAATATTGTGCAAGCTGGGACCCAGTCTGAGCGAGGGACGGAACACGTCCTTCACACACCAAGTTTTGCAGGCCCTACCTCAGTCAGGGTTTCACACACACTCTACAGCTCCGGAATGTCATGCTCCTCAGCCTCCTCCTCCTCCTGCGCATCCTGATCCACTTTACCCTCCACACCAGTCCCAAGCTGGAAGTGTCGCGGGCGGAGGAGGGGACGGTGCGCTCTCCCACTGCTCGGGTCCGGCTGACGCTGCTCTACGGCTGCTGCTGCTCGTTGGCTCGAGCGATGGCCGGATCCCGGGGACTCGAGCGGCGCTACTCGCCCGTGAGTGAAAAGGGGTGGTTTGGGTTTTGGGGATATTGTCCGTGACGCCACCCACGGTTGTGGTGATTGTGTGGACACCACCGCTGCTCTGGACGGGGATCCTGGGAGCCTGTGACAGGGAGCAGCTTTGTTGTTATTTCTCCCCTCCGTGGGTAGGGGGGTTGGTTGTCCCGGGGCCTGGTGATGGGGTAGACATGGATGACAGGCGGGTTGCGGGGCCTGATGAGGTGCAGGGTCGCAGGGGCAGCGCTGTGCCGCACGGCACGGAGGTACTCACTCAGCCCAATGATGATGACACAGTTCATGGTTAAACAAGTGGCTGGATGGACGGGTCACTCGGACGGCTGCGGTTGTTCCTCCCTGCAGGTTAGTGATGACTGTCTCTCCCTGCACATAAGTTAAGTGTTGGTAGTGATGGTTTCCCAACGGTAACCCGCTCCCCGACCTGGATATGGGCCGGAGGAGCCCCGTTTGCCCACAGGCGCTGGCCCTGGGAGACGGTTGCCCTTGGCGGTGGCTGTGTCTCCCCTTCACGGTTGTACGGTTGCCTTCTATCTGGACTTGGCTGTTTGGAAACCCTGAGGTTCCCTTCACTAACGGATTTGGCAAATTCACGGCGACACCAAGCCTTGCCGGGATCCGAAAGTCCTCTGCCAATGGTGCTGGCTTCTCTTTGTATACTGGTCCGGTACGGCCGGGTCATCACCCGTCCACGGTCCTTACGGCAGACTCCAATCGGCCTCCACTGCAGACGGTCACCACATCCTGCCAACCTTGCTGTCCTGTCCGGGCCACACACCCGGACCAACTTCAGGCTCTTTGCTGTCACTTTTCTCCTCTCTACTACTTTCCTCCTTCCACTTCCTTAGCTTAACTCTCACTGCCTGTGTTTTCCCTCCTCCTCGGTGGGTGGAGACCAACCACCTGGCTCCACACCCTGGTGTGGACAACAGCCCCTGGGGAAGGCAACAAGGATTTTGTGTTTTGACTATGATATGCCTGCAGGGAGTGTGGGGTGTTTAAGTGTTGTGCTCTGTGGCCCCTGGCTTGTCCAGGGCGACACAGAAGCACTGCAGCACTGCCTCGGCGAAGCGGCAACAGGCAGTGCTGAAGCTAATCTGCATAGGTGACAAACCCCACAATGCAGAAGAGGTGTGGACAGCTCTGAAACAGCAGGCAGATCACTGGCTCACAACTCTGAACCTAAAGCCATTAAAGGTCGTGTGTGACAATGGCCGGAACCTGGTGGCGGCTTTGAGGCGAGGCCAGCTGACACATGTTCCATGCGTGGCCCATGTGCTCAACCTCGTGGTTCAGCGGTTTCTAAAGTCATACTCAGAGCTGTCTGATCTGCTGGTAAAAGTTCGCCGCCTGTCTGCACATTTTCGAAAGTCACCTACTGCTTCAGCCGGCCTTGCCGGCTTAAGACGCCGTTTGCATCTTCCGGCACACAGACTGGTGTGTGATGTCCCCACGCGTTGGAATTCAACTCTGCACAAGTTGGTCAGGATATGTGAGCAGAAGAGGGCAGTTGTTGAGTACCTGCATCCCCTAAGCCGTCGGGAAATGGGTCAAACTCCACACATAACACCTGAGGAGTGGAGATGGATGTCCGACCTATGCACCATCCGCCAAAACTTTGAGGACTCCACCAAGATGGTGAGCGGCGATGACGACATTATTAGCGTCACCATACCGCTTCTCTGCCTTCTAAAATGGTCTCTGCTCAAAAAACAACCATGATGCATTGCAGGCAGAGCGCGATGAGTTTGAGCAAGAAACAGTAGTGGGTGTGGGTGATGATAACACACAGCCCAGCCTCGTCTCATCACAACGTGCAGTGGAGGACTATGACGAGGAGGAGGATGAAGACATGGAGCAACTCTCCGGCCAAATTGAGGATATGACATGCACACCAGTCATATCCTCGGTTCAGCGTGGCTGGCCAGAGGACAGGGTAGATGATGAGGAGGAGGAGGAGGAGGACAGCATGTTCAGTCATCGTGTTGGTCAGGATACTGAAGTGATGGCTGTTAAGAGTCTGGCACACATGGCTGACTTTATGGTAAGCTGCCTGTCTCGTGACCCTCGCGTTAAGAACATCTTGGCCGACAATCATTACTGGTTGGTAACACTGTTAGACCCACGCTAAAAGGAGAACTTTATGTCTCTTATTCCCGAGGCGGAGAGGTCAGGCAAAATGCAGCAGTTCCAGAAGGCCATAGTCACGGAAGTAGGCAAAGCATTCCCCTCACAAAACGCTAGCGGCATAGGTCATGAATCAGTGGACAACCGAGGCGTACAGCCGAGAGAGGCACAAGTCCAATCCGCCAGAGGTAGGGGAACAGTCTTTAAGATGTGGGACAGTTTTCTCAGCCCCTCACGTACCACAGCCCCTGAGGTGCGGTGTAGTGCCACAAGAAATCCTAAGTTTGCCCAGATGCTGAAGGAGTACCTTGCAGATCGAACAACTGTACTCCGACATTCCTCTGTGCCTTACAATTATTGGGTATCCAAGCTGGACACGTAGCATGAATTGGCTCTCTACGCCTTTGAAGTCCTGGCCTGCCCTGCTGCTAGCGTTTTGTCAGAGCGTGTTTTTAGTGCCGCAGGTGGAATCATTACAGATAAACGCACCCGCCTGTCAACTGAAAATGCTGACAGGCTGACTCTGATCAAGATGAACAAGGGTTGGATTGGGCCAGACTTCACCACACCACCAGCAAATGAGAGCGGAATTTAAAGTTTGCCATGTACCTCCACTCACCCATGGGTACACACTTCTGGACTTTGGATAATCGCTGGACTGCTCCTCCTTCTCCTCATGCGCCACCATGATGATGACCGTTACAAATTGCAATACTTAGGCCTTTGTTTCAGGTATACCCCCAGTGGTAAATTTTTTCGCCCATTCTTTGCAGAATGGACATTACAACGACAGTTGACCCGCTCCTTTGCAATGGGAACAATGTTTTGAGGCCCTCATGCACGTCTCTACCCAGGGACAACGTGGAGCCTCCCAATTTTTGGCTGCCCTGCCTAAGGGCTATACTACAATAGACCCACTTCCTTCCAATGGGCACTTCAGGTTTACAGGCCCTCATGCACGTCTCTACCCGGGGACAACGTGGAGCCTCCCAATTTTTGGCTGCCCTGCCTAAGGGCTATACTACAATAGACCCACTTCCTTCCAATGGGCACTTCAAGTTTACAGGCCCTCATACACGTCTCTATCCAGGGACAACGTGGAGCCTCCCAATTTTTGGCTGCCCTGCCTAAGGGCTATACTACAATAGACCCACTTCCTTACAATGGGCACTTCATGTTTACAGGCCATCATGCACGTCTCTATCCAGGGACAATATGGAGCCTGACGCTGCCACCAACTGCCACACACATGCTGTTTTTAAATGCAAGCACGGACGCAATAAGAACCTAACTGGTTTTTAGGAGCGACAATTACTGAGAAGTCTGACACTATCAGACACTGCTGACTGACGTGTATTATACACTAGACTTGTGCGTTATATAATAGTTTGTGCAAAACGCGCACCTGTACCCTGCCACCGACTGCCACACACGTGCTGTTTTTAAATGCAAGCACGGACGCAATAAGAACCTAACTGGTTTTTCGGAGCGACAATTACTGAGAAGTCTGACACTATCAGACACTGCTGACTGACGTGTATTATTATACACTAGACTTGTGCGTTATATAATAGTTTGTGCAAAACGCGCACCTGTACCCTGCCACCGACTGCCACACACGTGCTGTTTTTAAATGCAAGCACGGACGCAATAAGAACCTAACTGGTTTTTAGGAGCGACAATTACTGAGAAGTCTGACACTATCAGACACTGCTGACTGACGTGTATTATACACTAGACTTGTGCGTTATATAATAGTTTGTGCAAAACGTGCACCTGTACCCTGCCACCGACTGCCACACACGTGCTGTTTTTAAATGCAACCACGGACGCAATAAGAACCTAACTGGTTTTTAGGAGCGACAATTACTGAGAAGTCTGACACTATCAGACACTGCTGACTGACGTGTATTATACACTAGACTTGTGCGTTATATAATAGTTTGTGCAAAACGCGCACCTGTACGCTGCCACCGACTGCCACACACGTGCTGTTTTTAAATGCAACCACGGACGCAATAAGAACCTAACTGGTTTTTAGGAGCGACAATTACTGAGAAGTCTGACACTATCAGACACTGCTGACTGACGTGTATTATTATACACTAGACTTGTGCGTTATATAATAGTTTGTGCAAAACGCGCACCTGTACCCTGCCACCGACTGCCACACACGTGCTGTTTTTAAATGCAACCACGGACGCAATAAGAACCTAACTGGTTTTTAGGAGCGACAATTACTGAGAAGTCTGACACTATCAGACACTGCTGACTGACGTGTATTATACACTAGACTTGTGCGTTATATAATAGTTTGTGCAAAACGCGCACCTGTACGCTGCCACCGACTGCCACACACGTGCTGTTTTTAAATGCAAGCACGGACGCAATAAGAACCTAACTGGTTTTTCGGAGCGACAATTACTGAGAAGTCTGACACTATCAGACACTGCTGACTGACGTGTATTATACACTAGACTTGTGCGTTATATAATAGTTTGTGCAAAACGCGCACCTGTACGCTGCCACTGACTGCCACACACGTGCTGTTTTTAAATGCAAGCACGGACGCAATAAGAACCTAACTGGTTTTTAGGAGCGACAATTACTGAGAAGTCTGACACTATCAGACACTGCTGACTGACGTGTATTATTATACACTAGACTTGTGCGTTATATAATAGTTTGTGCAAAACGCGCACCTGTACCCTGCCACCGACTGACACACACGTGCTGTTTTTAAATGCAACCACGGACGCAATAATAACCTAACTGGTTTTTAGGAGCGACAATTACTGAGAAGTCTGACACTATCTGGACTGTTTTAGACTGTGTACACCAGCCCCAGATATGATGAAGGCTGGTATACGGTCACCACTAGGAATGGCTATATACCCTGCCTGCCTGCCTGCCTGTATACTGCTACAATAGTCCTGACAAGGACTCTTCTGGTCACTAGCCTGTATTCCGACCTGGTTATACCCTGCCTGTATATAGCAACAATAGTCCTGAGAAGGACTCTGCTACTGTACTCCGACCTGGCTATACCCTGCCTGCCTGTATACAACTATAATAGTCCTGAGAAGGACTTCTGGTCACACTGTTTGCAGCCCTGCTCCGGAACTAACTATAAAGGGCCGCAAAGCTTTCCCTGAATCAGCGACACTCTCCCTGCACTGACTGTCTGGATAGTTGTGAGCAGAGCACAGCGCGCCGGCCGGTATAAAGGCTCGGTCACGCTGTGCAGGCCGGCCAATCACTGCAATTCCACAACTAACAGGGCTGTGGCATTGCAGTGGTCTGCCAGCCAATCCCTGCATGAGGGCTGGCTCTCAAAAGAGCGCCAACATGCAGAAATGAAGACCACGAGTACAGCACGAGTATCGCGAGATTAATCGGTCCCCGCCGAGCAGCCCGAGTACAGCGATACTCGTGCGAGTACCGAGTAGTGACAAGCATGCTCGCTCATCACTATTTATTTACTATAAATACTGAAACTGTAATGCCCTGCTCATGAGGTAAGAGACATAGCTATACTGGAGAACTATGCTACATTTCTAAGTGGAGGTATTTTCTAGTATTGATATTACACCTACGGTACTCCATATTGGGATAGCATATTGGAGATGGGAATAACAATTTAAGGGTTAAGCAAAAGCTACTGCTATATGTAGATGCATTTTTTGCTGTACAAAGGATTCACCCAATATACCAAAAGCAAAGGTTTATATACATTTGCTACTCACATACATATGATGTTGTATCATTTCTATCATTTAACCCTTTAACGCCGGAGCGCAGGGTAAGTAGTCCTCTAGAGATAATATACTGCTGATTTAACAGTGATATTTTCAAAACTACACTAAACAGCTCAGTAAGTGACACATCGCTGGAATCAGGATTTCTGCTCCTTCGTTATGCTGCTCTCAGATTAGGTGTCAAAAACCTGGTGACAGATTCCCTTTAGTTCACAATACCCACAGTTTTAAACGCATTTGTTTAGACAGGCGTATCACCCCACCTCACTTGTCTAATGTTTAACATTTTGCCCTTATAATATTTTCTTCCAAATCTGGTTCTTTTTATTATCTGTTTACACCCTCCATGCACTTAATAACCATCTGTACCTGTACTTGTACACATACTGGCTGGTGACCAGTTCATGCAGCGATACGTGAATGCCCTATTTACTATACTGTTGGATGGACCAGAGCACATTTTACCATTTACCTTTTGTGCCTCCCTTATTTCCTCATAGATTGTAAGCAGCGAGCAGGGCCCCACTCCTTTTGGGATCTGTGTAATTATGCTATTCTGTAATGTCTGATATTATCTGTATTTGTCCCCTTTGAAATGTAAAATGCTACAGAATATGTTGGCGCAAGATAAAAAAATATATATAAAGTTTGCTTTTGTTGGACATTTGTTTTATTTTTGTTTATGTTAATGTTTCTCATGTAATTTTTTGCATTCATTGTAGCATGGCTGCTGGATAGTCATGTGCGAACTCGCAGATACCCTAATCGTCGGGTCCAACCTGATTTAAAAAAAACAAAAACAAAACAAAACAGTTTGGGTCCAGAATTAATCTGGCTGGACACCAATTCCCAAATAAGTCTATGAAGAACCAAATTAGCTGCTTTAAAATGGTGGTAGAAGGGAAAGGGAGAATAGAACAACCGTGTTATAATTGGCACACACGCTATGTGTGTCCCTATCGTGGTCTCTATCGTGGTCTAAAAATAAATAAATAAATTACAAATATTGATTAGGGTCTCCCCATATTATTATTCCCAGCACAAATTAAACATATGTCTGCAGGCTGCAGCTCTCAGCTGTTTTCTTATCTTGGCTGTCTATCAAAATAATTAGGCTACCCATCCATGGTAAAGCCAACAGGTGAGGTGAGGTCATTGAGTTTAATGAGGTTGCCTGAGGTCAGTTTACTTGTGGTCAAAGCTAAGGTACAATAGGAACCTCCAGCTATGACCACAAACTGAGTGACATCACCGCTTATCGCTGTGGCTCAGTCTCTGCCTGAAGTCACAGCGTGTGGGCTGCTATTTTAAGGCTAGGGATGCCCCAATAACCATGGGCCTACCCAGCTTGAAAATACCAGCCCCCAGCTGTAGGCTTTATCATAGCTGGGTATCAAAATTAATTATTTAAATATCTTAAAGTGCTGCATGCAGTCCCTCTTATTTTGATACACAGCCAAGATATGCACATTGCTAGGGTCTGCAGCCTTTAGTCGTATGCTTTATTTGTGCTAGGTAGCATAATATGGGGAACCCTATGTCAATTTTTTTAATTTATTTATTTTTACACCACAATAGAGACACACTCAGCGTGTGCTATTGCAAGCAGTCAGACACGCTGTCACACAGGGTGGCAGTGTGGTCTAACTGCAACCAATCACAGACTTTGGGACTACTGGTGGGGGGAAAGCAGTGTATATGCATGATGTTAATGAGCAGGAAGTATTGCAGCGTGCGGGAAACTGGTAAGTATAACACGCCTGCCCTATCGCTTTTTTCTTTCTTTTTCCTTTTATTTTTTTAATTACCTGAGTGACCAGATCTGGATAATTACTCAGAGTTCCCGGAGAACTCCAGCCCAGGATTAATACATGGGTATTAGGTAACCCTCACGGATACGGACTTTTACAGTCCAGGTCCGCCCATCACTCATGATGAAGGTCTGCTTTATAACATTACAATGTCATTTATGTATTATTTTGAATTGCTGCCTTTCAAAGTTTTATAAAATACATTAAATGCATATTAGTTAAAGGGGATGTATGCTATTTTTTTTTTTTTTTACAATGCACCTAAGCACTAACAGGCAGATAGTTGGTAACTACCTGACTGTTGAACCTGGCGCGGTTTTCCGCCAGCCATTCAGTGGCTTCCACTGACGTCACCTTCACAGAATAGAGGCTTCTTTTTGGCTCTACTTTGTTAATGGAGCATCATTGCTAGCATAATTTTGACTGACAGCCAGCTCCTGCTGCCTTACTATCGGAAGCAGTCTGTCAATCAAAATTACACTGGCGGTCACATTCCATCAACAACGCAGCCTGGAAGAAGAAAAGCTTGTCTGTTGTGGTTCAGCAGGACCAGTCGGTGAATATGGCGCCACAGACAACAGATATTAGGAATTACTTGCCTGTTAGTTTTTTGACACATAGTAAAAAAAAAAAGACCCAGACCACCCCTTCTAAGTATGGTGCTGCAAATAGATTAGATAGTGCTGATTTTCTGAAGTATACCATGAACATGCTATAGTATAAATATATTGTACTGCTTTGGGTATTCCAGTTTCTTGATGTATCACTAAAGAAACCCTTATCAAATACTTCTCTCCGCTTGCTGACAGTTCACCATAGAAACATGGGTCCATTTCTTTATTTTCTGTAAATAGTACTGTGTAAATGTGTTACTATAGTTACAATAGGTTACTTCTGTTCACTGTAGAGGGATGATACTCCTAAAATACATTACTAAGTGAGGGAAACATACAAACTCTATATCAGTGATGCCTTTTATCAGCTTTCAATGGGATCAAAGTGCCGTTAGGCAGTGCTAACCACTCAGCCATGTTTCATCTACTGCACTGTCAAGTTTTCTAAGGAAGGAGACAATGTTGTGAGGCTCGAATATCATCACCCTTTGCTATAGGATTTCTAAAAGATTATTTTACTTATTGTTTATATACTGGAAAATAATGTGTTTATCATTATCTATTTTTTTCCGCAATAGTTGCTGTTATTCACCTAAATCAACACATCTTTCTGGATGTCAAGACAATTATTGAGTTGTGCGTAACGTGAGATCATGTGAAATAGGAAAAAACAGGAACTTGACAATTCGACAGTTAATTATACATTTTCCAACTATCATCAGATTGTGTTGTGTGAAAAGAGGGAACAATGCAGCAAAATGAAACTAATACTTCACTTGGAGCCCAGTGTTGTATCTGTCTCAGTGTTGGATTCTCTATCTTTAAATATATATACTATATACTCACCTATTAGGCATAACAGAAAAAAAAGTCCTGCTTGATATTTCACAGGTTCCCATGTTGCCAAATCCGCTGTAATGTGCATGGAGTATACAGTGCTCTATCGCTAGGAGATATCCGGCTTCATCTGCAGCAGATCTTTTAACCAAGGGGTCCTGTGGATTGGGATTGTTTTTTAAGTACATCCAACAGAAACACAATAGCATTACAGTCAGGCACATTTGAAGGACTGTGCAGCAGGGGACATTTTCATGTTAAAAGAAGTCACTGCCATTAAGCAACACAGTACTCATTAAAGTGTGGATTTGGCTTAAAATAATGTTTAGTGATACGTATGAAGATAACGTCCCCATGAATATCAGAACTCAAGTTTCTCAGTTAAAAACTACCTCCACCGAATTGCCTTCTAACTGTAAGAATTTTTGTTGCCATCTGTTCCCTAGGTAAATATCATATACATGCACGCACGCGCACACACACACACACACACACACACACACACACGTCCGTATGTTATACACAAAAATTCTACCTTTGTCCATAGCTGCATGGACAGATTATAAGTATGGATGATCGAATCCCTCAAATATTCAGCTTCGCGAATATTCAACGAATAGGTCACCGCTATGCGAATATTCGATGCGCAGTGTAAGTCTATGGGAAGCCCGAATAGTTCCAAGTAGTTGTTATTTGTGTTTCCCATAGACTTAAATTGCGCATTGAATATTCGCGAATAGTTGAATAGAGGCGACCTATTCGGCAAATATTTGCGAAGCCGAATATTTGAGGTATTCGATCATCCCTAATTATAAGCTCTTTCAGAATAGATGTCATCAGCATGGGAACTTTGATAATATACAGCCCTCTTTATAGCAAACTGTAATGTCAAAAAAGTGTTCTGACACCTTTCTACAATGGCTATTATGACCATTTTTAACAATTCATGATAAATGATACAAAAATGTATCTCATGATCAGACAAGATGGGCAGAATTTGCTCACCAAGTGCATCAATAAATCTTGGGTGCTTTGTTTATCTGTTGGTATGTCCTACTGACTGCAAACCAACAACATTCCACAAGACCTGACGTTTTAGAAAAGCTATGACTCAGTCATCTAACTATCCTATTTTGGCTCTTGTCAAACTCACTCCAACCATTGAGCTAGTTTTAGATTAAATGATAATTGTAAAGACTTGAATGATTATGACCCATCACGCACCATAATTATATAATGTAAATGCTTACAATGACCAGATGATTTGGCTTAAAATGCCTATTCTTCATTTTTCAAATTTTGTGGCTGGCAAAAAAGTTTTTTGCTCAGCACTAGGGAGGTCAAAATAAATGGAAGTCGTTTGTTTCTTCAGCAATATCGTAATTCAATTAACCCCTTCACGACCTTGGACGGATCTATCCGTCCAGGATCGTGTCCCGTTAAGCCCCGCCCCCTGCCGCGGGCAGGCGGCGTGGATCGGCACACATATCAGCTGTTTTCAACAGCTGACATGTGTGCCTGCTAGCCGCGGGTGGAATCGCTTCAACCCGCGGCCATTAACCCCTTAAATCTTGCTGCCAAAGTCTGGCAGCAAGATCTAAATGCGCGCGGCCATGTTTTTTACTTACCGCCGCCCCCACCGGAAGTCACGTGTGTTATCACGTGACTATCAGTGGTTGCCATCGAAGCACAGGGTCATGTGATGACGCCTGCAGCTATGATGTTTCACTTTCATTTTCCCTCAGCCGAGAGCAGAGGGAAAAACAAAGTGACTGAATCTGCTGTTTACAGCTGTATTGCTGTGATCAGCAGATAGATAATAGCGATCGGATTGCTGATCGCTATAGCCCCCTAGGGGGACTAGTAAAATAAAAAAAAAGTAAAAAAAAAGTTTTAAAAAATAAAAAAAAACAAAAAACCTAAAAGTTCAAATCACCCCCTTGAAAATTAAAGGGTTAAAAAACAAATAAATATACACATATTTGGTATCGCCGCATTCAGAAATGCCCGATATATCAAAATATAAAATCAATTAATCTGATTGGTAAATGGCGTAGTGGCAAAAAAATTCCAAACGCCAAAATTACGTTTTTTGGTCGCCGCAAGTTTTACGCAAAATGCAATAACAGGCGATCAAAACGTAGCATCTGCGCAAAAATGGTACCATTATAAACATCAGCTCGAGACGCAAAACATAAGCCATCACTGAGCCATAAATCCCAAAAAATAAGAACGCTATGTGTTTCGGAAAATGTCGCAAAACGTGCGCCACTTTTATTTGACAAACTTGTGAATTTTTTTAACCCCTTAGATACAAGTAAACCTATACATGTTTGGTGTCTACAAACTCGCACTGACCTGAGGCATCACAATTACACATCAGTTTTATCATATAGGGAACATGGTGAATAAAACATCCCAAAAACTATTGTGCAATCACACTTTTTTTGCAGTATTTCCACACTTGGAATTTTTTTGCTATTTTCCAGTACAATATATGGTAAAACCTATGGTTTCATTTAAAAGTACAACTCGTCCCGCAAAAAACAAGCCCTCATATGGCAAGATTGACGGAATAATAAAAAAGTTACGGCTCTCGGAAGAAAAGGAGCAAAAAACAAAACGCAAAAACGGAAAGTGCCCGGGGGCTGAAGGGGTTAATGGCATGCATATGCAAAAATGAATTACTCAGGTGATGTGTTCTGATTGGTTGGTCGGACTTGGCTCCTATATCACTAAAAAAAGTTATGAGGTGAGAAAAGATGGTGAAAGGTTGCCGCATAAAGACATTAGCAATTTTGCTAACTTTTCACACACGTTACCAATTATGTTTAGGTACAATAACTGCTTGAACATAATGTATTCATAAATTTTTCCATGACTATCATTACATGTAAATGCTTGACTGCCTTTGTGGTGAGGTCGATTATACTAAACCCATCATTACTCTTGCACATTTTTCTTGCTTTAAACATGTAGTTTTTAAAGGATATGTACAACTTTGCACAGATTTTTTTTCTATTGTGTTCTTAGCTTAAATATTGCTAAATTATTTCCATAATTATTAATAAGATTCTTCCAAAATTTTGAAGTAAGCTATTTTTTTAATCATTTATCCAAAGAAAATTAATCAGATTTTTTTTTTATCTCTAAAGGTCCCATTACACGCAACGACGTATCTAACGATATATTACCGGGGTCACGGATTCCATGACGCACATGCGGCATCGTTAGCGACGTTGTTGAGTGTGACACCAACGAACATCGCTAGCGATGTCGCTGCGTGTAAAGCCCCCTTTAGGAAACCTGTTATCAGGATCTTATACTCCAATCTAATAGCATGTATGTAAAGGCATTTTATATTGATCAAAATCTTACCTTGGTCACAGAAATCCATTTTACTGGAAATTCAACATTGAAATTCTATACTAATGCAACAGGGTGGGACAATGAACCTGCAGCTCTCATGCCTCTCTCCCTATTTTCTACCTTCCTCATGGGTCTGCCTGGCAGGTCATTTCTGTTTTAGTGACCTGTCTTTCCTGTCCAAAATCCATCAGTCACAGACATGATGCAAATGGCAGGTGAGAAACAAATGAGCTCTTGAAGCTCATTAGCATAAAATTTTAACAATGGATTTGTCCAAAACAGCAGATCAGAATTCTACAAGCAAGGTAAAGGTTTAATGAGCATTATATTGCATTTACATACTGAATATTATTATTAATGTTATTATTTATTATAGCGCCATTTATTCCATAGTGCTTTAAATGTTAAAAGGCGCCTTCATAGACAAGTACAATACAAGGCACAGACTGGTACAGTAGGAGAGAGGACCCTGCCTGCAAGGGATTACAGTCAACAAGGGATGGGTGAGGATACAGTAGGTGAGGATACAGTAGGAGAGAGGACCCTGCCAACGAGAGCTCACAGTCTACAGGGAATGGGTGAGGATGCAGTAGTTAAAGTTAGAGTTGATCAAGCAGTGGTACAGTGGACTAAGGATTATTGCAGGTTGCAGGCTTGTCAGAAGAGGTGGGTCTTCAGGTTCCTTTTGAAGCTTTTGGTAGGCCAGAGTCTAATATATGATGAAAACGAGCGGCAGAGTATGGCTGAGGTGCAGGAGAAATCTTGTATGCTATTGTGGGAAGAGGAGATAAGAGTAGAGGAAAGAAGGAGATCTTGTGAAGATCAGAGGTTGTGTGTAGGTAAGTGCCAGGATAATACATCACAGATGTGTGGAAGAGACAGGTTGTGGATGGCTTTGTATGTCATGGTTAGTGTTTTGAATTAGAGTCTTTAGGCAATGGGAAGCCAGTGAAGAGATTGAAAGAGAGGAGAGGCTAGGGAATATCGGGGGGACAGGTGGATTAGTCAGGCAGCAGAGTTTAGGATAGATTGGAGGGGTGCGAGAGTGTTAAAAGGCAGGCCAGAAGTAGGTTGCCATAGTTGAGACAGGAAATGAAGATGACATGTGTTTTTGCAGATTCTTCGTGGTGAAAAGGGCTTGGATATGTGACTTGAAGGACAGAGCAGTCAATGGTTACCCCCAAGCAGCGAGCATGTAGGACCGGGGAAAGTGAGCAGCCATTGATTTTGATGGATAGGTAAGGTAGAGTATTAGAGTGAGCAGTGGGGAAAATGATGAATTCTGTTTTGTCCATGGTCAGTTTTTTTAAATTGAGCAGAAAAAAAGGTAACAGACAGATACTGTGGAATTTTGGTTGGTAAAGAGGGGATAATAAGTCCAGAAAGGTAGATATGCATATCATCAGCATAGAGAAGATACTGAAAGTAGTGGGACAATAAGCTGTTTTAGGCTAAAGGTGTAGGTGGAGAACAGCAGGGGTCCTAGAACTAAACCTTGGGGGAAACCTACCAATATAGCCGGCAACTGAAGAATGGTGATCTCCGCACAGCATGCTGCTAAATAGCTGTCATCAATTGTCAGAGTTGAGTTGCTCCGAATCATCTCTCGGAGCTTATCCTGTAAAGACTTATTAGCTATCCCAGGAATGAACTGGTCCCTCAGGATCTTGTCCAGCTCCTGAAAGGCACCCATGCTCGCTGAGTCATGTCTCCGGATCTCCTACATTACTTCTTGCAATGCGTTCGCATACCGCATAAGTGTTTCTCCTTCACGCTGTGACCGATTGAAGAATCTACTGACTCGCCCACCCCAGGGCCTTAGGTTACCCGGTGTTGGACCGGACTAGTCCGGGGTAGTCAGAGGTGGCGGGGCCCGACTCCGTGACCCTGGTGGAGTCAATTAAAGTGGCGGTATGGATGGGAGATGGTGATGTTAAAGTTTATAATATATATTTGTGACGCCACCTGTGGTAATTTGCAGCTATGGAGATGCAGCTGCTGGAAGGGACCTCCGGGGCTGATGTTATGGCAGCTAAGGTGTTTCTTGCTCTCCACAGGTAGAGCTGGTACCCCGGGGCAACCTTTGGTGCTTTTTAGAGTCTATGGGGTTGGTGAATGATGGGGTGCAGAATGAATCAGATGACACAGGGCTTGCAGCTAAGATGTTTACTCACTGTTTCTGAGTCCAGGTGTCGACAAACCAGTTGCCCAGCAGTATGCTGGGATCCACTGTGAGGGACCTCCGCCGATCCCAGGTAGTTCAAGAGCCAATGCCGGTGCACCCCTCTTTGTGTCTCTTTCCCTGACTGACTTCTTAGCCTTGACTCTATTAGTTGAACTGGTCTTGGCCTCCACCACAGGACCTGAACAAGGGCCTTGCCTCACTGGTTTCTTGCCCTCTTCCCAGGGGGACTGTGGCAGGTTGTGGCCCCGGGCGCTTGCAACCACCCCGGGCCTTCGGTGTTACTTTATGAGGAAATATTTTTCTTCCCTCTGTCTGGGGACCGTCCCCGAATGCAGCCAGATCCCTCCACCCGATTTTCCTGTGGAACAGGCCACGAGCCAATATGCCCTTCCGTGGCCCTGGAATCCTTTCTTTTCCTTCTTTAGGTGTCACCTGGGCCTAACTAGACCTCAGGATCTCCACCAGGAACTTCCTTCTGTCACTTTCTCTCCTTCACTCTCCTGAGGTAACTACCTCCCTCTCACAGACTACTGCTTCACTGTCTAACTCCCCTCGAACTCCCTGCTTCCCTTTTTTTCTACTCTTACTTTCTGACTCCTCCAACACACCCACTGGCTAGGCCCCACCCACACTATTGGGGACCAGGAATGGGACTTATGGCCCCATGAATACATCTATGGGGGTGACTGTCACTATCCTTGACCCAGTGTATGCCTACCAATTGGTGTGTGCAAGTTTTAGTCTATGGATCGGCATATGACCTCATTCTTACCCAGGATGGGATATCACACCTCTGGCTGAGGTGCAATATCTATGTGACAACGGAAGCCTCAGGGGTGCCACACTACTCCTTAGCTGTGCCACTTGCACACAGGCCCCATGGACCCTCTCCAGCAGGGTAAATATCTTCTCAATGGTATCTCTCTCGGATTCAGGGCGCACCATCAGTGTCCGTCAGGCATCACCCTCTAGGGCATTCAGAGCTACTTCTGCCTGTAATTCTGGAGTCAAGTTACACATTTTAACTGCACTCCGAATCCTCTCCATCCAATCCTGAAGTCTGATGTTGCTACCATAAAACCTAACCAAAGGAGGGAACAAAGTTCCCTCTGGAAGGTACCCCTTCTGAGCTAATACCTGGGGCGTCGGCTGATCTGGCATGTGGGGCGGGACTACTAGTGCCTCTCCGTTCCCGTCCATGGCAATTTTTGTATCCTGTAAGTCGTGTACAGGGTGGGCTCCTTTCCATTAAGCACACCTCTCGCTTTTGCTTCAGCTCAAACACAGCACCTCCTCAGGTCTCCAAGTCCACAGCCGAAGTCAGTTGAGCTGTTGCTATAGTAACCAAACAGGCAAAGGCAGATGCAAAACAGCGGCCTCTTGTGGCTGGTCAGTAACAATGCATACAATGAACAGTAAATAATCATTTTGCATTCACAGTGAATAAAGGTCATTAATACACTCTTACCCTATCACACACTGCCGTGATGACTTCAGTGCACTGGTTTGCCAGTGGCCTTTTTTTGTAATTAAAACTTGGTGATATTGGTGTTATTTTGGGGGTATAATAAAGTATGAGGAATTCTTCTATATGTGGGGACTACTGTGAGGGGCTAATATACAGTTGAAAATTCAATCCAAAAAAGGGGGGGAGGGGAGGAAAAATCCAGCACCGAAGTAAAAAATACTTGTTTATGCCAACAATTTAAAACATGTGTAGTTACGCCTTACGTGTTTCGAAGAGACAAAAAACTCCTTATTCATAGGCAACATAGTAACAAATGAAAGCAAAGATGGCTATAAATATATATAAATATATACACTATGTGGCTATATACATCCTGTTACTGAGCTGGATCTACATAAAGTAGTACCATATGAATGTTTAAAAACAAGATTGTGAAAAATTCACAAATAACATTACACAAAAGAGACAGTATATAATATATACTGTACAATATCAATACATATATAACAGATCAGAGCGAAAATAAAGGCCCCCTGGATAACGGGCATTTAGTTTAAGAATCCAATACGCCTCCCTAGCAAGCAACATTTTCTGCCAATCTCCACCTCTATACGGTCTATTAACCCTCTCAACTCCCTGAATTTTAGTGAACTGATATCACCACAATGGGTGTCTCTGAAGTGTTTTGAGACCAGAATTACGTCCTGTCTGAGAAGTCAATATGGCTCCAGCAACATGTTCACCTATTCTCTTTTTCAAATTCCGGGTCGAACATCCAATATAATATTTTTGACATGTTGTAAATTAAGTCATATACATTAGATATGTGGTATTACAATTTATGTAGGTCCCAATTTCATAATTGTTACCACTATTGTCTGAAAAATTGTCCCCCCATAGTATAAATTTACAGATACTGCATTTTGTATGTCCACATTTGTAAGTACCCTTATAGTTTAACCAGGTTTTATTACATTGATTATCATGGAAAGTAGATGGCGAGATAAAATCCCCAATACTTTTCCCTTTCCTGGCAACATACCTAATTCCATTTTTCAAAATTTGTTTTTTTCATCCTAATATAATATGGAGAGAT
Organism: Anomaloglossus baeobatrachus; assembly: GCF_048569485.1. NCBI lineage: Eukaryota > Metazoa > Chordata > Amphibia > Anura > Aromobatidae > Anomaloglossus > Anomaloglossus baeobatrachus. The sequence goes on along the minus strand of NC_134353.1, from coordinate 269,489,745 downwards.
TGCGTTTAATTAAATTCTTAATGACATTGAAGTCTAAAGAGTAGGGGGTAGAGAATGTTAAAAAATATGGGGGCCATTATACTATTTGGGAGCAACTGTGAGGCCATCATACAGTTTGGGGGCTGCTTTGGGGACATCAAACAGTGTGTGCTCTTATAAAGTGTGGGGACTACTGTGGAAGCCAGTATACAGTGTGAGCCACTGTACTGGCCATTATACATTGTGTTTCCATCACATAGTATGGGGACTACTATGGGGGTCATAATAATTTGTTTTGGAGAGACAGTGGGGACATCATACCAGATATAGAGGCGCTATGGAGTGTCGTAATGTGTATAGGTACCCATCATACTGTGTATAAGGAGTTGTTGGCTTATCATACTGTGTATTTGGGAGCTATGGATCCATTATACTGTGTGTAGGGTTGATGATGGCACATTATACTGTGTATGGGGAGCTGTGGACCCATCATACCGTGTATAGAGGTTTTTGTATATGGGGGAACTTAGGAGACGTTATTAAATGTTAAATGGGTACTAAAAACAGCACTATAGTTATTAGCTAAATCAGACGTTTGTGCCTGTGAAAGGTGAACATGCGGTATTATTACCCAATAGGGGAAAAATGGGGATAATATTTTCTAGGGCACTTGCACAGTGCAATAAAATTTTCTAGGGAGCAGGTTTACCATTTATAAAGCACAGACAATGCATTTTACTTTGTAATTGGCACATTTTTGGACATTATGGGAAGCAGCAAGAGGAACCCTATTATTTTCCCACACAGCAGGTGTAGTAATAGGGACACTTATGGCAGCAATGGCTTGGCATTGGGGTGACAGCAGGATGAGAAGTTTGTACAGGTTCGGAATAGTTGAGGACTTTGCTGGAAATGTGAGAAGTGAAGTGTGTCTTTGTTGTAATATCTAGAGATGAATCCTGGATGGAAGACATTGTCATGTTGGTCTGGGCCAAATGGAAAAGATGGGAAAGCAAACGACTGCATAAGAAAGAATGTTAGCTGTAAGTAACTGTCTATTACTCTACAGTAGTCATTAAACATGTTTTGCTGGACTGGTATCTACCAATATATGGCCACAACTTGACATAATATCAGTATTGGTCTTTGTATAGAGATTTTGTTTCAGTAACAGCTTTGTCATCTGCATGAGGTTCCTCTATGATTCACTGTCGAGAAAACCAGCATTTGCAATGTTCCTTTATAAAATCATCACTTTATTTATTCCATGAAAAAAAGTTAAAAACAGGCTGTTCTATGCGTTTCGAGCAATCTCACTCTTAATCATGACGAACGATTAACAGTGAGATCGCTCGAAACGCATAGACCAGCCTATGTATTTGTTTTTAACTTATTTTTATAGAATAAATTAAGGGATAATTTATTGTGTATGCTCGTTTTCTCAAATTGGATCATTGCTGCTTAGGAGCCATCCTGATTTTTTTCCGTGCACCGCTCCCATTGAGACCTCCTGAACGCATATATGGTGAGCTGATGCTGGTTCTATTCACTTGTTTATAAGGTTACTCTATACCCACAATTAGAGTGCACTATGGTTACCTTGTAAGGGGCCCACTTGGATCCCTCCCAGCTGAGCTGAACCCCTAACTTTGCCTCTCCCACAAGAAAACCATCCTTTTTTAATATTAAACATTATAACTTAAAATAATTATTCAAGCAATGTTTTTTTCATTTGCTTTAACTCTGTTGAAAACATATTTTATAAATAGTGTATGAGATTTATAACTTTTCCACTTCTAATTTACAACATTTTGTTCCCACTAAGTGAAAAATGTCATACACAAAGAAATAAACATCATTGGGGTCAATTTTCTTCTTGCTTCAACATAAAATAAATGTTTGTTTCCATGTTTCCAGACTAGACTATTTATCTGGGATATAACAGTTCAGACTCCAGCTAAATAACAAATATGTTTTCTGTGTTGGAGTAGGTCAAGAGTTATAAAAAGAGCCATGCTCTCATAACACTATGTAGATGTGTATATCATGGTTTTCAGAGATTATATAGAAAATACATTCTTGAAAATGTAATTATTTTTGCACAGTTCAGCATTAATAGAATATGTTTCTTATTTAATATTTTTAAGTACAATACATTGGTTTTGTAGCTTTATAAATGAAAATTAAATCCACCAATGTCACATGTAATTAAGACCTGTATCAGAAGTTCTTGGTGGTCTAGCAAAAAAGAACTTGATCTGTCCTATAGATGATTACTGTTTGCCATTTTAAAATTAAAAGAGTAATCCATTAGCATAAAAACAAATAGATTATTTTTAGTGAAGTTTAGCAGATCTACTAAAATGAATTAAAACAACTTTGACACATTTTTCCCAAAAATGTGATTCATGGCCATAAGACCTTACACTTTACAGGTAAGAGTGAAAGACGAACCTGTTGACCATAAGGGTATATTCCCATGATCCGGATGTCACTGAGAGTCTGTGCCCATGATAAGGGCTCTGTGCGCTGCAGATAGGTCTGCTTTACCTTGGGTGGTTAGCAAAATGGGGGGACCCCATGCATTTTTCAATTATTTATTTTGTAACTTTCTAGCTGTGACCTATAAGTCAAAGATGCATGCAGGCATCTCCTGCATGCTGTTCCCATTAATTTAGAACTCTGTTTCCATCCATTTCTGCTATTTTCTCTTTGGCGGATTTGCTGAAAAAATACTTGAGTTCCCCATAACATTCTATCATACTCATTACTTGAAAAGACGGTCTGAACATTGGACTCGCTTGATTTGAGTACCAAGCATTTCAGTGCTCAGTTATTACTAGTCGAATTTCAGGAAATTTGTAGGTCACAGCAAATTTGATTAATCTGCGATTCCATACTTGTGGATCGTCTTAGGAAAATTCCTGGTGCCATTACAGACATTGTTGGAGCTTGCATCATCTAGAAAGCAAACTTGGGTGACATCAGACATGGCCTGCACAGGCTTTCACAAAGTCCCTTTCAGCTATCAAATCACATGGTATGACACAGTCAATCAAGACTATTACTGATATAGAAACTGCGTGGATCCTTTGAAACTCGAATTCACCAACTTCCCTGAATGTTCACCAAAAATTTACAACAAATACATTTATGCAAATCTTTTTTCTAGAAAGTTTGTAATTACTTGGAAAATACATGTGAAAGAAAGGAGGGAGAAAGAACCCTGCTGACCATAAGACATTACACTCTACAGGAGAAAGAGATAGAATCCCACTGACCATAAGAGTTTACATTCTACAGGAGAGAGCGAGAACCCTGCTTACCAGAGCAGATTACACTCTACAGGAGAGATAAAGAAAGGACCCTGCTTAGGCTAGGTTCACACACTGCATTTTTTTACGCTGCGTTTTTGTGCGTTTTTTGCGACATAAAACGCACAAAAAAGCACCCGCGGCAAAAAAACGCGGCAAAAACGCATGCGTTTTTACCACGAATTGGTGCGTTTTTGGCTGCGTTTTGCTGCATTTTTGCTCACTGCGTTTTTATGCGTTTTTTATCAGTGAACAATGCCATTAAAGATTGTTGAAAAAAAAAAAAAAGGTCTGATGTCATTTCCTTCTTCAATATGTTCTTCATTCTCCACTAGTGTATGCAGGAGAGGAGACAGCTGCAGAACTACAAGGCTCAGCTTGCTACATACAAGACTGTATGCTGGAGGAAGAGGCAGGGGGAGCAGAACTACAAGGCTCAGCATACTCCATCCAATAGTTTATGCAGGAGAGCAGACAGAAGCTTCAGAACTACAAGGCTCAGCATCCTCCATCCAGAACTGTATGCAGGAGTTTTTTGCCCCCCCAAAAAAATGACGTGGGCTTCGCCATATTTTTGTATGCTATCCAGGTACAGAGGGTAGGTACGGGCTGCCCCCAACCCCCAGCTGCCTATTTGTACCCGGCTGGGAACCAAAAATATAGGGGAGCCCTTTTTTTTAATTATTTCATGAATTTCATGAAATAATTAAAAAAAAAATGACATGGGATTCGCCCAATTATTGAGTCCAGCCAGGTACAACTAGGCAGCTGTGGATTGGAATGGTGCCCATGCTTTCTGGGCACCCCCGCTGTGAATTGCAGTTCGCAGCCACCCCAGAAAATGGCGCTTTCATAGAAGCACCATCTTCTGGCGCTGTATCCAACTCTACCAGCTGCCCTGGTGACGGGTGGCTTGCTGGGTAATAATGGGGTTAGGGCTAGCTGTATATTATCAGCTAGCCCTAAGCCCGAAATTCATGGTGTTACAACAGTATTAGACATGGCCACCATGAATTTCTAGTAAAGATAAAAAAACACAACACATAGAAAAATATTTTTATTAGAAATAAAACACAACACAATTAGTGACTCCATCTTTATTGAAATAAAGAGCCACCCTTCGCAGTATTCCTGGGTCAAGGTCCCGCACCGTCCAATCCGGATCCAATATCATCAGATCAGTTTGCTGGAAGGCAAAGCGATCAGATGATGTGTCAGGTTCTAGGATGTGAATCACATCACACATCATCTGATTGTATAAAAGCCGTTTATACAATCAGCTGATGTATCAGTGCAAAAAAAAGAAAAAAAAAATACTCACTTATGTGCTGATTACCGGCAGCTCCTGGAGCGGAGTCTGATCCCGTCCGATCGCTGCAGGAGCTGCCGGTAATCAGCTGATGAAGTCTCCTAATAGCATCAGCTGATAGGTGAAGCCGGCTGGGCACCAGCGTCACCGTGAGACTTACAATCAGCTGATGCGTCAGCTGACTGCATCAGGTAATCCATAGCCTGGTCCTGCAGATATAGGACGTGTATGAGAGCACATAGCCGGAGCGGCGGTACCGGGAGAGGAGCTGGGAGTGGACATGCCACCGGGGGTCTGCAGACATGTGAGTATGACATTTTTTTTTCTACTGTTCACTTTTGATTTCACAGCTGCCTCCACCTTCCGCCCAGCCATGGCGCCACACGGGAGCGGACATGCACAGGACTGGAGGTAGGACGCAGCGGTGGCGGTACCGGGAGGATTCACGCTTCTGTGTTTACTGACAGAAGGAATCCTCTTCCTGTACATGTCACTTTACTAACTTTTATTGTACATGTCACTTTTATTAACCTTGCGTTTATAGCTGCATTTTTAGTCATAGAAACGTACTAAAACGCAGCTATATTTGCAACTTGCATTTTTCATTTCATTTTTGAACATCTCATTGAACTCAATGGGTGGAAAACGCAGTGAAAAACGCAAAAATAGTTGACATGCTGTGTTTTTGTGTGCAGCACAAAAACGCAGCTAAAAAAACGCTGTGTGCAGACAGCAAAAATGAAAACTCATAGACTTTGCTGAAGAAGCAAATTCACAGCGTTTTCTGCGCAAAAACGCACCCAAAAAACGCGCAAAAAAGCCGCAAAAATGCACTGTGTGAACTTACCCTTACTATAAGAGCTCACACGTTAGAGGAGAGAGCAAGAAAGGAATCAGGTGACAATAAGAGCTGGTATTTTACAGGCAAAAGAAAGAACCTGTTAACCATAAGAGCTTAAACTCTATAGGAGAGAATATTCTTACAAAGTAACTCTGGAGATGGAAAACTCTGCTTGTACAAAATGTGCTCCACTGGGAACTGGTGATCTCAGAGACTCTAGGGAATTATGGAGAGGCTCGCGAGGAAACACAAAATGATTTTACCAATAAAAAAAACCCTCACAACATAAATAACAGCTCCAAAATACACAGGTACATCTCTTAAAATTAGAAAATCCTCAAAAAAGTTAATTCAGTATCAGTAATTCAATACAAAAAAGGAAACATATATATTATATAGAGTCATTACAAACAGAGTGATCTACTTCAAGAGTTTATTTCTGTTAATGTTGATGATTATGGCTTACAACCAATGAAAACTCAAAAGTCATTAACTCAGAAAATTAGAATATTATATAAGACCAACTGAAAAAAGAATTTTAAACTCAGAAATGTTGGCCTACTGAAAAGTATATACATTAAATCCACTCAATAGTTGGTTGGGGCTCCTTTTCCATGAAAATGCTGACAGGTTGACTGTTCTCAAAATGAACACGGCCTGAATTGGCCTGACTTCTCAACTCCAACGGATGACAGCAGAGGAACAGAAAGCCACTTCAAATGTTCTGGTTTCAACATTGGTGTCCTGTTCCCCCCAAAACATGAGACAGGAAGCTAGATCTAGATAATAAGTGTGTTTGCTGTGCTGCTGCAGCAGGCCCAGTTGGCCCTGGCTTACTTCCATGGCTTATACAGGCACTACCATCAGTGGCACATCCACAAATATGTCTCTTCCTGCCGGCCATTTTAAATTATGCACTTAGGTAATGTAATAGTGGTATTTTTAGAGAATACATATATTTTTTTGGTTACCTGAAGCACACTATGTAAAACTAGAATCCCTGTTTACAGGCCCGTACTCACGAGCCCAACTTCAGAATCTCAACTGAAAATAAATGCAAACTAGGAAACTAAAGCGGGCTTTACACACTATGATATATCTAACGAGATGTCGGCAGGGTCACGATGTGGGGCGGGTGCGATCGCAAATGCGATCGCACGAGAAATTGCAACGTGTAAAGCAGGCTTTAGAGTATTATCATCAGAGAATAGAAAGGATTTTTTAACTAGTAGCAGTACGCCATGTAAATCCGGAATATCTGCCTACAGGCCATAATACACAATCATTACTCCGGAATCCCAACAGACACTAGTTTCAAACTAAGAGAGGTATTATTAGAGAATAGAATATATTATTTAGCTAGCAACAGCACTGTTTGTAAGGCTAGAATCCCTGCCAACAGGCATGTTACACACGATCTCTACTCCAGAAGCTAACTCTACACTAAAGGCAGATAAGAACGGTATTATTAGAGAATAGAATAGATTTTGTAGATTTGTAGCTAGCAGCAGCGGCACACTGTGTAAGGCCATGTGCCCACGCTGCAGAAAATGCGCGGATTTTGCCGCGGATTTCTCGCGGAAAAGATGCGGATTTTCCGAAAATCTGCAGCAGCGGCACTTCCCAGCCATTTCTATGGCTTTTTGGAAATGCTGTGTCCATGCTGCGGATTTTTCCGCGGCGGATTTGCCGCGGATTTTGATCCGGAAAAATCTGCAGCATGTCAATTATTGTTGCGGATTTTGGTGCGGATTTTGGCTTTAGAATTGGGGAAAAAAAAAAATCTGCACCAAAATCCATGGTAAATCCGCGGCAAATCCGTGGCAAAAAAAAGGTGCGGATTTGCCGCGAAAGTCGCGGATTTTCATGCACAAAAATCCGCAGCAACATTCTACCGTAGACACATAGCCTAAAGCTAGAATCCCTGCCTATAGACCTGTGATACATGATCCCTACTACAAAAAACTCACCTGATAATAATTGCAATCTAGCAGCAGCACCTTCTGTAAGGCTAGAAAAATAAAACAGCAAAAGATAAATTAAATAAAAAAATGAAATATAAAATAAAACACAAAAAACAGAAATGGAGTATTTCTTTTCCAAAAATAATACAAATAATTTTTATTTACAAATAGATTATACATTGGGTAGATACATTTTTCTATAAGCTCATTTTGTGACTGCTATTTGTTTTTTGTTTTTTAAAAAGAATCCTTTTGTATTTATTTATGGATTTTTCACATATACATCTTTTATGTCTAATTATTGATATATAGGAATGTGTTTATTATTTGTTTTCTGATGTTCTTCCATAATACAATAACATAATTTTAATGTGAATTTTGTATATCTAATTGTTGACATGTGCTGCATATATGCGGACGATTGAATGTAAATGTGTAAATTACCTTTTTTTTCTTGATACTGTATTGACATGTCCTTTTATTGCATCCATGTGAATTTGGCTTTACTACTATACTCCCTGACAGACGTTCTGTCACTTATCCATGTTATGTAAATAAAAGCTTATAACCTGACTTTAAATTTATTCATTGGTTTTATAAATTATTCTTTTGAAAGCTGAAACCCTCCCAAATTTAGTTTAGGTTATGAAAATAAAGTTGCTGCAAAGCTGAAATATTGATCATTTAATGAACACAGAAAGGTCAGATATTGGCAAGACAAAAGTTTTGTCGCTTTGTCATATAATGCACCCAATCCTAGTTTACATCCCCCCCCTTGCTGACTAAATGATCGGTTAGTTAGTGGGTGTGTATAAAAAGAAACCCAGCACCCCAGACCTTCACTTGAACTGCAACTTGACCTCTGACAACATGCCAAAAATCCACCCTGCGTCCAAAACCTTGATTATCAAGAGGCTGAATACCAGATCCACTGCAGAGGTGGATGGAACCTTTAATGTGTCTCAGCGTCAAGTACAAAGAATTAAAAAAAGATTATTTTGAAGAGACTGGAGATGTTTTTGACAAGCCCAGTTCCTGCAAAACCCGCAGGACAACAGCTCAGGAGGAACGTTTGTTGGTTAGAAAATTCAAAGCCAGCCCCTCTTCCACTGCAGCAGAGCTCCAACAGGCCTGGTCACCTCAAGTCCCTGTGTCAACTAGAACAGTTTGTAGGATTCTGTCTCGAAATGGCCTCCACAGTCAAATCAGTGCCCAAAAGCCAGCACTAAACAAAAGGCAATTAAAAAACCGTGTGGAATTTGTCAAGTCCCACAGCCTGCTAAGGAGATGGACGCTGAAAAAGTGTAGGAAGGTGGATTTCTCTGATGAAACTTTAGTTGAATTACACCACAGCTGCCGCAAATACTGCAGGAGACCTACTGGAGCCCGTATGGATCTAAAATACACCCAGAAAACAGTTAAGTTTGGTTGTGGAAAGATCATGGTCTGGGGTTACATTCAGTATTGGGGAGTGCAAAACATTTGCAAGGTGGAAGGCAATATCAATAGCTTAAAATATCAAGAAGTATTAGCTACCTTTTACATTCCCAATCATAAAAGGGGTCAAATTCTGCAGCAGAATGGTGCTCCATCTCATACATTCATCTCTACAACAAAGTTCCTTCTGGCAAAGAAAATCAATTTGCTCAAGGACTGGCCAGCCCAGTCACCAGACATGAACATCATTGAGCATGTTTGGGGTAAGATGAAAGAGAAAGCTTGGAAGACAAAACCAAAGAATCTAGATGAACTCTGGGAGGCATGTAAGACAGCATTCTTTGCTATTCCTGATGACTTCATCAATAAATTGTATGAATCATTGTTGAGCCGCATGGATGCAGTCCTTCAAGTTCATGGAAGTCACACACAATACTAAATATGGCTCTAATAGCACCACAACTTCATTCACCAATGTTATGCAACATATCTCTGTATTAGGAGTTACTTATTTGTTTGAATTTCACATTACTTTCTGTGGGCGAAAAAACTTTTGTCTTGCCAAAATCTGACCTTTCTGTGTTCATTGAATGATCAATATTTCAGATTTTCAGCAACTTTATTTCCATAACCTAAACCAAGCTTTCAAAAGAGTAATTTATAAAACCTATGGATGAATTTAAAGTCAGGTTATAAACTTTTATTTACATAACATGGATAAGCGACAAAACTTTTGTCAGGGAGTGTATTTGCTTGTGTTGGGCACTTTTAATTGCAATTTCTTTTTAACCTCATAACGACGGCCGTACGACTTAAAGCGGCGGCAAAACAGGGTACTTATTCTGTTGCGCCGCTTTAAAGCGGCGGCCCGAAAAAACCCTGTAGCGCCCCCCAGCGACCGAAAATCTCGGGGGTTTCAGCTACCGGGGGTAGCTGAGACCCCCCAGATTATGAATCGGGGTGTTTTTTTTGGACACCGATCATGTGATCGGCGGTATACACCGTATACCGACGAACACATGAAAAAAAAAGAAATGGCCGGTAAAACTGATTTCTTTTTCATCTGACATGATCAAACATGTCAGATGAGAAAGAAATCTAACCCCCTAGTGCCCCCAAAGCCCCCGGTACCGGAGAGTCCCCCCACCCCCACCCCTACCCCCCCTCCGGAGCAGTCAAAATGGCGCCGAAGCGCACAGAAAACTGCCGCCGGCGCCGGCTCTGCAGTCATTTCCCTCCGATCTGAAATGATCAAACATTTCAGATCGGAGGGAAATGTCCTCCCCCTGACCCCTCCTCCGGTCCACCGGAGCCCTCTGGTCACCGGAGCCCCCTCCGGTTCTCCAGAGCCACCACCCCCCTCCCCCCTCCGGAGCGTGGAAGATGGCGGCGCACAGCGCGCGGCCGCCTTCATTCTGCTCTTTCTGCCGCATGTGACACGTCACATGCGGCAGAAAGGTGTCCCCAGGTCCCACTAGGTCACCCCCCCCAAGCCCCCGGTTATACGTTACCTGTCTGCCGCTCCGGGCCCGCGATCGCCGCCTCCTTCTTCAATGCTGGCGGCGCATGCGCAGACAGCGGCTGTCAGCTGGATCCCTGCAAGCAGGGATCCTGCTGACGTCGCTGATGCACAAGCTCCACTGTGGACCGGGGGAGGGTGAGTGCAGTGATCTGCAGCCACACTCCTCACATGGAGAGGCTGCTGTTCCAGAAAATGGGGGGTACGTTCTGTAAGCGTGCCCCTCATATTCTGGAATGAGGTTACTGCAGGTCACTCTGCCCTAGGTTGGACCGGGGCAGTGTGAGTGCAGTATTCTCAGATTACTGCACCCACACTGCTCATGGAGAGCTTGCTCTTCCAGAAAATGGGGGATACGTTCCCTGAACGTGCCCCCCATATTCTAGAAGATCCAGAGCCGGCGCGGGACCTCCAAAATGGATTACAGCGACCGGAATTTCTTTATTTTCAATAAATTGGTAAAAGAGGAATGTTTCGGGGAGTGTTTTTTCAAATACATTTTTTTTTTGTCTTTTTTTTTTCTATTACTGACTGGGTTAGTGATGTCGGGTATCTGTTCAGATGCCGTGACATCACTAACCCCAGGGCTTGATGCCAGGTGACATTACAGCTGGTATCAACCCCATATATTACCCCGTCTGCCACCGCACCAGGGCGCGGGATGAGCTGGGGCGAAGCGCCAGGATTGGCGCATCTAATGGATGCGCCACTTCTGGGGCGGCTGCGGCCTGCTATTTTTAGGCTGGGAAGAGTCCAATAACCATGGCTCTTCCCACCCTGAGAATACCAGACCCCAGCTATCCGCTTCACCTTGGCTGGTGATCTAATTTGGGGGGGGACCCCACGTTTTTTTTTTTTTTTTTAAAAACGCCTGGGGAGCCCTCCAAATTGATCACCAGCCAAGGTGAAGCTGTCAGCTGTGGTTTGCAGGCTACAGCTGTCTGCTTTACCCTAGCTGGCTATCAAAAATAGGGGGGACCCCACGTCGTTTATTTTAATTATTAATTTTTTGGGGGGCTAAATACAAGGCTAGGCACCCTTTAGTGCCACATGAAAGGCACTAAAGGGCACCAGCTTAGAATATGCAGGGGAATGGGACGTTATATTTGTTTGACATCTATCCATTTATCCATTGTAGCATTTTACGCTGTGTGCCCACAATCAGGGTTTGCAGCGTTTTGGGCGCAGAGTGTTTTCCCTGTGTCCATAATGCTGCGTTGTGCAGTAGAAGCACAGTGGAAGGATTTTTAGAAATCCCATGCCCAATGTGCTTCTTTTCTCCGCAGCATAAACCGACCTGTGGCGCAGCTTCCCGAGCCTCAGCATGTCAATTTATGCTGCGGAGATGAGTGTTCTCTGCAGGTAGCATAGAGCTCCACAGCGGCCTGAACCCAAATCGTGGGCTTGGGCAGCTGCGTTCTCCCGTGGACAACACTCACATCTCTGCAGGAGGCTGACACTGTGTACTAGATGCCGTGTCGCTGGATCATGGCCACAGAGCCTAACAGTGAGACATTTGTTGCTACAGCAACATTTTTGTGAAGTACCTGTGGATTCAAAATGCTTACTATACTCCTGAATAAAATCCAGTTTCCAAAATGGGGTCACTTGTGGGGGTTTTCTGATGTATAGGTACCCAAGGGGCCCTGCTAATATGACATGGTGCGCGCAATTTATTTCAACTTTTCCAGAATTCAAATGGTACTCCTTCCATTCCAAGCCCTCCCATTTATCCAAACAGAGGTTTTTGGCCACATGTGGGGTATCCCTGTGCTCATAAGACATTAGATAACAACCTGTGGGGTCCACGGTTTGTTGTTGTCTCTTGAAAAAGTGAGAAATTTGATGCTAAAGCAACAGTTTTGTGAAAAAAATGAAAATTTTCAATATGGCAACCTAAGCTTATCAAATTCTGTGAAGTACTCGTGGATTCAAACTGCTCACTATACACCTTGATAAAAGCCTTGAGGTGTCTTGTTTCCAGAATGAAGTCACTTGTGGGGGACCGCCACTGTTTAGGCACCTCAGGGGCTCTCCAAATGCAACCTGGCGTCCGCTATTGATTCCAGCCAATTTTGCAGTCAAATGGCACTCCTTCCCTTCCGAGCCCTGCCATGCGCCCAAACAGTTGATTTCCACCACATATAAGGTATCGCCAAACTCAGGAGAAATTGCACAATAAATGTTATGCTGAATTTTTTCCTTTTACTCTTGTAAAAAAAAAAGCTACCTGGTTGAAATAACAATTTTGTGGTAAAATTTTATTTTTTTTTTTTCATGGCTCAACGTTATAAAATTCTGTGAAGCACCTGAGGGTTCAGGGTACTCACCAAACATCTAGATAAATTCCTTGAGGGGCCTAGTTTCCAAAATGGGGCCACTTGTGCGGGGTTTCTGCTGTTTAGGTACCTTAGGGGACCTCCAAATGTGACATGGTGCCCGCAATCTTTTTCAGCCAAATTTCCTTTCTAAAATTCAAATATTGCTCCTTTCGTTCCAAGCCCTCCCATTTGTCCAAACAAAGGTTTCAGACCACATGTGAGGTATCACCGCGCTCATAAAAAAGTGGTTAACAAACCTTGAGGTCAAATTTTTGGAATTACCTCTTGAAAAAGTGAGAAAATTGATGCTAAAGCAACATTTTTGAGAAAATTATTAAAATTTTCAATATGACAACGTAACGTTAACAAAATCTGTGAAGTACCTGTAGATCTAAAATGCTCACTATACCCCTAGATAGAAGCCTTGAGGGGTCTAGTTTCCAAAATGGTGTCACTTGTGAGGGATTTCTTCTGTTTAGGTACCTTAGCGGACCTGTAAATGCAACATGGTGCCCGCAATCTATTTCAGCCAAATTTGCTTTCCAAAATTCAAATATTGCTCCTTCTGTTCCGAGCCCTCCCATTTGTCCAAACAGAGGTTTCTGACCACATGTGGGGTATCGGCGCGCTCATAAGAAAGTGGGGAACAAGTTTTGAGGTCCATTTTGTTGTGTTATTTCTTCTAAAAGTGAATAAATTTGGGTTAGAGCAACATTTTTAGGTAAAATTTAATTTTTGCTTTTTTTCATTCCACATTGCTTTTGTTCATGTGAAGCACCTGAAGGGTTAATAAACTTCTTGAATGTGGTTTTGAGTACTTTGGGGGGTGCAGTTTTTAGAATGGTGTCACTTTTGGGTATTTTCTGTCATCTAGGCCTATTGAAGTCACTTCAAATGTGATGTGGTCCCTAAAAAACTGGTTTTGTAAATTTTGATGTAAAAATGAGAAATTGCTGATAAACTTTGAACCCCTCTAACTTCCTAACAAAAAAAAATTTTGTTTCCAAAATTGTGCTGATGTAAAGTAGACATGTGGGAAATGTTATTTATTAACTATTTTGTGTCACAGAAATCTCTGGTTTAACGGTATAAAAATTCAAAAGTTGAAAATTGCTAAATTTTCAAAATTTTTGCCAATATTCAATTTTTTTCATAAATAAACACAAAAAATATTGTCCTAAATTTGGTACTAACATGAAGTCCAATATGTGACGAAAAAACAATCTCAGAATCACCGGGATCCGTTGAAGCGTTCCAGAGTTATAACCTCATGAAGTGACACTGGTCAGAATTGCAAAATTTGGTCTGGTCATTAAGGTGAAAATTAGCTCCGTCACTAAAGGGTTAAATAAAGGATTTTACTCTGTTTTGTGTTTATTTATTGTTACTTAGACAATTAGTAATGAGGGGCTCCTTACTCATTAAAAATCTCGGGTTTGATGACAGTTGTAATTTTTGACAAATCACAGATGTCAATAACCCCTTATATTATGCTGATTGACACCATTCCACTGCAATGTGGATGAGCACCAGGATTGGCTTATCAAATGGATGTGCCATTTCTGGAGCTGCTGTGGGGTATTATTTTTTAGCCTGGGGAGGGCTCCCAAGCCTGAGAATACTAGACCTTAACAGTATGTTTTATCTTGTCTGGGGAACAAAATTTGGGGTGACTACATAACTTTTTTTAAAATTATTTTTTTAAATATATAAAAAAAAGCTATGTGCATGAGGTCACTGGTATTTCAATACACAGTCAAGCTAACGTACACAGCTGGGGGCCCTATGCTATTTTTTTCAACAATTTATTTATTTTTACACTCCACTTTAGGACCCAGACAGCTAGTGTGAGAGCAACCAATCATAGACACTGGCACGCCGAAAATCTTACTCCAATCAATCGCAGACGCTGTCACACAAGGTGGGTAGTTGTAACCTCAGCTGCAGTTAGCAGTCTTTTCTGCTATAAACAGCTGATCTTTACTTCTTCGTATGCTGCTTAAAGCTCCTTCCTAGGCTGACCATGTAGAAGGAGCGTGTAGCTGCTTAGCTGCGCTGTCAATACTATTGCAGCTGCAAAGTTTCCTATGGAAGAATCCAAGGAGTGCTTTATGCTGTGTTTTTTCCCCCTACTCTTGTGTCTTAACTTTCTCGTGACAGCTTTTTGTAGAAGCAAGATTAGTGTCTCACTGACATTGACTAGTCAGGGTCAGTTCAGGACCAGCCAGGGCATAGGCACATAATCAGCATATGAGGGAAGGACCCATCTAGAGATGTTAGGCAGTGCAGGGATCAGCCTTTGGTGAGTGTTAGGAGGTGACCCTGCTACCCCCTACCTAGCATTAGGGTTTACTGTTGTAATATTTCCCTGATCTACGCTAAGTGCTGCGTTCCACTTCAGGGGTTCCCTTGTCCCTGGCTTGACACCTCTTGTCCCACCATGAAATTTTTGACAGCCCAAACTTTTTACAGGATTTCATATATATCCAGTGACAGATCTTGCACTACACATGCAGGGTTTATCTCTGTAATTGACAGAATTGTGGTCATTGATAGTTTAGCAGCTAGAGCAGATTGTGGGTCTGCTCGTCTTGGCTCTCAGCCAGACTGAACCAAAATCCAAGATAGCCCTTCCAGAAAGGTTTTCTGGGGGGAGGGATACATTTGTGGTTTTCAGAGAGGCTTATAAATTGTATTTCAAGCTTTGCCCTCGCTCCTCTGGGAGTGAGGAACAGCAGGTGATTGTTGTCTGTCTCCTGCAAGGAGGTTCTCAGTCCTGGACCTTCTGTATACAGACCCATTCTCAGTCCTTTCAGTCATTGGATGAGTTTTTTGTGGCCCTTAGTCTTATTTGTGAGGATCCAGACTGAGTTTATCTTGCTGACTTCAAGATATGTAAACTTCAGTGCAAGGGGAAAGTCAGTCAGCTGAGGAGTTCTGTCTAGAGTTCCACAGATGGGCCTATGTCATCAGGTGGAATGATCCTGCTCTCAGAAGCCATTTTTGTTAGGCCCTGTCTGAAAGGCTTAAGAATGCCCTGGCTATATTTGAAGCCTCAGAGTCTTTTGGGGCCGCCATGGTTTAGATATCTGGATTGAAAGACGCCTAAGGAATAGACCTTGTCTGACCCATTTATCATTAAATCTTCCCAGGGGTGAAAGTTCTCCCATGGTTTTGGATGAACCCATACAGTAAAGGAGAGTCTCTCCTCAGTCTGGGTCAACTACGGTGCACCGCAAGATTCTTGAAGAGGCATTCTGAGGGTCTACACAATGTTCTGTTTGGAAAACCTTTGGCGTTAAAGTATATGCTACTTCCTCAGATGTCACATATCTAAACAATTAAACTTTGTTTCAGGTAAAGTATACACCTTCATAGGAACTATATTATTTAGTGGCAATGGATTATCACAGCAAGAAAATGGACCCTGCAACACTAGAGTTATGTGAGGAACATGACTACATTTTCATTTTATTCTTTAAATTGTCCAAATTTGTTCATGACATATAGCAAATTTCTGTACTATAACACATCATGCAACTTTTCAAATTGTACAACTTTGCGTCAAAGTGGCTATGGCTCGGTGATTAAAATCAATTGTTCAGTAAACTACATCAAGCAAGAATTCTTTTCTCAGTCAAAGTAATTGTTAAGCCTCGACTTTATGACTTATCAATATTCTGGTTCAATACTATGTCAATATGCTTTCAACAGGTTTATAATATGCTTCATTGAAAATATTTAGACATTTCTTTAACTTTGGAAACAGTGAGCTTCCAAAATGGATCAGTAAGTATTGTAACATATCTTAGGCTATGTAATTCAGCCATTATTAGCATTTTCACACAATGAAAGGCATAAAAATAAAACCCCAAAAAGCCATGTTGGTGTTGCATTTTTTTTTCGCAAGTTCACTGCCTGCACTTGGATTTTTTTTCCTTTTCCTTGTACATTGTGTGGTAAAAAAAGTTTCACTCAAAAGTACAAGTCATTAGTACAGATGAGCAAACCTTTCAAACTTTGGTTCACCGAGCTTTACTGAACAATGCTATATTTGCCAAATTGTTCAACGAACCATTTGACAACCCTTTCGAATCTCATTGGATTCAATGGGAGGCCAAACCTAAGGCACAGTAAACACCTTTAGGGGGATTGAAAAGCTTACAAAACAGCAAAAATACTTTTTATGGTGCAGCCCCAATGTTTTGGCATAGCCATCAGCTTCCTAGACTATTGACATAAGAAATATAGAGGTGGATGAGAGACAGGTGAAGGTTTGGTGCTCCCATACCATTACCAGTACAGACAAGACAAACTTGGAGACCCATTTTTGAGTCTTGAGATGTAAAAATATTTCAGGCTGACAGCAGGACAGTGTCATCAATTGTCCCCCCATTTCCCCACAGTGTGTTTGCACAGCAGGAAGTATGGTCCATGCAACACAGGATGTGTCCTGACATTTCCCATAACTCTGGCACTACAGACAAAAAAACAATTTGAAGACTGTTCTTGCAGTCTCCACATTTCCAAAAATTAAAGTCACACAACAGGAAAAGTGGCAACAATTGGCACAGACTAGTCGAATGCCAATACATGGATGTGTGGGACCAGACCTGTAACAAGGGACTGAACAAGTATTTCTACCTTCACCAGAGACAGCAAGATGACAGAGAGGTGTAGACCTCTTGACCCTGGTACTACAGACAAGACACAACTTGGAGACCCATCTTGGAGTATTGATATTTAAAAACCTTTCAGGGAGACAGCAGAACCGTGGCATTAATTGCCCCCCAATTGCCCCCCATTTTCCCAGAGTGTCTTTGCACAGCAGGGAGGTATGGTCTATGAAACACACAGGATGTGGCCTAGCATTTCAATTTGAAAAATAAAAAGGGATGAGAGACAGGATTAGGTCTCTTGCTACCACACCCCTGCTAGTACACACAAAACACAACTTGGAGATCTGTCTTGGAGTCTTGAGATTTAAAAACCTTTCTGGCAGACAGCAGGACAGTGGTATCAATACGCCCCATTCCCCCCCCATTTCCCTATCGTGTGTTTGCACAGCAGGGTGGTATGGTCCATGCCGCACACAAGATGTGGCCTGGCATTTCCTTTTTAAAAAGTGAGCACACAGCAACCATGTATTCTGCAGCAGCGCATCAAAGCTGTAATAGTAACAATCAAAGGCGGACAAGTAGTGTAGCATGCAAATATTTTTATTAATATAAAATGTAATCAAATTTCTTTCAGTGAAAAAAGTCCTCAGGGGGAAGCTGGTTCATTTAAATGGCAATCTGGTAAGAAAGCGAAACATATGTTGGGTCTCTCACTATGAGGGGTGGTGGTTGATTCCCGTATTATTTATAGTATTATTCCTGTATTATAGTGCAGGTCAGAATCTTTACTTCTAATAGTTTATTAACATTGTCTGACCAACTTTGACTAGCACTATCTTTATGTAGCCTATATTGTCTTTGCTGCTATAATTGGGGAATTTGTGCATGCACTTGCACTT
Organism: Anomaloglossus baeobatrachus; assembly: GCF_048569485.1. Classification (NCBI taxonomy): domain Eukaryota; kingdom Metazoa; phylum Chordata; class Amphibia; order Anura; family Aromobatidae; genus Anomaloglossus; species Anomaloglossus baeobatrachus. Next base: position 269,471,543 of record NC_134353.1, on the reverse strand, counting down.
TACTTTTTGATAAATAAATGTGATTTTAGTCCACCTTTTACCCTCTATATTGCCAATGATATGCTGTTACCATGAATTATGCATGTTCATTGTCCTTTTGTTCCATACTGTATCCTTGATTTTGACATAACTTTTTTCACTGAAAGAAATTTGATTACATTTTATATTAATACAAATATTTGCATGCTACACTTCTTGTCCGCCTGTGATTATTGCTTGTTATGGAGTTTGTACATATTTCCTTAGGTGCATGTAGACATGAGCCTTATTGGACTACTTAAAATGGTATTTTTTGGAATTTGGTTAATAAGGCTGGAACAGTACCCTAGAAATTTCTGTACAACAAGGTTGAGCATGTGAGCCATGCAATGCACATGTGATGTCACTCAGGCTTAGTGCCATCAACAGGTTTGCACTGTTACCACACACTTCCATAGCTTCAGGTTCAGTGGAGACAGCCATTGATCAAACTGGGCTTGGATAGTGGTTCACAACTCTACGTCTTCCAAAGCATATTAATTTAAGCACTGCCTGATTGTGTTGACTTACAAACAGGATGTGGCCTGACATTTTCATTTTGAAAATCAAGAGATACATGAGTGACAGCTGTAGGCCTCTTGCTCCCCAAGACACTGGCACTACAGACAAAAGACAATTTGAAAACCCTACTTGGAGTCTCCATATTTCCAAAAATAAGGTCAGACAAAAGGAAAAATGGCAACAATTGGCACACACTAAAAATAGTGGAACACAACAACATGGATGCTTAGGACCACCCTCTAACAAGGCCTGAACCAGCATTTCAACCTTCACCAAAGATAACAAGATGACAGACAGGTGTAGGCATCTTTGTCCCAGAACAGACAAGACACAATTTGGAGACCCATATCAGAGTCTTGAGATTTACAAACCTTTTAGGTAGACAGCAGGGCAGTAGCATCAATTTACCCCCCTTCCCATTTCCCCATATTGTGTTTGCATGGTCCATGCTACACACAGGATGTGGCCTGGCATTTTAATTTTGAAAATGAAGAGATACATGAGTGACAGGTGTAGGCCTTTTGCTACCAGGACCCTGGCACTACAGACAAAAGACAATTTGGAGGCCCTAATTGGAGTCTCCATATTTCCAAAATTTAAGGTCAAGCAACAGGAAAAGTGGCAACAATTGGCACAGACTAAAAGTAGTGGAATGCCGCAACATGGATGCTTGAGACAAGCCCTGTAACCAAAAGAGGATAACTCCAGGATTTAAAGGACAATGTGAAACAAAGGATCAAATGAATGTTTTTTTATATTTGATTTTTTGCAAAAAAAAGTGTACCACAACCAAAAGCAAAGCCAACATTTCAGTTTTCTGCAAGCCTTTATCAAGGTTTTGCATATTGAAATGGTTGAGGGGGAAATGAACGTGTTTGCTGTCTGAAGCGATGTTTTACACAAGACAGAAGTACCCATAACTGCAGAAATAATGCCACCGCTGCTGAATACACTGGCATTGCTGACCCCTAGGACCTTGTCCTACTTCCTGTTGGCACCACATTGCTGGCTCTCTCCTTACCTCATCCCTCCCATGCCTCCCATCCACATGTCATGCATTATTTCTGGGTTTGGGGTGGACCCTTGGTAATAAAAGGGCATGGAGACTGCATGGAGGTGTGCAGTCTTCAAATATGCTCAGAATCCATGCACATGCTTATGTTTAGAGCTCATTGCGGCTACAGCCTTTAGTTCTGGAAGCGGTAGGTAGAGTTAGGCGTCCGGTGCCTGTGACAACAAGATTCATGCCTCAGCATGTTAGGGTCAGGCGCCACACTTCCCTTCTACTGTCCAGTCCTGCTTGGGCAGCCTAGTGAAGTTAACTACTTCGACTGTACCGGTGTGCCCCCTATGCACACAGACAGTGTACCCCAGGACCCCTGTGGTACTAACAGGGAAGTTCCTGGCTGGGGTGTGTGGCCCCTGTGACGTGAATAGGGTTAAAAGTTTATCCTTATCAAAGTGACATTTAACGCTGGTCAGGTTCCTATTATTTCAGAACCATGAAGCTCTGTATTATCCACCTGACCTACGGGTTGCTAGCAGCTCCTTCTGGGAGCATGGTGGACCCTGACTGTCGATTGGGATATACAACACCTTATCCTAATCCGCCAGTCCTCCCGTAACAGCGTATTTAGCTACATCACTACCAAATTTAAAGCAGGCACTGCTAACTAAGAATACTGAAAAATGTGGGTGACTGCGTAATTTTGAGCAGGCAACAAAAAGTTCCAAAATGTATTTAGCTTGATCACTAGCAAATTTACAGCAGGCACTACAAACTAACAATACCTAGAAGTGTGGTTCACAGCATAATTTTAAGCAGGCAATGAAAAGTGCCTAGACATATTTAACTAGTTCACTAGTAAATTTACAGCATGCACTACTAACTAACAATACCTAGAATTGTAACATGGTAACATAATAACATAGTATCTAAGGCTGAAGGAAGGTAATGCACCCACGCCATTTATTATTTTAGTTGCCCGCCTCTAAACCCTTTCAAGTTCAGTAATGTCTTTCTTGAGCACCGGCACTCAAAATTGAACACAACACTCCAAGTGTGGTCTGACGATTGATTTGTACAGAGGGAGAATGATGTTTTCATCCCGTGCCCCCAGACCTCTTCCAATGCATCCCATCACCCTATTTACTTTGGTGGCAGCTGCCTGACACTGGTACTCCAATTTAGCTTCTTATTGACTAAGATGCCTAAGGGCGGCTTTGCACGTTGCAACATCGCACGTGCGATGTCGGTGGGGTCAAATCGAAAGTGACGCACATCCGGCGTCACTTTCGACATCGTTGTGTGTAAATTCTAGATGATACGATTAATGAGCGCAAAAGCATCATTATCGTATCATCGGTGCAGGCTCCGACTTCCATAATTATGCTGCCGCGACAGGTACGATGCTGTTCCTCGTTCCTGCGGCAGCACACATCACTGTGTGTTACGCCGCAGAAGCGAGGAACTTCACCTTACCTGCCGCCGGCGGCTCTACGGAAGGAAGGAGGTGGGCGGGATGTTTACATCCTGCTCATCTCCGCCCCTCCACCGCTATTGGCCGCCTGCCATCTGACGTCGCTATGAAGCCGCACGACCCGCCCCCCTTAGGAAGGAGGCCGGTCACCGGCCAGAGCAACGGTCGCAGGGCAGGTGAGTACATGTGAAGCTGGCATAGCGATAATTTTCGCTACGCCAGCTATCACAAGATATCGTACCTACGACGGGGCGGGGACTATCGCGTGCGACATCGTAGCATCGGCTTGCGATGTCGCAACGTGCAAAGCTCGCCTAAGTCTTTCTCCATGTCTGATTTCCCCAGCAGTTTCCCATTTAGTAAGTAATCGTAGCATCTGTTTCTTCTTCCCATGTGCATAACCTTATACTTATCTGTGTTAAACCTGTGGTTGACTGCCAATTTAAGCAGGCAATGAAAAGTGCCAAGATATATTTAGCTAGTTTACTAGCAAATTTAAAGCAGGTACTACTAACTAACAATACCTAGAAATGTGCGCAAATGCATAATTTGTATCAGGCACTCCAAATTGCTAACATGTATTTTGCTAGTTCACTAGCAAATTTCCAGCTGGCACTGCTAATAATATCTAGAAATGTGGTTGAATGCATGATTTGTATCAGGTACTAAAAAGTGCCAAGACGTATTTAGCTAGTTTACTAACAAATTTAAAGCAAGCAGCACTAACTAACAATATTGAGAAATGTGGTTGATTGCATAATTTTGAGCCGGGCCAAGATGTATTTAGCTAGTTCACTAGCAAACTAACAGCAGGCACTACTAACTAACGATGCCTAGAGATGTGGGTGAATGCGTAATTTGTATCAGGTACTCAAAAGTGCCAAAATGTATTTAGCTAGTTCCCTAGCAAATTTACAGCAGGCACTACTGACTAACACTACCTAGAAATGTGTTTCACTGCCTCATTTGGAGCAGGCTGTAATAAGTAGCAATACCTATTTACATCATTCACTGGCAACTCTTCAACAGGCACTCACAAGTACCGTGTTTTTCCAAAAATAAGATACTGTCTTATATTTTTTTTCCCCCCAAAAAAGCACTAGGGCTTCTTTTTGGAGGAGGTCTTATTCATGAAGAAGCACGGTTGTTTGTAAGTTTAACCCCCAAAAAACCAGACTCCCCTACTCATACTCACCAGACCCAGATGTCTGCGTGGTTCCCAGGTCCTCCTGTGATCTCCGGTGGTTGCTGCACGCCATTCTCCCCTGCTGCTGGCTGACATACTGACACACACAGCCTGATCGCAGACACACACAGCAAATCACACACACAGCAGATAACACACACAGCAAATCACACACAGCAAATCACACACACACAGCAGATCACACACACAGCAGATCACACACACAGCAAATCACACAATCACACACACAGCAGATCACACACACAGCAAATCACACACACAGCAAATCACACACACACACAGTAAATCACACACAGCAAATCACACACACAGCAGGTCACACACACAGCAGATCAAACACACAGCAGATCACACACACAGCAGATCACACACAGCAAATCACACACACAGCAAATCACACACAGAGGATCACACACACAGCAAATCACACACACTGCAAACCACACACACTGCAAATCTCACACACACAGCAAATCACTCACACTGCAAATCACACACACACTGCAAATCACACACACAGCAAATCACACACAGCAGATCACACACACAGCAAATCACACACACTGCAAATCACACACACACAGCAAATCACACACACAGCAAATCACACACAGCAAATCACACACAGCAGATCACACACGCAGCAAATCACACACACTGCAAATCACACACACAGCAGATCACACACACAGCAAATCACACACACAGCAAATCATACACAAAGCAGATCACACACACAGCAGATCACACACAGCAAATCACACACACAGCAAATCACACACACAGCAGATCACACACACAGCAGATCACACACACAGCAAATCACACACAGCAAATCACACACACAGCAGATCACACACACAGCAAATCACACACACAGCAAATCACACATACACACACAGCAAATCACACACAGCAAATCACACACACAGCAGGTCACACACACAGCAGATCAAACACACAGCAGATCACACACACAGCAGATCACACACAGCAAATCACACACACAGCAAATCACACACAGAGGATCACACACACAGCAAATCACACACACTGCAAACCACACACACTGCAAATCTCACACACACAGCAAATCACTCACACTGCAAATCACACACACTGCAAATCACACACACACAGCAAATCACACACACAGAGCAGATAGCAGACACACACAGCCGATTGGAGGTACTAACAGACGACCACAGATACACACAGCTGATCGCAGGCACACACAGCCGATCACAGATACACACAGCCGATCGCAGGCACACACAGCCGATCCCAGATACACACAGCTGATCGCAGGCACACACAGCCGATCACAGATACACACAGCCAATCGCAGACACACACAGCAGATCACACACACAGAGCAGATAGCAGACACACACAGCCGATCGCAGGTACACACAGCCGATCACGGATACACACAGCCGATCACAGATACACACAGCCGATCACAGGCACACACAGCCGATCACAGATACACACAGCCGAACGCAGACACACACAGCCGATTGCAGAAAAACACAGCCGATCGCAGACACACACACAGCTGATCCGAGACACACACAGCAGATCACAGACACACAGCCGATCGCACACATCACATCCAGCGCTTGTGACCGCAGGGAATGATGAGAGCAAGTCACATGTCCCACCACAGGTCCTGTTCGTTGCGCTCCACAGCACTGCCTCTCAGGATTCTGCTGGCGAGAAGAGATCGGTGTCGCTGGATGAGGTGAGTGTGTATGCGATCCAATGTGTGTGCAATCCGATGCTTGTGTGTGTGATTTGATGCTTGTGTGGCGCCCTGGCCTAGCCAGTTCGTCACAGATAACACACAAACACCCCACCCCCATCAGACTTACAACTGCCATTGTGGGGAGAGGGGCTGGTTTGCCCTGAATGTCGCGCAGAGGAAGAGCCGCAGTGAGCAGATGAGGCCCCAGCCCCCTCCTCCACTAAGCCATCTGGATGCGGAGCAGGAGGAGGTCCTGGAAGAATATGACCTTAAGTAGTGGCAGCGGTTCGCCGTTGCAAGCAGTTGTCCCCCGTTGGGACCCTCAGCAGTTTAAATTGAATGACTTTAATGAACCGCGAACGTTACCTGATTGTCTACATGTGATTATTCTGGCCGTTGCCGGCAAGTTGTCCCAGGAGGGACCCTGTGTTTACCACCTGCATGAGAGACTACTCATGGACATGGCCGAGAACTGGCAGGCCACCCACGAACTTGTGGGCTTGTAAATAAGTTGAGGGGTGATTTTCCGTCGGAGCCGCCTCCGGAGAGGCAGATTGGAGGAAGGGCCCGCAGCAGAGTAGGCTGGGGCCCGGCCACCACCAGGACCGGTGGCCATCCTCCGGGGGTCAGGGGTCCCCCAAGGACGTGGGGTCCCCTGAAGTGACAGCCATGTTCGAGTAACCATACCCATTCCCGCTCGGGCAGCCTGAACCTTGACTTGGGTCAAGGGGTGCTGCCCACTTCTTAGGGGCAGCATCAGGGCTAGGTTGCTTGGGTGGGAGAGTGGAAGACATCCGTCCGTCCGTCAGTAAAAATGTTTTTGTTTCTATATGCAATGTTTAAGTGTCCTCACAAAAATGCTTATATGTTTGAAATGTTACATGTTATTTATATTTTTACAGTTTTGAAAATCAAAATAAAACCGGTGATGGACGGGCAGCCTGCGGACAGTCTGCATTTCACCAAGGGGGAATGTTGCGCCCTGGCCTAGCCAGGTCGTCACAGATAACACACAAACACCCCACCCCCATCAGACAGGGACACCAGCCAAACACAAAACCCTTGTTGCCTGCCTCCAGGGTCTGATGTCCCCACCAGGTGGGGCGGAGCTAAGCGGTTGCTCCACCCACCGAGGAGTTCACAGGCCTGGAGGCGGGAAAAGTGACAGTTCAGTTGAAGAGTTTGAAGTGAGAGGAGTGAACACTTGGCTGTCTGGGTTTCTGGCCCAGGCACTGACAGCAAGGTCGGCAGATGGTGGTGGCCGTCTGCAGGAGTGGTGAATCGACGCGGAACCGTAGGACCGGGGATGGGCGAAGGCCCGCTGGTTCCGACCGGGGAGCATAGTGAAGCCAGCACACACAGGCAGGGCCATCGGACCCCGACCAGGCTTGGAGCCGCCGACAAATAGTCAAATCCGAGTGCAACCGGAACCCCAAGGGTTTCCTAGCAGCCAAAGACCCGATTGAAGGCAACCGCCCACACCGTGAGGGTAACAGCTACCGTCTAAGGCTAGAGATCCAAGGGCCAGCGCCTGCGGGCTAACGGGCTCCTCCGGTACCCATACACCGGGGAGCGGACTACCGTTGGGAATCCATAGTAGTCAGCAGAAGAACATCAAGGTGCAGGGAAAGACAGCTGCCATCACCTCTCCGGGGAGAGACACTGCAGCCGGCTGCGGGACCCGTCCATCCAGCCATTTGGTTTACCGAGGACTTTGTACCTTTCTTGCTGAGTGAGTACACACGTGCCATCCGGCACCACGCTGCGCTGTCCCTGCAACCCTGCACCTCACCGACCCTGCCTCCCCATCACATCATCGGGCCCCGGGACCACCGACCTCTACCCACGGAGGGGGAAAACAACATCCCAGCTGCTCCCTACCATCGCTCCTGGGATCCCCGTCAACAGCAGCGGTGGTGCCCATCTTCACCACGACCCGTGTGTGGCGTCACGGACTAAATCCCCCAAATCAACCACCCCTTTCACTCACGGGCGAGGAGCACCGCTCGAGTCCCCGGATCTGGCCCACCGCTCGAGCCACCGAGCAGCCATCGCAGCAGCGCCGGACCCGAGCGTTGGTGAGAGCGCAGCAGCGACGGCGTCCTCCCCGCCCGCGACAACTTGGCGTCACGAACAGGATTGAACCCATCTACTTACCAGTAGAAGTGCGCCTTGTGATCTCCGCCGGCGGTGTCCGGCCAAAAATTTTGAAGCGTTGCCATCTTGTCGCGAAAATCTCCCGCTCGAGCGTCTTCTCCAAGCAGGGAAGGCGCGAAAGCGAAGCCCCGCCCCCAACAAACGGAAGTGCTGAAGAGTACCAAGGGGGCACGAGAGTGTGTCTGCCTGATGTAGCCGAGGCTATAAGAGCAGGGACGCCAGGACTCTGCAAACAATTGGTTCCTGGAACACGGTCATGCAGGATGTCCCGTCCGACCAGCAACGCGGAAATCCCAGAGCCCACGCCAGGAACAGCGGCGTGGGTGGAAGCCCGGACCGCACAGATGTGCTGTCACCTTCAAGCCCAGGTTCAGTTCTTGATGGAGCGCTGGGTTGCTGAGATGAAGGAAGTGGCGGTGGCCATGCGGAGACGCGAGGTGGAGGCAGAGTTTGAGGAGCGGGTAAGCGACCCACGCCTCTATGTCCGGAAAGGACCAGCCGCTGCGGCTGATGGGCTCGGCCTGCACCCGCTCACCCTCCTGCGTCCCCCGCCATCCATATCGCTTGCTGTCACCCCTCCACTCGGTCCGCTACCCCCGCGAGGTGGAGGCAGAGTTTGAGGAGCGGGTAAGCGACCCACGCCTCTATGTCCGGAAAGGACCAACCGCTGCGGCTGAGGGGCTCGGCCTGCACCCGCTCACCCTCCTGCGTCCCCCGCCATCCGTATCGCCTGCTGTCAGCCCTCCGCTCGGTCCGCTACCCCCAACATTGGTAGTGGAAGCCAACCCGTCCGCCCTAGAGGACCGGCCTGGGGGCGTTGTTTGGGAACGGAGTGCGTCTCTCCCGCTGCCATGGAAGAAACCGCGGGAAGTAGCCGTCCGCGATGAGAATCCGTCAGCCCCGGAAATGGCCGCACCTGAGACCGTCCCGGCTCTGGCAATCCGCCCGGTCATGGAAGGACCGGCCGCTGCTGGCCCGAAGGCCCAACCGGTGAGGTCAGTGAACCCTGAGTCCCCCGCCTCGGCTGAGGCTGCGCTGGGCCGCCACTGTCAAGCAGCAGTACAGGCCACGACACCGCAGGACCCCCACGAGAGAGAACCGGTAGTGGCCGGTGTGGGTGTGGTCCAGCGGGGCCCGACCCGGGCGCAGGGGTCTGCCAACGCCCCATTCTGGGACAGGGAACCGAACCCGTTGGGCCAGGAGATTGCCGCCAGGGAGCAGCAAAGGGCCGAAGTGATGGCGAGGGTGATCAGAGAGAAGGATGCACTCCGCCATGCCACCTTTCGGGTGCGGGGCCCAGTGTACGAGGGTCAAGTCCGGCAGTTAGACCAACGGAGGGGGTTTGGCTTCATCTATGAGCCTGGAGGCCGAAGTATTTGTGGCCCACCGTGATGTCAATTCGCACCTCCCCACGGGCCACCAAGGTCGTGATCTATTGCCGGGCGACCCAGTGACTTACACCCGCCACTGTGGGGAGAGGGGCTAGTTCGCCCTGAACGTCGCGCAGAGGAAGAGCTGCAATGAGCAGATGCGGCCCCAGCCCCTTTCTCCACCAAGCCATCTGGATGTGGAGCAGCAGGAGGTCCTGGGAGAATATGACCTTAAGTAGTGGCAGCGTTTCGCCATTGCAAGCAGTTGTCCCCCGTTGGGACCCTCAGCAGTTTAAATTGAATGACTTTAATGAACCGTGAATGTTACCTGATTGTCTACATGTGATTATTCCGGCCGTTGCCGGCAAGTTGTCCCAGGAGGGACCCTGTGTTTACCACCTGCATGAGAGACTACTCATGGACATGGCCGAGAACTGGCAGGTCACCCACGAACTTGTGGGCTTGTAAATAAGTTAAGGGGTAATTTTCCGTCGGAGCCGCCTCCGGAGAGGCAGATTGGAGGAAGGGCCCGCAGCAGAGTAGGCTGGGGCCCGGCCACCACCAGGACCGGTGGCCATCCTCCGGGGGTCAGGGGTCCCCCAAGGACGTGGGGTCCCCTGAAGTGACAGCCAGGTGCGAGTAACCATACCCATTCCCGCTCGGGCAGCCTGAACCTTGACTGGGGTCAAGGGGTGCTGCCCACTTCTTAGGGGCAGCATCAGGGCTAGGTTGCTTGGGTGGGAGAGCGGAAGACATCCGTCCGTCCGTCAGTAAAAATGTTTTTGTTTATATGTGCAACGTTTAAGTGTCCTCACAAAAATGCTTATATGTTTCAAATGTTACATGTTATTTATATTTTTACAGTTTTGAAAAGAAAAATAAAACCAGTGATGGACGGGCAGCCTGTGGACGATCTGCATTTCACCAAGGGGGAATGTTGCGCCCTGGCTTAGCCAGGTCGTCACAGATAACACACAAACACCCCACCCCCATCAGACAGGGACACCAGCCAAACACAAAACCCTTGTTGCCTCCCTCCAGGGTCTGATGTCCACACCAGTTGGGGCAGAGCTAAGCGGTTGGCTCCACCCACCGAGGAGTTCACAGGCCTGGAGACGGGAAAAGGGACAGTTCAGTTGAGGAGTTTGAAGTGAGAGGAGTGAACACTTGGCTGTCTGGGTTTGTGGCCCAGGCACTGACAGCAAGGTCGGCAGACGGTGGTGGCCGTCTGCAGGAGTGGTGAATCAACGCAGAACCGTAGGACCGGGGACGGGCGACGGCCCGCCGATACTGACCGGGGAGCGAAGTGAAGCCAGCACACACAGGCAGGGCCATCGGACCCCGACCAGGCTTGGAGCCGCCGACAAATAGTCAAATCCGAGTGCGACCGGAACCCCAGGGGTTTCCTAGCAGCCAAAGACCCGATTGAAGGCAACCGCCCACACCGTGAGGGTAACAGCTACCGCCTAAGGCTAGAGACCCAAGGGCCAGCGCCTGCGGGCAAACGGGCTCCTCCGGTACCCATACACCGGGGAGCGGACTACCGTTGGGAATCCATAGTAGTCAGAAGAAGAACATCAAGGTGCAGGGAAAGAAAGCCGCCATCACCTGACCGGGGAGAGACGCTGCGGGACCCGTCCATCCAGCCATTTGGATTACCGAGGACTTTGTACCTTTCTTGCTGAGTGAGTACACCCGTGCCATCCGGCACCGCGCCGCGCTGTCCCTGCAACCCTGCACCTCACCGACCCTGCCTCCTCGTCACATCATCGGGTCCCGGGACCACTAACCCCTACCCACGGAGGGGGAAAACAACATCCCAGATGCTCCCTACCATCGCTCCCGGGATCCCCGTCACCAGCAGTGGTGGTGCCCATCTTCACTACGACCCGTGGGTGGTGTCACGGACTAAATCACCCAAACCAACCACCCCTTTCACTCAGGGGCGAGGAGCGCCGCTCGAGTCCTCGGATTCGGCCCACCGCTCGAGCCACCGAGCAGCCATCGCAGCTGTGCCGAACCCGAGCGTTGGCGAGAGGGCAGCAGCGACGGCGTCTTCCCCGCCCGCGACACTTGCATGTGATCCGATGCTTGTGTGTGCGATCTGATTATATGTGTGATCTGATTATGTGTGCAATCTGACTGTGTGTGCGATCCGATGTTTGTGTGTGATATCTGGTGTGTGTGAGATCTGATTGTGTGTGTGTGTGTGAGAAAGATCTGATGAGTGCGGGTGTGCAATAGCTACAGGTCCTGCCGCTCAGCATCGGGTGAGTGTAATTGCCGGGTGCCACTGTCTATAATGAAGTGTCCTGCAGTATTTTTAACCTTTTTAGCTGCACGGACACTACATTATTGATCCGGGACTATGACTTATTTTTGGGGGAGGGCTTATATTTAAGCCTTGCTCCGAAAATGCTGAAAATCCCTGCTAGGGCTTATTTTTGGGGGAGGGCTTATTTTTTTCAAAAACACGGTAGCAATCCCTGTTTCTATCATAAAATGCCAATTTGCGACCCACACCTTTCCCTACACAGAACGTCCCTATTCTACACTATTGCTTTCATACCTATCTCAACTACCTATCATTAAACCCTTAGCTAAGCTAACTGACTAGCAGCACCAGTGACAGCACCTTCCTTAATGTTTAACATTCACAAAATAGCACCAAAATCGCATGTCCACATTTTATATGTAGATGTACATGTGACTTAAGCAGCCAATGACACGAGCCCTTGTGTCTACACCTTGTGGATGTTTGCTGTGCCATGATTGGCTGCAGGAACATCTACAAATTAAGTTAAAAAAAAATAAATAATCGATGCCGCTCGCCTCTGGTGTCTCCCAAGTCCCCACCCCCTCCACTCATTAAACACATCCCCCATTCATCAAGCAGCACCACAATCCTATCCAAAAGAATAACATGTTATTAGAAAAGCATTTTTTGAAAACATGATCAGTGATTGAGCAAAACCGAATGTTGCCAACTTTTGTTGAGCTGAATAGGCTAAGGGGTACTTTGCACACTACGACATCGCAGCTGCCGATGTCGGTGGGGTTAAATCTAAAGTGACGCACATCCGGCATCGCTGTCGACATCGGAGTGTGTAAATCGTTTTTGATACGATGAGCGCAAAAGCATCGAAATCGTATCATCGGTTGTAGTGTCAGTCATTTCCATAATGTCACGGCAGCGACAGGTACGATGTTGTTCCTTGTTCCTGCGGCAGCACACATCGCTGTGTGAGAAGCCGCAGGAATGAGGAACATCTCCTTACCTGCTTCCCGCGGCTCACGCCGGCTATGTGGAAGGACGGAGGTGGGCGGGATGTTTACGTCCCGCTCATCTCCGCCCCTCTGCTTCTATTGGCCACCTGCCGCGTGACGTTGCTGTGACGCCACACGACCCGTCCCCTTAGGAAAGAGGCGGTTCGCCGGCCAGAGTGACGTCGCAGGGCAGGTAAGTGCATGTGAAGCTGCCGTAGCGATAATGTTCGCTATCACAAGATATTGCAGCTGCGACGGGGGCGGGGACTATCGCGCTCGGCATCGCTACCATCGGCTTGCGATGTCATAGTGTGCAAAGTACCCCTAAGGCTCATACCAAATTTGAAATCGGTGACCCTTGATTGAAAAGGTTTGCTCATCTATAATCATTAGTGATGGGCGTAGAGTATGTGTTCGGATTATTTGTAACGACTCCCAAAGTACTATTCCAGTATACGTCATTAATAACAAACTTAATGTAAGTCAACAAGGAGCCTGAGCATTTTTCTTGTGATTACTGGAATAGTACTCAGACCAAACAAAAATGAAAAATAAGAGGATTTTTTCAGCTCACCCTTTTCAAATGACTCCTGGACTTTCCAGTCGCTGACATTGTACTTTGCATGGCTCGATATCCAGCAACAACAGGAAAATACGAGTGGTGAAGAGATCCAGCATCACGTCTCAAGTAGATAAAGATAAGACATCCATCTTATGCGTATTGAACCCCAACCGGTTGTTAATTATAGACAAAATGCGCCATATCATTGTGAGCTGTGAATGACCTAACTCCAGGTCAGGCTTAATGACGGCATTTCTGATCAACTCTTTAGTTAGAGAAATGCAGCTGTATAGCATTGATGTATAGCAAATGAATCAAACACTTCAACCCACATGGGACACACTGAGCACATAAAAAAATTAACATCATCTGATTATATATTAAGTAAACACAATCAGCAATATTGTTTCCTTCAAGAATTGTACAATCAAACATGACAAGTCCAGGAGGTCACAGTTATCAACTATGGACTCATACAAATGTGGCAATAAGTCATGTGGCTTGTGCAAGTATATGGTAAACACTAAAGCTTGCTTTACACGCTGCAATATATCTTACAATGTGTCGGCGGGGTCACGTCGTAAGTGACGCACATCCGGCATTGTAAGGCACATTGCAGTGTGTGAGAGGTACATACGATTGCGATTGAACGGTAAAACGTTCATCGCATACACATCGTACCTGTCTCTAGAATTGAACGTCAGATTGTTCATCGTACCCGGGGTAGCACACATCACAGTGTGTGACACCCCGGGAACGATGAACAGATCTTAGCTGTGTCCTGCGGCTCCCGGCCCACAATGCAGAAGGAAGGAGGTGGGCGGGATGTTTGTGTCCCGCTCATCTCCGCTCCTCCGCTTCTATTGGCCGGCTGCCGGTGACGTCGGTGTGACGCTGAAGTCCCTCCCACTCCAGGAAGTAGACGTTCGCCGCCCACATCGAGGTCGTATGGAAGGTAAGTATGTGTGACGGGGGTTAATCGTATGTGCAGCACATTCAACAAATTGAACGTGCCTCACATACGATGGGGGCGTTGCAAATCGCATTCGAAATCTTATGCGAAATTGCAACGTGTAAAGCAGGCTTAAGTGCTGCTAGTGCTATTCGTAAACGTTATACAATTATTTTGTTTATGGATTGCCGCAGTACTTTCTCTGTATTTGTCATTACTTGCACTAAATGTGACAAACAATATGTGGTGTGTTTTGCTCGTACGCTAAGGAAATGCATCTCTGGGCATGTATACAATGCCCAAAATTCCAGAACACGTAGATTATCAGAAGCATCAAAACATTTTTTAAATGAACACATATGTTACAGATATACGGGATGTTACAGATATGCGTGTTAATGCTATTGAGCATGTAAATCAGCCGAAGAGAGGGGGAGATAGATATTGGCTTCTGTGTGATAGGGAAGCCAAATGGATCCCCCCATATAAAAGTAGCGCATCGTGAGGTATGAATTTGAAAACAAATGTTATTTATATTTGCTGAATATATATCAAATGATGTTAATTTTCTTATGTGCTCTATGTGTCCCTTGTAGGTTGAAGTGTTGGATTAAATTGCTAGAAATTGCTGGTTTAATACCACAACTGCAGTCCTCTACCTAATGAGTTGATTGTAAATGCCTTCATTAAGCCTGTCCTGGAGAGAGGGCAATTAAAGCTCACAATGATATGGGGTATTTTGTCTATGATTAAGAACCTGTCAAGCTTTGATAAGCGTAAAACAGAAGTATGTTCACCCATTGGTTTTAAAATGTTTTTCATTTTGATGTGAATCCCGTAAGGAAGGTTTTTATCTACCTTGGGACGTGATGCTGGATCTATTTACCACTGGAATAGTACTCGGTATTAGGAAAGCATTTTCCGAAAATGAATAGTTACTATTTGCCCATCTCTACAAGTCATCCATGAAAAATAATCTCTGCTACAGCTACATACATAAATAGAAAAATAGATAAAAAAAAGTATTAGCTCTTGGAAGAAGGGCAGGAAAAAACAAAAGCACAAAAAATTGGCTGCATTGGGAAGGGTTAATAGATTTAAAATACTGTGATGTTTTTATTCATTCTCTTTACTAATTTATAATTATTTGTTTACAGTATTTATATACTATAGAATGCATGTACCAGTCTTTCATTGCTAGTTGGCTTACTGTAATTTATATCCATATTTTGTATGTAAACAACTTTTCATGTACCTCACCATGGAGTCAATGGTGCTCTATAAATAAAAATGATATGGCTATTTTACATACAATTTGTCAATAGGGTGATACAATAAATAATGCTTCTATTTTATTTCCATAAAAAAGGTTAACCTATTACACTAAAAATGAAATAAGCTCTACATGTATTATAGAAAAAAAATATATAATTGAAAAGAGACTGCCAGTTGCCATGAATTGTACATTTGTATAAAACTAAAAATCCCTCTATTCTAAAGAACAGGTCATTTATAATAAGATATACATTTCAGTTACCTATTTTTACAAACACTTTGCAATTTTACCCATTTCAGAACTTGAGACTACCCCTTCATCTATTAGTAATACAGTATGATATAAACATTACTCCACACAATCTATTAATATGTGAATTAACTACAATACTAGCATTCACTTAAATTGAGAATGAACTGAAAAGAACTTTGCTGTTCAGAATAAATACTTCTGCATCTTTAAATTATTGACAAAAATATTTAAAAAAATGTTTCAAGTTATTTAAATGTACAAAGTTATAGGATAACTAATGATTAATTTATTTTAGAATATACATTTATCCCTACAATATATTAGTTTCATCAGAATAATCATTACTTGGTACTTTATCAATGTCTTCTATGTAAATATATTCATGGAATAAATGTGACTCTGGTCAGGTCAAATTTGCAACTTAATAAATGAAGGTGCTATTAAATCAATATGTGTTATTTATTAGGTAGAAGGGTTGCATTGTAAATTATTCACATCCCAACATCTAAGCTAAGATTAATAAAGGTACAGCTCTAATGTTTAAATAGACAAAGCAACAGATTTACATTATAGGCAAACTTTAAATATGTGTTTAAGAGATACTGACTACATTATATTTACAATACTCTTCTTAACTGCAACCAAAAAATATCGAAAAACAGTTGGTGTTTACCTATACTAAACAAAAAACATACAAGGATAAGTTTCTCATTTGTATCACCTATAGGGTACAACCCTGCAAGGCTTTACGTTTTAAAGGGAACCTGTCACCAGATATGGTGACTATAAGCTGCGGTCACCACCACTGAGCTCTTATATACAGCATTCTAAAATGCTGTATATAAGAGCCCAGGCCGCTGTGCAGAACATAAAAATGACTTTATAATACCTAAACGGTCGGTTCAGTGCAGAATGGTCAGATGGGTGACTCCATTCTCCAGTACCGGTGCCTCCTCTTGCACCATCTTTGTCCTCCTTCTTCTGAAGCCTGGGTGCATGACACATCCTACGTCATGCACACATGCCAGCATTGAAGTCCTGCGCAGGCGTACTACAATACTTTGATCTGCCCTGCTCAGGGCAGATCAAAGTGTGCCTCCGCAGGACCTCAATGCCAGGGCATGTGCATGACATAGGACGTGTCATGCACCCAGGCTTCAGAAGAAAGAGGATAAAGATGGCTGAAAGAGGACGCGCCGTACTTGGAGAATGGAGACACCATCTCACCATTCTGCACCTAACCAACCATTTAGGTGAGTATTATAAAGTCATTTTTATGTTCTACACAGCGGCCTGGGCTCTTATACATAGCATGTTAGAATGCTGTATAAAGGAGCCCACTGGTGGTGGCCGCAGCTTATAGTCACCAAATCTGGAGACAGGTTCCCTTTAAATACCCATACAGTTGCCAATGGATATCATAATTCTCAAAACCCTTTTATACTATATACTGCTCTGGAATCTGTAATGTGGGGGCTGGTGGATTGTGATTTTAAAGGACTGATAGGAGGGAGAGCTAAGCAGCTGTCTAATTTTTGGATAGATATTAATGGGCATGGACATAGCTGGTTTTAATCTCATGGGTTAACTCCCCAGCCTGAAATATTTCTACTGTACATACTCAGCCAGAGTTGGGTACAGTCAAGGAAAGCTCACATAATTTTTTGCCTCCTTTCTCCCTCCTAACTATGGGTTGTTTTCCATTTCTCTTGTGTATCAATTGTTCACTAATGATCAAGGGACATAGGTCTATGTACAATGTTACCTAGGTATGAAACGTGACATTATTTGACCTTTGGACCATATTCCATCACTTTGTTTTTGCAGCGCCGCTCTAAATTGCTAATGATGAACCATCACTAGTATTTCATAAGGAGTAAAGATTTAGATTTACCAATCTCTAAACATTTTGTTGATGCTAAACTCACATAGAGACAGATAAGATTCAGGATTATAGATCATATAAGGCCCTCAACAAAAGAAAGCTTGAATGGATACATAGGCTTAATAATTTGAACCCCAAATTCCTAAATGTAGAATTTAAGATGAGCATAGTGCTTTGAAATGTTTTGGGTTTTTGTCTACTGAGTTAAGTGTCAATTTAACTAAAGGGGTGGAGGAGGCCTTTTTTCTCTTTATTCATTTTCCTTATTTTCATTATATTAATGTCATTATACAGGAAATAATCTTTCCTAACATTTTGTTCTTTAAAATTCATTCTATGTTTGGTGTTGTATGTTTTGTTTTCAGTCCATAAAAATGGCATGATACTCAGACAAAATTGTTCCCAGCAACAACCTAGGATGCTGAGATTTTTCCAGTCGTCTCCCTCATGCTGATCCCATTTCATTTCAGCGGTGTTTTCATTCATTTCAGTGTTTTTCAGACTCCCACTGACTTCCCGAGGAGTATGCTTTAAAAATTTCCAATTTACTTCCATTATAATCCTTGTCTAAGATGAGCACCGATCTAGTATTGGCCCCTTAAAATATAATAACAAGTTAGTTATAGAGGACAAACAAAAGACTGAGATATTAAATAGGCATTTCTCATCTGTGTTCACCAAGGAACTGACTGTACCAGGGATCATTCAACAAGTGAAAAATCAAAGTTCACCACCCGATATAATTAATTTAACACAAGAAGAAGTACGCCTACGTCTGGGTACATAAAAAATTGACAAATCCCCCGGGCCAGATGGCATTCATCCACGAATATTGAGGGAATTCAGCTCTGTAATCAACAGACCGCTGTATCTCATCTTTTTAGGCTCGCTTGTAACAGGGTTAGTGCCTCAGGATTGGAGGATTGCTGATGTAGTACAGATATTTATGAAAGGTAAGAGGGTAGATACAGGCAACTACTGTCCAGTAAGTTTGACATCAGTAGTATGCAAAGTTTTTGAGGACATTTTAAGGGATGACATGCAAAAATATATTGCAGAAAATAATATAATAACTGACAAACAGCATGGATTCATGAAAGATAAGTCTAACCTACCTGTTGGGGTTGTATGAGGGGGTAAGTGCAAACTGGTAATGCAGCTGATGTGATTTATTTGGACTTTGCAAAGGCATTTGATACTGTACCACATAATAGCCTTATAAAAAAGCTCCAGAAGCAAGGACTAGGGGAAACTTTATGCAACTGGGTACGGAATTGGCTAAAAGATAGGAAACAAAGAGGAGTCATAAATGGTACATTCTCTAAATGCACTATAGTCAGCAGTGGGGTGCCACAGGAATCTGTGCTAGGACTGATTATTTTTAATCTCTTTATTAATGACCTTTTGGTTGGGATTGATAGTAAAGTGTCAGTCTTTGCTGATGACACCAAACTATGTAGGATATTAAAAACTGACCTTGATAGTACAATATTACAAAAAGATCTGGATAAGAATGTAAAGTAATGCACCTAGGACGGAGTAATCCTATAGCTGCGTATACATTAAATGGAAGTAAACTCGGGACTACAGAACAGGAGAAGGACTTGGGTATTCTTATTACAAATAAGCTGAGCATCAGCACTCAATGTCAAGCAGCAGCTGCTAAAGCAAACAAGATTTTAGCGTGTATAAAAAGAGAGATTAGATCCCGTGATCACAACGTAATGTTACCCCTCTATAGATCACTTGTAAGGCCACATCTGGAATATTGGATCCTGTTTTGGCTCCACATTTTAGAAAGGACATTCAGAAGTAAGAGTCAGTTCAAAGGCGGCTAACTAGACTACTACAAGGAATGGAAGGCCTCCCATATGATGACAGATTGAAAAAAGTTAGATATGTTTAGCTTAGAAAAAAGACTTCTCAGAGGAGATCTCATTTATATGTGTGGTCAATATAAAGGACTGGCACATGACTTATTTCTTCCAAAGACAATACTAAGGACCAGGAGGCATAGACTGCGAGTGGAAGAAAAGCGATTCCGCCAGCTAAATAGGAAAGGGTTCTTTACAGTTAGAGCAGTCAGACTGTGGAATGCCCTACAACAAGAGGTAGTAATGGCAGATACTATAACAGCTTTTAAAAAAGGGCTGGATGATTTCCTCAGTACACACAACATTGTTGGTTATAAATGACTTAGTGACCAAATATAGAACTGGTGGAGGAAGGTTGAACTAGATGGACCTAGGTCTTTTTTCAACCTAAGTAACTATGTAACTAAAAAATTTGAATAACAAGCACCCAAACATTTTTGTGCTCACTCATCACTAATACCTAATATATATTATGTTCAAGCCTTTTAAATAAACCTGAAAGTTTACAAGTCAATTGAATGTCAGTTTCATTTTTTCCAAAATGTTGGCATGCAGAGATGAAGAATCAATCAGTCACTGTCAAAGATCAAACATAGTTTCTTACAGTTTCAATTAAAAAAAAACACAATCAAATTGTGTACCCAATTGTATAGGGTGCTTTACACGCTGCAACATCGCATGCGTTTGCGCGATAGCACCCGCCCCATCGTGTGTGCGATATGTGGTGATCGCTGCCGTAGCGAACATTATCGCTACGGCAGCATCACACGCACATACCTGTTCAGCGACGTCGCTGTGATTGCCGAACAATCCCTCCTTCAAGGGGGAGGTGCGTTCGGCATCATAGCGACGTCACTGCCACGTCACTAAGCGGCCGTCCAATAGCAGAGGAGGGGATGAGATGAGCGGGCGGAAGATCCTGCCCACCTCCTTTCTTCCTCATTGCCGGCGGGACACAGGTACGGTGAGTTTCCTCGTCACTGCGGTGTCACACGTACCGATGTGTGCTGCCGCAGTAACGACAAATAACCTCGCTACTCACCTGTCAACGATTTTTGGTTTTGGAGCGACCTCTCCAATACCAACGATTTTTACCTCTTTTGTGATCGTTTTAGGCCGCTCAGAGGTGTTACATGCTGCGATGTCACTAACGACGCCGGATGTGCGTCACAAACACTGTGACCCCGACGATATATCGTTAGCGATGTTGCAGCGTGTAATTCTAAATAAAACTAAAATATGCAAGAAGGAACAAAATATGGAACTGCTCACCACTGTTGGGTTTGCCCGGATAAACCTTCTTCAGCACATCCAGGAGTCAAGCAGGGACTCGCGGCAGCCTGACGGCACATATGAGGGAAGAGGAGAGGGGAAAAAGTAAAGTCCAGCTAGAGAAGCTTTTCTTTGTAAAATTGGCTAGTAAGACGTGAGGAAGGCGACTGAATGCCAAAACACGTTGTCTGTGTCACTCTACCACCCATAGAGTCGGAATTTAATTGCCTGAGTACATTGACAATTTTTAAGGGTGAAATAAAAAATAAAACTATGTGAAGGTACCCCCTAAAATAATTAAAAGAACCACAAAAGGAGAAATCTCAATTGACTTTACAGATTTTGTTAATGAAGCAACATCGTTCTTAATATTGTAACTCAATATACACTGTGTTCCAAATTATTATCCAAAAAATATTTTTCCATATTTTCCTAAATTAACTTTATGAATTGCAGTCATTGTTATTTTCCAGTCATCTACTATTCGAGTATAATTGAAATGTTTTTGATCATACTGCCTATGAAAACAGTATATTTTTAAAAATAATAAACACTCAAAATGCACTCAAAATGCATGTTCCAAATTATTATGCACAGCAGAGTTTTCAACCTTTTTATTTTTATTTTGAAAAACAAAATGGTGAATTGTGAAATTATAAGCATTATCGGCTTATTACAAAATGAAAACAAACTGTTTTCAAGTCAAAACTTAATTCTAGGTGATGTTACATTTGCACATAGGACCCCTTGTTTGAAAGAAGCTTCTGAACTCTCTCGTCCATTGAATTTGTCAGTTTTTGGATGGTTTGTGCTTCAATTGTTTTGCATGTGGACAGAATACCTTCCCAGAGCTGTTGCTTAGATTTGAACTGCCTCCCGCCATCATAGACGCTCCTTTTGATGATGCTCCAGAGGTTCTCAATGGGGTTGAGGTCAGGGGAAGATAGTGGCCACACCATAGGTTTGTCCTCTTTTATGCCCATAGCAGCCAGAGATGCAGATGTGTTATTTGCAGCATGAGACGGTGCATTATCATGCATGAAAATGATCTTTCTGCAGAATGCACGCTTCTTCCTCCTGAACCATGGCAGGAAGTGCTGTTTTAGAAACTCCACATAGATTATGGAGTTCATCTTTACCCCTTCAGGGATCCTAAAGGGGCCAACAATCTCTCTCCCTATGATTCCAGCCCAAAACATTACTCCACCTCCTCCTTGTTGGCGCCTTAGCCGTGTTTTCATGTGGAGTCCATCAACCAGCCATCCTCCACTCCATCCATCTGGACCATCGAGCATTGCACGGCACTCATCGGTGAACAAAACAGTTTGGAAGTCAGTCTTCATGTATGGTTTGGCCCATTGGAGCCGTTTCTGCTTGTGTTCAGTGGATAGAGGTGGTCAACAGGATGGCTTACGCACAGCTGCAAACCTCTGAAGGACCCTGCATCTTGTTGTTCGGGGGACGTTGGAGGTATCAGCAGCTTCAAAAACTTTTCTGCTGCTATGGCAAGGCATTTTAGCAGCTGCTCTTTTAACCTGACGCAATTGCCTGTTGGAAAGTCCTCAATTTCTCCTTATCAGCATGCACACGTGTGTGCTGTGAATCAGCTACATACTTCTTGATTGTGCGATGATCAAGATGAAGTGTCTTGGCAATGTTGATTGTAGTCATGCCTTGACCTAAATACGCCACAATTTGTTACTTCTCAGCAGCCGACACATCCTTTTTCTTTCCCATTTTGGCAAAAAATGTAGGCTGCTTAATAATGTGGAACAGCCTTCTTAAGTAGTCTTGCCTTTATTTGGACACACCTTCCAAACTAATTTGCACAGGTATCTGCAATTGCTTTCAGTGATATAAAGAGCCCTGACACACATCACCATCAATGAGTTTACATGACAAACAAAAAATTTCTGACCTTATCACTCCTAAACTCTTAGGATAATAATTTGGAACACAGTGTAAATGTAAAGGAAAGGGGTCACCTTATGAGTAAAATTGAATTTTCTCTTGGCTCCATAAAAACATTATTTACTTCTCTGAACATGAATTTAGATATTGTTGTTATATACATTTTTTATATGTTGCTTGTTATTCTATTCATTACACTTTGCATTTTGTAATACCTCATCATGGAATAACTTATTAAAACAAGTTAATAAAAAAACAGGAAAAAAATGACTTGTTTTCTTGCCAGTTTAAGAGAACTATACACTATCAAAAAAAAAATATATAAACATTTTGTTTAAAAATTTTGTGGAGTGTAATGGAAATAAATGTGTCAAAATGGATACATCTGCTTTTTCTTCCTCTATTTCAAAAGGCTGATGGAGCACTAGTTTAGGTATGCTCAATTAATCTGTCACTGCATGATGTATATTGGTGACAGTAAATGTAGGTTGATATTTTTAAGACTACTATATGTCTGTAACAACACCAAATCTTTTTGTATATTTCCTGGACTTCTGATTTTAAACTTTATCACAAGTATTTTGTGATATATTGTTTTAAAATTTGGAAGAAAAGAAGGAAGGAAGGAAAAGAAGGAAAGAGAGAAAAAGAAAGAAAGAAAGAAAGAAGGAAAGTAAAAGAAAGAAAAAGAAAGAAAAAAGAAAGAAAGAATGAAGGAAAGAAAGAAATAAAGAAGGAAAGCAGGAAAGAAAGGAAGGAAACGAAGGAAGGAAGCTCAACCATGGAACTCCATGTCATGAAGCAGAGCATTGATAACTTTTATGCACTATGCTTCACAACACTCCCGCTCAGTAACTTTCCATGGTTTCCGCTTCATGGCTGATCTTCGGTGATTCCTACATGCCTGTATTTTTTATGCAAATGCAACACTGACATATAATCTACTGCAATGATCGAGCAAAGCATCGAGCATATGATTGATCAGAGTATTAAAAAATGTCCCATAAAAGACTAACATAAAAAAGTGGAGTTAAACGTTATAAAAAAAATCTAATATAATTAAAAGTGGTACAGCTGAAAAAGTAATCTTGTCTAGAGATGAGCGAACCTTTCAAAGTTCGGTTCATCGAGCCTTACCAAACAAATGCTACGTTTGCTGAACCATTCGCCAAACCAAACTTAGTAACTGTAGTTACTAAGCACTATGGTGTGCATGGAGGATGAGGAGAAAGATGAATAGGTGCAGCGTATTATGATTAACATTGAGAAGAAGGGAATAAGGGAGAGTTATGTTAGTATGTTGAGGTGATAGGCCTGACTAAAGAGATGTGTTTTTAAAGCACACTTAAAAACACGGGGGCTGGATATTAGAGGATTTGTATGGGGTAGTGTATTCCAGAACACTGGTGCAGCAAGAGACAGACGTGTGAGGTTTGGATTATGGAGGATGTTAGTCTTAGATGAGATAGAGAATGGAAGACACAGGTAGAGTGATAGAGATGTGGGATGAAATATAGGGTGGTGAGGAACTGTGAAGAGCTTTGTGGGTGAAAGAGATAATAAAATAAAGAATATGACCCTGACTGCTGCATTCATGGTGGATTGGAGATTAGACAGTTTGGTTAGAGAGAGACCGATACATAAAGAGTTGAAGTAATCCAGACGAGACTAAATAAAAGCGACAGTAAGCGTTTTTGAGTTTCAAAGTTGACAAAAGGTTAGATTCTGAAGATGTTAATAAGATGCAGGTAACATGAGTGAGTTAGTGATTGTACATAGCGACAAATGGAAAGTTCTGTGTCAAATATGACCCCAAGGCAGCGAGTGTGCCACTTGGCAATTATAGTTTAACCACCAATGGTAATTGAAATATAGGATATAAGTAGGTTAGTAGAGAAAAAAATAAGAAAGTTCAGTTTTGCAGAGACTCAGTTTCAGATATTTGAAGGACATAGCGTTGAAGACAGCAAACAAACAATCTCTGGTGTTTTGTATTAAGCTGGGGGTGATGTCAGAAGAAGAGGTGTAAAATTGGGTTTCATGAGCATAGAGATGATAATCGAAACCAAATTTGTTGATAGTCTGACCAAACGTAGGGAGCGTAGACTGAGCCCTGAGGAATCCCCAATTGTTAGAGTAAGATTAGATGAGTAAGAGCTGGCAAAATACACAGTGAAGAAATGGTCAGAAAGGTAGGAGGAGAACCAAAAGAGAATAATGTTCTTAAGGCCAACAGAACGGAGCATATTGAGGAGGAGCTGGTGATTCACAGTCAAAAGCAGCAAAGAGATCTAGGAGAATCAACAGGGAGTACTGACCAGTAGATTTACACATGTGGTCAAAATTGTTGGTACCCCTTTTTTAATGAAAGAAAAACCCACAATGGTCACAGAAATAAGTTGAGGAGTTGGCCAAAATAACTGTCGAGAGGTGCAGAAGTCAGTTACAGGTATAGTTTGATTGCCTCAAAAGGTTGTGCAACAAAATATTAAGTTAAGATGGAAACCATCATTTCTGTCTAGGCCTATTTCATGAGTTTTATTTTTTTAAAAATTCCATGGAAGCAGGGTTGAAAAGCAATGTCTGACTTTTATTTGTTCATTTTCATAGATTTTTTTATTTATTATTACTTTTGTCAGATTTATGTTATTTCTGGGACCCTTGTTGGTTTCTCTTTCATTAAACGAGGTGTAACAACAATTTTGACCACTTGTGTACCTCTTAGTAGGTTATTAGAGACTTTAATAAAAGCAGTTTCAGTACAGTGTTCCAGAAACCAGACTGTAAAGGATCAAGAAGAGAGATACCATGAAGAATTAATAACAGTTTGTTAACATATATGTACCCCAAAATTATGCCACTGACAAACATAACCCATACAGAAATAAATATAAAAAAACATGACTATGTCAATAATAATAATAATAGCTCCTGCAACAGCATAATAAAAAGTAAAAAATTAAAATGGTGTGTCATAAAGGTCAAAACTGGCTGTGATCTTAAGGGTTTAAGTCAATGGTTCAAACAAGTGTCTCCTGGAAGTTCCTGTTCTGTCCATTGCCAAAATACAATAATTTGTAAGTAAGCTCCTACATTTATTAATACCATGACAATTTCCTAGAGACAGGCACTCGCATACATAGAGAAGTAGTTATTTCTAGAACCACAATAATCTGAATTATTCTAACCCATGTCTTGCAAATACTAATGTTGATGTAAACGTTTAACAAATATGAGTCTCTTTTTAACCTTGAGCATTATTTTAAAATCTAGTAAAAAAATAATTTTGCATTCAAATTTTCTTTTTAGCTGCTCTAAACTTTAAAATGTTCAAAGTACAACCTCTTTTAATACTACAATGACATTTAGCAAACTATAACTGAGCTTGAGGTTTTGCAATAAAAAAAATCACTTACAAGATATCTATATCGTTCTCAAGGGGGAAAAAAATATCTGACAATGGAAAATTAGGTCATTATTTATTTATACTAAATTGCAATTTTTAGAACATTTCCTTCCATTACTATAATTTATTACTGTAAAACATTGTATAATATCTGTCCCTCTGTAGCAATTGTTGTAGTTTAGATAGATATTAGTGGATAGGCCAGGAAGGTGGGAACAGACATTTACAGTAACTTGTTTGATGGGCAGTTTTCTTTCCTAAATAAAAGCAATATTAATTATTCAGAATATGAGTATGTTTCCTTTGAGATATCAAAAGGAAAAATTATAATATGTTTTTCACATTGAAATGTTATTGAACCTGGTAGGTTATCATAATATACTATGCGGACATTCTATAGTGTAGCTTCTTGTGGAAACCATTTCAATTCAAAATTGTTCAACAAAATGTATACAAATATTAAAATAAAATTAGGTTTTATACATTTTAGGTCAATGCTATGTCTACTCACACAATCTAACATTATTTTCCATCAAGTTGCAAAATCTGGATCTTATTCCACCACGTTCCTCACACGGCAGGGACGCAACAATGTGTTATGTGTTAATTCTTACCCAAAAGAATACGGATGTTTTTTTCAGAGCATAAGAGATTTGACTAACTAAAATTAAAGATTTAAAAAACTAAAAAGTATTAGAAAATAAAGGCACAAGCAAATGCAAACTTGTCATAACAAGTGACAGCAGAAAGACAATAAGCTTAAATTTCTTAGTATTATATCTGTTTCTTTGAGTATAGGAAAAAGAAAAGGTAGCTTTCTTTTCTATTTTTCACACATTTTCTGCCTAGCTTTTAAGCTGTTTTTTCAAAACTGACCACTGAATATACAAAGGAATTGCTTGTTGAATGGACTATAAGATAGGTTTGATACCAAACGTGCATTCATTTTTTCTTTATACATACAATATATGCAGTGACATACAAAAGTCTTGGCACCCCTGGTCAAAATTACTGTTATTGTGAACAATTTAGAAAGTTGAAGATTAAATTATCTCTAAAAGGCATAAAGTTAAAGATGACACATTTTTTTGTATTTTAGGCAAAAAAATATACATTTTTTTCCTACTTTTACATTTTTAACTTAGAAAAAAAGGAAAATAGCCCAATGCAAATGTTTTGGAGTCGTGCATGGTTAATACCTATTGTAACACCCCAAACGTGTTTGGGGTGTTACTATAGGTAGGAAGCTTCTGGAGGAAAACCTGTTAGATGCTGCAAAAGACTTGAGACTGGGTATATGGTCACCTATCAGGACAATGACCCTAAAAATAATGCTAGAAATACAATGGAATGGTTTGCATCAAATCAAATTCATGTGTTTGAATGGCCTAAAGTCTAGACCTAAATGGCATTGAGAATCTGTAACAAGACTTGAAAATTGCTGTTCACAAATGCTCATCCTCCAATCACACTGAGCTAGAGCTTTTTTGCAAACAAGAATCGGAAAAAATGTTACCCTTTAATTTTGGAAAGCTGTTAGAAACATATCCTAAAAAACTTGCACCTTTAATTGCAGTGAAAGATGATCCTACAGAGTCAAGGGGACTGAATACAAATGCACATCACAATTTTCAGTTATATTTTTTAAACTTTAACTTACTGTTGGTATACCACATAAAATTCCAATAAAATACATTTACGTTTTTGAGTGTAATGTGAAAAAAATCTAGAAATGTTCATGAGGTATGAATACTTTTTCAAAGCTGTGTATATATTTCACCTCTCGCTCTACTTGTTTATTAGCCCATCACATGCTGTATTTTGCCCTTTTTACATGTTCTTCCTATTTCCATCATTTATGAATGTTGTTTTGTTTCTATTTTAGTTTGCCTTTTAGGCATACATAGATTACTTTGATTTTGCCTTTTGGTTTAGTGCACATGCACTGTCCTAATGCAATATTCCTAACCAGACACATGAAATGTTATGCGCATCACTAATGCCGTCCTATACAGCCAAGATAAGTGCACAGTGGGGGGGGGGCTGTATCCTGTAGCCATGGCTTTATCTGTACTGGTATCAATAGGGAGGGAACCTACAACGTTTTTTAACTCATTTATTTATCACCAGTGAAAGGACACAGAGAGCGTTTGTGATTCCAGCCAATCACAGACGCTGTCTCAGAGGGTGGAGGTGTGGTTCCACAGCAGCCAATCAGAGACACCAGTGGAAGGGGAAAGCAATAAATATGTATGAGGAATATTATCGACCTTGAAAGTAGCGTTGCAGCTGCGGGGAGACTCGGTAAGTATTTACTGCTTTAACCATTTTTTATTTTCTTAATTTTACAACCCTCATACACCATTTTACAAAACATTACTTTTGTCTCACATTGAATTTAATGTGTTTGGCTAGGATCGACAATCAGCAATCTCAGGCAGGATCAGCGATCCTGAACCAATCCGATCCTTGGAAGGATCGCTCATCTCTAGCCTTTTCTTACCTTTCTTCCTGCTTGTTTACCTTTCACCCCAGGTTATGTGCATATAACATTTATATTTCCAGTTTATGTGTGAATTTTTCTACTTGCTTCACTTATCCTTGATATTTTTCTATATATTTGGCATTGATGTTTCCACACTCTTTACTGTTACTTGATCACTGTATGTAGCACATATTGTCTTCAATCATGTCACACTTGTGATTGTATGTTTTCTGTTATGTTTTGGATATTTTTCTACATCATCCTAGGACCATAGATTACATCTATTCTACTATATCGCTTGGCAATGAGAGGTTTTGGGTTATTGGTTTATCACAACATTACTATGACTTTTCCTTCTGCATTGATTGCATTCTCAATTGATTGTATTGCCCTCTTGCATGTATTGTTGTCAATAAACATTATATGTTTTTTTTAATTGACCTATGTTATGGACCATTTCTGTCTATTCATAAATTAAAATTTTGTTCAATAATTCCAGAAGTGTGTTATTCCTGTTTAAGAAATGATCTGTATGTTGTTATGAATTACATACAGATGTACAGTGCTGGCTAAAAGTATATGCACCCCTGCAATTCTGTCACATAATACTCAGTTTCTTTTTGAAAATGATTGCAATCACAAATTCTTTGGTATTATTATCTTAATTTATTTTGCTTGCAATGAAAAAACACAAAAGAGAATGAAACAAAAATCAAATCATTGATCATTTCACACAGAACTCCAAAAATGGGCCAGACAAAAGTATTGGCACCCTTAGCCTAATACTTGGTTGCACAACCTTTAGCCAAAATAACTGCGAACAACCGCTTCCAGTAACCATCAATGAGTTTCTTACAATGCTCTGCTGGAATTTTAGACCATAATTCTTTGGCAAACTGCTCCAGGTCCCTGAGATTTGAAGGGTGCCTTCTCCAAACTGCCATTTTGAGATCTCTCCACAGGTGTTATATGGGATTCAGGTCTGGACTCATTGCTGGCCACTTTAGTAGTCTTCAGTGCTTTCTCTCAAACAATTTTCTAGTGCTTTTTAAAGTGCGTTTTAGGTCATTATCCTGTTGGAAGACCCATGACCTCTGAGGGAGACCCAGCTTTCTCACAATGGGCCCTACATTATGCTGGAAAATTTGTTGGTAGTTTTTAGACTTCAAAATGCCATGCACACGGTCAAGCAGTCCAGTGCCAGAGAGAGCAAAGCAACCCCAAAACATCAGCAAACTCAGCCATGTTTGACTGTAGGGACCGTGTTCTTTTCTTTGAATGCCTCTTTTTTTCCCTGTAAACTCTATGTTTAAGGCTTTTCCCAAAATGCTCTACTTTTGTCTCATCTGACCAGAGAACATTCTTCCAAAACGTTTTAGCCTTTCTCAGGTAAGGTTTCTCAGCCTGGCTTTTTTATATCTCGGGGTAAGAAGTGGAGACTTCCTGGGTATTCTACCATACAGTCCCTTTTCATTAAGACGCCGACGGATAGTATGGGTTGACACTGTTGTACCCTCGGACTGCAGGGCAGCTTGAACTTGTTTGGATGTTAGTCGAGGTTCTTTATCCACCATCCGCACAATCTTGCGTTGAAATCTCTCATCAATTTTTCTTTTCCTTCCAGATCTAGGGAGGTTAGCCACAGTGCCATGCGCTTTAAACTTCTTGATGACACTGTGCACCGTAGACACAGGAACTTTCAGGTCTTTGGAGATGGACTTGTAGCCTTGAGATTGCTCACGCTTCCTCACAATTTAGATTCTCAAGTCCTCAGACAGTTCTTTCTTTTCTCCATGCTCAATGTGGTACACACAAGTACACGGGACAGAGGTTGAGTCAACTTTAATCCATGTCAACTGGCTGCAAGTGTGATTTAGCTATTGCCAACACCTGTTAGGTGCCACAGGTAAGTTACAGTTGCTGTTAATTACACAAATTAGAGAAGCATCACATGATTTTTCAAACAGTGCCAATATTTTTGTCCACCCCTTTTTTATGTTTGGTGTGGAATTATATCCAATTTGGCTTTATGACAATTTTTTTTTTCTCATTGAAGACATGACGACAAATTAAATGAAGATAATAATACCAAAGAATTTGTTATTGCAATCATTTTCAAGAAGAAACTGAGTATTATCTGACAGAATTACAGGGGTGCCAATACTTTTGGCCAGCACTGCATAGTATCTTTATATTGAATTATAAATATTCTGCATAATATTTAAAATTTTCTACAAATGTCCATACTGTATACTGTATATGTTACTAGTAGTACTACTATGGTGTCTTGCATCATATATGGTCTTAAATGCTTCCTATTATCGGTGCTGTTAACTAAAAAACCCAGGCTTCTTTGGTCTAGCAAAGGACTTCACGATATTGTGACATAAAACAAAATGCATTCATAGAGATGTCATGGTTAGAGTTGAGCGCGGTTCGTGGTTCGTGGTTCTCCAGTTCTAGGTTCGAGTGATTTTTCGGCTGTTCGAGATCGAACTAGAACTCGAGCTTTTTGCTAAAAGCTCGATAGTTCTAGATATGTTCGAGAACGGTTCTAGCAGCAAAAAGCAGGGCTTTTTACAGCTACAGTGTGCAGGAGCCATCGCTGGCAGCCTGCCACAAGCTGGTAACCAAGATAAACATCGGGTATCCAAGCAAAGCGCTTTGGTTAGTAACCCGATGTTTATCTTAGTTACGTGCAGGAAGCCCACACTTTCCCGCTCAGCTCGCTCCACCCCCTCCTGCCCGCGGCATGTACACATACATACACATACACAAACACACACACACACATCCACCCCCCCCCCCCCCGCCCGCCCGCCCGCCCGCTCGCCCGCTCGCTCGCTCTCTCGGCTTACCTGCGGTGATGAAGTCCCGCCATCCCGACCTCAGCGCTGTCACTGTCCTCCATGGCCGCCGCTTGTCACATCACCTATCGCTTCCGACCCGAGACTGACACTGGCGGTGACGTCACGGACCTCTCGCGATACTTGATGTGAAGGCGCCGGTCATTGACCTCAGTGACAGGGGCTGTCAGTGTGCTGGAGATCAGCGCAGGTAATGTACCTCACTGACAGCAGCACTTGTCACCCCCCTGCAGTGACCTGGGCTGACCCATTGATGTTAGCTCAGGTCACTGCACTGCTCTCCCAGCCAATGGGGAACATCCTGCTCTTCATTGACTGGGACAGTGTGCATCGTCATGGCAACCCCTTGGATTACACCAGACCTGGATTTGTTTTTCAATCTAATAAATTGGTAAAGAGGGAATGTTTTGGGGAGTGTTTTTTCAAATAAAAATGTGTTTGTCGTGTATTTTTTTTTTATTACTGACTGGGTTGGTGATGTCGGGTATCTGATAGACGCCTGACCTCACCAACCCCAGGGCTTGATGCCAGGTGACATTACACATCTGGTATTAACCCCAAATATTACCCCGTTTGCCACCGCACCAGGGCGCGGGATGAGCTGGGGCGAAGCACCAGGATTGGCGCATCTAATGGATGCGCCACTTCTGGGGCGGCTGCGGCCTGCTATTTTTAGGCTGGGGAGATTCCAATAACCATGGACCTCCCTAGTCTGAGAATATCAGGCCCCAGCTGTCTGCTTTACCTTGGCTGGTGATCCAATTTTGGGGGACCCCTACGTGTTTTTTTTTTTAATTATTTATTTAATTTAAAATAACAGCGTGGGGTGCCCTCAGTTTTGGATTACCAGCCAAGGTGAGGTTGCCAGCTGTGGTCTGCAGGCTGCAGCCGTCTGCTTTACCCTAGCTGGCTACAAAACTAGGGGGAACCCTATGTCATTTTTTTTCATTTTTTTGGCTAAATACAAAGCTAAGCACCCCTTAGTGCCACATGAAAGGTACCAAAGGGTGTTACACTTTTTCTCCATTTTTTTCTCCACTTTCTCTCCACTTTTTCTCCACTTTTTCTCCATTTTTTTCTCCACTTATTCTCCACTTTTTCTCCTCTTATTCTCCACTTTTTCTCCACTTTTTCTCCACTTTTTCTCCTCTTATTCTCCACTTTTTCTCCACTTTTTCTCCACTTTTTCTCCACTTTTTCTCCATTTTTTTCTCCACTTTCTCCACTTTTTCTCCACTTTTTTCTCCACTTTTTCTCCTGTTATGCTCCACTTTTTCTCCACTTTTTCTCCACTTTTTTCTCCACTGTTTCTCCTCTTATGCTCCACTTTTTCTCCACTTTTTCTCCACTTTTTCTCCACTTTTTCTCCTCTTATGCTCCACTTTTTCTCCACTTTTTCTCCACTTTTTCTCCATTTTTTTCTCCACTTATTCTCCACTTTTTCTCCTTTTATTCTCCACTTTTTCTCCACTTTTTCTCCACTTTTTCTCCATTTTTTTCTCCACTTTCTCCACTTTTTCTCCACTTTTTTCTCCACTTTTTCTCCTCTTATGCTCCACTTTTTCTCCTCTTAATCTCCACTTTTTCTCCACTTTTTCTCCACTTTTTCTCCACTTTTTTCTCCACTTTTTCTCCTCTTATGCTCCACTTTTTCTCCACTTTTTCTCCACTTTTTCTCCACTTTTTCTCCTCTTAATCTCCACTTTTTCTCCTCTTATGCTCCACTTTTTCTCCACTTTTTCTCCACTTTTTCTCCACGTTTTCTCCACTTTTTTCTCCACTTTTTCTCCTCTTATGCTCCACTTTTTCTCCACTTTTTCTCCACGTTTTCTCCACGTTTTCTCCACTTTTTCTCCACTTTTTCTCCTCTTATGTTCCACTTTTTCTCCACTTTTTCTCCACTTTTTCCTCTTATGCTCCACTTTTTCTCCACTTTTTCTCCACTTTTTCTCCTCTTAATCTCCACTTTTTCTCCACTTTTTCTCCACTTTTTCTCCACTTTTTCTCCACTTTTTCTCCACTTTTTTCTCCACTTTTTCTCCACTTTTTCTCCTCTTATGCTCCACTTTTTCTCCACTTTTTCTCCACTTTTTCTCCACGTTTTCTCCACGTTTTCTCCACTTTTTTCTCCACTTTTTCTCCTCTTATGCTCCACTTTTTCTCCACTTTTTCTCCACTTTTTCTCCTCTTAATCTCCACTTTTTCTCCTCTTATGCTCCACTTTTTCTCCACTTTTTCTCCATTTTTTTCTCCTCTTAATCTCCACTTTTTCTCCTCTTATGCTCCACTTTTTCTCCACTTTTTCTCCACTTTTTCTCCTCTTATGCTCCACTTTTTCTCCACTTTTTCTCCACTTATGCTCCACTTTTTCTCCACTTTTTCTCCACTTTTTTCTCCACTTTTTCTCCTCTTAATCTCCACTTTTTCTCCACTTTTTCTCCACTTTTTCTCCACTTTTTCTCCACTTTTTCTCCACTTTTTCTCCACTTTTTCTCCACTTTTTCTCCACTTTTTCTCCTCTTATGTTCCACTTTTTCTCCACTTTTTCTCCACTTTTTCTCCACTTTTTCTCCACTTTTTCTCTGTTCTTTTTCTATGGTCGGTCTACCCATTAGCTCTGCCATGCATACTGTAGCCCTACACCTACTGCACATGTTACTTTATGATTGACATCTCTTTCGTACCAGAGCTGTCTAAGTCTACTCTGACCCCATATTTGTCATTACTATATTGTCCTTGTACTGTATTATGACATTTGTATCATGTGTTTCATTTCTTGCTGTGTTGCAATTTTTTTGCTGCATCCCAATTGTACCTCTACATTGTTCGAGTTTATGTTATTGTTCTCTCACTCTTATGTGATACTGATTATTGTCATTTTTCATGATTACATGCAGATAAGTCCAATCTGACGAAGGCTCAGGCCGAAACGTCATTTGTAACTTGTTTTGGACAAAAACATATATGCTTATGAAAAAAAAATTTTCTTAATACGGACCAATAAAGAGTGATTTTGCATTACTATCCGTTGTGACTTACTGACTTACTCACTAATTTTATCTATTATTACCTCTGAGCACCTAAATACCAGTGAGCAGAGCTTCCTCTACAGTAGTTCTCCTGATTAGGCATGCCCTTACCTCATGAGCAGGGCATTGCAGCTTTGGTAGCAACCATTACGACATGGACTCTGCTGCTGTGGACCCGGGGAGAGTGAGTGCAGATTCATTGCACCCACACTCCTCACATGAAGGGTCCGCACTCCTAGAAAATGGGGGATACGTTCCCTGAGTGTCTCCCCCCCATATTCTAGACGGTCCAGAGTCGTCGTGGGACCCCTTTATTTTTTTTCTTACAATAAATTGGTGAAAGAGGAAATGTTTTGGGGACTGTTTTTTCAAATAAATTTCTTTTGTCGATTTTTTGTTTTTGTTAGTACTGACAGTTTATGATGTTGGGTATCTAATAGACGCCATGACATCACAAACTGCTGGGCTTGATCTCAGGTGACTTTACAGCTAGTATCAACCCGATTTATTACCTCGTTTGCCACTGCACCAGGGCACGGGATGAGCTGGGGTGAAGCGCCAGGATTGGCGCATCTAGTGGATGCGCCACGTCTGGGGTGCCTGCGGCCTGCTATTTTTAGGCTGTGAAGGCCCAATAACTATGGACCTTCCCACCCTGAGAATACCAGACCACAGCTGTCCGCTTTACCTTGGCTGGTGATCCAATTTGGGGGGTCCCCTACTTTTATTGTGTAATTATTAATATTTATAAAATAATTATAAAAAAGAGCCTGAGGGGACCTCCACATTGGATCCCCAACCACGGTAAAGCTGCCAGCTGTGGTTTTCAGGCTACAGCCGTCTGCTTTACCCTAGCTGGCTATCAAAAATGGGGGGACCCAACGTAATTTTTTTTTTTAACTATTTTTTAAATAGAAAAAATTAATGGGCTTCCCTGTATTTTGATTGCCAACCAAGGTAACGGCAGGCAGATGGGGGTGGCAACCCATAGCTGTCTGCTTTATCTGCGCTGAGAATCAAAAATACCGCGGAGCGCTACGTCATTTTTTTAAAGATTTATTTTTACAGCACTGTGATGTCCAGCAATCAAAATACAGGGAAGCCCATTTTATTTTTAGTTATTTAAATAAATAATTAAAAAAAATATATGTTAGCTCCCACTGCATTTTTTGTATTGCTAGCTAAGGGTAATCCAAGCAGCTACTGGCTGCTAACCCCCACTGCTTGGTGTTACCTTCACTGGCAATGGAAAATCCAGGGAAGCATTTTTTTTTTTTTTGCCAAAAAGCTACAAAAAAAGGACGTGAGCTTCGCCATATTTTTGTATGCTAGCCAGGTATAGCAGGCAGGTGCTGGAAGAGTTGGATACAGCGCCAGAAGATGGCGCTTCTATGAAAATGCCATTTTCTGAGGTGGCTGCAGACTGCAATTCGCAGCAGTGGGGCCCAGAAAGCTCAGGCCAACCGGTGGTGCGGATTCCAATCCCAGCTGCCTAGTTGTACCTGGCTGGACACAAAAATGGGGCAAAGCCTACGTCATTTGTTTTCTAATTATTTCATGAAATTCATGAAATAATAAAAAAAGGGCTTCCCTTTATTTTTGGTTCCCAGCCGGGTACAAATAGGCAACTGGGGGTTGGGGGCAGCCGTACCTGCCTGCTGTACCTGGCTAGCATACAAAAATATGGCGAAGCCACATAATTTTTTCAGGGGGCAAAAAACTTCTGCATACAGTCCTGGATGGAGTATGCTGAGCCTTGTAGTTCTGCAGCTGCTGTCTGTCTGTATGGAGAAGAGCAGACAGCAGCTGCAGAACTACAAGGCTCAGCATACTCCATCCAGGACTGTATGCAGAAGTTTTTTGCCCACCAAAAAAATGACGTGGGCTTCGCCATATTTTTGTATGCTAGCCAGGTACAGCTGGCAGCCACGGGCTGCCTCCAACCCCCAGTTGCCTATTTGTATCCGGCTGGGAACCAAAAATATAGGGAAGCCCGTTTTTTTTAATTATTTCACTTATTTCATGAAATAATTAAAAAACAAATGACGTGGGCTTCGCCCTATTTTTGTGTCCAGCCGGGTACAACTAGGCAGCTGGGGATTGGAATCCGCAGCACAGGTTAGCCCGAGGTTTGTGGGCGCCTCTGCTGCGGATTTCAGTCCGCAGCCGTCCCAGAAAATGGCGCTCTCATAGAAGCGCCATCATCTGGCGCTGTATCCAACTCTTCCAACAGCCCTGGAGCCGGGTGGCTTGTTGGGTAATCATGAGTTAATACTGGCTTTGTTTTACCAGCCAGTATTAAGCCAGAGATTCTTAATGTCAGGCACGTTTGACCCGGCCATTAAGAATCTCCAATAAAGGGTTAAAAAAAGACACCACACAGAGAAAAAATACTTTAATAGAAATAAATACACAGACACATTAGAGACTCCATCTTTATTACCCCTGTCAGCCCTCCACGATCCTGCTCTTCTGTCTTCTTTCTTTCTAGTGTAGTAGTAGTGACGATTGTAGTGAGGGGCATCACTTGGGGCTGGGGAACCTCCATCCTAACTACAATGCTCACTACAATCGGGAAGCAGCGTGCAGCCTTCACTCCGTGAGTGATCACTGCTGGCTGCTAGCGGTAACGCTGACAGACGCGTTACCATAGCAACGGTGCTCCCGGAGCCGCGGTTAGCGGTGACGTCACCGCTAACTGCGTTGCTATGGCAACGGTGATCTCCGTTAATGACCGGCTGTGTCAGCCGGTCCCTAACGGAACGGGGAGTCGACCGTGTGCTAGAGCATGTCGCCGGTACACGGCAATACACATATGTGCACCGTGTACCGGAGAGATGCACTCGCAGGTCCTACATGACGTGTCATAGTCATGTGACCAGTCTGTAGCCAATGAGATAATAGCCACGTGACTGGTCACATGGCTATTTTGACGTCACGATAGGTCCTGCTTCTCTGCTGGCAGTGCAGGTCACCGGGAGGATTCAGCGATCATCGGATGGAATAGCGGCAGGAGACAGAGTGCAGAAGGGATCGCGAGGACCGGTAAGTGTTATGGCAATGTTTATTAACTGTTTGTGTACATTTATCATGCATTTTTATGTGTTTGTGATTGCCTCCCATTCTAGCCTATACGTTCGAGTTCGGTTCGTCGAACGTTCGACGAACCGAACTCGAACGGGACCCCCGTTCGGCGAACCGACCTCGAGCCGAACCGCGACCGGTTCGCTCATCTCTAGTCATGGTTCTAGTGGGAGTGAAGAGTCCAAGACTAGTGTGAAGAAGTCCAAGGTCTCAGCACATTGCGGTGGTTGGTAGGAAAAAGTGCTAAAGATAATCCTTTTACTGAAACACACATATTTTGTAAAATTTTGTAAAATCCAATAAATTAGCCCAACTCCAGCAACATCTTTAAGGGCTGTGCACTGTCAATGTATATGCAGTCATGGCCAAAAGTGTTGGAAACTTTGAAATTATGAGGTAGTTCAAGACCCCTGTAGGCACAAGTATATTAATTTATAAAGTATAAAAATGTAGACTTGTAGATAATAGGATGTTGCTAAGGTTGGACTTGCTCTGCTGCCAGATGATTACAGTGCAAGGAATTTAGAGATACGTTTTTGAAGTAGCCCACAGGGGGAAGAGCCACTCACAGGGAAAATACATACTATATCTTAGATCTTCAAATATGGCTTAAATACAATTGAGTTTGGATGTGCAGGTTGAGTTATACCTAAAATGGCTGCAGTTAGTGGATGATCATGTTTACTCCAAAGAGACAAAATGACAGAGAGGTAGCAAGAAGTCCTTCTAATGTTTGGAAATTCATAGAAGAGAGTTAAGTGCTTTAAATAAAGAAATGGCTCAAATACTTGAGATTGAGCAAGTTGGCATACTGCAAGCTGGGCCCCTGACCCTTCCTGGTAGGGGTTAATAAAAACTCTGATGTGACAGGGATCCACAATTTTGTATGGAGCACTTGGCAGTGACTTCAAGAAGGGAGAACTTTGTTTGGATTTTGGTGATCCTCTTACCCTCCTCTTGTCCAAACATGATAAGGCTTTCAGAGGAAGTGCATGAGAAGATGAGCCTCGATCTATCCAAGGGCATGGGTCTCGATCACCATCATAGTTATTATGCCCCTTGTAGGTCCTCTTAAGAAAAGGAAAGCAAAGGTGGACTATTAGATAGGGAACAAAACTTAGGAGACTTTACTGTTGTGTATCTGAAGTTTTATGAAGAGTAAGTTCACAAAATTTGTGACTGCTACTTTACTCTTAAAGTGCAATGTGTTGAATGAAAAGAAACATTAAGAAAGAACTGTTTGCCTCATTGTCTATCTTCAATGTGGGAAGGATCTGGTTCTCCTGAAATATCGTCAATTAGTATTCACCCTAAAATATGCCCAGCACCACTCAAACTTTCCCACCAAACCAGTTCCACCACACTATCACTAGAGATGAGCCACACCCATATAGTTCAAGTTTGGTTCGGTTTGTGGAACGATGGACAAGTTTGTCGAACGTTCGATGAACATTCGACAAACCAACTCGAACCCCATTGAAAACAATGGCAGGCAAACACAAACATATACATACACATAGAAAACACCTTCAAAGGTGTCCAAAAGGGGACAAACAACTCCCAAGACACCACAAACACATGGGAAAGTGACAAGGACATATACTCATGCAAAAACAAAAGAGCTGGACGAGTAAAAAGTGGAGGAGACACAGATATAGTCATGTCATGCCCTTATAAAATCATGTAAAGCACAGCAAGGGGACTCCAAGCAGAGTCTCCATTTTTTCCAAAAATTAAGCCACACACATCACTTCAGTGGCATCACTTCTGCCCCATTTGCAAACCTGACAGGTTGATTTGCATCAAGCACATTCCAAAATACGACAGCCTTAACTGTCCCCAGGATGACACCGGGGTAGCAAAGTCCATGCTGAACCATGACTTGTTCATCTTGGATCATTTTTAAAAACACAGCAAGGGGACTCCAAGCATAGTCTCCTTTTTTCCAAAAAACGAGCCACACACACCACTTCAGTGGCATAACTTGTGCCCCAGTTGCAAACGTGACATGTTGATTTGCATCAAGCACATTCCAAAATACGCTAGCTTTAACTGTCCCCAGGATGACACCGGGGAAGCAAAGTCCTTGCTGAACCATGACTTGTTCATCTTGGATCATTTTAAAAACACAGCAAGGGGACTCCAAGCAGAGTCTCCTTTTTTTCCAAAAAACGGGCCACACACCACTTCAGTGGCATCACTTGTGCACCAGTTGCAAACCTGACAGGTTGATTTGCATCAAGCACATTCCAAAATACGCCAGCCTTTACTCTCCCCAGGATGACACAGGGGTAGCAAAGTCCTTGCGGATCCATGACTTGTTCATCTTGATGAACGTTAGTCTGTCCACATTGTCACTGGATAGACGCGTGTGCTTATCTGTCAACACATACCCAGCAACACTGAAGACATGTTCAGAGACAACGCTGGCTGCGGGACACGACAAGATCTACAAGGCGTAAGTGGTGAGCTCAGGCCATTGTTCAAGATTGGAAGCGCAAAATGAGCAAGGCTCCAGTTGCAAAGTAATGGCATCAATGTTCACTTGGAGATACTCCTGTATCATCCTCTCCAGCCATTGACTATGTGTTAGACTTCTTGTCTCTTGTGGCCTTGCAATGGATGGTCTAAAAAAATTATGAAACGATTCCATAAAATTGCTGTTACAAGCACCAGATACGGTGTTGCTGATACGGTTTGACTGATAATGACGAGACAGTCCCATGCTTGGCAAGTTACAACTGTGAGATTCCCTCTGTGCACCACTGTTGTTTGATGGAAAAGCCGAGCTAAGATTGAGTAACAGCTTCTGCTGATACTCCTGCATACGTGTGTCCCTTTCTATGGCTGGAATTATTTCACCAAATTTGCACTTGTACCGGGGATCTAATAGTGTGGCAACCCAGTAGTCATGATTACTTCTAATTCGGACAATCTGAGGGTCATGTTGTAGGTAGTGCAGCAAGAAGGGCGCTCATGTATCTTGCGCATCCATGCGGACCAAGTCCTTGCTGTGTTTGTGGCATAGAGGTGATAACCGTGTTTCCTTCCTCTGACATATCCCCCTAACTTCAGTCAACCAAAATTTGACCAAGGTCTCCCTCATCTGCTGAGTCTTTTATGCCCATCGACAGTCTGTCCTCCATTTCTTCCTTGTCTCCTGCACCTTTATCAACAGTTTGGCTGCTAACATGCGCCCTTGTTAATCCCTCTCCCCCACCATCCCATGCCTGCCGCCTTGGTGATGCTGAACATCTGGACCTTGTAGATCTTGGTATCCCTTCTGCATATGAATCCTCCTGTACTTCCTCCCCTTCCTCTTGTCTCATCCCCTGACTCCAAATAGTGTTTAGAGTGTGCTCCAGCATGTAAATGACTGGAATTGTCATGCTGATAATGGCATTGTCAGCGCTAAACATATTCGTCGCCATGTTCAAACTGTGCAGAAGGGTGCATAGGTCCTTGATCTGAGACCACTCCAGCAGCATGATCTTCCCCACCTCTCCATCTCATTGGCCCAGTCTAAGCATCATAATGTGTTGCACCAGGGCTCGGCGGTGCTGCAACTGTCGCTGCAACATGTGGAAAGTCGAATTCCAGCATGTCGCCTCATCGCATTTCAGGCGGTGAACTGGCAGGCCAAAAGACTTCTGGAGCGATGCAAGTCGGTCAGCTGCGCTGGTTGAATAACGGAAGTGAGCAGAGAGTGACCGTGCCCTGTGCAGAAGCCAAGCTAGGCCGGGATAGTGGGTTAAAAATTGATGGACAACAAGGTTCAACACATGAGTCATACAAGGCACGTGTGTCACCTTGCGCCGGCGAAGGGCCGCACCCAGGTTTGCAGCATTGTCGCACATGGCCTTCCCTGGCTGCAGGTTGAGTGAAGACAACCATTTACTAAACTCGCTCTCCAGAGCTGACCACAACTCCTCAGCTGTGTGACTCTTATTTCCCAGACATTGCAACGTAAAGACCGCCTAATGGTGTTGAGCTCTGCTGCCAGAATAGTAAGGAGGTGTGCGGGATTCCTTGTGCGCAGTTACAACGCGGGTGCCCTGACTAGACAGGCTTTGGGCGGAGGTGGAGGACCCAGACGTGGTTGAGGACGCAGAAGCAGTGGAGGAACTTCGACATACAGAGGATTGATGCACAACTCGTGGGGATGGCAAGACTTGTACAGCAGACACTTCTCCATCTCCCACCATAGTTATACAGTGCCCAGTCAGCGACATGTAACGCCCTGTCCATGCTTACTGGTCCAAGTATCGGTGGTGAAATGCACTCTGTCACACACAGAGTTTCTCAAGGAAGTGGTGATGTTCTGTGTGACATGCTGGTGTAGCGCAGGCATGCCTTTCTTGGAGAAGTAGTGGCGACTGGGCATCT
The DNA here is from genome assembly GCF_048569485.1 of Anomaloglossus baeobatrachus. Classification (NCBI taxonomy): domain Eukaryota; kingdom Metazoa; phylum Chordata; class Amphibia; order Anura; family Aromobatidae; genus Anomaloglossus; species Anomaloglossus baeobatrachus. The sequence goes on along the minus strand of NC_134353.1, from coordinate 269,429,534 downwards.
GGTACTGGGGCACAGCGACGGACATAAGGTCTCGAAAATCCTCTGTATCCACCAGGCGGAAAGGCAGCATTTCTGTAGCCAACAGCTTGCAGAGGGTAAAAGTCAACCTCTTAGCTTTGTCATGGCTAGGAGGAAATGGTCTATTAATTGTCCACATCTGTGGGACCAAGATCTGGCTGCTGTGCGGAGACAGTGTTGAGTAGGGTGTCCCTGGAAAACTGCTGGTCTGTGAGGAAAGTGCAGGCGGAGACATGATGTTGCCTTCATCCAAAGTTGGTGCTCTCGATTAGAAATGAGCGAACCTCTGGAGGCTCGAGTTCGACTCGGTTCGTCGAAGGGAGACCGCGTTCGAGTTCAGTTCGGTGAGCTGTTCGACGAACCTCTCGAACCCCATTGAAACCAGGCAGACACAAACACATAAAAACACATTATAAATGTACACATACAGTTAATAAATATTGCCATATTACTTACCTGTCCCCGCGATGCGTCCTGCACTCTGTCTCCAGCCGTTTTTCCTTCCGATAATCGCTGCGTCCTCCTGGTAACCAGCACCAGCATAGGACCTATCGTGACATCAAAATAGCCATGTGACCAGTCACGTGTCTGTTATCTCATTGGCTACAGACTGGTCACATGGCTTTGACGTCATGCTAGGACCTGTCAGTGCATCTCTCCAGTATGCGGTGATCATTTGTGTATCTCTATGTACCGGCGACATGCTCTGGCACACGGTCGACTCACCGTTCTGCTTCCCCATTCTGTTATTCACCGGCTGCCACAGCCGGTCAATAACGAAGATCACCGTTGCTATAGAGCAGGATCGTAGAGGGCTGATAGGGAGTAATAAACCTGGAGTCTCTAAGTGTGTCTTTATTTCTATTAAAGTATTTTTTCTCTCTGTGGTGTCTTTTTTTTAACCTTTTATTGGAGATTCTTAATGGCTGGGTCAAGCTTGCCTGACCTTAAGAATCTCTGACTTAATACTAGCTAGTAAAACAAAGCTAGTATTAACTCATTATTACGCAGCAAGCCACCCAGCTTCAGGGCTGCTGGAAGAGTTGGATACAACGGCAGATGATGGCGCTTCTATGAAAGCGCCATTTTCTGGAGCGGCTGCGGATTGCAATTCCCAGCAGAGGGGCCCAGAAAGCTCGGGCTAACCTGTGTTGCGGATTCCAATCCCCAGCTGCCTAGTTGTACCTGGCAGGACACAAAAATGGGGCGAAGCCCACGTCATTTGTTTTTTAATTATTTCATGAAATTAATTAAATAATTAAAAAGAACGGGCTTCCCTATATTTTTTGTTCCCAGCCGGGTACAAATAGGCAGCTGGGGGTTGGGGGCAGCCGTACCTGCCTGCTGTACCCAGTAATCCTGGGTCAAGGGTCCCGCACCATCCAATCTGGATCCAATATCATCTGATCGGTTTGCTGGAAGGCAAAGCGATCAGATGATGTGTCAGGTTCAAGGGCCTGAATCACATGACACACGGCTTTTATACAATCAGCTGATGCATCAGTGCAAAAAAAAACCCAAACTACACACTTTAGTGCAGACTCCTGTCCGACGGCATCAGCTGATAGTTTTGCCTCTATTGATAAAGATAGGCAGATTTTGTAATCTTGAAGCCTGCAGTGCTGACTGAAGTCTCTTCTGACCGCGCGATTCACTTCATTGCTACGTGGACCTGATACATCGCGATGGTGTTCTACGGTGCGCTACATCTTCAGGGAGCAGAGCTGACAGTGTCGTGTGGATTACGTTGGACCTGGAGGGGTATTTGGTGATTAATAAAGGGGTGAAACACTGTGTTTTTTGTCTTTTATTCCAAATAAAAGATTTTTCTAGGTGTATTTATGTACTTTCACTTTCAGGTTGATCATAGACAGGGAGACACCTTGCATGATCAACCCCGTTATCACCCCGATTCCCACCGCACCAGGGCAATTCGGGATGAGCTGGGTAGAGTCCGGGACTGTCGCATCTAATGGATGCGGCTATTCCGGCCGGCTGCTGGGTGATATTGTTAGGCTGGAGGGCTCCCCATACCGTGGCGCTCCCCATCCTGACAATATCAGCCTCCAGCCATGCGGCTTTATCCTGGATGGTATCAAATATGGGGGAAACCTCTTTTTTTTTTTATTATTATTTATTTATTTATTTTACTGCACGATATAGACCCGCCCGCCGGCGGCTGTGTCTGACTGCAACCAATCATAGGCGCCGGTGGGCGGGGAGAGCACGGAATAACCAATGGACTAATGAAGCGGCAGCCATTTTCAAAAGAGGAAAAGACACCGCAGATTTGTGACAGATGTGAAGCGAGACGCCCGTGATCGGTGAGTAGAAAAGGGGGAGGGATTATGCTGGGGATGCAGGATGCACTCAGATAGCAACGTGTGCACATAGCCGTACTGTGAAAAGCCACGTTTATGGTGATCGAACCGTTCTCGAACCTAACTCAAACTGTCAAGCTTTCAAGAGTTCGAGTTCAATCCCGAGCAGCCCCCAAAATCACTTGAACATGAAATTGGTGAATCTCGAACCTCGAACATTGCTCATCTCTACTCTCAATGTCTGAGAGAGCTCTACACCAGCACCTTTTTCCCCTTCCAAAACAACAGCTGTCCCCACAGTCATAGAGGATGAAGAGTGCGCGGATGCACTTGAAGGGGCAGACGGTGGTTGGCCCGCTCCGCTTGGTCGCATTGTAGCACAGTGAGCTTCCCACCGGGACTTATGCTTCTTCTGCAACTTATAATTGTTATTCATGTGACGGTTCATAGACGTAGTAGTCAAACTAGTGAGTTTTTGGCCTCTACTTACAGATTGGCGACAAATTTTACAGATAACATGAGTTGGGTGATCCTTTGCGATGTCAAAAAAGTACCAGGCAAGGCAACTATTAGAGCGCATGCGATCTGCAGAGCCACCCCGACTTGTGCTCAGAGGCAGAGTTGTGGTTGAGGATGCAGATGTTGATGTGCTTCCAGTACTCCGACTCTGTCCAAGAAAGGTGCAAGGTAACCTCGCTGTCAGTCGCATCCTCCTCTACCGCCTCTGTTGACGTCCTCGAGTGCCTGATTGTGGGTTGACAGTAAGTGGGATCTACAACATCATTATCAACCGGTGTGTTTGCACTCCCCTCGTCCTCAGACCTAACCTCTTCCTGCCCTGACTGAATAGTTAAGTTGTCATTCAAATCAGGTATCTGAGTTTCATCGTCATCAGTATGTTCCTCATTGTCTCCACCAAGAGGTGTTACAGTTTGGGAATGAGGGTCTATATTATGCTCAGAAACTTGGTCATCAGGGCCTGAATCTGACTCATAAAGCTTCTGGGCATCACTGCAAATCATTTCCTGGTCTGTACTCACTGTAGCTTGGGAGCAGACCTCTGATTCCCAGGCTATAGTGTGACTGAACAGCTCTGCAGACTCACCCATTTCTGTTACCCCATACTCTGCATGGTGGGTGGAGACTTGAGAGCTGGTAGAAAGCAAGTGCGATTGGGGTGACAACTCAGAGGACTGTTGTTTTTTGGATGTTGAAGTTGAGGTGGAGGAGAGGCCACTTGTTGGAGCACTTGAGATCCATTCAAGCATGTTCTTTTTTTGTGCATCATCTACCTTTGTTTGAGTTGTTCGGTTCTGTAAAAAAGGGATCACCACAGATTGTCCACGGAAAGTAGTAGACATCTTACTTTTGCTGGAAGATGGCCTTTCTTCAGCAGATGTTACTTTTACTTTTCCACCTACCCCACGGACACAAACTTTTTTCCCTTTCCAACACGCCTGTTCCCCTTTCCAACAGCATCTGTCCTTTTGCCACTCATTTTATTTGTGACCAGATTGGACATTTAAAATGTTGTAGCAAAAATGGAGAGGTGGTGTACAATGCAGAGGTGGTCTAGCTTTATTGACAGCTGAAGAACCATCACTGACTATCCCAGACAATTTTAGTATGCTACTAAAAGTGTCAACACTTTTGGCAATGAAAATTGCGTAGCAAAAATGGGCAGGTGTGTAGAATGCACAGGTCCTGTAGGTAGCTGGACAGCAAAGGAACTCTAAAGGCTGCTTTACACGCTGCGATATCGGTACCGATATCGCTAGCGTGCTTTCCCGCCCCCATTGGTTGTGTGACACAGGCAAATCGCTTCCCGTGTCACACAACATCGCCCAGACCTGTCACACATACTTACCTTCCCTGCGACATCACTGTGACCGGCAAACCGCCTCCTTTCTAAGGGGGCGGTTTGTTCAGCGTCACAGCGACATCACAGCAGCGTCACTGAACCGCCGCCCAATAGAAACAGAGGGGCAGAGATGAGCGGGACGTAACATCCCGCCCACCTCCTTCCTTCCGCATTGTGGCCTGGAGGCAGGTAAGGAGAGCTTCCTCATTCCTGTGGTGTCACACGGAGCGATGTGTGCTGCCACAGGAACGAGGAACAACTTCGTTACTGCTGCAGTAACGATAATTGAGAATGGACCCCCATGTCACTGATGAGCGATTTTGCACGTTTTTGCGACGATGCAAAATCGCTCATCGGTGTCACACGCAACGGCATTGCTAATGTGGCCGGATGTGCGTCACAAATTCCGTGACCCCAACGACTTCGCATTAGCGATGTTGTAGCGTGTAAAGCCCGCTTAAGTTAGTATCCCAGACAATTTTAGTATGCCACTAAAAGTGTCAGCACTGTTTGCAATGAAAATTGCGTAGCAAAAATGGGCAGGTGTGTAGAATGCACAGGTGCTGTAAGTATCTGGACAGCAAAGGAACACTAAGGCGGGCTTTGCACGCTGCGACATCAGTAACAATGTGTTACCGATGCTGCAGCGATAGTCCCGCCCCCGTCGCACGTGAAATATCTAGTGAAAGCTGCCGTAGCGATTATTATCGCTACGGCAGTTTCACACGCACATACCTGCCGTGCGACGTCCCTCTGGCCGGCGACCCGCCTCCTTCCTAAGGGGGCAGGTCGTGCGGCGTCACAGCGACGTCACACGGCAGGCAGCCAATTGAAGTGGAGGGGCGGAGATGAGCAGGATGTAAACATCCCGCCCACCTCCGTCCTTCTCATTGCAGCCGGCGGCAGGTAAGGTGAAGTTCCTCGCTCCTGCGGCTTCATACACAGCGATGTGTGCTGCCGCAGGAGCGAGGAACAACATCGTACCTGTCACTGCACCGGCATTATGGAAATGTCGGAGGCTGCAGCAATGATACGATAACGACGCTTTTGCGCTCGTTCATCGTATCAAAAAGGATTTGCACGTTGCGATATCGACTGCGACGCCGGATGTGCGTCACTTTCGATTTGACCCCACCGACATCGCACGTGCAATGTCGCAACGTGCAAAGCCGCCCTAAGTTAGTATCCCAGACAATTTTAGTATGCCACTAAAAATGTCAGCACTGTTTGCAATGAAAATTGCGTAGCAAAAATGGGCAGGTGTGTAGAATGCAAAGGTGCTGTAGGTAGCTGGACAGCAAATGAACACTAAGTTAGTATCCCAGACAATTTTAGTATGCCACTAAAAGTGTCAACATTGTTTGCAATGAAAATTGCATAGCAAAAATGGACAGGTGTGTAGAATGCACAGGTGCTGTAGGTAGCTGGACAGCAAAGGAACACTAAGTTAGTATGCTAGACAATTTTAGTATGCCACTAAAAGTGTCAGCACTGTTTGCAATGAAAATTGCGTAGCAAAAATGGTCAGGTGTGTAGAATGCACAGATGCTGTAGGTAGCTGGACAGCAAAGGAACACTAAGTTCGTATCCCAGACAATTTTAGTATGCCACTAAAAGTGTCAGCACTGTTTGCAATGAAAATTGTGTAGCAAAAATGGGCAGGTGTGTAGAATGCACAGGTGCTGTAGGTAGCTGGACAGCAAAGTAAGCTTCACTCTCTATCCCTGCCAATGAAAAAATGCACCAAGGAATTGCCTGAGCTGAAATCCCTGCACAGCGCTGGCACAGACCTGCCTAGCAAAAATGGCTATGAACGGCTGTAATGTAGCCCTGAAAAGGGCTGAAATTACAAGTAGTCCCTAATCCCTAAAGCGCTGTGTAGATTGCGCTGTATGTCTATAGTGCACACAGCAGCAGCAGCGGGAGCAGGAGCAGTGACTGTCACCCTCCCGTAGCAGAGAGATAATGGCGGCGATGGGGAAAATGGCCGTGTCTTATAAGGCAAGGACATGTGACATGCACAGCCTATGACACATGCCCTTGCTTGTCTTGCAAAAATCCACTTTGCTGTGTGTGTGTCTGTGATTTGCTGATAGCCTGGCCCGCCCCACTGTATGTGTGGTTAGGAAAAAAATAAAAAATGGTGATCGCCATTCTTTCTGCACTCAGCAGCAGCAGCACTGATCGCAGCACTGATCTAAACCCCGTTCCCCCCGCACACTATACGCTGAATTTTGATAATATCATGATTCACAGTGACTCACACTCAGGGCCGGCGTCAGCACCCGGCAAACCCGGGCAAATGCCGGGGCCCTGGAGAGCCGGGGGGGCCCACTCGGCCTCGTCAGTTCTCCTGTCCCTTGGCCGGGGCCCACTCGCCTTTACAGTTCTGCTGCCCCCGGCCGAGTTCCGGGGACCGCAGTCCTCGGCAGCAATCTGCGGCGCCGTGACTTTAAGGCGCGCAGACATCCTGGTTTGAACTTCATCTGTGGGTGGAGCTACCGCCTTCTCAGTCCCACAGATGAAGGAGGTGAGCTTCTGTCCGGCGCTGTTTGGACCTCCTGTCCACCGTGACCTAATCGGGTAAGTGCCCTCCCCACCTCCCCATTATGGGCCCCCGTGAGCTGCTTCTAGCCCCCCAGATGTATGCCCTGCCAATCCCCCCCAGCCGATGCCGCGGGTGCTGTCCCCGCCGATGCCGCGGGTGCTGTCCCCGCCGATGCCGCGGGTGCTGTCCCCGCAGAGCCACGGGTGCGGGCCCCACAGAGCAGCACAGTTGTGTGTGTTTGTCTGTATGTAGCAGAGTTGTGTGTTTGTCTGTATGTAGCAGAGTTGTGTGTGTGTGTGTTTGTCTGTATGTAGCAGAGGTGTGTGTGTGTGTCTGTCTGTATGCAGCAGACTTGTGTGTGTGTGTGGTTGTCTGTCTGTATGTAGCAGAGTTGTGTGTGTTTGTCTGTCTGTATGTAGCAGAGTTGTGTGTGTTTGTCTGTCTGTATGTAGCAGAGTTGTATGTGTTTGTCTGCCTGTATGTAGCAGAGTTGTGTGTGTTTGTCTGCCTGTATGCAGCAGAGTTGTGTGTGTTTGTCTGCCTGTAGCAGAGTTGTGTGTGTTTGTCTGTATGTAGCAGAGTTGTGTGTGTTTGTCTGCCTGTATGTAGCAGAGTTGTGTGTGTTTGACTGCCTGTATGTAGCAGAGTTGTGTGTGTTTGTCTGTCTGTATGTAGCAGAGTTGTGTGTGTTTGTCTGTCTGTATGTAGCAAGGTTGTGTGTGTGTGTGTGTGTGTGTGTGTGTCTGTAAGTGTATATGACTGTATAGATTTGTCTGTTTATATGTATTTTTGTGAGTTTGTCTTTAAATATGTATATGTACGTGTTCGTATCGGTGTCTGTGTGTGGATGGGGCCCACTGGGACTCTTCCGCCCGGGGCCCACAAAAACCTGGAGCCGGCCCTGCTCACACTATCACAGTGAAATGCAAGCTAGTAACTAGGTATGCTTTTTGGTGATCGAACCGTTCTCGAACGTAACTCAAACTACCGAACTTTTAGCAAATCGTTCGAGTTCATCGAACGACTCGAACACCCCCCAAAATCCCTCAAACATGAAATTGGTGAACCTCAAACATCGTTCATCTCTAACTACCACACACAGTATCCCCCACCCTGTATGGGACAAATGCTACCGCACAGGGATACCCTCTCAAAATGAAGTATTTCTCCCAGAAAATTATTGCAATTACAAATGTTTTGTTATGCACATGTTCATTTCTTTTGTGTGTATTGGAATACCACAAAAATAATGGGAACAAAAGGCATATTAAACACAAGATGACACAAAACAAAAAATGAGCCAGACAAAAAAAATGTCCCCTTTAAAAAATTGTGGGTAAACAACTTTGTTCCGAGCATGTGATGTTCATTCAAACTCCCCTGTGGCAAGAAACAGGTGTGGGCAATATGAAAATACACTTGAAACCAGATACAATGGGGAAAATTGACTCAATCTTTGCATTTTGTGTCTATGTATGTCACACTAAGCATGGAGTCCAAAGAGAGGAGAAAAGAACTGTCTAAGGACTTCAGAACCAAAATTGTTTGAAAATATGAAAATATGAACTATGTCAAGTTTACAAGTCCATCTCCAGAAATATTTTCCTTTGTCCAAAGTGCTCAATATAATTAAAAAGTTTACAGCTAATGGCTAGAGATGATCGATGTTCGAGGCTCGAGGTTCGCCAATTTCATGTTCGAGTGATTTTGGGGGGTGTTCGAGTTGTTCGACGAACTTGAGCCTTTTGCTAAAAGCTCGACAGTTCGAGTAGCATTCGAGAACTCTTCAATCACCAAAAGCGTGGCTTTTTACAGCTACGTGTGCAGGGAGCCATCGCTGGCAGCCTGCGGTAAGCTGGTACCAGGGAAAATATCAAGTATCCAAGCAAAGCGCTTTGCTTAATAACCCAATGTTTACCCTGGCTACGTGTGCAAAAATCCCCAAAAGCCACACAGAAGCAATTCCGTGTGACTTCCGTCGGATGCCACTGCAGTCTGTGTCCCGCTCCAGCTCCAGCCCCACGGCTGCCCGCTCAGCAGTGTCCACAGCTGCCTGCACTGTATGGTGTCCGCAGCTGCCCACACTGCAGTGCCAGCAGCCGCGGGGATGACAAGCGCTGACATCAGAAGGTTAGTGAAGTTCCTTACCTGCGGTGATGAAGTCCTGCCCTCCCGACATCAGCGCTGTCACTGTCTTCCATGGCCGCCGCTTGTCACATCTCCTCTCGCTGCTGACCCGAGACTGTGACTAGCGGTGACGTCATAGGCACCTGCGATACTTGGTTGTGAAGGCGGCGGTCATTGAACTCAGTGACAGCTCTGCTATCAGGGGTGGAGCGATCACCGCAGGTAATGTACCTCGCTAAGCTCCTGACAGCAGCACTTGTCATGCCCTGCAGTGACAGCTCTGCTATCAGGAGTGCAGCGATCACCGCAGGTAATGTACCTCACTATCCTCCTGACATCAGCACTTGTCATGCCCTGCAGTGACAGCTCTGCTATGAGGAGTGCAGCGATCACCGCAGGTAATGTACCGCGCTATCCTCCTGACAGCAGCACTTGTCATGCCCTGCAGTGACCTGGGCTGACATATTGATGTTAGCTCAGGTCTCTGCTTTGCTCTCCCAGCCAATATGGAATATTCTGTTCTTCATTGGCTGGGACATTGACTATGGTATGGATCGTCATGGGACCCCCTTGGATTACATAAGACCTGGATTTGTTTTTCTTTCTAATAAATTGGTGAAAGAGGGAATGTTTTGAGAAGTGTTTTTTCAAATAAAAATGTGTTTGCCGTCTATTTTTTTTAATCCTGACTGGGTTGGTGATGTCGGGTATCTGATAGACGCCTGACATCACGAACCCCAGGGCTTGATGCCAGGTGACAATACACATCTGGTATTAACCCCATGTATTACCCCGTTTGCCACCGCACCAGGGCAACGGAATGAGCTGGAGCGAAGCACCAGGACTGGCGCATCTAATGGATGCGCCACTTCTGGGGCGGCTGCAGACTGCTATTTTAGGCTGGGGAGAGTCCAATAACCATTGACCTCCCTAGTCTGAGAATATCAGACCCCGGCTGTCTGCTTTACCTTTGCTGGTGATCCAATTTTGGGGGGACCTCCATGTGTTTTTTTTTTTTAATTATTTATTTAATGTAAAATAACAGCGTGAGGTGCCCTCAGTTTTGGATTACCAGCCAAGGTGAAGCTGCCAGCTATGGTCTGCAGGCTGCAGCCGTCTGCTTTACCCTAGCTGGCTATCAAAAATAGTGGGAACCCAAGGTGATTTTTTTTTTTAAATTTATTTATTTTTTTCGCTAAATACAAGGCTAAGCACCCCTTAGTGCCACATGAAAGGCACCAAAGGGTGCAAAATTACATAATGCAGGAGAGTGGGACATTATATTATTTTCCCTCCATCAGTTTTTTTGCAGTACGCAAAAAAATTGAAGGCACACGGATGACAAACGGATGACATACGGACCGTATATGGAATGGAAACGGATGCCACATGGATGCATCCGTGAAAAAAACGACCGTTTTTTGCGGACCGCAAAAACGGATCGGTCGTGTGAATGTAGCCTTATTCTGATCTGCCATTTATAAACAGCAGGCAGAAATAAGTGAATAGCGCCCCCCAGTGTCAGAAAATCTCCAGGGTTTCAGGGGATAGCCGAGACCCTAGAGATCATGATTCAGGCCGGTTTTTCCGGTCCCCGCTCACGTGATCACCGGTATACACTATATACCGATGATCACGTTACAGTAAGTGACAGCGCCGGTAAAAAAATATTTATCTCCCATCTGGCATGAACAAACATGTCAGATGGGAGATAAATCTCCTAACCGGTCCCCTCCGGTCCCCCGGTGTCGCCAAAGTGCCCCCCCGACCCCCTCCCAGAAATCCAAGATGGCCACACGCACAGCAGCGCACCGGCCGCATTCACCTTACTCCTCTGATTTTTGCCGCATGTGCCATGATATATGCCACATAAAACTCCTCCCCAGGCCCTGCCAGGTCATCCCCTATAACCTCACCGGTCTTCCCCGGTGTCCCACGGTACCGGTGCAGCGTTGATCCCCCGCGGCCACCTACTTCACAATAGATGCTGCCGCATGCACAGAGCGGCTGTCAGCTCTGCTTCCTGTGTTCAGTCACAGTGAGTGGCAGTAACCATGCATCTGTAAGCTACTACAATGCCCTGCTCATGAGGTAAGGAACATAGGTGATCAGGAGAGCTATACTACATTTCCAAATTGAGGTATTTGATTTTATAGTTGCCCTGATGAACAACTACCAAACATGAGAGACCATTATACGACACAAGAAAACATGTCTAAATAGCGAGCTCTGTTGTTTAGTATTCATTCAGCAGGATAACTGGACTTAAAGGGGTATTCCATCTCCATGATCCTATCCCCAATATATAGTAGGTGGAATAGCAATATTATCAGCAAATATCAACATTTGGAAATGTAGAATAGTTCTCCTGATTAGGCATGCCCTTATCTCTTGAGCTGGGCATTGCATCTTTGGTAGCAATAATTACGACATGGACTCTGCTGCTGTGGACCCGGGCAGAGTGGGTGCAGCTTCATTGCACCCACACTCCTCACATGGAGGGTGTGCACTCCTAGAAAATGGGGGATACATTCACTGAGCCTGTCCCCCCATATTCTAGACGGTCCAGAGTCGTCGTGGGACCCCCTTATTTTTTTACTTTACAATAAATCGGTGAAAGAGTAAATGTTTTGGGGAGTGTTTTTTCAAATACATTTTTTTTGTCTATTTTTTTGTTAGTACTAACAGTTTGTGATGTTGGGTATCTGATAGACGCCATGACATCACAAACTGCTGATCTTGATGTCAGGTGACCTTACAGCTAGTATCAACCCCATTTATTACCTCGTTTACCACTGCACCAGGGCACGGGATGAGCTGGGGTGAAGCGCCAGAATTGGCGCATCTAGTGGATGCGCCACTTCTGGGGCGCCTGCGGCCTGCTATTTTTAGGCTGTGAAGGGCCAATAACTATGGACCTTCCCACCCTGAGAATACCAGACCACAGCTGTCCGCTTTACCTTGGCTGGTGATCCAATTTGGGACATACGTTAATTGGTAAAATATTTCAATTGAGATAGTAAAGTGGATCTTCCAAACCCCAGGTCCAGTTGAGCACATGGGCCACAGTGCAACAGGCAGCTGAGGGATGACGGAAAAAGGTAATAGAAGTGCTGGAGGCTGCATGGGACTTAAGAAAACTAAAAGTCTTACTATCAAGACACATGTGTGTGTCTTAGTGAGCCTTATGTAGTCCCAGGCAGACAGCCACATGGAAGAATGTCGGGCTACCTGCAAAGCCCATGGAGTCCAATAGAGTCCAGTGGACCAGGTTAATGGGGAAAAATCTTGGATCTGGAACAAGTGTGAAACACCAAAATACTTTTCTGAAGTCCTCAACGCCAGCAAAGGCTGTATGTGCAGGGCAGGCTTAATAAGACGTTTATGGGTCAGTCTACACACAGCTGCAGTGAACGTATATGCCCATAGACTTAAGGGGGCTTTACACGCTGCGACATCGCTAATGCGGAGTCGTTGGGGTCACGGAATTTGTGACGCACATACGGCCGCGTTAGCGATGTTGCTGCGTGTGACACCGATGAGCGATTTTGCATCGTTGCAAAAACGTGCAAAATCGCTCATTGGTGACATGGGGGTCCATTCTCGATTATCGTTACTGCAGCAGTAACGATGTAGTTCGTCGCTCCTGCGGCAGCACACATCGGTATGTGTGACGCCGCAGGAACGAGGAAGCTCTCCTCACCTGCCTCCCGGCCGCTATGTGGAAGGAAGGAGGTGGGCGGGATGTTACGTCCCGCTCATCTCCACCCCTTCGCTGCTATTGAGCGGCCACTCCGTGACGTCGCTGTGACGACGCACGGACCGCCCCCTTAGAAAGGAGGCGGTTCGCCGGTCACAGTGACGTCGCCGGGCAGGTAAGTATGTGTGACAGGTCTCGGCGATGTTGTGCGGCACGGGCAGCGATTTGACCGTGTCGCGCAACAGATGGGGGCGGGTACCCACACTAGCGATATCGGGACCGATATCGCAGTGTGTAAAGTAGCCTTTACTGATGAACCTGCCCACTGCCCTGTGTGCACAGCTGATGCTGCAGATGTCAGAGTGGCATTTTGACTGATCAGAGAAACTGTGCAGTGTCTATAGTATATACATTCTTTAAAAAAATGAAAGTTACCTTTTAAAAATCATTGCACTCAACCAAAGAGCATTTTGTTTATTTGTCAGGGAGTTGTCGTCCTGTTTGGCCAGGCCCACAAATACTTTTTCCCTGAGCAGCCCATATTTTGTTTATCTTGTATAGTTCACTTTACTATGTGTTGCTATACAATGTGAACAGACCAAGGACTGGGACATTTAAAAGAGTGTTGTATATTGTACAAGCAGATTTGCATTCCCATTTCCATTTCCATGCCTAATGGATCTATAACTGTTTATTTACTGATAGATGTTTATTTAAAGGGAACCTGTCAGGTCCCTTATGCCCTCCAAGCCTGCAACATTTACGTTTGCATGTACAAATTTCCTTCCTAACCAGCTCTGTATAACATCATTCTCTAAAATAAGATTTAAAAAAAGCTTTTATTACCTCAGTTTTTCTTATTCAGAATAGTCCTGTGAGTAGTCTCAAGGGCATTAGTCCCCCTGAGTTGTTAGCCCTTTTTCTATGTTAGCATGCCCCTGGGGATGTAATCACATAATTTTCAAAACAGTGGCGTCACTGCCAGCTCCCGGAAATCTTGCAAAAAAGCGCTTATCATTCTGGCCATGACAGTGCACGTCAGAAGTAGGATGTTTTTTTCCCAGCTTCAAAGGGTACACTGCACATGATCCAAAGTAGTTTGCGCTATGGACTATGTGCAGTGAACCTCAGAAGCTGAGTGTACACTTCCTGACTTCAGAAGTGCACAGCGCATGATAGGAAGTGCAGAAGGCTTATGCAGGCATCACAGGAAGACGATATATCGTGCGATATGTCGGCGGGGTCACGTCGTAAGTGACGCACATCCGGCATCGTTTGATATATTGTAGCGTGTGACAGCTACGAGCGATGGTGAATGAGCAAAAATACTCACCTTATCGTTGCTCATTAACACGTCGCTCATTTTCAAAAACTCGTTTCTTCTTCTGTGCGCCGGTTGTTCATCGTACCCGAGACAGCACACATCGCTCCGTGTGACACCCCGGGAACGATGTACACAGCTTACCTGCGTCCCGCCGGCAATGAGGAAGGAAGGAGGTGGGCGGGATGTTTATGTCCCGCTCATCTCCGCCCCTCTGCTTCTATTGGCCGGCCGCTGTGTGACGTCGCTGTGACGCCGAACGTCCCTCCCCCTTCAGGAAGTGGATGTTCGCCGCCCACAGTGATGGGGGTTTAACGACTTTGTGCGCCACAGGCAACTAATTGCCCGTGACGCACAAACGACAGGGGGGGGTACAATTGCTCGTGCGATTGCACGATAGATCGTCTCGTGTGACGCCCACATTAGGATCATTTGCAATGCTGCCTATGAAGCTGGGACGAGAATATCCAGCTAAAGCAGCGGAAAGGATCCACGTGCAAGGGTGAGATTTCTGGGAGCTGGTGACGTTGTTTTTGGAAATCATGTTATTACGCACACAGGGATGTGATAGCACAGAAAAAAGGGCTGATTACTTAAGGAAACTAATGCCCCTGTGAGTAGTCAAATGCCTAATTTGAATAAGGAAAAGGGATGTAATAACTGCTTTTTAAAAGTTTTATTTTAGAAAATGATGTTATAAAGGGATGGTTAGGAAGGGAATTTTGATGTACAAATGTAAATGCTGCTGGCTTGGAGATCATAAGGAACCTAAAAGGAAACCATCAGCAGTCTTTTGCTATGCCATGTGAAGATAACAGGTGATAGGGGTTTAAAGAAAGATTTTAATGATGTGTCACTTATTACACAATGTGTTGCTGTTTACTTACAATGAAGGTTTCATTTCCAGGTGATTATCACTTCTCCAGACTACATTGCACATGAGCCTTTGTCCATCCATGCCCACTTACTTTAATAAACAGCTCACTGTCTATAGACAAATCACACAAAAAGCGGCAGCGTTCTGGGCTCATCTACATGCTACATCTAAGAACTTTGATCCTGTCAAAAATACTGCACCCAGTAAACAAAATGACACTTTGTTGGAATTAGGCTATCTTACCCTATAATATGCTACTCTCAGATTAAATAGAATAGCAAAAACCTGTTGGCAGATTCCCTTTAAACCTATCAAATTTACTCATAATGTGGTCCATCAGAATCATTGTGCATTATGACAAAAAAATGCAGCATTCTATAGTAGATGGAAATATATAACATAGAATCTGAGAAAAAAATGTAAAATATAACATTTTGTTCTGCACATTTAGCGATAAAATAATAATTGATAGAAGAAAAAAATATAGATTTTTTTATTTTGTGCCTGTAAAAAAATAAAAAAAACCTGTGAGTGTATATTTGTACTCAAATTATGGAAAATAAACATGGATTTTGAACTTTCACTAACAGGATAATTATATACTAGTGTATAGGTCTACTGTAATTTCTCAGGTTTTATTCTGTAAATTAACTAACACTCATTAACATGTAATTACTGTTCAATTACATATGATAGTGTTAGAAGCATCAATTGAAGTAGATAAAATAATAGTTTAATTGAATGCCTGAGGAGTCTAATGGGTTCACTTTTCCTTGAAATGGATTCTGCTTCATGTCCCATTGGTGTAATTCAAGATCAATAATTTGAGCCATGTATACTTCACAAGTCTAATGTGTAACTCTTAACAAAATTTGTAAACTAAATAGCGTGAAAGAAATCACTGAAACATTTTCAGTAAACATACAGTAGATTGGGAAAATCTTCATGTAAAATAAATAAAAATATGGCAGAATTTTTAAGAATTTTATTCAATTATATAGAATAGAGAAAAAAAATCTTCATCATCTTGCACATTGCAAAATATAGCATCAGATATAGAAGGCTCAAAAAACCCTAGACACGACTGTGTGATCCTCCACATATTGCTTTACAGGATGGACTCTCAGAGTATGTATAAAGCCTAGGTAATGAATGCAGCAGGCATTTTGTAGAGATTTAGGATTGTGAGCGTACGTTAATGCTCAGCAATAGAGATAGGTGCAGAGAGCCATAGCACATTAGACATATACTAAAGACAGTAATGTGTTGAACAATTGCAGCACTGAAGAAAATTAAGCCCGCTTTACACACTACAATATATCTTACGATGTGTCGGCGGGGTCACGTCGTAAGTGACGCACATCCGGAATCCTAAGGTACATTGTAGTGTGTAACAGCTACGTGCGATTGCAATTGAACGGTAAAACGTTCATCGCATACACGTCGTTCATTCCTCATGAATTGAACGTCAGGTTGTTCATCGTACCCGGGGTAGCACACATCGCAGTGTGTGACATCACGGGAATGATGAACAGATCTTACCTGCCTCCTGCGGCTCCCGGCCAGCAATGCGGAAAGGAAGGAGGTGGGAGGAATGTTTATGTCCCGCTCATCTCCGCCCCTTAGCTTCTCTTGGCCGGCTGCCGCATGACATCGATGTGACGCCGAACGTCCCTCCCACTCCAGGAAGTGGACGTTCGCCGCCTACATCGAGGTCGTATGGATGGGTAAGTACGTGTGACGGGGGTTAATTGTTTGTGCGGCACATTCAACAAAATTGAACGTGCCGCACATACGATGGGGGCGGTTACGATCGCATACGATATTGTATGCAGAATCACAAGGTGTAAAGCAGGCTTTAGTGTAGAAGATTGCTAACAATACAGAGATTTATTTGGTACAAGAAAAATATGGAGGAGAGAGAAGAGAGTTGAAAGCAGCAATGCCATAGTCAGATTGATCATTGATATTATGTAGCTAGCATTTGTCCTATGTGCATGTGAATTACAATTACCGTATTTTTCAGAGACTAAGGGGTACTTTACATGCTGTGACATCGCTACCGATATATTGTCGGGGTCACGTCATTAGTGACGCACATCCGGCGCCGGTAGCGACATAGCAGCGTGTAACACTAATGAGCGACGATCAACGATCGCAAAATCATTCCAAAACGGTGATCGTTGACACGTCGTTCATTTCCTTAATATCGTTGCTGCCACCAATACGATGTTGTTCGTCGTTCCTGTGGCAGCACACATCTCTATGTGTGACACCGCGGGAGCGACGAACATCTCCTTACCAGTGTCCACTGGCAATATGGACGGAAGACAGTGAGCGGGATGTTATGTCCCTCTCATCTCCGCCCCTCCGCTACTATTGGCTGGCCGCTTAGTGACGCCGCAGTGACGTTGCTATGACGCCGAACGCACCTCCCCCTTGAGGGAGGGGTTGTTCGGCGGTCACAGCAACGTCGCTGACCAAATATGTGCGTGTGACGCTGTCGTAGCGATAATGTTCGCTACGGCAGCGATCACTAAATGTCGCACGAGCGACGGGGGCGGGTATTATCTCGCTCGACATTGCTAGCAATCGCTAGCGATGTCGCAGCATGTAAAGTATCCCTTAGATGCAGTTTTCCTTCCAAAAATTTGGGACGTAAATGAAAGGTGCATCTTATAATCCAAATGTTGTTTACCATGGATGGTGGAGAGGGGTCGCAGGAACAATCCCGTGGGCACTGTGCTTGAGCTGTGCTGTGCTGGGGCTGCGGGCCAAGGGCACTTTGCTGTGCTGGGGCTGCAGGCACTGTGCTAGGGATGCAGTCGCTGTGCAGGAAGTGCAGGCGCTGTGTTGGAGCTGCAGACGATGTGGTGGAGCTGCGAGCGATATGCTGGAGCTGTGCTTTGCTGAACTGCAGCCCAAAGGCACTATGCTCTGCTGGGGCTGCGGACACTATCCTGAAAATGTTGGCGGTGCAGACATCAAAATAATGGCACCAGGCGTCGGCAAGTGCGCAGATGGAGCTCTCGGCTCAAGATCTCATCTTTGTACTTTTGTAAAACTCTTTGTACTTTCCGCTCTGATTGTGTCTGCGGAAAATCACCCGGCCGACCTGTTCAAGGTGACCCACACCCTCTTTAACATCAAGAGAGCGGCGGAACCCTTGCAGGGTAGTGCTCAGGATTTTAACAACTTTTTCGCAGACAAGGTTGTAAAGATTCGGGCAGACCTGGACTCCAATTGGAATGAAATGTTGACTGATATTGATTCAGTCGAGGTGATTGGGGCACGCCTTGAGCGAGTTATCTGGGATAGGTTTGATCTAGTGTCACCTGATGAAGTTGACAGGGCCATTGAAGCTGTGAGCTCTGCCACTTTTTTATTGGATCCATGCCCCTCCTGGCTGGTTGCCGCCCGTAGAGAGGTAACACGGAGCTGAAAACAGGAAATTGTGAATGCTTCTTTGAGGGTGGGGTCCTTTCCGGCTCCTTATAAGGAGGCAATGGATTGTGTGAGGATAATCCCCACCACCTGCCGTAGGCAGTCCGCGGGGATTTGCGCAAATGTCTGCTGATTTCAACAGCTGACATTTGTGCCTGCTAGGCGCAAGTGGAATCACGTTCCACCCACTCCTATTAACCCCTTACATATTGCTGTCAAAATCTGACAGCGAGATGTAACAGCATGCCGCCTTAAGCATAACTTACCCAGCGCTATCGCAAGTCATGTGACTTGATCATGTGACTTATGGTGGTTCCCATGGTAGCAAAGGGTCATGTGATGACTCCTGTAGCTATCATGAGTCACTTTCTCTCACTGTCGGCAAACTGCCGTGTGTGAGAGTAATGCAGCTTTTCTCCAGATCTCAGCTGTGTAGCTGCGATCTGAAGAAATGGAAGAGCGATCAGACTCATGATTGTTATCGTCCCGTAAAGGTGTTAGTAAAATTAAAAAAAAGGAATTTTTTTTTAAAAATTAAAAAAAAATAAAAAACCTGAAAAGTTAAAATCAACCTCCATTCGGCCCATTGAAAATAAAAGGGTTAAAAAAATGAAAAATATACACGTATTTGGTATAGCCACATTCAGAAATGGATGGCCTATCAAAATATAAAATCAATGAATCTGATTGGTAAATGGGTAAAAAATTCCAAATGGCAATATTAAGTTTTTTGGTCGCTGCAAATTTTGCGCAAAGTGCAATAAAAGGTGATCAGAATTTAGCATCTGCATAAAAATAGTACTGTTAAAAACATGAGCTCAAGCCGCAAAAAATAAGCCACCACTGAGCCTCAGATCCCAAAAAATGAGAGAACGCTATGCATTTTTGAACATGGCGCAAAAAGTGCACCACTCGTGAATTTTTTTAACCCCTTAGATAAAAGTAAACCTATATAAGTTTAATGTCTTCAAACTCGTACTAATCTGTAACATCATACCAATGCATCAGTTTTATTATATAGTGAACATGGTGACAAAAATATCCCAAAAACTATTGTGAGATTGCACTTTTTTTGCAGTTTTTCCACACTTGAAATTGTTTTGCTGTTTTTCAGTACACTACATGGTAAAACTTATGATTTATTTTAAAAGTATAGCTCGTTCTGCAAAAAGCAAGCCCTTATATGGCAAGATTGACAGAAAAATAAAAAAGTTACAGCTCTCGGAAGAAGGGGAGCAAAAAAAAAACCCGGAAAAACAGAAAATCGCATGGGAGTGAAGGGGTTATTTACAGTTTATCAATTACTGTAATATCCCTTAAAATGCATTATTTTTAGATTTTTATTATAAATAATAATAGTAGTTATTATTATTATTATTTCCTATTGTGTTCCTTTTTCAAAGAGCAAAGACCAGATCTTTAACAAAAGTAGTAATAATTACTGCTCTGTAAACTGCATTATTTTTTTGTCTAGGACATAAGGCTGGCATCACACGCTATGATATATAGGGCGATATGTCGTCAGGGTCACGGATTCCGTGACGCACATCCGGCATCGTTAGACATATCAAAGCGTGTGACAGCTACGAACGACTGTGAACGAGCAAAAATACTCACCTTATCGTTGCTCGTTGACACGTCATTCATTTTCAAAACATTGGTCCTCGTTCTGTGATCCGGTTGTTCATCGTTCCCGAGGCAGCACACATCGCTCTGTATGACACCCCGGGAATGACGAACATAGCTTACCTGCGTCCCGCCGGCAATGCAGAAGGAAGGAGGTGGGCGGGATGCTACATCCCGCTCATCTCCGCCCCTCCGCTTCTATTGGCCGGCCTCTGTGTGATGTCGCTGTGACGCCGAACATCCCTCCTCCTTCAGGAAGAGGATGTTCGCCACCCACAGCGTCGTCGTCCGGGAGGTAAGTGCGTGTGACAGGGGGTTAACGACTTTGTGCGCCACGGGCAACTAATTGCTCATGACGCACAAACGACGGGGGCGGGTACGATCGCTCGTGCGATCGCACGATAGATTGTCCCGTGTGACGCCGGCCTAAGTAATTGTCTGAATTGAAACGTGTTACTTTTCTGTGGTGTATTGTTTCAATTTTTCATTCTTACATGTAAGTACAAATCAGAAGGTTATCAAAAGTGGTGCTTTAAGCTAAACGGGGAAAAATAATTGAATGTCTCTAGAAAGAAATATGTCTATTTTTTATTTTTTTTTAACAGTCATGGCTGAAAATGTTGGCACTAGGGATTAGAGCACCCGCTGATGTTCAGGTTCACCTAGTTCTGGACCTAGACTTCACCTGAACTTGACAACAGACCCAGAGCCCCATAAAATTCAAAGGTGACTGAAACGTTTGTGCTTTAAAATGGCAGTAAAATGGTAAAATGGTCATTGTAAGGGCTAGGGGACTGAAAAATGAAGCAAAATTGGGATAAGAGAATAATTGTCTTGCAAACAAATGTGAATAGGGAGCAAATTAAAAATTATGATGTAGAGTCCCTCCTACTTTTGATAACCAGTACAGGTAAAGCAGACAGCATCAGCCCAGGAGTTAGTAATGGATAGGCATCTATCAGACACCCCCATTGCTAACCTTGTAAGTGTACAGTTAAGAAGCAAACACAAGAAAAAATAGTTTATTTTAATTAAGACTCCCCCATACTCCTTCATTCAATTTATTAATTTAAAAAAAGCCTTGAATTTCCGACATAATACAATGGTGAACTCCCTCACACTCCCTTGTTCAACAATGTATTAATTTAAAGGGAACCTGTCAGGTCCAATATGCACCCAGTACCAGGAGCAGTTCTCGGTGCATATTGCTAATCCCTGCCTAATCGTCCCTGTATACACTAGCATAGATAAAGAGATCTTTAGAAAAAGTATTTCTAAAGATCTTTTACCATATGCTAATGAGCAAGGGGACTAGTCTCCTGGGCGTTAGTTCCCCTGGCTAGTCGGCTCATTAGCATATTAGTACACCCCTGTGGGCGTGCTAATATGCTACTGAATGTGCAGCGTCAGAGGAGGATCTCACTCACCTCTCTGCTGCCATCAGGTCTGACACTGGATTTCGGCTCAGTTCACATGACACTGGAGGTTTGGTCATGTGCACTACTTCAGTTTGTAGCCAGGACACCCACACCTGGCTTCATAGAGTACATGACCAAAACTCCGGGGTCATGCACACTGAGCCAAAATCCATCATCGAACATGATGGCGGTGGAGAGGTGAGTGAGATCATTCTCTGACGCTGCACATTCCTTAGCATGTTAGCACACCCAGTGGGGTGTACTAACATGCTAATGGAGCCGATAAGCAAGGGAAGCAACGACCAGGAGACTAGTCCCCTCACCCACTAGAAAATGATATAAGATCTTTAGAAATACTTTTTCTAAAGATCTCTTCATCTATGCTACCAGATACATGGACGGTTAGGCAGGGATTAGCAATATGCACCCAGAACTGCTCATGGCTCTGGGTGCATATCTGACCTGACAGGTTCCCTTTAAAGTAAATTCTCATAGTTCTGATGTAATCCAAAAGTTTAATGTCCCATGAAACACATCAAAACCTATGAAGCTGCGTTCTCAGAACATTCTCAGAACAAGGTTCCATTCATGCTTGTGAGAAAATGTGTGCCTGTAGCTGACTGTAAGTGAGCTATGCAGCTTTGTACTGAGAATGTTCTCCATAGGTCTCTCGCTGTCAGTGGCAGGTAAAGAATTACTCACCGGCGTAAGAAATCCAGGTTTGCCAGTGACCGCAAGTGACCTATGATGTCTTGTTCTCCAAACAAGGATTTGTAGGATTCGATGGGTGTCATTGGACATTACATCACTGGATTATCTTGGAAATTCGAGGATTTCTTTTAAATTCATAAATTGTTGAACGAGGAAGTCTGGGGGAGTCTTTATTTACCATTGAATTACGTCAGAACTTCAATGATTTTTTTACTTAATAAATTTTCTTTTATGTGTATGTTTTTTAACTGTATACTTACCGTGTTAGTAATAGGGGTGTCTGATAGATTCTTATCCATTACTAACCCCTGGGCTTGATGTCAGCTGTCAATTCACAGCTAACATCAACCCCAAAAGTATTACACTGATTGCTACAATACCAGAGCAACTGTGAAGAGTCGGGCAAAGTGCCATAGTTAGGCCATCAAATGGATGTGCCACTTCTGGGGTAACTGCGGGTTGCTATTTTTAGGCTGGGAAGGGTAAATTAACTATGGGCTTTCCCAACCTGATAATACCAGCCTCAACCTATTTGTTATACCTTAGCGGGTTATGCAAAATAGGGGGCAACCTACACCATATTTTTAAATGATTTATTACATTTTTTAAAATAACACAGCCCACAGTGTCTGCTTTACCTGAGCTGGTTATTAAAAATTTGGAGGACTTCACATCATTTTTTTTTTTCCATTTGGTTTGTTCACTGCAGCATATAGGCATTTTCCCCCATGACAAAAAGCCTTTCAACGAACTGCAACTGCACTCCAAACTCAGACTTCCATGAAAACTCCCTGTTAAGGTTTGAGCCCTGGACACCAGATGTCTGGTATGAACCTTGAATTTTAGAGTTCCAGTTGCTCATCCCTGGTTGGCACCCTTGAAATTGTTCCAAAAAATTGAAGTATTTCTTCCAGAAAATGTATGTAATTACACATTTTTTTATACACATGTTTATTCTTTTTTTATATTGGAAGAACACAAAAAATATTGCGGGAAAAAAAAGGAAAATTGGACATAATTTCAGACAAAACTCCAAAAATGTGATGAACAAAATTTTTAGCATCTTTCGAAAATTGTACATAGACAGCTTTGTTTCAAGCATGTGATGCTCATTCAAACTGACCAGTGTGGCAAGTCACATTTGTGGGAAATATGAAAGTCACATCTCAAAGTACATAACAAGGGGAAGAAGTTGACTCATTCTTTGCATTGTGTGCCACACTAAGGATGGAGAGAAGAAAGAGGAAGAGAGAACTATTTGAAGACTTGAGAACCAAAATTGTTGAAAAATATCAACAATCTCAAAGTTACAAGTCCATTTTCAGAGATGTTGATTTTCGTTTGCTCACAGTGCTCAACACACAGTAACTGTTGCTAAACTTGCAAGGGAAAAACTGATGCAAGGATACAACTCAGGGTAGTGTGCATGGTAGTTAAGCAGCCTCAATAAAGTTCCAAAGAAATTCAAGCATGCATAAAGGCTCAAGTTACATCAAGTTGATGGCAGCTGTGATTTTTGACAAATCCCATCTGACATTAACCCCATATATTACCCCAATTGCCACCACACCAGGGCAATCGTGAAGATCCATGTAAAGCACCACAATTGGCACATCTAATGGATGCACCAATTGTGGGGCAGCTTCAGGCTGCTATTTTTATGCTGCGGAGGTCACAATAGCATCCCAGCCTGGGAATACCAGTCCCCAACTGTCTCCTTTACCTGCTCTGGTCATCACAAATCGGTGGTGGACCACACATTTTTTCTGTTTTTTTACTGCACTTGCCAGTCACAGAAATGCCGTTAGCAAAGATGGTTACAGTAATACTGTGATTGACAGGCAATCCCCATATGTTTAGTAGCTGAAAATCAGGTGCCAAACATGTGAAGAGGGGAATCAAAACTCATGAGGTAAATACCAAAATACTCGATGAGTAACGAATATCCCGAATACCTTAATAGTTGTGACAGTCACAAATAGTGCTGAATATATTCGCTCATCACTATCCTTTAGTGAACCAATAAATGTAGGATGGGTCTATTTAATACCTATGCTTTATATTAACCCCTTCAAACCCGGCCACTAAAACACCCTAATGACTGGACCATTTTTTGCAATTCTGACCAGTGTCACTTTGAAAGGTTATAACTCTAGAACGCTTCAACGGATCCCGATGATTCTGACACTGTTTTTTCATGACATATTGTACTTCATGATAGTAGTAAATTTAGGCCATTATTTGTTGCGCTTATTTGTTAAAATTTCAGAAATTTGTTGAAAGTTTTGCAATTTTCAAACTTTGACATTTTATTGCCTTAAATCCAAGATATGTCACACAAAATAGTTACTAAATAACATTTGCCACATGTTTACTTTACACCAGCGCAATTTTTGAAACAAAATTGATTTTGTTAGAAAGTTAGAAGGGTTCAAAATTAATCAGCAATTTCTCATTTTTTAAACAAAATTTGCAAAATCATTTCTTCTAGGGACCACATCACATTTGAAGTGACTTTGAGATGCCAGGAGACAGAAAATACCCAAAAGTGACACAATTCTAAAAACTGCACCCCTCACACTGCTCAAAAAACATCCAAGACGTTTATTAACCCTTTAATTTCTTCACAGGAACCAAAGCAATGTGGAAGGAAAAACATGAACATTTTACTTTTTTATATAAAAATGTTAATTTAGCCATAAAATTTAGCATTTTCACAAGGGTTTTAGGAAAAAATGCACCATAAAATTTATTGCACAATTTGTTCTGAGTACGCTGATATCTCATATGTGGTGGAAATCAATTGATTGGGCGCACGGCAGGACTCGGAAGGGAAGGAGCGACATTCAAATTTTTGAAAGCAAAATTAGCTGGACTAATTAGTGGATGCAGTTTCACGTTTGTAGACTTCCTGAGGTGCATAAACAATGGAGCTCTCCCACAAGGTATCTCATTTTGGAAACTAGACCCATCACAGAATTTATCTAGATAAATACAGCACCTTGAACCCCCTGAGAGCCTCACAAAAGTTGATAACTTTGAGCCGTGAAAATATATATTTTTTTTTTGTACCACAAAATAGTTACTTCAACCAGGTAGCCTTTTTTTCACAAGGGTATCAGGAAAAAATGCACCATACAATTTTGTTGTGCAATTTCTCCTGCGTATGCGGATACCTCATATGTGGTGGAAATCAACTGTTTAGGTAGACAGCAGGGTTCAGATTGCAAGGAGTGCCATTTGACTCTTCAAATGAACGGATGCCAATCAGTGATTGCATCACTAATCGGCCGCTGCAGGACGCACACACGGATGAGATGGAAAAAGCTACTGGGGATACGGACAAAAAAAAAAGTCCTGCCCAAAATTGAGCATGGATGCCAATGCAGAATGTGCATCACTGATCAGCATTCGGCCGCTGCAGGACACACACACGGATGAAGTGCAAAAGGCAATGGGAGATATGGACAAAAAAAGTCCTGCCCAAAATTGAGCACAGACGCCGATGTGTGATGTGCATCACGTATCGCCGCTCGTAGGATGCACGGACAGACAAGGTGCAAAAAGGAACAGTGGATGAGGGACTAAAAAAAATATACTCACAGGGCCAAAAGATTAGCAGATGCAATCAGACCAATGAAGATCTAGGATGACCCAGCGGCAGCAGGTAGGTGAGGTCAGATGGGGACAGCAAATGCCGAGGGGAAGATGGGGAAGAAAGAGAGATCGCAGATTAGTGGGAGATAGAGAAATCACAGATCGGCAGGGGGGGAGCATGGGAGCGTGCAGGAGCAGCAGGATGCAGGAGCAGTGATTGAACAGCGGCGGTGGCAGGGTACTACAAATACCAGCAGGGGAACGGCATGCAGGTGGGGGCAGATAAAGATATCAGGGGGTAGATAGAAAGATCTCAAATCAGCAGGGGGCAGCACCAGAGTGCGCAGGGGCAGTGCAGGAGCATGCAGGGGCAGCAGGATGCAGGAACGGCAATCAGACAGTGGTGGTGGCATGGTTCTACAAGTACCAACAGGGGCACAGCACGCAGGTGGCGGCAGATAGAGAGATGGGGGAGCAGATAGATTGCAGATCAGCAGGGGGGCAAAAAGGGAGTGTGCAGCGGCAGAATAGGAGCATGCAAGGGCAGCACGCAATACTTACAGCTGCAGGAGGATGCAGGAGTGCCGATCGGACAGCAGCAGTGGTGTGGCACTACAAGTACCAGCAGGGGCACAGCACAGACATGC
The DNA here is from genome assembly GCF_048569485.1 of Anomaloglossus baeobatrachus. Taxonomy (NCBI): domain Eukaryota; kingdom Metazoa; phylum Chordata; class Amphibia; order Anura; family Aromobatidae; genus Anomaloglossus; species Anomaloglossus baeobatrachus. The sequence goes on along the minus strand of NC_134353.1, from coordinate 269,403,318 downwards.
TGGGTTAGGGCTCTCAAAGCCAAAATAAGCCAGGGGAAGGCGGTCACCACCAGGTCAGACCGCTCCCCCTGCACGCTGATTGGAGTGATTGCGCGTCATAGCACGATCACTTAAATGAGTGCTGCAAGGGAAGGGCGACGTGTTTGTTGTCCTCCAGCATATGATCTGCTGCAGCAAATCATAGCTGGATCTCACCGGATTGCACTGTTTGGGGCATTTTTTTAGCCAAAAACAGATTCAAATTTGAACAGCTAATCACAGCAATCGTGGATGGGGGGTGGCGATGCAGGGGGCATCATTTGAAAGCGGTTGCTATGGCCACGACAAACAAATTTATTTTAGACCGAAAACACACATCCGTTAAAACCACGTCCGCGTAAAATGGGCTGTTTTTCGGGGCCGTTTTCCGTTTTTTAGGTCCGTTTTTATGGTATGTGTGGCCTGCGTGTGTATCCCGTATGCTAGCCGTATGTGCGTGTGGAATGTCCGTGTGTGCGTGAGTGAAATAACTGACATGTGTGTGTGTTGTCCGTGTGAAATGTTGCGTGTGTGTGTGTGATGCACAATGTCGTTGATACATGTCGGCAGACAGCAGACAGAGTTGCGCGATGAGAATGAACTCGGGTGAACTTCACCCGACTTCATTGTCATGCCGCGGCTCTGTCTGTGTGCCTTGTACTGATTAGCGGTAACCCGTGAAGGACTCACCGGTGACCGCTAATCCCCTGAGTGACTGAATTGAGCAGCCCTCCCTCATACTCACCTTTCCCGGATCTCCGGCGCGGCTCTGCACTGCTGTTATAAAAGCTCCGGCGGCTTTTACTATTTTGAAAAAGCCGGCCGCTCATTAATCAATCTCGTATTCCCTTCTTTACCGCACGATCAGCTGCTGTCAGTCAGGTAACTCACGGCCGCGATTTACCTCAGTGACAGCTCAGCTGATCGCGCTACTCACCTCATTCGTTGCGTGGAGGTGACAGGAGCGGCGGTGTCTTCTGCTGCTCCTGTCACCTGCATGCAGCAGAGCTGGATGCGACGCTGGAGGTCCGTGGATTACGGCGGACATGGAGGGCTTTGTCGGGGTTAATAAATTGGTAATGAGGAACTTTGTTAGTGTTTTTTATTTCTAACAAAGGATTTTTCGGGTGTGTGTGTTTTTTAACTGTAATTTACAGATTAATCATGGAAGGTTTCTCGGGGAGATGCCTGACATGATTAATCTAGGATTTAGTGGCAGCTATGGGCTGCCATTAACTCCTTATTACCCCGATTTGCCAACGCACCAGGGCAAATCGGGAAAAGCCGGGTACAGTGCCAGAACTGTCGCATCTAAAGTATGCGGCAATTCTGGGCGGCTGCTGACTAATATTGTTAGGCTGGGGGGCTCCCCATAATGTGGGGCTCCCCATCCTGAGAATACTAGCCTTCAGCCGTATGGCTTTATCTGGCTGGTATTAAAATAGGGGGGGACCGCACGCCATTTTTTTTAATTATTTATTTATTTATTGTACTGCACAGTATAGACACGCCCACCGGCTGCTGTGATTGGGTGCAGTGACACAGCTATCACTCAGCGTGGTGGGCGTGTGTGACTGCAACCAATCACAGGTGCCTGTGTGCGGTAAAGCAGGGAATACGAGATTGATTAATGAGCGGCCGGCTTTTTCAAAATAGTAAAAGCCGCTGGAGCTTTTATAACAGCAGTGCAGCGCCGTGCCGGAGATCGGGGAACGGTAAGTATGAGAGGGGGGGGGAACTGACCGACAGACAGCGAGAGGGACAGATAAGACAGAGAGACCGACCGACCGACGGACTGAGGGAGAGAACGAAACAGAAAAAGAAAAAAGACCGACATCACATGAAAAAAGCACAAAACGTACAGGCAGCAAACAGAGATGTGTCCGTGTCACTCGGAAGTGCACACAGACCCATTGACTTTCATTGGGTCCGTGCTGCGTGTTGCGTACTGAAAACGGACATGCTTCCGTGCAAAACGAAGACACAAACGTAGCACGCACACGGACCCACGGACCTTAATGAAAAACGCACATGTGTCCTCAAACATTAAATAACATTGGTGCACGTTTGGCCGTGTCTCCGGTATATACGGAAACGGACCAAACACACACGTTTTCTACGGATGTGTGTTGCAGGCCTTAGGTAGTAAAATGACATCCCTGGTCACTAAGTCACATAAAAATAGAACGTAATATTACTGCCTGCGATTGTGAAGGGGTTAGGAGTAAATCAGCATAAAATATTTTAACATACTGAATATCTAAACTATTCACACTGTGCACCTCATTTTGTATTGTAATGCATACTTAATAGACGTATTTTTTTCTCCAATGGACAAGTCCTTTTAAAGTAGTTGTTCATGTTTTACAAATAACCAAGCAAACTTTTCTCATTTCATTACCTTAGACCAAGTCAAATCATGCAAAGGTTAGGTTCTTGGGTAATAAATTGAATTGTTTACAGTTTTCTTTAAGGGAAGGTGCCATAAAAAATGTCAATAGCTGAAAAAAAGAGTGACCAGAATGGTGACTGGTCTGCAAACCATGCCCTATGAGGAATGGTTACAGGATTTAGGATTGTTTAGCTTGCAAAAGAGAAGACTGAGAGGAGACTTAATAGCTGTCTACAAATATTTTAAAGGCTGTCACACTGTAGAGGGATCAGTTTTATTCTCATTTTCACAAGGAAGACTAGAAGTAATGGGATGAAACTGATGGGGAGGAGACAGATTAGATATTAGAAAAAACTTTTATGATCAATGAGAGTGATCAATGAGTGGAACAGGCTGCCACGAGAGGTTGTGAGTTCTCCTTCAATGGAAGTCTTTAAAAAGAGGTTGGACGGAGATCTGTCTGGGATGATTTAGTGACTCCTGCTTTGAGCAGGGCGTTTGACTAGATGACCCAGGAGGTCCCTTCCAACTCTAATATTCTATGATTCTATTAATGTTTTATTTAAATATTATCATATGTTTTTAATTGCACAAAATATAAAAATAATTTATAAAGATTGATATTTTCCTCTCTTAAACACTAGGGTGAGCAGCTGCTGAAAAACCTAGCGTACAACTAGCTCGCATTGCAACAGAACTAAAAGGGCGGAATTTGCTCTCATGTGTGATGGTACGCCTCCCCTCCCCTTCTGGGTGTTTGTAAAAGGATAGGGTAGCATGAAGTTTAGCATCACAGTGCAGAGCAATTTTGTTGGTGACTGCAAAGTGATCTTGAACTGTGGAAAGTGTCATCAAGGATGGCTGGCATAATGGCCCACTGTATAATGTGTCCATATACTGTGCCAAAAATTTACTGTGCCAACATATTACTGTGCCCTATATTACTGTGCCCCATAATACTGTGCCCTTCATATTACTATGTCATCATATTACTATGCCATATATTACTGTGCCATCATATTATTGTGCCCCCATATATTGTGCCCATAATACTGTGCTACCATATTGTAAGGTTCTGGTGGTGGAACCGCTGGGCCGTGCACCAGACTCCTCCAGTGGAGCAACCCGGAGCTAACCCCTATACAGGGACTGTCCGGTCACCCCGTCAGAGGGCCTTGATGCACGGTAGCTGAAGCACTAGCTGTGTGGGCACAGTCCATTCCGGAAGGAGGAAGGAAGATGTCCCTGAGGTCACAAGGGTCCAGATGGTAATCTCAACAACAAGGCTCTGGTTCCGGTGCCGGGTGGAGATGACAGGTGGAACCGTATCCAACTGGACGAGATGACGGAGGTCACCACGTGGCGTTGGGGATCAGAGCTGGGTCCAGACTGAATAAGATGGTGGAGTCCTCAGCCGACAACCCCCGACAGGAATTACGCAGCAGTCGTGGTTAGGACTGGATGGCGTGGCATAACGGGCTCTGCGAGACAGACAAGGGTTAATACCGGACAAGGCAAAGGGGGACCTGAACTCCTAGCTTTAAACACGTAGAACAGGCCCCGCCCACCTGGAATAAGAATCCTCTTATACCCTGTACCTGCAAGCCAATATCCTGTTTCTGGACGCTGGCCCTTTAAGAAAGGGTCAATGACCGCGCGCCCTAACGTGCATGCGCGAGGCCTGAGTGCCTGAGACCAGGGAAGGAAGCGGCGCCGAGGAAGCAGGAGTGCCGGGCAGATTGTCCTGCGATTCAGAGGGGCGCCTGGAGCGGGAACGCCTGGAGGATACCGGCGGGAGAGAGGGAGCAGGAGAACCGGGAGCAGGAGTGGTGAGCGGAGCGTGCCATCAGGAACTGGGGAGCACAGCACGGGAACCGGGGAGCGCGGCACAGGAACCGGGGAGCGCAGCACGGGGACCGGGAAGGGCAGCACGGGGACCGGGGAGCGTGACACATATTACTGTGCCACCATATACTGTGCCCCATATTAAGGGGGCTTTACACGCTACGACTATTGCGAAGTCGTTGGGGTCACGGAATTGGTGACGCACATCTGGCCGCATTAGCGATGCCGTTGCATGTGACACCTATGAGCGATTTTGCATCGTCGCAAAAACGTGCAAAATCGCTCATCGATGACATGGGGGTACATTCTCAAATATCGTTACTGCAGCAGTAACGAAGTTGTTCCTCGTTCCTGCGGCAGCACACATCGCTCCGTGTGACACCGCAGGAACGAGGAAGCTCTCCTTACCTGCCTCCCGGCCGCTATGTGGAAGGAAGGAGGTGGGCGGGATGTTACGTCCCGCTCATCTCCGCCCCTCTGCTTCTATTGGGCGGCGGTTCAGTGACGCAGCTGTGACGTCACTGTGACGCTGAACGAACCGCCCCCTTAGAAAGGAGGCGGTTCGCCGGTCACAGCGACGTCGTTGGGCATGTAAGTACGTGTGACGGGTCTGGGCGATGTTGTGCAGCACGGGCAGCGATTTCCCCGCATCGCACAACAGATGGGGGCGGGTACCCACGCTAGCGATATCGATTACTCTGCCCTATTTTACTGTGCACTATATTACTGTGCCCCCATATTACCATGCCATCATATTACTGTGCCCAAAAATAATGTGCCCCAAATTACTGTGCACCATATTAGTGTGCCCCATATTACTGTGCCACCATAGTACTGTGCCACTATATACTATCCCCCATATTACTGTTCCCCATATTATTCTGCCCCCATATTACTGTGCACTATATTACACTGTGCCCCTATATACTGTGCACCATATAACTGTGCTCCCACAATATTGTGCCACCTTTTATTCCAGCAGCTTCTCCTTGTCAATGCTTTGCTTGCACTGAGCACAGAACATTGACAACAGGAACTGCGAGGTGCAGAGGTCCGAGGTCAGTACATGCGGCAGGCAGCGGTGATCTGCAGCCTGAGCCTGACATTATACTATTGCAGTCATCCTGCGATCACCGCTTCCCACCATCAGTACTCACCTTGGACATCCACTTCCGGCAGTTTCTCCTGTCAGCCTGCTGTCTTGGCAGCTCCTCTGGGTAGCTCTCAGAGCACAGAGTGGTGACAAGAGGAGCTGCTGGGAGTTGATGTCCAAGGTGAATACTGGTGGTGAGGAATAGTGATGTGTCGGTCGTGAACGATCCGACACAAAGACCCGGCTCCCTGCTGTGAACGACAGGAGCCGGATCACCAGTGTGAGCCACTGAAATCACTAAACGGCTCTTTTTGCAGTCAAAACCCCGCCCACCCGCAGCTAAACTCCGCCTAATTAGCAATCTAATTGGCCATTTGTAAGTGGGCAGGGCTTAGCCGCGGATGGGAGGGTCTTTGGCGGCGTTACTATAATCTTAAATATGTGTTCACCTTGGGGTGAACACATATTTAATAAGGAGCCGAGAACGAGCTGAAAGATCCATCTTTTTGGTGAACGGAGCCATAGGAACCGGCTCACCAAAAAGAGCCGGACTGCCCATCACTAGTGGGAAGTGGTGATCATAGCCTAAGATCATTAGTACAATACCAGGCTGAGGCTGCAGATCACCACACTGCCGTCGTGTTCAGGGGAAAGTGGAGCACACAATATGCATTGTGGGCTCCTCAGAGACGGCGCTGATCTCCTCCATCTGCTTTGATAGCACAGCCCAGAGGACATCTCCAGGTCACAGCAGGGAGTAGCTACAGTGCAGAGATAGGGGTGGATGCCGACTATTAGGGTATGTGCCCACGATGCGTTTTTACATGCTTTTCAGCAGCGTTTTCAACTGCACCTTTTTAATGCCAAAATGCATGCGTTTTTATTTGCAAGCAAAGTCTATGAGAAATAGGCATTTCTTGTGCACACCATGCTGTCCTAAACGCTGCGTTTAATTTGCAGAATTTTGGGCAAAAACTCAGCGTTCAAAGAAGCAGCATGTCAATTGTTTTTGCCATTTGGGCTGCATTTTGCTAACATTGAAGTCAATGGGAAGTAGCAAAAAGCAAGCAACATCAAAATTCCAGCGTTTTACATGCTTTTTAGGTGCAGAAAACATGCATTTTGGACTACATAAACACATGCGTTTATGACATCAAAATAATGGAATGATATGTCCCTTTACACACACATAGTCCGACAATCAAAATAATTAAAAATATTAATTTAGTGATATTTTAGCCATAAATAGTATAAAACCGCTATAATTATATTACATATAACTAGTTTCGTTTTGATATAAATAATTATATTTGTTTTCTTTTTTTTTCCCCTTTTTCATAGTGTTTGTATGTATAAACTTTATTTAGCAGTGTCTTTATGTTCAAAACGCATCTGACTTTAAGCAGTGATAAAGCATGTAAATCGCGCTAAAAACGCGGCTAAAATGCAGTAAAAATGCACGCGTATTTATCACGTTTTTGTGATCAAAACCAACTTTGGCCAAAAACATTTCTGCCAGAGGATACGTTTAGAACTACAACTAGCTCGACGCATCGTGGGCACATAGCCTTAGCCCCAATCCGCAGGAGCTGCTGTATTTGCAGTGTGTGACGTTACACACTAAAAATCTAAGATGGCAGCTCACAGTGTTTGAGTAAAAATAGAATTTAATAAAAGCTAATTAAACAATGAATTCCATGTTTTATTAAAAATAATTGATTCCATAATCAGTAATTATTAATAAAAAATTACAATTGTGGCACCTTCCCATTACCGTATTTTTCGGACCATAAGACGCACTTTTTCCCCCACAAATGTTGGGGGAAAGTGGGGGGTGCATCTTATGGTCTGACTATAGGGCTGCGGGAATGTGGGTGCTGCCGTGGAGCGGGTCATCGGGGGCTCCAGCAGGCTGCAGCAGCACCTGCAGTGACCACGTGGGCCCGCTCATTACATATGCACGCCCATCCTCCCGCACATCATCTCTCAGCGCTGAATCTGGCGCTGACAGGTGGGTAGGATGATGGGCGTGGGGTGCGCGCATAATTAACAGCCGGCCGTGATCACCCCTGGCAACTACAGCCAGGAGTGATCATGTGCGGCTGTATTCACTGCCCCCCATGTATCATCATCAGTGCGGGGAGCAGTGAATAAGTACGGCATACTCACTGGCCACTTCCGTGCAGCACGCGATCTCCTCCAGTCTGCCGGTCAGCTGATCTGTGTAGAAAGCGGTGAAGACAGCGATGACGTCATCGCTGTGCGCGCCGCTAGTCACGCAAGTCAGCTGATCGGCAGACTGGAGGAGATCGCGTGCTGCACGGAAGTGGCCGGTGACGGCTCCACACTGATCAGCTAGCCGGCACAGACAGGGGGAGGAGCGATGCTGCATGGAGCGAGGAAAGGTGAGTATAAATGTTTATTGTTTTTTTGTGTGATACAGGATACAGGCCATATAGTAGCATGAGGGTATATAGCAGGATGGGGCCATATTGCAGGATGGCAGTATGTAGCAGCATGGGGCCATATAGCAGGAAGAGGGTATATAGCAGCATGGGGCCATATAGCAGGGTGGCAGTATATAGCAGCATGGGGCCATATAGCAGGATGAGGGTATATAGCAGCATGGGTCCAAATAGCAGGGTAGCAGTATATAGCAGCATGGGGCCATATAGCAGGATGAGGGTATATAGCAGCATGGGGCCATATATCAGGGTGGCAGTATATAGCAGCATGGGGCCATATAGCAGGGTAGCAGTATATAGCAGCATGGGGCCATATTGCAGGATGAGGGTATATAGCAGCATGGGGCCATATAGCAGGGTGGCAGTATATAGCAGCATAGGGCCATATAGCAGGGTGGCAGTATATAACAGCATGGGGCCATATTGCAGGATGAGGGTATATAGCAGCATGGGGGCCATATAGCAGGGTGGCGGTATATAGCAGCATGGGGCCATATAGCAGGGTGGCAGTATATATCAGCATGGGGCCATATAGCAGGATGGCAGTATATAGCAGCATGGGGGTATATTGCAGGCTGAGGGCATATTCCAGGATGGCAGTATATAGCAGGATGGGGGTATATGAGCAGGATGGGGGTATTTAACAGGATGGGGGTATATATCAGGATGAGGGACATATATACAAGAATGGGGATTATATACAAGGCAGGAGGATCATTACTAGGATGAGGTATCTTAGTAGAGAATTTGGGGATATTACCTCCATAACAGTGTCAGCAACAGATCCTCGCCCCATAACAGTGTGTCATGACCACATTTTTTGCTTAAAATTTTTTTTCCTATTTTCCTCCTCTAAAACCAGGGTGCGTCTTATGGTCCGGTGCGTCTTATAGTCCGAAAAATACGGTAAATAGTCCAGGAGATTTTGTCTACTTTACTGGGCTCAGTACACAAATTACCAACTTCTCTCAATTGCTCACAGTCCTGTTCACACCAAATCTCTGCAATCTAAGCAATATACTATATCTTTTCAAGCAATCAAAAACTTATCCAGTGTGACTTTACTTGTCAGTGCTCCTTTGATTAATCATTTATTTGCAACAGGTTCCAGTTGCATACATTGCTGTCAATTGCTCTTCTGGAAGCTACTACATTGCATTTATATAGAAGGAAAAGATATTGGCACATCCAACGTAAAATAATTTCTTTCTTTAATGTAACATAGTATTAAAAAGCCATCCATATTTGGAAGGCCCTTTGGAAGGATGGACTATTTTAATACTATGTGACAATAAATAAAGAAATTATTTTACGTTGGATGTGCCAATATCTTTTCCTTCTATTCCACTTATAGTCCACCTGGCGGACTTCATATCGTTGCACTTCGTGGATGTGTGGTGACCTATTCCATTGGACGTGTCGAGCTTTCCTCCACCTCGTCTGCTGTTGCATTGCATTTACTTCTCTGTTGCTCCTGTGTTTAAAGGGAACCTGTCAATGTATGAGTGAAGCCAGGTATGCTTATATCTGAAATTCTGTTCCATTTTAGCGAAAACATAATTTGAAAACCTGGCTTTGGACCATAGGGAGAGACCTGACTAGTTTGGTGCAGCTCGTGACTAGCATCTACCTTTCACGCTCTCCAAGCTATTGACAGTTCACTCCCTATGAACACAAAAGGGAGAGATTTGACAATCAAATGAAGTGGGGCAAGGAGAAGCTGGGTTTTTTATGCCAGGTTCTGATTCATGCTCCCTCAGCATGAATCTAGTGATAGTTCTTTTTAATCATTACCTTGCATTCCTGTGGTTGACTGTTTCCCTGCTAGAACATACCAGTTTCCTATACAGTTGGTGCTCCTGTCAGCATCCAATCACCTTTCTCTGCTTTACATGTGCTATGTGCTCTGCTTGTTTGTCTGTCTGCCTGCATATCCTGCTGTCATGATCCATGTGTCAACCATAAAGGCCATTTGCGATGGACCATAATCTCTGATTCAGTCTGTTTACCATGGCTTGCAAGTTAGAGAACCAACCACATCACATGAACTAATAATACTAATAAAGAGCTATGTGTGGAGAAATTTATATTCTCCTATTTTATTAATAAAAACACCCAAAAAGTGCCTGTTCACATATCACAGAGAACCAAGCTTGTTGTAGGTGGCGTAACTGGGCTCTCTTAGCAGTGTTTTCTGTGTGTGTAAAATTTAGTGCTGCTTTTGGCATCTTTCTGACCTGGATTTCACCATAACTTTTTTAAGGGTCGATGGTTTCATGTTTAAAAAATGGATTTTTAAAAAATATATAATACTAGCTGTAGTACCCAGGCGTTGCCCGGGATAGTAACGGTCACTGTGTCTGTCTCATTCTGTCTGTTTCTATCTGTCTGTCTCTGTATCAGTCTGTCTCTATCTGTGTCTGTCTCTTTCCCAGGTCTGTCTCTTTCCCCGTCTGTCTGTCTGTCTTTGTCTGTTTCTTTCCCCGTCTGTCTCTGTCTGTCTCTTTCCCAGTCTGTCTCTGTCTGTCTCTTTCCCCATCTGTCTCTGTCTGTTTCTTTCCCCTTCTGTCTCTGTCTGTCTCTTTTCCCGTCTATCTCTTTTCCCGTTTGTCTCTGTCTGTCTCTTTCCCCATCTGTCTCTTTCTGTCTCTGTCTGTCTCTTTCCCCGTCTGTCTCTGTCTGTCTTTTTCCCCATCTGTCTCACCATCTGTCTCTTTCGCCATCTGTCTCTTTCCCCATCTGTCTCTATCTCACTGTTTCTTTCCCCATCTGTCTCTTTCCCAGGTCTGTCTCTTTCCCCATCTGTCTCCCCATCTCTTTTCCTGTCTCTTTCCCTGTCTGTCTTTGTCCATCTCTTTTTCTTTCTCCATCTGTCTCTATATGTTTCTTTCCCCATCTGTCTCTGACTGGTTCTTTCCCTATCTGTCTCTGTCTGTCTCTTTCCCAGTCTGTCTGCGTCTGTCTCTTTCCCCGTCTGTCTCTTTACCCGTCTGTCTCTTTCCCAATCGTTTGTCTCTTTCCCTGTCGTCTGTCTCTTTCCCCGTCTGTCTCTTTCCCTGTCTGTCTGTCTCTGTCTGTCTCTTTCCCTGTCTGTCTGTCTCTGTCTGTCTCTTTCCCCGTCTGTCTGTCTCTTTTACCATCTGTCTCAGTCTGTCTCTCTCTCTGTCTCTTTCCCTGTCTGTCTTCTTCCCTGTCTGTCTGTCTGTCTGTCTCTCTCTCTCTCTATCCATCTCCCCACCGACATCATATTACCTCACACATAAGCTTCTTATACTGTGACTGTCTTTTGTTCCTATAGCAACCAATCACAGCTCCTATTAATAACCAGTAGTTCCAGGCTCCTATTCACTTTAATGTAGGCAGGTGAAGCGCGGGGTTAAATTTTCCCAGCAAAACATAGTCTATGACGTTCCCTGTGTCACATGGAGCGTCTGTGCAAAATTTTGTGATTGTAAATGCGATGGTGCAGATTCCTTTAGCGGACATGCACACATACATACATACATACACACACACATACATACACTCAGCTTTATATATTAGATGCCAATTTTAATGCTATTGATTTCATATTCATGTTCATATAATATACTATACCATCTGTATCTTGTTGTGGACCTACAGCATTTCTGAATGTGACCAGATGACAGCGAACCACAAGAGATTAATTATTTTACTTACCAAGGTAAAAGAATGGTACACATCAATTCAAGATTCTAACATTGCTTTGGAACATTGGTCCTGATTGATGACTACTGACTTATCAAGTCTATTGTCACAGGCAATTACATCTGCAAGTTAAATATTTAAAAGAATGACATAAAGCTTTCTCAAAGACTTGAAGGAAAGTATCACTGGTGTGTTGTGAAATCCTGAAAACGTTTTCTATTGCAATGTACTCCTTACATAAAACAGCATGCAATATTTATAAAAACAGACGGAAAATGTGGAGCATATATATATATATATATATATATATATATATATATATATATATATATATATATACGCAATATTTACATATACTGCATAACTTTGTTGGTGCTGGTCTGTTATGACCTTGGTCTGGTGTGATCTCCTAAGTGGGATATATTAAGTGGAGTGTCAGAAATATACCAGAAATGTCCTAGAAGTAACCAGAAGGTAAAATTTTACTCTCTCTAACTAAGTTTGCCACTGTCACAATTTATTTGTTAAACCCCATACTTAACACCTTACTCCCACCATGTTCACCTATGCCCTCACTGTCTTTGCCCCTCTCCACCTTACTCTCCTTCACTATCCCCACTCCCCAGCACTCTCCAAACAAATATTCATCTCCCCTTCCCTCCTGCCTTCTCATCTGTCCTCATTGGCTGACCTGCTCATAAATCTCAGATCGCTCCTTATATCAGACAGACCATGCCGTCCACTCTCGTTTTCCCACCTGCTCTCCCTTTCTCTACTTCTTCTCACTGCTGGTGACATATCCCCCAACCCTGGCCCCCCACAGATAGTACACCCATCTTTATCACCCCCCTATCACTCCCCACATACTAGTAACTACCGCAATCTCTCCAATATAAAACCCATTCCCCTCTCACCTACTCCAATGCTCCCTCTTTCTGGAGCACTCTGGAATGCCCATTCTGTCTGTAACAAACTGCACATCATTCACGATCTCTTTACCTCCAGCAATCTATCCTTTCTGGGCCTCACTGAAACATGGCTGACACCCTCTGACCCTGCCTCCCCTGCTGCGCTATGCTACGGTGGCCTGCACTTTACCCACACTCCTCGCCCTGGCAATAGACAGGGTGGAGGAGTAGGCTTCCTTCTTTCTAACAACTGCTGCTTTAACCCAATCCCTACTCTACCCTCCCTTGTCCTGCCTTCCTTTGAAGTGCACTCTGTTTGAATCTATTCTCCCTCTAACCTCCATGTGGCTGTCATATACAGACCCCCGGGCGCTACCACTGCCTTCTTTGACCACTTCTCTGCCTGGCTTCTACACTTTCTCTCTGCTGACATTCTCACCATCATCATGGGTGACTTCAACATCCCCACTGACAACCGCCAGTCAACAGCCTCCAAACTCCTGTCCCTCGCTTCGTCTTTTGGTCTAACTCAGTGGTCCACCTCTGCCACCCATAAAGATGGACACACACTAGACCTTATCTTCACCCGCCTCTGTTCCCTTTCTGACCTCACAACTTCCCCCCTCCCCCTATCTGACCACCATCTGCTGACCTTTTCAGCCCTGTCCTCCTCACCTGCCCCCCCTGTCCAACGCCTAGCACATCCACGCAGAAACCTTGCACATCTCAACATGCACACCCTCTCTGACTCTATCCTTCCACTGTCCTCCATATCGTCACTCCACAACACAAACAGTGCCACGATTTTCCACAACACCACTCTCACATCAGCTATTTATTCAGTCGGTCCCCTTGTGCATGGCAGAGTGAGACGAATCAATAGACAGCCCTGGCATAACAGCCTCACTAAAAAACTACAACAAGTGTCTAGGGCTGCAGAGCGGTGCTGGAAGAAAACACACTCCCAGGAATACTTCACCATATTCAAAAATGCAATTCACACATTTCGTTCAGCCCTCACCTCCGCAAAACAGGATTACTTCAGGAACCTCATATCCTCTTTAACACACAACCCCAAACATTTATTCAATACTTTCAACTCTCTCCTTCGCCCACCACTGCCCCCTCCAACCTCCCTCATTTCTGCAGAAGACTTTGCTACTTATTTCAAAGAAAAAATCGACCAAATAACACGTCTTCTCTGCTCAGTCCCTACAACCCCTTCACATAACAGACCACTGCCCCTCCCCCATAAACTTCCTCCCCACCATCACCGAAGAAGAGCTTGCACGTCTTCTCTCAAAAGCGTACCTCACCACCTGCGCACTTGACCCCATCCCATCCCACTTCCTCCCCAACCTCGCCACTATCCTTATTCCAGCCTTAACCCATCTTTTCAACCTATCTTTAAGAACTGGTACCTTTCCCTCTGCCTTTAAACATGCAACAGTCACACCTATCCTAAAGAAACCTTCCCTCGACCCAACCTCTACTAACAGCTACCGCCCCATATCACTACTCCCGTTCACCTCAAAACTCCTGGAACAGCATGTCCATGCTGAACTTTCCTCCCACCTCTCATCTAACTCTCTCTTTGACAACCTACAGTCCGGCTTCCGTCCTCATCATTCTACCGAAATTGCCCTGACTAAAATCACGAATGACTTACTGGCAAAGCTAACAAGCATTTCTCCATACTCCTACTTCTAGACCTGTCCTCAGCCTTCAATACTGTCGACCACTCCCTCCTATTGCAGATCCTCTTTTCCCTTGGTGTCAGAGATCTTGCCCTCTCTTTGATCTCTTCATACCTCTCCAACCGCACTTTTATTGTCTCCTACTCCCACACAACCTATTAATCCCGCCATCTCCTTTGGCATCCCTCAAGGCTCTGTCCTGGGACCCCTACTTTTTTCTATCTACACATTTGGCCTGGGACAACTCATAAAGTCCCATGGCTTCCAGCACCACCTATATGCCGATGATACTCAGATCTACCTCTCTGGCCCAGATGTCACATCTCTGCTGTCCAGAATCCCAAAGTGTCTATCTGCTATATCCTCCTTTTTCTCTTCTTGCTTCCTAAAGCTCAATGTGGCCAAAACTGAACTGATCATCTTTCCTCCATCTCACCTACACTCTCCACCTGATATATCTATTACAATAAATAACACCAGGCTTTCGCCAGTACACAAAGTTCGCTGCCTCGGAGTGACCTTTGACTCTGCCTTGTCCGCCATACCACACATCCAATCCCTCACCACCTCCTGCCGTCTTCAACTCAAAAATATATCCGGAATCCGTCCTTTCCTCAACTCGCAATCTACAAAAATGTTAGTGCATGCCCTCATAATCTCCCGCCTCGATTACTGTAACATCCTCCTCAGTGGCCTCCCTGCTAACATGCTCGCCCCTCTCCAGTCCATCCTTAATTCTGCTGCCCGTCTGATCCACCTCTCTCCTCAATACCACCCTGCTTCTCCTCTCTGCAAGTCCCTCCACTGGCTCCCAATCTTCCACCGCATCCAATTCAAATTACTAACACTGACCTACAAAGCTGTGCATAATCTGTCTCCTCAGTATATCTCCGAACTAATCTCCCACTACACTCCAACACGTCACCTCCGGTCCTCCCAAGATCTCCTCCTCTCTCATTCGCTCCTCACGCAACCGACTTCAAGACTTCTCCCGAGCATCCCCAGTCTTCTGGAATTCACTGCCTCAACACGTCAGACTATCTGCTACCCTTGCAAGCTTCAAACGTTACCTGAAAACCCATCTGTTCAGAAATGCCTATAATTTACAATGACCTCAATGCTTCACTATTATGCGGAGCCGCCGCCCGACCACCGAGCGGGGCTGCCGCCCGACCAACCTACACTCCACCTACTGTCTCCTCCCCAAAATCCTATAGATTGTAAGCCTGGTGCGCTATAAATAAATAATATATATATATATATATATATATATATATATATATATATATATACACACGCATTTTACACATATATATATATATATATATATATATATATATATATATAAAAATATATAAATTTGGGATATTTGGTTCTTGAGAACTTTATGAAATTTATGCAAAATGTAAAACATGCAGGCTACAGTGATATTTTATCATGAAAGTAGGGCATTTAAGTAGGAGCGTGCAATGGTGTTTCCTCATGTCATACTTTTTGTTGAGACAGAACCCAGCATGTTATTGTATCCTGAGGCATGGCATCTTACTCTTCTTAAAGGACAGCCCTCAAGTCATAGAGGTTCTGAGACAGAGCTATGAGCCTCTACACTGCAACTCAGCTGACCCCATAAGTTTTCCATGGGATTCAGGTCTGTGGAAAGTGCATGCGCCTCCATTTGAAGTACCCTCAGTATCCAGCAGCCATTTCCTAATGATGCAACCTCGTTGAGCTGGAGTATTGTCGTCCATGAATATGAAATTAGGCCTGTGTTGTTCATGCAGAGGCACAATGACTGGATTAGTGATGTTATTCAAGTAATAAGGGTTGTTACTGTACCATTCACAAAGTGTAGGGCAGTTTTGTATTGAGTAGACACCTGCCCACACTGTAACAACACCACCACCAAAGGGCTGTTTCTAGCCTCAAAATTGTCTATCTCAATCTGGTCTACTTCCTTCTTTTCTACCCCAGGTCACCCACTTCATATGCTCTTGATGACAAAAGAGTACACATACATTTCTATCACACACTGGGTCTTCACTAACTTTCTAGAAACCATCTCTCTACCTATGAGCTAAACCTTCTCATTGTGGGCTAGTCCCAAGACTTAACTGTTTCTGTCATTGCTTGCTGTCTGTTGCTGGGCAGAACTCAACCTCCTAATAGGACAGTGCATAACATTATCCACGACAACATCATAACATGTTACATTGCTCCATATAGTCTTGCAGTATACTACACATTACGTCACAATTCACATATTACATTACAAGACACAGGATACAATTCATATGACAATACAATAATGAAATTGGTGTCTTTAAGGAATGAAATGTGACAGCAACCACTTCACCTCCTTATATTAATACATAATCATACAGATTAAAAAATGTACCTGATACACTCCTTTACTGATGATAGATTTCTTTTTCATCTTTCCTTCTAAAAAGTGATCATATGACTGAAGAAAACACAAGGATATATCATTTTTCTTTGTAGTTTCTCTCTTCAGTTTTTGCACATGCATACCTTACACAATATAATTTTTTTTATTTTTTTTGTCAGTGATTTTCAAACACTTAAGCATTTCTGTCCTCTGTTATCACAGCAGTAATTTCCCCAAATGCTTTTGATTTTGAAACATATTTATTAAAGTTAAAACAAGGCCGACATAGCTCATATGTGAATTACATGGTTAACAATAAGTGTCAAGTACATTGTAACATTTGTTTTAATGCTGTTTAGCTGATAGGTCAATGAAAACAAATACCCTTTGTTAATTATTGCAATAGTGGGATGCAATTCAGATTAGTAAAGATTAGTCCAGTAGTCAATTATGGAATACACCTCCAAGTCGTAATTGTTGCTATGTGACCATTTATTCTCCTCAGTTCATTATTATCTCTTGGCATCCACATTGGCAATGTTTTTCATTTTCTCAATTTAATTGCTACCACTGTACGACAATGCAATAACCCAGCATGACAAAATCATCCTATCATTTATTTCAAATCTTTGGTCTGTATTCAGATATTTTATAGCATAGAAATAGAATTGACCAAAATAAAAGTCATATTTAAAAATATAATGCTGATTCATTTTACTGAAAAAAAGAGCTAACAGACATCACAACAAAACCCTGCAATAACAAGAAAGAAAATAACACCCAATAAATTTGTCAAATCTTGTAGCTGTAATTGTTAAGATTATTTTCTACATTTTTAAGGGGGATGTCTCATCAAAGATGTACCATTTAATTTAGAGATCTAAAATAGTGCTAAACTGAAAGGAGCAAGTCTGATTTCCGACACCTTTGGCAAACAGTGAATCCTGACAGCGGAGGCATTTGTCAGACGTTAGTTTCCCAATGATCCAACAGCGCAAGATTTAATATTGTCACTGGCAGTTAAAGAGGTTGTCAGGAGATAATTTGGGTGATTGGAGGTATGTCATTTTTTATTTTTTTTCATCAGCCTTTAACTAAAAAAAAAATGAATTCCAGACAACTCATTTAATGGGAACCTGTCACCAGTTTGTCCCCTATATACTGCGGCCACCACCAGTGTTCTGCCTTCTGTATTCAATTTTTGTTTTTGCGTTGCTTTTATGTGCTGTTCATGTTTATTTACTAGGTTGTACTTTGGCTTCCTCTTGTGACCAAAACTTTAGTTGCACCAGTCTTGTATTTCATGCTTCCTTTTTCCTCCCCCTTGCAGTGCATTCTGGGTAGGAAGCCTCATTTCCTGCTGGCTCACAAGCTAAACACAGTCTCCATTTTTATCCCCTGGTTAGAGAGAAGTACACGTGCGCAGGAGCGTAATGGCTGACTCTGTGTGGATGACGTAGGACATGTCATCCACATGAAGCAAGTAGGAGGACGGTGATTGCAAGGAGAGAGTTGGCACCGGATCAAGACTAATAATGCCTATCGGACCTAACAGCACCACAGGTGAATATAATAAAAGATGTTTTTTATGTTATACAGATCAGCCTGGGAACTTATATACAGCATCCTAGAGCTCTTTATGTAAGAGCTTACTGGTGGTGGCCACAGTTCATAGGGGTCAAATCATGTGACAGGTTCCTAAAGTACAAAATAAATTGGCTATTTACATGAACCCAAAGAGTTCAAATCTGTAGTCAGTTTCAAAGCTCCAGATGATTCCCACAATCAAAATTTATCAGAGGGTAGGTGATACCTCTAACTAATATAGTACAATATTAGCCAACTTAAACTAGTACTTATTCCAAGTAAAAGAGACGTACACTGCTGTAAGTCCTGAGATTCAATAGATACTAGAAGCTTATTAATTTTTGCAAGTGTATTTGAAAATAGGACAACCAGTGACACAGATTACATTTAGAGCTGGGACTTGTTTTTTCCAATAATTTACATTTTTATAAATGTATACAGTGATTTAGTAACATATTGTATTTCGAAAGCTCTGCTTTTAGTAACATTAGTCACTGGAAGTATTAATTCTGAACACTTCCTAAGTATGTGTTTCTTCATTGACATTGTGTGTCCTACTCTCCATGGCAAATGCTATGGTAAAAAATCTGGGTTAATTACCATTACGATCTCATCAGGCAGACATCTGAAAGCAAAATTGATTTCCTCATTAGTGGAATCTATTTATACAAAGTGATAATTATACATTTATGAATTATTCAAGTGACAATGACAGACCCTAAACAAATGCAACAATAAGTTATGCTATTTTTGTATGATATTTTATTTTATTGTAAGGTGGATTCATTTCTATAGAATAATTGTGTAAAATGTAAAAATATTTGACAGAGGGTTTTTTTTCCAATTATATTGTTCTACAGTAAGGAAATCCTAACATTGAAATTGTTCAAAAATGTAAAAAAATATATAGTTTTAGTTTACAATTAATCAAGCAAAAAAACAACCCAAATGCAAAAATGAGAATAAAATTGAAAACTCCTTGACTGTACTTGGAAAACACCACAACAAAACAGACTACTTGTCATTATTCTGGTTAGCGGTGCTCTGTTATCGTGCAAAGCCTATGCTGGGCCTCATATTGTCCTCTGGTTCACAGTCTAGTCCTGTGTTGTGTGGGAGGGGTCTGTTTGTTTGAGCCTCGTTCCGGGTGATTGCTCTGCTTTATCTGGGAGTTGATTCACCTGGAATGCTGCTAGTGATAGTTCCTGTTTGGCAGTGTATGTCTCTGGTCCTGTAAGTGACTGGCCTGATCTTGTCCCGCTACCTAATTCCTCATACCTTCTCCCGTCTCCTCCCCAACTCTGACCCGACTCCCTGTCTTCCTGACCTTTGGCTAGTTTCCTGACTCCGGCTCCTCTCACTCCCATATACCCGACATGTCCTCTTGGCTTCTCGACATTGGCTCATCCCCTGACTTTGGTTCTGTTTTTTTACTGGTTCTTAATACAACTTTATGGCCTACAGACCCTCGGCTCTCACTTCGGCTTGTCTTTCTCCCTCCATCACTGACGTTATCTCCCGGCTTCTGACTCCTGGCTTAACCGACTATCCCTCACTAGTGTGTCTAGTGACACCTAGTGTAAACTCCCTGCAAATATTCTCCAGTAGTGTGTCTGGTGACACCTAGTGGTGTAGTGTCTCATTACAACTGGGTGTTTGGCCTCACACTGCTGAGTTTTATAGCATTTATCAGGTTAAACTTTAGACATAATTGTTTAACTTTTATTATTTCATCATAATTTTAGTGCTTGGTGAAAATAATAAAATCACATGATTCTCTCTCCAATGCCAGCTTTCCACTACTAATCTGGTATTGGCTACAGTGGCCATGTTATGCAATTTAAGTTTATTTTACAACTCTGCTTAACCATGGAATGAAAACATTTGAAGCCCCTTCAATTTATTAAAATAATAATGGCTCAGGATCCAAAGTGTCAACTTTTGTACAGTACATAGCAAGGATTGAAGACAATGAAACCAATTTTAAGAATGTTTTTCTACCATTTTTCTTTCTTCTAACATCATGTGCTTATATTTTTATACTCTTTCTAGATATTGTGGAGTTCAACTCTTTTAGACAACTTTGAGGCAAGGAAAAATTCTATCCCTCCAAATTTTTATTTTTTACATATAAATATTTCAAATCTAAGAGCAAAATTAGGTGATTTTTTTTTCTTATTACACTATGAATATTTCGGAAAACACTTTCCAAATATGCCTACTAATTTATTATTCTAACTTTTGAACTAGATTCACTCTTGATTAGGTTAATATGTGTGTGGCGCCCCAGCGGTCTGGTTGCCACAGTAGTGTTGTCCCACAAAGGTCAATACTAAGCCTGGAAGCAAGAGGGGGGAGTCCCTTGGCCAGTAATTACCTTCAAACAATACAGTTCCTACTCAGGTCAGCAGGGGGAGCTCTCACCTGGGAGAGGAGTTAGTGAGGTAGTGAGGAGAAATAGTTAGAGAAAAGTTACAGTTGAAACAGACCGTTGAAGAGAGAGGAGTGAGAGTGAGGAGCTGGAGTAATGCAGACATGCGAGCTGGGGTCTGGGGTTATGATAGATCAGCCCAGAAAAGAAAGGTCTGCCGCGAGGCACAGGAGGAAGATTCTGGGGAGAGTGGAGCTGAATCAGCTAACCTCAGAAGAAAACGCCAAAAACCGGACATCGGAGTCTGTGGTTGCTAAAGTGCTTGAGGCCCGGTAACCGAATCCGAAGAGCAGGAGGACTGCAGGTCTCCTGGCCCCCAAAACAACCCGAAGGTACAGGCGCACATGAGGGACTCTGAGTCGTTGCTAGCAGAGCGGCACCAGTGAAGACCCGTGTAGCCTACCATACGGGTAATGGGTAGTACCACAAGTCCCAGCAGAGAGGGCCTCCATTTGGACTAATGCAGCGGGGTCCTGTAAAAGAGAAGAAAGGCGTAGAAGGCCTCAATATTCACCTGGCCAGGGAGATACCCCCCAACTGCTTCCAGGCTAACCGGATCACTACCACCATCTGCACCAGTCTCCCAGGACTTCACCGGTTGTTGCAGAGTAAAAGGAAGGAGGTAAAGAAACTGCTGTGTTGATCCGTTATTATCCGTATCCCGACCCTGCACCCTGAAGTTCACCGGGTTCCCAAAATAGACTTTGCAACCTGTGGGGAGCACTATCACCTCAGCTGCACCATCACCAACTGCCCCGGGGAACCTGCAGCGCAGCGGTGGCCCACATAGCTGCAAAAACCACAGGTGGCATCACAAATTTGACCTATTATTAACTATAATTCCCATTCACATCATCTCCCATTATTATTAAAAGACACCGCCAGGGTTACGGAGCCAGACCCCCGCCACCGCTGACTAGAGATGAGCGAACCGGTCCCGGTTCGGCTCGAGGTCGGCTCGCCGAACGGGGGTCCCGTTCGAGTTCAGTTCGTCGAACGTTCGACGAACCGAACTCGAACGTATAGGCTAGAATGGGAGGCAATCACAAACACATAAAAATGCATGATAAATGTACACAAACAGTTAATAAACATTGCCATAACACTTACCGGTCCTCGCGATCCCTTCTGCACTCTGTCTCCTGCCGCTATTCCATCCGATGATCGCTGAATCCTCCCGTGACCGGCACTGCCAGCAGAGATGCAGGACCTATCGTGACGTCAGAATAGCCATGTGACCAGTCACGTGGCTATTATCTCATTGGCTACAGACTGGTCACATGACTATGACACGTCATGTAGGACCTGCGAGTGCATCTCTCCGGTACACGGTGCACATATGTGTATCGCCGTGTACCGGCGACATGCTCTAGCACACGGTCGACTCCCCGTTCCGTTAGGGACCGGCTGTCACAGCCGGTCATTAACGGAGATCACCGTTGCCATAGCAACGCAGTTAGCGGTGATGTCACCGCTAACCGCGGCTCCGAGAGCACCGTTGCTATGGTAACGCGTCTGTCAGCGTTACCGCTGTTACCGCTGACAGCCAGCACTGATCACTCACGGAGTGAAGGCTGCACGATTGTAGTGAGCATTGTAGTGAGGATGGAGGTTCCCCAGCCCCAAGTGATGAGCTGGTGAACCTTATCCTCACTACAATCGTCACTACTACTACACTAGTGAGGATTGTAGTGAGCATTGTAGTGAGGATGGAGGTTCCCCAGCCCCAAGTGATGAGCTGGTGAATCTCATCCTCACTACAATCGTCACTACTACTACACTAGTGAGGATTGTAGTGAGCATTGTAGTGAGGATGGAGGTTCCCCAGCCCCAAGTGATGAGCTGGTGAATCTCATCCTCACTACAATCATCACTACTACTACACTAGAAAGAAAGAAGACAGAAGAGCAGGATCGTGGAGGGCTGACAGGGGGTAATAAAGATGGAGTCTCTAATGTGTCTGTGTATTTATTTCTATTAAAGTATTTTTTCTCTGTGTGGTGTCTTTTTTTTAACCCTTTATTGGAGATTCTTAATGGCTGGGTCAAACGTGCCTGACATTAAGAATCTCTGGCTTAATACTGGCTAGTAAAACAAAGCCAGTATTAACTCATGATTACCCAACAAGCCACCCGGCTCCAGGGCTGTTGGAAGAGTTGGATACAGCGCCAGATGATGGCGCTTCTATGAGAGCGCCATTTTCTGGGGCGGCTGCGGACTGAAATCCGCAGTAGAGGGGCCCAGAAACCTCAGGCTAACCTGTGCTGCGGATTCCAATCCCCAGCTGCCTAGTTGTACCCGGCTGGACACAAAAATGGGGCGAAGCCCACGTCATTTGTTTTTTAATTATTTCATGAAATAAGTGAAATAATTAAAAAAAAACGGGCTTCCCTATATTTTTGGTTCCCAGCCGGGTACAAATAGGCAACTGGGGGTTGGAGGCAGCCCGTGGCTGCCTGCTGTACCTGGCTAGCATACAAAAATATGGCGAAGCTCACGTCCTTTTTTTTGTAGTTTTTCGGCAAAAAAAATAAAAAATGCTTCCCTGGATTTTCCATTGCCAGTGAAGGTAACACCAAGCAGTGGGGGTTAGCCGCCAGTAGCTGCTTGGATTACCCTTAGCTAACAATACAAAAAATGCAGCGGGAGCCCATATATATTTTTTTTAATTATTTATTTAAATAACTAAAAATAAAATGGGCTTCCCTGTATTTTGATTGCTAGACATCACAGTGCTGTAAAAATAAATCTTTAAAAAAATGACGTAGCGCTCCACGGTATTTTTGATTCTCAGCGCAGATAAAGCAGACAGCTATGGGTTGCCACCCCCATCTGCCTGCCGTTACCTTGGTTGGCAATCAAAATACAGGGAAGCCCATTAATTTTTTCTATTTAAAAAATGGTTAAAAAAAAAATGACGTTGGGTCCCCCCATTTTTGATAGCCAGCTAGGGTAAAGCAGACGGCTGTAGCCTGAAAACCACAGCTGGCAGCTTTACCGTGGTTGGGGATCCAATGTGGAGGTCCCCTCAGGCTCTTTTTTATAATTATTTTATAAATATTAATAATTACACAATAAAAGTAGGGTCCCCCCCAAATTGGATCACCAGCCAAGGTAAAGCGGACAGCTGTGGTCTGGTATTCTCAGGGTGGGAAGGTCCATAGTTATTGGGCCTTCACAGCCTAAAAATAGCAGGCCGCAGGCACCCCAGACGTGGCGCATCCACTAGATGCGCCAATCCTGGCGCTTCACCCCAGCTCATCCCGTGCCCTGGTGCAGTGGCAAATGGGGTAATAAATCGGGTTGATACTAGCTGTAAAGTCACCTGAGATCAAGCCCAGCAGTTTGTGATGTCATGGCATCTATTAGATACCCAACATCATAAACTGTCAGTACTAACAAAAAAAAAAAAATCGACAAAAGAAATTTATTTGAAAAAACAGTCCCCAAAACATTTCCTCTTTCACCAATTTATTGTAAGAAAAAAAATAAAGGGGTCCCACGACGACTCTGGACCGTCTAGAATATGGGGGGTAGACACTCAGGGAACGTATCCCCCATTTTCTAGGAGTGCGGACCGTTCATGTGAGGAGTGTGGGTGCAATGAATCTGCACTCACTCTCCCCGGGTCCACAGCAGCAGAGTCCATGTCGTAATGGTTGCTACCAAAGCTGCAATGCCCTGCTCATGAGGTAAGGGCATGCCTAATCAGGAGAACTACTGTAAAGGAAGCTCTGCTCACTGGTATATAGGTGCTCAGAGGTAATAATAGATAAAATTAGTGAGTAACCTCGGCACTCTAAATCTCCCAGACTAAGTCAGTAAGTCACAACGGATAGTAATGCAAAATCACTCTTTATTGGTCCGTATTAAGAAAATTTTTTTTTCATAAGCATATATGTTTTTGTCCAAAACAAGTTACAAATGACGTTTCAGCCTGAGCCTTCGTCAGATTGGACTTATCTGCATGTAATCATGAAAAATGACAATAATCAGTATCACATAAGAGTGAGAGAACAATAACATAAACTCGAACAATGTATAGGTACAATTGGGATGCAGCAAAAAAATTGCAACACAGCAAGAAATGAAACACATGATACAAATGTCATAATATAGTACAAGGACAATATAGTAATGACAAATATGGGGTCAGAGTAGACTTAGACAGCTCTGGTACGAAAGAGATGTCAATCATAAAGTAACATGTGCAGTAGGTGTAGAGCTACAGTATGCATGGCAGAGCTAATGGGTAGACCGACCATAGAAAAAGAACGGAGAAAAAGTGGAGAAAAAAATGGAGAAAAAGTGGAGAAAAAGTGGAGAAAAAAATGGAGAAAAAGTGGAGAATAAGTGGAGAAAAAGTGGAGAAAAAGTGGAGAATAAGTGGATAAAAAGTGGATAAAAAGTGGATAAAAAGTGGATAAAAAGTGGATAAAAAGTGGGGAATAAGTGGAGAAAAAGTGGAGAAAAAAATGGAGAAAAAGTGGAGAAAAAGTGGAGAAAAAGTGGAGAAAAAGTGGAGAAAAAAATGGAGAAAAAGTGGAGAAAAAGTGGAGAAAAAGTGGAGAATAAGTGGAGAAAAAGTGGAGAAAAAGTGGAGAAAAAAGTGGAGAAAAAATGGAGAAAAAGTGGAGAAAAAGTGGAGAAAAAAGTGGAGAAAAAATGGAGAAAAAGTGGAGAAAAAGTGGAGAAAAAAGTGGAGAAAAAATGGAGAAAAAGTGGAGAAAAAGTGGAGAAAAAGTGGAGTAAAAATGGAGAAAAAGTGGAGAAAAAATGGAGAAAAAAATGGATAAAGAGTGGAGAAATAGTGGAGAAAAAGTGGAGAAAAAGTGGAGAAAAAATGGAAAAAAAGTGGAGAAAAAGTGAAGAAAAAGTGGAGAAAAAATGGAGAAAAAATGGAGAAAAAAAATGTAGAAAAAGTGGAGAAAAAGTGGAGAAAAAAATGGAGAAAAAGTGGAGAAAAAGTGGAGCACCCTTTGGTGCCTTTCATGTGGCACTAAGGGGTGCTTAGCTTTGTATTTAGCCAAAAAAATGAAAAAAAAAATGACGTAGGGTTCCCCCTAGTTTTGTAGCCAGCTAGGGTAAAGCAGACGGCTGTAGCCTGCAGACCACAGCTGGCAACCTCACCTTGGCTGGTAATCCAAAACTGAGGGCACCCCACGCTGTTATTTTAAATTAAATAAATAATTAAAAAAAAAAACACGTAGGGGTCCCCCAAAATTGGATCACCAGCCAAGGTAAAGCAGACAGCTGGGGCCTGATATTCTCAGACTAGGGAGGTCGATGGTTATTGGACTCTCCCCAGCCTAAAAATAGCAGGCCGCAGCCGCCCCAGAAGTGGCGCATCCATTAGATGCGCCAATCCTGGTGCTTCGCCCCAGCTCATCCCGCGCCCTGGTGCGGTGGCAAACGGGGTAATATATGGGGTTAATACCAGGTGTGTAATGTCACCTGGCATCAAGCCCTGGGGTTGGTGAGGTCAGGCGTCTATCAGATACCCGAAATCACCAACCCAGTCAGTAATAAAAAAAATAGACAAACACATTTTTATTTGAAAAAACACTCCCCAAAACATTCCCTCTTTAACCAATTTATTAGAATGAAAAACAAATCCAGGTCTGGTGTAATCCAAGGGGTTGCCATGACGATCCACACTGTCCCAGTCAATGAAGAGCAGGATGCTCCCCATTGGCTGGGAGAGCAATGCAGTGACCTGAGCTAACATCAATGGGTCAGCCCAGGTCACTGCAGGGCATGACAAGTGCTGCTGTCAGCGAGGTACATTACCTGCGCTGATCTCCAGCACACTGACAGCCCCTGTCACTGAGTTCAATGACCGCCGCCTTCACAGCCAAGAATCGCGAGAGGCCCGTGACGTCACCGCTAGTCAGTCTCGGGTCGGAAGCGAGAGAAGGTGATGTGACAAGCGGCGGCCATGGAGGACAGTGACAGCGCTGAGGTCGGGATGGCGGGACTTCATCACCGCAGGCAGGGCCGGCTCCAGGTTTTTGTGGGCCCCGGGCGGAAGAGTCTCAGTGGGTCCCATACACACGCAGACACACACACATACACAGATACATACACGTACATATACATATTTAAAGACAAACTCACAAAAATACATATAAACAGACAAATCTATACAGTCATATACACTGACATACATAGATACACATCATACATGCATACATACAGAGACACACACTGCTATGCTGCATACATACATACAGACACACACATACTGCTCTGCATGCATACATACATATAGACAGACACACACACTGCTCTGCTACATACATACATATAGACAGACACACACATACTGCTCTGCTGCAGACATACAGACACACACACACACTGCTCTGCTGCATACATACAGACAGACACGCATACTGCTCTGCTGCATACATACATACAGACACACACACACACTGCTCTGCTGCATACATACATACAGACACGCATACTGCTCTGCTGCATATATACATACAGACACGCATACTGCTCTGCTGCATATACATACAGACACGCATACTGCTCTGCTGCATACATACATACAGACAGACACGCATACTGCTCTGCTGCATATATACATGCATACATACAGACACGCATACTGCTCTGCTGCATATATACATACATACATACAGACACGCATACTGCTCTGCTGCATATATACATACATACAGACATGCATACTGCTCTGCTGCATATATACATACATACATACAGACACATATACTGCTCTGCTGCATATATACATACATACAGACACGCATACTGCTCTGCTGCATGCATACATACAAACAGACACGCATACTGCTCTGCTGCATATATACATACATACAGACACGCATACTGCTCTGCTACATATATACATACATACATATAGACACGCATACTGCTCTGCTGCATATATACATACATACATACAGACACGCATACTGCTCTGCTGCATATATACATACATACATACAGACACGCATACTGCTCTGCTACATATATACATACATACATATAGACACGCATACTGCTCTGCTGCATATATACATACATACAGACACGCATACTGCTCTGCTGCATGCATACATACAAACAGACATGCATACTGCTCTGCTGCATATATACATACATACAGACACGCATACTGCTCTGCTACATATATACATACATACATATAGACACGCATACTGCTCTGCTGCATATATACATACATACATACACGCATACTGCTCTGCTGCATACATACATACATACAGACACGCATACTGCTCTGCTACATATATACATACATACAGACACGCATACTGCTCTGCTGCATATATACATACATACAGACACGCATACTGCTCTGCTACATATATACATACATACAGACACGCATACTGCTCTGCTA
The DNA here is from genome assembly GCF_048569485.1 of Anomaloglossus baeobatrachus. Taxonomy (NCBI): domain Eukaryota; kingdom Metazoa; phylum Chordata; class Amphibia; order Anura; family Aromobatidae; genus Anomaloglossus; species Anomaloglossus baeobatrachus. The sequence goes on along the minus strand of NC_134353.1, from coordinate 269,375,428 downwards.
CATATATACATACATACATATAGACACGCATACTGCTCTGCTGCATACATACATACATACAGACACGCATACTGCTCTGCTGCATACATACATACATATAGACACGCATACTGCTCTGCTGCATATATACATACATACAGACACGCATACTGCTCTGCTGCATACATACATACATATAGACACGCATACTGCTCTGCTGCATACATACATACATATAGACACGCATACTGCTCTGCTGCATACATACATACATATAGACACGCATACTGCTCTGCTGCATGCATACATACAAACACACACCTTGCTCTGTGGGGCCCACACACGCGGCTCCGGGGGCCACACACACGGCTCTGCGGGGCTCACACACGCACGGGGGGACAGGGAGGGGCGGGGAGGGAGTGATGTCCCACTTACTGATCAGGTCACGGTGCAGATGGGGCCCACACAGCGCCGGAGGGAAGCGATGTGCTGGGGGTCGCTGGCTGGCACTGTGACTCCTTCATCTGTGCAACCGAGCAGGACGCCGGGCGGTAGCTCCGCCCACAGATGATGCTCAATGCAGGAGAACACAGTGAGCCCTAAAGGGCCGGCAGCCACAGTTTCCAGTGCCAAGGACTGCTGCCCCCGGGCCGACCGCAGGTAAGCCGAGCGGGACCATGTGTGTGTGTGTGTGTGTGTGTGTGTGTGTGTGTGTGTGTGTGTGTATGTGTACATGCTGCGGGCAGGAGGGGGCGGAGTGAGCTGAGCGGGGAAGTGTGGCCTTCCTGCACGTAACTAGGATAAACATCGGGTTACTAACCAAAGCGTTTTGCTTGGATACCCGATGTTTATCTTGGTTACCAGCTTGTGGCAGGCTGCCAGCGATGGCTCCTGCACACTCTAGCTGTAAAAAGCCCTGCTTTTTGCTGCTAGAACCGTTCTCGAACGTATTTAGAACTATCGAGCTTTTGCAAAAAGCTCGAGTTCTAGTTCGATCTCGAACAGCCCCCAAAATCACTCGAGCCCCGAACTGGAGAACCTCGAACCACGAACCGCGCTCAACTCTACCGCTGACATCCCTGGACTAGTCCGACTGGGTTCCGAGTGCCCTCGGCCCTGGGTAAGGGGTGTCACGTGTCTTAACTGAAACACCAGCTAAACCAATGTTGCTGGAAAAGTGACTCTGGAGATAAAAATTATGGAGGCACTTGTTCTAAAGGGTGAATTTATTCACTTGGGCAGAATATATGAAGATTGCTTGTAAAGGAGTAATATTTTCTTGACTTCCTTAGTTTCCATTGCTTAGATGATATATTTTTCTCTAGTCTGATTTTTCTTATTTGTACAATAAAATACATTTCCACATCTTTGAACACAGCAAACAAAGACACATATCTATGCAAAAAAAAAAAAAACCAGCCCTGGGGTGCTATACTTCAGAGCTCCAGCCATGTATACTTAATTATTTCTATTGATTGCTTCAAGGAATTGATTTTAACCCAGCTCCGCTAATATATCACTGGTTAGCTGCTTGGAAAAAGTTGCACTGTTAGTGGCTAGAAACATATCTGAATATTTTACAAAAATGAATAAATATTCTGTAACATTAAAGGGGATTTGTAGAATTTAAAGGCATGGTCCTAAGGGAGGGAATGTTACAAAATAAATTAATAATTAGTACACCTTGAATCTCCCATTACCCCTTTGCCACAGCTGGTAATGGAGGTGATGACGCCCTGTCGATCAATCACCGTATCACTGTATACAATCACTGCCATCAGCATTAAAGCTTCTATGCGTATAATGTGACAATTGAAGGCAGTGATTTACTGCAGCAGTTTAGTGACTGATACACTGGACATTTCATCATTAGACCTATCGATAACACCAGAGTGAAGGCACTGGATCAGCAGTGAATTCAGTTGGTAAGTATTTGCTATTTAATAATTTCCTTGAAAAGCCCTTTAAAATTTTAAGTAGAAATAAGCATAAACAGACATTTGCAAGCTGACAGTTGGAGAAATGTTGCATGTAACAGATTCATGAGAAGTCTGTATATTTTATCAAATGGCCTCCACAGTCAGACAGTGCACTTTGCTTAGTGGAATATATCGAGTCTCCTGGTTTTCGCAAATTAACCCCAATGCAAAGATTTTATCTTTACTAAAAGAATTTTCAAATAGCATCTGCATTGTCTCAAGCTCCTTGGACCAAGAACTAACAGAAGAGAGCCAGACTCTAAATTAAAGTTTGATCAGATTAGGTTCAAAATTTGAGTTCACAAGCACAGCCATGGTGAAGTTGGGTCAGAATTAAGGCACATTGCAAATGCAAGCAAAGGGTCAAACTGTTTGAGTTTAAAACCGGAGCAGGAGGATAAATTCAGTATAGAAGTAAAAAAGAGGGATCAAAGTTCATAGATAATTACATATTTTAGCACACAAAAATCATCTAAGTAAACAAAACTATCTAGATCAGGGGACTCTAAATAGGGCACTATGCCAAGTGATGTACAACTGCACAAGCCGATCTTTTGACATTTCATTTTACAAAGCTCACTGATTTTTCCAGAAAATTTGATTTGCATTCAATTGGTTAATTTCAAAACCCCTTTCAAGATCATTACTGCAAACATAGCCGAAGTAATATATGATGGCAACTTGTGGTAACCAACAGTCTGTTTAATACCATACAGCAACGACTTTTTATGCTTCTTCAACTTAAAATCCATTCCAAAAATGATTCCTTTTTGTTGGGTGAGATGCCTGTGTGATGGTGATAAATATGTGTGCCGCCCAGGGCTATGGGGTACTCGGTCCCCGGCAGTGTACTACTGGGATGTCACTGGGTGGCCGTTGCCTGATTCCGTGGCCCTAGGGGTCACTTTCAAAAGGGGATTATATACAAGGGAATAGTTAATAAAATCTATGTCATGACGCCACTTGCGGGTTGCGGTTATGGTGATGGGGCTGATGTGATGGCAGCCTGGATGTTGAGCCCTCCACAAGTAGGGCCGGGGCCCCAAGGTGTTAGGTGATGGAGTTATGTGTGGAAATAAAGGTAGGCCACATGAGGAGTTGCTGTGTAACTGGCTCTCTTTACTCACAGTAGATGGTAACTGGTACCTGGAGGAAGGCTGGTATTCACCTCTGGTCCCCTTTGTCCCAGTGCTGTTTGGTGACCTGGTGGCTTCTTTCCCCTGCACCTTTCTCAAGTTGATGGGTCCCCGTGCCTTGGAGCGTCTTGGGGTCCCCTCCTGTTTGTCTCTCAGTTTCTGGTCCGTACGGCGGCAGTGTGAACCCTGTAGGGTCGGTGTTCCATTCCGGTCCCTGGTTCTCTCATTACTGCTGGTGCCCCCGAACTTTTAAGGTCAGTGAGATCCTGGATGGTTGCCTCACTGTGCAGATTTTTATCAGATCTGCTTAGAGCGTTAGCCTGACCTAGGGCTCTGTGCCCCATCAGTGCTATGGTTTCGGGAGTACTTTACCGTACTCCACTGGCAACCACACACCTGAGCCCTCAGGTCTACATTACACTCATATGTCAGAGCAGTTACGTCCATCTCCTCTCGCTTCCACTTACTAACTCGAACTGTCCAACTGTTGTCCCCTCCAACCTGGTTGTTGTCTAGTGGACTGGATCAGCTCCACCCCTGGGTGGCCATCCATTGGGTCCATTTCTAGTCTGTCACTAGTCTGTGGGGATGGGAAAAAACTGGGATTATAATGTGTTTTGCTGTTACCGGCACTGGTCTTCCAGGTTTCTGGGGGTAGGCCCTGCATCTTTGGCTGGATGCAGTACCTTGTAGTGCCCTGATAGGTTCAGGGGCGCTTCATATTTGGTTTATATTGAAGAAGCCATGCAAATGATTTTCCAAGAAATATCCCTTTTTGGGGAGTTCCAAGAATTCCCACCTTCAAAGAAAGTACAAATCAAGAAATTCTAGGTAAAAACCAAACAAATGACAATGGTAATAGCCTTCAGTATTAATGTGACATGTACCAACTTCAAATTATACCAATAAAACAGGTGTTTAAAATACCTTACTGTTTGTAACAAACGCTTTATGAAGCAGACATCCACAGGGTTAAGTAACTGTACTTTTTTCACACAAATCCCCATGTTTCAAAAAAAATGTGTGACCAAGAAATGCTAAGTGAATGCAACCCCCCCGAAAAAAAAAATAGCAGCAGGTCACAGTATTGGATTGGATTGTAGACTGATAGAACATGTGTGCGAAAAACAGCTTTCCTTATCACTCATTTAAATAATTATATTCTGTTCCTTTTCTTTTAGTATTTTGGTATTTCTCCCCTTAACAAAATGAACAAATCAAGAAATACTGTATAGATGCTAAAAATTAACAGCATCAACAGGCCACAGCATTAATAACTATTATAACAGGTGTGAAAAAAATCAGAGTGACAGGCATTTTGTGAGGCATTTATTTTGCTTTTCTTTTAGCACTATGGTTGGCTTGCTTCTGCATAAATGTAAAAATGTGTGATTGAATTGTAACATCAGCACTATACCTACACTGATCATGAAAGATGGAGCCACAGCCAACTAGTGTATATGGGACTCCCCCGCTTCACAGACTTGACTTGATCTTTTGTTATATTTATTTTCCTTTAAAAAAAATGAGTATTTTTGTCTTTTCATCACACAGCGATCTTCTATATTTCTATGCTTTCATACATTATCAGTACAATATGTTCAGTAATATATTGCTTTCTCTTTATCTCTATTGCTATAAATGCCTTTCACTATTCTTGTGTAACACAAAATGTCTACTGCATTCCCATTTGTTGTTTTATACTGGCTACACTAGTCCTTCCTGTATAGTTGTGCTAATATTGGGAAGTCTGCTTTCCCACATCCAAGTTCATGTCATCCTTCAATGGCTTATACAATTTTCTGCAACGTGTCTAATGGTTGGTGCACATAATGAATTGCATATTGTTCAAATTTACAAGATTCAGTAAATTCCTAAATCACATTAATTTGTTTTTACATTTATTTGATTCCCTCACCTATTATATGCTAGCCACCTAATTGCCACACTAGGCTCCCTGACTTGCCAAATAACTGAATTATAGAAAGGACAGGAATCAGCTGGACTTTATAAACATCTGAGTGACTAAGTGATCAGCGACTGCACTGCCCATAATTTCTATGGCCTGAAACACACTTCCGCAAAAAACACGTGCGTGTCGTGCGTTTCGTTTTACGGGTCCGTGTTCCATTTTTGTTGTCCGTTTCACCGCTACGTGTGACATCCGTGTGATGGCGTATGCTCGCTGTGTGTGTTGAATGTCCGTGTATGCGCGAGATACGTACTTGTCATGTCCGTGTTCAGTCATTTTGTCTTGATCCGTTTCTGATGGAAATTGACGATAAAAATACCTATTCATGAGATTCTGGTGTGTCTAATTGGATTACAGCTGCCATAATCACTACTAATTGGTAACCTTTGTTTAATCTCTTTTTAAAGGGTTAAAGGCCTTAAAGGACCAGTCACACACAACGACTTACCAGCAATCCCAAAACCGATACAACCTGATAGGGATCGCTGGTAAGTCTCTGGGAGGTCACTGGTGAGATGTCACATAGGTAGACCTTACCAATGGTGCAGTAACGATCAGCGACCTGTATAGCGATCTCGTTAGTGATCTCATTAGCGATCTTGTTATGTGTGATGGGACCTATAAAATAGCTCAAAACTATGAACTACTGAAAATGCACACGGATGGTATAGATAGCACACGTACATGCTACGTGTCATGTACATGCAGGCACGGATCCATTGACTTTAGTGGGTCCGTGTCTGCATGATGCCGGAGAAACGCGGACATGTCATCCGTGTTGAAAAACGCACACACGTACAAACCTCACGGACACACGTTCCGTGTGGCTTTATGTGTGTGTGCCTGTTACCATAGGGTCACTGAAAGAAAGATAGCGCATATGAGAAGCACCCGTGGGACAGAGTTAGTTACAATGTATTGAAAACTGCTCACCTGGTTAGGTTGTGCGCCCTCGCACAACCTCGGTGCTGATCGTGTAAATCCTCTGGAGGATGATAGGTAGTCTTTGGCTGGCGTTATCCGATGTTAAGCTGGGTGGATCTGGGGAGATAACCGCTCCTTGTTCCTGGTTCACCGACTCATGAGATCCTGGAACTAATTGCGGCCCTTTGTCTTCCTTCCAAGGTATTTGGGATGATTAAATCTATTACTTTCAGCAGCTCTAAACCGGAATCCCTTAGGGGAGTTGAGGTATATAGAGAATAGAAAAAGCCGGTCCTATGAGCGCTAATAATAGATCTATTATCTCAAGTTTTCTTTGTGAATAATTATGCTTTATTTGTGACAGTTAGATTAAAATAGAGCTCTTGTTATCACTACGCGTTTCAGCAAGATATACTGATATATATTTCCTCTTACTGAGGAAAGCAGTATATCTTGCTGAAACGCGTAGTGATAACAAGAGCTTTATTTTAATCTAACTGTCACAAATAAAGCATAATTATTCACAAACAAAACTTGAGATAATAGATCTATTATTAGCGCTCATAGGACCGGCTTTTTCTATTCTCTATGTTACCATAGGGTAACATTGGTGCACATGTGTTCGTGTCGCCGGTACATGTCAAAAAATCCCAAACACGTACAGGCGGCATGGATGTGTGTTGCAGGCCATATAGAGTGGGCTGAGAGTACTTCAGTAACATTGATAGGCATCAGAGACCATCACTGGCTGAGGCAAGGTAAGTATGTTATGTAAGTTACAGCTTTCATGCTATGTTCTACTTGTACATGCTAGAAATGAGTAAAGATAAGTGATTTTACATTTCAATAGAATGGGATTCTATTCAAATATTACAAAAATAAACTTTAATAAAAATGCACATTTGCTTTCACACAAATTCAGCAAAATGTAAACAGTTTTTTTTTTACAGTAAAGTGACATCAAAGGATAAAAAAAAAATCACACTGACCTTACCGTTCTCCTCTACAGATGCCCCTTTACCATTAGTGATGAGCAAACCCATGGATGTTTGGCTTATTCAAACCAGTACAAACTAAAAAAAATGGGCTTGGCAGTGGAACGTCACCATGGACGCTGAAATCCATAAAAGTTTAAGCGATCAAAATATGTTATGTGAACAAACATGGTACCAGTAAAAATGTCAATTCATCCCGCAAAAAAACAAGTCCACACATAACTCTGTTGGTAAAAAAAATGGAAAAATCATAGTTCCTAAAATCATCCTATGCACATTTTTTAAAGTTTTTTAGAGTGTAATAGTAGCCAAACATAAAAACCCAATATAAACCTGGTTTGCTGTAAATACACTGCCCCAAAGAATAAAGCCATGTTATTACATAGACATTTATACCGCATTGAATAGCATAAAAAAAATAAATTATTGACCTGCTGTTGATTTGTTTATTCTGCCTCTAAAAGATTGCAGTAAGGCTCGGCTCACATTGATCCGGCACTCTACGCTGAGCGCTTACACCTGGGTTTCCATATAAATCTTTGAAATACAGGATTCAAATAGAACACCTGACAGATCATTCACTTTAAAGAAGCAGATGAGACTGTGGACTCTCTCTGAATCTGATCTGGATATATGTGCAGGAGGGAAAACGGGTCTATGCCGCGCTAAAAAAACGACTGGTGTCGGAATAGTAAAAAATTTTTTTTTATTTCAGCAATCCAACGCATTTCAGGGAAAAAAGAGATATTTCTTTTTTACCCTGAAGAAGGAGACGGTCCTTGTCTCTAAAACGCGTTGGATTGCTGAAATAAAAAAGAAATTTTTTACTGTTCTGACACCAGTGGTTTTTTTAGCGCGGCATAGACCCGTTTTCCCTCCTGCACATATATCCATTACGTCTCTACGGGGCCGCTGCTTGAACCACGCGGGCACTAACATGCGCTTCAAGGAGTTTTGACTGGCACAACCCAATCAGGTGAGTGCACCTCTTTCCTTTTTCATTTTCAACATTTTACCGGGTAAGACCCTATTGCGCCTTCTGTCTCCCCATCTCCCTTTAGCTACAAGTCTTCTGACTCTGATCTAGCAGTGCCCAGCTATTTAAGCATTCATAAAAGTGCAGTCAGCCACAGTTTTGTGAACTTCTGAAAAGACAAAAAACACTAAACAGAGGTTTGATGGAGGCCAGAGTAACTCTGATGCCTCAATATAGTACAATGATCCCTTGCGGGTGTAATCTGAATCATGTCATTTGGAAATTTAGCTGTAAACCACAAAGTAAGTGCTTATTGTAGAGCACAGGATAAATATGATCCAAAATGTCATTTAAAATGGTCTCAATAAAAGCTTCAACTCATTCCACAAAAAAACAAACCTCTACTCAAGTTCTTCATCTGTCAATGGAAATATAGGGCCTTCCACTTTACTGGTAACCCAAATGCTCTGGATAAGTGCCATGGCTTCCTCCAAAAAGAAATCTAGCACAATCTGAGCTCCCAAATCCAAATTTCCCCTCCTTTCTTAGCCCCACAATAAACCTAAACTACATCTAGCATCCACATGTTCCACATTTCTGTAGTGAGGAGAGCCCACTTAATTTACCAGGTGTGTGTCCAGAAGCATAAGATAGGCACAATCTATGGGCATTACAATGTATTGGGCACTACAATGGCAGATTTGCAATTTTCACTAAGCAACAGCCATTGCTGCTTGTTTCTGAAAAACAAATTCACAGATGAGTGTCATTTCCAAAATGGGGACACCTGAGAGGGGATTTCGTTCATCTAACACTTAAAGGCTGTGTATATGGAATTTGCAAACCATTCTAGGGAAATCTGTGCTTTAACACTAGAAGTCCCAGAAATTTCGAGCTCCCCCTGAAGTCCCAAAAGAGGGTCCAAACTGAATAGAACTAACTGGAAACTAAATGGCTAAACTCAATGGAAAACAACAACCTCCTGTGGTGCGACAGTAATGGCCTTAATTACAGAACAAAAGACGGTGACTATAGGATGTTAGCTAAAATCCTTCAAGTCATTCTTCCAAAGGAAGAAATGTTAAATGACCCCTCTCTGGGACTTCTATTGTTAAGGGTCAAATAGCGCTCCTTCCCTCCATCATATGTCTGGCTGTGTGGCTCAACAGTACTGTACAGCCACATAAGGAGTTTTTCCACGCTCAGCAGAAATTGTGTGACACATTTGGTTGCCATTGTTACCCATTTTCCCATGTGAACATGTAACATTTGGGGCTAAAATAACATTTTGTAGTAGAAATGTAATTATTTATTCTTCATCACTCAAAGGTATAAAATTCTGTGAAACACCTGTGGTGTCAAAATGATCACTGCACCCCTAGGTAAATTCACTGAGAGATGTATTTTGTAAAATTGGGTCACTTATGGGAAGTTGTGCTGTTCTAGCACCTCAGGATCTCAGTCAATTTCACATGGCACCCTAAAATCTTTACAGCAAAATCTGCATTGCTGCATGGCTCTATATGGTGCTCTTTCCCTTCTGAGCTTTTCATTGTGCTTCAAAAGTAGGTTTCAACCACATGTGTGGAATTGGCAGACTGTTACAGTTGCTGTGGCTCTGGAGACTATGTCCAGATTTCTTGCTACTGCACATGTGCAAGATCTGGAGACTAAGTCCTATCTTGGAGCCATTGCACATGTGCGGGTGACATCATCACTGACACGAGGTCACATGTCTCTGACACCTTCTAAGCTGATTGGCCACTGGTCATGTGCTTGTGACACGTGGTCACATGTCTCTGACACCTTCTATGCCGATTGGTCGCTGGTCATGTGCTTGTGACGCTTTGCTCGGTGATAGGCCAGCGTGACGTCATTGCTGTCATTCTGGCAGCGGATTGGCTCTGGTGTCCTCCATCTTGGATGAGGCACAGAGTCTATATAAGACCCTGACGCACGCCGCCCGGCGCTCAGTCCTCTTGGTTCATGCATGAGGGTAGACGCCCTGTGCACGTCCCTCTAGGCATCTCTCTGTCTATGTTAGGTGAGCGCTACCGGCAGGGTAGCGTTCTTATACCTTAAAGCTTCGGCTGCAGTCCGTATCCTTACCTCTTAGTGGAGCGGACATAGGCAGGTGCCTGAGGCACATGGTCCGGCTGGGCCTTGTGATTCTACTCGTAGGTGGACGTTGTCGCTAGGGTAACGTTCCTTATACTGCGTCTGGCAGTTGTTCGTATCCTCGCACACTAGGGGAGCGAACAGAGGTAGGAGCTTTGTGCGGCTTATGCTGATGTCCGTCTCTTTTGCACCACTAGAAGAGCGGACCTAGGCAGGTGCCATATCTAGTGGTTCGTGTCCTGGCACACTAGTGGAGCGAACGCAGGTAGGAGCTTTGTGCGGCTTACGCTGCTGTCTGTCTCCTGGCACCACTAGAGGAACGGACCTAGGTAGGTGCCATTTCACACTCACTGCTTTTGTCTCTGTGATCTTTAACAGAGACCATTCCACACACCCTCCAAGTAAGGGAGGAATTGCTTTATTTTCTAATTATATTCCTCTGTGAGTTTAACAGAGGTATTGCACTCTGCACTTGTGCTATTATTTTTTACAGTGGCACACTTATATACCCCTTATCCTCTGCCATAGTCTGCAGCAGAGTCTTTGCACGGTGGACCCTGACTGTCTGACATTCCTTTAGGTTTTATTATCAGACAGCCCCCCGTAACATTAGGACTGAGCCAAGAGTCTGGCAGTTAAGGCAGAATATCAGCAGTTACACCGCTACATACAAGTACTTGAGTTGCGGCTCAAGAGTATAGAGGATAAACCTCAGACCATGGTGACATCTGCACATGATCCTCGACTTGCTCTGCCAAACAGATATTCTGGCAATGCCAGATCATGTCGTGGTTTCATTAGTCAGTGTCAGATACACCTAGAGGTCAACTCTTCTCGCTTCTCTATAGAGAGGTCCAGAGTAGGCTTTATCATTTTCTTACTTCAGGACAAAGCCTTAGAATGGGCGACTCCCTTATGGGAGCGCTCTGATGTGGTTACTCTGAGACATCAAGACTTTCTTGATGCTCTTAAAGCGGTATTCATGGGTCCGCAGGTTACCCATGATGCGGCCCTGAGACTCTTAGATCTATCTCAGGGTTCGTTATCTACTAGTTCTTATGCCATTGCTTTTAGAACTCTGGTGGCAGAACTAGATTGTCCAGAGAAGGTGTTGATTCCTATCTTCTGGAGAGGGTTGGCAGGCTATGTCAAGGATGCCCTTGCTACTCGTGAAGTCCCTGCTTCTCTAGAGGACTTGATCACAGTAGCAACGAGGATCGACGTACGCCATAGGGAACGTAGACTCGAGGTCTCTTCCTCCCGCCCTAAGCATCGGGCTATTCCAGTTGTTGAGGGTCCACTACCATCTTCCTCAGCATCTGAAACATCTCCCACTCCTATGGAGTTAGGTCATACATCCTCCAGACTACGCAAGTCTGGTCCTCCTATATGTTACGTATGTCGTCAGGTTGGGCACTATGCCAACAAGTGTTCTAGTCGTCAGGGAAACTCCCAGGCCTAGTAACCATTAGAGGGGGGTTACTAGAGACGTCTTCTGCACCCTCTAAGTGTAGTATCCCAGGTCAGCTCTCATTCTCTGATAATACATGGCCTATTATGGCTTTTGTGGACTCCGGAGCTGACGGGACTTTTATGTCCTCAGGATTTGTAAAGAGACACAATATTCCCTCTATCATGTTAGAGGCGCCTATTCCTGTCTGTGTTGTTAATGGGACTATGTTGTCTGACTCCATTACATTGAGGACAGTTCCCTTGCGCCTTTCCCTGCCTCAGGGTCACATAGAGGAGATTTCGTTTCTTGTTTTGCCTGAGGGTATAGACGACGTCCTTCTGGGTCTCCCATGGCTTTGGACTCATGCTCCTCACATTGACTGGGAGTCCGACAGCATTATTAGTTGGGGTTCAAAATGTCAGTCCCGATGTCTTCCATTACCACCTAAGGTCGTTGCTGTTGCATCAACTGATCTCTCTCCCATAACTACACCCTATTTGAATTTCGCTGACATGTTCTCCAAACAGGGTGCTGAGGTTCTTCCACCCCATAGGCCGTATGACTGTGCCATAGACCTTATCCCAGGTTCGGTTCCACCTAAGGGCAGGGTTTACCCCCTGTCGATACCTGAGTCGGAGGCCATGTCGACCTATATAAGAGAGAGTTTAGAGAAGGGGTTCATTCGTAAGTCTGTCTCTCCCGCGGGAGCTGGGTTTTTCTTTGTTCAGTAGAAAGAGGGTGATTTGCGTCCCTGCATAGATTACAGGGGTCTCAACGCAATCACAATAAAGAACAAATACCCGTTACCTTTAATTTCGGAGCTCTTTGACAGATTGAGGGGAGCTCAGGTTTTTACGAAGTTGGATCTGTGGGGTGCGTATAACTTGGTACGAATTCGAGAGGGTGACGAATGGAAGACCGCTTTTAACACCCGAGATGGTCACTATGAATACCTCGTCATGCCTTTTGGTTTATGTAATGCACCCGCAGTATTTCAGGACTTCGTAAACGATGTGTTCAGGGATTTACTGTTATCCTCCGTCGTGGTGTATCTGGACGACATCATGATTTTTTCTCCTGATCTGGAGACTCATCGTCAGGATGTCGATCGTGTCCTTTCCCGTTTAAGGGAGTACTCATTGTTTGCTAAACTCGAAAAATGTGTATTCGAGCAATCATCCTTGCCTTTTTTGGGCTACATTATCTCACAAGAGGGTCTGGCTATGGATCCTGCGAAGCTCTCTGCTGTCCTGGAATGGTCCGAACCTCATTCCTTGAAGGCGGTGCAATGCTTCTTAGGATTCATAAATTATTACAGGCAGTTCATACCCCATTTCTCTACTTTGGTGGCCCCTTTGGTGGCCTTGACTAAGAAAGGTGCTAATCCCAAAGTCTGGTCTACTGAGACATCCCAGGCTTTTGAGGCAGTAAAAAGACACTTTTCAACTGCTCCCATTCTTCAAAGACCCGATGAGAATAAGCCCTTCCTCTTGGAGGTTGATGCCTCTTCAGTGGGTGCTGGTGCGGTCTTGTATCAAAAGAACGGTGCAGGTAGAAAAAGGCCGTGTTTCTTCTTTGCTAAAACCTTTTCACCGGCAGAGAGAAACTATACCATTGGGGATAGGGAACTGCTCGCCCTGAGATTAGCCTTGGAGGAGTGGCGTCACTTGCTGGAAGGAGCGAAACATCCTTTCCAGGTCTATACAGACCATAAGAATCTGACGTACTTACAAACCGCTCAGCAACTGAATCCTCGCCAAGCCCGCTGGTCCTTGTTTTTCTCCCGCTTTCACTTCTCCATCAACTATCTGTCTGGGAGTAAGAATAACAAGGCAGACGCTCTGTCTCACTCTATGGTTTCTACCCAGGAAGAGATTGACGAACCTCGTCTTATCCTTCCCTCCAGGGTTTTTCATACGCTCTCCCCTGTGACGTTAGACCAAATCCCACCGGGCAAGACCTTTGTGCCGCCTGATCGACAGAATGATATACTGTCATGGGCCCACACCTCAAAGGTGAGTGGGCATTTTGGTATTAGGTGGACACGAGAGTTACTGGAGAGGTGGTATTGGTGGCCACACTTAGACAGCCACGTCAAGAGATATGTCGGTTCCTGCTACTCATGTGCTCGCAACCGTCCATTACGGCAGAGACCGGCTGGGCTCTTGCATCCTTTACCAGTGCCAGATAGACCATGGGAGGTGGTAGGCATGGACTTTGTGGGTGATCTTCCGTGTTCACAGGGACATAGATTTGTGTGGGTCATTACGGACCATTTCTCCCAGATGGTTCATCTCGTACCGTTATCGAGAATCCCGTCTTCCAGGGTACTAGCCAAACTATTCCTCAAGCATGTCTTTAGGCTTCACGGGATGCCAGATCGTATCATTTGTGATAGAGGCCCGCAATTTGCTTCCCGTTTCTGGCGAGATCTTTGTAGCCTTCTGCAAATTGAGTTGAATCTCTCTTCGGCATACCATCCGGAGACCAATGGTTTGGTTGAGCGTACCAATCAATCCATGATTATATACCTTCGACACTTTGTTGCTGAGAACCACGATAACTGGTCCTCCCTCCTACCCTGGGCAGAATTTGCCCTTAACAATTCGCTGGCTGAGGCCACTGGGCAGACACCATTCATACTCAATAATGGGCAACACCCTAGGGTACCGGTACCGTTTCCCGCTGCTGCACCTTCTCCTCTTGTGGCCGACTGGGCAACTAATGCCAGAGAGGTTTGGTATCGGACTCAAGAGTCGATACAAGCAGCTAAGGACCGTATGAAGACGGTGTCCGATCAGTTTCGTCGCCCGGCTCCTTTCTTTTCTCCAGATGATTTTGTATGGCTCTCTGCAAAACACGTGAAACTTAGAGTGAGCTCTGTCAAATATGCTCCTCGCTTCCTGGGTCCTTATGAGGTGCTTCGACAGGTAAATCCTGTAGTCTATCAATTGAAGTTACCCGTCCATCTTAGGATCCATGACAAATTCCATGTTTCACTGCTAAAGCCGGCTATTTTACCTCACGCTCATGAAGTGCACTCTCCTGCCTCTGATTCCTCTTGCTCTAGCTATGAGGTACGAGCCATAGTTGGTTCTAAGATGGTTAGAGGGCGCAGGTTCTTCTTGATAGATTGGGAGGGCTATGGCCCGGAACATCGCTCTTGGGAGCCTGAGGAGGCTGTCCATGCTCCTGACTTAGTTGCCGATTACCTGCGTCGCCGGGAGGGGGGCCCTTGAGGGGGAGGTACTGTTACGGTTGCTGTGGCTCTGGAGACTATGTCCAGATTTCTTGCTACTGCACATGTGCAAGCACTGGAGACTAAAGGCCCCGTCACACACAGAGATAAATCTTTGGAAGATCTGTGGTTGCAGTGAAATCATGGTCATATTGTTCCATTTGTACACAGCCACAAACCTGGCACTGATTGTCCACAATTTCACTGCAACCACAGATCTGCCGCAGATTTATCTCTGTGTGTGACAGGGCCTTAAGTCCTATCTTGGAGCCATTGCACATGTGCGGGTGACATCATCGCTGACACGAGGTCACATGTCTCTGACACCTTCTAAGCTGATTGGCCACTGGTCATGTGCTTGTGACACGTGGTCACATGTCTCTGACACCTTCTAGGCCGATTGGTCGCTGGTCATGTGCTTGTGATGCTTTGCTCGGTGATAGGCCAGTGTGACGTCATTGCTGTCATTCTGGCAGCGGATTGGCTCTGGTGTCCTCCATCTTGGATGAGGCACAGAGTCTATATAAGACCCTGACGCACGCCGCCCGGCACTCAGTCCTCTTGGTTCATGCATGAGGGTAGACGCCCTGTGCACGTCCCTCTAGGCATCTCTCTGTCTATGTTAGGTGAGCGCTACCGGCAGGGTAGCGTTCTTATACCTTACAGCTTTGGCTGCAGTCCGTATCCTTACCTCTTAGTGGAGCGGACATAGGCAGGTGCCTGAGGCACATAGTCCGGCTGGGCCTTGTGATTCTACTCGTAGGTGGACGTTGCCGCTAGGGTAACGTTCCTTATACTGCGTCTGGCAGTTGTTCATATCCTCGCACACTAGGGGAGCGAACAGAGGTAGGAGCTTTGTGCGGCTTATGCTGCTGTCCGTCTCTTTTGCACCACTAGAAGAGCGGACCTAGGCAGGTGCCATATCTAGTGGTTCGTGTCCTCGCACACTAGTGTAGCGAACGCAGGTAGGAGCTTTGTGCGGCTTACGCTGCTGTCCGTCTCCTGGCACCACTAGAGGAACGGACCTAGGTAGGTGCCATTTCACACTCACTGCTTTTGTCTCTGTGATCTTTAACAGAGACCATTCCAAACACCCTCCAAGTAAGGGAGGAATTGCTTTATTTTCTAATTATATTCCTCTGTGAGTTTAACAGAGGTATTGCACTCTGCACTTGTGCTATTATTTTTTACAGTGGCACACTTATATACCCCTTATCCTCTGCCATAGTCTGCAGCAGAGTCTTTGCACGGTGGACCCTGACTGTCTGACATTCCTTTAGGTTTTATTATCAGACAGCCCCCGTAACACAGACTCAGCAGAAAAAATTATGTAAAAAATTGTACTGTTGGTTTTCTCTAATTTAACTGATCAGATGAGAAGGTGGTGGAGAAAGCAGAGTAGGAGACGGCAACACAAACAGAGAAATATACAGTAACCCAACATGTGATAAAATGCTTTCTGCTTCAGGCCCAGCCACCACTACAATTACCCAGTAGGCAGGCAGATATAATGTCACTGCCCATGTTTAGTGATCCAGGAATCAGTTATGATGTGGACCTTGCCACTGATGAAGTTGCGCAGCGCACACCTGATGTGGTCTGCAACATTTCAAGCAAGGCAAGGATGGCCTGCCTGGAAAAGTAGTGGCGGCTGGGAAACACATTCTGTGGGACAGCCACCTCCATCATAAGTAAAGATGAGCGAACCGGTCGCGGTTCGGCTCGAGGTCGGTTCGCCGAACGGATGTCCCGTTCGAGTTCGGTTCGTCGAACGTTCGACGAACCGAACTCGAACTGCATAGGAAACAATGGCAGGCATTCACAAACACATAAAAACACCTTGAAAACACCCTCAAAGGTGTCCAAAAGGTGACAAACAACTCACAACACAACACAAACACATGGGAAAGTGACAAGGACAAATTCTCATGTGAAAACAAAACAGCGTTACGAGGAAAAAGAGGACGAGACACAGATATAGGCATGGCATGCCCTTCTAAAATCATGTAAAACACCGAAAGGTGACTCCAAGCGGAGTCTCCCTTTTTTCCAAAAATTGGGCCACACAGACACCTTATCAGTGGCAGCACTTGTGCCCTAGTTGCAAACAGGATGTTTTGATTTGCATCAAGCACATTCAAAAATACGCCATACTTAACCGTCCCCAGGATGACACCGGGGTAGGTAGCAAAGTCTTTCCTGATCCCAGCTCTGTTCATCTTGGATCATTTTTAAAAAACACAGCAAGCAAGGGTTACTCCAAGCGGAGTCTCCCTTTTTTTCCAAAAATTGGGCCACACACACACCCACCCATTCAGTGGCAGCACTTGTGCCCTAGTTGTACACTTCACAGCTAGATTTGCATCAAGCACATTCAAAAATACGCCATACTTAACCATCCCCAGGATGACACCGGGGTAGGTAGCAAAGTCTTTCCTGATCCCAGCTCTGTTCATCTTGGATCATTTTTAAAAAACACAGCAAGCAAGGGTTACTCCAAGCGGAGTCTCCCTTTTTTTCCAAAAATTGGGCCACACAGACACCTTATCAGTGGCAGCACTTGTGCCCTAGTTGCAAACAGGATGTTTTGATTTGCATCAAGCACATTCAAAAATACGCCATACTTAACCGTCCCCAGGATGACATCGGGGTAGGTAGCAAAGTCTTTCCTGATCCCAGCTCTGTTCATCTTGGATCATTTTTAAAAAACACAGCAAGCAAGGGTTACTCCAAGCGGAGTTTCCCTTTTTTTCCAAAAATTGGGCCACACAGACACCTTATCAGTGGCAGCACTTGTGCCCTAGTTGCAAACAGGATGTTTTGATTTGCATCAAGCACATTAAAAAATACGCCATACTTAACCGTCCCCAGGATGACACCGGGGTAGGTAGCAAAGTCTTTCCTGATCCCAGCTCTGTTCATCTTGGATCATTTTTAAAAAACACAGCAAGCAAGGGTTACTCCAAGCGGAGTCTCCCTTTTTTTCCAAAAATTGGGCCACACAGACACCTTATCAGTGGCAGCACTTGTGCCGTAGTTGCAAACAGGATATTTTGATTTGCATCAAGCACATTAAAAAATATGCCATACTTAACCGTCCCCAGGATGACACCGGGGTAGGTAGCAAAGTCTTTCCTGATCCCAGCTCTGTTCATCTTGGATCATTTTTAAAAAACACAGCAAGCAAGGGTTACTCCAAGCGGAGTCTCCCTTTTTTTCCAAAAATTGGGCCACACACACACCCACCCATTCAGTGGCAGCACTTGTGCCCTAGTTGCAAACAGGATGTTTTGATTTGCATCAAGCACATTCCAAATCCACAAGCATTTACTCTCCCCAGGATGACACAGGGGTAGTAAATTCCTTGTGGATCCATGACTTGTTCATTTTGATGAACGTCAGTCTGTCTACATTGTCACTGGACAGACGCGTGCGCTTATCTGTCAGCACACACCCAGCAGCACTGAAGACACGTTCAGAGACAACGCTGGCAGCTGGACACGACAAAATCTCCAAGGCGTAACTGGAGAGCTCTGGCCATTTTTCTAGATTTGAAGCCCAAAAGGAGCAAGGCTCCATTTGCAAAGTCATGGCATCGATGTTCATTTGGAGATACTCCTGTATCATCCTCTCCAGCCATTGACTATGTGTCAGACTTGTTGTCTCTGGTGGCCTTGCAAAGGAGGGTCTAAAAAAATTATGAAAAGATTCCATAAAATTGCTGTTACGAGCACCAGATACAGTCCTACTGGTACGGGTAGACTGTTGAAGATGACGAGACCGTCCCATGTTTGTCAAGTTACAACTGGGAGAATCACTCCCTGCACCTGCACGGTTGTTTGGTGGAAAAGCCGAGCTAAGATCGAGTAACAGCTTCTGCTGATACTCCTGCATACGTGCGTCCCTTTCTATGGCTGGAATTATGTCACAAAATTTGGACTTGTACCGGGGATCTAATAGTGTGGCAATCCAGTAGTCATCATCACTTCTAATTTTGACAATACGAGGGTCATGTTGGAGGTAGTGCAACAAGAAGGCACTCTTGTGTCTTGCGCAGCCATGCGGACCAAGTCCACGCTGTGTTTGTGGCATAGAGGTGCTACCCGTTCTTTCTTCCTCTGACATTTCCCCCCAACCTCTTTCAACAGAAATTTGACCAAGGTCTCCCTCATCTGCTGAGTCTTCCATGTCCATGGACAGTTCGTCCTCCATTTCTTCATGTTCTCCTGCACCTTCCTCAACATTTCGCTTGCTACTATGCGCCCTTGTTGATCCCTGTCCCCCATGGTCCCATGCCTGCTGCGTTGTTGATGATGAACGTCTGGACCTTGGTGATGTTGTTGTCCCTTGCGCATATGAATCCTCCTGTAGTTCCTCTCCTTCCTGTTGTCCCACCCCCTGACTCCGAATAGTGTTTAGCGTGTGCTCCAGCATGTAAATGACTGGAATTGTCATGCTGATAATGGCATTGTCAGCGCTAAACATATTCGTCGCCATGTCGAAACTGTGCAGAAGGGTGCATAGGTCCTTGATCTGAGACCACTCCATCAGGGTGATCTGCCCCACCTCTGCATCTTGTTGGCCCAGGCTATATGTCATGACGTATTGCACCAGGGCTCGGCGGTGCTGCCACAGTCGCTGTAACATGTGGAGAGTCGAATTCCAGCGTGTCGGCACATCGCATTTCAGGCGATGAACCGGCAGGCCGAAAGACTTCTGGAGCGATGCAAGTCGCTCAGCTGCGGCGCTTGAACGGCGGAAGTGAGCAGACAGTTTTCGTGCCCTGGTCAGAAGGCCATCTAGGCCGGGATAGTGTGTTAAAAATTGCTGGACGACAAGGTTCAACACGTGAGCCATAGAAGGTACGTGTGTCACCTTGATCAGGCGAAGGGCCGCACCCAGGTTTGCAGCATTGTCGCACACAGCCTTACCAAGCTGCAGGTTGAGAGGAGACAACCATTTATTAAACTCGGACCGCAGAGCTGACCACAACTCCTCAGCTGTGTGACTCTTATTCCCAAGACATGTGAAGCTAAAGACCGCCTGATGCCGTTGCGCTCTGCTGCCAGCATAGTAATGAGGGGTGCGTGATTCCTTCTGCGCAGTGAGAACGCTGGTGGCCTGACCAGGCAGGCTTGGGGCGGAGGTGGAGGACCCAGATGAGGTGGAGGAGGCAGAAGCAGTGGTGGAACTTGGACAGACAGAGGATTGACACACAAGTCGTGGGGACGGCAAGACTTGTGCAGCAGACCCTTCACCATCTATCACCATAGTTACACAGTGTCCAGTCAGCGACATGTAACGTCCCTATCCATGCTTACTGGTCTAAGTATCGGTGGTGAAATGCACCCGTTCACACACAGAGTTTTTCAAGGAAGCGGTGATGTTGTGTGCGACATACTGGTGTAGCGCGGGCACACCTTTCTTAGAGAAGTAGTGGCGACTAGGCATCTGGTACTGGGGCACAGCGACAGACATAAGGTCTCTAAAATCCTGTGTGTCCACTAGGCGGAAAGGCAGCATTTCGGTAGCCAAGAGCTTACAGAGGGATAGAGTCAACCTCTTAGCTTTGTCATGGGTTGCAGGAAATGGCCTTTTATTTGTCCACATCTGAGGGACAGAGATCTGGCTGCTGTGTGTAGACGGTGTTGAGTAGGGTGTCCCTGGAAAAATGCAGGTTTGTGAGGAAAGTGCAGGCGGAGACATGATGTTGCCTTCATCCAACGTTGATGCTGTCGATGTCTGAGAGAGCTGTACACCCGCACTTGTTTCCCCTTCCAAACCAACTGACGACCTACCAAGCAAACAGACTGTTGCGGTTACAGTGGGGGAAGTTGTGCGTGGAAAACCAGGTGTGACAGCTGTCCCCACAGTCCTAGAAGATGAAGAGCGCGCGGATGCACTGGAAGGGGCAGGCCGTGGATGGTTCGCTCCGCTAGGCCGCATTGCAGCACAGTGAGCTTCCCACTGGGACCTATGATATTTATTCATGTGACGATTCATGGAAGAAGTTGTCAAACTGCTGAGGTTTTGACCTCTACTAACAGAATCACGACAAATTTTACACATCACATAATTTGGGCGAGCTTTTTCTATGTCAAAAAAGGACCAGGCTAGGCAAGGCTTAGAGGGCATGCGACCTGCTGAGCCCCCCGACTAGTGCTCAGAGGCAAAGTGGTGGCTGAGGATGCAGTTGTAGACGTGCTACCAGTGCTCCGACTCTGTCCAGGAAGGCGCAAGGTAACTTTGTCGTCGGTTGCATCCTCCTCTGTCGCCTCTGTTGACCTCCTCGAGTGCCTGACTGGGGGTTGACAGTAGGTGGGATCTAGAACTTCATCATCAATTGTTGTGTTTGCACTCCCCTCACCCTCAGACCGAGCCTCTTCTTGCCCTGACCGAATATTTAAGTTGTCATCCCAACCGGGTATCTGCGTCTCATCTTCATCAGTATGTTCCTCATTGTCTATAACCACAGGTGTTACAGTTTGTGACAAAGGGTCAACATTATGCTCAGAAACGTGGTCCTCATGGCCTGAATCAGAGTCACAAAGGTTTTGGGCATCACTGCAGACCATTTCCTGGTCTGTACTCACTGTAGCTTGGGAGCAGACCTCTGATTCCCAGGCTATAGTGTGACTGAACAGCTCTGCAGACTCAGCCATCTCAGTTCCACCATACTGTGCAGGGCTGATGGAGACTTCAGAGCTGGGAGAAAGCAAGTTTGATTGGGATCACAACTCAGAGGACTGGTGTTTTTTGGATGCGGTACTTGAAGTGGCTGAGAGGGCACTTGTTGGACCACTTGAGATCCATTCAAGCATTTTCCTTTTCTGGCCATGATCTACCTTTGTTCCTGTTGTTCGTGTCCGTAAAAAAGGGAGCACATCGGATTGTCCACGGTAAGTAGTAGACATCTTACTTTTGCTGGTAGATGGTCTATCTTCAGCAGATGATAATGGAGCTTTGCCACCTTCCCCACGGACAAACCCTTTTTTTCCTTTCCCAGCACGCCTCTTCCCCTTTCCACCAGCATCTGTCATTTTGCCACTCATGTTGATTGCAACAAGATTGTGCACTGAAAATGTGGTAGTAAAAATTGAGAGGTGGTGTAGATTGCAGCGGTCGTCTAGCTTTATTAACAGCAGAATAATAAAGAATAAATATCCCTGACAATGCAACTACGGCCCTTAAACTGGCAGCATAAATTGCTAGTATAATGGATTAATAGTTACTATCAATTTGAGTGTGCAATGCAGGCAGACGTGCTGCAAATATCTATGCACTACTGGGACTATACAGAAGTCCAACAGCCACGTTTAGGATGACACTAGGTACACTCAGTGTTTGCTAGTATAATGGCTTAGTAACTATCAGTTTGAGTGTGCAATGCAGACAGACGTGCTGCAAATATCTGTGCACTACTGGGACTATACAGAAGTCCAACAGCCACGTTTAGGATGCCACTAGGTACACTCAGTGTTTGCTAGTATAATGGCTTAGTTATAATGAGTTGGAGTGTGCAGAGGACAGGAGGGTACAGTGCCAAGGTTGTGGGGCTCTGGGTAGAGGAAAGGAAGCCTGCCTTTCTATTCCCTCCTAATGGGGAAATGCAGCGAGGAAATCCCTGACCTTAGCTACACAGACGCTGTCTCTCTTTTCAGGACCTGTCACCTATGGCTCTGACCCTGCCGGTACGAGCCCTTAAAAGGACTGATAGAAAGTGCTATCCCTAAGCTGTCCAGCGCTGTGTTTGGAGCGCATACAGCAGTATCGGCGATAGGACTCAGGACGGAGCTGCGCCAGTGATGTCTGACACCAAGGATGCAGAAGAGATAATGGCGTCCGGACGGGCAGATACTCGTTTTTACAATGCAGGGACATGTGACATGGACATCCTATCACACATGCCGTTGCTTATCTGGCTAAAAGTCCACTTAGCTGTGTGTGTGTCTGGGATTGGCTGACATGCTGGCCCTCCCCACTACACACGCGCACTTAGGGAAGGAAGACAAGGAAAAAAAAAAAATGGCGATCGCCATTATCCATACAGCAGTGATCTGAAGGCGCTGTTCCCGCACACTATACACTGAAATTTCATAATAGTGTGAGTCACAGAGTGACTTACACTATTACAGTGGAAACCCAGCTAGGAATTAGCTGTTTTTTTTTGCTGCTAGAACCGTTCTCGAACGTATCTAGAACTATCGAGCTTTTGCAAAAAAGCTCGAGTTCTAGTTCGATCTAGAACAGCCCCCAAAATCACTCGAGCCGCGAACTGGAGAACCACGAACCTAGAACCGTGCTCAACTCTAATCATAAGTGCTTTGTGTCCATCTCCACCAGCATTTCAAAGGGCTGAAATTAAAAAGTGATGCCATTCAGCACAAGGGCTTGTGGGTGGGCTGGAGGCTACTTCTTCCTTCTCTCAATTGTTTGGAGAATGGACAGCTGAACATTTCAATGGGATGGTGAGGAGATGCTTATTGACACTGCTGATGGTGGAGCTGTCAAATCCTCTCTTTGTGGGGAGCTAGGTGTCCCTGTTGCTCTAGAGCTGGAGGAAGAGGCTGAGACTACAGCAAAAGAGGAAACAGGAACAACTTCAAATTGTTCCTGAATTTTTTCAGGTGTGTACTCTACTGCAGCTCGTGCTTGGAATTCAGATGCTTCATTATACAGGTGGTGATCAGATTCAGACTATTTATGCCTCGTTTCACGCTCTGATGGCACAGCATGCAAACCATCCATGTCTTATCATCAGTACATTGCCTGAAAAAAATCCATGCAAGGAATTGAGCTGACTTTTGTTTGCTCAATACATTGGTGTGGTGAGCAGTAGCAGCTGACTTACTGGCTAGAGGCAGCCATCTGTGCTTTTGCATTCTGCTTCCTCTTTTGCAGTACAGATGTGGCTACCATGGCCACCATCTTTTACTTCGCACTGTGCATGCCTCTTAGATGGCCTTGACTCTATATAGGTCTAGAACTTCATCATCCCTGCATCATCCTCTACCCATGTCTCACCCCTGCCTTCCTTGCTGGTCAGCAGTTTGCAAAAAGCTTGCAGTAGTTGGCAGCTGTTTTTCGATGTGCTGCAGTGGACTGCTGACTGCGTGTACTAACCCTTCTATATCCTCATCCTCAAACAGAACAAGTGGTTGGTCATCAGTGCACTCAATCTCTTCAATGTCTGAGTCAGGGCTAGGTCGCTGGCCCATGGATCCCAAGCCAACGGAGTCATCAAAAAGCAAGAAGTGACTGCTGCATGACGTGGGGCTCAGAGTGCTTTGTTGATTTGCAAGGGGGTGAGGTGAAAGACAGATGCCCATGAGTCACAGGTGCAATCTCTGTGCTCTTACCAGTGGATCAAGTGGAATATAAAGTGAAGAAACTGTAGGTACACTCAACCATCCAATCTAAAACCATCTGTACTTGTTCTGGCCTCACCATTTATACAGCAGTACTTCAGCCAACAACATTACACATAATGTTCTGCTGCATACATGTGTGACGCCCTGGGCAAGCCAGGGGTTACAGGTCATAACACCACCACACCCTACACCCCAGTTAGGAACACCAAGGCTAACCAAAAATCCTTGTTGCCTTCCTCCAGGAGCTGGTGTTCACACCAGGGGGTGGGCCAGGCGGTTGGCTCCACCCACCGAGGAGTACACAGCTCTGGAGGCGGGAAAACCAGGCAGATCAGTTTAGGAGGTGAAGGAGTAAACAGTAAAGTGAAAGGAAGCGAAGTGAAGTGGTAAAGGAGGAAAGTAAGAGTAGTGACAGCAAGGTCAGCAGACGGCGGTGATAGTCTGCAGGGGGACTTCTCGGAGGTTGCTGGAAGGACCGCGGACGGGTGGTGACCCGGCGGTCTGGAGCAGTATACGAAGAACAGTCAGCACCAGGGCAGGGGCCTTTCGGATCCCGGCAAGGCTAGGAGTCGCCATAATTTGCCAAATCCGTCAGTGAAGGGGACGTCTGTCTCCCAACAACCAAGTCCCGATTGAATGCAACAGTCAAACCGTAACGGAGAGACACTGCCACCGCCAGGGCACCAGTTTCTCAGGGCCAGCGCCTGCGGGCAAAGTAGGGCTCCTTCGGCCCAGCTTGAAGCCGAGGAGCGGGTTACCGGTGGGAACCCATCGCAACCATCATCATCTTAGGTGCAGGACAAAGGGACCGTCACCGTCAACTACTGGGGAAAAGCAAGTGTAGCCGTCCGTGGGAACCGTCTTTCCAGCCGTGTGTTTTATCGAGAACTGTGTCATCGTCTCAGGCTGAGTGAGTACCACAGTGCCGCAAGGCACAGCGCTGCCCCCACGTCCCTGCGCCCACCAAGCCCTGCATCTCCCACCTCATCGCTGGGCCCCGGGACAACCAACCCCCTACCCACGGAGGGGAGGACAAACATCTAGCTGCTCCATACCATCACTCCCGGGATCCCCATACAGAGCAGCGGTGGTGTCAACAAATCACCACAACCGTGGGTGGCGTCACGGACAATAAACTATATCCCAAATCCCAAAACCCCCTTTTCACTCACGGGCGAGGAGTGCCGCTAGAGTCCCCGGGATCCGGCCCATCGCTCGAGCCACCGAGCAGCAGCAGGCCGCAGCAGCCGCGGCACCCGGACCCGAGCAGTAGGGAGAGCGCGGCGTCCCCTCCTCCGCCCGCGACACATGCACCAGAGGAAAGAGTTTCATTGGGGTGCATAACAGATACAGATCAAATTCTCTCCCTGTAGCAGCTCCACCACCAACACCAGCAGCACCACAGCCCCACACATGCCCTATTTTCTGCTCTTCTCATTCTGGTGCAGAGTATGAAATGGCCTGTATACAGTACAGAGAGAAGTGACAAATAGAACTTTGCCAAGTAATGGAGGAATAACCTCAGTAGGTGCTGTAATTCACAGTGTACACAGGTGCATAAGCCCTTACTTGCACTAAACTCCCTCTAGCTTGTAATCAGGCATACAAGAGCACTAGTCTCACCTCTGCAATAAAGAAACACAATTGTAGGAAAACAGACAGGGGAAATAAACACAAAAATCAAAAACATTCCAAACAGCTGCAATGCAGCTAACACCACAACTGCAAATGAGCCTGGCTCCTTACAAAGTGGACCACATAGAAATGAGGATTCAAATTTTATCATCAGCATCAGATGATAAGACACATGACTTTTTTAATAGCAAGTGTGAGTGGGAGCAAAAGAGCTGCACCTGGGATTAACACTAAAGACAGTAGCCAGACAAGAAACAGTGCTTAACCTTTAAAGCACTCCAAGTAAGTAGAGGTTATTCAAACAGCAGTAGTGGATCTGGGAGTGCTAAGGTGTTGTGATCTTCTGCTTCCAGACTTGCCTGATGTGTACCCCAGACGGGAACACTCATGACAGTACTCCCTTCTCACGAGGGGCCTCTGGACCCTCAGGACTGAGCTTATCTAGTTAACATGCATGGAAGGAATTTATTAACCTTCTGGCATTCACTTCCAATGCTGGTATCCACATCCATTCTTCAAGACCATACTCCCTCCAGTGCCTCAAATATTGAAGAGAGTGGCAAACAAAGTTAATATCCATGATTCCGCTATCAATATTCAGCTAATTTTGTGCTCCAAAAGTCGAAATATATGGGGTTTCAACATAAGCGGGCTTTACACGCTACAATTTATCTAACGATGTGTCGGCGGGGTCACGTTGTAAGTGACGCACATCCGGCATCGTTAGATACATTGTAGCGTGTGAAACCTCCGTGCGATTGCAATTGAACTTTAAAACATTGATCACATACACATCGTTCAATTACTAAAAATTGAACGTCCGGTTGTTCAATATTCCCGAGGTAGCACACATCGCAGTGTGTGACACCCCGGGAACGATGAACTGCAGCCTACCTGCGTCCCGTGGCTCCCGCCGGCTGTGCAGAACGAAGAAGGTGGGTGGGATGTTTACGTCCCGCTCATCTCCGCCCCTCCACTTCTATTGGCCTGCTGCCGCGTAATGTCGCTGTGACGCCGAACGTCCCCCCCACTCCAGGAAGTGGATGTTCGCCGCCCACATCGAGGTCGGATGGAAGGTAAGTACTTGTGACAGGAAAGAATCATTTGTGCGACACGGTCAACAAATTGAACGTGTCGCACATACGATGGGGGCAAGTCACATCGCATACGATATTGTATGCGAAATTGTAAGGTGTAAAGCAGGCTTTACACAAGAAAATTGCTCAACAATCTGCATTGACCATTTTCTCCTGTTACCGTTGGGAAAATGTACAAATTTGGGGGAAAAAAACATGTTTGTGGGAAAAATATATTTTTTAATTTTCATGGCACAATGTTATAAAATTCTGTTAAGCACATGTGGGATCAAGGTGCTAACTAACTCTTGAAATAAATTCCCTGAGGGGTGTTTTTTCAAAATGGGGTCTCTTATGGTACTTTACACTGTTTAGAGCCATCCGGGGCTCTGCAAATGTAACACAGCATCTGCTATCTATTTCAGCCAGTAGTTTTCTACTACATGTGGGATATTTCTGTACTCAGGAGAAATTGGACACCAAATTGTATTATCCATTTTCTTTTGCTTCCGTTATGAAATGCCAAATTTGAGGCTAAAAATATTTTTGTGGGAAAAAGCAAAATTTTCATTTTTTCCTTCCACAGTGCTTTATCTGGAATCTGTGAAGCACCTAAATGGTTATAAAGTTCTTGAATCTATTTTTAACCCCTTTGAGTGGTGCAGTTTTTTAAAATGGTGTCACTTTGGGGTATTTTCTGTCATATAAGTCCCTCAAAGTCAGTTCAAATGTGATGTTGTCCCAAAAAAAATTATCTTTGTACATTTTGTTGGATATATGAGAATTTAACCCTTCTAACTTCCTAACCCAAAAAATTATGTTTCAAAAATTGTGCTGATGTAAAGCAGACATGTAATAAATGTTTTTTAACTACTTTTTGTAACATAACTCTTTTGTTTAGGGGCATAAAGATAAAAATTTGAAAATTGTTACGTTTTTAAAATTTTCACCACAATTCCAATATTTTTAAAAATAAACATAAAAAAAGTCAACCTATATTTATAACTAACATAAAGTACAATGTGTCACAAAAACCACAGTATTAGAATGACTGAGATCCGTTGAAGCACTCCAGAGTAAATTTTGGTTTTGTCAGGAAGGCAAGAACAGGCTCTGGCAGTAAGGGGTTAAGCTGTTCTATATTAGGCTATGTTCCTATGGTCAGTATCCATTGAGTTTTTGACACAGCAGAATTTCTGCACCATGTATGAACCTTAGTTTACTTGCATTTTTAATTACATTTTTGTGTTTTTTAATGCTTTATTTTTTATCACATTTTTGATGCTGCGTTTTTTTGTCCCTGTTTGCTGTGTAAAGCCATTTTGTTTTGAAAATTCCAGGTATTGACATCACTAGGTGCGGATTATATGTGTTTTTGATGTGTTTCCTCCATGTAAACACCAAAAGTGCATGTGCATTTTTTACCTGTGGAATTTTTGCATCTAATGCAAGTTTATGGGTAAATTTCACACAGAAGACACAGCATAATTGCAAAAGAAATTGACATGGAAAAATGCACTGCAGGTCAATTTATGCAGCGTAAAAATAATTATAGTGTACATGAAATTTCTATTAATCCCATCCACTTTGCTTATACTGTAAAATGCTGCATTCCTGAAGAAGCGAATATATGCAGCATCAAAAATAAGAGTAAAACTAATCTTGGATACATACCCTTACAGATATTAAAATAACTTTCAGACAGCTGTTTAATAATAATAATAATAATAACAGTTTTGTAGGTAAGAAGCAGCAATATACTAAATGATATACTCAATCAGCAGAACAAGAACAGACATCATTGCCAAATCATAGACAAAAACGTTATTTGAGCTCTATATGCAAAGTTGACAAACAGCAAAAAATTGTTTTGCTCCCATTCATTAAGACATTGCACAACTTTGTCTATTGCTACTTGTATAATTTCTCATTGATTGAAAGTAAATTTTGTCTTTGTTACCCAGTGGAATGCTTTAAGTTACAATAAATTTCAATAAAAAGCTTAATTTATATTTAGTTTTCCTGGCAGAATCAATATAGTAGGGAAATTCTACATAACAAATGTGTATGATATATCTAATGGCTATGCCAAAAATAAGTATGGAAAATCAAATAGATCAAATTTAAAGGGGTTGTTCAAAGCCTGAAAAAATTAATCTAATCTAAATCCTAATCTATTTGTTGCCCCAATCTAAACTAATTTCTAATATGGCTGTATTAAATATTTTTTACCCTTTCCTACCTACACTATATAGCTATTATTGACTTAGTATTTTCTACTTCCTCTCTGAGTACACTAAAGGCCACTTTACACGCTGCGATATCGGTACCGATATCACTAGCGTGGGTACCCGCCCCCATCTGTTGTGCGACACGGGCAAATCGCTGCCCGTGCCGCACAACATCGCCCAGACCCGTCACACTACTTACCTGTCCGGCGACGTCGCTGTGACCGGCGAACCACCTCCTTTCCAAGGGGGTGGTTCGTTCAGCGTCACAGCAACGTCATAGCGCCGCCCAATAGAAGTGGAGGGGCGGAGATGAGCGGGACATAACATCCCGCCCACCTCCTTCCTTCCACATAGCGGCTGGGAGGCAGGTAAGGTGAGGTTCCTCGTTCCTGCGGTGTCACACAGAGCGATGTGTGCTGCCACAGGAACGAGGAACAACTTCGTTACTGATGCAGTAACGATTTTTGAGAATGGACCCCCATGTCACCGATGAGCGATTTTGCACGTTTTTGCGACGATGCAAAATCGCTCATAGGTGTCACACGCAACGGCATCGCTAATGCGGCCGGATGTGCGTCACCAATTCCGTGACCCCGAGTTCACATTAGCGATGTCGTAGCGTGTAAAGCCACCTTTAGTTTTAATATCCCAGTAGGATGTAGTTACTATGTCAGCCTCTTCCCCCTCCTTGAAATAAAGCATTTCAGGGGCTGCTCTGTCCCTGCTGTGTCCCTGCTCTGTCCCTCCCTGGACAAGAAGGAAATACACTCACCTGGTGAGGTTGTGCCAGTCACAACTCCTTATGATCGCTTGTGAGTGTCTGGTGGCTTAGCAGCGGCCCCGGAGAGGAATTGTGATATATACAAGTTCAATAGGAACAGGTTTAATGCCGCACTAAAAACCACAGATGCTGTAGATTAAAAAGATTTCCTTTTATTTTACAGTTCTACGCATTTCACAGACATCTCCGTCTCCTTCCTCAGGAAAAAAGAAATCATACCTATGATTTCTTTTTTCCTGGTATAGACCAGGATCTCTGCAACCTAGGTGAGAAGGACTTTACCAGGTAGTCAAGCTATTTAACCTAAAAGACAAGACCGCCTAGATCTATGCCTCCCATGGCAAAAATGTTTGATTCCACATTGCACAGAGGCCTACGCCAACCAGATTCTGCTATAACCTTAAAAAGACCCTGTCATTACGATTTAGCATCTATATATATAATTGCCTTATTCTGTCTGTCTGTCTGTCTTGCACCAAAATTCTGTCGTTACCGTGACAAACGTCTCATTGGCCGCTCGCCTCGGCTCCGCCCCCCACACAGATTGGCCGCTCGCCCAGGCTCCGCCCCCCCACACGGATTGGTCTCTCACCCCGGCCCCCTGCACGCATTGGCAACTCGGCCACGCCACGCCCCCTCACGCATTGCACGCTCGCCCTGGCCCCACCCCCCGCACGCATTCCCCGAACCGACACGGAGCCCCGACTCCCAGGTGAGTGCTGTACCCCCGGGAGCCCACACCAGCGTACGCCGGCAACCCAGCCGACACATACCCTCGCATTGCTGGGGTTGCCGGCGTACGCTGGTGTGGGCTCCTGTGCTTACGGGGGGCAGGGTACGCTGGTAACCATGGTACACATCGGGTAATATTGTGCAGCATGGTTACCAGCGTACACCGGCTCCCGGTACACATGTGCAGAAGAGAGAAGACAGAAGAAAGAAGACCCCCGATCATACTCACCAGAAGCCGACCGGGAGCAGGTGAGCGCATCAAGGTCCTGCAGCGGCGGAACACACACACACGCACACACATAAGAACAGACACACACACACACACATCAGATCACACTCACTCTCACACACACCTCACACACACATCAGATCGCATCCACACACAACATCCAGTGATATCGCTTGCTTCTCGGCGGCGATACTGTGCGTTCAGTGACCTTCCAGGACCTGCCAGAGGATCACATGGCCGGAAGCATGTGGTATCTCCGGATGTTGTGAGTGTGTGAGCGCGTATGTGCGATATCGTCAATGTGTGTGTGCATGTATGCAATCGTGTGTGTTCGTGTATGCGATCGGATGTGCGCGTGTAAGCGATCGGATGTGTGCGTGTAAGCGATCGGATGTATGCGTGTATGCGATCGGATGTGTGAGTGTATGCGATCGGATGTGTGCGTGTATGCGATCGGATGTGTGCTTGTCGGCAGAAGGCAGCTGCTGGGACAGCCCACCGGAGGGCACAGGGAGAAGCGGGGTGTGAGTGTATGCCATCAGATGTGTGCGTGTATACTGTCTGATGTGTGACTGTGGAGCACGAGGGGGGGTGCGCAGCATAGGAGGTGGAGCACGATGGGGAGTGCGCAGCATGGGGGATGGAGCACGATGGGGAGTGCGCAGCATGAGGGATGGTGCACGATGGGGAGTGCGCAGCATGGGGGATGGAGCATGATGGGGGGTACGCAGCATGGGGGATGGAGCACGATGGGGAGTGCGCAGCATGGGGGATGGAGCACGATGGGGGCTGCGCAGCATGAGGGATGGAGCACGATGGGGGGTGCGCAGCATGGGGGATGGAGCATGATGGGGAGTGTGCAGCATGGGGGATGGAGCACGATGGGGAGTGCGCAGCATGAGGGATGGAGCACAATGGGGAGTGCGCAGCATGGGGGATGGAGCACGATGGGGAGTGCGCAGCATGGGGGATGGAGCACGATGGGGGGTGCGCAGCATGGGGGATGGAGCACGATGGGGGTTGCGCAGCATGGGGAATGGAGCACGATGGGGGGTGCACAGCATGGGGGATGGAGCACGATGGGGAGTGCGCAGCATGGGGGATGGAGCACGATGGGGGGTGCGCAGCATGGGGGATGGAGCACGATGGGGGGTGCGAAGCATGGGGGATGGAGCACGATCGGGGGTGCGCAGCATGGGGGATGGAGCACGATGGGGTGTGCACAGCATGGGGGATGGAGCACGATGGTGATGCGCAGCATGGGGGATGGAGCACGATGGGGGGTGCGCAGCATGGGGGATAGAGCACGATGGGGATGCGCAGCATGGGGGATGGAGCACAATGGGGGGTGCGCAGCATGGGGGATGGAGCACGATGGGGGTGCACACCTCCCCCCAAAACACACACACACTGCCACCCGTGCACCGCACAACACACCACACACACTGGGAACCACAAACACCACCCTACACAGACACCCACACACACAGACAACGCCGCACACACACAACACCCAACACACAAACACCGCAGCATACACAAATATACGCACATACCGCGCAACACACACATTGCACAAAAGATACCTCCCCCAAAACACACACACGCACCCCACACCCATACAAACCGCGCAACACACACAGCACCACACACAGATAACACTGCAGACACACAGCGCTCCACAAACAACGCAACACACACACAGCGCTCCACAAACAACGCAACACAAACACAGCGCTCCACACAAACAACACCGCTCTCACACACCCCCACCCAGACAATACCCAGAACATTTACAGCCCCTACACAAACACTTGGCAACTACACACAACAACATCTATATATATAACAAAAATCATACAATAACGACACAATAAATTCTAGAATACCCAATGCGTTAGAATCTGGCCACCTTCTAGTGTTATAATAAATGCCTGGCCATAATGGTGCTGTTATACTAATTCAATGGATATATCCATTCTCTGCCAGCTTTAGAGCCTCAATCCTTGCCCGAGATACTAAGTGCATACCCAGTGAACAATGGATCCTTCATTACTCAGGTGACTACAGGGTGCTTCACACGCTGCGATATTGCTAAGGAGATATTGTCGGGGTCACGGTGGTTGTGACGCACATCTGGCCTCGTTAGCGAGATCGTAGCGTGTGACTCCTCTGAGCGACCGTAAATGATTGCAAAAGAGGTAAAAATCGGTGGTCATGGAGAGGTCGTCCTAAAACAAAATAAAGTTTTCTGCTCAGTAGCAATGTGGTTCTTCGCTTCTGCGGCACCACACATCGCTGTGTGTGACACCGCACGAGCGACAATCATCACCTTACCTCCGTCCACCGGAAAAGGAGGAAGGAAGGAGGTGGGCGGCATGTTCCGGCCGCTCATCTCCTCCCCTCCTTTTCTATTGGACGGCGGTTCAGTGACGCTGCTGTGACGCTGAACGAACTGCCCCGAGAAAGGAGGCAGTTCGCCGGTCATAGTGACGTCGCAGAGCAGGTATGTGCGTGTGATGCTGCCGTAGCGATAATGTTCACTACGGCAGTGATTACCACATATCGGCCGTACGACAGGGGCGAGTGCTATCGCGCTTGACATCTCTAGCAAATGCTAGCGATGTTGCAGCGTGTAAAGCCCCCTTAACTTCCAGTCTAAAGGACTAGGACTTTTTATTCTTGAAGCCATATATCAGGTGAAAATGAGAGCTTACATGTGTCTTTTTCCATATCAATCCAATGTAATATCTTTTCTGCATCATGTCATTGTAATCTGAACATATCTGAGTGTAGCCTTGTGCCAAAAATTACTGCTTGGAGGTATCTTACAACAAGCATTTTCTTAAGCTATGTTGAAATGCTTGATTAATTTTTTGAAAACTAAAACTTATTTTAATAGAAATGATACTAGATCCTGGGAGAAGGAATAAACCATTTATAAGCAGCTGATTTTGCCTTTAAGTTGTGTTTTAGCACCAGATATCTAAGTAATTGTAGAGCTATAGCTGGACGTCCTTATTTGCTGTACTATAATCACATCCAACAATATATAAGCTCTAGTCTTCAAATATGTTGTACAAGAAATTGTACAACAAAACGTTAGATGACACTGTTCTCATCTTTTTGGTAGAAACAAAGCATATGTTCTTTTTAATATTATTATTAATGCTATAGATACATCCTATGCACACATCGCTGACCAGAAAGTAACCTGAAAGAATATTTTTTACCCTTTAACCACAGGATTAATTTAGTCTTTCAGATAGCAACTACATTTTTCCTACCTCATTAGATAAATCAATTTCTGATACTACCTGTAATTGTGTATTTCTTTTGTGGTCACATAGCCTTTAAGTAGTAGGCTGTTAATTCTATAGGTAATTACACCTGTTCAAGTTAGATTGGAGCAAAGTTATTTTACAGAATAGAATAGAAGATTAGTTTCTTTACAGTAAACATGGTGTGTGTGTGTGTGTGTGTGTGTGTGTGTGTGTGTGTGTGTGTGTGTGTGTCAGTGTATATGACTGTGTATAGATTTATATGTGTTTTTGTGAATTTCTCTTTAACCCCTTAGTGACGGAGCTAATTTTCACCTTAATGACAAGACCAAATTTTGCAATTCTGACCAGTGTCACTTCATGAGGTTATAACTCTGGAACGCTTCAACGGATCCCGGTGATTCTGAGATTGTTTTTTCACCACATATTGGACTTCATGTTAGTACCAAATTTAGGACAATATTTTTTGCGTTTATTTATGAAAAAAATTGAATATTGGCAAAAATTTTGAAAATTTAGCAATTTTCAACTTTTGAATTTTTATACCGTTAAACCAGAGATTTCTGTGACACAAAATAGTTAATAAATAACATTTCCCACATGTCTACTTTACATCAGCACACTTTTGGAAACAAATTTTTTTTTTGTTAGGAAGTTAGAGGGGTTCAAAGTTTATCAGCGATTTCTCATTTTTACATCAAAATTTACAAAACCATTTTTTTAGGGACCACATCACATTTGAAGTGACTTCGATAGGCCTAGATGACAGAAAATACCCAAAATTGACACCATTCTAAAAACTGCACCCCCCAAAGTACTTAAAACCACATTCAAGAAGTTTATTAACCCTTCAGGTGCTTCACATGAACAAAAGCAATGTGGACACAACAAAATGGACCCCAAAACTTGTTCCCCACTTTCTTATGAGCGCGCCGATACCCCACATGTGGTCAGAAACCTCTGTTTGGACAAATGGGAGGGCTCGGAACAGAAGGAGCAATATTTGAATTTTGGAAAGCAAATTTGGCTGAAATAGATTGCGGGCACCATGTTGCATTTACAGGTCCGCTAAGGTACCTAAACAGAAGAAACCCCTCACAAGTGACACCATTTTGGAAACTAGACCCCTCAAGGCTTCTATCTAGGGGTATAATGAGCATTTTAGATCCACAGGTACTTCACAGATTTTGTTAACGTTACGTTGTCATATTGAAAATTTTAATAATTTTCTCAAAAATGTTGCTTTAGCATCAATTTTCTCACTTTTTCAAGAGGTAATTCCAAAAATTTGACCTCAAGGTTTGTTAACCACTTTTTTATGAGCGCGGTGATACTTCACATGTGGTCTGAAACCTTTGTTTGGACAAATGGGAGGGCTTGGAACGAAAGGAGCAATATTTGAATTTTGGAAAGGAAATTTGGCTGAAAAAGATTGCAGGCACCATGTCACATTTGGAGGACCCCTAAGGGACCTAAACAGCAGAAACCCCGCACAAGTAACCCCATTTTGGAAACTAGGCCCCTCAAGGAATTTATCTAGATGTTTGGTGAGTACCCTGAACCCCCAGGTGCTTCACAGAATTTTATAGCGTTGAGCCATGAAAAAAAAAAAATAAAATTTTACCACAAAATTGTTATTTCAACCAGGTAGCTTTTTTTTTTTACAAGAGTAAAAGGAAAAAATTCAGCATAACATTTATTGTGCAATTTCTCGTGAGTTTGGCGATACCTTATATGTGGTGGAAATCAACTGTTTGGGCGCATGGCAGGGCTCGGAAGGGAAGGAGTGCCATTTGACTGCAAAATTGGCTGGAATCAATAGCGGACGCCAGGTTGCATTTGGAGAGCCCCTGAGGTGCCTAAACAGTGGCGGTCCCCCACAAGTGACTCCATTCTGGAAACAAGACACTTCAAGGCTTTTATCTAGGTGTATAGTGAGCAGTTTGAATCCACGAGTACTTCACAGAATTTGATAAGCTTAGGTTGCCATATTGAAAATTTTCATTTTTTTCACAAAAATGTTGCTTCAGCATCAAATTTCTTACTTTTTCAAGAGACAACAACAAACCGTGGACCCAGCAGGTTGTTATCCAATGTCTTATGAGCACAGGGATACCCCACATGTGGCCAAAAACCTCTGTTTGGATAAATGGGAGAGCTTGGAATGGAAGGAGCACCATTTGAATTCTGGAAAAGTTGAAATAAATTGCGGACACCATGTCACATTAGCAGGCCCCTTGGGTACCTATACAGCAGAAACCCCCCACAAGTGACCCCATTTTGGAAACTGGATTTTATTCAGGAGTATAGTAAGC
Source organism: Anomaloglossus baeobatrachus (assembly GCF_048569485.1). NCBI lineage: Eukaryota > Metazoa > Chordata > Amphibia > Anura > Aromobatidae > Anomaloglossus > Anomaloglossus baeobatrachus. Next base: position 269,339,007 of record NC_134353.1, on the reverse strand, counting down.
ATTTTGAATCCACAGGTACTTCACAAAAATGTTGCTGTAGCAACAAATGTCTCACTTTTAGGCTATGTGGCCATGATCCAGCAACACGGCGTCTAGTACACAGTGTCAGCCTCCTGCAGAGATGTGAGTGTTGTCCACGGGAGAAAGCAGCTGCCCATGCCTACGATTTGGGTTCAGGCCGCTGTGGAGCTCTATGCTACCTGCAGAGAACACTCTTGTCTCCGCAGCATAAATTGACATGCTGAGGCTCGGGAAGCTGCACCACAGGTCGGTTTATGCTGCGGAGAAAAGAAGCACATTGGGCATGGGATTTCTAAAAATCCTTCCACTGTGCTTCTACTGCACAACGCAGCGCTATGGACGCAGGGAAAACACTCTGCGCCCAAAACGCTGCAAATCCCGATTGTGGGCGCACAGCCTAAAATGCTACAATGGATGAATGGATAGATGTCAAACATATATAACGTCCCACCCCCTGCATATTCTAAGCTGGCGCCCTTTAGTGCCTTTCATGTGGCACAAAAGGGTGCCTAGCCTTGTATTTAGCCCCCCAAAAAATTAATAATTAAAATAAACGACGTGGGGTCCCCCCTATTTTTGATAGCCAGCTAGGGTAACGCAGACAGCTGTAGCCTGCAAACCACAGCTGACAGCTTCACCTTGTCTGATGATCAATTTGGAGGGCTCCCCAGGCGTTTTTTTAAAAAAAAAAACAAAAAACGTGGGGTCCCCCCCAAATTAGATCACCAGCCAAGGTGAAGCGGACAGCTGGGGTCTGGTATTCTCAGGGTGGGAAGAGCCATGGTTATTGGACTCTTCCCAGCCTAAAAATAGCAGCCCGCAGCCGCCCCAAAAGTGGCGCATCCATTAGATGCGCCAATCCTGGCGCTTCGCCCCAGCTCATCCCGCGCCCTGGTGCGGTGGCAGACGGGGTAATATATGGGGTTGATACCAGCTGTAATGTCACCTGGCATCAAGCCCTGGGGTTAGTGATGTCACGGCATCTGAACAGATACCCGACATTACTAACCCAGTCATTAATAGAAAAAAATAAAGACAAAAAAAAAATGTATTTGAAAAAACACTCCCCGAAACATTCCTCTTTCACCAATTTATTGAAAATAAACAAATTCCGGTCGCTGTAATCCATTTTGGAGGTCCCACGCCGACTCTGGACCTTCTAGAATATGGGGGGCACGTTCAGGGAACGTATCCCCCATTTTCTGGAAGAGCAAGCTCTCCATGAGCAGTGTGGGTGCAGTAATCTGAGAATACTGCACTCACACTGCCCCGGTCCAACCTAGGGCAGAGTGACCTGCAGTAACCTCATTCCAGAATATGAGGGGCACGCTCACAGAACGTACCCCCCATTTTCTGGAACAGCAGTCTCTCCATGTGAGGAGTGTGGCTGCAGATTACTGCACTCACTCTCCCCCGGTCCACAGTGGAGCAGCCTGTGCAGCAGCGACGTCAGCGTCCCTGCTTGCAGGGATCAAGCTGACAGCCGCTGTCTGCGCATGCGCCGCCAGCATTCAAGAAGGAGGCGGCGTGATCGCGGGACGGATCACCAGCCAGGTAACGTAAGACCGGGGGCGGACGCGGGGGGACGGCGGGAGACCTAGCGGGACCTGGGGACAACTTTCTGTCGCATGTGACGTGTCACATGCCGCAGAAAGAGCAGGATGAATGCGGCCTCGCGCTACTGTGCGCTGCGCGCCACCATCTTCCACGCTCCGGAGGGGGGAGGGGGGGGGCGGCTCTGGAGAACCGGAGGGGGCTCCGGTGACCAGAGAGCTCCGGTGGACCGGAGGAGAGGTCAGGGGGAGGACATTTCCCTCCGATCTGAAATGTTTGATCATTTCAGATCGGAGGGAAATGAATGCAGAGCCGGCGGCGGCAGTTTTCTGTGCGCTTCGGCGCCATTTTGACTGCTCCGGAGGGGGGGGTGGGGACTCTCCGGTACCGGGGGCTTTGGGGGCACTAGGGGTTTAGATTTCTTTCTCATCTGACATGTTTGATCATGTCAGATGAAAAAGAAATCAGTTTTACCGGCCATTTCTTTTTTTTTTATGTGACCGTCGGTATACGGTGTATACTGGCGATCGCATTAACGGGGTCCAGAAAAAACACCCCGATTCATAATCTGGGGGGTCTCAGCTACCCCCGGTAGCTGAAACCCCCGAGATTTTCGGTCGCTGGGGGGCGCTACAGGGTTTTTTCGGGCTGCCGCTTTAAAGCGGCGGAACAGAATAAGTACTCTGTTTTGCCGCCGCTTTAAGTCGTTATGAGGTTAAATATGTGTACGTATGCCTGTATGTATCTGTGCATGTCTATGTGTGGTGGGGCCCACTGAGATTCTTTCGCCCAGGGCCCACAAAAACCTGGAGCCGGCCCTGCCAGACCCCACTCCCACTATCCCCACAATAACTGCCGTGTGTACAGGCTCCTTCAGCACATAACACGCCCCCGTTACCGGCCTCACCACACAACTGTCAGTCACACCGTGACCCCTGCACGCCGCGCACAGCCGCCCTCAGTCAGGAGAGCAGACTGTGACGTCACCAGTCAGCTGACTGCAGGAAGCCTCCTGAGACCGCGCATAGTCAGGTGGGCGTGGGTTTCCGTCTATAAGTGCGCAGACGCCCGAGGAGTGCTCATTCCTCTCTGGCAGTTTGTGTGGAAATTGCGTGGTGTGTGAGTTGTAGGTGGTAGTCCGCGCCTGTGGTGGTTTTGGTGCCGATGGAGTGAGGTGTTTTCTTGAATTTATTTATTTTTTTATAGGTATTTCCCTAGTGACATGGCTGAGACAATGGAGCAGCAGGTAATTCCCTCTATGCCGTCCTGTGTAATGGGTGATAGTGCCGTGTAGTGCTGTCAGGAGCTGCTGTTTCCACCCTGGTATATATTGGGCATGGAGGGGGCTGATGAAGTGGAGCTTATAGTCTGCCCCTTACTGTGGGGTCTGAGCCCCCCTATTAGTGCAGCAGTAGATGGCTCCTCAGTGCCCCTGGTATATGCCCTGTGGGAGGCTCTCTGGTATCTGCCATCTGCTGGTGCCAGGCTGTGTAGTGCCCCAGGTGCACAGGATCTGCTGGCAGTGCCCACCTCAGGCCGGGTTTGGTGCAGATCTCCAGGTGTTGGTGCTTCCATGTGAGGATTATGGCCAGGACTGTTCTGTAGCGCTGTGTGGAGCTGTAGAGCAGTACATGATCTGATCACTGATGGAAATGGCTGTGCTCCTATGGGTGTCTTCCTATACCTGCAGTCTGTGCTGTGGTCAGTGCTGGCAGTGAGCAGGTGCTGCAGTGAGTGCGGCTCATCAGCTTTAACCCCTTAGTGAGGGTCCTGAATTCTTTATTTTCAGAGATGACCTAATCCATATGTGATGCATGTAAAGGGATCTGTCAGCAGGCTCTCATCCCCTTAATGTGCATGTAGATTCCAGAAATCAAGCTCAGCACAACCTTTACATGGCCAGTCTTTGAGAAATCAGTGTTTTTTTAATTCATGTGCAAATGAAGCTGTGGATCTGACACCTGTCACTCCAGCTCTGTGCCACCGCTTACTACTTCATTGAGAGCTCCATTGCCTGAGGTTACCCAGCATAGAGGCTCATTATAGCAAGAGGTGGTGCTGGGTGAGGAATAGAGCTGGAATGGCAAAGGCATGAAGGCTACCATAACCCTTCAGCCTTATTTGCATATGAAAGTGAGGCTTATTTAGACATGGAGGAACAGACTCCTAATGTGAGGGGTCTTCTGGATTTGTCTCTGAAAGCTGCATGGGCATGTAAACAGATTAGTTGGTTTTGAAGTCTGGCTTTCTCCACTTTTCTCTAATGGCCCATTTAGACAAGGTGGTCTTCATGACATATTTAGAAGTGTCTAAACAATTATCTGTGCGTATTATGATTGACAGCACATCTCTAGTTGCCTACATGCTGATTGTTTAATAGAGATGAGCAGACCCATGCACATTTGGGTTTGTCTAATATGGAATGAGAAGTTATATCTGGAAACGAAACCTGACCCAAGACAACAAAGCCCATAGACGTAAATGGGGACAAGATGTTCTGTGCTGTAAAATGGTTGGAGTAAGGGCTAGGTGGCTGCTCAGGGGTTAAGAGCAGTGTGCCCACGTGTGCGTATTGCATGCAGTTATGCTGCGTTCTGCACTGCAGCGTAACTGTGCAGGGGACTCAGGACACATGCAATCTTTGTGCATAATCCATGCCCACGTTGTGTTTTAGAACGCAGCGATTTGCATGCTGCCAAATCACTGCGTTCTAAAAAGCAACATGTCACTACTTTTGTGCGCTCTGCATGCTGTCTCCATTCTGACTATAGGGAGAGGCAGCATCCAGAGCGCATGAATTCTGCAGTCGGCAAAGTTTCAGAACGGAGCTTTTCAGCTGCGCTCTGAAGCGGACATTGCGCTGCGGTGCAGAGCGCACACACGTGGGCACATAGCCTTATACATTTCCTGAAAGATTACACTGCAGTCACACTTCTCCTGGCCTGCTCATTAAGCTTCATGAATATTCACTTTTCCCCTGCCCAGTGTGCCAGTGTCTGCAGACTGCTATATATGCCCCCCTTTCTTCTAGTATCTGTGATTTATTGTATGGTACTGTAAAATAACTTGATGAATGGCATATGGTTTTGCCATATTTTTGATTACCAGCAGGGGTAAAACTAGCTGCAGCCTCCAGGGGTCTGCTTTACACTGCTTTCACACTGTTTTTCTAACATGCCTCATAAATGTTTTTTTGCTGCGAAAGCAGATCCTGTTTTTGCAAAGAAACGCATGTTATTTTCCAGGATCCTGTCACTTGAAGTTTATGGGCGGGCATTGACATCATGTGATCGGGAGTGAGGGGAACTGAATGTGATGGACTGGGAGCCGGCATATGACAACTGCAGTAAGCTGTAACCAAGGTAAACATCGGGTAACTAAGAAGCGCTTTGCTTGGTTACCCGATATTTATCTTGGTTACGAGCGTCCACCGCTCTCAGGAGTGGGAGAGAGGGACTGATCACGCCAGGCTGGTTTCTGGGCATGCTCAGTAGAGCAAGCAGGATCCTGTATCAGCATGCCAGCGTTCACATGTGTTTGCATGCTGTTTAGTCAGGATCCAGCAATTTGCAGTATTTGGACGCAGCTCAAACGCTACAAGTAGCGTTTTTGAAAAAAGTTTAAACTGCAAGTTGCTGGATCCTCACTATAACACATGCAAATGCATGTGGACATGAGTCCATTGCAAATGCACTGAAGTGAAAACGTATTTGCACTGGATCTGTTTTTGCGGGGGAAAAAAAAAAATAATTCCAGGACGCATGTTAAAAAAAGTAGTGTGAAAGCATCCTAAGGCTACTTTCACACATCCGGTTTGAGCACTGCGGCTCAATCCGGCTGTGAAACCTATGCAACGAAAACACCGCATCCTTTTGCATAAGTTCTTACATGCGGCCAGTCCGTTTTTTTCCGGTTGCGGGACGCTACTGAGCATGCGCAGTGGAAGAAACCGCATGCGGCGTCCAGATGCGGTTTTTTCCGCATCCAGCGTCCATAGGCATGCATTGAAAATGCGCCGCAGCGGCCGGATGCGGCGCAATGTGGTTTTTTTTTTTTTTTTTTGCCGGAGCAGAAAACGTTGCAGGCAACGTTCCATCCGGCCGCGGCATCGGCTAAATCTGCCGCATGCGGCAAAAACCGGACTGAACGCAAGCCCATGCGACACAATACGGCACTAATGTAAGTCTATGCAAAAAACCCCGCAACCGGCGGCAAAAAGGTTGTGGTTTTTCTGCAGAGTGCCGTATTGTGCCGCAGAGCAAAAATCGGATGTGAAAGTAGCCTTACTGTGGCTGTTTATGAAAAATAAAGATCCACCCAATTTATTTAAATTAAAAAAAGTGCTGTTTTTTTTTGTTTTTTTTTCTAACCAATCCATGGTAAAGCTGACTGCTGGTGTATTCAGTTTCAGAAGGTCTGTGGATATTGCCCCATAACAGCCTAAAAATACTAACCTGCAGCCAACCCAGACATGGCACATTCATTAGATGTAACACAACTCATCCTGATGTAGTCCCATGACCGGACTGCTCTGGTGCTTTGTCCTGCAATCCAGCAATGGTTTAACTCAGTTAATTGAGCAGCAGGCAGCCCTCAGTTGAACCCTGTCTGATTGCAGGATACAGCTGCACAGCAATCCCCAGTGTGAACTCCAATGATCAGACTGCTGTCCCACAGTTCAGTAAGGCCGGTTTCACACATCCGGCTTTTCGCTGGTTTACCGGATCCGGCGCTCTCCCATACAGTGACTACAGTACAGTGACAGCTCAACAAGCGCCGGTCACATGCTGTCATGTGACCGGCGCATGTGACCCGGAAGTTACAGCGCTGTCACTGTACTGTATTGTCTGTACAGGAGAGCGCCGGATCCGGTAAACCGGCGAAAAGCCGGATGTGTGAAACCGGCCTAATCTGGCAGTGGATTCACCAGTGGTCACTTGGTATCATGGGAACCTGGCTGTGACATCCAGTGCACAATCCAAGAGATGGTTCCCACCTCTCCCCAAACCTGTCTGATCTCAGTTACATTCAATCCATATGCTTTACCCTGTTAGTGGCCTCCAGGTCCCGCACTCCTGTGATCCAGCATAATTAGAGGTTTTATTCTTGAGGAGGGGATGGATGCGGCAATGGAAATTGGGTAAGATTGTTATTGGTAAGCATTTATTGCTATAGAAGAAATACCTTTTCCTAGGTGCATCTTTAGGATCCAGTGATCATTGCAGCATGCCATGTTGTTGTAAAATGGAGACTAAACTGATTAGTCTGACCCTGGGGATTTAGTCTAGTTCATGGAAGAATTAATTTTAATAATTTAATTTGAATGGAATTACCAGACTGTACAAGTGATTTGTTGGTTTTTTTTTTTTATTTCTTGTGTAGAATGTGGTGGTAAGGTTGATAAACCTCCCATTTGTGAGCTCTACATTTGACATGGTGTCCTCCACCTACGTGACCACTAAAGACAACCATCCCTACCTGAAGTCTTTATGTGACATCGCAGAGAAAAGTGTGAAGAGCATCACTTCTGTGGCCATCACCAGCGCCATGCCAATCCTGCAGAAACTCGAGCCTCAAAGTAGGTTTAGCGTCTTGATGGTGGTCACTGTCAAACATGTAATTTTGTTTTTACTTTTTGTCTGTGGTAATCTGCACACCAAATGCTTGGTGGGTTGTTGCAAGGCAACTTGTCCTGAAGATCAGCAAATTCATCTGGAAGTGGAGTACTGAAACATACAAATCTGTATTTTCCAGAATGCAGACTTGTGGGTGGTTTGGTGTTTTTGTTTTTTTTCCAGCCTTTTATGGTGCAGAGGAATAGTCTACTTTCCAATCCTCACTGCTTCTAGTAACCCTGAGCCTTTCACAGAAATGGGATTTCTGCTACAATGTCCAGGATGGTTCAGTGCAGCCAAGGTTATGGTGCATTTTCTTGGACTTTTAAGCGCTTGCACAGAACCCTTTTGACCCTCATCAGAGCTGTCAGGCAAAGTCTAGTGTTAATCTGAGGATAGGGGGGGGGGGAGATGAGGGTCTGGACAGTGGAGCATTGTGGGTTCAAGACATTAAGGCTACATGCTCACACTGCATTATTTTACCACAGTTTTGGTACCAAAATTGCATGCATTTCCTTCCCCAGTATGGTCTGAGACTTCATTTTTACTGTGGCTATATTTGCAGTTATTTTTTCTATTACATTATTGTGATGACCTCAGAAGCTGCATGTTTCTTTGCATTTTGTAGCAGAGTTTCTAATTAGTGATGGGAGGACTTGCAGATTAATCCCCTGCCGACTCGGTGGGCAGTGATTGATCCCTGCATCTGGCCAGTTGCCTTTTCATAGTCTATTGGGACCAGAATCTGGCACAAAGGGGTAGGAGCAAATCTTTATACTTGCCTTGTCACCGGTGCAGCTGTAAGCTCCCACAGTCACTCATTCACTTCCAAGCCACTCATTACCTATTTTGAATATGCACTGCTTTCCCCACCCACCAGCATCTGATTGGTTGCAGGCAGACATGTACACACGCGCACAGTGATGGCATGTCTGATGCTTCCAATCAGATGCTGGTGAGCAGGTATATATTGTACCGTAAAATTTCACATGGGGGCCTCACCATATTATACTTGGCACAGCCTACAGCGGCTGTCAGCCCCAGCCATGAGCTTATCTTGGCTGTGTAGCAAAATAGGAGGAAACACATGCTGCTTTTATTTATGTACCAAAGTAGGTAGAAAAGTGTATAGTTCCCTGATAAAGCCAGACAGCTGGGAGCTGGGTTTCTCAGGCTGAGGAGACTCATGCTTGTGGTGCCCCATTCCTCAGCCAAAAAGAAAAAAAGGCAGCCGGCAGCTGCCCAGGATTGCTGCCTTCATTAGATGTTACAATCCTGCCACTTTACCTGGCTGTTCCTGATTGGTGTGGTGGCAATTGGGGGTAACAGGGGCTTAATTACTGCCCACAGCTGCCACTAAGCCCTAGATCAGTAATGTGAGGCATCTCAGACCCCCTCATCAGTAATCTGTTATCAAAAAGAAGCCCCCCAAAATTCCTTTATTTGAAATGAAATACAAAAAATGGGAAATGCACCTACTGGTAAGTCAGTTTCCAGTAGTCTCTCATGACAGCACAACAGGAGGTAATCCCCTTGACCTATACAGGGGCAGGATCGGAGGTTTTAAGACCCCCCCCCCCCCCCCTCCACCCTCCAGTGTCTTTTTCTAGTACTTGCAGAGGAAGGGATACACTATTTATACCAACAAATACAGTTTATTTTGCCAATGAGTTAGTAAGAGAATGGAAGTAAGGGTGTTATCCTGAGGGACTAATGGAAACTGAATTACCAGTAGGTGTAATTCCCATTTTCCAGATCGTTCCACAGGAGCAATACCAAATGGCTCAGGGGGGGTACAGAAGCCTTAAAGTGGTGGTTCACCCTTTTTATCTTTTTCTAACTTTTCACTATCAATGTAAATTCTTATTGTAGGTCTATTTTCACTTCCTGCAGAGTAGTGCTATACTGCACGCTCAGTGCTGATCACATGACCCCAGGTGCTGTGGCCTCTGGCATCCACTGATGTCACGTCAACGTCCAAGCTCTGAAAGTTAAAACGTAATATCAGAAGCTCGTGTTGCCTCTGATCGTGAGGGACTGGGCTGTAGGCGACACACCATGTCACAGCCCAGCATGAGGGGGGAAGGTTTACTTACCATCCTGCAGCTGTGTGCAGGGGTCAGCACCAGGAGAGGGAGAGGCGTCATCATGTCAGGTGAGTATTTTATCGCAGAGCGCAGTGTGCATCTGCAGAGCAGTGTGTTCTTCCCCCTGGCTGTGCAGAGATGGAGCTGCTGCTGTCATTGATGTGATTTCTCTCAGTGCTTCGATAACATACAGAGACAGGGAAGATGGCAGGGAGGAGTTTGGGTGGAGTGCTGAGTGGGTGTGATAGATGCAGTCCTACAGACCACTGCAAAGGATCATGGAAGTTGTAGGAACTGAACCAAAGAAGTCAGGAGAGATATTAACCCCATCATAGCTGGAGCCAGCAATGAGGATGTGCTGCTAGAGCACAATAAAAGGTAATAGTGTTAAAATAATGTGTGGAAAGGAATATAAGATTTCTGAGAAAAATAAAGTGGTGTTTACTGGACAACTCCTTTTTAGGACCCAAGTCCCAGGCAAGAACTTGGTTAGATATAGTAACCAATTTGTAAACTCCAGAAATCTGGATAGTATGATCAATCTGAAACTGTATGCAGTGCATATTAAGGTTTATCATTGAGAAGTAACATGCCTGTTTTAGGATCCAGAAATTGCCAAGCCTGTTCCACCAGAGGTCACATTCTGGCCCCAGAAGTCCAAAGACTGTGCCTTGGGTAATGATGGACCCGCCATACAGTAACCTAGTCCTATCCTGACCTGGTATAAAAAACAAACCCTCTACCACCTGGGGCAGACTGCCTAACTAGGAATGGACTATACTCCATTAGTGTATAATTGTCACTAGTGTAGACATACTACACAGCCTTCAATGGTGACCAGGGAACATCTAGAGGATCGAGTGTCTCTTTTAATCCCAGAGTGATTCTTCATTTGAGAGCAGGGAGACCCTAGATTTTCTTGTGAGAGCATTGAGCCTATGAGGTAGACTATGGAGCTCTCTGCCACCAGATGAGGCGTCCTCTTGGTTATCACAATTTGATAGATAAATACCAAATACAGCCTTTATCTTGCCTGATCAATATGCATCCACCCAACGTGTGTCATTATAATTACTCATCAGGGGAGTCTTAAAGAGATGCTCTGCATCCCGTCAGTATCTTTGTTCCTGACAGGGCATAGTTTAGGATATTAAAATGCATATTGATCAAGCAATATAAAAGGCTGCATTTGGTATAAGTCAAATTGTGATAACAAAGCGGAAGCCTCAGCTTATATATATATATATATATATTATAATTTTTTTTTTTTTTTTGTACCCAGTTTATCATGGTAAGACTTTTACTTTTTCTTTGCCGGGACCCATTTAATGTGAAGGGTGGGATCCTGAGCTACTATAAAAAGGTCTGTGGTTCTACAATTGTCCTATTGCGCTAAATCCAATTATTTCTCCAGAAGGCGATTCCTTTGTGCATTACTAGGGCATTACTACTGTGCCTGGTGTAGGGGGCCCAGTTAAGAGGGGGCCCGGACAGGCCCAGGGTTAATGCTTATCTTAAGCCCTGGCAGGACGGGCCCCTCCTTCACCAGGCCCCAGTCACAGTTGCCCGGCTGTCGTTTCACCTCCTTATGACTATAATCACTATTTGCATGTGACAGGGCGGGGAATGCAAATTAGCCATCTGGTGGAGTGGAGGCAGTCATTGGAGCAGGGCGCCGGCACATCATTGCTGGACCTTGCAGCAGTGTGGTGAGGTCATCACTCTGCAACCTCCATTACCCTCCTGCAAGTAACGGCGGCAGAGGTGGCGAGGACGCAGCAGCCAGCGGGACAGGTAAGCGCTGTGAGCGGAAGACATTCGCCAGGGTGTGTGAGGTGGCCCGCCCGCTCATCTCAGACCGGGAGGGCCCACTGCTCTCAGCCCGGGGTAGGGGCGCTGATCCCAGCCAGGTTCAGGTGATCTCAGACTGGGGGGGCCTCCCAACCCCTGCCTTACCTCAGCTAGATGCGTGGGAGGACGCTGAATTGCATCAAGGGCAGGTGAGTATGTGAATCATTTGTGATGGGCTCTGTGTTATGTGTAAGATGTGTCCTGCATAGTGTGCTGTCTGTGGGCGGGCTTAGATATATATCTATATTACTGTACATATGTGTTTTTGCAAGAGTAGCAGTGAGACTAGGAAGTTTGAGTGGTGGAGGCGGGGCTTGGGGTGGAGCCTGGGCGGAGTCCCAAGGGGGCCCAAAAACTTTGCCAGTATGGGGCCCTGAAACTCCTAGTGGCGGCCCTGGGCCCTTGGTAGCTTGACAAGAAGGCTGAGACCCCTGAGCCTGTAATCCTTTAATCTGATTAAATTTCAAAGGATAAATTTGCACCATGCTAGGAGCACCTGTCATGCAACTCTCCTGAAGGGACAGGAAAAACACTGGAGGTGGGGAGGGGCATTTTAATCAAGTTGGTGTGCAGTCATGGAACATGACTGCCTACTGAGTTTTAGGCAGACTGAGCCATGCGATCAGCTGTGACATCACTCTGGTTAGCTACAGCTGGAGGTTCCCACTGCCTTCCACCTGTGACCACAGGTAACCTGACCTCCGGGGACCTCAATTAACTCGAGTAAGATCACTGAAGTCACCTGAGGTAAAGTTAACCACCCAAAGTCCTTTTAGTTTTTATTTCTTCTCACTTACAGATTAGTAATGTGGGAGTGAGGTCTCAGCTGCCTCCTATTACTAATTTAAGTCTTGGTGGCAGCTGTGAGCTGACATCACCCCCGAAACCCCCCCCCCTTAAACTGCAATCTCAGGGCAATCAGCAAGAGCCAGGTAAAGTACCAGCAATCCTTTGCAGCTGGCACTGGGGGGGGGGGGGGGTGTCTGACTGCAACCACACCATTGGGCAGGGGAAGCGGTGCATATGTAAATGAAGGTAATGAGTAGCCCCAGAAGTGAATGAGGCCACGGGAGCAGTTACAGCCACACCAGTGACTTGGTAAGTATTGCATACTCATAATTTTTATTTCTATTTTTTGAGCCCCAGTCTGCATTTTGTAATCACAGGCTTCATTTTTTTTTTTTTTTTTTTTGGTCACTACCCAGATTCAGCATGTGCACATCGCCTAAATTCAAATAGAATATCTTCTCGACATATTTCCCAGGAGATGCCACACAAATTCCAAATTTGCCCACCTTTATTCTTTACACTAGAAACATAAACAAGGCCTTTATCATGGAAGGGCTGTATCTTGTAACCTACAGTCCATTCTCTCCTAGCATCGAAGTATGCATAGCACCTTGCCAGTATTTGCCAGAACTCTGCTGGCATCAATATGTAGATGTAACTTTTTTCTTTTCGCCTCTCCCTTCCCAGTTGCTCTGGCAAACAATATTGCCTGCGTTGGACTTGATAAAATTGAAGAAAGGTTGCCTATTCTGTATCAGTCTTCTGAAAAGGTAAGCTACTGAAGTCATGTAGAGCCTTAAAGAAGGTGTCCACTACTTAAACAGCCCCCATCTCAGTCCCCTTGTTTGCTCACATAAATAAATGTGCCTATACTCTTTTCCAGGCTCCACATGATGACCCACTTGCCCCATTACCAATCTCCACTGGCGTCCTTCTCCCCACCTTTGGACATTTTTGAGCAGGAAGTCAGCACAGCACTCACATCCTGCTGAAATGTCCAGTTGGGGAGTCACTGGGTGCTTATTGGTCGTGGGTCCCGCATGTCATGGCCCTGGGAATGTGGCTTTTGACATCTCTGCAACTTCACCAATGGGGTATAGGCTTATTTCTTTGTCGCTCCATTGGGAGACCCAGACAATTGGGTGTATAGGCTATGCCTCCGGAGGCCGCACAAAGTATTACACTTAAAAGTGTTAAGCCCCTCCCCTTCTGCCTATACACCCCCCATGCTCCCACGGGCTCCTCAGTTTTTTGCTTTGTGCGAAGGAGGTCAGACACGCACGCACAGCTCCACAGATTGGTCAGCAGCAGCTGCTGACTATATCGGATGGAAGAAAAGTGGGCCCATATAGGGTCCCCAGCATGCTCCCTTCTCACCCCACTCTTGTGGGCGGTGTAGTTAAGGTTGAGGTATCCATTGCGGGTACGGAGGCTGGAGCCCACATGCTGCTTTCCTTCCCCATCCCCCTCAGGGCTCTGGTGAAGTGGGATCCTATCGGTCTCCAGGCACTGAGACCGTGCTTCATCCACAACTCCTGGGAGACTGCTGGATAGGAGCCGGGTATCGTTCAGGGACATGGCCCTGCTACTTGGAGGTACTCTGTGTCCCCGTGGGGACCGCGCACAGCAACACTCCAGCATTGCTGGGTGTGCTAGTGCACCGGGGACCGCGGCGCTGACCGGGTTAATATGTGCCATTACACACTCAGCGCTGCTGAGTGTTTATGTATAGGGACTGCCGCACTAACCGCCGCTGCCAGGGAAACACTGCGGCGCGGCTGGGACTTGTAGTGCGCCGGGGACTTTCGCGCCGGCCGCGCTTTTACGGCGGCCGCGTTTATTACTAGAGTCCCCGGCTTTTTGCGGCCTAGTTTCCTTTCCTCCCGCCCACAGCCCTGACAGGCAGGGGAAGGGCGGGACGCTGCACAGAACGAGCAGCACTGAGGGCTGGAGCATGCTTTGCATACTCCACTCCCCTCACTGTGCACAGTGCAGGCACCAGCTCCCGCACTTTCTGAGCCACGCCCACGGCTCCCACCTCTCCTCAGGACGCCGGCAGCCATTCCTGTCAGCTCCTTGGACGCTACAGAGGGGGACAAAGTCTGGGAGACTCAGGCAGGGACTCTGGTGGCCTCACAACCACTTTAAGCGGGTGGTAAGCAGCACCTGTGGTGCTAGCCCCATTGTGCAGTAGTGTAACATTATATGTTTATGGTATACATATTTTACACTGTATGGTGCACAGTTGATTTCTGGCTATATACCCTATTGTGTTACTCAGGGAAGATAATAGCATGGCGCCCACGAAAGGCAGGGGTGCCAAAACACAGGCTTATTATGCTGCCTGCGCCGCATGTATGACCCCGCTACCGGCAGGTTCCACTGACCCTCATTGTGTGCACTGTTCGGCCCCTGTGGCACTTACTCAGCTAGAGCCTCTGCTAAGGGGGGCCCAGGGGGAGCCACCTGCTGACACTGTTCAGGTGACGGGGACAGAGTTTGCAAAACTCTCTGAGACTATGGCTAAGATACTAGAAGCCTTGCAGTCCAGGCCGGTATCTCAGCACAGGGACTCTGTTGAATCTTTGTCCCCTGGCCCACCTCAGTTGGACCAACAATGTCCTCCTGGGGTGTCTCATGGATCCCAGGCTGAGGGTTCTGACACAGACCCCGGCCCCAGACCGACTAAGCGAGCTCACTTGACAATTCCCTTGACATCCTCATATTGTTCAGGGTCTCAGCGGGGGGAATCTCTAGTTGATGATGCGGACACAGCTGATCAGGATTCTGATCCTGAGGCCGCTCTCAATCTTGATACTCCGGACGGGGACGCCATAGTGAACGACCTTATTGCGTCCATCAATCGTATGTTGGATATTTCTCCCTCAGCTCCTCCGGTGGAGGAGTCAGCTTCACAGCAGGAGAAATTCCGTTTCAGGTTTCCCAAGCGTACAGAGTATGTTTCTGGACCACTCTGATTTCAGAGAGACAGTCCAGAATCACCATGCTTGTCTAGATAAGCGTTTTTCTAAGCGCCTTAAGGATACACGTTATCCCTTTCCCCCTGACGTGGTCAAAAGTTGGGCTCAGTGTCCCAAAGTGGATCCTCCAATCTCCAGACTGGCAGCTAGATCCATACTTGCAGTGGAAGACGGGGCTTGACTCAAAGATGCCACTGACAGGCAGATGGAGCTCTGGTTGAAATCCATCTATGAAGCTATCGGCGCTTCTTTTGCCCCAGCATTCGCAGCCGTATGGGCGCTGCAAGCTATCTCAGCAGGTCAAGCGCAAATCGACGCAGCCACACGCACGTCTGCGCCACAGGTGGCGTCCATAACCACACAGACTTCGGCATTTGCGTCTTACGCTATTAATGCTGTTCTGGACTCTGCGAGCCGTACGGCGGTTGCAGCCGCCAATTCGGTGGTACTCCGCAGGGCCTTGTGGCTACGGGAATGGAAGGCAGATTCTGTTTCCAAAAAGCGCTTAACCAGTTTGCCAATTTCTGCCAACCGATTGTTTGGCGAGCGTTTGGATGAAATCATCAAACAATCCAAGGGAAAGGATACATCCTTACCCCAGCCCAAACCGAAAATACCCCAACAGAGGAGGGGGCAGTCGAGTTTTCGGTCCTTTCGGGGCGCGGGCAGGTCCCAATTCTCTTCGTCCACAAGGCCTCAAAGATCAAAGGAACTCTGATGCATGGCGGTCTAAGTCACGTCCTAAAAAGGCCACCGGAGGTGCCGCTACCAAAGCGGCTTCCTCATGACTTTCGGCCTCCCCACTCCGCATCTTCGGTCGGTGCCAGGCTCTCCCGCTTTTGCGACACCTGGCTGCCACGGGTAAAAGACCGTTGGGTAAGAGACATTCTGTCTCACGGTTACAAGATAGAGTTCACCTCTCGTCCCCCGACTCGATTCTTCAGGTCATCCCCGCCTACCGAGCGAGCCGAGGCTCTTCTGCAGGCGCTGGGCACTCTGAAGGCAGAAGGAGTGGTGGTCCCTGTTCCTATTCAGCAACAGGGTCACGGTTTTTACTCCAACTTGTTTGTGGTCCCAAAGAAGGACGGGTCTTTCCGTCCTGTCCTGGACCTGAAACTTCTCAACAAACACGTAAAGACCAGGCGGTTCCGGATGGAATCCCTCCGCTCCGTCATCGCCTCAATGTCCCAAGGAGATTTCCTTGCATCGATCGATATCAAGGATGCATATCTCCACGTACCGATTGCACCAGCGCTTCTTGCGCTTCGCCATAGAAAACTAACACCTGCAGTTCGTGGCACTGCCGTTCGGCCTGGCAACAGCCCCACGGGTTTTCACCAAGGTGATGGCTACTGTAGTAGCGGTCCTCCACTCTCAGGGTCACTCGGTGATCCCGTACTTGGACGATCTGATCAAGGCACCCTCTCTAGAGGCATGCCAACACAGCCTCGACGCTACCCTGGAGACTCTCCAGAGTTTCGGGTGGATCATCAATTTTCCAAAGTCAAATCTGACACCGGCCCAATCGCTGACATATCTTGGCATGGAGTTTCATACCCTCTCAGCGATAGTGAAGCTTCCACTGATCAAGCAGCGGTCACTACAGACAGGGGTACAATCTCTCCTTCAAGGCCAGTCACACCCCTTGAGGCGCCTCATGCACTTCCGGGGGAAGATGATGGCAGCAATGGAGGCAGTTCCGTTCGCGCAGTTTCACCTGCGTCCACTTCAATGGGACAGGAAGCCGACGTCCCTCGACAGGAACGTCTCCCTCTCTCAGGCGACCAAAGCTTCCCTTCGGTGGTGGCTTCTTCCCACTTCATTATCGAAGGGGAAATCCTTCCTACCCCCATCCTGGGAGGTGGTCACGACGGACGCGAGTCTGTCAGGGTGGGGAGCAGTTTTTCTCCACCACAGGGCTCAGGGTACATGGACCCAGCAAGAGTCCTCGCTTCAGATCAATGTTCTGGAAATACGGGCAGTGTATCTTGCCCTGAAGGCGTTCCAGCAGTGGCTGGAAGGCAAGCAGATCAGAATTCAGTCGGACAATTCCACAGCGGTGGCATACATCAATCACCAAGGCGGCACACGCAGTCGGCAAGCCTTCCAGGAAGTCCGGCGGATTTTGATGTGGGTGGAAGCCACGGCCTCCACCATCTCTGCAGTTCACATTCCAGGCGTGGAAAACTGGGAAGCAGACTATCTCAGTCGCCAGGGCATGGACGCAGGGGAATGGTCCCTTCACCCGGACGTGTTTCAGGAGATCTGTTGCCGCTGGGGGGTGCCGGACGTCAACCTCATGGCGTCCCGGCACAACAAGGTACCGGTGTTCATGGCACGGTCTCAAGATCCCAGAGCTCTGGCGGCAGACGCCTTAGTTCAGGATTGGTCGCAGTTTCAGCTCCCTTATGTGTTTCCTCAGCTGGCACTGTTGCCCAGAGTGTTACGCAAGATCAGGGCCGACTGCCGCCGCGTCATCCTCGTCGCTCCAGACTGGCCGAGGCGGTCGTGGTACCCGGATCTGTGGCATCTCACGGTCGGCCAACCGTGGGCACTACCAGACCGACCAGACTTGCTATCTCAAGGGCCGTTTTTCCATCTGAATTCTGCAGCCCTCAACCTGACTGTGTGGCCATTGAGTCCTGGATCCTAGCGTCTTCAGGGTTATCTCAAGACGTCATTGCCACTATGAGACAGGCTAGGAAACCAACGTCCGCCAAGATCTACCACAGGACGTGGAAAATTTTCCTGTCGTGGTGCTCTGCTCAGGGTTTTTCTCCCTGGCCTTTTGCCTTGCCCACTTTTCTGTCCTTCCTTCAATCTGGACTGGAAAAGGGTTTGTCGCTCGGCTCCCTTAAGGGACAAGTCTCAGCGCTCTGTTTTTCCAGAAGCGCCTAGCCAGACTTCCACAGGTGCGCACGTTCCTGCAGGGGGTTTGTCACATCATTCCTCCTTACAAGCGGCCGTTAGAACCCTGGGATCTGAACAGGGTGCTGCTGGTTCTTCAGAAACCACCATTCGAGCCAATGAGAGATATTTCTCTCACGCCTTTCGCAGAAAGTGGTTTTTCTAGTAGCAGTCACTTCACTTCGGAGAGTGTCTGAGCTAGCAGCGCTGTCATGCAAAGCCCCTTTCCTGGTTTTTCACCAGGACAAGGTGGTTCTGCGTCCGGTTCCGGAATTTCTCCCTAAGGTGGTATCCCCCTTTCATCTCAATCAGGATATCTCCTTACCTTCTTTTTGTCCTCATCCAGTTCACCAATGTAAAAAGGATTTGCACTTGTTAGATCTGGTGAGAGCACTCAGACTCTACATTTCTCGTACGGCGCCCCTGCGCCGCTCGGATGCACTTTGTCCTTGTCGCTGGCCAGCGTAAAGGGTCACAGGCTTCCAAATCAACCTTGGCTCGGTGGATCAAGCAGCCAATTCTCGAAGCCTACCGTTCGGCTGGGCTTCCGGTTCCCTCAGGGCTGAAGGCCCATTCTACCAGAGCCGTGGGCGCGTCCTGGGCTTTGAGGCACCAGGCTACGGCTCAGCAGGTGTCAGGCGGCTACCTGGTCGAGCCTGCACACTTTCACGAAACA
The DNA here is from genome assembly GCF_048569485.1 of Anomaloglossus baeobatrachus. Taxonomy (NCBI): domain Eukaryota; kingdom Metazoa; phylum Chordata; class Amphibia; order Anura; family Aromobatidae; genus Anomaloglossus; species Anomaloglossus baeobatrachus. The sequence continues at coordinate 269,320,526 of NC_134353.1, read as the reverse complement.
CTATCAGGTGCATACCTATGCTTCGGCGGATGCCAGCCTAGGTAGACGAGTCCTTCAGGCGGCGGTTGCCCACCTGTAGGAAGAGGCCGTTTTATGGCTCTCTTACAAGGTATTATTTTACCCACCCAGGGACTGCTTTTGGACGTCCCAATTGTCTGGGTCTCCCAATGGAGCGACAAAGAAGGGAATTTTGTTTACTTACCGTAAATTCCTTTTCTTCTAGCTCCAATTGGGAGACCCAGCGCCCGCCCCTGTTTTTTTTTTGTGTACACATGTTGTTCATGTTGAATGGTTTCAGTTCTCCGATATTCCTTCGGATTGAAGTTACTTTAAACCAGTTTTTAATTCTTTTCCTCCTTCTTGCTTTTGCACCAAAACTGAGGAGCCCGTGGGAGCACGGGGGGTGTATAGGCAGAAGGGGAGGGGCTTAACACTTTTAAGTGTAATACTTTGTGCGGCCTCCGGAGGCATAGCCTATACACCCAATTGTCTGGGTCTCCCAATTGGAGCTAGAAGAAAAGGAATTTACGGTAAGTAAACAAAATTCCCTTCTTTTACAGGGGCAAAGGGGCAGTCTTAGTGGACAACAACCCCCCCCCCCCCTTAAACTTTACCTACTGTCATATTAGAGGTGTCATCTTGTATATTTTTAGGTTGTGGCTAAGGCCTCAGAAGCAGTTGTTGGTGCCAGAGATGCTGTTATCCATAGTATCACAGGAGTAGTGGATAAAACCAAGGGAGCTGTGCAGGAGAGTGTGGAGATGTCTAAGGCTGTTGTAAATGGCAGCATTAATACTGTTCTGGGAAGCCGTGTAGTGCAGATCATAAGCGACCGTGTGGACTCTGCACTAACTAGGTCTGAATGTCTTCTGGAACAATACCTGCCACAAACAGATGAAGAGCTAGGTAAGCGAAACCTAGCAAGCCAATGGTGACCCAGCCTGGGAAACTTGCCTACCTTTGTGGACAGGGTACATGAGATTTGTTGGTTTCAGTCCAAAAAAACTAGCCTGACTAAAGGGTAATTTCCATTTTTATAAATGGGCACAGTTTTATTTCTTGTGACCTTTGAAAGGCTGGTCTGGCACTGAATGCCAATTTAACCAACTTCCTAACTAAAATGCCCTAGATTTGGCTAATATCACATTTTAGACATCACCAGAAATGCAGTGAGATATCACAGGAGGCTGCCTCAGCTTCATGCAGCTTCTCTCACCATATTAATCTTTTGAAGGGGTGCTTTGGTTTTGTCGTCCACCCCCCCCTCCATCTTTGTAATCACAATCTTGTTAATGTTTCTGCATTTTGTTCATTTTTGTTCCAGCTAATGTATCCAGATAAGCTGTTAATATATGGGCATTACAAATTTCTTTATAGCGAAGGACACAGCTGAAACACAAGGCATTGAGATGTCCCAAGATAAGCCTGGCTACTACGTGCGCCTGGGATCCCTCTCTACTAAGGCCCGCAGGCGTGCTTATCAACAGGCCCTGACCAGGGTGAAGGATGCCAAATGCAGGAGTCAGGAAGCCATTGCTCAGCTCCAGAACACCATTGACCTGGTTAGTACATGTAATTCAAATGTACTGAAAAATCATCTACATTAAGGTTAGGCTCCATTGCTGCTACATGGAATAGAATCATAAAATTTGTGTACTTGGTACACTAACATATTCATGGTAACCCATCAGCCACAAGGTGACCTTTTCTGGTACAACCTAGAGCCAATCAAATGACTCAGATTAAAGGTCTACAAATGGTTTAATGTACTTGTCCTACAAAAGTACACTTGAATCAACAGATCTTGGCATAAGGGCCAATTGAATGTTTTCAAATGATCCTGTGGTATCTCAATTGTGGTGTACCATCCAATCATGGCTATATCTAACCATTGCAGAGTGTTCCAGTTCATGGTCTGCACAGACCATAGCTCTCAGCCCTGGGGCAGTGGGAGAGGTGCAAGGTGCCCATAACTGACAACAGCTGGGTCTTGTAGATGCTGCTTTCTGAATATCTAACTTCTTACCAGTCTGTCACCTCTCCAGTTCTGAGCTCCTCAATGTCCATGATAGCCAAGCTCAGGACTGAGGCAGAAACTCTCCTGTGGTCTGTTTAGTCTGTGCACTCAGTGACTTGTGCTTCTCCCACCCAGTACTCTACATTAAAAGACCGCCACTACAGAATATTGCAACAGCGCACTTTAAAAGGTTTCAGTGCAGGTTTATTATCCAATTGCAGAATTTAACGTTCCAAGATTAAACAAGTTAAATGTTTAATGTGGGCATCCCTCCCCTTTTTTAAATGGGATTCAGCATTCATTGAAACCTTTGGGCTGATAGCAATGCTTAGTCAATGTAGAGAAGTCTTAACAAAAACCCTTCACCAGTGCTTCTGTACAAGGGGTGATTCATAAAAGGATGGTGCAAATATCAAAGGCCTCTACTCTTGCATCTTTTGAATTGCCCCACTTGTACACACAGCAGCTTGTATCTATTCACACTTGCCTTTCTCTGCTAAAAGGTGCCGTGTGGTTTGTTTTTACTTGTAATTTGACACTTCTTGAGTTTAACAAATTGATTCTTATCTGTAAAACTTTGCAGATTAGAGATCTTGCACTAAAATGTAACCAAAAACCAGTCCTAAATTTTTAGTGTATAGGTTAGCTTTCATATGAAGAATGGTGTCTGGCTGAATCTTGCAGATCAGCTTAAGAGATTGCAGTTGTTCCTAAGGAGATCCCCTCTGTAATGGGAAATTCCTCACTGAATATGGTTTTGTTTTTAACACTATGAAATTTGATAATGGTTCAGGGTGTCCTTGCTTGCCGGTCAGTGATGAGGGCAATCTGACCTGTTGTCCAGAGCTCCGGGAGGCCTGTGGTCAGATTGCCCTCATCACACGCTGCGTGCTGGGCAGGGAACAGGACAGATCCTGCAGCGCTACACAGTGTAAGAGCAGAACGCAGGAATCTCTCCTCTGTACCCTGCCCGACACTTTTCTATGACACGCACGCGCCCTGATATCATCAGTACGGCGTGCGTGTCAGTTGAAAAGTTCCCGCCCGGCATGAGAAGAAGCTGAAGTGGCGGGGCCTGTACGGAGAGAAGCAGCGGCTCCTAGTAGTACAGCATCGGCACAGCCTGGGCATGTGAAAGAAGCTGCTCAGCGGGGGTCTCGTACGGAGGTGCCTGAGGAGGGGACAAAAAGAGGTGAGTGGTTATTAGTAACCTGTGGGGACAATGGGGGGAAGGGGGGGTAACTGACAAATATTTGGGGTGTAGGATGAGAATGTAGTTTTACAGGTGTGGTATATGGGGGGCGGGTGTAGTGGTAGTTTTATAGGGGTGTAGTATAATACGTGTGTGTATATAGGGGTGTAGTGTATAATACGTGTGTGTGTATAGGGGTGTAGTATAATACTTCACCCCTATATACACCTGTATTATACTGGGTGTTTTTTTTTCTATCCGAGTTAATCATTAGTCTGACCCTCAAACAATCCCAATTTCTCATGTGGCCCCATGGGAAAATTAATTGCCCACCCGTGGTCTAAGATATTACAACATTGCTTATTTTCATGAGTGCTATTTTCTGAAATTTGACCAACACTTGCCTGATAAGCATAATAGTCTTGGTTCTGGCTCTGATATTGAGGATATTTCAGGGTACCTGAATAAGCCAAATGTAGTGCATATAATCTCACCTGCTTATATACAACTTTTCAGATTGAATATGCAAGAAAGAACATAAATAGTGCAAATCAGAAGATCCATGATGCTCAGGAGAACATATACAACAAGTGGGTGGAGTGGACAAAAGGCTCCAGAGAAGATGCTGGTGGGGAAACTGAGGGTGCAGAGGTAATGACACTCCCTTGAGTCTTATGCTAGGCATCATCTGTGTACTGGAAACATAACATTTCTTCTCCTTACAGGAAATTGAATCCCACACACTGGCTATTGCCCGGCATCTTGCTAATCACCTGCAAAGCACATGTCTGTCTCTGGTCTCCAGTGTCCAAGGTCTTCAGCAAAACCTTCAGAACAAGGCTCAAAGTATTAGTGCCATGGCTGCAGATATCTATCAAAACTTCCACTCTGCCTCTTCCTTCAGAGACATGTCTGACAGCCTCTTAACCGCCACTAAGGACAAGATTACCCAAATAAAGGATGGTATGGATGAGATGATAACCTACTTTATAAATAACACTCCACTAAATTGGCTGGTAGGTCACTTCACTCCAGAACTGGCTGGTAGCCAAGATAAGGAGGAAGAAATTGATGATGGAGGCTCAGACAAAAAGTAAAAAAAAAAACCCCACCTGAACTGTCAAACATCACTGACTTGTCATTTGTTTTCCATCTCCTTGCTTTCCCCCTTAATCAGAGGGCCAGTATCTGGCAACAGACCATGGAAGATGTGAAGGGTTGGCGGTCATTGACCCTTGTCTTGCTCTTGGTCTTTATTTTTGTCTTCACAAATCCAGCTTAACTGTAACCAGTATCACTAATGTATAACCCCCAGTATGTAACTGTTTTAATGAACCTTTTGTATGTTAATAAAATACTGCATTGACTTGTCTGTCAGATGTGTATAAACTTCACAACCATAGTTGATGGGTAAAATCTGTGGTCTGAAGGAAAGCTTTAAACTTCCAGATTACTCCATGGAATCTTTAGAATTCACCTTTTGAAGGGAGGAGCTAGAGGCACACTGACAATGCAAGTTATTCTAAGACCCCATTGGCAGTGCTTCATAGAACTTCACAATCACCAGCTACAATTTCTGTAATGGGAGAATCTGAAAGCTGGCTCTAATGCAGGGACCATTTGTCGCAGTTACAGCCATCACTTACTATAGATGGAGCAGTGACTGAAGCAGTGCTGTTTCCACCCCTATGCCTGACATTATTCCCCCTCAGGAGTGTTTTTAGCTTGTGTTTTTTTTTTCTCCACAGCAGCACCGCTCTCAATATGGGTGCAGGGCAGGTTCAGCACCATATTTAAAGGGAATCTGTCTTGCATGATTTATGCAATCTCAGATGTAGCAAAAAACAGCTGAGGACCTGAATCCAACAATATAGCACTTTAATTACTGGTTGCAATCATATACTAGGATGGGGCTACATTACTCCATAACAGTGCATCATGACCCCTCCCTACTTTCCACCTTTAAAACCTAGGTATGTCTTACAGTCCAGTATGTCTTATAAAATATACAGTAGATCCCTGTGCTATGTAGGCATTAACTGAAATGATCTGTATTGTCCACACTGGTGCAGGCAGTGTTCTCTTCATTATGCCAAAGGTTTAGAAAGACATGGACCAGACATCCAGTCATATTTAGTCTATTGCTGCTAGGCCAAAATCTCTGCACATAAACATGAGGTTCTTATCAGACTGTATGAAACCCAGTGCAACATCAGTGAACCCCCTGGGTGGGTCCCTAAACTGGAGCTTGTGGAAAGAGTAGTCCAGCTACTTTCATGGGTTTTGGGTCTGTATGGTGGCCCTCATTGCATTAATTGTCTGTACGGTGGTGTGGCCTGGAACCTTGAGGACCTTTCCTTGCAGCATAGGTGTTGAGGTGCATTATTGCTGCAGTGATTTGTGCAGTGAGAAATCCTTTACTTCTATGCCATTGGAACTCCAAATTAATAACATTTGTTTTAAAAGTGCTTGGAGAGCAGCACAGCCAAATGAGGTGTACTGAAGGTATGGTTTTATTACCTCATGTGACCAGCTTATATAGAACATCACACAAAATTACCATGCACCAATTAGAGCTGCAGGGGTGTGTAGAAATGTGAAACTTCACAGCCCATCAGTGTAAACTGAATCATATGACCTTATTTAGTTATACTACAAGATGTAGTCTATAGAATACAAAAGTTGTATTCTTACAATCCTTTTGTGACTAATTATGGCCATATCGGGAGATATATAGAAGTATGCTACCCACATCCTCAGGACTCTCCTACCTGCTTATCAACCTAGATACCCTTAATTACCATATTTTTCGCTTTATAAGACAACTATTGTTCCCCCAAATTTTGGGGGGAAAATAGGGCTGGGGGCAGGTGACAGCTGTGGGCGGCAGCGTTTGATCTCCTGCTCCCGCACATATAATATGCACAGCTGCTGTCCATCAGCAGTGTGGTGCTGAAACTGCATCACACTGAGGGGCTGGGGCATATTAGATCTGCCTGCGCCCTCCTTTGATCGCACATTATTCCCCCCCCTGTGTTAGAGATGGGCCCCCATGCTGCTGCCCATAGTAAAATAAAAAAAGCTTTACTTACCTCCAGTGCTGGTCTCCAGTCTCCTGCGGTCTGTGATAAGACATGCAGAGATATCACTCTGCTGCGCCGATCACATGACCGGCAGCAAGAACCAGGAAGTAGAGGAAGCCGGAGCTGAACTGCGAGGTGGGATACACGAAGAGGGACAGCGATGAGAAGGTAAGGAAAGTGTTTTGTTTTATGGGCAGCAGCATGAGGGGCATATCAAGCACAGGGGAGGTGTACCATCTATAGGGGCCATGGGCAGCACAGGGGGTTATGTCCCAGCACAAGGAGGCTATATTCAATATAAGGGGGCCATATCCAGATTAATTTTAGGATGAGGGACATATATCCTATATGATGTTAGACGGACACTGGCATAAGATGGACCCCATTTAACATTAAAAAAAATAAATTCTCTTTTCCTTCACCAAATTTGGGGGTGTCTTATCACGTGCGTCTTATAAAGCGAAAAATATGGTATATCACAGCACTAAAGGATCTCTTGTCTTGTTTCTGTATCCTAGTCAAAGAACTTCTAGTCAGATTTTCCTTACATGTGGACCTGATCATCTTTATGTAGTACAGAGTTGCACTTTTACAGCTACAAATGCCAATATGCAAGACAATACCAGTTATACAGGTCTGTGTGTTACCCATGAAAATTGCCCACTTAAACTAATTGTTTAGTTCAGGGCGGAGAAGGTTTCTCCCACCATGAGCCCTTGTTTGCATAGGGTTTCTGTAAGCATGTTTCCCTTCTATTGGTTATTTCCCATAGATCAGCCCCAATCTGAAGATTGTAATGTTGCTGTGGTTAGATTCTGGATCAGCCCACCTAGTCTTGACTCGTGGCTCTTTCTTGCATGTCTTTTTAGGATTAATCAGTCTCCTGGCTTGAGACCTTTTGCTACTGACTCTGGTTTAGGATCTGGAATTGGAGAATATACCTGTTTATCACACTATTTAGTCAATTCTAAAAATTGTACATCCCTGGTCACTATCCTGCTGATGTAGCTAGGGGAAATAATGTTCTAGGAGCTAAACCCAAAAATCTTATATAGACCTGTTTAGAAAAGAAAATATGCATTTGGTCCATGCCTTACCAGTGTCTACATTTTTACCTTCTATATTTTTACTGTGACTTATTCAGTCTTTCCATGACTGTGGGTGGTGAGAAATGTGGAAACCTGTTACTTCCCAGTTACTGTAAGATCTCTCTAATCTTCCTATAAAATATGCACTTTTTTTTTTTCCTTCACGACAGCACCACCAGAGAGAGGTACATCCATCTTAGGACAGGAACCCCACTGAAATAAAAGGGCGGCATCTCTCTACCACATCAGTTTCGGTTTCCTGTCCCAGAATAGGAGAACCAGAAGTGCTGTGGTGCTGCTATAGTGAAGGTGACCGGTCCTAGGGCTGTGTGCAGCTGGAGAATTGCACGACTCCATGGAGTCAGCCCTGGATGCGTTCTCGAGGGATTTTTTTCCCGGTGAGGGTAAGAGATGGGGCAAGCACTTGATACAAGCTGGTTTTGGCACCCGGCGGCTGTGCCTGCCAGAGCCGCAGCTTCCTCCCCGGCCTTGTGTCCCTGCACGGCGGCTGTCCCAGCAGGTGGTACGTGTGGCAGTGATTAAGGTAAGCGTATCTGTGCATAGCCAAGCGGTCCTGGTTCGGCGCCAGGTAGCTGTTCCTGCCAGAGCCACCGCTTCCTTCCTGGCGGCTGTCCCAACAGGTGGTACGCGCGGCAGCAGCTTCCTCCCACTTCAGGAAATTAGCTGGAGGTGACGTCACAACTAAGCGTCGCCTCTGTGCATGTTCGGTGGGCAGTAAGAGGACACTGCCCACCGCTAACTTCCGCAGAGGGATAAATCGCTGGCTCAGCTGGTCCCAGGTTGCTCTAGCCTGCTGATCCTCTAGATTTGATGGAGGAATCACAGAACGCATCCTGCGAGCATGAAGAGAGCGATCAGCATGGGGAGCACAAAAAGCAGTCACTGAAGCTGTCGCTGCGTCAAGGAGCCGTGGAAGTGGTTCTAGTGGGGGTCGTCCTACACAAAAGTCTACCGCCTGCTGGAGTTCCGAGGACCCCTCGTTCACCTGAACCAGATAAGCCTAGGAAGAAGTCAGCCAAGACCAAGCATAAGGAATGTCCCTTGTGCAGAGCCTCATTGCCTTCTGACTACCAGAAGAGGTTATGTGGAACTTGCATTCAGAAGACTGTTGCGGAGGAGGCACCAGATCTCGCTAGCAGCCTAAAGGATGTCATTCGAGCGGAACTTTGAGAATCTCTTAACGGGTTTGCTTTTCCAGCCGCTCCTGCCATGTCAGCCAGATCTGTCCTGCAGGAACGAGAGTCAGGGGAGACGTCTGCCTTGAACGTAAGAGACGCCGGGGCCTGGAACATAAGAGACGACGTGCCTTTCCAGTTCACGACAAAGTGAAAAGACTGATTAAAGACCAGTGTGACAAGCCTGATAAGAGAGCTTACCCTCCGTCCCTGTTCCGGAAAAAGTATCCTTTCCAGGAGGAAGATTCCTGTCTGTGGGACCATTGTCCTAAAATTGATGTAGCCGTGGCTAAGATGGCGAAACTAACCTCCCTCCCATTTGAAGACATGGGCTCTTTGAAAGATCCGTTGGACCGGAAAGCAGACACCTATCGTCGCCCAGCTTGGAAAACATCTGTGGGAGCACTCCGGCCAGCTGTCGCTGGTACCTGCGTAGCCCGATCCCTGATGGTCTGGATCCAGAAACTGTAGGATCAGACTAAGGAGGAAGCCCCCCGTGATCAACTTCTTGCATCTATCCCCAGAACGAAAGTAGCGGCGGCTTTCTTGGCTGATGCGTCAGCAGATACTCTGAGGTTATCTGCTAAGTCGGCAGCTCTGGGAAACTCGGCAAGAAGGTCGCTCTGGTTGAAAGGGCGGCCACGCGACTCACACACAAAGTCAAAGCTTTTTGCCATGCCTTGCGAAGGGGACTACCTTTTCAGTAAACCACTCGATGACATCCTGGAGAAAGCTGGTGACAAAAAGAGGGTTTCCTACCTTTTCCTCTATTCCCTTTAGGCAGCGCAGCTTCCGAAGGAAACGGTTCTCCAGGAAGAAGCAACCCTAATCCCAGGAGGGGTGGAGAGACAGCAAGAAGAAGCGCTCAGGCTTCTCCTTCGGCCCTTCTACCGAGAGTAAGAAGCCGGCTCGGTGATGTCTCCATCCAGGTAGGAGGTCGTCTCTCCTCCTTTTACCCCACCTGGTGTCAGATCTCATCCAGTGATTGGATCTGTGGAGTTGTTAGAGATGGGTTCAAGCTGCAATTTCATTCGACCTTTATGGGGTCATTAATCATTACATCACTCGGCAGGTCGGTAGAGAAGCAACTCGTCTTACAACAAGAGGTTGAAGGCCTTCTGTCCTCGTGGAAATCCCCAAAGGAGAAGAAGGTTATGGATTCTACTCCCCGCTGTTTCTGGTCCGAAAACCGGACGGTTCTTTCAGGATGATTATCAATTTAAAACGCCTCAACTGTCATCTGGTGTATCAGCATTTCAAGATGGAATCAGTTTAGTCGGCCATCAAGAGGCTGTTTCCTGGGTGTTTTCATGGCAGTGTTAGATCTGAATGACGCATATTATCATATTCCTATCCATGCTGCCCATCAGAAGTTCTTCTGAGTAGCCCTTCCTATGGGTGGGGTAGTCAGACACTTTCAATTCAGGGCCCTTCCCTTCAGCCTAGCAATGGCTCCAAGGATATTCACAAAGGTGGTGGCAGAGGTGACTGCTCTCACCCACGAGAGGGGGATCCTCATTGTGCCATATTTAGATGACTTCCTAATCTTGGGGGCATCAAAGGACTTAACGACTCTTGGTTGGCTTATAAACTTTGAGAAGTCAAGACTACAACCCGCCACCCGCCAGTTATTCTTGGGCCTCATTCTGGACTCTTCTTCCCAACTCTGCCTCCTACCTCCGGAGAAGGTGTCCAGTCTCAGGACTCGGGTCTCTATGGTCATCTCACACCCAGTGCTCACACTCAGGGAGGCTATGTCTCTACTAGGATCCCTGGTGGCATGCATCCCGACAGTTCCCTGGGCTCAGTTACATATATGCGTACTCCAGGGGGAGGTATTGCAGGCACAGAGGCTATTGCATGAGCATTTAGACAAGAGCATTACTCTTTCTTCTTGGGTTCCCCTATCCCTCCGTTGGTGGCTGCAGATTCAGAATCTTTCGACTGGGGTCCCTTGGTCACTGTGGTTTTCCGACGTCATCACTACTGACGCCAGTGCATGGGGGTGGGGGACTCATTTAAGAGATCATGTGAGGCAAGGCCCCTGGATTCCACAAGAAGGTCGTAACTTATCAAATCTCAGGGAATTATGTGCGGTTGGGAAGGCTCTATACTCCCTCCTTCCACTCCCGGTGGGGAGCGACGTCAGGGTTCTCTCAGACAATAGGGTGGCAGTATGATACATCAACCACCAGGGGAGCCTGAGGTCTCCCTCCCTTATGAGGGTGACAGAGCAGATCTTTTCCCTGGCACAGGTACATCTATCTTCCCTCACGGCACTTCATATTCGGGGGGTGGACAATGTAAGGGCCGACTTCCTGAGCAGGAGTCCTGTGTGCCAGGGAAAATAGTGCCTGCACGAGGAGGTCTTCCGGCAGATAGTGTAGCTTTGGGGGTCTCCAACTATGGACCTTTTTGCCACCCGAGCCAACAGAAAGGTCAGTAGGTTCTGCTCCCTCAACCCACAGGACAGGCCCTGGGCAGTGGACGCATTCCACATATCTTGGCACTCCGGTCTCCTTTTATCCCTTCCCACGCCTGATTTTGATTCTGGCAGTTCTGAGGAAAGCCCGGGAGGACAAAGCACGGTTGCTGCTGATAGCCCTCTTTTGGCCCTGGAGGGCTTGGTTTTTCTGGCTACGAAAGATGTCAGTATCAGACCCTTGGATCCTCCCGGAGAGACACGATCTCCTCTCCCAGGGCTCTCTACTTCATTCAAAACTTCCGGGCCTTCATTTGACGGCCTGAAATTGGAGAGGCAACTGTTTAGAGGGTCAGGGGTTCTCCTCTGGTCTAGTTTTCACTCTCTTGCGGAGTAGGAAGCTAGCTACCACCAAGATATACGCCAGGGTATAGAGTCGGTTCTTGTCCTGTTCCGGAAGGAGTCCATTGGGCGAGCCTCTGGTGGGAGACATTCTGGAGTTCCTTCAGAAGGGGTAGGAGATAGGACTGTCAGTCAGTACTTTAAAGTCCAGGTATCAGCCCTAGGGGCTTTATATAACTAAGACTTAGCAGGTAATTGGTGGGTTAAGCGGTTCATGTCCTCCTGTCAGAGGCCTCTTCCCTGTTTACTGTTTCCTCCATGGGATCTCCATCTGGTTCTGGGCTGACAGGGCCCCCGTTTGAGTGCCTGACTGGTGCTTCTATTAAATTCCTGACATTTAAAGTTGCTCTGTTAGTGGCCCTGACATCAGCTAGACGAGTCAGCGGCCTTCAGGCCATCTCGGTAAACCCCCCCATATGCAGTTTTTTGATGACCGAGTACTCCTGCGGACTGACCCTGCCTAGTTACACAAGGTAGCTAGGTCTTTTCATAGATCTCAGGAAATTGTCCTTTTTTCTGTCCAGCCCCTATGAATCCTAAGGAGGAACAATTACATACCTTGGATGTGTCTAGGGCCTTAAGACAGTACATTGAGGTCACTAGGCCCAGGCAGAAAAGTCAGTCTCTATTCCTGTGTTTTCAGGGTTCTAAACGGGGGTGTTCCGCTTCCAAGGGTTCAATAGCTAGATTGGTCAGGGAGGCGATTAAGGCAGCATATGTAGCCCAGAATAGACCCATCCCGCAAGGTATCACAGCTTATTCTACCAGAGCGGTGGGCCGAGAGAGCTGATGTCCCCTTGGATCTCATATGTAAGGCGGCTACCTGGTCTTCTCCTACGACCATTTTTCAGCACTACCGTTTAAACTTGTCGGCCACAGTGGATCTGACCTTTTGGTAGAAGGGTTCTAGAGGCTATGGTCCCTCCCTAAGGTTGTTGTCTTCAGAATCTCTCTGGTGGCGCTGTCGTGGTGAAGGGAAAAATCTTAAATTACTCACTGGTAATGATTTTTTCCAGAAACCACGACAGTGCCACTGCTTCCCACCACTTTCTTACTTATCACCCTTCGGCTTATTGGTATCTACTGTCCGACAGATTTTCATTTCATTTGGTGTAGGTGATGTTATGGTGTTTATTTGATTTATTGTGTTTCTGGTATTCCTCTCTATGCTCTGTAACCAAACTGATGCGGTAGAGAGATGCCACCCTTTTATTTCAGTGGGTTTCCTGTCCTAAGATGGGCGGACCTATCTCTCTGGTGGCGCTGTCGTGGCTTCTGGAAAAAATCATTACCGGTAAGTAATTTAAGAATGCCCGCTTTTGGAAACCCATTTTCTACATACCACCTCAATGTGCTTTTCAGCAATAACGTCGTTTTGTACACTGTATTGCCTCAAACCAAACCTTGAAAGAAATTTACACAACACGCACAAACTTGCATGACGGCACAAGGCCTACTTATAAAATAAGACACCATACTTGAATAAAATAAATGACATTAAATGACATTTATTAAGGGTTACATAAATTAATGAATCAATAAATAAACCAATATATTCTCTAGTCCCTTCCACAACATCATAGGAGGTTGCCTTTCCACGGCCTAAGGCCCTGTGCGCACTAGAAAAAGGATTTTTCTCAAGAAATTTGTTGAGAGTCTGAAAGATTAGCACACTTTAGTTAAAAAAACGCACCAATAACGCATGCGTTTTTACCGCATTTTTACGCGATTTTGATGCTTTTTTTTTCTGCAGGTTGGTCCCTGCGTTTTTTTACCATTATCTATTGAAAAAAACACAGGTACCTCCAGAAAAAAAGTGACCTGCTCATTCATTTTCTCAAGAAATTCTGCAGAAAGAATGTTCTTGAGAAAAAAAAAATGCAGTCTGTGCACAGCTATATTTTTTTCCATAGGTTTTTTTGGGGAATGTCTGCAGAAAGGTTACAACCATTTTCTCAAGAAATTTCTGCGGCAAAAAACCCGCGGGTAAAAACGCAACGTGCGCACAGGGCCTAATAGGGACAGGATGTACAAGAGAGGTTAAAAGAACCCTCCCACCTCCCATTATCCAGTGTCTTTCCTATCCCCATGGGGCATGGAGAGGTTTTTTTCTTTTTCCTATGGTGTAGTGGCCGACGAACTGCAGCATATATTTTTTTTTTACCTTACAGCTGGGCAGTGGTGGTCGGGCTCTCTACTCCTCCTTCTGCTGCTTCTCTCACCTTGGTGGGGGATCGCCGCTCCAGTCTTCCAGATCCCCTCTGTGGCGATGTGGGCTCACCGGCCGCCTCCTGTACACGCACTATCCTGCATGGCCTGGAAGTGTTGACGGGGAATGGGACATCCTGGTCACACGCTTCCCCAGCTTGGGCACTTCCGGCTGGCATGAATGGCGTATTGGACACACCAATGATAATGGCGGCCTGTCTGGGACCGTGGCAGGAGGCGGGGAATATGTGACTATCACTGGGGGGGGGGCAGGTTTTTCTACATAAAAAGCTGCCCTGAAGGCATCTGAACCGCGGTTGGTCTGGCTGACATGTATTTCCCTGCATCTACAGAACCTAGTGCTCCCCCTGCCATAGTAAGTTTGAAGGGGAGGGGTCCCTCCTGCCTGGATGCAGGCTTTTACTGACTGCTCCCTTATCTGTTTTCCCTTAGAAAGACAAGCCTGCCCCTAGGAAGTCTGAGAGAATTTAAAAAAATGCTCAGTCTGTGCAAAGAAACTCCCTTCATATTGGGATAAGAAGCTCTGCCAGCAGTGTACGGACAAGATTATTAGAGCTGAACAGCCTTCTCTGGTAGATAAGTTATGGTCCATGATGAAGCAGGAAATAGAAGCCGCACTAGCCTCGATCCCTACTGCTGATCTCTCCTCCCCTAAAAGGATGAAGCTCCAAACAGCCTCGTCTGATCAGGAGGAGGCCCTTGATTCAGTTTCTGATGGACCTGATAAGGCCTTGCCCTCCGGGAGATCTGAGCGATCTTTCCTATTCTCTGATGATTTGGGAGATCTCATTGGGGCAGTTTGGAGCACTTTGGGCTTGGAAGAGGAGCAGTCCCACTCCCTTCATTCGGTTCAGGATGAAATGTTCGCCAGCCTGAAAATGACAAAACAAGTTGGGTTTCCGGTCCACGCTAACATCTTGAGCCTAATTTCTCAGGAATAGGAATTTCCTGAGAAACGGTTCAGGAGCAACCTCAGCTGCAGGTTTCCCCTAGAGAACAATGAGACTCACTGGAAAGTCCCAAGGGGGGGATGTGCAGGTAGCACGTGTGGCTAAGAAGACAGCGCTCCCCTTTGAGGATACTTTCCAGCTCAGGGACCAGATGGACCGCAAGATCGAGAGCCTTATGAAAAAATCTTGGGAGGCATGCTCTTCCACCATTCAGGCAAATATTGCCTCCACTTGTGTCTCTAGGTCCCTTCTCAAGTGGCTTGACCAGTTAGAAGCACATATTTCCAAGGTGACCACTAGGGATGATCTGCTGGCTTCACTTTCCTTTCTCAGGAAGGCTACCAGTTTCCTGGCAGACACGTCTGTGAAGTCAGTCCGCCTGGCGGCCAGGACCTCGGTGTTGTCCAGCTCTGCCAGATGTGCCTTGTGGCTGAAGGCGTGTATAGGAGACTCCACTTGCAAAATGAGACTCTGCTCTCTTCCCTTTAAAGGGGACTTGGTGTTTGGGCCAGCGCTAGATGACAGTCTGGATAATTCAACTGATCGGAAGTCCCCTCTGGAGCAGAAACCCCCCAGCAAATGGCCCTTTCGTCCCTCGGTGCCTCAGATCTTCCAGCTCAAGGGGAATGGGAAGTCTAGTCGGTGCAGCTACCCCAAGCACAGAGGAAAGAATATCCTCATCCCTTCCCAGCAGCAGCATGACAAACAGTGACTCGGTTTTGGTGGGGGGGCATCTATCGGATTTTCTTCCCCAATAGCGGACCATCACCAACTGCCAGTGGGTACTGAAAGTCATTTCAGAAGGTGTTCTGGTAGAATTCCTCTCTCCCCCTCCACCAGGTCTCTGAGTCACTGCCCTTTCATCACAGGGTTCCCAGGATCTCCTGTATTCAAAATTACAGGAGTTAATTAATTCCAAAGTCATCTCCCCGGTTCCAAGTCAGGAGGTAGGTGTGGGCCACTACTCCCACCTCTTCCTCATCAGGAAGCCGTCTGGAGACGTCCGTATTATCATGAACCTGAAATGTCTCAACGGGTTTGATACCGTCGTTTCAAGATGGAGTCTGTAAAATCGGCAATTCCATTGATAGAGCGGCACCACCAGATGGCTACAATCGGCTTGAAGGACGCCTACTTACATGTGCCCATTCATCCTCAGCACAGGAAGTACCTCAAATTTGCAATTTTGCAGAAGGGGGAAGTCCTTCACTTCCAGTTCAATGTGCTCCCCTTCAGGATCTACTCAACCCCATGGGTGTTCTCAAAGATCATGGCCGAGATAGTTGCCTTCCTAAGGGTTCAGGGTATCTGTCTGGTGCCATATCTGGATGACCTCCTTCTCATTGCTCCCTCCACCCACACCCTTAGGAGCCATGTGGAAAAGTCTTTGGGTTGGATCCCCAATTTCAAGAAGTCTCAGCTACAGCCCTCCCCCACACAACGATTTCTCAGGGTGCTGTTAGACTCTGACAGGCGGGCATCCTTTTTCCCAGAGGACCACAGGTTGACCCTTCTATCCAAAATATCGGCTCTTCATCGGCAAGAATCTCCCACTGTTTGAGCACCTATGTCGGCTCTGAGATCAATGATATTCTGCATTCCATCTGTCATGTGGACCCAGGCCCACTCTCGTTGTCTTCAAGATCATATCCTGTCACATTTGGACAGACTCCCTTCCTCCCTGAACAAAAGATGTCGCCTGTCAGGGAGTATCACCTCGTCTCTTCTCTGGTGGTAGAAGCCCAGCAACCTGCTAGTTGGGGTTGCATGGACACAGACGCCTCTCATTACTCTGACAACAGATGCCAGCCAGCGGGGGTGAGGGGCTATGGTTGCCAACACCCCATTTCAAGGAGTCTGTAGTCATTACGTCAACTTCCATTCCTCCAACTACCGGGAACTGAGGGCGGTCTGGGAAGCCCTCCTGTCAGCTCAAGATCTCAAGGTCTCTGACGTTTTGGTCTATTCGGACAATGTCACCACGGCGGCGCATCTCCAACAACAGGCACTGCAAGATCCGGTGCCCTGAGGTTATTGTCCCGGATTTTTCTCTGGGCAGAGAAGTTCCTGCTGTCCCTCTCTGCCGTCCACCTAAAGGGGTCCTTGAACCTCCAGACAGACATTCTAAGTCGTCAGTATGTTCACACAAGGGAGTGGAGCCTGGATCAAGCAGTGTTCTACTCTCTGGTGGCAAGGTGGGGTATTCCAGAGATCGACCTGTTTGCGTCAGAGGGAAATAGAAAGGTCGCAACATTTTTCTCCCTGAATCCACGGGACAACGTGGTGGAGGTGGACGTCTTCTGCCACATCTGGTCCTTTCGTCTCGCCTATGCCGTCCCGCCTATCCCTCTTCTGTCAAGAGCCCTGCGAAAGATCAGGGAGGACGGAGTCCCAAGTATCCTAGTAGCTCCTCTCTGGCTGAAGAGGAGTTGGTATGGCTTCATCATGGCTCTCAAAGTTGATGGCCCGATCCTCCTGAGTCCAGACCCTAGCTTGCTATCCCAGGGTCCGCTATTCCATCGGGATCCTTAAAAGCTCAAGTTGGCTGCTTGGCTTCTGAGGCCTAGGTGCTAAGGGCCCAGGGTCTTTCTGATAAGGTCGTGGCTACTCTGCAAGAAAACGTAAACCTGTTACTAATAGTATTTACAATAAAATCTGGATGAGAGTCTCCTCCTGGTGTGGTGCTCATCCTTCTGACCTACTCCTTCCTAACATAGCGCAAATTCTAGAATTCCTCCAGAATGGATTGGACTTGGGCCTTAGGCGGGCTTTGCACGTTGCGACATCGCAAGCCGATGCTGCGATGTCGCACGCGATAGTCCCCGCCCCTGTCGCAGGTACGATATCTTGTGATAGCTGGCGTAGCGTTAATTATCGCTACGCCAGCTTCACATGCACTCACCTGCCCTGCGACCGTCGTGCTGGCCGGCGACCCGCCTCCTTCCTAAGAGGGCGGGTCGTGCGGCGTCACAGCGACGTCACACGGCAGGCGGCCAATGGCGGTGGAGGGGCGGAGATGAGCAGGATGTAAACATCCCACCCACCTCCTTCCTTCCGTAGAGCCGCCGGCGGCAGGTAAGGAGATGTTCCTCGCTCCTGCGGCTTCACACACAGCGATGTGTGCTGCCGCAGGAACGAGGAACAACATCGTACCTGTCGTGGCACCGGCATTATGGAAATGTCGGAGCCTGCACCGATGATATGATAACGATGCTTTTGCGCTCGTTCATCGTATCATCTAGGATTTACACACTACGACATCGCAAGTGACGCCGGATGTGCGTCACTTTGGATTTGACCCCACCGACATCGCACCTGCGATGTCGTAGTGTGCAAAGCCGCCCTTAAACCCAGCACATTGAAGGTGCAAGTTTCAGCCCTCTGTTCCGTCTTCAATACGGATCTGGCAAGTTATCGCTGGATTCGTCACTTTATGGTGTCTGCTAGCAGGATTTGTCCTCGACAGAGGATTCTCACACCTTCCTGGGACTTTAATGTAGTCCTTACTGGACTTTCTCGATCTCCTTATGAACCTCTGTCATCCTGTAGTATACTCTCTCTCTCACAAGGCTGCATTTCATGTTGCAATTACTTCTGCTCGGAGAGTTGGGGAGCTTCAAGCATTATCCATCCGGGAACCATACTTGACCATCAGAGATGACAGCATTGTCTTTCGACTGGACCCTTTCTTCCTTCCCAAGGTAGTTTTGGATTTCCATCGCTCCCAATCCATCGTTCTTCCTTCCTCCTGTCAGCATCCTCGGGGGAGGAAGTCTTCCATTCTCTGGATGTTCGCAGGACGGTGTTACACTATCTAGAACTGATGGTGCCTTGGCGTATTGATCATAACCTCTTCATCCAACCCTTCGGTCGGAATAAGGGCAAAAAGGTGGCTAAAAGCACTATAGCTAACTGGATCATGTGAGCCATTAAAGAAGCCTACCTCAACCCTCAACCAGCAACTGTCACCACCGACTGGATTTACTGCGCATTCCACCAGATCTACCTCTGTCTCCTGGTCTCAATGGGCAAGGGCTTCTCCCGAGCAGATCTGCAAGACAGCTACATGGTGTTCGCTACATACTTTCACGAAGCATTATCGTCTGGACCTGGATTCCAACAGGGATTTGGCTTTTGGCAGGAAAGTTCTGCAGGCTGTGGTCCCCCCTAGGTATCAATTTGTTGGTATTCCTCCTATCCTGTTGTGGAAGGGACTAGAGAAATGGATTATTTTTACCGTTAATTCGGTTTCTAGGAACCTTCCACAACAGCACTTCATTCCCTCCCTGTTCCTCAATATTCCTGGAATGTGTTTTAATACTTCTCATGTGCTCTGGATTTTTGTAAGACACTGGCTAATGAGAGGTGGGAGGGTCCTTTTATCCTATCTTGTACTTCCTGTCCCTATTAGGGCGTGGAGAGGCAACCTCCTATGCTGTCATGGAAGGTTCCTAGAAACCGAATTAACGGTAAGAATAATTCCTCCATAACATTCCATAAAAACCAATCCGCCAGTAAAACTGGTGACTTTACCCAATATTTTAATAAGAGAAGTCCATAACAAACCAGTCCACCAGTAAAACTGGTGACTTTCCCTCTAACAAACCTCACGACGAAATCATTTCTTGAAGCAGTCTTTCTCCAGGGAGAGAGGGTAGGTGTTCTTGCTCTTCAAATATTCTGACAGCCAGCTGATGGAAAGCCGCTACTTTTATACTTAAACTTCTCGCATTTTTTACCAGCTGATGCAATCAGCTGGCAGAAAAAATGGGAGTGCAAAAAACGGAATAAACCGGTCAGGACCAGAACACCACAGAGCTACTGTCTAGAATTTTGTTAACCCTTTCCTCACACAGACAAAATGAGCACCAAAAATACAACTGAATAGTGAGGCCTGTGTTATCATGCGGTCGCTACGGCATACAAGACACCGTGCTCTGTACATGCCAACACAAGGCCTACCTATGAAATAAAAGACACCACACTTGAGTAAAATAAATGGCATTAAATATTACATTTATTAAGGGTTACATAAATTATTCAATATAATCAATATTTTTTTAATTTAAATTGCTCCATTACATTCCATAGATACCAGTCCGCCAGTAAAACTGGTGACTTTACCCACACGCCAAGGACCAACAGGCCTTGGCCCACCCCCACTAACAAATATCACAGCCATTTCTCAACACAATTTTGGAGCCCCAAATTGAAGATGTCCAATCCCACGCAAGCATATAAAAAATATGGCGAAGCCCACGTCATTTTTTTTTTTTTTAGTTTTTAGGCAAAAAAAACTTTAAAAAAAAAAAGGTCTTCCCTGGATTTTCCATTGCCAGTGAAAGTAACACCAAGCAGAGGAGGTTAGCAGCCAGTAGCTGCTTGGGTTACCCTTAGCAATAGAAAATGCAGCGGGAGCCCACGCATTTTTTTTTTTTTTACCCCTAACTCTAGGGTTATGTATGTGTTTTGTTTTTTTTGTTTTTTTTAATGAATTTAAATATAAAAAAAATCGACATGGGCTTTGCCCATCGAGCACTAGAGCATTTTACTGCTCACTCATCCTTACTCCTGAACACACAGCCAGCAGAACAAGTAATCAGATGACTCCAGTGTCGGCCGATTACTTGTTCTGTGTCCCCCTGCATCCATCACAGCATGTGCGGGCTGTGAGGTCAGCTGAGTTCATTCTGGCAGTGGAGTCAGCTGATCTGAACTCAGCTGAACTCCTGACCACACAGCCCGCACACGGTCACACGTGATCTGCAGCAGGCCAGATCCTGTTAACCAGCATCCATCGCAGCATGTGCGGGCTGTGATATCAGGAGTTCAGCTGACTCCAGTGGCGGCCGATAAATTCTGTGTCCCGCTGCAAAAGGATCCAGTAAAATAACAATTGCTGTTGCATGCGTTGCACATTTAATCCACAGGATCCGGTCATATGCGGTTTGCATTTTTTTGCAGACAGGCAAAAAAAACGCTGATGTGAAAGTAGCCTGCAAAATGCATGCCACTCGGATGATACGGATGACACACAGAGACTAGACAAGAGGGGAAAAAGCAATCTCATGAACCAAACATTTTTTTTTTACTTAATTATTTAGTTTTTTCACATGTTGCGCTGGCTAAGGCTGCTTTCATGCATCAGTTTTTTGCCATCAGGCACAATCCGGTGAAAAACGTATAAAGCCGGATCTGTTTTTTTTCCTCATTGAATCGTATTAGCGCCGGATTGTGCCTGATGCCCTTGTGTTGCATTCGTCGTGCACAGATCCGGCGAAATGTATGTGTCCAGCTGCCGGAACAGACGCAGCATGCAACTTTTTTTGGCAGTGGCAACAAAACGGACCACGCCAGATCCGGCGTCATGTACAATGAAAGTCTATGGGCGCTGGATCCATCGTAATGCACCATACAACACATTACAGCGACTGATTCCGTTTTTTTCTACTGAGCATGCTCAGTAGCACAACGGATCCATTCAAAAACTGAAGGAACTGATGGAAAAAACTGATGCAACTAATCCGTTTTTTCGCCTGATCTATTGCATCAGTTTCTACACCGGATTGTGCCTGATGCCAAAAAAGTGATGTGTGAAAGCAGCTAATCATAATTTACACATGCACGCACACACTGTAAACTGTATGAGAACAAGCAGAAGATAGACGCTTTCTTCCCCTGGTTGTGCTGGGAGCTTCTGCTGTCTCTGTTGTGATTTCTCTCAGTGCTTCCATACAGGGAAGACGGCAGGGAGGAGTCTTTGGGTGGAGAGCTGAGTGGGTGTGTTAGATACAGTCCTAAGAATTATGGGAGTTGTAGGAACTGAACCCAGGAAGTCAGGAGAGAGATTAACCCCATCAGAGCTGGAGCCAGAAATGAGAATGTGCTGCTAAAGCACGATAAAAGGTAATATTGCTGAAATAACATAACATATTAGATGTGTGAAGAGGCACATATTAGCAAGATTTCTTCTTTAAGCTTTACCACATTGCATGCAACTTGTCATGGATTGTTGACTGCTGTAGAAACAAATGCAAAAAGACCTGGGTCCAGATAGAACACAGTTTTTCAAATTTGTGCACCCTCCCTTGGGCCGCTTCGGCCACCGCTAATACTCTGAAAACACATCCTATGATTGGGCACACACTAAAAATTTGTCTGGATCCTTTAGTGTGTGGGGTGGAGATTCCTCCGCTTTCTAACCTTACTCCATTTATTAGCCACCCGGGTTTTAGCCCGATCTCTACTGACCCCGTTTTTAGGGCATGGAGTAGGGCGGGTTTTGACAGAGTGACTGGCTGGGATGGAGACACGGACTGGCCTTCATTTGCCGATCTGAAAACTGCTACAGATTCAATCCCACTAGGGAGTTGGAAGTACACCCAGCTGAAACACTTTCTAAACACTCTCCACCCTAGGACGCAGTTCTTTTTTTTTTAACTATATTTTTATTCAAATTTTTCAATAACATAACACTGGCATAATCGAATTCAGCATTGTAAATTCAATTCAAAAACATTACATTGTCATGTTTGATCATCCCAAATTCCATACCAATTTTTAAAATCAATAACCGTAACATGGCAAGATAAAGCAAAGGAAAGCAGCGACCCCTTAACCCATCATTCTTATCATTCCCCCCATTGAACCCTTGTGAACATGGTAATGACATACAATAAAGAAGTCCCACTCAAATCGGTTATTTCCCCCTCTCCTTTTAGTCAGCTTTCGGCCTTTCCTCCCCCACCTCCAAGCCATCCAATGTATCCTTCAATTTTTCAGTATGATACCAGACTGTGTCTTTGAAAGGTGATATAATCCTGACTATCTCCTCCCGAGTACAATAGGCCAGTATGAATTTCTTCCATTTGTTAAAGTGCTGTCGTATTCTATCTGCCCTTCTCTCTGCATCCAATCCTTCTATTTCAAGAGGATGCATGAGCTGACCCAAGATCTCTTCAATCGCGGGGACCCTAGACTCCAACCAATTTTTTAGTATCGCTCTCTTGGCTGCCAGAAGTAACACATGTATAAATCTGGGTGGGTTAGTCATCTTCCCTTTGGTATCGTTCCCCTCCTCCCAATGGTGAAAAATAGCGAACCCAGGTGAGAGACGAACTTCAAGACCCCACACCTTTTGTATACAACTTTTGATCTGTGACCATAATGGACTCAAATGGGGGCAGGACCACAACCCGTGAAGGAGATCAGTTCCACTACTCTTACACTTAGGGCAATATGTAAGCCTGTCTGGCTTTGTTGCTGATGGAGGGAGATTAAAACCATAAATTGCCTTGTGCATAATTCTAAATTGGGTTTCTCGCCAATTCTCATTTAAAATTGATTTACGAAGAGCATTCCACCCTCCCCTAATTTTTACCCCCATAGACGGGTCCTCAAATTGTTTTTCCCAAGATTTAAATAAACCTTCCAGGTGCTGTCCTATTAATAGATCACGCATGGCTCCATAAAGAAAAGAGATAGATGATGAAGTTATTGAGTTCTTTACCAGACAATCAAAAGAGTTAAATACTACCTCCTGGGTCACATCATGCAACTGAGTCATAATACTATATCTCACTTGGTCATATTGGATTACTTGGTTAGGCCCCAGGCCATACTGCGCTATAATTTCGTCTCTACTCAACCATCTAGGCTCTGAGGTGTGCAAGAGATGAGCAACAGTCCTTATACCCCTCACCTTCCACTCTTCAAACAGCTTATTGCTTGTCCCCTGCACAAACTCCGGATTCCCCCATATAGGCAAGTATTTGGATATTTTATGGGGAAGTTTGTAGTTTTTCCTCAACGCCTTCCACGCTGCAATCGTGTCTTTAAATAAGGAACAATGCTTGATTTTCACTGGGAGATTAGCCTGCCTAGTATGAAGCAATGCCACCAGATCCCAAGGTTGTGCATAGTCTCTCTCAAGCTCCAACGCTGAATAATGCCTAGAGCCTTTAATCCAATCCAATATATATCTAGTCAAACAGGCTATATTGTAACCCCGAATGTTCGGCAAACTCAGACCTCCATGAACCTTAGATGCCATCAACTTCTTAAGCCCTATACGAGGGCGTTTCCCCCTCCAAATGAAGTGTGAAAAAGCTCTATTTAGCTGGACAATATCTTTATGCTTGAGAAGCAGGGGAAGTGTTTGAAGATGATACATTAATTTTGATATCGACATCATCTTAATTAGGTGGACTCTACCAATTAGGTTCAATGGAAGGTCGTGCCATCTTTTAAGATCTTGCTCTATTTGGCTCAGAAGGGGTGGATAGTTTAGACTATAGAGGGTTGCCGGAACCTTACCTATTTTAACTCCCAAGTATGTGATATATGACTTAGCCACTGTAATTCCTTCAAAAGGGTTCTGCTCCCGTGTTTGAACATTTGTCCCTCCCAGGTATAGGAGCTCGCACTTTGACGCATTAATCTTGAAGCCTGAGTACGCTCCAAACTCTCGCAAAATTTGTAAAATCTCGGGGACCTGCTGAGCTGGATTCGAAAGGAAAAGCAAAATGTCATCCGCAAAAAAAGCTGACTGAATTTGTCTATTATTTACAGAAATACCCTGGAAGGTGCTATGTATAGATAACAATCGTACCAATGGTTCCAGAGCCAGATTAAAAAGTAATGGGGAAAGGGGGCAACCCTGTCTGGTTCCTTTCAGTAACGGAAAAGGGGCTGAAAGATATCCTGGAATGTAAACTTGAGCCTTTGGATTTGTGTAAATTTCTCTAATGTAGGTATAAAATGACCCCGAAAAACGCATTTCATCCAGAACTCTATAAAGCCATGACCACTCAATATTGTCAAAGGCTTTCTCGGCATCTATTGTAAGCAAAGCGGGAGATTCTCCTTTCAGAGGCCGAAGGTTAACCCTATCCAGGACAAGAACTTTTCTAATATTTAGTGTCCCTGATCTTTTCTGAATGAAACTGGCCTGTGCTGTGGAAATCAGTTGGGGAAGAATTATAGCTAGACGATTTGCCATAATCTTTGACATTATCTTCATATCTAGGTTGATAAGTGATATGGGCCTATACGAACCCGGATCCTTCGGGTCCTTCCCCTGTTTAGGGATCAATTTTATATATGCCCGGTTATTATTTTGGAAAGACGCATTACCGTCTAGTATGCTATTATACAGCTCTAGTAATGTAGGTAAGATCTCTTCCTTTACTGTTTTATAGAATTCTCCCGTAAATCCGTCAGGGCCAGGGGCTTTATAATTATGCATGGAGTTGATTGTCCCCAATACTTCTTCCCCCGTAATTTTGGCATTCAGAAAAGTGCGATGCTCTTCTGTGGGTCGAGGTAGTGTGACTTTAGATAAAAGATTATTATCGGGAAATTTGTCTCGCTTTTCCGACGAATAAAGGTTTCTATAATACGTGCCTAAAGTCTCAATTATTGTCTTAGGGTTTTTGTGTATCTCCCCCTTTTGATTTTTTATTTGCATGGGTCCCTGAGTTATAATCCTATTTTTCGCTAAGTTGGCCAGTATTTTCCCTGCTTTATTTCCAAAGCGATGTAATGTAGCTTCTTGCATTGACCTAGCCATTTTGTTCCCGTTTTTCCGCCCACCCATTAAAAGCTCTTTGGGCTATTAGCCATCTATATCTATGGTCCCTATCAGGATGCTTTTGAAAAGAAGTATATGCTTCCCTCAATTTATGGGAGGTTTCAGTAAATTTAAAATGAGCCTTTTTCTTCAAATAGGAAACATGTGCTATCGTTCTGCCCCGTAATACTGCCTTCGCCTGTCCCATAATAACATAGGTGTGTCTTTATGTTGATCATTATGTACCATAAATTCCGTCCACCATTCCTTTAATTTCAAGGAAAAATCTTCGTTATCTTTAAGGAAGGAAGGATATCTCCACAGATAGTCCGTTCCTCTGGGATAGATGTTTGCTAGGTCTAGCACCACCGGGGCATGGTCAGAAATCACCAAATCCTGGATAGTAGCTGAGTGGAGCGCACGTACCAGGTTCCCTGAAATAAGAAAGTAGTCAATGCGAGACCAGGAGCTATTAGCATGTGAATAGTGCGTAAATTCCCTATCCTGAGAGTGCAATAGTCTCCACGCATCCCATAAGGCCGTGGCATTTAACAGAGGACGCATAACTTTATCATGGCCGCGCGGTACATTTGGGGGGCCTTTAGCATTTTTCCTGTCCTCTAGCACAGATACCACCGAGTTGAAATCCCCCCCAATTATTAGATTAAAATGGGCATGTTCTAAAATGTTGGCCTCAAGTCGTTGAAAGAATGATTTGTTGTTTTCGATCGGGGCATAAATATTAAAGATTTTATAAATTCCTCCAGGTATCTCCACTGAGACCATCTGAACCCTACCTTCCGTGTCCGCATATGTTTCCAGGACTTGATGTTGTAATCTCCTACTGACTAATGTAATAACCCCTGCTTTCCTTTTAACTGAAGATGACCCATAGACTCCTCCAACCCACAATTTCCCCATCCTCTGCATGTCTGAACCTTCCAGATGAGTTTCCTGAAGGAGCGCAATGTCCGGTTTGAGGCGATTAAGGTGGCGTAATATCTTAATTCTTTTTTGGGGGGAACGTAACCCCTTAACATTCCAGGTAACTATTCTCATGAAGCACATGTAATAAATGGAAATCCTACCTTTCGTTTACCATGTTTTTGCTGCCCTCCCTTGCCAAAAGAAAATTCAACCAATTAGACAATTGAACATAGTGCTCACTTGCAATAATGAGAGTAGTAGTAATAATAATAACTCTGTGTAAAATCTTTGCTACTTCACTTGAATCCAAAATCCCCAAACATTTCAAACATCTCCCTCCCCTCCCCCCCAACTATATCATAATACTCAGACTTCACTTTTTTCTGATCATTTTCCAAGCTCAGTCAACCTTATACTTGTATAGCATTTAACCAATATAAAGGAGTGTCCCACCTACAAAGAAAGAGAAAGAGGAAAAAAAAAAAAAAAAAAAAAGGTTCTCTTTCCTTTCCTCCGCCTCAGATTTCTTGAACTTTTTCCACTGCGGCTTCTCCAACCTAAATCAAAAACAGGTGTCCCACCTTGAACTTTACACATCCGACATTTGTCTATTTGTCTCAGGTTCCCTTAAGTTCCTTGTTTTGTTTTCTCCGGTCCTTCGGGGAAGCTGTAGCGAGCTTCACAGAGCTCCCTTTGGTCACTCTCTGGTCCGGTGAGTCGTTGCGCCCTTGTCCTGGAGAATTCCTGAGGTCACGAGGACTGCTGATCCGCTCAATAAAGGCCTCTGCCTCCTTTGGACTTGAGAAAGAATTGTAGGATCCATCCTGATGTCTGATAATCAACGTTGCCGGGTACTTTAACTGGAAGCGTATATTTCTCTTAAATAAGGCTGAGCATATGTATGAGAATGCCCTCCGCTGCCGTGTGACCTCCGCAGAAAAATCCTCGAAGAGCAAGATGCGCGAGCCTTTCACCTCCAAGGCATGTTTCAATTTCTTGTATGCCTGTAATATTTCCTGTTTATTGGAGAAGTCCAAGTATTTCATTATGACTTGTCTTGGGCGTCTGTTATTTTCACTCTCATCACCTCTCCTTGGCGGACCAATGCGGTGCACCCTTTCCACTTTTCTCCTTCCTGCTACTCCCAGGGTTGTAGGAATAGTGGATTCACACAATGTACGTAGCTCACCAACCGGTTATGTTTCAGGCAGGCCGACAATGCGCAAATTGCTTCTTCTGGAGCGGTTCTCCAGATCGTCCACACGGTCCCTCAGGATCAGATTCTCCCTGGCCAGACGCATGACTGGAGTGTGGTCAGAGCTGAAGTCCTCCTCTAACGTCGACATTCTGGTTTCCATAGCCGCAACCTGTTCCACCGTCTCATCAAGTTGGTTCTGTATGGCACTGAGAGCTGTTGCTATTGATGCTTTAATTGTAGCGGAAATGTCAGGTAGCAAACGATTGGCGACTTCATCAGCCAGACGCTTATAATCCATACCCTCCATTGTTTTGAATACATCCGGGGTCCCCGGGGAATCCTCCATCTCCATCTGATGAGTATTTTCAGGTGACCGAGAGACACTTAATTCTGTATGGGCAGTCACAATCTTTTTTTCACACTGTACGCTGGATGTATGAGGATTTTGTGTTTTGGAGCTGCTGCGCAGCAGGTATCTTTCCATCAAATAGTGAATGAAGGGACGTAAGTTTTGACACTGATTTAGTGTGGGTTGTCAGACAAATCTTGATTCTGCTCCCCCTTTTGTTTATTCTCACTTTCACCCCTTTCTCCCCCCTGCCAGAGTTATATGAATTCTCACTGTCCTGTAACTTTGCAGGGATGTATGTTTAAACTGCCCTCCTTCAGCTTCCCTCACTTTTGCAGGAGCGTTGCACTGATTCTGTATGTCTAGAGATTCAGCCCCTGCTTGTTAAGCACGGTCTGGACAGCGATGGGGGAAGGGCCCAGGGATTCCCTGCTTTTTAACTCTGCTCTTTGCAGAACTTGTCAGTAGAGTTGTTTGCTGCTGATATCTTATCAGGACTCCCGGAGATTTATTATTCTGCTGCAGATTAACTGTTTAGTGCTGGGGGAGTGAGTGATCTGTGCAAGGTAAGCCCTCAGCTGTGTCCTGCTCTCTGTGTACAGATCTGATTTTAGTGCAGGGCAGGCTCCGGCGCCATCTTTATCACGCTGCCAGATCTTGAGAGGGAGGGGGAGAGTGAAGTTCACCGCGCTGTTTCAACTGATTATCTCCACGGCTCTCCATGAGCTTCCCTGCATGCAGCAACTTCACTCACCGGTGGTATGGAGCGGGGGAGGCTGGTAGGTTGTCCGGTATATATGTCAGAGCTGCAGGGAATGACAGAGCTCAGACGTCCTGTGTCCTACATGATCAGCGCAGGATCTGGAAGTCAGGATGCAGTTCTTGTCGAATAGGACCCTTTTTGAATCTACGTGTCTGGCATCGGGACCTAGGCGGCATACACTTTCTATGTCCTACGCTTTGTTAATCTCACCTCCAGACCAGCTACCCGCACCCTTCATCCTGCAATGGGAAAGTGACTTAGGTATAAGTTTCTCCTCAGAGCAATATACTAGTGTGCTGCCCCGGTGTTAATCGGGCTGCTCGGATCCGGGATCGTCATGGCTCGAGGGGTCCGGACCAGGCTTGGCGGACACTCTGATCCGTAAAATGGGTTATTTACAGGGGTAAAGTTTGCGACTCCACCTGCGGGTTGCGGTAATGAGAGTACCACCGCTACTTGAGGGAGGACCGGGGCAGATGGTGTGAAGCAGCAAGGTGTCAGTCACTCCGCAGGTATGGAAGACCGCGGTCTCAGGGGGTTGGTACATTTGGGAGAACAGGGTGCAGGGACTAGAGTACTCACTGCAGGTAGTTGTGGTGTCGGATGAGGTGGAAAAAGGAGACACACACACTGTAGGTAAACCAAAGGCTCTGAATACAGCTGCCGGGAGCCCGTCCAAGTACCCGGTCCCACCGGTGTCACTTAGTGATTCGGAGCCTGTCTCCGTGCACAATTTATCTGTTGATGGTCCCCGTGGCTTGAAGCTGTTGGGGGCACTGCTCACTATGTGTAGTGTAGCCGTGCTCCTAAGGGCTGGCACTTGGGACCTCAGTGTGTTTCTGTGTCTGGAAAAACCCTGCTCCTTCGTTGTGCTGTTGTCCTCAGTCTCTGAGCGTTTAGGGAAGTCCTTGAAGATCCTCTCCCTCTTAGGTGAATTGTCAGGACGTTGAATCGGTACCCCGTCGTGCTCGGTACCGGTCAGTTCTGTTGGGCTCTTCTAGTGCCGACAGTCCCTCCAAGACTACGTCCGTCACACCCCTGTCCGACGTCCCTGCAACTGGTCCCGACTCCTCTGGACCCGGATCACTGCTTGCGACTCAATCAGTTGTTTTCTTAGCTCCCCAGGAGCTAACTCTCCCAGCTCCTCACTCTCTGGAGCTCACTTCTCCACTCTCCCCTTTCAGTTTGCCCAGTTCCCAAGTGGCTGGCCCATTTTCCAGCTAGTCCAACCCCCCTGGTGTGTCTGGCAGTGAGTGATGTGAGGTGATTGGATTTTGTTGTGCAGATGGGAGTGACACCAGCTTGCTGGGTACCTGGAATCATGGGGGAGTAGGCCCTGCACCCTGGCTAAGGATGCAGTTCCCTGTAGCACCCTGATGTATTCAGGGGTGCTACACTAGGATACAGTCATATGAAAAAGTTTGGGCACCCCTATTAATGTTAACCTTTTTTCTTTATAACAATTTGGGTTTTTGCAACAGCTATTTCAGTTTCATATATCTAATAACTGATGGACTCAGTTATATTTCTAGATTGAAACGAGGTTTATTGTACTAACAGAAAATGTGCAATCCGCATTTAAACAAAATTTGACAGGTGCAAAAGTATGGGCACCTCAACATAAAAGTGACATTAATATTTTGTAGATCCTCCTTTTGCAAAAATCACAGCCTCTAGTCGCTTCCTGTAGCTTTTAATGAGTTCCTGGATCCTGGATGAAGGTATATTTGACCATGCCTGTTTACAAAACAATTCCAGTTCAGTTAAGTTTGATGGTCGCCGAGCATGGACAGCCCGCTTCAAATCATCCCACAGATGTTCAATGATATTCAGGTCTGGGGACTGGGATGGCCATTCCAGAACATTGTAATTGTTCCTCTGCATGAATGCCTGAGTAGATTTGGAGTGGTGTTTTGGATCATTGTCTTGCTGAAATATCCATCCCCTGCGTAACTTCAACTTCGACACTGATTCTTGCACATTATTGTCAAGAACTTACTGATACTGAGTTGAATCCATGAGACCCTCAACTTTAACAAGATTCCCGGTGCCGGCATTGGCCATACAGCCCTAAAGCATGATGGAACCTCCACCAAATTTTACTGTGGGTAGCAAGTGCTTTTCTTGGAATGCCGTGTTTTTTTGCCTCCAGGCATAACGCCTTTTTGTATGTCCAAACAACTCAATCTTTGTTTCATCAGTCAACAGGACCTTCTTCCAAAATGTAACTGGCTTGTCCAAATGTGCTTTTGCATACCTCAGGCGACTCTGTTTGTGGCGTGCTTGCAGAAATGGTTGTTTCGCATCACTCTACCATACAGCTTCTACTTGTGCAAAGTGCGCTGTATTGTTGACCGATGCACATTGACACCATCTGCAGCAAGATGATGCTGCAGGTCTTTGGAGGTAGTCTGTGGATTGTCCTTGACTGTTCTCACAATTCTTCTTCTCTGCCTTTCTGATATTTTTCTTGGCCTGCCACTTCTGGGCTTAACAAGAACTGTACCTGTGTTCTTCCATTTCCTTACTATGTTCCTCGCAGTGGAAACTGACAGTTTAAATCTCTGAGACAACTTTTTGTATCCTTCCCCTGAACAATTATGCTGAATAATCTTTGTTTTCAGATCATTTGAGAGTTGTTTTGAGGAGCCCATGATGCCACTCTTCATAGGAGATTCAAATAGGAGAACAACTTGCAAGTGGCCACCTTAAATACCTTTTCTCATGATTGGATACACCTGCCTATGAAGTTCAAAGCTCAATGAGGTTACAAAACCAATTTAGTGCTTTAGTAAGTCAGTAAAAAGTAGTTAGGACTGTTCAAATAAAAAAGTTGATAAGGGTGCCCATACTTTTGCACCAGTCAAATTTTGTTTAAATGCAGATTGCACATTTTGTTTTAGTACAATAAACCTCATTTCAATCCAGAAATATTACTGAGTCCATCAATTATTAGATATATGAAACTGAAATAGCTGTTGCAAAAACCCAAATTGTTATAAAGAAAAAAGGTTAACATCAATAGGGGTGCCCAAACTTTTTCATATGACTGTATGTAGTTTGGGTTATAAAACGTCTATTAGCTTGATACTGCAAGAGGCCAATTACAAAATCCTCACATGCTGGTATAGAGTCCCCTTTTGTTTGCACACTATGTTTCCCTCAGTGGACCCAGTATGTTGACGGTGCAGCAGGGCAGAAGGCACTTTCCTACATATTTTCTGGGACTGTAGTGTGTTTCAACCCTTCTGCACCAGGGTATGTCAAATTCTCCGCACAGTGACAGGGTTTACAGGAGAAATGGGTCCAAGTACAAATGCTCTCTCTTGAGATTTTTGATTATGGCGGCTCGTTCATGTGTCCCCCTAAACTGGAGGAGTGTCACCTGTCCAACTGTAGCTCTATGGATCTCAAGAGTCAATGACCTTATGCACATGAAGGACTTGACTTCTTCGATCAATGACACCTATGAAAAGTTCTGGGACACATAGTATTACTGGATGGACTTTCAGCAGACAGGCGAGTATAAGGGGGCACGAAGATAATTCGGTGAAAGCGTCGCCCTGCTGACTTTGGGTGAATCAACGCTTCTTCCACCCTCCTCTCATAAACCCCCACTACTCCCCCTTTTAATTATGTGACTTTCTCTGTGATGATTTGCAATTTTTAAGTAAGCTTTTCTTGAAATGTGATTTCCTGTTGTACAATCAATCGTTGTCAAGCTAAATAAAGAATTATAAAAAAAAAACCAATCATCACACTCTCCAATATGGCATGGAGTTCTGAACAACCTGAGGGTTATGGGGGATTGATATTAACGCATGGCTGAGAAAAGAAATTTGTCAAGTCCGGACCTGTGTGGGAATACTTACATATGGTTGGCCACTAAGAATATCAAGTTGAAGGTTCCATCTTGGAAACTGGTTCATAGGTTCATTTGTCCATAGAAAGTGATCACCATTATTAACACTGTGACCTTTCATCGTGAGCTACACCCAGCACTTAAAATACATAATGTTTTTCACAGAAATTTGATGCATCTCTGGAGTCAACACCATTACCACCGCCTCCAATTAACAACAATCTTGAGATTCACGTGACAAGAGTCGTCGATTCTCATTTGGTTTGCAGTTTTTCTCCAATATTTGGTACTCTGGATGGGTCACGGCCCAGAGGAAAGGAAATACAGTGCCTTGCGAAAGTATTTGTCCCCCTTTAATTTTTCAACCTTTTCCCACATTTCAGGCTTCAAATATAAAGATAAAAAAATTAAATTTTATGGTGAAGAATCAACAACAAATGGGACACAATTGTGAAATTGAACGAAATTTATTGCTTATTTTAAACTTTTATAAAAAATAATAAACTGAAAATTTGGGTGTGCAATATTATTCGGACCCTTTAAGTTAATACTTTGTAGCGCCACCTTTTGCTGCAATTACAGCTGCAAGTTGCTTGGGGTATGTATCTATCAGTGTTGCACATCGAGAGACTGAAATTCTTGCCCATTGTTCCTTTGCAAATATGTCGAGCTGAGTGAGGTTAGATGGAGAGCGTTTGTGAACAGCAGTTTTCAGCTCTTTCCACAGATTCTCGACTGGATTCAGGTCTAGACTTTGACTTGGCTATTCTAACACCTGGATATGTTTATTTGTGAACCATTACATTGTAGATTTTGCTTTATATTTGGGATCCTTGTCTTGTTGGAAGACAAATCTCCGTCCCAGTCTCAGGTCTTTTGCAGACTCAAACAGGCTTTCTTCAAGAATGGTCCTGTATTTCGCTCCATCCATCTTCCCATCAATTTTAACCATCTTGCCTATCCCTGCTGAAGAAAAGCAGGCCCACACCATGATGTTGCCACCCCCATGTTTGACAGTGGGGATGGTGTGTTCAGGGTGATGAGCTGGGTTGCTTTTACGCCAAACATATCGTCTGGCATTGTGCCCAAAAAGTTCGATTTTGGTTTCATCTAACCAGAGCACCTTCTTCCACAAGTTTAGTGTGTCTCCCAGGAGGCTTGTGGCAAACTTTAAACGCCACTTTTTATGGATATCTTTGAGAAATGGCTTTCTTCTTTCCATAAAGGCCAGATTAGAGCAGTGTACAACTGATTGTTGTCCTATGGACAGACTCTCCCACCTCAGCTGTAGATCTCTGCAGTTCATCCAGAGTGATCATGGGTCTCTTGGCTGCATCTCTGATCAGTCTTCTCCTTATTTGAGATGACATTTTTGAGGGACGGCCGGGTCTTGGTAGATTTGCAGTGGTATGATATTCCTTCCATTTCAATATGATCGCTTGCACAGTGCTTCTTGGGATGTTTAAAGTTGTGGAGATCTTTTTGTAACCAAATCTGGCTTTAAACGTCTCCACAACAGTATCACGGACCTGCCTGTTGTGTTCCTTGGTTTTCATGATGCTTTCTGTGCTTTAAACAAAACACTGAGACTATCACGGAGCAGGTGCATTTATACGGAGACTAAATTACACACAGGTGGATTATATTTATCATCATCAGTCATTTAGGACAACATTGGATCATTCAGAGATCTTCAATGAACTTCTGGAGTGAGTTTGCTGCACTGAAAGTAAAGGGGCTGAATAATATTGCGTACCCCAATTTTCAGTTTATTATTTTTTACAAAAGTTTAAAATAAGCAATAAATTTCATTCAACTTCACAATTTTGTCCCACTTGTTTTTGATTCTTCACCATAAAATTATTTTTTTTTATCTTTATGTTTGAACCATGAAATGTGGGAAAAGGTTGAAAAATTCAAGGGGGCCTGTAAGTACCGGAATAAGAAGTGAACGCAAGTAGATTGGTGCAATCATACTATGCATTTGATCTGAACAAGACTAATCCTGAAAGTCCAGAGGCCCCTCGTAGAAGTGGGAGGCACTGACATGGGTGTTTCTGGGGCTGGAAGGTCCCAACGCGTTATTATCTGCAGGAATACAGCTTGTGTTTGAGTGTATCTACTTTCTTATGGAGCTCACACCAAACCTCCTCTCCCAAGGAAGTCCACAAATAACGAAACACGTGTCGGGAATGGAGGCAAGTCACTGTAAGTACCGGAATAAGAAGTGAACGCAAGTAGATTGGTGCGTTCATTCTATGCATCTGATCTAAACAAGATCAATCCTGAAAGTCCAGAGGCCCCTCGTAGAAGTGGGGGGCACTGTCATGGGTGTGTACCATTCTGTCGAGACCTCTGTTGAGTCTGGGACTGGAAGGTCCCAACGCTTTATTATCCGCAGGACTGCAGCTTGTGTTTGAGTGAATCTACTTTCTTATGGTGCTCACACCAAAATCCCCCCGAAGAAGTCCACAAACGACGAAAACACGTGTCGGGTAACGGGGGCCTACAAATTTAATATCCTTCATAGTAGGTAATTGTGCAGCCTTTTGGAATCTTACATTTTATATTCAGTATCATAGTTATTCATATAGTTTGCCTGTATATTGTTTCTTACTATTTCTGAAAGATATGGCACAAGGCACTTTAAAGCAGTATTCACTAGTTCATTGTTTATATAATGTGTAAATCATAAAACATCAGGCACATAGTACTGGGCACTTTAATTTCATACAGTATTGGATTTTTGCAAATTTATTATATTTAATATCTGATATACTATTTATTACATTGCATTTTTCTGAATATTCAATTTCCGGTGTATTATTTGTAATACTGTATTTTTTAATAACATTAATATATTATATATTTATAATGTCATAATTCAAAATTTGCACTTTAATTCATATTTTTCTAATTGTTTAATTATTTTTACTGAATATCCTGCTTGGCCTTATATTTTTGATCATTTTTTTGTATAGCCTCTGTGGGGATTAACTCTGTTTAAATATTTGCACATATACCCTGGTTATTTAAAATTGGTTTTAAATGTTTTTAAATGAAATACAGTGGAACCTTGGATTACGAGCATAATTGGTTCTGGGAGTGTGCTCTTAAACCAAGTTACTCTTATATCAAAGCAAATTTTTCCATAGGAAATAATTGAAACGCAGACAATTCGTTCCACAACCCAAAAATATTTAGTGTATTTATACAAACTTATTACAGGAATACAACATAATGTAATGTATTCATATAAAATTATTACAGTACATTAATACAAAATACTGTAAAATGCAGTAGAAAACATATAAAACTGCACATCAGCTTACAATAGAAGTGTTGGAGTGCAGGAGGTACAAAACAAGCAATGTGCTGTACTGGTTATCAGAAAGAAAGTACAATACTGTATCCACAAATGCAAATTGATAAGGCACACTATATAGTATATACTGTACTGTATACAGAATACAGTACAAAGGTCGGAACTGGAAGTTTGCATGGTGAGTATTTGCTCTTCTTGCAAAGCATTGCTCTTAAACCAAGTTACAAATTCTTAAAAAGCTTTGCTTGTCTTGCAAAACGCTCTCACCAAGTTACTCTTAATCCAAGGTTCCACTGTATATATATTTTTATACAGTATCATTGTTTTCTTCGAGCCACCATTGACCCTTTGGAATGGGAATTCGCCATCCACCATTCCACAGGAGTATGTTTGATAATATTTTCTTATGGTGCTGTAGAGCTTAAGGACTATTTCCTTTCTAGCTATCTTTTGTATCCTTAATCTGAGGTGCAGCTTTGTGACCACTCCCTAAAAAGTCATGTGTCCTACCACCTGATACCACTTATAGAATTGCATTCTAATACAGTCCACTTTGGAAGAAGCCAGTCTCTGGAAGAAGCGGAGGAGTCGTGACAATTACAGCTGTGGTGTTTAGCTGCATTGGAGGAGCTTGGAGTGTTTTCCTTTTTAAGGCTATGTGTCCACGTTGCGTTGTGTCCCTGCAGAAATTTCTGCAGCGATTGAAACAGCACATGTGCGCTTCAAATCGCGGCAGAAACACTGCGTAATGAATGCAGTGAAAAGCTGATTTCATGCGCTCTGGATGCAGCCCCCACCATAGACAGAGCGGGACCTGAATCCAAAGCGCACTGAATTAGTGACATGTTGCTTTTTAGAACGCAGCAATTTGGTAGCATGCAAATCGCTGTGTTCTAAACAACAACATGCGCATGGATTAAGCACAATCTTCATAGATTGTGCTGGGGACGCATGCAGTTACGCTGCAGTGCAATACGCAGCGTAACTGCATGCAATACGCACACGTTGGCACAGAGCATAAGTCTATTTTCCCTCTCTCGGTCTCCCTTCCCTTGTATTATTGCAGAGGTGAGACTAATGCTGTTGCCAGCCTTCTCACTAGCCAGGGTGAGTTTAGGGCAAGCGAGTGCTCAGGCACATGACAGCAACAGGGGGAGGAAGAAACTTGTATAGGGCATTAGAAAGTGTAGTGTATCAGGTAGTAGGTGAGTGGCAGGAGGTGTCCCCATTCTCTTATCGCCAGGGCCTTCCTTCTATACCACACCCATTTTTACCGCTGTATTTTGCAGCACAATGAGCATCTATATCCTCTGGCATTACACAGCCCTTCAGAATTTTACGAGACCCCTAACTTTCAAAATATCTTTGCCCCTGGAGATCCCAGGCAGAATATATTGTGGTCATGTTTCCCACCACCATTTTACCATTCTATAGATAGTGTGACGTTGCACACAGTTCACACACGGCATCATCAAGGGGTTACTCACTCGCTTTGCTGGTCTCCAAGGTAGCACACAGGAGCACGGTTGTATTTAAAAAAAAAACAAAAACGTCCAGGTTGCTTTATTTACATTCAAACAAAAAGCAGTTCAGTGCAGGAAAGCAACATTCATATTTCCCAATATGGCATTTCTGGGTCAGACCAGTATCAAGGCTTCTCACAAGAGGTTCCCATTGACCCCCAGTCAGCTGTAGTGAGCCCCCCCCTCTCTCTCTCGGGGCGTTTCCTTCAGAGAGGCTTCAATACCTCTGTTGGCAGATGAGCAGCCTCTCCACACTGGCTGCTGCTCAGACACTCTCTGCCATGTGCCAAATATTAGGCTTCATTTTAGAAGTCAGCAGTGACACCTCCAACACACCCATGGGCAGGGTATGTGGATGGCCAGACCCAACCATCTCTCCAGCCATCCATGATACTGGGCTATATTAACTACATACTAAGAACCTGTGGCACTACAGGTACCAGCATGGAGTTCCAGAATCACACCACTTCCGTGGTACATACTGACCAATCATATTCAGGCCAGTCACCTTGTCACAATAGGAAAAATGATATATGTATTGTCACTTATGTGCCCAATATTCTTTTGAAAGTCACAGGCAGGGCCTCACAAATATGAAAAAATATGCATGTTCTTCCTCTCGTGATAACAATTTTGAAAATGTACCTCACATAATTTTTTTTATACAAATCCCAATATTCATCACTGACTACCAATTCCCAAGTGTCTAGCAGGATCAGCGAAAGCATACGCCATTGGGAAGGCAGTTCTCCTCCTCTGTGTAAACTAATCTGAATAACATAGAAAAAAATGAACATTGGGCAAAGGCACTTAGAAAATCCAATATTCTTTATTTAAGATTCATTAAAACATACTCTGTAAGTGTGAACACATCATCTCTGTATCTCAGACTTGTGGCCTCTTTCTTAGCACATTTCTATGCAATAATTACCTGTCCACACCAACGGGCTCTAGCTGAACAGAGGCGGGATGTTAGATTGCAAGCTTGCTTTCTTCCTTTTAATTAGTTTCTTTCTTCCCAGCTATACTTATGTTCAGTGTTCGGATGGATATGTCCTCTCTAGAGATCAGAAAGATGTCATGAATTTTACAATTTCTCTATGACAACTTGTATTCTAAAGCGGGCTTTACACACTGCGATATCGGTCCCGATATCGCTAGTGTGGGTACCCGCCCCCATCTGTTGCGCTACACGGGCAAATCGCTGCCCGTGCCGCACAACATCACCCAGACCCGTCACACATACTTACCTGCCCGGCGACGTCGCTGTGACCGGCGAACCGCGTCCTTTCTAAGGGGGCGGTCCGTGCGGCGTCACAGCGACGTCACTGAGCGGCCGCCCAATAGCAGCGGAGGGGAGGAGCTGAGCGGGACGTAACATCCCGCCCACCTCCTTCCTTCCGCATAGCGGCCGGGAGGCAGGTAAGGAGAGCTTCCTCGTTCCTGCGGTGTCACACGGAGCGATGTGTGCTGCCGCAGAAACGAGGAACAACCTCGTTACTGCTGCAGTAACAATTTTTGAGAATGGACCCCCATGTCACCGATGAGCGATTTTGCACGTTTTTGCAACGATGCAAAATCGCTCATCGGTGTCACACGCAACGGTATCGCTAATGCGGCCGGATGTGCGTCACCAATTCCGTGACCCCAACGAGTTCGCATTAGCGATGTCGTAGCGTGTAAAGCCCCCTTAAGAGTACAATAAAAGTCAAATTTTCTTTTTCTTGACATACAATTATTAAAAAAGATAATGAAAATCAATTACAATTATAGTATATCACAAAAGTGAGTACACACCTCACAATTTTGTAAATATTCTATTATATGTTTTCATATGACAACACTGAAGATATGACACTTTCATACAACGTAAAGTAGTCAGTGTCCAACTTACATAACAGTGTACATTTGGTGTGTTCTCTAAATAACTCAACACACAGTGAATAATGTCAAAACTACTGGCAACAAAAGTGAGTACAGTCCTAATTGAAAATCGACAACACAGGGCTGGTGAATATTAGAGATTATGTGCTCCTCCACCTTCCATTTGAGAATGCCCCACAGATATGTAACCCCTTTGCGACAGCCATACGGATTAAAACGGCGGTAGAAAAAGATACTTATTCCGATCTGCTGTTTTAAAACGTCGGTTAGAAAAAAGTAAATAGCGCCCCCAGCATCAGAAAATCTCTGGGGTTTCAGCATTTTGATGTCAGGTATTTGATAGATGCCGTGACATCACTAACCACTGGGCTTGATGCCAGGTGACATTATCAACCCCATTTATTACACCGTTGCTATGCCACCAGAGCAACGGGATTAGCTGGGGGAAGCACCAGGATTGGCGCATCCAACAGATGCGCCACTTTTGGGGCAGCTGTGGCTTGCTATTTTTAGGCTGGGAAGGGACAAATAACCATGGCTTTTCCCACCCTGAGGATACCAGACCCCAGCTATCTACTTCACCTTGGCTGGTGATCCAATTTGGGGGAAACCCCACATTTTTTTAATTACTTATTTATAAATAATTAAAAAAAACAGCCTGGGGTGCCCTCTGTTTTATATCACCAGCCAAGGTGAAGCTACCAGCTGTGGCCTGCAGGCTGCAGCTGTCTGCTTTACCCTAGCTGCTACCAAAAAGGAGGGCCCGACGCCACTTTTTTATTTATTTTGTTGGCTAAATACAAGGCTAAGCACCCTTTAGTGCTACATGTAAGTCACTAAAGGGTGGCAGCTTAGAATATACAGGGGGTGGGACATTATATAGGTGTTTGACATCCATCCATCCATCCTAGCTTTTTAGGCTGTGTGCCCACGATTAGGGTTTGCAGCATTTTGGAAGCAGAGTATTTTTGCTGTGTTGTGCAGTGTGTGACAAATTTGGCTCTAGAGCAACATTTTTGTGAAGTAGCTGTGGATTCAAAATGCTTACTATACCCATGAATAAAATCCTTCAGGGGCCTAGTTTCCAAAATGGGGTCACTTGTAGGGGTTTCTGCTGTATAGGTACACTAGGGGACCTGCAAATGTGACATGGTGCCCGCAATTTATTTCAACTTTTCCAAAACTCAAATGGTTGCCTTCCATTTCAAGCCCTACCAGTTGTCCAAAAAGAGGTTTTTGACCACATGTGGAGTAACCCTGCGCTCATAAGAAATTGGTTAACAAACTGTGAGGTCCATTTTTTGGTGCTGCCTCTTGAAAAAGTGAGAAATTTGGTGCTAAAGCAACATTTTTGTGAAAAAAAAAAATGAAAATTTTCAATATGGCGACCTAAGGTTATGAAATTCTGTGAAGTACCTGTAGATTCAAAATGCTCACTACATCCTGGATAAAATCCTTCAGGTGTCTAGTTTCCAGAATGGGGTCACTTGTGGGGGAGTGCCACTGTTTAGGTTCCTTTGGGGCTCTCCAAACGCGACATGGCTTCTGCTATTAATTCCAGCCAATTTTTGCAGTCAAATGGTGCTCCTTCCTTTCCGAGGCCTGCCGTGCGCCCAAACAGTTGATTTCCACCACATATGAGGTATCAGCATAATCAGAAGAAATTGCACAATGAATTTTTGGTGCATTTTTTTCCTGTTACCCTTGTGAAAAAAAACTATTTTATTTAGTTGAAGTAACAATTTTGTGGTAAAACTTTATTTTTTTTATTTTCACAGCTCAACGCTACAAACTTCTGTGAAGCCCCCGGGGTTTCAAAGTTCTCACCAAACATCTAGAAAAATTTGTTGAAGTGTCTAGCTTCAAAAATGGTGTCAATTGTAGGGGGTTTCTGCTGTTTAGGTACCTTACGGGCCCTACAAATGCGACAGTGCTCGTAATCGTTTTTAGCCAAATTTGCTTTCCAAAATTCAAATATTGTTCCTTCTGTTACAGGCCCTCCCATTTGCCCAAACAGAGGTTTCTGACCACATGTGGGGTATCAGCTCAGAAGAAACTGGGTAACAAATTTTGGGGTCCATTTTGTTGTGTTATTTCTTCTAAAAGTGAATAAATTTGGGCTAGAGCAACATTTTTAGGTAAAATGATCATTTTTATTTTTTTTTCATTCCATATCACTTTAGTTCCTGTAAAGTACCTGAAGGGTTAATAAACTTCTTGAATGTGATTTAAAGTACTTTGAAGGGTGCAGTTTTTAGAATGGTGTCACTTTTGGGTATTTTCTGTCACCTAGGCCCCTCAAAATCACTTCAAATGTGATGGAGTCCCTAAAAAAACGATTTTGTAAATTTTGTTGAAAAAATGCGAAATTGAACCCTTTGAACTTCCAAAACCCCAAAAAATTTAGTTTCAAAAATTGCGTTGATGTAAAGTAGACATGCGGGAAATGTAATTAAGTACTTTGTGTGACAAAACTCTCTGGTTTAAGGGCATAAAAATTAAAAGTTTGAAAAATGCGAAATTTCCATAATGTTCATCAAATTTACGATTTTTACACAAATTAAAGCAAAAAAAAATATTGTCCTAAATTTACCACTGTCATGAAGTACAATATGTCACGAAAAAACAATGTCAGAATCACCGGGATCCGCTGAAGCTTTGCAGAATTATAACACGTGAAAGTGACACTGGTCAGAATTGCAAAAAATGGACTGGTCATTAAGTACAAAACTGGCTTCGTCCGTAAGGGGTTAGTAGGGTTTAGGTCTGGAGACATGCTTGTCCAGTCCAGCACCTTTCTGCTCAGTTTCTTTAGCAAGACAGTGGTCATCTTGGATGTGTGTTTGGGGTCGTTATCATGTTGGAATACTGCCCTACGGCCCAATTTCTGAAAGGAAGGGATCTTGCTCTGATTCAGTATGTCACAGTACATGTTGGCATTCATGGTTCCCACAATGAACTAGCTCCCCACAGTCAACACTCATGCAGCCCCAAACCATGACACTCCCACCACCACCATGCTTGACTGTAGGCAAGAAACACTTTGTACTCCTCACCTGGTTGCCGCCACACATGCTTGAAACCATCTGAATCAAATAAGTTTATCTTGGTTTTATCAGACCAAGATAAACGTATTACTTATCACTGGGTTTCAGTAATCCATTTCCTTAGTCTGCTTGTCTTCAGCAAATTGTTTGTGGGCTTTCTTAAGTATCATGTTTAGAAGGGGCTTCTTTCTGGTACAACAGCCATACAGACTGATTTAATGAAGTGTGCGGTGTACGGTTTGAGCATTAACAGAGATTGAACAATGCTGGTAGCCCTGTAGCAGTCAATTTTGAAAAGACAACCTCTGGATATAATACTGAGCACATATATTCCACTTCTTTGGTCTACCATGGTGAGGCCTGTTCTGAGTGAATCCTGTCTTGTTCAAAGGAATATTTCACTAGGTTTTTAACACCTACCGTAATCTCAAAGCA
Source organism: Anomaloglossus baeobatrachus (assembly GCF_048569485.1). Lineage (NCBI taxonomy): Eukaryota > Metazoa > Chordata > Amphibia > Anura > Aromobatidae > Anomaloglossus > Anomaloglossus baeobatrachus. The sequence continues at coordinate 269,278,064 of NC_134353.1, read as the reverse complement.
GTATAATGTAGTGGCATAGATCCTGATTCCAGTGATGTTTCACTTACTGGGCTCCTTATTGTAGTTTTGATAAAATCACTGTTTAATCAGCAGTAGATTATCATTAAAGGACTACTTGGTGTGTTGCCAGGTTGTCCAGCATATTCATAATCACTCTATAACTGCGAGATCTGCAGCAGAGAAAACATTGATTTTAGCAAAATGACAGCAAACAGCTCCGTAAGTGACACATTACTGGAATCAGGGTCTCTATCTCTACATCATGCTGCACTTAGATGGGGGAGCAAAAATGTGGTGACAGATTCCCTTTAATCGCTGTATGGTTTTCTCAAATGTGCTGAAGCTCAGTGTCAGGGTATTGACAATCTTCTTATAGCCTAGGTCATCTTACTGTAGAACGACAACTCTTTTCTAGATCCACAGAGAACTCTTTGCCATAAGATGTCATGTTGAGGTTTCAGTGACTATTCACTGCAGTATTGAAAAAATCCCTGGATAATGTACACCTCACGGAAAAAGAGAATATTTTTAGTGCATATATATATATATATATATATATATATATATATATATATATATATATATATATATATATGTATATATATATATATATATATGTATCTATATATATAATTGCCTTATTCTGTCTGTCTGTCTGTCTGTCTGTCTATCTGTCTGTCTATCTGTCTGTCTGTCATGCTCCGAAATTGTGTCCTTACGGTGACACAAAGCTGATTGGCCGCTGGGCTCGCCATGGCCCCGCCCCCCCCCACGGATTGGCCTCTCGCCCCGGCTCTCTGCAGGCCCCGCCCCCTCACGCAATCCACGCTCGCTCTGGCCCAACTGACACGGAGCCCCGATTCCCAGGTGAGTACACACACACATCAGATCACACTCACTCTCACACTCACTCTCACACACACCTCACACATCACAACATGCTGGGATATCTCTTGCTTCTACACCGGCTCCGTCAGGATCCCAGCAGCGCCACACATAACCTTGCGATGCTGGGATCTTCACGGAGGCCGTGAAAGCTGGTAACCATTATACACATTGGGTAACTAAGGTCCCTTGGTTACCCGATGTGTATCATAGTTACCAGTGTACACCGGCTCACACTCACTCTCACACACACCTCACACACACATCACATCGCATCCACACATCAAGGTCCTGCAGCGGCAGAAAATACAGACACATAACAGCACACACATAACAGCACACACATAACAGCACACACATAACAGCACACACATAACAGCACACACATAACAGCACACACATACACACACACAAATCAGATCACACTCACTCACACACACACATCACATCGCATCCACATACTCACAACATCCTGGGATATCGCTTGCTTCTCGGCCTCGATACTGTGCTGTTGTGATCTTCCAGGACCTGCCGGAGGATCACATGGCCAGAAGCATGTGATATCCCCGGATGTTGTGAGTATAAGCGCGTATGTGCGATATCGTCAGTGTCTGTGTGTGTGAGTGGATGCGATCGGGTGTGTGTGAGTGGATGCGATCGGGTGTGTGTGAGTGGATGCGATCGGGTGTGTGTGAGTGGATGCGATCGGGTGTGTGTGAGTGGATGCGATCGGGTGTGTGAGTGTCGGCAGAGGAGCACGGCGTGCTGGAGGAGGCTGGGAGCAGAGAGGCTGATCATGGGGAAGGCTGGGAGGAGAGAGGCTGATGCTGGGGGAGGCTGGGAGGGGGAGGCTGGGACGAGGGAGGCTGATGCTGGTGGAGGCTGATGCTTGGGGAGGCTGATGCTGGGGGAGGCTGGAAGGAGAGAGGCTAATGCTGGTGGAGGCTGATGCTTGGGGGGGCTGATGCTGGGGGAGACTGGGAGGGGAAGGCTGATGCTGAGGGAGGCTGGGAGGAAGGAGGCTGGGAGGAGAGAGGCTGATCCTGGGGAAGGCTGGGAACGGGAGGCTGATGCTGAGGGAGGCTGGAAGGAGAGAGGCTGATGCTGGGGGAGGCTGGAAGGAGAGAGGCTGATGCTGGTGGAGGCTGATGCTTGGGGAGGCTGATGCTGGGGGAGACTGGGAGCGGAAGGCTGATGCTGAGGGAGGCTGGGAGAGGGAGGCTGGGAGGAAGGAGGCTGGGAGGAGAGAGGCTGATCCTGGGGAAGGCTGGGAAGGGGAGGCTGATGCTGGGGGAGGCTGGAAGGAGAGAGGCTGGAAGGAGAGAGGCTGATGCTGGTGGAGGCTGATGCATGGGGAGGCTGATGCTGGGGGAGACTGGGAGCAGAAGGCTGATGCTGAGGGAGGCTGGGAGGAAGGAGGCTGGGAGGAAGGAGGCTGGGAGGAGAGAGGCTGATCCTGGGGAAGGCTGGGAAGGGGAGGCTGATGCTGAGGGAAGCTGGAAGGAGAGAGGCTGATGCTGGGGGAGGCTGGAAGGAGAGAGGCTGAGGCTGGGAGGAGAGAGGCTGATGCTGGGGAAGGCTGACGCTGAGGGAGGCTGGGAGGGGAAAGCTGATGCTGGGGAAGGCTGGGAGGACGGAGGCTGGGAGGAGAGAGGCTGATCCTGGGGAAGGCTGGGAGAGGGAGGCTGATGCTGGAGGAGGCTGGAAGGAGAGAGGCTGATGCTGGCGGAGGCTGATGCTGGGGAGGCTGGGAGAGGGAGGCTGATGCTGAGGGAGGCTGGGAGGAGGGAGGCTGGGAGAGGTAGGCTGAGAGAAGAGAGGCTGATGCACACACACACACACACGCGCGCGCACTGCACAACACACACACACACACACTGGGAACCACAAACAACTGCCCTACACAGACACCCACACACACAGACAACGCTGCACACACACAACACCCAACACACAAACACCGCGGCACACACAAATATACGCACATACCGCACAACACACACATTGCACAAAACATACCTCCCCCCAAAACACACCACACACACACAAACCGCGCAACACACACACAACGCTACAGACACACAGCGCTCCACAAACAACGCAACACACATACAACACCGCTCTCACCCCCCGTCACACCCAGACAACACCCAGAACATGTACAGCGCCTACACAAACACTTGGTAACTACAGACAACAACATCTCTCTCTATATATATATATATATATATATATATATATATATATATATAACAAAAATCATACATGAACTACACAATACGTAAATTCTAGAATACCCGATGCGTAGAATCGGGCCACCTTCTAGTATATATATATATATATATATATATATATATACACAGTACAGACCAAAAGTTTGGACACACCTAATCTCTAGAACAACTGATAAGAGGAGACTTTGTGCAGCAGGCCTTCATGGTAAAATAGCTGAGGAAACCACTGCTAAGGACAGGAAACAAGCAGAAGAGACTTGTTTGGGCTAAAGAACACAAGGAATGGACATTAGACCAGTGGAAATCTGTGCTTTGGTCTGATGGGTCAAAATTTGAGATCTTTGGATCCAACCACCGTGTCTTTGTAGAAAAGGTGAACGGATGGACTCTTTATGGCTGGTTCCCACCGTGATGCATGGAGGAGGAGGTATGATGGTGTGGGTGTGCATTGCTGGTGACACTGTTGATGATTTATCCAAAATTGAAGGCATACAGAACCAGCATGCCTACCACAGCATCTTGTAGCGGCGTGCTATTCCATCCGGTTTGCGTTTAGTTGGACAATCATTTATTTTTCAACAGGATAATGACCCCAAACACACCTCCAGGCTGTATAAGGGCTATTTGACTAAGAAGGAAAGTGATGGGGTGCTACGCCAGATAACCTGGTCTCCACAGTCACCATACCTGAACCCAATCGAGATGGTTTGGGGTGAGCTGGACCGCAGAGTAAAGGCAAAAGGGCCAACAAGTGCTAAGCATCTCTGTTAACGCCATCAAGACTGTTGGAAAACCATTTCCGGTGACTACTTCTTGAAGCTCATCAAGCGAATGCCAAGAGTGTGCAAAGTAGTAATGAAAGCAAAAGGTGGCTACTTTGAAGATCCTAGAATATAAGACATATTTTCAGTTATTTTACACTTTTTAAGTATTTCATTCCACATGTTTTAATTTATAGTTTTGATGCCTTGAATGTGAATCTACAATTTTCAGTCCTGAAAATAAAGAAATCTCTTTGAATGAGAAGGTGTGTCCAAACTTTTGGTCTGTACTCTGTGTGTATATATATATATATATATATATATATATATATATATACTGTATATACAGTTTATTAAAATTATTTACTATTAATAGAATGACCTGAATAATAACCAGTGCACTAATAAAACTGATTTCCTGATTTCCAAGAACAAAATCCTTAAAGTCCTTTCGTGGGATGATGGTGGACAAGACTAACAAAAATGTGAGAGATATTTGAGACATTTTTGTCTCTGGTTATTTACTATTAATAAAATGACCTAAATAATAATTTTAACACGTATGGAATAAAAGTTAAGTCTTATCCCTTTTGGTGAGGTGTATATTCCAGTGACCAGTATGAGAGAGTGTGGGAGCGATAACACCAAATTTATCACACTTGCTCCCCATTCACACCTGAGACCTTGTAACACTAATGAGTCACATGAAACTGGGGTGGGAAGGTGGCTAATTGGGCCCAATTTGGCCATTTTCACTTAGGGATGTACTCACTTTTGTTGCCTGCGGTTTAGACATTAATGACTGTGTGTTGAGTTATTTGGAGGGCACACAAAATTTACACTGTTATACAAGCTGTACACTGACTACTTTAGTAGAGGAGAAAAACAACAAAATCAGCTCACACTTGGGGCCCCTTCACATGTCACTAATTCTGGTACGTATGATGCTGTTTTTACATGTACCAGAATCATGGACATATGCAGACCCATTAAAATCAATGGGTCTGAGCACACATCTGTGATTTTTCACTGACCGTGTTCCGCACGGAGACAAGTCAGTTTTTCTCTGGCATCACTGATGTCACGAGGACCACGCAGTGGGGTGAGCCGTGTAACATGTACCAGAAAAAAACATATCATTGAAATAAAATTATTTTTAGTTCACCTGTCTCCAGCAATGCTGTCACGGTCGTTGCTGTCTCCTGCTTCCAGGCCGACTAATTATGCTCATGAATATTCACTGCACCGCCGACCCGGAAGTAACAGCAGCGGCTGAAGACATCAGCGGCGTGGACAGGTGAATATAGAAGTCCCTGATCTCCGTGTGCGATCACGGATAGCACACGAAGAACACACACATGCCAAAATCGTGGCACACGGAGGGCCAATTGCATCTTTAACACGTCGGTGAAAAACGTGTGTTTTTCTCTGACATGTAAAGGAGGCCTTAGTATGTTGTCCATATCTTCTGGAACCAAGAGGAAGTACGAGAATTCACCGCTGCTGGGCATTGAGTTGTACATATAGAGGAAGAAAAACGATGCAGCTTCCAAACCAGTAAATTCCTTAAAACTTCTTTTATTGAAAAAATATAAAAAATATAATAAACATGATGAAACACAAAAATCGGACAAGGCAGGTAGAACGTTACTCTTATGCTTTACCTCCCTTGTATGATTTTTGTCTATACAAACTAACTCATGACAGTGGTCATCAGATGACCCCCGGCTGTCATTATAACTTATCGACACCCTGTGTTTGCGTCAAGGGATCGCCGATGGCTCATCTAGCCCAGCTATGGGCTGCCAATAACTCCTTATTACCCCGATTTGCCAACGCACCAGGGCAAATCGGGAAGAGCCGGGTACAGTCCCAGAACTGTCGCATATAATGTATGCGGCAATTCTGGGCGGCTGCTGACTGATATTGTTAGGCTGGGGGGCTCCCCATAATGTGGAGCTCCCCATCCTGAGAATACCAGCCTTCAGCCGTATGGCTTTATCTGGCTGGTATTAAAATTGGGGGGGACCGCACGCTTTTTTTTTAATTATTTAATTATTTATTTCACTGCACAGTATAGACCCGCCCACCGGCTGCTGTGATTGGGTGCAGTGAGACACCTGTCACTCAGCGTGGGGGCGTGTCTCACTGCAACCAATCATAGGTGCCTGTGGGCGGGGAAAGTAGGGAATACGAAATTGTTTAATGAGCGGCCGGCTTTTTCAAAAGAGGAAAAGCCGCCGCAGCAGTGTGAATGCCGTGCAGTGCCGCGCCGGGGATCGGTGAGTATGAGAGAGGAGGGGAAAATGACCGACAGACTGTGAGAGAGGGACAGAGATAGTGACGGACCGACAAAGAAAGAATAGAGACTAAGAGGGAGAGACCGACTGACAGAGAATAGTGATTGACAGATATTGTGACACATCACTCGTTTCCAGTGTTTTAAGTCCCCTTTACACACTGAGACTTTGCTGCACAGCGGGAAACAAAGGACCAAAGAATGGTCCTGAACGATTTGTAGCGATCAGCAACTTCACAGCAGGGGCCAGGTCGCTGATGTGTTTCACACACTGCAATGTCGCTGGGGAGGTCGCTATTACGTCACAAAACCGGTGACGTTACAGCGATGTCGTTTGCGATGTTGCAGTGTGTAAAGCTACCTTTATAGTATCTGCCATTACTACCTCTTGTGGTAGGGCATTCCACAGTCTGACTGCTCAAACTGTAAAGAACCCTTTCCTATTTAGCTGCCAGAATCGCTTTTTTTCCACTCGCAGTGAATGCCCCCTGGTCCTTAGTATTGTCTTTAGAAGAAATAAGTCATGTGCCAGTCCTTTATATTGACCACACATGTATTTATACATATAAATGAGATCTCCTCTGAGACGTCTTTTTTCTAAGATAAATATATCTAGCTTTTTCAACCTCTCATCATATGGGAGGCCTTCCATTCCTTGTAGTAGTCTAGTTAGCCGACCTTTGAACTGAATCTAACTTCTGAATGTCCTTTTTAAAATGTGGAGCCCAAAACTGAATCCCATATTCCCGATGTGGGCTTACAAGTGATTTATAGAGGGGTAACAATACGTTGGGATCACGGGATCTAATCTCCCTTTTTTACACACTAAAATCTTGTTTGCTTTAGCAGCTGCTGCGTGACATTGAGTGCTGCTGCTCAGCTTATTTGTAATCAGAATCCCTAAGTCCTTCTCCTGTTCTGTAGTCCTGAGTTTACTTCCATTTAATGTATATGCAGCTATAGGATTACTCCGTCCTAGGTGCATTACTTTACATTTATCAACATTAAATCTCATTTGCCAAGTATCTGCCCATTCTGACATCTTATCCAGATCATTTTGTAATATTGTACTATCAAGGTCAGTTTTTAATATCCTACATAGTTTGGTGTCATCAGCAAAGACTGACACTTTACTATCAATCACATCCACAAGATCATTAATAAAGAGATTAAAAAGAATCGGTCCTAGCACAGATCCCTACGGCACCCCACTGCTTCCTATAGCCCATTTAGAGAATGTACCATTTATGACTACTCTTTGTTTCCTATCTTTTAGCCAATTCCTTACCCAGTTGCATATAGTTTCCCCTAGTTCTTGCTTCTGGAGCTTAAGTATAAGGCTATTATGTGGTACAGTATCAAATGCCTTTGCAAAGTCCAAATAAATAACATCAGCTGCATTACCAATATCCAGGTTTGCACTTACCCCCTCATAGAACCCCAACAAGTTGGTTACACAGGACTTATCTTTCATGAGTCCATGCTGTCTATCAGTTATTATATTATTTTCTGCAATATATTTTTGCATGTCAACCCTTAAAATGCCCTCAAAAACTTTGAATACTACTGATGTCAGGCTTACTGGACGGTAGTTGCCTGGATCTAGCCTCTTACCTTTCTTAAAGGGAACCTGTCATCAGAAATTTGGCTTTCAACTTAAATGTTTCCCCCTCTGCAGCTCCTGGGCTGCATTCTAGTAAGGTTTCTATACTTTTTGTGCCCCCTTTTAAACCAAAATAAATACTTTATAAAGTTATACCTTTTGGTATGAAAATCTTGTAAATTCTCCATGGGGGCGGGCTGTCTGGTGTCCGTTGCTGTCCCTTACGCCGTCCCGAGGTCCCGTGCACGCCAGGACACCTGGTGATGTGGTCGTAGGCACGAGAGTATGGGCGGTGCTGTGATTGCATCGCAAGTGCCCGCCCATACCCTCGTGGCCGCGCTCTCCCCTCTGTACGTCGTTCAGATCCTCTCCGCTTATCCTGTGCTGTGCTGCTCCGCTCCTCCCATCTATTTCCTGCTGCAGGGTACGATGGGAAGGAGGTGATGTCTGGTCATTTGGCCGGCGCAGAACGCTGGAGGCAGAGGAGAAAGGGCGGGCACGAGAGTATGGGCGGGCACTTGCGATGCAATCACAGCGCCGCCCATACTCTCGTGCCTGCGACCACGTCACCAGGTGTCCTCGCGTGCACGGGACCTCGGGCGCAGTGGGCGGCATCCTGGGATATGAAATGGAGCAATGGGGGATGGCATCAATCTGCAGGAGGGACAGCAACGGACACCAGAGAGCCCGCCCCCATGGAGAATTTACAAGATTTTCATACCAAAAGGTATACTTTTATAAAGTATTTATTTTGGTTTAAAAGGGGGCACAAAAAGTACAGGAACCTTACTAGAATGCAGCCTAGGAGCTGCAGAGGGGGAAACATTTAGGTTGAAAGCCAAATTTCTGATGACAGGTTCCCTTTAAATATCAGTACCACATAAGGATTTATCCAACCGCCCCGATAGAGCAAGACATTACCGGATTTCAGTCTACGCTCTGCTGACGCAGTCTGCTTAATGTCCCTCACTGTTACCTCTTCCTCTCAGGTAGAAAGCAATAATATATTGGCGGACTAGTGCCCCAATATTTTCCAGAATACATTATGAGAGCCACATAATTCTCCCTCATTCTTTGCTGTAAAGGTTGGGAGGGTTGTGGTACATGAGGCCCAGAATCCACTCCCATTATCCCCACTGTGGGAACAATAACTGCCATGTGTATGGGGCTCTAATGCCCTGTGTGCAGGGAGAAGTGATACATACATTACACCACACTCCACTCCCATTATCTCCACTGTGGGGAACAATAACTGCCATGTGTATGGGTCTCTAATGCCCTGTGTGCAGGGAGAAGTGATACATACATTACACCAGACTCCACTCCCATTATCTCCACTGTGGGGAACAATAACTGCCATGTGTATGGGGCTCTAATGCCCTGTGTGCAGGGAGAAGTGATACATATATTAAAGCAGAACCCACTCCCATTATCCCCACTGTGGGAACAATAACAGCCCTGTGTATGGGGCTCTAATATCCTGTGTGCAGGGAGAAATGATACATTCATTACACCAGACCCCACTCCCATTATTCCCACAATAACTGCCATGTGTATGGGGCTCTAATGTCCTGTGTGCAGGGAGAAGTGATACATACATTACACCAGGCCCCACTCCCATTATCCCAACAATAACTGCCATGTGTATGGGGCTCTAATGCCCTGTGTGCAGGGAGAAGTGATACATACATTACACCAGACCCCACTCCCATTATCCCCACTGTGGGGAACAATAACTGCCATGTGTATGGGGCTCTAATGCCCTGTGTGCAGGGAGAACAGTGATACATACATTACACCAGACCCCAGGGCCGGCGCCAGCACCCGGCAAATCCGGTCAAATGCTGGGGCCTTGATCTGCCGGGGGCCCACTCGCGGTGGCAGGAGTAGCGCACCTCTACTCAGGGGGGCCTGATGGCCGCGCTGTCACCGCCCCCCTCCCGAGGATCGCGCTTTCAATTGTATGGGCATCGCAGGTGCTGATACTATTGAGAGCAATGATGAGAGAGTGAGCGGCGCACTCCCTCTCTCATCATTCTCTCCGCTGTAACTGTCGGCGTTCTGAAAGCTCTGCAGCAGAGTGCGGTGACGTCATCACTGTGCGCCTGCTGTGAGGTCAGAGTGAGCAACAGCAATGCGCGCCGAGGAGACCGGATCAGCGGGGGAACGAGGAGAAGTGAGTATTAATCACTGTATACTACATGAGGGTGCCTACTGCTATCTGGCGCTGCACTGTGCTATATTCAGGCTGTGATATATACAAGCTGTATACTACATGAGGGTGCCTACTGCTATCTGGCTCTGCACTGTGCTATATTCAGGCTGTGATATATACAAGCTGTATACTACATGAGGATGCCTACTGCTATCTGACTCTGCACTGTGCTATATACAGGCTGTGCTATATACAAGCTGTATGCTACATGAGGGTGCCTATTGCTATCTGGCTCTGCACTGTGCTATATACAGGCTGTGCTATATACAAGATGTATACTACATGAGGGTGCCTAATGCTATCTGGCTCTGCACTGTGCTGTCTGGGTCTGCAATGTACTATATAGGGCTGTGTACTACATGAGGATACCTAATGCTATCTGGCTCTGCACTGTGCTATATAGGTGCTGTGTACTACATGAGGGTGCCTAATGCTATCTGGCTCTGCACTATGCTATATAGGTGCTGTATACTACATGAGGGTGCCTAATGCTATCTGACTCTGCAGTGTACTATATAGGGGGCTCTGCACTACATAAGGGTGCCTAATGCTATCTGGCTCTGCACTGTGGTATATAGGGGCTGTATACTACATGAGGGTGCCTAATGCTATCTGGGTCTGTATTGTGCTATATGTGGGCTGTATACTACATAAGGGTGCCTATTGCTATCTGGGTCTGCATTGTGCTATATGTGGGCTATATACTACATGAAGGTGCCTAATGCTATATGTGTCTGCCTTGTGCTATATGTGGGCTGTATACTACATGAGGATACCTAATGCTATCTGGGTCTGCATTGTGCTATATGGGGGCTGCTTAATGTTATATGCGGGCTAAATAGTGCATATGGGGGCTACATAATATTATATGGAGGACAATGGGGGCTGCATAGTACTATACCCCCAGAGTTGTATGTCCCCTCTACCCAGGTGCTGTATACCCCCTCAGATCTGTATGTTCTCACCACCCAGGTGCTGTATACCCCTTCCGAGCTGTATGTCCCCCCACCCCAGTGCTGTATACCCCCCAGAGCTGTATGTCCCCCACCACTCCAGAGCTGTATATCCCCAGAGCTGCATGTCACCCCCCAACTCACAGCTGTTTGTCCCCCCACCTCAGAGTCACTGCCCTCCTCTAGAGCTGTATGCCTCCCATTGCTGTATACCCCTTTCCTCAGTAATATGTAATCCCCCCAGTAATGTGTATGTCTCCAGCCTCTCTTGTGATGTATATACAGCAGTGTTAGTGTGCTCTATGTGCGGCCATGTCTGTTATACAAGCCGGGAGGTGAATGAGGCTGTTGCCGGCTTCCCAATATTAGAAATATATATACTGGATAAATATCTAAAAATAATGTGTGTGTGTGTGTGTGTGTGTGTGTGTGTGAATGTGTGTGTCTGTGTGTGAATGTGTGTGTCTGTGTGTGAATGTGTGTGTCTGTGTGTGAATGTGTGTGTCTGTGTGTGAATGTGTGTGTATCTGTATGTGTATGTGTGTGTGTCTGTGTGTCTATGTGTGTGCATTATGTGTGTGTTTGTGTGTGTGTGTGTGTGTGTTTGTTGCTGCAGGATGAATGCTTACATTTCTAACTATTATTTCTGATCATTTTTCTTTAAATTTTTAACTTTATTTGCAGTGTACTTCCATCTTGTAAAATCATTGACACCATTGAAAATGTTCATGAAAATTAAGTAATTCTTCTAGAAAATTATTACAATTACACTTTTTGTTATACGCATGTTTTTTTTCCTTTTGTTTGTGTGTGTACAACACAAAAAAAACACAAAAGAAAAGGCAAATTGGACATCATTTTCAGTGCACACCCTTTAGATTAAATATTTGCAATCATTCACTTCCTATAACCATCAACAAGCTTCTTATAGATTTCAACTGAAATTGTGGACCACTCTTCTTTGTAAACTGCTCCAGGGTGCCTTCTCCTAACAGCAATTTTAGGATCTATTTAAAGGTGTTCAACTGGATTTTGATCCGGACTCACCGCTGGCCACTTCAGAACACTCTAGCACCTTTTTTCAATCTGTTTCTGGGTGCTTCTTGAAGTGAGTAGTGTAGGTACCAGGGTGCAGAGGGTGCAGTCATCCCAGGCCCTGTGCTTTGAGGTGCCAGAGCTGCTACGACTCTTAACTATATTGGCATATTCAGCACACCATTATTGTTAAGCTGTGTATAGAGCAGGGAGACACGATCGCCCTGTACTATCGCTATCCGTTCTATAGATCACAGAGCACTTTAACCCTGCAGTCTATAGCACTGCAGGGTAATACTGTGGTTGAGGCTTCGGCACACATATAGGACTTCAGAGACCCGATGCAGTGACGTCATCACACAGGAACTCTGATGTCCTGAGCGTACGTCAGGGCTTTGAACGCTATGGTAGCACGTTGCCTTGCCAATGGACTCATCAGGATCCTGGATTAGGTGAGTATATTATGTTTTTTATTTTAACTAAAACTGTGGTGGACTTTTGGGGCATAGAAACAATGGGAGAACAACATGCAATGTGGGGACTAGTGTGGGGGCCATGAATCAATGTGGGAAGGCTCTCATACATTGTATAGACTGCTGTTGGGCGCTCTCATAAAGTGTTGGGGTCACTATACAGTTTTGGGGCTAATGTAGGTTCCATTACACAATATAGGACCTAATGTGGAGCTATTATTGAGTTTTGTATTAATGTGGAACCATTGTACAGTTTAGAAGCTAATGTAGGGCCATTATGCAATTTTGGTACTACTGTGGGGAGCTCTCATACCGTGGTTGAGCCCCTTATACATTGTAAGGACATCTGAGGGCTGTTCAAAGTGTGGAGGACATTGTACAGCATGAGAGCTAATGTCAAGGGCATTATACAGTGTGTGTTGATACACTGGCCATTATCCAGTTTGATGGCTACTGTTGGGACCTTTAGAAAGTGTTGGGTAATTATACAGTGTTTTGGGGAGCAGTTGGAACATCACACTATGTGTAAGGGAGCTAAGGGCCCATCATACTATGTATAGGAGAGCTGTTGGCTCAGTTTACTGTGTATAGGGGCGTTGTGGGCTTATCTTTACTGTGTATAGGAAAGCTCTAAATTGGCAGACTCAGGTCACTTAAGAAGCATTATTGTTATAGGGATACTCGTGGCTGTCACACTGCTTCCTGGTTCAATCACTAAAGTTCATGAATATGCACTGCTTCCACTGCCAACTCTCTGCAACAGTGTCTGTGATTGGTTGTAGTCCTGCTTCCCCTGCCCACCCTCTGTGTCGATATCTGTGAAGTGAAGTGTAAAGATAAATAACAGAATTTTAAAACGTTGCAGGATCTCCCCATATTTTGATACCTAAAGCAGACAAAGAAGACAGAGACAAGCTGCAACCCCCAGCTGTACATGTTATCTTAGCTGTGTATCAAAATATGAGTGACTCAATGCATTTTTTAAATTATTTAATCTTGATACCCAGCCAGAATAAACTGAACAGCTGGAGACTGGTATTCTCTTATTATTGGGCCCCTTCTAGCCTAAAAATAGCAGCCTGCAGCTGCCTCTGGATTGTCAGTTCCATGGGCCTCACCAGCCTGAGAATATCAGCTGTTTGTTTCACCTTGGCTAGATATCAAAAATGAGGTGGACACCACAATTTTTTTAAATTATGTATAATAATAATAGTAATAATAATAATAATAATAATAATAAAAATGCATGTAGTACCTCGTATTTTGATACATAGCCAAGATAATGCACACACCTTAGGATTGCAACCTGTAGCTGTCTACTTTATCTGCACTGGGTATCAATATACAGGGGACCCTACACCATTTTTTGCAATTATTTATTTATTATTACACTCCATTTCTTGACCCAGACAGCTAATGTGAGGGCAACCAATCACAGACGCCACCACAGAGGGTGGGAGAGGGAAGCAGTAAATATTAATTAGAGTTAATGATTGGATCAGTGTAACAGCCTTGGTAAACTGGATAAATGTAATTCTCCTGCTTTAAAGTTAACCTGTAAGGTGCAAGATGCACCCAGAACCACAAGCATTTCTGGGTGCATATTGCTAATCCCTGCCAACCATCCCTGTATACATTAGCATAGATAAAGGGATATTTAGAAAAAGTATTTCTAAAGATCTGTTATCTTATGCTAATGAGCGTAGGGACTAGTCCCAAAGGCATGATATCCCCGACTAGTTCACCCTCTTAGCATGTTAGTATGCCCACAGGGGCGTACTAACATGCTATTCAATTCGGCATCACCAGCGGTGACGTGCGTACCTGTGTTTGCTTTGACCGCACTTCATGAATGCCGGGCACTTGTGGTCATGTGCAGTAGGAAGCCGAGTGTACACATCTCAGCGTCTTAGAGGTCTACTGTGCATGGCTGGAAGTGTGGTGCATTCAGCACAGCATTCACCATGGACACAGTACGCATGTCACCGCTGGTGATGCTGCATTGAATAGCATGTTAGTATGCCCCTGTTGGCGTACTAACATGTTAAGAGGGCGGACTAGTTGGGAGATATAAACACCCTTGGGACTAGTCAACGCGTTCATTAACATACGATAAAAGATTTAGTGTGTACAGGGACGGTTAAGCAGGGATTTGCAATATGCATCCAGAACTGCTCGTGGTTCTGGGTGCATATTGCACCTGACAGGTTCCCTTCAATGACTGCATGTCTTTTTTTTAGAGTTTTTGGTGGCAGACATTTTTACACCAAATCTGCAGCTCCTGGGTAAAAAACGCACCAAAACCAAATCGTAAACACATGTGGTATTGGTGATTTTTTTACCAGGAGATGCAGGTTTGGTGCAGCCCTTCCTCTGGCCTCTGACAGCCATCTACATGGCATCATCACTATTGACTGTGGGATGAATATTTTCTTTAAAAGCTAACAACTAGGGCTGATCCAATCCACCAAAATCCGGGACCGGCGGATCCCTGCCGGATTGAAAAAAAAGTCCGGATCCGCTCCGGATTCCGGTGCCCATCTAACTCTATTAGGACCAGAATCTGGAGATTAAAAACGTTTGTGGAAGGGATACGGGGGTAGGAGAACACACGGTGTACTCACCCGAGGCTGTGTCATGGCAGCAAACTCCTTTCGGGTCACGCTTTTTCCTTCCAGAGCCGACAATTCAATATTCATTGTTTTGCCCATCCACTGACATGTGTAATTGATTGCAGCTAGATGCGCCCCCAACCTGAGTGGCAGCATGTCAGCTGACTGCAACCAATCACAGGCGGCAGGATGGTCGGTGGACAGGAAAAGCAGTGCAAGTGTCTGCGGGTCAGTATGGTGAAAGTGCATGTCATTCAGAAACACATGCACATTCCTGTCAGAAGTGTGCGGCTGTGTCGATGATGCAGTGTCAGACATGTACAAGTCTGAAAAGACATCAACCAGCACAGCCTGCGCTCTCTGAGCATGAGCGTGCATGTACACAGCAACACATGCACGCTCCTGTCAGAAGTGTGTGCGGCTGTGTGAGTGATGCGGCTTTTTTTATTATTATAATTATTTAAATAAATAATTTAAAAAAAACGTCATGCGGTCCCCCCTAATTTTCATCCCCAGCCATGATAATGCCACCTGAGGGCTGGTATTCTAGCCTGCAGCCACCCGGTATTGCCACCTCTATTAGATGTGACAATCCCGGTGCAATACCGACTCTTCTCGATTGCCCAGAGCGGTGGCAATCAGGATAATAAGAGGTTAATAGCAGTGCACAGCTGCTACTAAACCCTAGGTTAGTAATTGCACAGGTCTATGAGATACCTGCATCACACTAACCTGTACATGAAAGTAAATAAAACAAACACAGAGAAAAATTCTTTATTTGGAATAAAGTACGAAACACACACCCTCCTTAACCTCATTATTAACCCCCAACACCCTTCATCTCCGGCGTAATCCACACGAGGTTCCACGCCGCTTCAGCGACTGCTGGCTGTGCAGACAATAACAGCCGCGATGACTGCACAGTAGGGAAATAGTGTCACAGGCTGGGGGGCGCGTGTGCCTGCAACCTATCACAGACGAGAGAACGGCCGATGGGCAGGGAAAACACGGAAAGCTGTGTGTATACAATGCACAGTACAGGAAGTAAATTCATGACCCGGAAGTAGTGTGTCGACATGATACCGAGTCTCGCTAAGTATGAAACGCTGTTTTATTTGTGTTTTTCTTCAATTTTCAATTATTTTCACCAGTGCCGGATCCGGATCGTGCACCCAAAATTCCGGAAATCTTTGCAACCGCGCGGATCCGGACTTTTACAGTCCGGATCCGCACAGTCCACTCAGCCCTACTAACAAACTTTCTTTAATGTGATTGTTTAGCTTGTGAACCCATACAATGTTGCTGCCTTAATAGTTCACATTAAGTCCCATGATGTAACAGTAGGTCATGGAGCAGGAAAGAGTAAAGTTTTAACTATTTATAAGAGCCAGTTTGAATTATTTTAATGATTTAGTTTTAATTATTTTAATGATTTAACTACAAAAGAATAGCTATCCGGTAGATATACCATAATATTATACTGATATCAAAGTCTTACATTTATCAGAACAAAATATCTATCTATTATATATTTGCCTTCCTATCCAGAGTTGTGAATCCTAACATCACATGCACTCTGAACTGGGGGATGATCAAAAGAAATCGGGTTAAATGCTGCGCTAAAAACCACAATCCAAAGATATATCATGAATTCCTTTTCTTTATTTTCACAGGTCAACGCGTTTCAAAGGCATCTCCACCTTCTTCATCAGGAAAAAAGTCAGAAAGGAACAGCATAACCTATGCTGTTCCTTTCTGACTTTTGTCCTGATGAAGAAGGTGGAGATGCCTTTGAAACGCGTTGAACTGTGAAAATAAAGAAAAGGAATTCACGATATATCTTTGGATTGTGGTTTTTAGCGCAGCATTTAACCCGATTTCTTTTGATCATCCCCCATCCTGTTGCAATATCGGGGCTGCAGCTGACCACTTTTGTATTCATTTATTCCATGCTGACAAGGAGTTGTGCCTGTCACAACTGAAGCAGGTGAGTACCTGTCCTATTCCCTGCACCTATATCTATCGGTTAAAACCCTATGTGCGCTTTCTTTCCACAGTTTTTGCTATCATGCACTCTGAACTGTGAGGAACCGCCTGTGTCAAAGCCGGGATTAGGCCACCATGTAGCATGCGATATGTGTATTCCTGCCCACATTTCAACTAGATGAGTGCAGCCTCATTCACGTCAAGTGTATGGAGTGAGGTCATACCCAATAAATCAAAAGGTGACTGGAAGTATACATATCGCATACTTGGGGATACATGACCACCATTGCTGGCTCTGTCTCTGACCTTGGCCAAATCCTCATAGTATACAGTGTGTGTGATGTGAGGATTCACAAGTCTGCAGTCCCATAGATTGATTGCAGACCTGTGGATTTAGACCAGACAACCCCTTTAGAGTTAAGAAGTTTATTTTGTGCTGAGAAGGAGAATAGGAAGAGGAATTAAGACCTAAAAATTTTCATTTTTTATATTCATAAAAGCTGTCAAATTCTAATTTAAATTTCAATCTCTATGCATTATCTATGAAGTCATGTTTTAAAAAGTTTACCCCTATTGTGCTCCACAAGTGATGCTTCATTTTGACTGCCTCCAGAAGCACCTATGAATTTATTTAGTTACTGCCTTGGAAGATTAATTCATGCATATATTATTGGTGAGTCTGAAGGCAATGGAATCTGACACAGAGTAAGGAGAAGGATACAATTAAAGTTTGTGATTGCTAGAGCCAAGAGACCCGGGGTGGCAAGCAAAAGACCCAAGCAATGTGCATCTGTCATTAAGTGCTAGCAATGTCACAGTCAACATAAATTTTGAAACCTGCAAGGATGCAAAATAAATCAAGCTCATGTTCTCCTCTATTTCTCCCTCAGATGCGCGAATATAAATCCTTGCATGAAAACTATTTTGGCATTTTTTGTCCAAGTATATATAGGCAAGGGTATGACTAAAATGATATGCAAAGGATATTGTTATTAGAGTGAATATTATACGCATCGATTATCGTAAAATATGTATAGTTCACAGGTGTTTATAGTTTGGTGTCTTTGTTTGTATATGTGTCTATTTTTGTTGTAAAAGATGAAAATGTGTTTGTTTCATAAAAATAAATCTGATTTGAAAAAAATATATATAGCGAAAAAAAAATTGAGAAGCAGAAGCTCATATTTGGAACACATTTTTTAAGTACAAAGGGTTAAAAATCACCTCTAAACAAAGTATTCATAGTATGGTGATATTGTTGCCTTCTAAATTCTCAGTTTTTAATAATGTTGAACATAGTTTCTAAAAGTTTTTAGGCAAGGTAAAATTGGCGGATAACTCATAACAGGTAATTTATTATTTCACACTACAACACACATAAAACATTAAGGATCCTCTACTATTGTTTATAATGTCAGAAGAAATCTCTAGATGGTCAAATAACCTAATATTCCTCTGAAGCTTATTCCGTTACAATCTCATTAAAATGTAACCATGCAGAACCACTACATCCCTTTTATAGGTTTATAGCTGATGTCTTGAATTTTGGGAATTGAGTTTGCAAAATTGAAAATGCCACATTTGATTTTATGTGATTAATAAACACCACTGTGCATCACAACCTGAATGACAAAACGGACAATTAGATAATGGCACTTTATAAGGACAGTTAAGTTAGCAATCCAGGCTCTATTTAATCCAGGGTCATTTTTAGATAATTCAGTATTTTTATATTAACAATATGAATAGATAATATTTATGCAAAATATAAATACAAGATACATATATAAATACAATTCTACAGTTGTGTTTATAAATTAACATTTCTAAAACTTCTTTGACTCATGATTAGACTATAATTTGGACACAATGTATCTATATTAAAGGGGTGATCTATACATTGAGATTTTATCTGAGATGACATGTTATTGCCAGCAAAATACAGGGTCTTGGGGAAATGTCCCTTTCTCTAGATAAATACCATATCACGCTGTACAAACGGCTAGTAAGACGTCGTACAGCGTATTCCCCACTAGATGGCAGCAGAGTAGTGAAGGAGAGACAAAGTCACACTGTAACAGAATGGCAGATGAAGTAACTTCAGCAGGCAGTTAACAGGCGAACCACCAGGGTGCAATAGAGTAGTCAAACAGTCAGGGTCTAGCCAGAAAAGTCAAGTAACTGCAAGGGGAGTATAAAAATCAAGTTAGAAAACAAAACCAAGTCAGAAGCTGGGAGATCAGGTATGCAGAGGGAAACACAAACATCAGACAAGAGCAGGAAGTCAGGGACCGGGACAGGCAGACGAATGGGGAAGGATACAAGTCAAGACACAGTAGCAGGGAGGCAGGACAGATCGGGAACACTCACCAGAGCCAGTATACATGCTGCAAGGCAGAAATGTCACTGGCACTGAACCATAGGTAGAGAAGCAAGATATAGTGTCCTGGGATCCAGAACGAGGCAAGGGAAGTTAACCCCTGACATGACCAGGCGGGAGCTGGGTGTAATCACAGCAGGGAAAAGCCAGCCTGGATCATGACATACCATACAGTAGAGTACCTGGGAGAAGCCTATTCCATAGCATTCCATGATATCTACTATAACCTAAGCCTTGTGCCCTTTCAGTTCTCTCTGTGCAACAATTGTGATAAGGAACTAGGAAATAAGCTCTAAACTCACTTTTAGATTTAGAAGTACATAGAAATAATGAATTTTAGAGCAATGTATATTATTTCCCTGGCAGCAGTCATGAGGGGCTACTAAACTGTCACTCAGATAAAGCAAACTTTGAGCATAAAGATGAAAAAAAGAGGTTTATATTGATAAAACACTAGAAAAAGTATGAAAAAAGCTGTTTAATTCTGTATCTGAGATAAATAAGAATGTGCAAACAGAATTAGAGACAACAAAACTTTTCACTTAGATTCAATTCAATCTATTCATCCACATGGCTTAAAAGGATTTCCCTATCTCATAAATTGATAGCATATCATTAAAATATGCCATCACTTACGAAGCAATGGAAGCCCAAATAATCCAGCGCTACACCATCAATGTGCAGCCTTCATTTTCAAGATTGTTGAGAGTCCCAGCAGTTGTGCCATCACTGATCATTAAGTAATGGTATATTTCCTTCATTCTCAAGATTGATGAGCATCCCAGAGGCTGGACTGCTACAAATCAGAAAGTTATGGCATATCTGAGCAGTATGTCTTCACTTTATCTGATGGGAAAAGCCCTTTAATGCAATAAGAAATCACTGTTATTAAAGCAGATGTACTGTACTTTATAAAGTTTAAGGTATTAGTGCATGATATCCCTGTGATATTCTTTGAATCAATGACTCATGCAACCATAAAAATCTTATCTTAGCATAAAACTGTGTATCAATTTAGTTTATAGAACCCTGTTTGGCAATTAGATTTTAAAATGTTCATCCACAATTAGACATATATTGACAGGTCATGTTTCTTGCTTGACAGCAGAAGTCAGATGAATGAATGGCCTAGGATGTTGGCCTATCTATAAAGTTAAAAATAAAAAGATAAAAAGTACAATAAAAAAGCCAGTAAAGGCCACGTCTCACTAAGCGACATCGCTAGCGACATCGCTGTTAAATCACGGTTTTTGTGACGCAACAGCAATCTTGCTAGCGATGTCACTGTTTGTGACATCCAGCAATGACCTGGCCCCTGCTGTGAAGTCGCCGGTAGTTGCTGAGTGTCCTGGGCCATTTTCTTCAAAGGCGATGTCCTGCTGGGCAGGATGCATGGCTATGTTTGACACTGTGTGACAGGGTCCCAATGACAGCAGAGATCGTTATACAGGTCGCTACTGCGACCTGTATCATTACTGAGTCATTGGTAAGGTCTGACTGTGTGACATCTCACCAGCGACCTCCCAGCGACTTACCAGCGATCCTTATCAGGAAGTATTGTTGTTGGGATCACTGGTAAGTCGTTGTGTGTGACTGGGTCTTAACTTACTTACTCATGGCAGACACTTTTTGGATGGCCATACGACCTTAAAAGACCTTTATCCATCCCAGGAACAAGGGTCCCCTTATCTCCAATTGCTAGAGGTGCCCTGGCTTCAATGACACAGGAGGTGAAAGCACGTGTGCTTGTAATTATATTTGCTGCAATGGAAATTGCAAACTATCGAGCCTGTGGACTTTACTGTATCTGGTACTCTCATTGCAGTGAATAGAGAGATGTTTATGCACCAACATGTCTCCAGTCACTGCCATTTGGGCAACAGTCAGGATGAGGCACCACTAGACCTTCGTTCTGATGATAGATGTGAGTCCCAAAGCAGGGGCTCATGTTCTGTTAAACATTTATGGTATACCTCTCTGTAAATGTCTGGACGGAGAAAATCCCTTTAATATACAGAAAGACTTCTCATGTCTCTTCTGAAAAATACGCTTTGTCAAAGTTCCCTATAGATTTAAATATACACTGGAGATCAAAATTAGAGAACAACACACAATTTCCTAAATATTAAGGTCATTGTGTAGTTCTATGTAATTATATCCTAACAGTAGTATTTTAAGCTTATTTCATAAACTGATTTATTCCAAAGCACATAATAAAAATGTAAATGATTTAAATTTAACTGGCAGCCTAAATTTCCAGTTTGTTCTGACTTTGCAAAAATGGTGTGCCATTCCAAAGTGACTGAAACCCTCCAGCAGCAGGTTGTCCAGATGAAAGCCAAAGAAGTGACCCTATCAGCCATAGCAAAAGAAGGTGGTAATTCCAAGTCTGTGATTTTGAGAATATTGCATCTTTACAACCTCACAAACTCTTTCAAGTATCCCAAGAAGCCTGGTTGCTCTTGAAAGACAAATTCAAGAGAGTAAAGGATAATGCAGAAAATCTCCAGAGGTTATCGTTTCAACACTGCAACTGGAATTGCTTGCCAATTTAGCACTGAACAGGATAAAGATCTGTCTCATCATACAGTGTCACAACATTTAAGAGTTTTTGGACTAAAAGCCCATTCTACAGTGACCAAACTTCTCGTTAGCAAAAAGAATCAAAAGGCTAGACTCACCTTTGGTGTGTGGAGAGGGGAGAAGGGGTCCACAGTTCATTTTAGTGATTTAAGCAAGTTTAATTTATTTGGGCCTGATAGAAAACATTATGTTTGTCGACAAACTGGGGAAAGACTGAACCCAAAGTGTGTTAAGAAGCCAGTGAAAGGTGGTGAAGGAAGTGTCATGGTTTGGGGAATATTTTCTGCAGCAGGAGTTGGACCTCTCATACAGCTACATGGCAGAGTGAATGAAAGCGTGTACCAGAACCTTCTTCAACAACACGTGGTTCCTTACTTGCGTTCATCACCCAATCAGCCAGCAATTTTCAAGCAGGACAATGCCCCCTATCACACAGCAAAATGGGTAATGTAGTTCCTGGAAACAGAAAACATTGAAATAATGAAAATGGCTAGCCCCGAGTCCTGATCTAAACCCAACAGAAAACCTCTGGAAAATCCTTGGTGACAAAGTTATGGCCTAGAAACCCACAACAGTCAAAGAACAGATGAAGAGACTGGAAGAAGAGTGGACTAAAATCACTCCAGAGCAATGTGAGAGATTAGTGAAGTCTTATGGCCGCAGATGTGCTAAAGTGATTCAAAGCAAAGACCGGTACACGTCCCACTGATTGGTGACTGTTGTTACCTTCAGAAAATGTACTTATATTCTTTCTCTGTGCTACAGTTATTGCTGTTCTTTAATTATGATCATCACGTTTTAGGCAAAGTAAATGGTTTATGCTGATAAACTTTGGATCTTTTGTAAACATTGTTCTAGTGGCATGGTGTACCCCTTACAAAAAACCTTCAAATGTTGATCAATGTAGATGACATTATTTCTAAAAAAAAGAAAGTGACCATACCTTGCTCTCTAATTTTGATCTCCAGTGTAAGTTTTTTTAATTGACTTAGCAACTCTGACTGAATTAATCTGAAAACAAAACAATGCCGTTGTGATATCTCTAACATACATTTCTTTACAACACTTCAATGCTTAGTTTATATTTGTGAACAAATGAAATATTCATTAATCTTTGGCTTTTCACTAAGGGGTGCTTCACACATAGCGAGATCGCTACCGAAATCGCTGCTACGTCACGGTTTTGGTGACGCAACAGTGATCTCATTAGCGATCTCGCTGTGTGTGACACTGAGCAGCGATCTGGCCACTGCTGTGAGATCGCTGCTCGTTACACACAACCCTGGTTCGTTTTCTTCAAAGGCGCTCTCCCGCTGTGACGCACACATCGCTGTGTGTGACAGCGAGAGAGCGACGAAATGAAGCGAGCAGAGAGCAGGAGCCGGCATCTGGCAGCTGCGGTAAGCTGTAACCAAGATAAACATCGGGTAACCAAGGGAAGCCCTTACCTTGGTTACCCGATATTTACCTTCGTTACCAGTCTCCGCCACTCTCGCTGCCAGTGCCGGCTCCCTGCTCTCTGCACATGTAGCTGCAGTACACATCAGGTAATTAACCCAATGTGTACTGTAGCTAGGAATGCAGGGAGCCAGCGCTAAGTGGTGTGCGCGGCTTCCTGCTCTCTGCACATGTAGCTGCAGTACACATCAGGTAATTAACGCAATGTGTACTGTAGCTAGGAGTGCAGGGAGCCAGCGCTAAGCAGTGTGCGCGGCTCCCTGCTCTCTGCACATGTAGCTACAGTACACATCGGGTTAATTAACCCGATGTGTACTGTAGCTAGGAGAGCAAGGAGCCAGTGCTAAGCAGTGTGCGCGGCTCCCTGCTCTCTGCACATGTAGTGACGTTATGATCACTGCTGCGTCGCTGTGTTTGTCAGCTAAGCAGCGATCATAACAGCAACTTACAAGGTCGCTGTTACGTCACAGAAAATGGTGACGTAACAGCAACGTCGTTGTCGCTGTCGCTATGTGTGAACCCAGCCTAATTCTCTTAGCCATACCCTTTTTAAACACACACCTTTATTTGTGAAAGGAAAAAAAAAACACTACATTTGGAACACACTTTAGGGAGATTTACTAAGGTTTTTGAACAAATTTTCTGCTGTCAAAAAATTTGTAAATTTTGACATAGATTTTGGGGCAAAATTTGTTTTTGTGACTTTACCACTTTCAACACTTTTGAAATGGGTTTGAACACTTTAGTTATGAAAGCTAGATTTATAAATTACTAAATTTTCAAAGTCACAAAAAAAATCACAAGAGGAAAGGGTAGAGTTAAAATTTGATAAACAGCTCTAAACAAAGATGCTATGGTTGCTCTAAAGAATGCCACTTGTAAAAGGTTATCTTGACTCAGATAGCAAAGCACTCAGTTAGCACAACAAAAAGAAGAGTAAAGGCCGCTTTACACGCTGCTACATCGCTCAAGCGATCTCGTTGAGGTCACGGAATTTGTGACGCATATCCGGTCGCTTTAGCGATGCCATTGCATGTGACACCTATGAGCAATTTTGCATCGTTGCAAAAACGTGCAAAATCACTCATTGGTGACATGGGGGTCCATTCTCTAATATCATTACTGCAGCAGTAACAAAGTTGTTCCTCATTCCTGTGGCAGCACACATCGGTACGTGTGACACCGCAGGAATGAGGTACCTCTCCTTACCTGTCTCCCGCCCGCAATGCGGAAGGAAGGAGGTGGGCGGGATGTTGGTCCCGCTCATCTCCGCCCCTCTGCTTCTATTGAGTGGAGGTTCAGTGACGCAGCTGTGACATCGCTGTGACACTGAACGAATCGCCCACTTAGAAAGGAGGCGTTTCGCTGGTCACAGCGACATCGCAGGGCAGGTAAGTAGTGTGACGGGTCTGGGCAATGTTGTGCACCACGGGCAGTGATTTGCCCATGTCGCACAACCGATGGGGGCGGGTACCCAAGCTAGCAATATCGGTACCGATATCGCAGCATGTAAAGTGGCGTTAAGTTGACACTAGATATGGACAATTACTGTATGTTAAAGCAGGATCGAATATCCGTCAATTTTAAAAAAATTGATTCTTTACAAGAATTTAGCAAAATAGCAGCTGGCTACCAGTGTTGACAAGAGGTTATTAAAAAAATAATTTTCACCCAACTGCTAACCAACTGACAAATGTCCACGAGAAAATGTCTACTTCTTTCATAAGGCATTGCCATATTCACTCTGTGAATGTGAAAGTGCTGGACATAAGTGGCATCCAAATAGTGGCTGCTATACTAATTTTGTGTCCCACCGGTGCCAAGCATTTTCCAGCACCTCTGCATTAAACCTTCATTCACATTTTGCTACGCTATTTTTATAGCAAACAGTGCTGAATATAAGTGGCATCCAAACTGTGGCTGCTATACTAATTTTGTGTCCCACTGGTGGCAAGCATTTTCCAGCACCTCTGCATTAAACCCTCATGCACATTTTGCTACGCTATTTTTATAGCAAACAGTGCTGGACATAAGTGGCATCCAAAAAGTGGCTGCTATACTAATTTTGTGTCCCACCGGTGCCAAGCATTTTCCAGCACCTCTGCATTAAACCCTGATGCACATTTTGCTACGCTATTTTTATAGCAAACAGAGCTGGACATAAGTGGCATCCAAACAGTGGCTGCTATACTAATTTTGTGTCCCACCGGTGCCAAGCATTTTCCAACACCTCTGCATTAAACCCTAATGCACATTTTCCTACGCTATTTTTATAGCAAACAGTGCTGAATATAAATGGCATCCAAAAAGTGGCTGCTATACTAATTTTGTGTCCCACCGGTGCCAAGCATTTGCCAGCACCTCTGCATTAAACCCTCATGCACATTTTGCTATGCTATTTTTATAGCAAACAGTGCTGAACATAAGTGGCATCCAAAAGTTGGCTGCTATACTAATTATGTGTCCCACCGGTGCCAAGCATTTTCCAGCACCTCTGCATTAAACCCTGATGCACATTTTGCTATGCTATTTTTATAGCAAACAGAGCTGGACATAAGTGGCATCCAAAAAGTGGCTGCTATACTAATTTTGTGTCCCACCGGAGCCAAGCATTTTCCAGCACCTCTGCATTAAACCCTGATGCACATTTTGCTACGCTATTTTTATAGCAAACAGAGCTGGACATAAGTGGCATCCAAACAGTGGCTGCTATACTAATTTTGTGTCCCACCGGTGCCAAGCATTTTCCAACACCTCTGCATTAAACCCTAATGCACATTTTCCTACGCTATTTTTATAGCAAACATTGCTGAATATAAATGGCATCCAAAAAGTGGCTGCTATACTAATTTTGTGTCCCACCGGTGCCAAGCATTTGCCAGCACCTCTGCATTAAACCCTCATGCACATTTTGCTATGCTATTTTTATAGCAAACAGTGCTGAACATAAGTGGCATCCAAAAGTTGGCTGCTATACTAATTATGTGTCCCACCGGTGCCAAGCATTTTCCAGCACCTCTGCATTAAACCCTGATGCACATTTTGCTATGCTATTTTTATAGCAAACAGAGCTGGACATAAGTGTCATCCAAACAGTGGCTGCTATACTGATTTTGTGTCCCACCGGTGCCAAGCATTTTCCAGAACCTCTGCATTAAACCCTCATGCACATTTTGCTACGCTATTTTTATAGCAAACAGTGCTGAATATAAGTGGCATCCAAAAAGTGGCTGCTATAATAATTTTGTGTCCCACCGGTGCCAAGCATTTGCCAGCACCTCTGCATTAAACCCTCATGCACATTTTGCTACGCTATTTTTATAGCAAACAGTGCTGGACATCAGTGGCATCCAAACAGTGGCTGCTATACTAATTTTGTGTCCCACCGGTGCCAAGCATTTTCCAGCACCTCTGCATTAAACCCTAATGCACATTTTGCTACGCTATTTTTATAGCAAACAGTGCTGGACATAAGTGGCATCCAAACAGTGGCTGCTATACTAATTTTGTGTCCCACCGGTGCCAAGCATTTGCCACCACCTCTGTATTAAACTCTCATGTACATTTTGCTGCGCTATTTTTATAGCAAACAGTGCTGAATATAAGTGGCATTCAAACAGTGGCTGCTATACTAATTTTGTGTCCCACTGGTGCCAAGCATTTTCCAGCACCTCTGCATTAAAGCCTGATGTACATTTTGCTACGCTATTTTTAAAGCAAACAGTGCTGGACATAAGTGGCATTCAAAAAGTGGCTGCTGTACTAATTTTGTGTCCCACCGGTGCCAAGCATTTTTCAGCACCTCTGCATTAAACCCTGATGCTCATTTTGCTATGCTATTTTTATAGCAAACAGTGCTGGACATAAGTGGCATCCAAACAGTGGCTGCTATACTAATTTTGTGTCCCACCGATGCCAAGCATTTTCCAGCACCTCTGCATTAAACCCTCATGTACATTTGTCTACGCTATTTTTATAGCAAACAGTGCTGCCAGTTTTAGGGCCATAGTTGCATTGTCCGGGATAGTCAGTGTTGGTTCTTCAGCTGTCAATAAAGTTAAACCACCTCTGAAATCTACACCAACTCTCAATTTTTGCTACCACATTTTAAGTGACTAATCTTGTCGCTAACAAAATGAGTGGCAAAATGACAGATGCTGGTGGAGAGGGGAACAGGCGTGTTGGAAAAGGAAAAAAAAGTTTGTGTTCGTGGGGAAGGTGGCAAAGCTACATTAACATCTGCTGAAGATAAGCCATCTTCCAGCAAAAGTAAGATGTCTACTACTTTCCGTGGACAATCCAATGTGCTCCCTTTTTTACGGACCCGAACAACTGTAAGAAAGGTAGATGATGCACAAAAAAAGAACACGCTTGAATGGATCTCAAGTGCTCCAACAAGTGCCCTCTCCTCCACCTCAACTACCACATAAAAAAAACAGTCCTCTGAGTTGTTATCCCAATCACAATTGCTTTCTCCAAGCTATCAAGTCTCCACTAGAGATGAGCGAACCGGTCGCGGTTCGGCTCGAGGTCGGTTCGCCGAACGGACGTCCCATTCGAGTTCGGTTCGTCGAACGTTCGACGAACCGAACTCGAACTGCATAGGAAAAAATGGCAGGCATTCACAAACACATAAAAACACCTAGAAAACACCCTCAAAGGTGTCCAAAAGGTGACAAACAACTCACAACACAACACAAACACATGGGAAAAAGACAAGGACAAATTCTCATGTGAAAACAAAACAGCGTTACGAGGAAAAAGAGGACGAGACACAGATATAGGCATGGCATGCCATTCTAAAATCATGTAAAACACCGCAAGGTGACTCCAAGCGGAGTCTCCCTTTTTTTTCCAAAAATTGGGCCACACAGACACCTTATCAGTGGCAGCACTTGTGCCCTAGTTGCAAACAGGATGTTTTGATTTGCATCAAGCACATTCAAAAATACGCCATACTTAACCGTCCCCAGGATGACACCGGGGTAGGTAGCAAAGTCCTTCCTGATCCCAGCTCTGTTCATCTTGGATCATTTTTAAAAAACACAGCAAGCAAGGGTTACTCCAAGCGGAGTCTCCCTTTTTTTCCAAAAATTGGGCCCCACACACACCCACCCATTCAGTGGCAGCACTTGTGCCCTAGTTGTACACTTCACAGCTAGATTTGCATCAAGCATATTCAAAAATACGCCATACTTAACCGTCCCCAGGATGACACCGGGGTAGGTAGCAAAGTCTTTCCTGATCCCAGCTCTGTTCATCTTGGATCATTTTTAAAAAACACAGCAAGCAAGGGTTACTCCAAGCGGAGTCTCCCTTTTTTTCCAAAAATTGGGCCACACAGACACCTTATCAGTGGCAGCACTTGTGCCCTAGTTGCAAACAGGATGTTTTGATTTGCATCAAGCACATTCAAAAATACGCCATACTTAACCGTCCCCAGGATGACACCGGGGTAGGTAGCAAAGTCTTTCCTGATCCCAGCTCTGTTCATCTTGGATCATTTTTAAAAAACACAGCAAGCAAGGGTTACTCCAAGCGGAGTCTCCCTTTTTTTCCAAAAATTGGGCCACACAGACACCTTATCAGTGGCAGCACTTGTGCCCTAGTTGCAAACAGGATGTTTTGATTTGCATCAAGCACATTCAAAAATACGCCATACTTAACCGTCCCCAGGATGACACCGAGGTAGGTAGCAAAGTCTTTCCTGATCCCAGCTCTGTTCATCTTGGATCATTTTTAAAAAACACAGCAATCAAGGGTTACTCCAAGCGGAGTCTCCCTTTTTTTCCAAAAATTGGGCCCCACACACACCCACCCATTCAGTGGCAGCACTTGTGCCCTAGTTGTACACTTCACAGCTAGATTTGCATCAAGCATATTCAAAAATACGCCATACTTAACCGTCCCCAGGATGACACCGGGGTAGGTAGCAAAGTCTTTCCTGATCCCAGCTCTGTTCATCTTGGATCATTTTTAAAAAACACAGCAAGCAAGGGTTACTCCAAGCGGAGTCTCCCTTTTTTTCCAAAAATTGGGCCACACAGACACCTTATCAGTGGCAGCACTTGTGCCCTAGTTGCAAACAGGATGTTTTGATTTGCATCAAGCACATTCAAAAATACGCCATACTTAACCGTCCCCAGGATGACACCGGGGTAGGTAGCAAAGTCTTTCCTGATCCCAGCTCTGTTCATCTTGGATCATTTTTAAAAAACACAGCAAGCAAGGGTTACTCCAAGCGGAGTCTCCCTTTTTTTCCAAAAATTGGGCCACACAGACACCTTATCAGTGGCAGCACTTGTGCCCTAGTTGCAAACAGGATGTTTTGATTTGCATCAAGCACATTCAAAAATACGCCATACTTAACCGTCCCCAGGATGACACCGAGGTAGGTAGCAAAGTCTTTCCTGATCCCAGCTCTGTTCATCTTGGATCATTTTTAAAAAACACAGCAATCAAGGGTTACTCCAAGCGGAGTCTCCCTTTTTTTCCAAAAATTGGGCCACACACACACCCACCCATTCAGTGGCAGCACTTGTGCCCTAGTTGCAAACAGGATGTTTTAATTTGCATCAAGCACATTCCAAATCCACAAGCATTTACTCTCCCCAGGATGACACAGGGGTAGTAAATTCCTTGTGAATCCATGACTTGTTCATTTTGATGAATGTCAGTCTGTCCACATTGTCACTGGACAGACGCGTGCGCTTATCTGTCAGCACACACCCAGCAGCACTGAAGACACGTTCAGAGACAACGCTGGCAGCTGGACACGACAAAATCTCCAAGGCGTAACTGGAGAGCTCTGGCCATTTTTCTAGATTTGAAGCCCAAAAGGAGCAAGGCTCCATTTGCAAAGTCATGGCATCGATGTTCATTTGGAGATACTCCTGTATCATCCTTTCCAGCCGTTGACTATGTGTCAGACTTGTTGTCTCTGGTGGCCTTGCAAAGGAGGGTCTAAAAAAATTATGAAAAGATTCCATAAAATTGCTATTACCAGCACCAGATACAGTCCTACTGGTACGGGTAGACTGTTGAAGATGACGAGACCGTCCCATGTTTGTCAAGTTACAACTGGGAGAATCACTCCCTGCACCTGCACGGTTGTTTGGTGGAAAAGCCGAGCTAAGATCGAGTAACAGCTTCTGCTGATACTCCTGCATACGTGCGTCCCTTTCTATGGCTGGAATTATGTCACAAAATTTGGACTTGTACCGGGGATCTAATAGTGTGGCAATCCAGTAGTCATCATCACTTCTAATTTTGACAATACGAGGGTCATGTTGGAGGTAGTGCAACAAGAAGGCACTCATGTGTCTTGCGCAGCCATGCGGACTAAGTCCACACTGTGTTTGTGGCATAGAGGTGCTACCCGTTCTTTCTTCCTCTGACATCTCCCCCCAACCTCTTTCAACAGAAATTTGACCAAGGTCTCCCTCATCTGCTGAGTCTTCCATGTCCATGGACAGTTCGTCCTCCATTTCTTCATGTTCTCCTGCACCTTCCTCAACATTTCGCCTGCTACTATGCGCCCTTGTTGATCCCTGTCCCCCATGGTCCCATGCCTGCTGCGTTGGTGATGATGAACGTCTGGACCTTGGTGATGTTGTTGTCCCTTGCGCATATGAATCCTCTGTAGATCCTCCCCTTCCTGTTGTCCCACCCCCTGACTCCGAATAGTGTTTAGCGTGTGCTCCAGCATGTAAATGACTGGAATTGTCATGCTGATAATGGCATTGTCAGCGCTAAACATATTCGTCGCCATGTCGAAACTCTGCAGAAGGGTGCATAGGTCTTTGATCTGAGACCACTCCATCAGTGTGATCTGCCCCACCTCTGCATCTCGTTTGCCCAGGCTTTACGTCATGACGTATTGCACCAGGGCTCGGCGGTGCTGCCACAGTCGCTGTAACATGTGGAGAGTCGAATTCCAGCGTTTCGGCACATCGCATTTCAGGCGATGAACCGGCAGGCCGAAAGACTTCTGGAGCGATGCAAGTCACTCAGCTGCGGCGCTTGAACGGCGGAAGTGAGCAGACAGTTTTTGTGCCCTGGTCAGAAGGCCATCTAGGCTGGGATAGTGTGTTAAAAATTGCTGGACGATAAGGTTCAACACGTGAGCCATACAAGGTACGTGTGTCACCTTGCCCAGGCGAAGGGCCGCACCCAGGTTTGCAGCATTGTCGCACACGGCCTTACCAGGCTGCAGGTTGAGTGGAGACAACCATTTATTAAACTCAGACCGCAGAGCTGACCACAACTCCTCAGCTGTGTGACTCTTATTCCCAAGACATGTCAAGCTAAAGACTGCCTGATGCCGTTGCGCTCTGCTGCCAGCATAGTAATGAGGGGTGCGTGATTCCTTCTGCGCAGTGAGAACGCTGGTGGCCTGACCAGGCAGGCTTGGGGCGGAGGTGGAGGACCCAGATGAGGTGGAGGGGGCAGAAGCAGTGGCGGAACTTGGACAGACAGAGGATTGACACACAAGTCGTGGGGACGGCAAGACTTGTGCAGCAGACCCTTCACCATCTATCACCATAGTTACCCAGTGCCCAGTCAGCGACATGTAACGTCCCTGTCCATGCTTACTGGTCCAAGTATCGGTGGTGAAATGCACCCGTTCACACACAGAGTTTCTCAAGGAAGCGGTGATGTTGTGTGCGACATGCTGGTGTAGCGCGGGCACACCTTTCTTAGAGAAGTAGTGGCGACTAGGCATCTGGTACTGGGGCACAGCGACAGACATAAGGTCTCTAAAATCCTGTGTGTCCACTAGGCGGAAAGGCAGCATTTCTGTAGCCAAGAGCTTACAGAGGGATAGAGTCAACCTCTTAGCTTTGTCATGGGTCGCAGGAAATGACCTTTTATTTGACCACATCTGAGGGACAGAGATCTGGCTGCTGTGTGTAGACGGTATTGAGTAGGGTGTCCCTGGAAAAATGCAGGTTTGTGAGGAAAGTGCAGACAGAGACATGATGTTGCCTTCATCCAACGTTGATGCTGTCGATGTCTGAGAGAGCTGTACACTCGCACTTGTTTCCCCTTCCAAACCAACTGACGACCTACCAAGCAAACAGACTGTTGTGGTTACAGTGGGGGAAGTTGTGGGTGGAAAACCAGGTGTGACAGCTGTCCCCACAGTCCTAGAAGATGAAGAGCGCACGGATGCACTGGAAGGGGCAGGCCGTGGATGGTTCGCTCCGCTAGGCCGCATTGCAGCACAGTGAGCTTCCCACTGGGACCTATGATATTTATTCATGTGACGATTCATGGAAGAAGTTGTCAAACTGCTGAGGTTTTGACCTCTACTAACAGAATCACGACAAATTTTACACATCACATAATTTGGGCGAGCTTTTTCTATGTCAAAAAAGGACCAGGCTAGGCAAGGCTTAGAGGGCATGCGACCTGCTGAGCCCCCCCGACTAGTGCTCAGAGGCAGAGTGGTGGCTGAGAATGCAGTTGTAGACGTGCTACCAGTGCTCCGACTCTGTCCAGGAAGGCACAAGGTAACTTTGTCGTCGGTTGCATCCTCCTCCACCGCCTCTGTTGACCTCCTCGAGTGCCTGACTGGGGGTTGACAGTAGGTGGGATCTAGAACTTTTTCATCAATTGTTGTGTTTGCACTCCCCTCACCCTCAGACCGAGCCTCTTCTTGCCCTGACCGAATATTTAAGTTTTCATCCCAATCGGGTATCTGCGTCTCATCTTCATCAGTATGTTCCTCATTGTCTATAACCACAGGTGTTACAGTTTGTGACAAAGGATCAACATTATGCTCAGAAACTTGGTCCTCACGGCCTGAATCAGAGTCACAAAGGTTCTGGGCATCACTGCAGACCATTTCCTGGTCTGTACTCACTGTAGCTTGGGAGCAGACCTCTGATTCCCAGGCTATAGTGTGACTGAACAGCTCTGCAGACTCAGCCATCTCAGTTCCACCATACTGTGCAGGGCTGATGGAGACTTCAGAGCTGGGAGAAAGCAAGTTTGATTGGGATGACAACTCAGAGGACTGGTGTTTTTTGGATGCGGTACTTGAAGTGGCTGAGAGGGCACTTGTTGGACCACTTGAGATCCATTCAAGCATTTTCCTTTTTTGGCCATCATCTACCTTTGTTCCTGTTGTTCGTGTCCGTAAAAAAGGGAGCACATCGGATTGTCCACGGTAAGTAGTAGACATCTTACTTTTGCTGGTAGATTGTCTATCTTCAGCAGATGATAATGGAGCTTTGCCACCTTCCACACGGACAAACCCTTTTTTTCCTTTTCCAGCATGCCTCTTCCCCTTTCCACCAGCATCTGTCATTTTGCCACTCATGTTGATTGCAACAAGATTGTGCACTGAAAATGTGGTAGTAAAAATTGAGAGGTGGTGTAGATTGCAGCGGTGGTCTAGCTTTATTAACAGCAGAATAATAAAGAATAAATAACCCTGACAATGCAACTACGGCCCTTAAACTGGCAGCATAAATTGCTAGTATAATAGCTTAATAGTAACTATCAGTTTGAGTGTGCAATGCAGGCAGACGTGCTGCAAATATCTGTGCACTACTGGGACTATACAGAAGTCCAACATCCACGTTTAGGATGACACTAGGTACACTCAGTGTTTGCTAGTATAATGGCTTAGTAACTATCAGTTTGAGTGTGCAATGCAGGCAGACGTGCTGCAAATATCTGTGCACTACTGGGACTATACAGAAGTCCAACAGCCACGTTTAGGATGACACTAGGTACACTCAGTGTTTGCTAGTATAATGGCTTAGTAACTATCAGTTTGAGTGTGCAAAGCAGGCAGACGAGCTGCAAATATCTGTGCACTACTGGGACTATACAGAAGTCCAACAGCCACGTTTAGGATGCCACTAGGTACACTCAGTGTTTGCTAGTATAATGGCTTAGTAACTATCAGTTTGAGTGTGCAATGCAGGCAGACGTGCTGCAAATATCTATGCACTACTGGGACTATACAGAAGTCCAACAGCCACGTTTAGGATGACACTAGGTACACTCAGTGTTTGCTAGTATAATAACGAATAACGTTTGGAACACCATTCTAAGTCTGAACTGGGTGCAAAAAACCTAAAAAAACATCACTATGGGGAGATAAGGTATGCACACCAGTGACTATGTAAGGGGAATACATGGAATAGCAGAAACTGCTGTGTGAATACTGACTTGAAAAATCCAATAGCTATATGAAGAGTGAAAATGTGAAAAATGGAATCTGCATTACTGCCATGAACATATGAATCAAGAGAAATTTAGCTACTGAATTGATCAATGCAATAAAGCCCCAACACTACGCCAAAGTATTTCTCTACGTTGGGGTCCCTAGCTTGTGTGTGTCCTCTCATGCAGTTAAAAAACTTACCGTGTGTGGGAAGCTGAGACCCAGGCTATTTATGCGTATTATATGGATTGGCAATAGGTGTGGTGGGGAGGGTTCACAAACGAAAAACTACTAACAATAACGAATAACGTTTGGAACACCATTCTAAGTCTGAACTGGGTGCAAAAAACCTAAAAAAACATCACTATGGGGAGATAAGGTATGCACACCAGTGACTATGTAAGGGGAATACATGGAATAGCAGAAACTGCTGTGTGAATACTGACTTGAAAAATCCAATAGCTATATGAAGAGTGAAAATGTGAAAAATGGAATCTGCATTACTGCCATGAACATATGAATCAAGAGAAATTTAGCTACTGAATTGATCAATGCAATAAAGCCCCAACACTACGCCAAAGTATTTCTCTACGTTGGGGTCCCTAGCTTGTGTGTGTCCTCTCATGCAGTTAAAAAACTTACCGTGTGTGGGAAGCTGAGACCCAGGCTATTTATGCGTATTATATGGATTGGCAATAGGTGTGGTGGGGAGGGTTCACAAACGAAAAACTACTAACAATAACGAATAACGTTTGGAACACCATTCTAAGTCTGAACTGGGTGCAAAAAACCTAAAAAAACATCACTATGGGGAGATAAGGTATGCACACCAGTGACTATGTAAGGGGAATACATGGAATAGCAGAAACTGCTGTGTGAATACTGACTTGAAAAATCCAATAGCTATATGAAGAGTGAAAATGTGAAAAATGGAATCTGCATTACTGCCATGAACATATGAATCAAGAGAAATTTAGCTACTGAATTGATCAAGTTTTTACTGTTTTAACTGCATGAGAGGACACACACAAGCTAGGGACCCCAACGTAGAGAAATACTTTGGCGTAGTGTTGGGGCTTTATTGCATTGATCAATTCAGTAGCTAAATTTCTCTTGATTCATATGTTCATGGCAGTAATGCAGATTCCATTTTTCACATTTTCACTCTTCATATAGCTATTGGATTTTTCAAGTCAGTATTCACACAGCAGTTTCTGCTATTCCATGTATTCCCCTTACATAGTCACTGGTGTGCATACCTTATCTCCCCATAGTGATTTTTTTTAGGTTTTTTGCACCCAGTTCAGACTTAGAATGGTGTTCCAAACGTTATTCGTTATTGTTAGTAGTTTTTCGTTTGTGAACCCTCCCCACACACACCTATTGCCAATCCATATCATACGCATAAATAGCCTGGGTCTCAGCTTCCCACACACGGTAAGTTTTTTAACTGCATGAGAGGACACACACAAGCTAGGGACCCCAACGTAGAGAAATACTTTGGCGTAGTGTTGGGGCTTTATTGCATTGATCAATTCAGTAGCTAAATTTCTCTTGATTCATATGTTCATGGCAGTAATGCAGATTCCATTTTTCACATTTTCACTCTTCATATAGCTATTGGATTTTTCAAGTCAGTATTCACACAGCAGTTTCCGCTATTCCATGTATTCCCCTTACATAGTCACTGGTGTGCATACCTTATCTCCCCATAGTGATGTTTTTTTAGGTTTTTTGCAACCAGTTCAGACTTAGAATGGTGTTCCAAACGTTATTCGTTATTGTTAGTAGTTTTTCGTTTGTGAACCCTCCCCACCACACCTATTGCCAATCCATATAATACGCATAAATAGCCTGGGTCTCAGCTTCCCACTAGAGATGAGCGAACCGGTCCCGGTTCGGCTCGAGGCCGGTTCGCCGAACGGGGGTCCCGTTCGAGTTCGGTTCGTCGAACGTTCGACGAACCGAACTCGAACGTATAGGCTATAATGGGAGGCAATCACAAACACATAAAAATGCATTATAAATGTACACAAACAGTTAATAAACATTGCCATAACACTTACCGGTCCTCGCGATCCCTTCTGCACTCTGTCTCCTGCCGCTATTCCATCCGATGATCGCTGAATCCTCCCAGTGACCTGCACTGCCAGCAGAGAAGCAGGACCTATCGTGACGTCAAAATAGCCATGTGACCAGTCACGTGGCTATTATCTCATTGGCTACAGACTGGTCACATGACTATGACACGTCATGTAGGACCTGCGAGTGCATCTCTCCGGTACACGGTGCACATATGTGTATCGCCGTGTACCGGCGACATGCTCTAGCACACGGTCGACTCCCCGTTCCGTTAGGGACCGGCTGACACAGCCGGTCATTAACGGAGATCACCGTTGCCATAGCAACGCAGTTAGCGGTGACGTCACCGCTAACCGCGGCTCCGGGAGCACCGTTGCTATGGTAACGCGTCTGTCAGCGTTACCGCTAGCAGCCAGCAGTGATCACTCACGGAGTGAAGGCTGCACGCTGCTTCCCGATTGTAGTGAGCATTGTAGTTAGGATGGAGGTTCCCCAGCCCCAAGTGATGCCCCTCACTACAATCGTCACTACTACTACACTAGAAAGAAAGAAGACAGAAGAGCAGGATCGTGGAGGGCTGACAGGGGTAATAAAGATGGAGTCTCTAATGTGTCTGTGTATTTATTTCTATTAAAGTATTTTTTCTCTGTGTGGTGTCTTTTTTTAACCCTTTATTGGAGATTCTTAATGGCCGGGTCAAACGTGCCTGACATTAAGAATCTCTGGCTTAATACTGGCTGGTAAAACAAAGCCAGTATTAACTCATGATTACCCAACAAGCCACCCGGCTCCAGGGCTGTTGGAAGAGTTGGATACAGCGCCAGATGATGGCGCTTCTATGAGAGCGCCATTTTCTGGGACGGCTGCGGACTGAAATCCGCAGCAGAGGCGCCCACAAACCTCGGGCTAACCTGTGCTGCGGATTCCAATCCCCAGCTGCCTAGTTGTACCTGGCTGGACACAAAAATAGGGCGAAGCCCACGTCATTTGTTTTTTAATTATTTCATGAAATAAGTGAAATAATTAAAAAAAACGGGCTTCCCTATATTTTTGGTTCCCAGCCGGGTACAAATAGGCAACTGGGGGTTGGAGGCAGCCCGTGGCTGCCAGCTGTACCTGGCTTGCATTCAAAAATATGGCGAAGCCCACGTCATTTTTTTGGTGGGCAAAAAACTTCTGCATACAGTCCTGGATGGAGTATGCTGAGCCTTGTAGTTCTGCAGCTGCTGTCTGCTCTTCTCCATACAGACAGACAGCAGCTGCAGAACTACAAGGCTCAGCATACTCCATCCAGGACTGTATGCAGAAGTTTTTTGCCCCCTGAAAAAATTATGTGGCTTCGCCATATTTTTGTATGCTAGCCAGGTACAGCAGGCAGGTACGGCTGCCCCCAACCCCCAGTTGCCTATTTGTACCCGGCTGGGAACCAAAAATAAAGGGAAGCCCTTTTTTTATTATTTCATGAATTTCATGAAATAATTAGAAAACAAATGACGTAGGCTTTGCCCCATTTTTGTGTCCAGCCAGGTACAACTAGGCAGCTGGGATTGGAATCCGCACCACCGGTTGGCCTGAGCTTTCTGGGCCCCACTGCTGCGAATTGCAGTCTGCAGCCACCTCAGAAAATGGCATTTTCATAGAAGCGCCATCTTCTGGCGCTGTATCCAACTCTTCCAGCACCTGCCTGCTATACCTGGCTAGCATACAAAAATATGGCGAAGCTCACGTCCTTTTTTTGTAGCTTTTTGGCAAAAAAAAAAAAAATGCTTCCCTGGATTTTCCATTGCCAGTGAAGGTAACACCAAGCAGTGGGGGTTAGCAGCCAGTAGCTGCTTGGATTACCCTTAGCTAGCAATACAAAAAATGCAGTGGGAGCTAACATATATTTTTTTTAATTATTTATTTAAATAACTAAAAATAAAATGGGCTTCCCTGTATTTTGATTGCTGGACATCACAGTGCTGTAAAAATAAATCTTTAAAAAAATGACGTAGCGCTCCGCGGTATTTTTGATTCTCAGCGCAGATAAAGCAGACAGCTATGGGTTGCCACCCCCATCTGCCTGCCGTTACCTTGGTTGGCAATCAAAATACAGGGAAGCCCATTAATTTTTTCTATTTAAAAAATAGTTAAAAAAAAAAAATTACGTTGGGTCCCCCCATTTTTGATAGCCAGCTAGGGTAAAGCAGACGGCTGTAGCCTGAAAACCACAGCTGGCAGCTTTACCGTGGTTGGGGATCCAATGTGGAGGTCCCCTCAGGCTCTTTTTTATAATTATTTTATAAATATTAATAATTACACAATAAAAGTAGGGGACCCCCCAAATTGGATCACCAGCCAAGGTAAAGCGGACAGCTGTGGTCTGGTATTCTCAGGGTGGGAAGGTCCATAGTTATTGGGCCTTCACAGCCTAAAAATAGCAGGCCGCAGGCACCCCAGACGTGGCGCATCCACTAGATGCGCCAATCCTGGCGCTTCACCCCAGCTCATCCCGTGCCCTGGTGCAGTGGCAAACGGGGTAATAAATCGGGTTGATACTAGCTGTAAAGTCACCTGAGATCAAGCCCAGCAGTTTGTGATGTCATGGCGTCTATTAGATACCCAACATCATAAACTGTCAGTACTAACAAAAACAAAAAATCGACAAAAGAAATTTATTTGAAAAAACAGTCCCCAAAACATTTCCTCTTTCACCAATTTATTGTAAGAAAAAAAATAAAGGGGTCCCACGACGACTCTGGACCGTCTAGAATATGGGGGGGAGACACTCAGGGAACGTATCCCCCATTTTCTAGGAGTGCGGACCCTTCATGTGAGGAGTGTGGGTGCAATGAATCTGCACTCACTCTCCCCGGGTCCACAGCAGCAGAGTCCATGTCGTAATGGTTGCTACCAAAGCTGCAATGCCCTGCTCATGAGGTAAGGGCATGCCTAATCAGGAGAACTACTGTAGAGGAAGCTCTGCTCACTGGTATATAGGTGCTCAGAGGTAATAATAGATAAAATTAGTGAGTAACCTCGGCACTCTATATCTCCCAGACTAAGTCAGTAAGTCACAACGGATAGTAATGCAAAATCACTCTTTATTGGTCCGTATTAAGAAAATTTTTTTTTCATAAGCATATATGTTTTTGTCCAAAACAAGTTACAAATGACGTTTCGGCCTGAGCCTTCGTCAGATTGGACTTATCTGCATGTAATCATGAAAAATGACAATAATCAGTATCACATAAGAGTGAGAGAACAATAACATAAACTAGAACAATGTAGAGGTACAATTGGGA
The DNA here is from genome assembly GCF_048569485.1 of Anomaloglossus baeobatrachus. Classification (NCBI taxonomy): domain Eukaryota; kingdom Metazoa; phylum Chordata; class Amphibia; order Anura; family Aromobatidae; genus Anomaloglossus; species Anomaloglossus baeobatrachus. The sequence goes on along the minus strand of NC_134353.1, from coordinate 269,238,039 downwards.
TGCAGCAAAAAAATTGCAACACAGCAAGAAATGAAACACATGATACAAATGTCATAATACAGTACAAGGACAATATAGTAATGACAAATATGGGGTCAGAGTAGACTTAGACAGCTCTGGTACGAAAGAGATGTCAATCATAAAGTAACATGTGCAGTAGGTGTAGAGCTACACTATGCATGGCAGAGCTAATGGGTAGACCGACCATAGAAAAAGTAGAGAAAAAGTGGAGAAAAAGTGGAGAATAAGTGGAACATAAGAGGAGAAAAAGTGGAGAAAAAGTGGAGAAAAAAGTGAAGAAAAAGTGGAGAAAAAGTGGAGAAAAAGTGGAGAAAAAGTGGAGAAAAAGTGGAGATTAAGAGGAGAAAAAGTGGAGAAAAAAGTGGAGAAAAAGTGGAGAAAAAGTGGAGCATAAGTGGAGAAAAAGTGGAGAAAAAGTGGAGAAAAAGTGGAGCATAAGAGGAGAAAAAGTGGAGAAAAAAGTGGAGAAAAAGTGGAGAAAAAGTGGAGCATAAGAGGAGAAAAAGTGGAGAAAAAGTGGAGAAAAAGTGGAGCATAAGAGGAGAAAAAGTGGAGAAAAAGTGGAGAAAAAGTGGAGCATAAGAGGAGAAAAAGTGGAGATTAAGAGGAGAAAAAGTGGAGAAAAAGTGGAGCATAAGAGGAGAAAAAGTGGAGAAAAAGTGGAGAAAAAGTGGAGAAAAAGTGGAGCATAAGAGGAGAAAAAGTGGAGATTAAGAGGAGAAAAAGTGGAGAAAAAGTGGAGAAAAAGTGGAGCATAAGAGGAGAAAAAGTGGAGAAAAAAGTGGAGAAAAAGTGGAGAAAAAGTGGAGAAAAAGTGGAGATTAAGAGGAGAAAAAGTGGAGCATAAGAGGAGAAAAAGTGGAGAAAAAAGTGGAGAAAAAGTGGAGAAAGTGGAGAAAAAAATGGAGAAAAAGTGGAGAAAAAGTGGAGAAAAAGTGGAGAATAAGAGGAGAAAAAGTGGAGAATAAGTGGAGAAAAAAATGGAGAAAAAGTGGAGAAAAAGTGGAGAAAAAGTGGAGCATAAGAGGAGAAAAAGTGGAGAAAAAGTGGAGAAAAAGTGGAGAAAAAGTGGAGCATAAGAGGAGAAAAAGTGGAGAAAAAAGTGGAGAAAAAGTGGAGAAAAAGTGGAGCATAAGAGGAGAAAAAGTGGAGAAAAAGTGGAGAAAAAGTGGAGAAAAAGTGGAGCATAAGAGGAGAAAAAATGGAGAAAAAGTGGAGAAAAAAGTGGAGAAAAAGTGGAGAAAAAGTGGAGATTAAGAGGAGAAAAAGTGGAGAAAAAGTGGAGAAAAAGTGGAGCATAAGAGGAGAAAAAGTGGAGAAAAAAGTGGAGAAAACGTGGAGAAAACGTGGAGAAAACGTGGTGAAAAAGTGGAGAAAAAGTGGAGAAAAAGTGGAGAAAAAGTGGAGCATAAGAGGAGAAAAAGTGGAGAAAAAGTGGAGAAAAAGTGGAGAAAAAGTGGAGCATAAGAGGAGAAAAAGTGGAGAAAAAAGTGGAGAAAAAGTGGAGAAAAAGTGGAGCATAAGAGGAGAAAAAGTGGAGAAAAAAGTGGAGAAAAAGTGGAGAAAAAGTGGAGATTAAGAGGAGAAAAAGTGGAGCATAAGAGGAGAAAAAGTGGAGAAAAAGTGGAGAAAAAGTGGAGAAAAAGTGGAGCATAAGAGGAGAAAAAGTGGAGATTAAGAGGAGAAAAAGTGGAGAAAAAGTGGAGAAAAAGTGGAGCATAAGAGGAGAAAAAGTGGAGAAAAAAGTGGAGAAAAAGTGGAGAAAAAGTGGAGAAAAAGTGGAGATTAAGAGGAGAAAAAGTGGAGCATAAGAGGAGAAAAAGTGGAGAAAAAAGTGGAGAAAAAGTGGAGAAAGTGGAGAAAAAAATGGAGAAAAAGTGGAGAAAAAGTGGAGAAAAAGTGGAGAATAAGAGGAGAAAAAGTGGAGAATAAGTGGAGAAAAAAATGGAGAAAAAGTGGAGAAAAAGTGGAGAAAAAGTGGAGCATAAGAGGAGAAAAAGTGGAGAAAAAGTGGAGAAAAAGTGGAGAAAAAGTGGAGCATAAGAGGAGAAAAAGTGGAGAAAAAAGTGGAGAAAAAGTGGAGAAAAAGTGGAGCATAAGAGGAGAAAAAGTGGAGAAAAAGTGGAGAAAAAGTGGAGAAAAAGTGGAGCATAAGAGGAGAAAAAATGGAGAAAAAGTGGAGAAAAAAGTGGAGAAAAAGTGGAGAAAAAGTGGAGATTAAGAGGAGAAAAAGTGGAGAAAAAGTGGAGAAAAAGTGGAGCATAAGAGGAGAAAAAGTGGAGAAAAAAGTGGAGAAAACGTGGAGAAAACGTGGAGAAAACGAGGTGAAAAAGTGGAGAAAAAGTGGAGAAAAAGTGGAGAAAAAGTGGAGCATAAGAGGAGAAAAAGTGGAGAAAAAGTGGAGAAAAAGTGGAGAAAAAGTGGAGCATAAGAGGAGAAAAAGTGGAGAAAAAAGTGGAGAAAAAGTGGAGAAAAAGTGGAGCATAAGAGGAGAAAAAGTGGAGAAAAAGTGGAGAAAAAGTGGAGCATAAGAGGAGAAAAAGTGGAGAAAAAGTGGAGCATAAGAGGAGAAAAAGTGGAGAAAAAGTGGAGAAAAAAGTGGAGAAAAAGTGGAGAAAAAGTGGAGAAAAAGTGGAGAAAAAGTGGAGATTAAGAGGAGAAAAAGTGGAGAAAAAGTGGAGAAAAAGTGGAGCATAAGAGGAGAAAAAGTGGAGAAAAAAGTGGAGAAAACGTGGAGAAAACGTGGAGAAAAAGTGGAGAAAAAGTGGAGCATAAGAGGAGAAAAAGTGGAGAAAAAGTGGAGAAAAAAGTGGAGAAAAAGTGGAGAAAAAGTGGAGAAAAAGTGGAGAAAAAGTGGAGAAAAAGTGGAGATTAAGAGGAGAAAAAGTGGAGAAAAAGTGGAGAAAAAGTGGAGCATAAGAGGAGAAAAAGTGGAGAAAAAAGTGGAGAAAACGTGGAGAAAACTTGGAGAAAAAGTGGAGAAAAAGTGGAGAAAAAGTGGAGCATAAGAGGAGAAAAAGTGGAGAAAAAAGTGGAGAAAACGTGGAGAAAAAGTGGAGAAAAAGTGGAGAAAAAGTGGAGCATAAGAGGAGAAAAAGTGGAGATTAAGAGGAGAAAAAGTGGAGAAAAAGTGGAGAAAAAGTGGAGAAAAAGTGGAGCATAAGAGGAGAAAAAGTGGAGAAAAAAGTGGAGAAAAAGTGGAGAAAAAGTGGAGAAAAAGTGGAGATTAAGAGGAGAAAAAGTGGAGCATAAGAGGAGAAAAAGTGGAGAAAAAAGTGGAGAAAAAGTGGAGAAAGTGGAGAAAAAAATGGAGAAAAAGTGGAGAAAAAGTGGAGAAAAAGTGGAGAATAAGAGGAGAAAAAGTGGAGAAAAAGTGGAGAAAAAGTGGAGAATAAGAGGAGAAAAAGTGGAGAATAAATGGAGAAAAAAATGGAGAAAAAGTGGAGAAAAAGTGGAGAGAAAGTGGAGAAAAAAATGGAGAAAAAGTGGAACACCCTTTGGTACCTTTCATGTGGCACTAAGGGGTGCTTAGCTTTGTATTTAGCCAAAAAAATGAAAAGAAAATGACATAGGGTTCCCCCTAGTTTTGTAGCCAGCTAGGGTAAAGCAGACGGCTGCAGCCTGCAGACCACAGCTGGCAACCTCACCTTGGCTGGTAATCCAAAACTGAGGGCACCCCACGCTGTTATTTTAAATTAAATAAATAATTAAAAAAAAAAACACGTAGGGGTCCCCCAAAATTGGATCACCAGCCAAGGTAAAGCAGACAGCTGGGGCCTGATATTCTCAGACTAGGGAGGTCAATGGTTATTGGAATCTCCCCAGCCTAAAAATAGCAGGCCGCAGCCGCCCCAGAAGTGGCGCATCCATTAGATGCGCCAATCCTGGTGCTTCGCCCCAGCTCATCCCGCGCCCTGGTGCGGTGGCAAACGGGGTAATATTTGGGGTTAATACCAGATGTGTAATGTCACCTGGCATCAAGCCCTGGGGTTGGTGAGGTCAGGCGTCTATCAGATACCCGACATCACCAACCCAGTCAGTAATAAAAAAAAAATAGACGACAAACACATTTTTATTTGAAAAAACACTCCCCAAAACATTCCCTCTTTAACCAATTTATTAGATTGAAAAACAAATCCAGGTCTGGTGTAATCCAAGGGGTTGCCATGACGATGCACACTGTCCCAGTCAATGAAGAGCAGGATGTTCCCCATTGGCTGGGAGAGTAGTGCAGTGACCTGAGCTAACATCAATGGGTCAGCCCAGGTCACTGCAGGGGGGTGACAAGTGCTGCTGTCAGTGAGGTACATTACCTGCGCTGATCTCCAGCACACTGACAGCCCCTGTCACTGAGGTCAATGACCGGCGCCTTCACATCAAGTATCGCGAGAGGTCCGTGACGTCACCGCCAGTGTCAGTCTCGGGTCGGAAGCGATAGGTGATGTGACAAGCGGCGGCCATGGAGGACAGTGACAGCGCTGAGGTCGGGATGGCGGGACTTCATCACCGCAGGTAAGCCGAGCGAGCGAGCGAGCGAGCGGGCGGGCGGGCGGGCGGGGGGGGGGGTGGATGTGTGTGTGTGTGTGTGTTTGTGTATGTGTATGTATGTGTACATGCCGCGGGCAGGAGGGGGTGGAGCGAGCTGAGCGGGAAAGTGTGGGCTTCCTGCACGTAACTAAGATAAACATCGGGTTACTAACCAAAGCGCTTTGCTTGGATACCCGATGTTTATCTTGGTTACCAGCTTGTGGCAGGCTGCCAGCGATGGCTCCTGCTCACTGTAGCTGTAAAAAGCCCTGCTTTTTGCTGCTAGAACCGTTCTCGAACGTATCTAGAACTATCGAGCTTTTAGCAAAAAGCTCGAGTTCTAGTTCGATCTCGAACAGCCCAAAAATCACTCGAGCCGCGAACTGGAGAACCACGAACCACGAACCGCGCTCAACTCTACTTCCCACACACAGGAAGTTTTTTAACTGCATGAGAGGACACACACAAGCTAGGGACCCCAACGTAGAGAAATACTTTGGCGTAGTGTTGGGGCTTTATTGCATTGATCAATTCAGTAGCTAAATTTCTCTTGATTCATATGTTCATGGCAGTAATGCAGATTCCATTTTTCACATTTTCACTCTTCATATAGCTATTGGATTTTTCAAGTCAGTATTCACACAGCAGTTTCTGCTGTTCCATGTATTCCCCTTACATAGTCACTGGTGTGCATACCTTTGCTAGTATAATGGCTTAGTAACTATCAGTTTGAGTGTGCAATGCAGGCAGACGTGCTGCAAATATCTGTGCACTACTGGGACTATACAGAAGTCCAACAACTACGTTTAGGATGCCACTAGGTATACTCAGTGTTTGCTAGTATAATGGCTTAGTAACTATCAGTTTGAGTGTGCAATGTAGGCAGATGTGCTGCAAATATCTGTGCACTACTGGGACTATACAGAAGTCCAACAGCCACGTTTAGCATGCCACTAGGTGCACTCAGTGTTTGCTAGTATAATGGCTTAGTTATAATGAGTTGGAGTGTGCAGAGGACAGGAGGGTACAGTGCCAGGGTTGTGGGGCTCTGGGTAGAGGAAAGGAAGCCTGCCTTTCTATTCCCTCCTAATGGGGAAATGCAGCGAGGAAATCCCTGACCTTAGCTACACAGACGCTGTCTCTGTTTTCAGGACCTGTCACCTATGGCTCTGACCCTGCCGGTACGAGCCCTTAAAAGGACTGATAGAAAGTGCTATCCCTAAGCTGTCCAGCGCTGTGTATGGAGCGCATACAGCAGTATCGGCGATAGGACTCAGGACGGAGCTGCGCCAGTGATGTCTGACACCAAGGACGCAGAAGAGAAAATGGCGTCCGGACGGACGGATACTCGTTTTTATAATGCAGGGACATGTAACATGGACATCCTATCACACATGCCGTTGCTTCTCTGGCTAAAAGTCCACTTAGCTGTGTGTGTGTCTGGGATTGGCTGACATGCTGGCCCTCCCCACTACACGCGCGCGCTTAGGGAAGGAAGACAAGGAAAAAAAAAAACTTACACTATTACAGCGGAAAGCCAGCTAGGAATTAGCTGTTTTTTTTGCTGCTAGAACCGTTCTCGAACGTATCTAGAACTATCGAGCTTTTGCAAAAAAGCTCGAGTTCTAGTTCGATCTAGAACAGCCCCCAAAATCACTCGAGCCGCGAACTGGAGAACCACGAACCTAGAACCGCGCTCAACTCTAGTCTCCACCCGCCCTGCACAGTATGGTGTACCAGAGATGGCTGAGTCTGCAGAGATGTTCAGTCACACTATAGCCTGGGAATCAGAGATCTGCTCACAAGCTACAGTGAGTACAGACCAGGAAATGGTCTGCAGTGATGCTCAGAACCTTTGTGGCTCAGATTCAGGCCCTGATGACCAACTTTCTGAGCGTAATGTAGACCCTCATTCCCAAACTGTAACACCTGTTGGTGGAGACAATGAGGAACATACTGATGACGATAAGACGCAGATACCTGATTCGGATGACAACTTAAATGTTTGGTCAGGGCAGGAAGAGGCAAGGTCTGAGGGCGAGGGAAGTGCAAACACAACACTTGATGATGAAGTTCTAGATCCCACTTACTGTCAACCCACAGTCAGGCACTTGAGGAGGTCAACAAAGGTGGTGGAGGAGGATGCAACTGACGACGAAGTTACCTTGCACTTTCCTGGACAGAGTCGGAGTACTGGTAGCACGTTTACAAATGCATCCTCAGCCACCACTCTGCCTCTGAACACAATTCGTGGTGGCTCTGCAGGTTGCATGTCCTCTAAGCCTTGCCTAGCCTGGTCCTTTTTTGACCTTGCAAAGGATCGCCCAAATCATGTGATCTGTAAAATTTGTCGGGATTCTATAAGTAGAGGCAAAAAGCTCACCAGTTTGACAACTTCTTCCATGAATCGTCACATGAATACCAAGCATAATTCCCAGTGGGAAGCTAACTGTGCTGCAATGCGGCCTAGCGTAGCGGGCCAACCACCGCCTGCCCCCTCCAGTGCATCCGCCCGCTCTTCATCTTCTATTACTGGGGAGACAGCTGTCACACCTGGTTTTCCATGCACACCTTCCACCACTGTAACCGCAACAGGCAGTTTGCTTGGTAAGTCATCAGTTGGTTTGGAAGGGGAAACAAGTGCGTGTGTACACCTCTCTCAGAGAAGGATAGCACCAACGTTGGATGAAGGCAACATCATGTCTACGCCTGCACTTTCCTCACAAACCTGCATTTTTCCAGGGACACCCTACTAACCACAGTCTACACACAGCAGCCAGATCTCTGTCCCTCAGATGTGGACAAATAAAAGGCCATTTCCTGCAACCCATGACAAACCTACGAGGTTGACTTTATCCCTCTGTAAGCTCTTGGCTACCGAAATGCTGCCTTTCCGCCTGGTGGACACAGAGGATTTTCGAGACTTTATGTCCGTCGCAGTGCCCCAGTACCAGATGCCCAGTCTCCACTACTTCTCCAAGAAAGGTGAGCCTGCGCTACACCAGCATGTCGCACACAACATCACTGCTTCCTTGAGAGACTCTGTGTGTGAGCGGGTGCATTTCACCACCGATACTTGGACCAGTAAGCATGGACAGGGGCATTTCATGTCGCTGACTGGGCATTGGGTAACTATGGTGATAGATGGAGAAGGGTCTGCTGAACAAGTCTTGCCGTCCCTACGACTTGTGCGTCAATCCTCTGTATGTATAAGTTCCTCCAACACTTCTGCCTCCTCAACCTCATCTGGGTCATCCACCTCCGCCCCAAGCCGGCCTGGTCAGGCCACCAGCGTTGTAACTGCGCACAAGGAATCACGCACACCTCCTTACTATGTTGGCAGCAGAGTGCAACGGCATCAGGCGGTCTTTAGCTTGAAATGTCTTGGAAATAAGAGTCACACAGCGGGTGAGTTGTGGGCAGCTCTGCTGTCCGAGTTTCATAAATGGTTGTCTCCACTCAACCTGCAGCCAGGTAAGGCCGTGTGCGACAATGCTGCAAACCTGGGTGCGGCCCTTCGCCTGGGCAAGGTGACACTCGTGCCTTGTATGGCTCACGTGTTGAACCTTGTTGTCCAGCAATTTTTAACACACTATCCCGGCCTAGATGGCCTTCTGCACAGGGCACGAAAACTGTCTGCTCACTTCTGCCGTTCAACCGCCGTAGCTGAGCGACTTGCATCGCTCCAGAAGTCTTTCGACCTGCCAGTTCATCGCCTGAAATGCGATGTGCCGACATGTTGGAACTCGACTCTCCACATGTTACAGCGACTGTGGCAGCACCGCCAAGCACTGGTGCAATACGTCATGACGTAAAGCCTGGGCCAACGAGATTCAGGGGTGGGGAAGATTACCCTCATGGAGTGGTCTCAGATCAAGGACCTATGCACCCTTCTGCACAGTTTCGACATGGCGACGAATATGTTTAGCGCTGACAATGCCATTATCAGCATGACAATTCCAGTCATTTTCATGCTGGAGCACATGCTAAACACTATTCGGAGTCAGGGGGTGGTTCAACAGGAAGGGGAGGAAGTACATGAGGATTCATATGCGCAAGGGATAACAACATCACCAAGGTCCAGACGTTCATCATCACCAAGGCGGCAGGCATGGGACGGTGGGGGTGATGGATTAACAAGGGCACATGGTAGCAGACAAAATGTTGAGGAAGGTGCAGGAGAACATGAAGAAATGGAGGACGAACTGTCCATGGACATGGAAGACTCAGCAGATGAGGGAGACCTTGGTCACATTTCAGTTGAAAGAGGTTGGGGGGAGATGTCAGAGGAAGAAAGAACGGTTAGCACCTCTATGCCACAAACACAGCAAGGACTTGGTCCGCATGGATGCGCAAGACACATGAGCGCCTTCTTGCTGCACTACCTACAACATGACCCTCGGATTGTCAAAATTAGAAGTGATGATGACTACTGGGTTGCCACACTATTAGATCCCCGGTACCAGTTCAAATTTTGTGAAATAATTCCAGCCATAGAAAGGGACGCACGTATGCAGGAGTATCAGCAGAAGCTGTTACTCAATCTTAGCTCGGCTTTTCCACCAAACTCCAGTAGTGCACGGAGTGAATCTCCCAGTTGTAACTTGACAAACATGGGACGGTCTCGTCATCAACAGTCTAACCGTACCAGCAGCATCACATCTGGTGCTGGTAACAGCAATTTTATTGAATCGTTTCATAATTTTTTTAGACCATGCTTTGCAAGGCCAACAGAGAGAAGAAGTCTGACACATAGTCAACGGCTGGAGAGGATGATACAGGAGTATCTCCAAATGAACATCGATGCCATGACTTTGCAACTGGAGCCTTGCTCGTTTTGGGCATCAAATCTTGAAAAATGGTCTCAGCTCGCCACTTACGCCTTGGAGATCTTGTTGTGTCCAGCTTCCAGCGTTGTCTCTGAACGTGTCTTCAGTGCTGCTGGGTGTGTGCTGACAGATAAGCGCACGCGTCTGTCCAGTGACAATGTGGACAGAATAACGTTCATCAAAATGAACAAGTCATGGATCCGCAAGAACTTTACTATCCCTGTGTCATCCTGGGGAGAGTAAATGCTTGTGTATTTGGAATGTGCTTAATGCAAATGTACCTGTCAAGTTTGCAACTGGGACACAAGTGCTGCCACTGAAGTGGTGTCTGTGGGGCCCAATATTTGAAAAAAAGGGAGACTCCGCTTGGAGTAACCCTTGCTGTGTTTTTAAAAATGAGCCAAGATGAACAAGTCATGGTTCAGCAAGGACTTTGCTACATACCCCGGTGTCATCCTGGGGACAGTTAAGGCTTGCGTATTTTTGAATGTGCTTGATGCAAATCTACCTGTCAAGTTTGCAACTGGGGCACAAGTGCTGCCACTGAAGGGGTGTCTGTGTGGCCCAATTATTGGAACAAAGGGAGACTCTGCATGGAGTAATTATTGCTTTGTTTTTTAAAATGATCCAAGATGAACAGATATGGGATCAGCAAAGACTTTGCTAGATCTTCCCCGCTTTCATCCGGGCGACAACTAAGGCTGGCGTATTTTGGAATGTGCTTGATGCAAATCAAAACATCCTGTTTGCAACTGGGGCACAAGTGCTGCCACTGAAGTGGTGTCTGTGGCCCAATTTTTGGAAAAAAGGGAGACTCCGTTTGGAGTAACCCTTGCTATGTTTTTAAAAATGAGCCAAGATGAACAAGTCATGGTTCAGCAAAGACTTTGCTTCCCACCCCGGTGTCATCCTGGGGACAGTTAAGGCTTGCGTATTTTTGAATGTGCTTGATGCAAATCTACCTGTCAAGTTTGCAACTGGGGCACAAGTGCTGACACTGAAGGGGTGTCTGTGTGGCCCAATTTTTGGAAAAAAGGGAGACTCTGCTTGGAGTAACCCTTGCGTTGTTTTTAAAAAGGATGCAAGATGAACAGATCTGGAATCAGCAAAGACTTTTCTGGACCTTCCCCGGTGTCATCCGGGGGCAACAGCTAAGGCTGGCGTGTTTTGGAATGTGCTTGATGCAAATCAAAACATACTTTTTGCAACTGGGGCACAAGTGCTGCCACTGAAGTGGTGTCTGTGGCCCAATTTTTGGAAAAAAGGGAGAGTCTGCTTGGAGTCCCCTTGCTGTGTTTTACATGATTTTAGAAGGGCATGCCATGCCTATATTTGTGTCTCCTCCTCTTTTTCCTCATCCAGCTGTTTAGTTTTTGCATGAGTATTTGTCCTTGTCACTTTCCTATGTGTTTGTGTTGTCTTGGGAGTTGTTTGGCACCTTTTGGACAACTTTGAGGGTGTTTTCCAGTTGTTTTTATGTGCTTGTGATTGCCTCCTATTGTTTCCAATGGGGTTCGAGAGTTCTACGAACGGTTCGACGAACGGCTCGTCAAACAGGGCACCGTTTGACAAACCGAACCAAACTCGAACTCTAGGGGGGTGGCTCATCTCTACTTCCTATAGGCTGAAGAGCTGTTAGCTTCAGCTTTATAGCAAACATATCCATGTTGTCAGACGGGAAAACCCCATAGGTCCCAGCCACTCTAATCTTAGGGGCTTGACAGAGCCTGGGCGACCAGGAGCTTCTCATTCTGACAGCTACTAGCTATTTCTAGTGCCACCAGCAGAGTGAATATGGTGGCGCCTAATGACAGAAGCCAACGTTTAATGAGCAGGTTTTGGTGGATATGTGACACCGGCCCTGTAATCTCTGGTCTTCTGCACCTCTTATATTTGACTTACTCCATCATGAGAAGCTCTCTCGGCTGCTTCACTCTGCACTGTGGCATCTGACACCAAATAGGCCCTTGATATCACTGTGCACCTTCCCATCATGGTGCATAGCATAACGTCATGATAGGCATCCTCCAAATTAATGACTAGACCTAGGGTGATACAGTGATATGAGATGCCTAGTCAAAGGGAAACTGGATGAAAAAGATGCATGAGACAAAAAGGTTTACAAGACTTGACAAGACAGATGAGAACTGAGGTATACATTTTTTTTTTATATTCTACATATATTGTGCACAAGGTTCTGAAGAGATCATACAGAAAAATATAGAACTTTCAATTTGCATTGATTGACTTCAAATCGTATTTCCATGTCAAATTAAAATAATTTTCCAGATTCAAATCTTGACAGATTCAATCATCTCTATTTGACACCAAACTTCAAATGAGTTAATGGCTGATGATTTGTTAGGTAATCCTCTTAAGTTATCAAGATGGTCACTGTGAGACATGATAACTTTTGCTACGTCTGTATATAAAATATATATTTGCGGGTGGGGTGGCCGCTACCGCTTCTCTGGGGGCCCGCTCGGATCCGGGTTCGCTGCTGCGGCTCGAGCGGTAACCGGACCCGGGCTCACACGACAGCCTGTCCTCACAACCGTTGGAAAAGGGGGTTATATACAGGGGGGAATTGTCTGTGACGCCACCCATGAGTTGCGGTGATGGATGGTGACACCGCTGCTGCCTGGTGATGGGGCGCCTGGGACTGGTGGAATGGGGCAGTTAGATGGGATCACCTCCACGGGTAAGAGAGGTGTAGTCCCGGGGCCCTGGTTCGGTACATGGGAGTGATGGCTGCTGAAGGTGGGGCACCGGATTGGACCGGGGGTCAATGGTGTACTCACAGTTCAGTAATTTCACACAAGTCCAGTAGTAAACCAAGTTGCTAGTGACCGGCTGCCGTTGGAGGGTGTATTCGGGTCCCACACCCTGGTTAGTGAACAGGTGTCCTTTCCTCCTGCACGTTGTGTTTGTCTCTCCTGTTGGACGACTTTGCATGAAACGGAGAAGTCCACTCCTGGTTCAGTATGTGTTTGGGAGCTGTGGCCTGCGAAATCTTACCCTTGCGATCTATGTGGGTTCTGACGGAAACCCTATCCCCCGCGTTTGGCTTCCAGTTCGCTCTCTGGGTTTCGGGAGAACAAGGCCTGAAACCTCATCCTCTGCTGGTGAATTAACAAGGAGCATGCAACCTTCCTCGTCCTAGGGTCCAGGCACCCCGACTGTGCACGGCCTCCGGACCGGATTCCCGCTGTCGGCACCGGCGGGCTACAACCCTTCCCCGGTCCACTTTAGGTCTCCCGCGACCGGATCTCTGTCGCCGGTGACCCTGCTCACTGTCTGCCACCTAGCCGGGTAGTCCAAGGGCCCCTACCCCTGACTATACTGCACAGTCTGCCCTTGACTTCAACTGTGAGAGCTTGGCTACTGTTCTTCTTCACCTCCTCCACTTAACTGTTGTGTCCCTAGACTCTTGTGTTCCCGCCTCTGACACCTCAGGACCCCTAGGTGGGTGTTCTCATCCGCCTGATCCCGCCCACTGGTGTGTCCTTATTATCACGAGGGGGTGGCTAGGCTTTTAATGGCTGTGTGTTGTGCCATATATATATATATATATATATATATATATATATATATATATACCTTCTTCACGGTCTCAAGCTTGACACCGTGAAGAAGGTGGCTTCCTTATATCTGAGGGGACCCAGACATTCGAGGGGCTTGACTAGGCGCCAACCAAAACAGATGCCAGGATACTAACTGGGACTGTGGAAGCTGACTTCCAAGATAGGGATGGACTCAGGTACGGACAGGTTCAGGTACAGGCTGGCAGAGTCTCTACTGCTAACAGGTGCAGACGGGATTGCTGAGGTAGAAAGGACTTCTTGGAGGACAGGCAGTCTCCAGTATTGCTGGGTGCAGCCGGGATGGCTGAGGCAGACAGGTATGGAGGGTATGGCTGGGACCAGCAGAGTGTCTAGTACTGACAAGTGCAGCTGGGATGGCTGAGGCAGACAGGACTGCTAGGTGGTTAGGAGCAGTGTCGGACTGGGGTGTCTGGGCCCACAGAGGAAATTGTCTCTATGGGCCCACCCTACAGCTACAGGCAAATACCTGTTAGCTGTTATCCCTGTTATAGTGGGGCATCAACTGTATAACACAGGAGGCTCCTGCACATCTACTGTGCACATCATAACTGGGATGTACAAATATTGTAGTTTGCATTAAAGGGGTTCTGTGGTGAAAACAGGTTATCACAGATCCACAGGTTAGGTAGGTGATAATTTAGTGATTGGTGGAATCCAACCAGTGGAAGTCGTACTGTTCAGTAGAAATGGTAAGTTTTATTTCTGATAGGGCATTTTTATCCCCATTTTAAATTGGAGCAGCAGGTCAGATGTCTGTCCGCAGTTCCATTCATCCTCTGTGGGACGGCCAGAAAAAGTCAAGTGCATCGCTTGCAGCCATTGAGGGAATGAATGGATCAGTGATCGAGTTGTACATTAACTCCAGTCTAATGAGGATAGAAGTTGCACATTTTGCTGATTAGTGCAGGTTCCAGCAGTCAGACACTCACTGATGATTAAGTTATCACTTATCTTTAGGCCACATTCATATATTGAATATTTGGTGAGTTTTTTTTACCTCAGTATTTGTAAGCTAAATTCAGGAGTGGAACAATCAGAGAAACACGTGGACCACTTCTGCATTTCTCACCCATTCCTGGTTTTGGCTTACAAATAATGGATATAAAAAACCCATCAAATACTCAACATGTGCACGTGGCCTTAGAAAAGGTGATTACCTGTTTTTACAAGAGAACCTCTGTAAGTAAATATTTTCTACTGTGTAATAGTCACTGGAAAGTTAGGGGTTAAATGTCTTTAGTCTCTATTGGAAATAATCTTCCATTTATTGATATCAGAGAGAACAAATGACTAACCACAGTCCACTATACCAAGACCAATAATACCACATAGCAGGGAGAAATACTTCCACATCATGACCAGACCACATCATATCGCCACATTGTGACTGAATAATATCACATACAAGGGAAAAATATCGCCACACCATGATGAGACCACATCATATCACCACATAGTGACCAAATAATAGTACCATAATGAAAAAATTACTAATATTACCACTGGTGACATTATACAAAGGAGCGCAATATATAGGGTCAGTATACAGGTAATACAGTGATCACTCATGACATTAAACACAGGAGGTCAGTATATAGGGTCAGTATATAGGTAATGCAGTGATCACTGGTGACATTGTACACAGGAGTTCAGTATATAGGGTCAGTGTACAGGTCTAATCCTATCCCCATATGTTTGATATTGGGGGAAGAGTTAGGTCTTCATACACTATTAGATGTCAGATCAATCCTACAGATATGGATTAGTTTGACTGGTATATATCTAATATATTTAAATATGTGAATATTAGAATAAACTGGTCATCCACATTAAACAGGAACTCAAAAGGTAAAGTATGGCACATAGATTCATCCTAAGCCTCTCAAACCCAACACTATATACCAGGGGTGCATAACATCTTTTGTTCCAAAGGCTGCATTGCCATACTGAACCAATCCCAAGGGCCATAAAAAAATTAAAGAGAGACTGTATGAAAACATCAACAGAACAACCATCAGTACATTAATACATCACAAGAATAATCTTTTGAATGTTTGAGGAGAATGTGGAAAGAGTATGCATACATACATTGATTTTTTTGGAGGAGAACCACAACAACTCCTCCTTATAATCTCAAAACTGTAGGTTTTGAGTATTTTAAGTGTTAACATAGCCACAAAGCAAGTTTTGGATTGCTAAAAGTGTACAGGATCAAAACCACTGTCAGTAGATGAAAACATCACCAGAACCACTGTCAGTATATGAATGCAGTCCCAGAACCACCATCAGCAGATAAATACAGCATCAGAGCCATAATTAGTACATGAATGCATTGCCAGAACCATTGTCAGTACATGTATGCAGCACCAGAACAATCATTAGTATATGAATGCAGTCCCAGAACTGCTGTCAGTAGATAATTACAGTGACAGAACCACCGACAGTACATGAATGCAGCATTAGAACCATCATTCGTAGATGAATACTGCACCAGAACCACCATCAGTAGATGAACACAGCACTAGAACTACGGGAATCACACTTTCCTTCCTCTGCATACTGCCCCCATGATACTGTGCTGTCACACTAACATGCCTTATACACAACAATATTCTTTGGATCCATAAGGTGCTTACCTTTTTCTCTTTCGAATCAGGGTGACGGAAGCAGCAGAGTGATTCTGGCAGCAAGTGATGGATTCAGCAGGGTAATGGCCCCAGTAGGGTGACAGTGGCAGAAAGGTGATCCCCTCAGTAGATAAATACAGCACCAGAGCCCTAATTAGAACAGGAATGCATTGCCATAACCATTGTCAGTACATGTATGCAGCACCAGAACAATCATTAGTATATGAATGCAGTCCCAGAACTGCTGTCAGTAGATAAATACAGCACCAGAACCACCATCAGTACATGAATGAAACATTAGAACTACCATCAGTAGATGAATACAGCACCAGAACCACTGTCAGTATGTGAATGCAGCATTAGAATCATCGTTCGTAGATGAATACTGCACCAGAAGTACAATCAGTAGATGAATTCAGCACCAGAACCATGGAAATCACACTTTCCTTCCTCTGCATACTGCCCCCATGATACTGTGCTGTCACACTAACATGCCTTGTACATAATAATATTCTTCGGCTCCATAAGGTGCTTACCTTTCGCTCTTTGGCATCAGGGTGATGGAAGCAGCAGAGTGATTGTGGAAGCAAGTGATGGACTCAGCAGAGTAATGGCCCCAGTAGGGTGATAGTGGCAGAAAGGGGATCCCCTCAGTGGGTGGATGACCTTTGATCTTTGACGTTATGGATTACTATATATGTACACAATCAAAATGACCATCAGCACATGAATGCAACAGCAGAACCACTGTCAGTAAATGAAAGCTGCACCACGTTTAGTACAGGGATCAATTACAATGTCAGGTCATCCGTCCATACACTTGCAAATCTCAGTATATTCTTAAAGGGAATCTATCATCTCGTTTTTGCTACCCAATCTGAGAGCAGCATAACATAAGGGTAGAGAGCCTGATTCCAGCAGTGTTTCACTTACTGGGCTGCTTAGTGTATTTTGATAAAATCACTGTTTAATCAGCAGCAGATTATCATTAGAGAACTAGTTGGCATGCTACCAGGAAGTCCAGAATATTCATGAGCCCTGTTTAACTGCTTGACCTGCAGCAGAGAAAACATTGATTTCATGAAAATGTCAGCAAACAGCTCAGTAAGTGACACATCGCTAGAATCAGAGTCTCTACCTCTACATTATGCTGCTCTTAGGGGTACTTTGCACACTACGACATCGCAGCTGTGATATCGGTGGGGTCAAATCGAAAGTGCCGCACATCTGGCATCGCTGTCGATATCGTAGTGTGTAAAGCGTTTTTGATACGATTAACGAGCGCAAAAGCGTCGTAATCGTATCATCGGTGTAGTGTCCGATATTTTCATAATTGCGCGGTAGGGACGGTACGATGTTGTTCCGCGTTCCCCTGCGGCAGCACTCATCGCTGTGTGAGGAGCCGCAGGAGCGAGGAACATCAGCTTACCTGCGTCACCGCGGCTCATGCTGGCTATGTGGCACAAAGGAGGTGGGCGGGATGTTTACGTCTCGCTCATCTCCGCCCCTCCGCTTCTATTGGCCACCTGCCGTGTGACGTCGCTGTGACGCCGCACGACCCGCCCCCTTAGGAAGGAGGCGGGTCGCCGGCCAGAGCGACGTCGTAGAGCAGGTGAGTGCATGTGAAGCTGCCGTAGCGATAATGTTCGCTACGGCAGCGATCACAAGATATTGCTGCTTCAACGGGGGCGGGGACTATCACGCTCAGCATCGCAAGCATCGGCTTGCGATGTCGTAGTGTGCAAAGTACCCCTTAGATGGGGGAGCAAAAACAGATTCCCTTTAAAAAAGCCTCCTACTAAGATTTTCATTTATTACATTTGTGAGTATGTGTCTGTAATGTATGTTTATTCATATACTCACCTCCTGCTGCTCTCTCCGGTGTCCAGCCTCATTCTTTGCTGCTTTTTGGTGATGTCACTACAATTGCGATTAGCCTTTTGACTGTATGCTCTCTGCATGAAACAGAAGTCTCTTTAACAATGAAAGTCTGTAGGGCCTCATTCCGTCGCTTCGAAGACTAAAGGGAGCTTTACACGCTGTGACATCGCTAGCGATGTCACTTGCGATCGCACCCGCCCCTGTCATTTGTGTGTCACGGGCAAATCGCTGCCTGTGGTGAACAATATCACCGATACGCGTCACGCATACTTACATTCCTGGCGACTTCGCTGTCGGCTGCGAACAACCTCTTTTTTAAGGGGGCGGTTCATGCGGCATCACAGCAACGTCAATCAGCGGGCCACCAATAGAAGCGGAGGGGCGGAAAGCAGCCGCATTCACGTCATTCCCATCTCGTTGCCGGAGGACGCAGGAACGCTTTTGTTCGTCATTCCCAGGGTGTCACACATAGCGATGTATGCTGCCTCAGGAACGATGAACAACCTACGTCCAAAATGAGCAACGATATTTGGGAAAGGAACGACGTGTCAACGATCAACGATTTGGTGAGTATTTCTGATCGTTAGCATGGTAGCTCGTAGGTGTAACACGCAACAACGTCGCTAACAACGCCGGATGTGCGTCATGAATACCGTGACCCCAACAATATCTCGTTGGCGATGTCGTTGCGTGTAAAGCGGCCTTTACACTCCAAGGCCTCGGTTCCACTTGTGTTTTACATGTATGAGTGAAATCCAATAAAACATCGGATTGCCCTCGCACAAGTGTAAAATTATCGGGCTGTGCCATCTGCTATTTTTTTTCTCATGCCATATTGGCATGAGAAAAGAATCACAGCATGCTGCGTTTGGCAGGGAATCTTGCATCACACACCTATACGTGTCTATAGGTGCATGTGAAACATCGCACTGCACTCAGATGTCATTAGAGTGAAATAAAACATATGCACAGAGAGGGGCGAAGGAGTTGGAGAGATTTATCTCTCCATCTTCTGTGCATCTATGATCCAATCCCAAGATTGCAGCAGAGCCTGAGGGTCATTAGCATATCACATCCCATGCTCTTCCATCGGCTATGATACGCAAGTGGAACCAAAACTAAAAGTCACCTCTGGGACACACAGAGCAGAATGTCCCTTAGAGTCTGGAGATGGGTGACGTCACTAAGTAGTGGAAGATAGTGCTGGACACCGGAGAAAGCAGAGGTAGGTGAGTATATTATCTCACCCACACTACATCACATACACATACACACATTTAATGAATACAAAATTTAATGAGAGGCTTTTTTAAAAATGGTAAGGTTACCAGAAAACATCAGATTTACCTCTCCATACTGTCCCCACTCAGCTTCCACTTATACATACTGTCCCCCTCCTCAGCTTCCACTTATCCACACTGTTCACCCTATACTCCAACTTCGCCATACTGTCCCTCATACGCTCTCACTTATCCATAATGGCCACAATATGCTCCCACTTATCCATACTGTCTTCCCTTTGCCTATGTTCCTACTTGTCTATATTATCCCCCATACGATCTCACTTATCCTTTCTGTCCTCCCTTGCTCTCACTTAGCCATACATTTCCTCCAAGCTCCCACTTTCCATACTGCCCCCGTATACTCCCACTTCTCCATACTGTCCCTTGTAGGCTTCAATTTTTCCATACTGTCCCCCCATGCTCACACGTATCCATACTGTCCCCCATATGCTCAAACTTATCCACACTGCCTCCCCATGCTCCCACTTATCCATATCACTCCCCTATGCTCCCCCTTATCCATACTGCTCCCACTATGCTTCCACTTATCCATACTGTCCCCTCTATACTCCCACTTATCATGCTGTCCCCCAAAGTTCACATCTCTCTATACTGTTCCTTCACTTCTAAATAGTGTGCCCCCATTTCCCATGTGGTCCACTTAATCCCACACTGCTCTCTCTCATACTGTCTTATAATGTGCACTTACAGAGACTATAGCTCCAGCCTCCCACTGTGTCATTGATGCCTCCAGCCATTAAGTGACAGACTGGCCATTAAGCATCACTGCAATGCGCTGCACGATAATGTCACCTACAGGCACATAGCAGTGGCGTTCAATAGTTGCCGGCCAATCAGAGACCACTTGCAGCCTTTGATAGGCCGGTGACCATTAAACGTCACTGCTATGGATTCTGACGTCAACAAACAGCGCATAGCAGTGACATTTGATGGCACAAAGCCTATTCTAATAACCAAGGTTACTGGTGGCAGGCTCCCTCTATATCCAGCCTGGAGGCCCACCGAGAACCCTGGGTCCACTGGAGGATCCCCCGCTTTCTAACCAGGCCATTCCGACCCTGTATGTGCAGGAGGCAGGAGCTGCAGTAATGAACTGGTTGCAGGGCCTACTGGAGGTTTCTCCAGTGTTCCAAAGAATCAGTCCAACTTTGGATAGGAGGGTACAGAGGGCACAGCTGGGACCGGGAGACAGGTACAGGTAGGTGGACACCCATACAGTTAATGGACAGTAGGCAACGGGATCTGACTAGCTAGCTAGACGGACATGCACTAACTAACCTATCATGGTGCTCAGGCCTCTCCACTAGAGGGAGGATGCCTTAATTACTTAGTGCCCCTCATGCATAGCCTGAAAGGCAATCCTGGGAATAAGTGTGATGGCCCTTTCAGAGATCGAGCCTGTGCATGCTTGCACTCCTTAGGAGCCTGTGCGGTGTGCACAGGCCCTGTGAGCAAAAGGGAAGAAGACTGGCATGTGGAGGACCAGGGTGTTGCAGTCCAGCCGCAGTGGTGAATGAGTCACCATACCTGCTGGAGAGGGGTAGAGCAGTACAGAGACGCTGATGCTACACAATATAAAACTATCTGTTAAACGATGGCTCAACTGATCCTTTGACTGGCAGCTATCGCTCAAATTCCTCAAACCACAGGAATGTGCTCTCTGTTAAGTGCTTTTTTGTTCTCTACAAGATTCATTGCATGAGTTCTCTTTCAGCATGTTATCTTGCAAAAGGATTGGAAGTTCAAAATCTCCTGCAGTAGAGTCAGGAGGCCCCCATATACATGGGAGTTTTGGCTGAGTGCACCAATATTGGCGGTATTGGTTAACATTAACTTAATGTGTATGAGGGCCTATAAACAGTATATCCACCTGAATTGCAATTTTCTTCAAAAACTAGTATTTTATTTTATCAGAGTAGAAACTTGTAGATGTCTGGAGCCTATTGAATGTTTTTTTCTTACAATTACAGTAGGAAAAACAGAAAACAGTGACTAAAAGACTCTGTTGTAATATGTAGGAAAGTAATTAAGCAAAGGGAAAAGTTAAGAATTTGCATACCATTTTTAGAAAAGCAAAATCCTTTAAAAGTGTGGACTACCTAGGTGAAGATTGGGCTGTAAGAGTGTGACTAATAATAATAATAATAATAATAATAATAATATTTTTTATTTCCATAGCGCCAACAAATTTTGCATCATTTCACATTTCAGAGACTTTAACTTTTCTATTTTATGTCAATACTATACAAAGGCTAAATAATTCTCAGGATGCCAATGTCTAAAATAAACTAATAATGACTGCCAACATATTTCTCAATCTTTTATTGCATTGTGTCTGGGATTTATGTAGTGTTAGTAAATTAGACATTGAATTGAGGAATTTACACTTTCTTCCCAGTATTCATAGTAACTGTATTATTTCCTGATTTATACAACTTGAAGGTGATTTTTTATACATTTTCTGATCAAAAGGTTCTGGTAAACCCTAAAAAAAGAAAAAAAGAAAAATAGTAGTAAACTGTATTGATGCAGCTAATTTCATTATATGCAGACCATAAAAAGTGTTGTAGCACATTTAACTGTTAAATATCAAATGGATGTAAATATATATATATAAAATTGAAAGTGGTAATTAAGGGCCTTTATAACGTGGGGCCTCTCACTCCTCCAGTGCGGGTTTTCTCTTCACTTGGAGAAGTTGCTTGCTCGAGTGCATGTTGCTTCAGACTACCTTTGCAGTATATTCTGAAGACTCTCTCTCAAGATAAGTTGTGGTTTTTCCTTGTTGTGGCTTCAGACTACTGTTGCTGTACATTCTGAAGATTCCCTCTCATGATAAGTTATTGTTTATTCCTTTTCCCCTTTTTGCTGTTTATTTTTGTGTTTGCTTTTCCCTCCGTGGATTGGTGGGCGGTGGGATTTAGTCCTAGGCTCTGGTTAGTAGACAGGGGCACGTTGGCAGGCCACACCTCCTCACCCTTATAGGTACCTGTGGTTTAAGGGCAAGCGCAGGGCCCCCCAGTGTCAGGATCAGTGCAGGAACCCCTGGTTACCCCCCCTTTGTGTTTCAGCCTCCCTTATTCCTAGGAGTCCACTTGCTGGGTGTATCTCGCCAAACCCAGCGTGACATCAGATTTCCAGTTATTGATTCACCTAAGTGTTGGTAACTTTTCTGCACTATGGGTCTGATTCATCAAGACTGGTGTTCACACAGATCTTGATGAGGGGGTAAGCTAGAGTCAGATGGTCCTGCACACTTTTTCATAAATCAGGAGCATCTGACTTCTGCATGCACCTATATGCGCTACACCAGAAATCTCACTCCAGTTGTCAGATATCGAAGTGAAATTTCAGCCCTTCATGAATTAGCTATATATTAGACATTTATATTAGTCAGTTGCATGACTAAGACTGTGTAATATGGTCAAAAACGCGTTGCAAGTTCATTTTTTCCCTTGTCTAAGGGTTGTCTATACCTACTCTGCATAATTTTGTGCATATGGAAAAAACTACATGGAAATTTTATTTGACGAGTGCCTTCCTTCCCATGCTGGGTTCAACTTTATATATCATGGATTAGCTGTTGCACCTTAGAATTGCCTCAACTCTGCTTATTTTGCCGGAGCTGGGGGGAACTGGTGTAAAGATGCCAAAAGCCACGTAATTTAGGTGCAACTCAGAAAAATCCTGCTCTGCAACAATACGAGGGTCTGCTGATAAGTCTTTGCCTTTGTGATTTTTTTGTTTCTATGGTAACGAATGTTACATCACATGAAAGCCTTATGTGTCTCATATATGTTTTCAAAATATTATGTCTGTTGCTTATGGAAACAATGTTCTATGCACAGTAGGAGAAGACAGGACCAGCAAGCTTTTATAGTTCAAAAGGTTTGACAAAAGTTTATTCTGACAGGTGACAATTCATTAACAAGTTTAAAACCAATTAAGAACAGAGACCATGATTGTGACTAGCAGTGCCATGTTATCCCCCTATCCAGAGACACATATATATATACACATACACATATCTGTATAGACATGGGAGCTGCGTTAGCTGTATTGAAGCAGTAGGGCCACAGTGGCACATAATCAATTCAATGGCAAGACAAATACCGCTGGTAAATATTGCAGGTTGTAAAAAAGTCATTAAGGGGAAACCCCCCCAAGGGATAGAGAGGAGAACAGGAAACCAGAGGTAGTACCTCTGAAAATCTGACCGCAAAAGTCTCAAATGCAAGCCTCAGACCAGCCCAACGTACATTTCAATTCACAATTTTCTTATCTTCTTCAGGGGAAAGGTGCTGTGATGTGTGCCCATCGGGTGCTGGATTATAAATACACGCCGCTGCAATCAGAAACCCCGGAAGTGACGTATCGGCGCATGCGCGGACCGCCGCAGCCAGATCCCGGCGTCAGTCCGCCGTTGCGTCACCCAGCGCATGCGTGGGAGCAGGGACGTGTCTCCATAGCTCCCGCGCAGGCGCACGACGTATAGACAGCGGCATAGACACAGGGAAGGCAGCGCGGACCACGAGTGCGCACAGAACAACCGTGGGTAGCTGTATCACACTGATGCAGGACCATAAGCGATTCATTACAGAAAAACTAGGTGTCCAAAAGAGCAGAGGAAGGAGGCATCTGTATATATATGGCGAAGTTTACGCATTCTTCCATCCTATGTCTCTGCACAATTTGTTGAAAAAATGACCGTATATCCTGAATGAAAAAACAAATAATGCACGTTATTGATGGAACATTAAAAGAGGATATATACAATATAATTAAAAACAAAAATGAAAGGGAGGGAAACATAGAATCAGCGCAGAGGAGCAAAAGATCGCCATTATATACAAAGAAAGGATCATTATCAATCAATAAGGAGCAGTCCAAAACAATAGATAAGGTGGCGAGGGGGTCCACTCTAAAGGAATGATGAGTAGCTGATTGACTCATTTAGTCCCTTTGGGACCAATGTGTCAAGGACCGAAATCCACTTTGCCTCGCATTGTGCCAGGCGTTTTTTGAGGTCACCACCCCTAATGCCCCCGTCTATGACATCAATACCCCTAACTTTTAATTGGGAGGGGTCACAGGAATGGTGAGACCTAAAATGCCTGGGTAAGGTTTTCAGGAGTGTCTCATCTGTTACCGAGCTGGCTGCAGAAATATCCCTCACATGTTCCCTAACTCTAATGCGGAGCTCCCGTGAGGTGAGGCCAACATAGGTCAGGGAACATGTGCAAATGGCAAAATACACCACGTGCGTGGTGCTGCATGTGATGTATTGCTTGATAGTAAATGTGTTCCGACCATCAGAAGAAGAAAAGGTTGTACTTCTGAGGATATTACTGCATGCCATGCAATGGCCGCAGGGATAGCAACCCCGTACTGGGGTCCTAGGACCAAAGAAATTTGTTTTGGGAGGAACATAATGGCTCCTCACCAGATGATCTTTTAAGTTTTTTGCCCTCCTAGGAGTCATCAGGGGATTTTTGGAAAGTGTCTCGGCCAGGACGGGATCTGTTAACAATACCGGCCAGTGTTTTTTCATGATGGCACGCATAGTAGTCCATTCCTGGCTGAACGTGTCAATGAATCTCACTGCAGATCCTGATTGATTGAAATCCTTAGGGGCATACTTTAAGAGTTGTGCAAAAGGTGTTCTTTTGGCCCTATTGTAACCTCGTTTTATGCTTCACTTACTGTACCCTCTGTCAAAGAAACGATCACAATGGTCTGCTGCCTGCGCCTCAAAGGAGGTCTCTGAAGAGCAGATGCGTCTCATCCTTAAGAACTGCCCTGTCGGGATGACACGTATAACTGGTGGATTATGGGCGGATGTGGCATGTAGCAAGGCATTAACGGACGTATCCTTGTGGTATACATCCGTTTGGACTGACCTCTTATCATCAACACGAATCTGGATATCCAAGAAGTCAATCTCATGCTTACTACTCCTATAAGTTAATTTGATTTTAAATTTATTCGAATTGAGTTGCCACATAAATTGATCGAGTTGCTCCGTCGGGCCCTGCCACACAAAGAGAATGTTGTCTATATATCTTAGCCAGCACTGCACATGGGCACACCCCTCCACGCCTCCATCACCAAAAACCAGCCTCTCCCAGTAGTTCAAGAAGAGGCCAGCGTATGAAGGCGCACAGGCCGCGCCCATGGCAGTGCCGCGCCGCTGTAAATAGAATATATCCTTAAAGACAAAGTAATTGTGTGACAGGGCAAAACGGAGCAACTCAAGGATCAAATCGCCCATTGCACCACCCCGACCGGACGCTTAAAGGAAAAAACGCACTGCCCTAAGTCCATCCTCATGGGCTATGCAGGTGTACAGACCCTCGACCTCTGCAGTGACAATCGTCATATCGTCCTCCATAAAAACGCCATCAATGCGCCTCAGGACGTCCCTCCCTGTCATTTTTGTTTTTAATTATATATCCTCTTTTAATGTTCCCATTGGTCTATCAATAACGTGCATTATTTGTTTTTTCATTCAGGATAAACGGTGATTTTTTCAACAAATTGTGCAGAGACATTGGATGGAAGAATGCGTAAACTTCGCCATATATATACAGATGCCTCTTTCCTCTGCTCTTTTGAACACCTAGTTTTCCTGTAATGAATCGCTTATGGTCCTGCATCAGTGTGATACAGCTACCCACGGTTGTTTCTGTGTGCACGCGTGGTCCGCGCTGCCTTCCCTGTGTCTATGCCGCCGTCTATACATCGTGCGCCTGCACGGTAGCTATGGAGACGCGTCCCTGCTCCCACGCATGCGCTGGGTGACGCGACGGCGGACTGACGCCGGGATCTGGCTGCGGCGGTCCGCGTATGCGCCGATACGTCACTTCCGGGGTTTCTGATTGCAGCGGCGTGTATTTATAATCCAGCACCCGATGGGCACACATCACAGCACCTTTCCCCTGAAGAAGATAAGAAAATTGTGAATTGAAATGTACGTTGGGCTGGTCTGAGGCTTGCATTTGAGATTTTTGCGGTCAGATTTTCTGAGGTACTACCTCTGGTTTCCTGTTCTCATCTCTATCCATTGGGGGTTTTTCCCCTTAATGACTTTTGGGCAACCTGCAATATTTACCAGCGGTATTTGTCTTGCCATTGAATTGATTATGTGCCACTGTGGCCCTACTGCTTCAATACAGCTAACGCAGCTCCCATGTCTATACAGATATGTGTATGTGTATATATATATATATGTGTCTCTGGATAGGGGGATAACATGGCACTGCTAGTCACAATCATGGTCTCTGTTCTTAATTGGTTTTAAACTTGTTAATGAATTGTCACCTGTCAGAATAAACTTTTATCTAACCTTTTGCGCTATAAAAGCTTGCTGGTCCTCTCTTCTCCTACTATGCTTATGAGCTTGTGCAGTGGGTGGGCCATTGACTACAATTGGACCCCCCGCTTAATTTCTACGGTTTTGTGGAGTTTATTCCTAATCTGTTATTTTTTTGTGTTTTGCACAGACCTTTCCTCCAGAACCGACATGAATTTTAGAGTATTGATGACCAATGGTGACACAGGCGAGGGAAATAGCGGCGTCTGTTCAGATGATGCAATGATTGCCAAATATAAGGAGTTGTCCAAAAAACGCACAAAATTATGGTGCAACAGAGCCTTCCTGGGTAAATACCTTGAGAAGGGTCTTGTTCCATGGGGTCTTAGGATTCAAGTATTCCCCTTGTTCATATTGGAGGAGGAAGATTTTAAAACCAGATGGGAGGAGCTGGCCCAGAACTGCTCCAAAGGTTTTTTAACCTTATTGAGAGAACATAATTCTAGTTCACTCACTACAATTGAGGTGGAACTTG
Organism: Anomaloglossus baeobatrachus; assembly: GCF_048569485.1. Lineage (NCBI taxonomy): Eukaryota > Metazoa > Chordata > Amphibia > Anura > Aromobatidae > Anomaloglossus > Anomaloglossus baeobatrachus. The sequence goes on along the minus strand of NC_134353.1, from coordinate 269,211,398 downwards.
AGTCCCTTGAAAAGGTAATAAATGACAAATGCACACCAGGGGTTATTTCCCGGTTTAAGACAGAGATGGAACAAGAGTTGGAGAAATGGGAGAAGGAAATTAAAACATATAGACTCAAAAAACTTAACAGGGACATAATGGATTATTCCACAAAGAGGGCCTATAGGTGGAAAGTTGAAGGTGGTAGGGGACGCAACTATGCACGCCCTGCTAAAAACCAATGCCAGAAGTCCACTTCCCTAGTATCTCATACATCTGCTGACGGGTCCTCCTCAGGAGCATCGGAGAGTGCCTATTCCACTGCCGAAACTGTCGGGGCCCGGGTCAAACAAAGAAACCGCCAGCCCGGACAATATGGAAAGACCAAGAAAACAAAAACTTACAGGTAATCAATTTATTGGCACGCACTCTTTCTGATGCTCAGGTGGAGGTACTGTCACGTGGTTTGACGTTTTCCCCCTCCAACTCATTCCATCTCTTCACAGCCTTAAAGGATGTCAATTTGTTTGCCCGCAAACTAATTTTAAAAAAACTCTTTCACAAGTGGGACAATATTTTAGCGAGTCAAGTAGAAAGAGATGCCATCCAAAGCTTGGAAGACCTCCTCCAGGAACAGGAACAAACAACAGCAGGTACGTTTCCTCAGTGATTAATGCCAAAATCCACAAAATTCCCCCCTTTGTCCTTAAGTCCAGCTGTTGACATTTTTACAAGGCTGGTTAGCGAGGACTTCAGAAAGATCCCCACTAAACGTAGGGGTGATAACTTGACACATGCTCAACGGATGGCCCTTACTGAATTACAGAGCTATGGGGATATAGTCATCAAGCCCGCTGACAAGGGGGGGGGATATTGTGGTTCTCTCTTATGAGAAATACGAACGTGAAGTCCTGAGGCAATTACGAGACAAAGAAACGTACAGCAGACTTCCGAGTAGTCCCCTGGTTGGATTCTCTAGGGATCTCATTGCGATCTTGACGAGGGCCTTCGAGGAGGGAACCATTACTAAAAAAATGCTTGAAGGAGTATGCAAAAAATACCCAAAGACACCCACATTTTACATCTTGACGAAGATCCATAAAGACGCCGTCAACCCGCCCGGCCGTCCTATCGTGTCCGGCATAGAGGGTTTGTGTGAGCCTATATGTCGATTTATAGACCATTATTTAAAACCAATAGTAGAAACACTACCCTCTTATGTCCGTGACACGATGGACATCCTGAGGCGCGTTGATGGCGTCTTTATGGAGGACGATATGACGATTGTCACTGCAGACGTCGAGGGTCTGTACACCTGCATAGCCCATGAGGATGGACTTAGGGCGGTGCGTTTTTTCCTTGAAGCGTCCGGTCAGGGTGGTGCAATGGGCGATTTGATCCTTGAGTTGCTCCGTTTTGCCCTGTCACACAATTACTTTGTCTTTAAGGATATATTCTATTTACAGCGGCGCGGCTGTTGTGAATGTTAGTTATGTCTTGGCTGCTGGGAGGCTCCCTCTGGTGGCCAGGAAGGGTTTGGACAGAGACCAAGTGGGTTGTGCAGTGGGTGTTTCCTTTCCTAACTCTCTGCTTATTTAAGTCCTGGTCTGATTGCAGGCTGTTGCCGGATGTCAGTTGTTCTTTGTATCTCTAGCCTGCTTAATCCTGCTTTACACCACATCTTCCCCAGATAAGTGCTTGCTCTTTATTTATTGTCTGGTTCTTTTGCTTATCTGGGTTTGTCATTTTGCTGTGGTTATTTTCAGTTTATTTGCTTGCAGGGATTTTCCCCCTTAGTGGATTGTTGAGGAACTCCTTGCAGTTCTGTGTGGAGTATAGCTCCTTTGGGTCCATGTGTTTGTGGCTTGTTGACTTTGTTATGAATCTTGTTTTCTGTTCATTGGTATGACAAGGGCACCTGGTATAGGACGGAGTTCAGATCGAGCGATCTGAGGGCCTTTTTGTACTATCAGGAAGTTGGTATTTTGCAGGGTTTTTCTCTGGCAACCATCAGTCCCTTTCCTGTCCTTTCCTATTTTGGTCAGCGGGGGCCTCACCTTTTGCTAATCCTGTCATCTACCTGTGTATTGTGTTTTTCCTATATCACCGCAGTCTTTGAATGTGGGGGGCTTGCTATTCTTGTCTATTTTCTGAGGCAGAGAGTTATTCATCTTTCCTACCGTTAGTTCTCCGGCTGGGTTCGCGGTGCACAGGATGTTAGTTCACCCCTCGGCTACTTCTAGTTGTGTTGGTTAGTAAGGGGATGGCGGCCAGATTAGTTGCCAATGCTCTTGTCACCTTTTTGCCAACCGGCGTCGGACTGTTGGTCCCCGGTTTAAAGTAGGGGACATGGTGTGGTTGTCCTCTAAAAATATTCCTATGAGAGTTCCGTCTCCTAAATTTAAGCCCAGATTTATTGGACCTTATAAGATTTCGGAGATTATTAATCCTGTATCTCTCCGTTTGACCCTGCCTGCAACATTTAAGATTCACAATGTCTTCCATAAGTCTTTGTTGAAGAAACATGTGGAGCCGGCAGTTCCTGCAGCAGCGCCTCCTGACCCTGTTTTGGTACAAGGGGATCTGGAGTATGAGGTTGAAAAAATTCTGGATTCCCGTCGCAGTAGGCGTCAGCTTCAGTACCTTGTGAAATGGAAGTGTTATGGGCAGGAGGATAACTCTTGGGTTGTGGCTTCTGATTAGAGTTGAGCGCAGTTCGCGGTTCGCGGTTCTCCAGTTCGCGGTTCGAGTGATTTTGGGGCTGTTCTAGATCGAACTAGAACTCAAGCTTTTTTGCTAAATTCCGATAGTTCTAGATACGTTCGAGAACGGTTCTAGCAGCAAAAAGCAGGGCTTTTTACAGCTACAGTGTGCAGGAGCCATCGCTGGCAGCCTGCCACAAGCTGGTAACTAACATAAACATCGGGTATCCAAGCAAAGCGCTTTGGTTAGTAACCCGATGTTTATCCTAGTTACGTGCAGGAAGCCCACACTTCCCCGCTCAGCTCGCTCCGCCCCCTCCTGCCCGCGGCATGTACACACGTACACACACACACACACACACACACACACACTCTGCACACATGGTCCCGCTCGGCTTACCTGCAGTAATGAAGTCCCGCCATCCCGACCTCAGCGCTGTCACTGTCCTCCATGGCCGCCGCTTGTCACATCACCTTCTCTCGCTTCCGACCTGAGACTGACTAGCGGTGACGTCACGGGCCTCTCGCGATACTTGGCTGTGAAGGCGGCGGTCATTGAACTCAGTGACAGGTGCTGTCAGTGTGCTGGAGATCAGCGCAGGTAATGTACCTCGCTGACAGCAGCACTTGTCATGCCCTGCAGTGACCTGGGCTGACCCATTGATGTTAGCTCAGGTCACTGCATTGCTCTCCCAGCCAATGGGGAACATTCTGCTCTTCATTGACTGGGACAGTGTGGATCGTCATGGCAACCCCTTGGATTACACCAGACCTGGATTTGTTTTTTTTTCTAATAAATTGGTTAAAGAGGGAATGTTTTGGGGAGTGTTTTTTCAAATAAAAATGTGTTTGTCGTTATTTTTTTTTATTACTGACTGGGTTGGTGATGTGGGGTATCTGATAGATGCCTGACCTCATCAACCCCAGGGCTTGATGCCAGGTGACATTACACATCTGGTATTAACCCCATATATTACCCCGTTTGCCACCGCACCAGGGAGCGGGATGAGCTGGGGCGAAGCACCAGGATTGGCGCATCTAATGGATGCGCCACTTCTGGGGCGGCTGCGGCCTGCTATTTTTAGGCTGGGGAGAGTCCAAGAACCATGGACCTCCCTAGTCTGAGAATATCAGACCCCAGCTGTCTGCTTTACCTTGGCTGGTGATCCAATTTTGGGGGGACCCCTACGTGTTTTTTTTTTTCAATTATTTATTTAATTTAAAATAACAGCGTGGGGTGCCCTCAGTTTTGGATTACCAGCCAAGGTGAGGTTGCCAGCTGTGGTCTGCAGGCTGCAGCTGTCTGCTTTACCCTAGCTGGCTACAAAACTAGGGGGAACCCTACGTCATTTTTTTTTCATTTTTTTGGCTAAATAAAAAGCTAAGCACCCCTTAGTGCCACATGAAAGGCACCAAAGGGTGCAAAATTACAAAATGCAGGAGAGTGGGACATTATGTGTTTTTCTGCCATTATAATGACAGAAAAGACTGATATGAAGTGCACAAGCACAAGAAAATCACCAGAGCGCTCTACGCTGTGAAAAGCAGTAGAAAATGGCACTGGAGTGAACATGTGACCGCCTCATGTAGGATGAAGCTATGGATCCTGGGTAAATTTATGCATTTACCCTCCTTCAGTTATTTTGCAGTACACAAAAAAAACGGAAGGCACACGGATGACAAACAGATGACATACGGACCGTCTACGGAACGGAAACGGATGCCACATGGATGCACCCGTGAAAAAAAACGGACTGTTTTTTGCAGACTGCAAAAATGGATCGGTCGTGTTAATGTAGCCTTATTCTGATCTGCCGTTTATAAACAGCAGGCAGAAATAAGTGAATAACGCCCCCCCCGGCGTCAGAAAATCTCCGGGGTTTCAGGGCTAGCTGAGACCCTGGAGATCATGATTCAGGACGTTTTTTCCGGTCCCCGCTCACGTGATCACAGGTATACACCGTACACCGATGATCACGTTACAGTAAATGACAGCGCCGGTAAAAAATTATTTATCTCCCATCTGGCATGAACAAACACTTCTTCTCCACTTCTTCTCCACTTCTTCTCCACTTCTCCACTTCTTCTCCACTTTTTCTCCACTTTTTCTCCTTTTTTTCTCCATTTTTTCTCCACTTTTTCTCCACTTTTTCTCCATTTTTTCTCCACTTTTTCTCCACTTTTTCTCCATTTTTTCTCCACTTTTTCTCCACTTTTTCTCCATTTTTTCTCCACTTTTTCTCCACTTTTTCTCCATTTTTTCTCCACTTTTTCTCCACTTTTTCTCCACTTCTTCTCCACTTCTTCTCCACTTCTCCACTTCTTCTCCACTTTTTCTACACTTTTTCTACACTTTTTCTCCATTTTTTCTCCACTTTTTCTCCACTTTTTCTACATTTTTTCTCCACTTTTTCTCCACTTTTTCTCCACTATTTCTCCATTTTTTCTCTACTTTTTCTCCACTTTTTCTCCACTTTTTCTCCATATTTTCTCCATTTTTTCTCCACTTTTTCTCCACTTCTTCTCCACTTCTTCTCCACTTTTTCTCCACCTTTTCTCCACTTTTTCTCCTTTTTTTCTCCACTTTTTCTACATTTTTTCTCCACTTTTTCTCCACTTTTTCTCCACTTTTTCTTCACTTTTTCTCCACTTCTTCTCCACTTCTTCTCCACTTCTTCTCCACTTTTTCTCCACCTTTTCTCCACTTTTTCTCCATTTTTTCTCCACTTTTTCTCCATTTTTTCTCCACTTTTTCTACATTTTTTCTCCACTTTTCCTCCACTTTTTCTCCACTTCTTCTCCATTTTTTCTCCACTTTTTCTCCATTTTTTCTCCACTTTTTCTACATTTTTTCTCCACTTTTTCTCCACTTTTTCTCCACTTCTCCACTTTTTCTCCACTTTTTCTACATTTTTTCTCCACTTTTTCTCCACTTTTTCTCCGTTCCTTTTCTATGGTCGGTCTACCCATTAGCTCTGCCATGCATAGTGTAGCTCTACACCTACTGCACATGTTACTTTATGATTGACATCTCTTTCGTACCAGAGCTGTCTAAGCCTACTCTGACCCCATATTTTTCATTACTATATTGTCCTTGTACTGTGTTATGACATTTGTATCATGTGTTTCATTTCTTGCTGTTTTGCAATTTTTTTGCTGCATCCCAATTGTACCTCTACATTGTTCGAGTTTATGTTATTGTTCTCTCACTCTTATGTGATACTGATTATTGTCATTTTTCATGATTACATGCAGATAAGTCCAATCTGACGAAGGCTCAGGCTGAAACGTCATTTGTAACTTGTTTTGGACAAAAACATATATGCTTATGAAAAAAAAAATTTCTTAATACGGACCAATAAAGAGTGATTTTGCATTACTATCCGTTGTGACTTACTGACTTAGTCTGGGACATTTAGAGGGCCGAGGTTACTCACTAATTTTATCTATTATTACCTCTGAGCACCTATATACCAGTGAGCAGAGCTTCCTCTACAGTAGTTCTCCTGATTAGGCATGCCCTTACCTCATGAGCAGGGCATTGCAGCTTTGGTAGCAACCATTACGACATGGACTCTGCTGCTGTGGACCCGGGGAGAGTGAGTGCAGATTCATTGCACCCACACTCCTCACATGAAGGGTCCGCACTCCTAGAAAATGGGGGATACGTTCCCTGAGTGTCTCCCCCCATATTCTAGACGGTCCAGAGTCGTCGTGGGACCCCTTTATCTTTTTTCTTACAATAAATTGGTGAAAGAGGAAATATTTTGGGGACTGTTTTTTCAAATAAATTTCTTTTGTCGATTTTTTTTTTGTTAGTGCTGACAGTTTATGATGTTGGGTATCTAATAGATGCCATGACATCACAAACTGCTGGGCTTGATCTCAGGTGACTTTACAGCTAGTATCAACCCGATTTATTACCCCGTTTGCCACTGCACCAGGGCACGGGATGAGCTGGGGTGAAGCGCCAGGATTGGCGCATCTAGTGGATGCGCCACATCTGGGGTGCCTGCGGCCTGCTATTTTTAGGCTGTGAAGGCCCAATAACTATGGACCTTCCCACCCTGAGAATACCAGACCACAGCTGTCCGCTTTACCTTGGCTGGTGATCCAATTTGGGGGGGACCCTACTTTTATTGTGTAATTATTAATATTTATAAAATAATTATAAAAAAGAGCCTGAGGGGACCTCCACATTGGATCCCCAACCACGGTAAAGCTGCCAGCTGTGGTTTTCAGGCTACAGCCGTCTGCTTTACCCTAGCTGGCTATCAAAAATGGGGGGACCCAATGTCATTTTTTTTTAACTATTTTTTAAATAGAAAAAATTAATGGGCTTCCCTGTATTTTGATTGCCAACCAAGGTAAAGGCAGGCATATGGGGGTGGCAACCCATAGCTGTCTGCTTTATCTGCGCTGAGAATCAAAAATACCGCGGAGCGCTACGTCATTTTTTTAAAGATTTATTTTTACAGCACTGTGATGTCCAGCAATCAAAATACAGGGAAGCCCATTTTGTTTTTAGTTATTTAAATAAATAATTAAAAAAAATATATATGGGCTCCCGCTGCATTTTTTGTATTTCTAACTAAGGGTAATCCAAGCAGCTACTGGCTGCTAACCCCCACTGCTTGGTGTTACCTTCACTGGCAATGGAAAATCCAGGGAAGCATTTTTTATTTTTTTTGCCAAAAAACTACAAAAAAAGGACGCGAGCTTCGCCATTTTTTGTATGCTAGCCAGGTATAGCAGGCAGGTGCTGGAAGAGTTGGATACAGCGCCAGAAGATGGCGCTTCTATGAAAATGCCATTTTCTGAGGTGGCTGCAAACTGCAATTCGCAGCAGTGGGGCCCAAAAAGCTCAGGCCAACCTGTGCTGCGGATTCCAATCCCCAGCTGCCTAGTTGTACCTGGCTGGACACAAAAATGGGGCGAAGCCTACGTCATTTGTTTTCTAATTATTTCATGAAATTCATGAAATAATAAAAAAAGGGCTTCCCTTTATTTTTGGTTCCCAGCCGGGTACAAATAGGCAACTGGGGGTTGGGAGCAGCCGTACCTGCCTGCTGTACCTGGCTAGCATACAAAAATATGGCGAAGCCCACATAATTTTTTCAGGGGGCAAAAAACTTCTGCATACAGTCCTGGATGGAGTATGCTGAGCCTTGTAGTTCTGCAGCTGTTGTCTGTCTGTATGGAGAAGAGCAGACAGCAGCTGCAGAACTACAAGGCTCAGCATACTCCATCCAGGACTGTATGCAGAAGTTTTTTGGCCACCAAAAAAATGACGTGGGCTTCGCCATATTTTTGTATGCTAGCCAGGTACAGCAGGCAGCCACGGGCTGCCTCCAACCCCCAGTTGCCTATTTGTACCCGGCTGGGAACGAAAAATATAGGGAAGCCCGTTTTTTTTAATTATTTCACTTATTTCATGAAATAACTAAAAACCAAATTACGTGGGCTTCGCCCCATTTTTGTGTCCAGCCAGGTACAACTAGGCAGCTGGGGATTGGAATCTGCAGCACAGGTTAGCCCGAGGATTCTGGGCGCCTCTGCTATGAATTTCAGTCTGCACCTGTCCCAGAAAATGGCGCTCTCATAGAAGCGCCATCATCTGGCGCTGTATCTAACTCTTCCAACAGCCCTGGAGCCGGGTGGCTTGTTGGGTAATCATGAGTTAATACTGGCTTTGTTTTACTAGCCAGTATTAAGCCAGAGATTCTTAATGTCAGGCACGTTTGACCCGGCCATTAAGAATCTCCAATAAAGGGTTAAAAAAAAGACACCACACAGAGAAAAAATACTTTAATAGAAATAAATACACAGACACATTAGAGACTCCATCTTTATTACCCCCTGTCAGCCCTCCACGATCCTGCTCTTCTGTCTTTCTTGTTCAACAAATGCAGCTCTGCTACATCACTGCTGCATGGGGGAAGACGCTGCTTCCCGTGGAGCATTCACTCCGTGAAAGCTGCACGAGAAGCAGCGTGCAGCCTTCACTCCGTGAGTGATCAGTGCTGCTAGCGGTAACAGCGGTAACGCTGACAGACGCGTTACCATAGCAACGGTGCTCCCGGAGCCGCGGTTAGCGGTGGCGTCACCGCTAACTGCGTTGCTATGGCAACGGTGATCTCCGTTAATGACCGGCTGTGTCAGCCGGTCCCTAATGGAACGGGGAGTCGACCGTGTGCTAGAGCATGTCGCCGGTACACGGCGATACACAAATGTGCACCGTGTACCGGAGAGATGCACTCGCAGGTCCTACATGATGCGTCATAGTCATGTGACCAGTCTGTAGCCAATGAGATAATAGCCACGTGACTGGTCACATGGCTATTTTGACGTCACGATAGGTCCTGCATCACTACTGGCAGTGCTGGTCACCGGGAGGATTCAGCGATCATCGGATGGAATAGCGGCAGGAGACAGAGTGCAGGAGGGATCGCGGGGACAGGTAAGTGTTATGGCAATGTTTATTAACTGTTTGTGTACATTTATCATGCATTTTTATGTGTTTGTGATTGCCTCCCATTATAGCCTATTGGTTCGAGTTCGGTTCGTCGAACGTTCGACGAACCGAACTCGAACGGGACCTCCGTTCGGCAAACCGACCTCGAGCTGAACCGCGACCGGTTTGCTCATCTCTACTTCTGACATTCATGCGGACAGGTTGGTTCGCGCCTTCCATCATGCTCATCCCGAGCGACCCGATGGCGTGTGTGAGGGTTCGGTGACCCCTCCTCAAGAGGGGGGTACTGTTGTGAATGTTAGTTATGTCTTGGCTGCTGGGAGGCTCCCTCTGGTGGCCAGGAAGGGTTTGGACAGAGACCAGGTGGGTTGTGCAGTGGTTGTTTCCTTTCCTAACTCTCTGCTTATTTAAGTCCTGGTCTGATTGCAGGCTGTTGCCGGATGTCAGTTGTTCTTTGTATCTCTAGCCTGCTTAATCCTGCTTTACACCACATCTTCCCCAGATAAGTGCTTGCTCTTTATTTATTGTCTGGTTCTTTGGTTTATCTGGGTTTGTCATTTTGCTGTGGTTATTTTCAGTTTATTTGCTTGCAGGGATTTTCCCCCTTAGTGGATTGTTGAGGAACTCCCTGCAGTTCTGTGTGGAGTATAGCTCCTTTGGGTCCATGTGTTTGTGGCTTGTTGACTTTGTTATGAATCTTGTTTTCTGTTCATTGGTATCACAAGGGCACCTGGTATAGGACGGAGTTCAGATCGAGCGATCTGAGGGCCTTTTTGTACTATCAGGAAGTTGGTATTTTGCAGGGTTTTTCTCTGGCAACCATCAGTCCCTTTCCTGTCCTTTCCTATTTTGGTCAGCGGGGGCCTCACCTTTTGCTAATCCTGTCATCTACCTGTGTATTGTGTTTTTCCTATATCACCGCAGTCTTTGAATGTGGGGGGCTTGCTATTCTTGTCTATTTTCTGAGGCAGAAAGTTATTCATCTTTCCTACCTTTAGGATAGTTAGTTCTCCGGCTGGGTTCGCGGTGCACAGGATGTTAGTTCACCCCTCGGCTACTTCTAGTTGTGTTGGTTAGTAAGGGGATGGCGGCCAGATTAGTTGCCAATGCTCTTGTCACCTTTTTGCCAATGATTTGTGGTGGTCTTCAATGGTTCCGGATCATAACACGCGGCACTGCCATGGGCGCGGCCTGTGCGCCTTCATACGCCGGCCTCTTCTTGAACTACTGGGAGAGGCTGGTTTTTGGTGATGGAGGCGTGTGGGGGTGTGCCCATGTGCAGTGCTGGCTAAGATATATAGACGACATTCTCTTTGTGTGGCAGGGCCCGACGGAGCAAATCGATCAATTTATGTGGCAACTCAATTCGAATAAATTTAACATCAAATTAACTTATAGGAGTAGTAAGCATGAGATTGACTTCTTGGATATCCAGATTCGTGTTGACGATAAGAGGTCAGTCCAAACGGACGTATACCGCAAGGATACGTCCGTTAATGCCTTGCTACATGCCTGCTACATCCGCCCATAATCCACCAGTTATACGTGCCATCCCGACAGGGCAGTTCTTAAGGATGAGACATCTGCTCTTCAGAGACCTCCTTTGAGGCGCAGGCAGCAGACCTTCGTGATCGTTTCTTTGACAGAGGGTACAGTAAGAGAAGCATAAAACGAGGTTACAATAGGGCCAAAAGAACACCTCGTGCACAACTCTTAAAGTATGCCCCTAAGGATTTCAATCAATCAGGATCTGCAGTGAGATTCATTGACACGTTCAGCCAGGAATGGACTACTATGCGTGCCATCATGAAAAAACACTGGCCGGTATTGTTAACAGATACCGTCCTGGCTGAGACACTTTCCAAAAATCCCCTGATGACTCCTAGGAGGGCTAAAAACTTAAAAGATCATCTGGTGAGGAGCCATTATGTTCCTCCCAAAACAAATTTCTTTGGTCCTAGGTCCCCAGTATGGGGTTGCTATCCCTGCGGCCATTGCATGGCATGCAGTAATATCCTCAGAAGTACAACCTTTTCTTCTTCTGATGGTCGGAACACATTTACTATCAAGCAATACATCACGTGCAGCACCACGCACGTGGTGTATTTTGTCACTTGCACATGTTCCCTGACCTATGTTGGCCTCACCTCACGGGAACTCCGCATTAGAGTCAGGGAACATGTGAGGGATATTTCTGCAGCCAGCTCGGTAACAGATGAGACACTCCTGAAAACCTTACCCAGGCATTTTAGGTCTCACCATTCCTGTGACCCCTCCCAATTAAAAGTTAGGGGTATTGATGTCATAGACGGGGGCATTAGGGGTGGTGACCTCAAAAAACGCCTGGCACAATGCGAGGCAAAGTGGACTTCGGTCCTTGACACATTGGTCCCAAAGGGACTAAATGAGTCAATCAGCTACTCATCATTCCTTTAGAGTGGACCCCCTCGCCACCTTATCTAATGTTTTGGACTGCTCCTTATTGATTGATAATGATCCTTCCTTTGTATATAATGGCGATCTTTTTCTCCTCTGCGCTAATTCTATGTTTCCCTCCCTTTCATTATTGTTTTTAATTATATTGTATATATCCTCTTTTAATGTTCCCATTGGTCCATCAATAACGTGCATTATTTGTTTTTTCATTAGGGATAAACGGTGATTTTTTCAACAAATTGTGCAGAGACATAGGATGGAAGAATGCGTAAACTTCGCCATATATATACAGATGCCTCCTTCCTCTGCTCTTTTGGACACCTAGTTTTCCTGTAATGAATCGCTTATGGTCCTGCATCAGTGTGATACAGCTACCCACGGTTGTTTCTGTGTGCACGCGTGGTACACGCTGCCTTCCCCTATGTCTATGCCACCGTCTATACTTCGTGTGCCTGCGCGGGAGCTATGGAGATGCGTCTCTGCTCCCGCGCATGCGCTGGGTGACGTGACGGTGGACTGACTCCGGAATCTGGCTGCGGCGGTCCGCGCGTGCGCCGATATGTCACTTCCAGGGTTTCTGATTGTAGCGGCGTGTATTTATAATCCAGCACCCGATGGGCACACATCACAGCACCTTTTCCCCTGAAGAAGATAAGAAAATCGTGAATTGAAACGTACGTTGGGCTGGTCTGAGGCTTGCATTTGAGACTTTTGCAGTCAGATTTTCTGAGGTACTACCTCTGGTTTCCTGTTCTCCTCTCTATCCCTTGGGGTTTTTTTCCCCTTAATGACCAACCTGCAATATTTACCAGCGGTATTTGTCTTGCCATTGAATTGATTATGTGCCACTGTGTCCCTACTGCTTCAATACAGCTAACGCAGCTCCCATGTCTATACAGATATGTGTATGTGTATATATATATGTGTCTCTGGATAGGGGGATAACATGGCACTGCTAGTCACAATCATGGTCTCTGTTCTTAATTGGTTTTAAACTTGTTAATGAATTGTCACCTGTCAGAATAAACTTTTGTCAAACCTTTTGCACTATAAAAGCTTGCTGGTTCTCTCTTCTCCTACTAATCTAATAGATGCAGCAATACCGGGCAGTTGCGGGCTGAGAATACCAGACCCCAGCCGGTGTTATCTTGGCTGGAGATGAAAATTGGAGGGGAACGCACATCTGTTTTATTTATTATTTTGCGGTTTCTCTTCACACTTGCGAGGGACTCGCGAGAGTCTGCCATGGCATCAACCGGCAAAGCCTCGCACGTGTGACTGTGGGCACTGGATACACAGCACAGATACAGCTGAGGCTGCAGCCGTGGGCTATATCTGTGCTGTGTTTTATTTATTTGTTTATTTTTTACCACCATACTGACCTGCACACACTTGTACTGATTTCCCCCCCCACTGGCTGTCCTGCCTCCTGTGATTGTTGGAGTCAGCTGACACGCTGACACTCAGGATGGGGGCCCTCTTACTGCAACCAATTACACATGCTGGTGGGTGGGCAAAGTAGTGAATATTGAATTGTCGGCTCCGGAAGGTAAAAGTGTGAGCTGGAAGGAGTTTTCCACCATGAAATCGCCTCGGTGAGTATATCGCGCGCTCCTACCCCTCTATCCCCTCCATAGACTTTTTTAATCTCCGGATTCTTGGGCCCATTGACTTATATGGGCACCGGATTCCGGAGAAGATCGGACTTATTTTTAATTCTGGCAGTGATCTGTCTGTCCCGGTTTTTGGGGAGTTTGATCAGCTCTAATCATAGATAATTTGAAAGGAATCTAGTGAGTTCCATGGAAAAACACATACTTTCACAAATACTTATAAGGATCAAAGCTACCGATCCACCACTGATGTGACATTCATGCATTAATCTTAAGGTAGTAATCTTTTTATTTAAAGGGACACTGTCAACAAGTTTTATTTGAGAGCAGTAGAATGTAGAGTCAAAGAAATTGATTCCAAAGATGTGTCACTTACGGAGTTGCTTAGTGTAGTTTTCATAAAATCATAGTTATATTCTCAGATTATTATTATTATTAGTATTATTTATTTATAGAGCACCATTAGTTCCATGGTGCTGTACATGAGAAGGGGGTTACGTACAAAATACATATACAAGTTACAGTAGACAGACTAGTACAGAGGGAAGAGGGCCCTGCCCTTGCGGGCTTACATTCTATAGGATTATGGGGAGGAGACAGTAGGTGGGGTGTAGATGGGGCGGCAGCTCCGCACGGTGGTGGGGCGGCGGCTCCGCACGGTGGTGGGGCGGCGGCTCCGCACGGTGGTGGGGCGGCGGCTCCGCACGGTGGTGGGGCGGCAGCTCCGCACGGTGGTGGGGCAGTGAGGTCATTGAAGGTTATAGGCATTTCTGAACAGATGAGTCTTTAGGTTCCGTTTGAAGCTTGCAAGTGTAGTAGATAGTCTGACGTGTTGAGGCAGTGAGTTCCAGAAGACTGGGGATGTTCGGGAGAAGTCTTGGAGGCGATTGCATGAGGAGCGAATGAGAGAGGAGTAGAGAAGGAGATCTTGGGAGGACCGGAGATTACGTTTTGGAGTGTAGCGAGATATTAGTTCAGAGATATATGGAGGAGACAATTTGTGGATGTCTTTGTAAGTCAGTATTAGTAGTTTGAATTGGATACGATGGAAGATTGGGAGCCAGTGGAGGGACATGCAGAGAGGAGAAGCGGGGTGGTAGTGAGGCGAGAGGTGGATCAGTCGGGCAGCAGCATTAAGGATGGACTGAAGAGGGGTGAGCGTGTTAGCAGGGAGACCACATAGGAGGATGTTGCAGTAGTCGAGGCGGGAGATTATGAGAGCATGCACTAGCACTTTTGTAGATTGAGAATTGATGAAGGGGCGGATTCTGGAAATATTTTTGAGTTGAAGACGACAGGAGGTGGTGAGGGATTGAATGTGTGGTATGAAGGACAAGGCAGAGTCAAAGGTCACTCCGAGGCACCTAACTTTGGGTGCTGGGGAGAGCGTGATGTTATTTATTGTAATAGATAGATTAGGTAGAGAGTGTAGGTGAGATGGAGGAAAGATGATCAGCTCAGTTTTGGCCACATTGAGCTTTAGGAAGCGAGGGGAGAAGAAGGAAGATATAGCAGATAGGTACTCTGGGATTCTGGACAGCAGAGATATGACATCTGGACCAGAGAGGTAGATCTGAGTGTCATCGGCATATAAGTGGTACTGGAAGCCATGGGACTTTATGAGTTGTCCCAGGCCAAATGTATAGATAGAAAAAAGTAATGGTCCCAGGACAGAGCCTTGAGGGACACCAACAGAGAGAGGACGGGATGAAGAGGTTGTGTGGGAGTGGGAGACACTAAAAGTGCGGTTAGAGAGGTATGAAGAGATCCAAGAGAGGGCGAGGTCTCTGACACCAAGGGAAGAGAGGATCTGTAGTAGGAGGGAGTGGTCAACAGTGTCAAAAGCTGAGGATAGGTCTAGAAGTAGGAGTATAGAGAAGTGGTTGTTAGCTTTGGCAGTAAGTAAGTCATTTGTGATTTTTGTCAGGGCAGTTTCAGTGGAATGATGTGGATGGAAGCCGGACTGTAGGTTGTCAAAGTGAGAGTTAGAGGAGAGGTGGGAGGAGAGTTCAGCATGGATTATCAATAGAGGACTAGTAAAACTGCTGCCAGGTAGTCCTCCATATTCATGAGCGCTAAATAACCCTCCTCCAACATTGATTGGCAATTTTCCATGTATACTGTGCATGGACAGAAAGCTGCCAATCAGTCGGGTGTGTGGGGTTACAGTATATAGAGCTCAGCATTCAGATAACTGCTAGATCTCCAGCAGAAAAAAATTCTGATTTTTTTCAAAATGAAAGTAAGCTGTTGTGATACATCGCTGACATCAAGGTCTCTGCCCCTACATTGTACTGCTCTCAGATGGTAAAGAAAAACATTTGGTGACAGATTCCCTTTAAATAAAATATGAACCCAGTTTGCAATAAAATATTATTAATTATTTTCCAAATGCTAATAGTATCATCAATCTTAAGACATTTTACAAAATAAAATATGCATTTTATTTCTGCCTGTGTGTATAAATAAATTTAAGGGAATCTGTCATCAGCTTTTGCCTAATCTGAAAACAGCACAATGTACAGGCAGAAACACTGATTCCAACAATGAAGTCACTTGCTGGGTTGCTTAGTGTGGGTTTAATACATTGATTGTTTTATCCACAGGAGATTATCAATAGAAGACTAGTAAATCTACTTCTGTGTAGTGCTTCATGTTCTTAAGCTTTAGATAACCCCGCCCCCATCAGAGAAAGTTGTTAATCATTAGTGTTGGTGGGGCTATACAGAGCTGATCATTCAGAAAACTAATAGATCTGCAGCAGATAAAACAGTGATTTTATGAAAAATACATGTACTGCAGTATGTGACACTTTCCTGGATTCAGTGTCCTATGCCTCTACACCATGCTGATCTTAGATGAGGAAGCAATAATCTGGTGACATATTTCATTTAAATGGACTGTCTCCGTACAGTCATTAATGGCATATCACTAAAATATGCTTTGCACTTTTTAATTTGTGGGTGTTTGATCACAATGACCCCTACTTATCACTAGAACAAAAAGAAATTTCAAGACAACAGGACAGCACGAGGTTACTTTATCTTATATTAGTGATGGGCAAACTCAAACTTTAAAAATTGGAGTCCATACCTGGCACCTAGTGTCCATGCACAGACCCCGAACAGGGACTTTTCAGGGAAGTCTGTATTACTGTTCGGATTCAGCCACTCTGAAAAAAATTGTTAACAAAAGGGAAAAGGAGGCAAAATGGGTATTAAAGCAGTACAATTATTCTAACCGGCATTCCGCGTGGCTTTCACACTGCTTCCGGGTCCTCTCAATAAATTACATGAAAATTCTCTGCTTCCCACACCCATCTTCTGTAACAGCATATGTGATTGGTTGCAGTCAGACTGCCGGTGTGCCAGTGTCTGTGATTAGTTGCATCACACTAGCTGTCTGCATCTCTAAGTGCAATGTAAAAACAAATAAATTATTGGAAAAAAATGGCGTAGGGTCACCCCATATTTTGATACCCAGGGCAGAAAAAGTAGACAGCTTGTATTGTTCACGGGTGCGAGCAGGAAGTGGACCCACTGGGTCTCAGCACACAAAATATCTGAGGGGCGTGACTATGGCTCACACCAGATTTTCACCAGAGCCTCTGATGCTGAGGATGGATTTGAGTTGCAGGTAGAAACCAGGTGCCACTCGGACACTCAATACTGTGACAGCTGACCCAAAAGTATGGACACTGACAATCTCTGTTGAGGCAAATGCAGCCAGGATGACTGATGTAAATTGGAAAGACTGTGGAAGGAGAAGCGCAGTAGGGTCTTACCAGAGTAAAGGCATGATTAATAAAAGTAATCGACTCCCCTATAGAGGTTGTGCCAGTCACAATCCCTGTAACAGCAAGGATAAATCTAGGTGAACAGGTGCATCCCCAGAAGTAGTATATAGAGCGTAGTATGGGAAACGGGTAGCTCAGTCGCGCTATCACCACATCAAGAAAGTATGATTGATTTATGTCTTTATTCTAGTCCCTGCTCCCTTCATCAGGACAATAGGCGAAAAGAATATAAAATCTACTGACTGCATTGCCACGTCGACATATATAAATGCTCTCGTGACGTCATCAGACAGCCCATCTTTCAAAAAAACTTGGCGGGATTCTTTACAATTGAATAAAAACAACGTACAGATAAAACAGAGATTCTTCAAAATACAAGTAATTTCATAAAAGAGCATAAATTAATGAGTTTGCTGTAAAAACATATGCAATAAAATCAATTATTTGAGAATTTTTATGTTCATCAGAAAAAAAAACAAAAGAAGAAAAATCGTCTATTTGAAGTCTCGAACTTTCTAAGACAGGTGAAATATTTGCAAATGGATGCTTGGTGAGCAATATACCCATTGTTCCAATTTGGATTGTTATAAAGTGGTGGCAGAAAATGAAGTTTAAAAATGCGTCGTGATGGACCTATAACGATGCAAAGGAATTTTGATATATGCAATAAAGTGAATAAAATGAATAAAAACTATTGATGATCGAATACCTCAAATATTCGGCTTCGCAATTATTTGTCGAATAGGTAGCCGCTTTTTGACTATTCGTGAATATTCAATGCGCAATGTAAGTCTATGGGAAACCCGAATAACAACTATTAGGAACTATTTGGGCTTCCCATAGACTTACATTGTGCATCGAATATTCGAATAGCGGCGACCTATTCATAAAATATTCACGAAGCCGAACATTTGAGGTATTAAATCATCCCTAATAAAAGCCTTGTGTGCGTGATCAATGTCTGAAAACTAATGATACTGAATTGTGTGAAAGAACAATTAAAAAAGAAAGGAGGTGGAAGATAAAACAGAAAAATTTTCTTTATTTTTTTTCATAAAAAAAGGGACCAATGATTTATATTATCAAAGGGATGAACGGGGAAATATTGTAGAAAGAAATGTGCTTGGTGTTATACCTTAATTTGCTGTGCGAATCTCTCAGAAAAGGAAGCGAGTGCCAGAGTGAAGGATTACCACGCATGCGCTAGAAGGTGCTTGCGAGTTCATGAAGGGTGAAATGAGCTCAGGACTGTGGGAAAAAAAGAACAACGCATGCTCAAGGAGTCATATTGGTTCAGAGTTGCCTCAGGTCGACGTTGGTATTGTTAGTGGGAGCTAATATAGGACAACATCGCTTGGAGCTCATCACAAGGGAATACAGATGGCAGCCTGGATATCAAAGAAATGGGCAGCAAAGGAAATAAAAAGGAAAATAAAATAGTGGCGACCTGGCATAAAATTTCATGAATTAATATGGAACATGATAAAATTATAATTATAAAACCACCTAAAAAAACAGAAATAAAACCATCTTAAAAACACAAGGATAAAGAAGTAAAAAAAACATTCTTATGATAAAACAAATCTTTCACTTCATTGAGGCCGAATGGTTTCAAGGTATTTAGCTTATAGATCCATTATGTTTCTTTTCTGCTCAGTACCGCCACTCTATTAGGGGTATGTGGATGGATTTGCCACGTAGAAGACCACGTAGAAGGAAGCCAATCTTTATGTTGTGTCTATGCGAATTGAGTCTATTATGTAGGGCTTGAGGCGTTCTGCCGACATATTGTTTACCGCATTCACATTCAATTAAATATATAATAAAATCTAATTGACAAGTCATATGCATTTTTATGTGAAAAACTTCAGGGCCAGAGGATGAGCTGAAGCATAATCTCTTATGCTGAATAGATACACAACATAGGCATTTTTTTGTGAAACAGTTAGAGGACCCTGCAAGTTTTATAGATTTGTGTTTAATAGTTGCACTTTTTAGTCTGCTGGGGGCTACAATGTTTTTCAAACTTAGAGCTCTCCTGAAAGTTATACAGGGTTGCATAGCCAAACTGTTTCTGAGGACAGAGTCATTTAATAAAATATTCCAATGTTTGTGTCAAATTTTTTTGATAAAGCCATTGTCCCTACTGTATGTGGTTAGAAAATTAGAAGAGAAATTCTGGGTGTTAGTATTAGGAATGGAAGGAAAGAATTGATAGAATAACTGATGTGGCAGACTTGGTCGGTGTGGCACATTGCAGCAGTGTCCAGTACAGTAGGCTTGGCCGATGTTGTACGATGCAGCTGGTACAGCAGGCTTGGCTGAAGTGGTATGATGCAGCAGTGGCTGGATTAGCAGGTTTAGCAAATGTGGTATAATGTAGCGGCAGCCAGTAGAGTAGGCTTGGTCAATATAGTATCATGCAGAAGCAGCCAAAACTATGAAACAGACAGGTGTAAGTAACACAACAGCAGCACATAGGTCTTGGACCTAAACAACTAGCAATAGGTCTCTACGAATAGACATCTTTCCCCAGGCACCTCCCATAAGGGGAAGGTATCTTAAATAGCTGGTGCCTCCCAGCCATAAGCCAGGAGACCTGAACAGTGTTAGTAGACCCCGGGAGTCAGTGGCAGGGACCAGGGATAGAGCATCAACCACTGAGCATTCAGGAGGGTGAATGTGTTGGTGCAAGAGGGGCAGGACAATGTGGGGATGCTGGTAAGGGTATTACACAGCTGGAGGCTATATATCAAAATACAAAGGACCCCATGCAGCTTTTTTTTTTGTTATTTAACTAATCTATTAAAAAAAGGTGTATGGTACCCTTCAATTTTTAGACCCAGCCAAGATAAATTTTAAAGTTGAGGGCTGGTATTGTCAGGCTGGAGAGTATGTTAATGGAACCTCCTCAGCTTAAAAATAGCAGCTCTCAGCCAACTCAGAATTGGTGCATCCATTAGATGCATCAATCTTGATGCTTTACATGCCTCATCCCGATCACCCTGGTGCAGTTCGCCCATCTCTCTTTATAATGACTCACATACTATGGTGATTAATAATCTCAATGCTTTCCTCTTTTCTCTTTTTTGCAGTGATCTCATTGCCAATCTATAGTTCCCTTGTTTAAAGTGTGGTTATTATGAACACACTATTGGGTAATATACAACCTATTAATCAAGTCTTTTGCTCGGTTTGTGAAATGACTAACAGAAAAGAATGCACAAGACAGCTTGGCACGCTAATATACTGAGGTTTACCTTGCATTTATTTACCTATAACATGGCACTATCTTAATTTCCTGTAATTTATTTTAACTTATTTAGTTATATTCTGTGTATGGTATTTGACATTTTTTTTTAGAATATGTGTGTCTATGCGCCTTTTAATATATCTTAGTAATATCAGAGTGCTAAGTACAAAATGAGAATCCGTGGAAAGCGATGATATTAAAATACTTTGAGCTTTATTTAATATGCATGCAGTCATGTGTTATGCATTTACTTTACAGAGCGGTTATTAGTCCTAAGAATGGCTCGTCATAGGGGAGATCCTAACCCAGAAGAGAGGCGATCAAAGCCTTCAATAGATGCTGGAAAGTCTGTTTTATAACTGTTTTTCACTCAGCAACAGTCCTTATTCTCCAGATACTGGATGAATTACGGAATTTCAAACAATGTAAACTCGTCTTCTAGGTGGTCCTCAGGGTTGTTTCTTTACTGAAGCCTCCTTTTTATTAAATTAAATTTGAAAGAGCGCAGCTAAGGGACATCCAACAAAAGGGAGTTCAATTTCTACAGAATTAATAGTATAAAATGGCATAAGAGTAGAAATTCTGTAGTGTGCATTGTTATAATATCAAAGTCCTTAATTTAATTTGAATGCTTTACCCATTTTACCCATTTTGAACAATTACTTAGCTTCAACTTTTCAGCTGACATTGTTCCTATTCGTGTTTTTATTTAACTTATTTAATTGAAACCGAATCACATCACCCTGTCACCTCAATCAGGCTGTTAGGGCTTCTAAAAACATTCTGAGCACCAGGGAGGACATTTCAGCAGCAAAGGTGTTTAATTGTCAGTATCAGCATATTAGAAATGTTCTTGTGAACTTAGTTTTTAGTAAAACCATCTGTGGTGTAGTTAACATACCGTTGACTTCTTGATACAAATAACTCCTCTGCAAAGTCATTGAATTGCAAATATTTATATACACAAAATCACCAAGTACTGGGTAAGTAACTCGAAACAAAGTCTTTTGCAGCATTGTACAAAAGTAACAATGATCCCTTAAAACACAGGTTCAAAAAGTGAAACTTTGATTGCTATCACTTTATAAATAGGGAAGATCGAATACCTCAAATATACGGATTCGCGAATATTTTCCGAATAGGTCACCACTATGCGAATATTCAATGCACAATGTAAGTCTATTGGAAGCCCGAATAGTTCTTAATAGTTGTTATTCGGGGTTTCCCATAAGGCCTCGTCACACACAGAGATAAATCTTTGGTAGATCTGTGGTTGCAGTGAAATCATGGACAAATTGTTCCATTTGTACACAGCCACAAACCTGGCACTGATTGTCCACAATTTCCCTGCAACTACAGATCTGCCAAAGATTATCACTGTGTGTAGCAGGGCCTATAGAATTACATTGTGCATCAAATATTCGTGAATAGTCGAATAGCGGAGATTTGGCAAATATTCGCAAAGCTGAATATTTGATGTATTCAATAATCCCTATTTATAAATTAAAGAAGCCCTCTTATATATATTTTTTTTTAATCAATGTATATATATGTCTATGTATTGCGCATGTGCTAATTTACTCACCTACCGCCACATTTTTCGGGATCCAGTGCCATTCTGTTTCTCTTCTCAGTGACATCATCGCTCTTCAGACTTTCCAGCTTACTCGATTTCTATGCCTGGGCTGAAAGTCCTTTTTACACTTTATGCCTTTGGGATCATCAGAATGGGACTCCATAAGCTTTTATTGTAACAAAGACTCTGGGCTCATGCACAGGGATAGTCTGAAAAGCAGTGATGTCACTGAGAAGAGGAGCAGAATGGTGCATCCTGGAGAATGTGGTGGTAGGTGAGTATATTGACATACACACTAATCTACATGTACATATGCACAGCTTTACTGAGAAAAGGAAAATGTACTGGGTATAGGGAAAACTAGAGAATGAACATTTTGTGTCAAGGTAAAACATGCAATAATTCTTTAAAGAATTTTTTAATTTTGGTATGAAAAATGAAACTCTTGGTCACCCAATTATTTAACCTTGCAATGTAATATGATGTATATTTGCATCTACTGTGGGTCATACTTGGAAAAGATTCTTGTACATGAACATCAATGTGTTGATACGGGCAGAGCCTGGGTCTAGTTGTAACAGTTTGGATCAGAGATTACAACTCACATACTTGAACATTAAACATTTGACAGTAGTTGATTTCCCTTTCCCAGAGACAAGGCTTTTAAGATGGCTGATATTTTTTTCTAGGGCAATTTTATGAGCAATAAACTTTCAAGAAGGAAATATTTGTTTAAGTACTTTTAAAATAAGTCCTGTAACAGGATTGCAGATTGTGCCATGGCTTTCATGGCATCTTGGGGCCTAACAGCTCTGTTTGTTATTTTAAACCTCTGCAATCCTAACATACAATAAACTCAGCTTATTTTACCTCCTCCCCTAAACTAATGATGAGTGTGCTGGTTAGGCCATGTGCATGCATTGAGTATTTGGAGGGTCACTTACCTCGGTATTTGGAAGTAGAGATGAGTGGACCTGTGGAAGTTTGGGTTCTGCTGGTCCAGCTGAACTTTTTTAAAGTTCTGTTTTGGACCTGGACACTTGACCTGAACTTCATTTGAACTCACTCATCGGGCAGTTTTGATCTCCACTCACATGCAGCTTTCCATAAACAGAACACTTTCAGGGTGGCTGGGCATTTTTTTAAATTTTTTTTGGTGCACACTACATCCGATCACTCTGTTGTTACCACCAGTGTGAGCCAATCAATCACTGAAAGCAGCTCACTGAGCGTACCCGACCACAGCGATTCTCCCGTAAGTGGTTTGCATACGTAAGGCATCTAAACTGTGAACTTGAACTCTGTTTTCTTGGAAAAATCTGAGTTCGTACTGAACATCAAACTTCAGGTTCACTCATCTCAATTTGTAAGCCAAAACCAGAAATAGGTAAAAAATTTGGATAAAAAATGCAGAAGTGGTGCCTTTGTTTCTCTTATACTTTTCCTCTGATTGTTCAACTCCTAGATAGATAGATAGATAGATAAATTGATTGATTGATTGATGGATGGATGGATGGATGGATAGATAGATAGATAGATAGGATTTTTTTTATTATCCACTTACCTTAATGAATTAAAAGTTCAGTTTTATACAGACTATTTTTTTGACTAGCAACTTCTGCATGAATTTAAGAGAAGGCTAAAATTAATTGTAATTTCATAAAGAATAGACAGGTCAGCCAAAGTCTTTGTGCCAGGTCTGATAATTACTTTAATGGAAACAAAGTGCAAGAATGCTGCTGAATTCTAGAGCTGTTTTCCGTGAACTGAGCTTTTCTTTGATGTCGGGCATAGGTACTGTAATCTGGATAGTGCTTAGGGTTTCAGTATAAAGCCTCACATTTGCAGCCATAGTAATAGCACTCTGCTGTCAATATACTATTGTTACTCTTTTATTTATCAACTCATACAATATATATATAATCTGTCTTTTCAAGGACTCTGGGAATTTAAAACGATATTGCCTTGTCCAATTAGTGAAAGAATTTGATCATAATGTTGGACAAATTATACCCACCGCAAGAGATTATTAAATCTAAACTATACTTATAGTACTTGGAGGCAGCAGGCAGTAAGTATTTAAAAACTCTGATAATTAAAATAGGTTACATAGCAAGTAAAAGTGGCTTCAATTGAGTAATCATTGCTTTTATCATAATGAAGTGACTTCTAACAGATTTCCACAGTCCTTCACAATAGCATTTACCGCAGAGATTCACAGCAGTTCATCCAAATCAATCAGGTTTATATTTTATTTTAAAAACAGTAGCACAGAGAACTTTTAATTTTTGTACAACATTTATACATCTAAGAACAATGTTCACATAGGATTTTTTCGCAATTATTTCTACCTAATTGTTCAATCTTGAATGTATGTGCATAATATAATTTGTGCAATTTTTAAACAACAGCAGAATTTTATTTTCTTTGTTTCATATTTAAAGTAAAAGTTAAATTTGTTCTGTAATAGTGTTAGTAATCCTATTATGCTGCCTTCATGATGAAAAAAGTTTCAAAAGTGTGCTTTACCAAATCCCATTGATCTGAACTAATTTGCTTGAGTATTGATCTCCTTACTATGTATGAAGATACAGCAGTCATCACAGTGTGCACGGTCTGTATACAGGGTTTAGAGAAGAAAAGAATATTCTGTAACCTCTCCCCTAGCCAAATCAGAACTCCTGCTTTGCACTGATGACAGGCAAGCACCCCAAAACACATCTGCAAATTAAGGGTCTGATTTGGCTTTTTCTCCTATGTCATATGCCAAAGCTAATTAAAGGGTCGATATTGACTTTATGATTGCTACATCCAATAGATGGCACTAGTGTGCAAGTCCTCTTTTTTTCTCAAGAAAACGTTATGCAGATGTAGCTGCAATATACAGTCATGGACAAAAGTATTAACACCCTTGAAAGTGTTCCAGAACATGAAGTATTTTTCTCAGACAATGCTTGCAATTACGCAGTTTGGTTAATATACAGTCATATGAAAAAGTTTGGGCACCCCTATTAATGTTAACCTTTTTTCTTTATAACAATTTGGGTTTTTGCAACAGCTATTTCAGTTTCATATATCTAATAATTGATGGACTCAGTAATATTTCTGGATTGAAATGAGGTTTATTGTACTAACAGAAAATGTGCAATCTGCATTTAAACATAATTTGACAGGTGCATAAGTATGGGCACCTCAACATAAAAGTGACATTAATATTTTGTAGATCCTCCTTTTGCAAAAATAACAGCCTCTAGTCGCTTCCTGTAGCTTTCAATGAGTTCCTGGATCCTGGATGAAGGTATATTTGACCATTCCTGTTTACAAAACAATTCCAGTTCAGTTAAGTTTGATGGTCGCCGAGCATGGACAGCACGCTTCAAATCAGCCCACAGATTTTCAATGATATTCAGGTCTGGGGACTGGGATGGCCATTCCAGAACATTGTAATTGTTCCTCTGCATGAATGCCTGAGTAGATTTGGAGCGGTGTTTTGGATCATTGTCTTGCTGAAATATCCATCCCCTGCGTAACTTCAACTTCGTCACTGATTCTTGCACATTATTGTCAAGAATCTGCTGATACTGAGTTGAATCCATGCGACCCTCAACTTTAACAAGATTCCCGATGCCGGCATTGGCCACACAGCCCCAAAGCATGATGGAACCTCCACCAAATTTTACTGTGGGTAGCAAGTGCTTTTCTTGGAATGCCATGTTTTTTTGCCTCCTTGAATAACACCTTTTTGTATGACCAAACAACTCAATCTTTGTTTCATCAGTCCACAGGACCTTCTTCCAAAATGTGACTGGTTTGTCCAAATGTGCTTTTGCATACATCAGGTGACTCTGTTTGTGGTGTGCTTGCAGAAACGGCTTCTTTCGCATCACTCTCCCATACAGCTTCTCCTTGTGCAACGTGCACTGTATTGTTGACCGATGCACATTGACACCATCTGCAGCAATCTGATGCTGCAAGTCTTTGGAGGTGGTCTGTGGATTATCCTTGACTGTTCTCACCATTTTTCTTCTCTGCCTTTCTGATATTTTTCTTGGTCTGCCACTTCTGGGCTTAACAAGAACTGTACCTGTGTTCTTCCATTTCTTTACTATGTTCCTCACAGTGGAAACTGACAGTTTAAATCTCTGAGACAATTTTTTGTATCCTTCCCCTGAACAACTATGTTTAATAATGTTTTCAGATCATTTGAGAGTTGTTTTGAGGAACCCATGATGCCACTCTTCATAGGAGATTCAAATAGGAGAACAACTTTCAAGTGGCCACCTTAAATACCTTTTCTCATGATTGGATAAACTTGCCTATGAAGTTCAAAGCTCAATGAGGTTACAAAACCAATTTAGTGCTATAGTAAGTCAGTAAAAATTAGTTAGGAGTGTTCAAATCAAGAAATTGATAAGGGTGCTCATACTTTTGCACCGGTCAAATTTTGTTTAAATGCGAATTGCACATTTTCTGTTAGTACAATAAACCTCATTTCAATCCAGAAATATTACTCAGTCCATCAGTTTTTAGATATATGAAACTGAAATAGCTGTTGCAAAAACCCAAATTGTTATAAATAAAAAAGGTTAACATTAATAGGGATGCCCAAACTTTTTCATATGACTGTACATGTTTATTTCCTTTGTGTGTATGTCTGTCATGGAGTGGATGGAAATAACAGAGATTAATGGCTCCCAGGCTGGCCCTCAGGTTAGGGGACCCTAGCTATCCCTGATCCCAGAGATACATCTGATGGTGAATACGTCTGGGTCACCTTCCTGGCCCTGCTCTTGTCCAGCACTGATCTAGTACACCCTCTCCTCCAGCATAGGGAACGGTTGGGAAAGGAGTTGTAACCTCACAGAAATAGACAAACAGGGGACACCAAAAACACTATTACACAGTAAGCTAATACCTGGGTATAAGACAACACGAGTTAAAATGGACAACAAGAGGATAAACAACCAACAGTAGCAGTCAAACACCAGACAACACACAACACAGCTCCAATAGCAGGATCTTCAGCTTTACAAGAACCTTCCATTCTCCTAAGGTGGTCAGTATAGATTGAATCTATAGTTGTTATCACCTGAAGTGACCATTTCAAGAGGAGGGGAGTAGTCATAAACTGTCTGTCGCTGAGATCCACTAGTTAGCAGCAAACCACAAAGGAAAATCCCATTTTTTGCTTGCAGTGCCAACAGAAAGCAAATACATTTAAATTGCAGAACCTCAAAACTAAATGTAAACGATCACAAATCTCTCAACAGCAAGAGACACTTGTAAGCAGAAAAAAAAAAGGCAGCAATAATGTCACACAAAACACAAAAAATGGGTCCGGACAAAATTGTTGGCACCCTCAGCTTAATATTTGGTTGCAATCAATATTTGGTTGCAAATAAGTGCAATCAATTGCATCCTATAACCATCAACAAGCTTCTTATACCTCTCAACTGAAATTTTGGACCACTATTCTTTTGCAAACTGCACAAGGTCTCTTATATTTCAAGTGTGCCTTCAGACAACAATTTTAAGATCTCTCCAGATAGGTTCAATAGGCTTTTGATCCAAACTCATTGCTGGCCATTTCAAAAATCTCTAGCCCTCTATTTCCATTCATTTCTTGGTGCTTCTTGAAGTATGTTTGGGTTCATTGTCCTGCTGGAAGACCCATGACTAGAGTTGAGCGCGGTTCGTGGTTCGTGGTTCTCCAGTTCGCGGCTCGAGTGATTTTTGGGCTGTTCGAGATCGAACTAGAACTCGAGCTTTTTGCTAAAAGCTCGATAGTTCTAGATACGTTCGAGAACGGTTCTAGCAGCAAAAAGCAGGGCTTTTTACAGCTACAGTGAGCAGGAGCCATCGCTGGCAGCCTGCCACAAGCTGGTAACCAAGATAAACATCGGGTATCCAAGCAAAGCGCTTTGGTTAGTAACCCGATGTTTATCTTAGTTACGTGCAGGAAGCCCACACTTCCCCGCTCAGCTCGCTCCACCCCCTCCTGCCCGCGGCATGTACACACGTACACACACACACACACACACACACACACACACACTCTGCACACATGGTCCCGCTCGGCTTACCTGCAGTAATGAAGTCCCGCCATCCCGACCTCAGCGCTGTCACTGTCCTCCATGGCCGCCGCTTGTCACATCACCTTCTCTCGCTTCCGACCTGAGACTGACTAGCGGTCACTCGCGATACTTGATGTGAAGGCGCCGGTCATTGACCTCAGTGACAGGGGCTGTCGGCAGTGCTGGAGATCAGCGCAGGTAATGTACCTCACTGACAGCAGCACTTGTCACCCCCCTGCAGTGACCTGGGCTGACCCATTGATGTTAGCTCAGGTCACTGCACTGCTCTCCCAGTCAATGGGGAACATCCTGCTCTTCATTGACTGGGACAGTGTGCATCGTCATGGCAACCCCTTGGATTACACCAGACCTGGATTTGTTTTTCAATCTAATAAATTGGTTAAAGAGGGAATGTTTTGGGGAGTGTTTTTTCAAATAAAAATGTGTTTGTCGTGTATTTTTTTTTTATTACTGACTGGGTTGGTGATGTCGGGTATCTGATAGACGCCTGACCTCACCAACCCCAGGGCTTGATGCCAGGTGACATTACACATCTGGTATTAACCCCAAATATTACCCCGTTTGCCACCGCACCAGGGCGCGGGATGAGCTGGGGCGAAGCACCAGGATTGGCACATCTAATGGATGCGCCACTTCTGGGGCGGCTGCGGCTTGCTATTTTTAGGCTGGGGAGATTCCAATAACCATGGACCTCCCTAGTCTGAGAATATCAGGCCCCAGCTGTCTGCTTTACCTTGGCTGGTGATCCAATTTTGGGGGACCCCTACGTGTTTTTTTTTTTAATTATTTATTTAATTTAAAATAACAGCGTGGGGTGCCCTCAGTTTTGGATTACCAGCCAAGGTGAGGTTGCCAGCTGTGGTCTGCAGGCTGCAGCCGTCTGCTTTACCCTAGCTGGCTACAAAACTAAGGTGAACCCTATGTCATTTTTTTTTTCATTTTTTTGGCTAAATACAAAGCTAAGCACCCCTTAGTGCCACATGAAAGGTACCAAAGGGTGTTCCACTTTTTCTCCATTTTTTTCTCCACTTTCTCTCCACTTTTTCTCCACTTATTCTCCACTTTTTCTCCTCTTATTCTCCACTTTTTCTCCACTTTTTCTCCACTTTTTCTCCTCTTATTCTCCACTTTTTCTCCACTTTTTCTCCACTTTTCCTCCATTTTTTTCTCCACTTTCTCCACTTTTTCTCCACTTTTTTCTCCACTTTTTCTCCTCTTATGCTCCACTTTTTCTCCTCTTAATCTCCACTTTTTCTCCACTTTTTCTCCACTTTTTCTCCACTTTTTTCTCCACTTTTTCTCCTCTTATGCTCCACTTTTTCTCCACTTTTTCTCCACTTTTTCTCCACTTTTTCTCCACTTTTTCTCCACTTTTTCTCCTCTTAATCTCCACTTTTTCTCCTCTTATGCTCCACTTTTTCTCCACTTTTTCTCCACTTTTTCTCCACGTTTTCTCCACTTTTTTCTCCACTTTTTCTCCTCTTATGCTCCACTTTTTCTCCACTTTTTCTCCACTTTTTCTCCACTTTTTCTCCACGTTTTCTCCACGTTTTCTCCACTTTTTTCTCCACTTTTTCTCCTCTTCTGCTCCACTTTTTCTCCACTTTTTCTCCACTTTTTCTCCTCTTAATCTCCACTTTTTCTCCACTTTTTCTCCACTTTTTCTCCACTTTTTCTCCACTTTTTTCTCCACTTTTTCTCCACTTTTTCTCCTCTTATGCTCCACTTTTTCTCCACTTTTTCTCCACTTTTTCTCCTCTTATGCTCCACTTTTTCTCCACTTTTTCTCCACTTTTTCTCCTCTTATGCTCCACTTTTTCTCCACTTTTTCTCCACTTTTTTCTCCACTTTTTCTCCTCTTATGCTCCACTTTTTCTCCACTTTTTCTCCACTTTTTCTCCACTTTTTCTCCTCTTATGCTCCACTTTTTCTCCACTTTTTCTCCACTTTTTCTCCATTTTTTTCTCCACTTATTCTCCACTTTTTCTCCTCTTATTCTCCACTTTTTCTCCACTTTTTCTCCACTTTTTCTCCTCTTATTCTCCACTTTTTCTCCACTTTTTCTCCACTTTTTCTCCATTTTTTTCTCCACTTTCTCCACTTTTTCTCCACTTTTTTCTCCACTTTTTCTCCTCTTATGCTCCACTTTTTCTCCTCTTAATCTCCACTTTTTCTCCACTTTTTCTCCACTTTTTCTCCACTTTTTTCTCCACTTTTTCTCCTCTTATGCTCCACTTTTTCTCCACTTTTTCTCCACTTTTTCTCCACTTTTTCTCCTCTTAATCTCCACTTTTTCTCCTCTTATGCTCCACTTTTTCTCCACTTTTTCTCCACTTTTTCTCCACGTTTTCTCCACTTTTTTCTCCACTTTTTCTCCTCTTATGCTCCACTTTTTCTCCACTTTTTCTCCACTTTTTCTCCACTTTTTCTCCACGTTTTCTCCACGTTTTCTCCACTTTTTTCTCCACTTTTTCTCCTCTTATGCTCCACTTTTTCTCCACTTTTTCTCCACTTTTTCTCCTCTTAATCTCCACTTTTTCTCCACTTTTTCTCCACTTTTTTCTCCACTTTTTCTCCACTTTTTCTCCTCTTATGCTCCACTTTTTCTCCACTTTTTCTCCACTTTTTCTCCACTTTTTCTCCTCTTATGCTCCACTTTTTCTCCACTTTTTCTCCTCTTATGCTCCACTTTTTCTCCACTTTTTCTCCACTTTTTTCTCCACTTTTTCTCCTCTTATGCTCCACTTTTTCTCCACTTTTTCTCCACTTTTTCTCCACTTTTTCTCCTCTTATGCTCCACTTTTTCTCCACTTTTTCTCCACTTTTTCTCCATTTTTTTCTCCACTTATTCTCCACTTTTTCTCCTCTTATTCTCCACTTTTTCTCCACTTTTTCTCCACTTTTTCTCCTCTTATTCTCCACTTTTTCTCCACTTTTTCTCCACTTTTTCTCCATTTTTTTCTCCACTTTCTCCACTTTTTCTCCACTTTTTTCTCCACTTTTTCTCCTCTTATGCTCCACTTTTTCTCCTCTTAATCTCCACTTTTTCTCCACTTTTTCTCCACTTTTTTCTCCACTTTTTCTCCTCTTATGCTCCACTTTTTCTCCACTTTTTCTCCACTTTTTCTCCACTTTTTCTCCTCTTAATCTCCACTTTTTCTCCTCTTATGCTCCACTTTTTCTCCACTTTTTCTCCACTTTTTCTCCACTTTTTCTCCACTTTTTCTCCTCTTATGCTCCACTTTTTCTCCTCTTAATCTCCACTTTTTCTCCTCTTATGCTCCACTTTTTCTCCACTTTTTCTCCACTTTTTCTCCTCTTATGCTCCACTTTTTCTCCACTTTTTCTCCACTTTTTCTCCTCTTATGCTCCACTTTTTCTCCACTTTTTCTCCACTTTTTTCTCCACTTTTTCTCCTCTTATGCTCCACTTTTTCTCCACTTTTTCTCCACTTTTTCTCCACTTATGCTCCACTTTTTCTCCACTTTTTCTCCACTTTTTTCTCCACTTTTTCTCCTCTTAATCTCCACTTTTTCTCCACTTTTTCTCCACTTTTTCTCCACTTTTTCTCCACTTTTTCTCCACTTTTTTCTCCACTTTTTCTCCACTTTTTCTCCTCTTATGTTCCACTTATTCTCCACTTTTTCTCCACTTTTTCTCTACTTTTTCTATGGTCGGTCTACCCATTAGCTCTGCCATGCATAGTGTAGCTCTACACCTACTGCACATGTTACTTTATGATTGACATCTCTTTCGTACCAGAGCTGTCTAAGTCTACTCTGACCCCATATTTGTCATTACTATATTGTCCTTGTACTGTATTATGACATTTGTATCATGTGTTTCATTTCTTGCTGTGTTGCAATTTTTTTGCTGCATCCCAATTGTACCTCTACATTGTTCGAGTTTATGTTATTGTTCTCTCACTCTTATGTGATACTGATTATTGTCATTTTTCATGATTACATGCAGATAAGTCCAATCTGACGAAGGCTCAGGCCGAAACGTCATTTGTAACTTGTTTTGGACAAAAACATATATGCTTATGAAAAAAAAATTTTCTTAATACGGACCAATAAAGAGTGATTTTGCATTATTATCCGTTGTGACTTACTGACTTAGTCTGGGAGATTTAGAGTGCCGAGGTTACTCACTAATTTTATCTATTATTACCTCTGAGCACCTATATACCAGTGAGCAGAGCTTCCTCTACAGTAGTTCTCCTGATTAGGCATGCCCTTACCTCATGAGCAGGGCATTGCAGCTTTGGTAGCAACCATTACGACATGGACTCTGCTGCTGTGGACCCGGGGAGAGTGAGTGCAGATTCATTGCACCCACACTCCTCACATGAAGGGTCCGCACTCCTAGAAAATGGGGGATACGTTCCCTGAGTGTCTCCCCCCCATATTCTAGACGGTCCAGAGTCGTCGTGGGACCCCTTTATTTTTTTTCTTACAATAAATTGGTGAAAGAGGAAATGTTTTGGGGACTGTTTTTTCAAATAAATTTCTTTTGTCGATTTTTTGTTTTTGTTAGTACTGACAGTTTATGATGTTGGGTATCTAATAGACGCCATGACATCACAAACTGCTGGGCTTGATCTCAGGTGACTTTACAGCTAGTATCAACCCGATTTATTACCCCGTTTGCCACTGCACCAGGGCACGGGATGAGCTGGGGTGAAGCGCCAGGATTGGCGCATCTAGTGGATGCGCCACGTCTGGGGTGCCTGCGGCCTGCTATTTTTAGGCTGTGAAGGCCCAATAACTATGGACCTTCCCACCCTGAGAATACCAGACCACAGCTGTCCGCTTTACCTTGGCTGTTGATCCAATTTGGGGGGTCCCCTACTTTTATTGTGTAATTATTAATATTTATAAAATAATTATAAAAAAGAGCCTGAGGGGACCTCCACATTGGATCCCCAACCACGGTAAAGCTGCCAGCTGTGGTTTTCAGGCTACAGCCGTCTGCTTTACCCTAGCTGGCTATCAAAAATGGGGGGACCCAACGTAATTTTTTTTTTAACTATTTTTTAAATAGAAAAAATTAATGGGCTTCCCTGTATTTTGATTGCCAACCAAGGTAACGGCAGGCAGATGGGGGTGGCAACCCATAGCTGTCTGCTTTATCTGCGCTGAGAATCAAAAATACCGCGGAGCGCTACGTCATTTTTTTAAAGATTTATTTTTACAGCACTGTGATGTCCAGCAATCAAAATACAGGGAAGCCCATTTTATTTTTAGTTATTTAAATAAATAATTAAAAAAAATATATGTTAGCTCCCACTGCATTTTTTGTATTGCTAGCTAAGGGTAATCCAAGCAGCTACTGGCTGCTAACCCCCACTGCTTGGTGTTACCTTCACTGGCAATGGAAAATCCAGGGAAGCATTTTTTTTTTTTTTTGCCAAAAAGCTACAAAAAAAGGACGTGAGCTTCGCCATATTTTTGTATGCTAGCCAGGTATAGCAGGCAGGTGCTGGAAGAGTTGGATACAGCGCCAGAAGATGGCGCTTCTATGAAAATGCCATTTTCTGAGGTGGCTGCAGACTGCAATTCGCAGCAGTGGGGCCCAGAAAGCTCAGGCCAACCGGTGGTGCGGATTCCAATCCCAGCTGCCTAGTTGTACCTGGCTGGACACAAAAATGGGGCAAAACCTACGTCATTTGTTTTCTAATTATTTCATGAAATTCATGAAATAATAAAAAAAGGGCTTCCCTTTATTTTTGGTTCCCAGCCGGGTACAAATAGGCAACTGGGGGTTGGGGGCAGCCGTACCTGCCTGCTGTACCTGGCTAGCATACAAAAATATGGCGAAGCCACATAATTTTTTCAGGGGGCAAAAAACTTCTGCATACAGTCCTGGATGGAGTATGCTGAGCCTTGTAGTTCTGCAGCTGCTGTCTGTCTGTATGGAGAAGAGCAGACAGCAGCTGCAGAACTACAAGGCTCAGCATACTCCATCCAGGACTGTATGCAGAAGTTTTTTGCCCACCAAAAAAATGACGTGGGCTTCGCCATATTTTTGTATGCTAGCCAGGTACAGCTGGCAGCCACGGGCTGCCTCCAACCCCCAGTTGCCTATTTGTACCCGGCTGGGAACCAAAAATATAGGGAAGCCCGTTTTTTTTTAATTATTTCACTTATTTCATGAAATAATTAAAAAACAAATGACGTGGGCTTCGCCCTATTTTTGTGTCCAGCCGGGTACAACTAGGCAGCTGGGGATTGGAATACGCAGCACAGGTTAGCCCGAGGTTTGTGGGCGCCTCTGCTGCGGATTTCAGTCCGCAGCCGTCCCAGAAAATGGCGCTCTCATAGAAGCGCCATCATCTGGCGCTGTATCCAACTCTTCCAACAGCCCTGGAGCCGGGTGGCTTGTTGGGTAATCATGAGTTAATACTGGCTTTGTTTTACCAGCCAGTATTAAGCCAGAGATTCTTAATGTCAGGCACGTTTGACCCGGCCATTAAGAATCTCCAATAAAGGGTTAAAAAAAGACACCACACAGAGAAAAAATACTTTAATAGAAATAAATACACAGACACATTAGAGACTCCATCTTTATTACCCCCTGTCAGCCCTCCACGATCCTGCTCTTCTGTCTTCTTTCTTTCTAGTGTAGTAGTAGTGACGATTGTAGTGAGGGGCATCACTTGGGGCTGGGGAACCTCCATCCTAACTACAATGCTCACTACAATCGGGAAGCAGCGTGCAGCCTTCACTCCGTGAGTGATCACTGCTGGCTGCTAGCGGTAACGCTGACAGACGCGTTACCATAGCAACGGTGCTCCCGGAGCCGCGGTTAGCGGTGACGTCACAGCTAACTGCGTTGCTATGGCAACGGTGATCTCCGTTAATGACCGGCTGTGTCAGCCGGTCCCTAACGGAACGGGGAGTCGACCGTGTGCTAGAGCATGTCGCCGGTACACGGCGATACACATATGTGCACCGTGTACCGGAGAGATGCACTCGCAGGTCCTACATGACGTGTAATAGTCATGTGACCAGTCTGTAGCCAATGAGATAATAGCCACGTGACTGGTCACATGGCTATTTTGACGTCACGATAGGTCCTGCTTCTCTGCTGGCAGTGCAGGTCACCGGGAGGATTCAGTGATCATCGGATGGAATAGCGGCAGGAGACAGAGTGCAGAAGGGATCGCGGGGATCGGTAAGTGTTATGGCAATGTTTATTAACTGTTTGTGTACATTTATAATGCATTTTTATGTGTTTGTGATTGCCTCCCATTATAGCCTATTGGTTCTAGTTCGGTTCGTCGAACGTTCGACGAACCGAACTCGAACGGGACCCCCGTTCGGCGAACCGGCCTCGAGCCGAACCGGGACCGGTTCGCTCATCTCTACCCATGACCTAGGACGCAAACCCAGCTTTCTGACACTGAACACTACATTGCGACCCAAAATCCTCTGGTAATCTTCAGATTTCATGATGCCTTGCACAAAAAATTATTTGAATTAAAAGTCCGGGTAGATATACATTTACTAGACCTAATAACTAGTTTGCACCACAGTGAGAAGAGAAGCACTTTACCAATTATTAGTTCCAAGTTAATAGGAGATTTGAGCATACACAATGCACAGTGAAATACACTAACTAGGAGACTATTCTGACACCAAATGATAAAAGCAAGTGGGGTGGGAGCTGCTGGGTCAGGTGATAAAGAGAAGGTGGAGATGGACTGCCAGGTACTTTTCAGGGATGTTGATTTGTAGTTCTAATGATGACTCATGCAGGAGAAAAGAGACTTCCTGTTTTTTCAAAGCGCTTAGGAGGATTCAGCTGGTCAGTTTTTAATTACATGATGTCATTGACCTAATGAAAGAAGAGAAGAATTAACTGGGTAGAAAGGCAAAATGGGCAATTGTAAGTACATAGTGCCATATAAGATGTTGGTTGCAATATATAAATGATAAAAACTTTAATGGGAGTGATTCTTCAAATACTGGAAGCATTTGGATTCAGCAAAAATAAAGATTTATTTTCTCCTTGCAGTTTTGTACAGTTAGGTAAATGGAACAAATGGATAAGAAACACAGCTCACCGGAGGATGTAAGATGAAGTGCGGCGCTCAGATAACCTGGTCCGGCTCCCAGGTGAACAACAGGAAAGATTAGAGCAATTAGTCCAGAGCCTGATTAAAAAACTACTTTAATGAAAAAAAACAAATTAAAACTTCATGCAATCTCAAGGCAAAACTAACATTGATGCATCTCAAGCAACAGTGTGCTTGATTAGGAGCACACTATTGCTTGTAACACATCAATGTTAGTTTTGCCTTGCGATTGCATGAAGTTTTAATATAATTTTTTCCTTAAAGTAATATTTTAATCTACTGCCGATGCTGGACTGATTACCTAAGGCGGGCTTTGCACACTACAACATCGCAGGTGCGATGTCGGTGGGGTCAAATTGAAAGTGACGCACATCCGGCATCGCATGCGACATCGTAGTGTGTAATGCCTAGATGATGCGATTAACGAGCGCAAAATCGTCATAATCGTATCATCGGTGCAGCGTCGGCGTAATCCATAATTACGCTGACGCGATGGTCCGATGTTGTTCCTCGCTCCTGCGGCAGCACACATCGCTGTGTGTGAAGTCGCAGGAGCGAGGAACATCTCCTACCGGTGTCACCGCGGCTTCCGTAGGATATGCGGAAGGAAGGAGGTGGGCGGGATGTTTACATCCTGCTCATCTCCGCCCCTCCGCCACTATTGGCCGCCTGCCGTGTGATGTCGCTATGACGCCGCACGACCCGCCCCCTTAAGAAGGAGGCGGGGTGACGGTCGCAGGGCAGGTGAGTGCATGTGAAGCTGGCGTAGCGATAATGTTCGCTACGCCAGCTATCACACGATATCGTACCTGTGATGGGGGCGGGGATTATCGCGTGCGACATCGCAGCATCGGCTTGCGATGTCGCAATGTGCAAAGCCGCCCTAACTGTAAAAGTTTAGAGCAATCATAATCACATGCAGTTAAAATGTTATTTAATTGCAGATTAACACTATGGCCTCAGGTACATATGTTAAGACACCTCAAAACTGTCAGTATATCAGGAGGTGGAGTACAGTGCCCTGAGATGAAAGCAATGTTTGTAATGACACATAGCTCTGCTGTACTAAGTCCCTCCCACACAAACTGACTGCTGTGAAATAACTACAAGAGGTGTTCGTAACGACACATAGTTCAGCTGTACTTTACCCAATTGGAGCAAAGATCAGTGAGGAGAGCACGGCTGTGTAATTCTACACGTCCCACACAGAAAAAGCCTCTATAAGCCTGTTTTATGCTTTCCTAGGGACATTATTTATTTTTCCCCATATGCACATGCTCCTTATGATTGATGCATGGAATAAAGTATAACCCCCAGCAGATGAATCTCTGCTATTGCACACTTGGGCTTACCAAAAATTAAAATACAAACTTTAAAAGCAAGTAATTCCATAATGGAGAGGAGTACTTTAAAAATTAAAAATAAATATGTTTTATTTAGCTTTGTAGCCATTATTTTATGATGGGTTGAGTTTAATGTGCTAAAATTGGTGAAAAGTCCTTTTTAAAAACATGTAAATGGCAAAAATTGCTTGTTTTTTAAGATTTTTACCTACCGTGAATATGAACATTTATGGTGAGTCAACCGTGTAAATATTGCAAAATAGTGTGTTAATTAACATTAGAAATATCTAAAATAAAATATACTTTATTTTCAAAATGGTTGAAATAACAATTTTATATACTCAGTGAGTAAAGTGAAAAGTGGCTTGTTTTGAAAAAAGTGTGAAGCATATTTTGATCTAACAAGAAGGAACATTCTCAACTTTTCAACATTTTATTTGACGTTACTTAATTGGTGCTGAATAGCACATTCCTTTTGTAAGAAAATTATACATTTGAGCTTCATTGCATCTATTAATTTGAAGGCAATATTATTAACACTAATCACAACCTGTCTGTGGTGTTGTATCTAGATAACACATTCTTCCATCTGGAAATTTCTATTAAATTGATATATTTTTACTTTAGAGAGCTCAATGATTTAAAATTAACTCTTTATGAAACCATATCAGGAACAATGCAATATACGTACAGCAGCTACTGTATATGGTATTTTTGGATATTTTAGTGTACTGTATTGCCAATTAATGATTTTAAGTCTTTCAATGCTTCAATATACAATTATAGATTTTTAGAGGCTGATTCTGTAGAGCATTGCTGCAATAAAACTAGAATAAAACACTTTGAGATGTTGCATTTTCTTAGCCCAATGTAGAGTTATGCAAACATTTTTGTGACTTTTGGCTTTTTAGCACCAGTCTTAAGTAACTCTGCGCAATTGACTATGTCAGCACATCAAATTCAGTGAAAGTCTCAGAGTTTTGTACTTCAGAAATGCTATTCCTCTCCCTGACATATGAAGCATTTCTGGAAATGGACACACCATTCAGGACATTGGCTAAATTCATTAAATAGCATGTGCCTCTTAACTATTTACCAATTTATGACTTACTATGTATGACATAAGTTTCCCTGCTTTTGATGCGGGCTCACCCTCCAAACCTGCATCTTTCACTGCAGATGAAGGCTGATTTTTTTCAGCCTTCCTCCACCTCTAACAGTTATGGGTGGAGTGACGCTCTGCTGGTGCAGTTATCCTGTTGAATGTTGATTTTAATATCTGACAGCAATATTTAATGGTATAATGCGTGCTAGCATGGAGGAGCGCACTTCTTACTCATCATTATGGGACATCAATGTGGTGTCATCATAGCCAGCCATCTGCTGATCACTAGGGATGGTCGACTACCTCAAATTTTCGGCTTCGAGAATATTTGCCGAATAGGTTGCCGCTATTCGACTATTCGTGAATATTCGATACGCAATGTAAGTCTATGGGAAACCTGAATAACAACTAATCAGAACTATTCAGGCTTCCTATAGACTTACATTGCACATCGAATATTCGCATAGCAGCAACCTATTTGTCGGATATTCGCGAAGCCGAATATTTGAGGTATTTGATCATCCCTACTGATCACCCCTGTGTCTCTCATCACAATTCTTCTGTAAAAGCCAGCCAGTGGCCAGCATTCAAAAGAGACTTTGATTTCTTCTACAAGTGATCACATCATTGCAGGTTCAAGTCCCCTAATGGGACTATTAAATACTGCCAAAAGTGTTTTAAAAAAATATAAGTTAACATTAACCCCCATTACTACATTAAAAATAAAAAAAATACACATATTTGATATTGCTGATTTTCTAACATTCTAATTGAATTATAAAATAAATTAATACAGTTTATAACAGAAAGAGAACATCACAATGCTAGAAATGTAGTTTTTCAACCACTGCAACAACTGAAAAAATGTAAAAATAAGACATCATATATACCAAAAAATAATATCAATAATAACATCAGCTTGGTGAGCAAAAAACAAGCCCTGATATAGCTCCATATGTCAGAAATTGAAAATGTTATGGCTCTCAGAAAGTTGCAACACTAGCAAGATTTTTTTTCACCACTTAAATAAAGCAAAACTAAGAAGCGTAACTTCACGAGTTCGAGTCCCAGCTGTGTCGGTAAAGATTTTTTTTTATTTTAAATTAATTAATTATTATTCTTTATTTATAATTAATTATAAAATATTATTATTTTAATTATGCACAGAGGGGACTAGCCGGACATCATCTATGAGCCGCTTCACGGAATGAGGCTGCATTCTCTCTTCTCTCTCTTCTCTCTCTCTTCTCTCTTTCTCTCTCCTTCTCTCTTTCTCTCACTCCTCTCTTCTTCTCTCTTCTTTGCTCTTCTCTCTCTCTTTTCTCTCTCAGACCTGGCGATGATCAGCTGATGCGGTCACCTGACGGAATCAGCTGACACTATAAGTCGAGCGGTGAGGCCAGCTTTTTACCGCCCGACCGGCTAAACTATCAGCTGATGCTGTCGGACAGTCTGCACAGAACTGTGTATTTTTTGGGGGGGGTTTTGCACTGATGGATCAGCTGATTGTATAAAAGCCGTTTATACAATCAGCTGCTGTGTCATGTGATTCAGGCCCTTGAACCTGACACATCATCTGATCGCTTTGCCTTCCAGCAAACCGATCAGATGATATTGGATCCAGATTGGACAGCGCGGGACCCTTGATCCAGGATTACTGCGGAGGGGGGTTCTTTATTTCAATAAAGATGGAGTCCCTAATTGTGTTGTGTTTTACTTCTAATAAAATATTTTTCTGTGTGTTGTGTTTTTTTTTATCTGTACTAGAAATTCATGGTGGCCATGTCTAATATTGGCGTGACACCATGAATTTAGGGCTTAGGGCCAGTTGATAATATACAGCTAGCCCTAACCCCATTATTACCCAGCAAGCCACCCGTCACCAGGGCAGCTGGAAGAGTTGGACACAGCGCCAGAAGATGACGCTTCTATGAAAGCGCCATTTTTAGGGGCAGTTGTGGACTGCAATTCACAGCAGGGGTGCTCAGAAAGCTTGGGCACCCTGAGCTGCGGATTCCAATCCCCAGCTGCCTAGTTGTACCTGGCTTGACACAAAAATTGGGCAAAGCCCACATCATTTATTTTTTTTAATTATTTCATGAAATTCATGAAATAATTTAAAAAAAAGGGGCTTCCCTAGATTTTTGGTTCCCAGCCGGGTACAAATAGGCAGCTGGGGGTTGGGGGCAGCCCGTAGCTGCCTGCTGTACCTGGCTAGCATACAAAAACATGGCGAAGCCCATGTAATTTTTTTGGCGGGGAAAAAACTCCTGCATACAGTCCTGGATGGAGTATGCTGAGCCTTGTAGTTCAGCAGCTGCTGTCTGCTGTCTGTCTGTATGGAGGAGAGCAGACAGCAGCTGCAGAACTTCAAGGCTCAGCATGCTCCATTCACTAGTGTATGCAGGAGAGCAGACAGCAGCTGCAGAACAACAAAGCTCAGCATGCTCCATTCAATAGTGTATGCAGGAGAGCAGACAGCAGCTGCAGAACGACAAGGCTCAGCATGCTCCATTCACTAGTGTATGCAGGAGAGCAGACAGCAGCTGCAGAACTACAAAGGCTCAGCATACTCCATCCAGGACTGTATGCATGAGTTTTTTACCCCCCCAAAAAATGACGTGGGCTTCGCCATATTTCTGTATGCTAGCCAGGTACAGCAGGCAGGTACGGCTGCCCCCAACCCCCAGCTGCCTATTTGTACCCATCTGGGAACAAAAAAATAGGGAAGCCCTTTTTTTAATTATTTCATGAATTTTATGAAATAATTAAAAAAAATGACAT
Source organism: Anomaloglossus baeobatrachus (assembly GCF_048569485.1). NCBI lineage: Eukaryota > Metazoa > Chordata > Amphibia > Anura > Aromobatidae > Anomaloglossus > Anomaloglossus baeobatrachus. The sequence continues at coordinate 269,170,158 of NC_134353.1, read as the reverse complement.
AGGCTTCGACCCATTTTTGTGTTTAGCCAGGTACAACTAGGGAGCTGTGGATTGGAATCCGCAGCACAGGTTGTCCCGAGGTTTCTGGGCCCCTCTGCTGCGAATTGCAGTCCACAGCCGCCCCAGAAAATGGCGCTTTCATAGAAGCGCCATCATCTGTTGCTGTATCCAACTCTTCCAGCAGCCCTGAAGCCGGGTGGCTTGCTGGGTAATTATGAGTTAATATTAGCTTTGTTTTACTAGCTAGTAATAAGTCATAGATTCTTAATGTCAGGCAAGTTTGACCCGGCCATTAAGAATCTCCAATAAAGGGTTAAAAAAAAGACACCACACAGAGAAAAAATACTTTAATAGAAATAAATACACAGACACACTTAGAGACTCTATGTTTATTACTCCCTCTTATCCCTCCACGATCCTGCTCTTCTGTCCCCTTTCTCCTTCAACCCATGCAGCTCTGCTACATCAGCAGCGCTGCCTAGGAGGAAGACGCTGTTGTTCCTGTGCAGTCTTTTCACTCCGTGAGTGACCAGAAGCTGCTGCTTGTAAGCGGTGACATCACCGCTGACAGGCGCGTTGCTATAGCACCTGTGTTCTCCGTTATTGACCGGCTGTTGCAGCCGGTGAATAACAAAACGGGGAAGCAGAACTGGGAGATATGGAGATACACAATCGATCACCGCTTACTGGAGAGATGCACTGACAGGTCCTAGCATTACGTCAAAGCCATGTGACCAGTCTGTAGCCAATGAGATAATAGACACATGACTGGTCACATGGCTATTTTGATGTCACGATAGGTCCTATGCTGGTGCTGGTTACTGGGAGGACGTAGCCATTATCGGAAGGAAAAGCGGAGGCAGACAGACAGAGTGCAGGACGTGTCGTGGGGACTGTAAGTGTTATGGCAATGTTTATTAACTGTATGTGTACTTTTATAATGTGTTTTTATGTGTTTGTGTTTGCCTCCCATTGGTTTCAATGAGGTTCGATAGGTTCGTCGAACGGCTCGCCGAACCGAACTCGAACGCGGCCTCCGTTCGACGAACCGAGTCAAACTCGAACCTCTAGAGGTTTGCTCATCTCTAGTGCTGACCTGTCCTGCCGCTAGTGTTGTATGAGAGCAGGTTTTTAGTGCTGCCGAGGCCATAATAACTGATAGGCACATCTGCCTGTCAACTGAAAATGCTGACAGCTGGATTAGCCCAGATATCTCAACCCCAGCGCAGAACCTAAAGTCAACTCAATGTTCCGTTTTTTCTGGTGTATTCTCATGCACCCTTTATCATAAAAAATGGTATACAATTCATGGTTTCTTCTTTTTCTTTTCTTCAACTTGCACCATAGCAACAGGGTCATTATGTGGCCCTCGCTTACATTTTTTAGACAGTCATCAGGCTGCCCTTGCTCTAAATTTTAGATGGTAATCAGGTGGCCCTGGCACCAAATTATTAGAGCCTAAACAGGCGGCCCTCAAAATTGTTAGAAGGCTATCATTTAGCCCTTGCTCCTAATTTTAGGAGGGTAAACAGGTCGGTCCTCAAGCGCCCCCTCACTCTTAATTTTTCCAGAGTGTGTATGGTGCACTGCTTCCTATTTTTTTCAGGATATGTATAAGGCCTCCCTCTACAATTCTTTTACAAATATATATACCCTAGGTGTAAATGTGATTAAGCCTTTGCATAGGCTTTACCAGTTTAGTAGTCCCACTCTGTAAAAATGGGAAAAAAATGTTTTCTGAGGCTCTCCTCTATGTGTCTTCCAGGGTGTTTTTCAGTCACTCTCAGTAATTTTTGGCAGCTCTTGCACGTAGTGTATCGGCTTTAAGAGTCTAGAAGTCCCACTACCTAACAATTTTAACAGAATGTGAATGAGGCCTTTTTTAGGGTGTATTAGAGTCCCTCTTCATTGTCATTTTTGCCAGTTCTTGTATTGTCGGCATAGGGTTTGTGAGTTTCAGAGTCCCTTAGACATAAATTAATCAGGAGGTGTCTGAACATGTCACAATGTCATACACCACAAGCCCAGGTAAAATATTAAAGTGTTAAAATGTTATTTACCTGTGACTGTTGGTGAGTGTAGTTTTAATTCACCGCCTACTATGTAATCTATTGCAGTCATAGGTGATGGAAAAATATGGTGAGAGATGGCACAGCTATTAAAGGATGGAGGTATTTTTTTCATTGTAATTTGGCCTTAAATACAAGTCATTAAACAGGAATAAATGCTTCTCAACAATTTTTCCTGTAAAATCTGTTTTATCTTCATTTTTGTATGTGCTATAGTCAGTCCATAAAATAGGAGTAATAATCTGACAACATTGTTTCTAGCAGTGACCTGGGAGTCTAAGATGCTTCTAGGTGTCTTCCCCATGCTGTTCCCATTATATATGGGCGACGTTTCCATACATCTCAGCAATTTCCCCGCCTCTCCAACACTCCTGTTAGGGACTTCCAGAAAAATGCTTGCGTTTTTCAATGACTTTCATTTTATTCACTACTCAAGTTAAGCCCGTGCGAGAATTCGACCTGCTTGACTCAAGTATTGAGAACTCAAGCATTTTAATGCTTTCTCATCACTATTTCCTATCTGTAATGATAACCTGTGTGCTCTGACATTCTATCCCTTGGCTGTAAAATCACCCTTTATCGGCTGGGCTAGATATGCTTATGCGAGAGTTGCAAGGCATTAGTGGAAGCCGTTACAGCCGCACTTGATGTCATGATCCTGCCTCTGACTGATGCAGTCTTCAACAATTTGGAAAATGGTGACTGCCATTTTTTTTTTCAATTCTTGCAAATCGAATCTCCAGTTTTTCAAATGTTCCTGGGTACTGCAAATTTGAGTTACATTTAACTTAAAATCAATTCCTGTCTATTTAAAACTCATAGACATTGGCAGATGATGGCATATTTAAGGGGATTGTTACGGTTGCTGTGGCTCTGGAGACTATGTCCGGATTTCTTGCTACTGCACATGTGCAAGCGCTGGAGACTAAGTCCTATCTTGGAGCCATTGCACATGTGCGGGTGACATCATCGCTGACACGAGGTCACATGTCTCTGACACCTTCTAAGCTGATTGGCCACTGGTCATGTGCTTGTGACACGTGGTCACATGTCTCTGACACCTTCTATACCGATTGGTCGCTGATCATGTGCTTGTGACGCTTTGCTCGGTGATAGGCCAGCGTGACGTCATTGCTGTCATTCTGGCAGCGGATTGGCTCTGGTGTCCTCCATCTTGGATGAGGCACAGAGTCTATATAAGACCCTGACGCACGCCGCCCGGCGCTCAGTCCTCTTGGTTCATGCATGAGGGTAGACGCCCTGTGCACGTCCCTCTAGGCATCTCTCTGTCTATGTTAGGTGAGCGCTACCGGCAGGGTAGCGTTCTTATACCTTACAGCTTCGGCTGCAGTCCGTATCTTTACCTCTTAGTGGAGCGGACATAGACAGGTGCCTGAGGCACATGGTGCAGCTGGGCCTTGTGATTCTACTCGTAGGTGGACGTTGCCGCTAGGGTAACGTTCCTTATACTGCGTCTGGCAGTTGTTCGTATCCTCGCACACTAGGGGAGCGAACAGAGGTAGGAGCTTTGTGCGGCTTATGCTGCTGTCCGTCTCTTTTGCACCACTAGAAGAGCGGACCTAGGCAGGTGCCATATCTAGTGGTTCGTGTCCTCACACACTAGTGGAGCGAACGCAGGTAGGAGCTTTGGGCGGCTTACGCTGCTGTCCATCTCCTGGCACCACTAGAGGAACGGACCTAGGTAGGTGCCATTTCACACTCACTGCTTTTGTCTCTGTGATCTTTAACAGAGACCATTCCACACACCCTCGAAGTAAGGGAGGAATTGCTTTATTTTCTAATTATATTCCTCTGTGAGTTTAACAGAGGTATTGCACTCTGCACTTGTGCTATTATTTTTTACAGTGGCACACTTATATACCCCTTATCCTCTGCCATAGTCTGCAGCAGAGTCTTTGCATGGTGGACCCTGACTGTCTGACATTCCTTTAGGTTTTATTATCAGACAGCCCCCCGTAACATTAGGACTGAGCCAAGGGTCTGGCAGTTATGGCAGAATATCAGCAGTTACACCGTTACATACAAGTACTTGAGTCGCGGCTCAAGAGTATAGAGGATAAACCTCAGACCATGATGACATCTGCACATGATCCTCGACTTGCTCTGCCAAACAGATATTCTGGCGATGCCAGATCATGTCATGTTTTCATTAGTCAGTGTCAGATACACCTAGAGGCCAACTCTTCTCGCTTCTCTACGGAGAGGTCCAGAGTAGGCTTTATCATTTCCTTACTTAAGGACAAAGCCTTAGAATGGGCGACTCCCTTATGGGAGCGCTCTGATGTGGTTACTCTGAGACATCAAGACTTTCTTGATGCTCTTAAAGCGGTATTCATGGGTCCGCAGGTTACCCATGATGCGGCCCTGAGACTCTTAGATCTATCTCAGGGTTCGTTATCCACTAGTTCTTATGCCATTGCTTTTAGAACTCTGGTGGCAGAACTAGATTGGCCAGAGAAGGTGTTGATTCGTATCTTCTGGAGAGGGTTGGCAGGCTATGTCAAGGATGCCCTTGCTACTCGTGAGGTCCCTGCTTCTCTGGAGGACTTGATCACTGTAGCAACGAGGATCGACGTACGCCATAGGGAACGTAGACTCGAGGTCTCTTCCTCACGCCCTAAGCATCGGGCTATTCCAGTTGTTGAGGGTCCACTACCATCTTCCTCAGCATCGGAAACATCTCCCACTCCTATGGAGTTAGGTCATACGTCCTCCAGACTACGCAAGTCTGGTCCTCCTATATGTTACGTATGTCGTCAGGCTGGGCACTATGCCAACAAGTGTCCTAGCCGTCAGGGAAACTCCCAGGCCTAGTAACCATTAGAGGGGGGTTACTAGAGACGTCTTCTGCACCCTCTAAGTGTAGTATCCCAGGTCAGCTCTCATTCTCTGAGAATACATGGCCTATTATGGCTTTTGTGGATTCCGGAGCTGACGGGACTTTTGTGTCCTCAGGATTTGTAAAGGGACACAATATTCCCTCTATCATGTTAGAGGCGCCTATTCCTGTCCGTGTTGTTAATAAGACTATGTTGTCTGACTCCATTACATTGAGGACAGTTTCCTTGCGCCTTTCCCTGCCTCAGGGTCACATAGAGGAGATTTCTTTTCTTGTTTTGCCTGAGGGTATAGACGATGTCCTTCTGGGTCTCCCATGGCTTTGGACTCATGCTCCTCACATTGACTGGGAGTCCGACAGCATTATTAGTTGGGGTTCAAAATGTCAGTCCCAATGTCTTCCCTTACCACCTAAGGTCGTTGCGGTTGCATCAACTGATCTCTCTCCCATACCTACACCCTATTTGGATTTCGCTGATGTGTTCTCCAAACAGGGTGCTGAGGTTCTTCCACCCCATAGGCCGTATGACTATGCCATAGACCTTATCCCAGGTTCGGTTCCACCTGAGGGCAGGGTTTACCCCCTGTGGATACCTGAGTCGGAGGCCATATCGACGTATATAAGAGAGAGTTTAGATAAGGGGTTCATTCGTAAGTCTGTCTCTCTCGCGGGAGCTGGGTTTTTCTTTGTTCGGCAGAAAGAGGGAGATTTGCGCCCCTGCATAGATTACAGGGGTCTCAATGCAATCACAATAAATAACAAATACCCGTTACCTTTAATTTTGGAGCTCTTTAACAGACTGAGGGGAGCTCAGGTTTTTACGAAGTTGGATCTGCGGGGTGCGTATAATTTGGTACGAATTCGAGAGGGTGGCGAATGGAAGACCTCTTTTAATACCCGAGACGGTCGCTATGAATACCTCGTCATGCCTTTTGGTTCATGTAATGCACCCGCAGTATTTCAGGACTTCGTAAACGATGTGTTCAGGGATTTACTGTTATCCTCCGTCGTGGTGTATCTGGACAACATCCTGATTTTTTCTCCTGATCTGGAGACTCATCGTCAGGATGTCGTTCGTGTCCTTTCCCGTTTAAGGGAGCACTCTTTGTTTGCTAAACTCGAAAAATGTGTATTCGAGCAGTCATCCTTGCCTTTTTTGGGCTACATTATCTCACAAGAGGGTCTGGCTATGGATCCTGCGAAGCTCTCTGCTGTCCTGTAATGGTCCGAACCTCATTCCTTGAAGGCGGTGCAACGCTTCTTAGGATTCATAAATTATTACTGGCAGTTCATACCCCATTTCTCTACTTTGGTGGCCGCTTTGGTGTCCTTTACTAAGGGTACCTTCACACTTAGCGATGCAGCAGCGATCCGACCAGCGATCTGACCTGGTCAGGATCGCTGCTGCATCGCTACATGGTCGCTGGTGAGCTGTCAAACAGGCAGATCTCACCAGCGACCAGTGAACAGCCCCCAGCCAGCAGCGACGTGCAAGCGACGCTGCGCTTGCACGGAGCCGCCGTCTGGAAGCTGCGGAGACTGGTAACTAAGGTAAACATCGGGTATGGTTACCCGATGTTTACATTAGTTACCAGCGCACACCGCTTAGCTGTGTGTGCAGGGAGCAGGGAGCCGCGCACACTGAGTGCTGGCTCCTTGCTCTCCTAGCTGCTGTACACATCGGGTTAATTAACCCGATGTGTACAGCAGCTACATGTGCAGAGAGCCGGAGCCGGCAGCACAGGCAGCGTGAGAGCTGCAGAGGCTGGTAACTAAGGTAAATATCGGGTAACCACCTTGGTTACCCGATGTTTATCTTGGTTACAGCTTACCTCAGCTGTCAGACGCCGGCTCCTGCTCCCTGCTCGCTTCATTTGTCGCTCTCGCGCTGTCACACACAGCGATCTGTGTGTCACAGCGGGAGAGCGCCTTTGAAGAAAACGAACCAGGGCTGTGTGTAACGAGCAGCGATTTCACAGCAGGGGCCAGATCGCTGCTCAGTGTCACACACAGCGAGATCGCTAATGAGGTCACTGCTGCGTCACAAAAAGCGTGACTCAGCAGCGATCTCGGCAGTGAGCTCGCTGTGTGTGAAGCACCCCTAAGAAAGGTGCTAATCCAAAAGTCTGGTCTACTGAGACATCCCAGGCTTTTGAGGCAGTAAAAAGACACTTTTCAACTGCTCCCGTTCTTCAAAGACCCGATGAGAATAAGCCCTTCCTCTTGGAGGTTGATGCCTCTTCAGTGGGTGCTGGTGTGGTCTTGTATCAAAAGAACGGTGCAGGTAGAAAAAGGCCGTGTTTCTTCTTTGCTAAAACCTTTTCACCGGCAGAGAGAAATTATACCATTGGGAATAGGGAACTGCTCGCCCTGAGATTAGCCTTGGAGGAGTGGCGTCACTTGCTGGAAGGAGCGAAACATCCTTTCCAGGTCTATACAGACCATAAGAATCTGCCGTACTTACAAACCGCTCAGCGTCTGAATCCTCGCCAACCCTGCTTGTCCTTGTTTTTCTCCCGCTTTCACTTGTCCATCAACTATCTGTCTGGGAGTAAGAGTAACAAGGCAGACGCTCTGTCTCGCTCTATGGTTTCTACCCAGGAAGAGATTGACGAACCTCGTCTTATCCTTCCCTCAAGGGTTTTTCATACGCTCTCCCCTGTGACGTTAGACCAAATCCCACCGGGCAAGACCTTTGTGCCGCCTGATCGACAGAATGATATACTGTCATGGGCCCACACCTCAAAGGTGGGTGGGCATTTTGGTATTAGGCGGACACGAGAGTTACTGGAGAGGTGGTATTGGTGGCCACACTTAGCCAGCCACGTCAAGAGATATGTCAGATCCTGCTACTCGTGTGCTCGCAACTGTCAATTACGGCAGAGACTGGCTGGGCTCTTGCATCTTTTACCAGTGCCAGATAGACCATGGGAGGTGGTAGGCATGGACTTTGTGGATGATCTTCCGTGTTCACAGGGACATAGATTTGTGTGGGTCATTACGGACCATTTCTCCCGGATGGTTCATCTCGTACCGTTATCGAGAATCCCGTCTTCCAAACTATTCCTCAAGCATGTCATTAGGCTTCACGGGATGCCAGATCATGTCGTTTGTGATAGAGGCCCGCGATTTGCTTCCCGTTTCTGGCGAGATGTTTGTAGCCTTCTACAAATTGAGTTGAATCTCTCTTCGGCATACCATCCGGAGACCAATGGTTTGGTTGAGCGTACCAATCAATCCATGATTATATACTTTCGACACTTTGTTGCTGAGAACCACGATAACTGGTCCCCCCTCCTACCCTGGGCAGAATTTGCCCTTAACAATTCGCTGTCTGAGGCCACTGGGCAGACACCATTCGTACTCAATAATGGGCAACACTCCAGGGTACCGGTACCGTTTCCCGCTGCTGCACCATCTCATCTTGTGGCCGACTGGGCAACTAATGCCAGAGAGGTTTGGGATCGGACTCAAGAGTCGATCCAAGCATCTAAGGACCGTATGAAGATGGTGTATGATCGGTTTCGTCGCCCGGCTCCTGTCTTTTCTCCAGGGGATTTTGTGTGGCTCTGCAAAACACGTGAAACTTAGAGTGAGCTCTGTCAAATTTGCTCCTCGCTTCCTGGGTCCTTATGAAGTTCTTCGACAGGTAAATCCTGTAGTCTACCAATTGAAGTTACCTGTCCATCTTAGGATCCATGACAAATTCCATGTTTCACTGCTAAAGCCAGCTATTTTACCTCACGCTCGTGAAGTGCAGTCTCCTGCCTCTGATTCCTCTTGCTCTAGCTATGAGGTACGAGCCATAGTTGGTTCTAAGATGGTTAGAGGGCGCAAGTTCTTCTTGATAGATTGGGAGGGCTATGGCCCAGAACATCGCTCTTGGGAGCCTGAGGAGGCTGTCCATGCTCCCAACTTAGTTGCCGATTACCTGCGTCGCCGGGAGGGGGGCCCTTGAGGGGGAGGTACTGTTACGGTTGCTGTGGCTCTGGAGACTATGTCCGGATTTCTTGCTACTGCACATGTGCAAGCGCTGGAGACTAAGTCCTATCTTGGAGCCATTGCACATGTGCGGGTGACATCATCGCTGACACGAGGTCACATGTCTCTGACACCTTCTAAGCTGATTGGCCACTGGTCATGTGCTTGTGACACGTGGTCACATGTCTCTGACACCTTCTATACCGATTGGTCGCTGATCATGTGCTTGTGACGCTTTGCTCGGTGATAGGCCAGCGTGACGTCATTGCTGTCATTCTGGCAGCAGATTGGCTCTGGTGTCCTCCATCTTGGATGAGGCACAGAGTCTATATAAGACCCTGACGCACGCCGCCCGGCGCTCAGTCCTCTTGGTTCATGCATGAGGGTAGACGCCCTGTGCACGTCCCTCTAGGCATCTCTCTGTCTATGTTAGGTGAGCGCTACCGGCAGGGTAGCGTTCTTATACCTTACAGCTTCGGCTGCAGTCCGTATCTTTACCTCTTAGTGGAGCGGACATAGGCAGGTGCCTGAGGCACATGGTGCAGCTGGGCCTTGTGATTCTACTCGTAGGTGGACGTTGCCGCTAGGGTAACGTTCCTTATACTGCGTCTGGCAGTTGTTCGTATCCTCGCACACTAGGGGAGCGAACAGAGGTAGGAGCTTTGTGAGGCTTATGCTGCTGTCCGTCTCTTTTGCACCACTAGAAGAGCGGACCTTGGCAGGTGCCATATCTAGTGGTTCGTGTCCTCACACACTAGTGGAGCGAACGCAGGTAGGCGCTTTGTGCGGCTTACGCTGCTGTCCATCTCCTGGCACCACTAGCGGAACGGACCTAGGTAGGTGCCATTTCACACTCACTGCTTTTGTCTCTGTGATCTTTAACAGAGACCATTCCACACACCCTCCAAGTAAGGGAGGAATTGCTTTATTTTCTAATTATATTCCTCTGTGAGTTTAACATAGGTATTGCACTCTGCACTTGTGCTATTATTTTTTACAGTTGCACACTTATATACCCCTTATCCTCTGCTATAGTCTGCAGCAGAGTCTTTGCACGGTGGACCCTGACTGTCTTACATTCCGTTAGGTTTTATTATCAGACAGCCCCCCGTAACAGGGATCTAAGCTTCAGCGTGCTACCAGGTGACTGAGGTACATTCCTTACCTTGTGTTTTATCCTGTGTATTGCTGATTGCTATTTACAACACATCTGCCTTAACCTTTGAGTTGTACAGTCAGGGCCAGAAAGATTTAGACAGTGACACAAGTTTTGTTATTTTAGCTGTTTACAAAAACATGTTCAGAAATACAATTATATATAATATAGGCTGAAAGTGCACACTCCCAGCTGCAATATGAGAGTTTTCACATCCAAATCGGAGAAAGGGTTTAGGAATCATAGCACTGTAATGCATAGCCTCCTCTTTTTAAAGGGACCAAAAGTAATTGGACAAGGGACTCTAAGGGCTGCAATTAACTCTGAAGGCGTCTCCCTCGTTAACCTGTAATCAATGAAGTAGTTAAAAGGTCTGGGGTTGATTACAGGTGTGTGGTTTTGCATTTGGAAGCTGTTGCTGTGACCAGACAACATGCGGTCTAAGGAACTTTCAATTGAGGTGAAGCAGAACATCCTGAGGCTGAAAAAAAAGAAAAAATCCATCAGAGAGATAGCAGACATGCTTGGAGTAGCAAAATCAACAGTCGGATACATTCTGAGAGAAAAGGAATTGACTGGTGAGCTTGGGAACTCAAAAAGGCCTGGGCGTCCACGGATGACAACAGTGGTGGATGATCGCCGCATACTTTCTTTGGTGAAGAAGAACCCGTTCACAACATCAACTGAAGTCCAGAACACTCTCAGTGAAGTGGGTGTCTCTGTCTTTAAGACAACAGTAAAGAGAAGACTCCATGAAAGTAAATACAAAGGGTTCACATCTAGATGCAAACCATTCATCAATTCCAAAAATAGACAGGCCAGAGTTAAATTTGCTGAAAAATACCTCATGAAGCCAGCTCAGTTCTGGAAAAGTATTCTATGGACAGATGAGACAAAGATCAACCTGTACCAGAATGATGGGAAGAAAAAAGTTTGGAGAAGAAAGGGAACGGCACATGATCCAAGGCACACCACATCCTCTGTAAAACATGGTGGAGGCAACGTGATGGCATGGGCATGCATGGCTTTCAATGGCACTGGGTCACTTGTGTTTATTGATGACATAACAGCAGACAAGAGTAGCCGGATGAATTCTGAAGTGTACCGGGATATACTTTCAGCCCAGATTCAGCCAAATGCCGCAAAGTTGATCGGACGGCGCTTCATAGTACAGATGGACAATGACCCTAATCATACAGCCAAAGCTACCCAGGAGTTCATGAGTGCAAAAAAGTGGAACATTCTGCAATGGCCAAGTCAATCACCAGATCTTAACCCAATTGAGCATGCATTTCACTTGCTCAAATCCAGACTTAAGACGGAAAGACCCACAAACAAGCAAGACCTGAAGGCTGCGGCTGTAAAGGCCTGGCAAAGCATTAAGAAGGAGGAAACCCAGCGTTTGGTGATGTCCATGGGTTCCAGACTTAAGGCAGTGATTGCCTCCAAAGGATTCGCAACAAAATATTGAAAATAAAAATATTTTGTTTGGGTTTGGTTTATTTGTCCAATTACTTTTGACTTCCTAAAATGTGGAGTGTTTGTAAAGAAATGTGTACAATTCCTACAATTTCTATCAGATATTTTTGTTCAAACCTTCAAATTAAACGTTACAATCTGCACTTGAATTCTGTTGTAAAGATTTCATTTCAAATCCAATGTGGTGGCATGCAGAGCCCAACTCGCGAAAATTGTGTCACTGTCCAAATATTTCTGGACCTAACTAAGGCTGTGTCCGCACTTTCCGTTTTCACCTGCGTTTCAGCTGCTTTTCTGCAGTGTTTTCATGCCAAAATGCATGCGTTTTCATTATTCAGCAAAGTCTATGGGAATTGGTGATTTCTTGTCCACTCTTTGCGTTTGCAAACGCAGCGTTTAATTTGCATAATTTTGTGCAAAAACTCTACATTCAAAGAAGCAGCATGTCAATTGTTTTTGCCATTTGGGCTGCGTTTTGCTAACATTGAAGTCAATGAGAAGTTGTAAAAGGCAATCAACATCAAAATTCCAGCATTTAACCTGCATTTTAGCTGCAGAAAGAATGCGTTTTGGAATACATAAACGCATTCTTTTCTGATATCAAAATAATGAAATGATATGTCCCGTTACACACACACATAGTCCGACAATTAAATTAATGAAAAATATTAATTTATTGCTATTTTAGCCATAAATAGTATAAAACCGCTATAATTATATGAAATATAACTATTTTCGTTATGATTTCAATAATTATCTATGTGTTCCTTTTTTTCCCCTTTTTTCATTGTGTTTGACTGTTTAAACTTTATTTAGCAGTGTCTGAATGTTCAAAACGCATCTGTCTAAGTGCAATGGAAAAGCATGTAAAAAGCTCTAAAAACGAGGCTAAAAAGTGGTAAAAACGCATGCGTATTTACCGTGATTTTGTGGTCAAAAGTAACTTTGGCAAAAGCAATTTCAGCCAGAGGATGCATTTAGAACTGCAACTAGGACAACGCAAAGTGCGGACATAGCCATAGACTTTTCCTTTTTGTCCTACTAGCATTGTTTTCCTGATTCAGACATGCTTTATTCTTGGTTAATTCTCTGGCCTGTGGCATTCACATTGATCTTCTAGTGACCAATGGCACTATTCTTGACTATACTAACACCATTGTTTCATCTTTAGTGGTCTTTCACATGTACTGCTCTTTACTGAAAGACATAAGTTATCACTCTCCATCCAGCATTAAGACACTAGAAGGGGTCGTTCTTGAAGAATGGAAAAAGATTGATGTTGCAATATGTTACCAACTTGTTCATTCCATGCCTTGAAGACTTGCACCTGTCCTGAAACATTATGGAGCTTAGACAAAATACAGTGGAACCTTGGATACGAGCATAATTTGTTCCGGGAATGTGCTCTCAAACCAAGTTACTCTTATATCAAAGTGAATTTTCTCATAGGAAATAATTAAAACACAGACAATTCGTTCCACAGCCCAAAAATATTTACTGTATTTATACAAACTTATTACAGTAATACAAAATAATGTGCTGTATTCATATAGAATTATTACAGTACACTAATACACAATACTGTGCAGTCAAAAAACATAAAACAAATTAAACTGCATGTTAGCTTACAATAGAATTGTTGCTGTGCGGGAGGTACTATAGAGAGAAAGAATAATGTATAAATATGACAACCTTTATTCTAGTACAATACACAAAAAACACCCCTCCAAATCTATTCTCCCCAAAATAAGGGCAGAACTAAGTCAAATGTGGGGTAGGAATACAGCACAGGCAATTAGATTACAGTACAAGGAATAGCAGAAATAAAGTCCAGTACTGTATCCACAAATGCAAATTGATAGACATAGTATATACTGTGCTGTACAATGGTATACAATGGTACACAGTACATATGTACAGAAAGTTACCTCCAGAGCAGGTCAGAGCATGGTGAAAAGACAGAACCAGAAGTGTGCACGGTGAAGATGTGTCCTTAATGCAAATCACTGCTCTTAAACCAAGTTACAAATTTGTAAGAAGCTTTGCTTGTCTTGCAAAAGCTCTCAAACCAAGTTACTCTTAAAGGTACTTTACACGCTGCGATATCGGTACCGATATCGCTAGCGAGCGTACCCGCCCCCGTCGGTTGTGTGACACAGGCAAATCGCTGTCCGTGGCGCACAACATCGCTAACACCCGTCACACGGACTTACCTTCCCTACAACGTCGCTCTGGCCGGTGATCCGCCTCCTTTCTAAGGGGGCGGTTCGTGCAGCATCACAGCGACGTCACATGGCAGCCGTTTAATAGTAAAGGAGGGGCGGAGATGAGAGGCCAGAACATGTCGCCCACCTCCTTCCTTCCTTATTGCCGGTGGACGCAGGTAAGGAGATGTTCATCATTCTTGCGGTGTCACACATGGCAATGTGTGCTGCTGCAGGAATGACGAACAACACCGTACCGGCAGCAGCAACGATATTAAGGAAATGAACGACGTGTCAACAAGCAACGATTTTTCACATTTTTGCGCTCGTTGATCGTCGCTCATTGGTGTCACAGACTGCGATGTCGCTAACGGTGCCAGATGTGCGTCACTAACGATATATCATTAGCGATGTCACAGCATGTAAAGCACCCTTTAATCCAATGTTCCACTGTACTAAATGTAGTAGGTTTTTATGTGAAGTGTATTCATTTTTACATCAACTACTTTGAGCAAACTGAACATTTTGTAATAAAAGGTATATTATTAACCGTACTTTCATGTTGTGGGTTAAAAAATGTTGTATTAAAATCAGTCTTGCCAACATTTTGGATATTGTTGTTGTTTTCAAGGAGATATTGATTAAAATCTTACTGTTCAAAGGAGGTGTACACATTTATGCTGAGCACTCTAGGCGATCATTATAATAAGACCGCATTGGGATTTTTAGAATAAACCTTTAAACAAATGGAAGCCCTTCAGATAATAAATATCATACAATATGACTGGTAACATTTCAATTGTTCTTTTTGATTGCAGAACTGCTCCAGGTTTGCTAACAGAGACAATTTCTCAGATGTAAATGAAAATAAGTTGGCAAAAAAAGCCTGAATTTGTTACAAGACGGATTATATATTTAATGCAAGTTTGCCCTCCACTGGAGAATTTTGTGCAGGCTCTTGCAAGAGACAGTATATACATTGTATTGCTTCCTTTTGCTGATTCATCCATTATCTTGTGAAGTGTTTGTTCTGAAATATATCCTAGAATAAATCTTGAAGCAGTAGCGTGTTTATTTTTCAAAAATAAGTTCTATGCATAATGCTTATAAATATGCATAGATAAATATTCATATAACAGAAGGAATCAAAGCATTGTGTGCTATTCATCTTTCCGAACAGCCAGTAAATTTGTCCGTGTGTTATTTAAGCATTCATTCAGCATTTATTTAGTGTAAAGCTGATCATCACATTCTATAGCAAAGAAAAGAAGAGTAATCATGCAAGAATAATAAAAATATTAATAATACTTATTATTATTTATTATTCTTCCTCTTTCTGAACAGAAGGTAATGAGATGAAGCACGTCTACTCTACAAATCACAGGGAATTTTCTTAAGAAAATAATCACATCTTTGAAGCAAAAAAAGCGCAATGTGGTGAAAAGTGTCATTTGGCTAATTTAATTCATGGTTGGCTCTGCTTAATTAACTAAACACCAAGCACCATTGTGTGATTATAACTTAACATACACAACACATCATACAAAAATTAAGAAAGACTGCAATATATATATATATATAGCCTATATAGTCTGTGTTGTGATTTAAAGAAAATCTGTCAGCAGGATTTTGTAATGTAAAGTAATGGCATGCCTGTAATGGCTCTGAATTACTGATTAAATTGATATCTTGGTGAATAAATCAACTTTGTTGTTCTGCTAACTAGATTTTGGTGCACAGGGGCTGTACACTGAGTCCTCTCCTCCCTGTCTGTGATTCCCCGTTCACTTTTGCTGCCTCCGGTCTGTAAATAACCTGCCTCCTGTGTTTGAAATCTTAGCAGTGACCTGTGACTCATAAACCAGAGGCAATCAGAGGGGCTGAGGCATCACAGACAGGGAGAAAGAGTTCTGGACCCACAGTCCAGCTCCTATGCACCACAAGCTAATTAGCAGAAAACTTAAAATGGTGATTAAAAAAGAACAAAGTGGATTTCTACACAAAAGGTATTAATTTACTCAGCATTGCAGTGCCATTACACTCATGTCTTTACTTTACAATACAAAATCGTACTGACAGGTTCTCTTGAAAGAAAACGTATCATTAGAATTAAGCTGCTCAGATCACAGCCAGCATAAATCAAACAATGGCTATGTAATGTGACCCTGACATGGTTTACTCCGAAATGCTGTGGCAAACAGTCATTACTATGTGTCTCCATTGAATATTCAGTTAGTGTTCCCTACTAGCATCTCTCCACTTCACTCCAATTGATGTCCATTTACATCTCTGGGATGGATGTGGTCGGGAACCACAAATTAGTCAGAGGAGACATTTAGGTCATGATTCAAGACCAGTGTGAACAATGCCATTATTTATGAGGAGGCATGTTGGTGACAGATGCTCCTGATTCATTAAAAGTTGCACTCCTCTTAATGAATCCATAGAGTCTGAAAAGTGGCATGTGCCTCCGTGTGCCTTACCACAAATATTACTCTAGTCACTGAGTGGAGTTAGATTTATTGTGTGAGGTATACCCCAGCTCATCATGAAATAGAAAAGCTGTGGTGCGTCGCCCCAGTACCGCCCCAAGGTCTGCTTTTTTGATGGAGCTAGGTGAAACTGCCGTGAAAACTCCAAAGGCTTAAAAAATTGTAACTTATCAAAGTGTTTTTCTCCAGATTTATGACAAAAAACACTTTGATGAATCATGATCAGAGTCCCTGGTCAGGTTTTCAAAGTATATTAACTCTAAATCAACAGAGGATTTCAGACTGAAATATACCTGGCTCTAAAGTTTCTGGATGTCATGAATCCATTGATAGATTCCCTTTAAATGTAATTTTTTTATTTATTTTTTTTATTACTTTTAGGTATGATTATAAGCCATAATCTACACATATCGACACTATACATTATAAATATAACAGTCTAAATATTGCACAGACATTTTACAATATTTTACTTCTAGGGATAAATGAGCGTGTTCATCACTGCTCGTTACTCAATCGAACATCAGGGTTCTCTGGCACGACTCGAGTACCAAATATAATGGAAGTTAATGGGAAACTTGAGCTTTTTTAAACTCTGATGCTAGATGCTCGTTAGAGTAATGAGCCATGCCGAGCACGGTCGATCATCACTATTTAATTCTTATTTGCTTAATTGCTGTTATTAGAAGTTTAACTTCAAAACATGAATATTTATTACAAGTTCTATAAATAAGATTAATTAGCACATTGTGGTGTATAAACTGAATTGGTGAGAATTTGATACAACCAAAAAGCTATTATTGATATACTGCAAGACACAAAATTACGATATAAAAACGAGAGGACTTGTGCCGCTAACGATGCTCTGATTGGCTCTGCAACATTGATTCTACAAAATGACTCACAATTCAGAATGCAAAATAATGATGATGATTACTAGGTTATAAAATCGTTATTAGCTCTTGATAAGGCACATATACGTTAGTGTTATATTCTGACATTATACATGCTAGAGGAGATTAAAAAATGATTGAATTAGAGCTTTTGCTGTCACACTGCCAAATGTACTGAGAAAAAAGAAAAAGATAATGGCCAATGGCTAGATATTGAGATAATTTCTAATTTAGTTTCTTATCAGTTATGAATTCTTACTATTTAGATAACACCTTATATTTCATTCACATTTTTGCATGTGAGAAAAAGGCAATTGATTTTGATCAATGTTTTTAATTTGATTTGTATCCATGTTTTCTCTATACTCTCTTTTGTAGAGGTGAGAGAACCTGAGGTTTGGTTTTCGAACCAAACACCACATTTAAAAATCAAGTTTTGGGTTCAGGGTTCGGATGCTTTACGTGCGAAAGTCACTTGTGCCAGCAACGCTTTGCTCAGGTATACTTGGTGCTCATCCCTGTAAGAGCTGCTTGCAGTATTTGAACAGCTCGCACTGGGGTAACATCAGCACAATTATTTGTAGTGTGCATCCCAAAAAATTGTTTGAAGAAGTCCGCCCACCCTTCCCCGGAAGTGATCTGCTTATGGCTGGCTGCATGTGGGCGCAGACTCAAAATACTAATCAGTTACTTGTTCCGGGGTTTGGGTCAAGCTCGAGCCTGTGGAGACTCGGCTCATTTGCTGCCGGTGAACCGAGCCTCCATGAAACTGCTCATCTCTAGAGTACTCTTTTGTCACTAGTGTAGCATCTGTTTTTCTCGCATGCAAAAAATATAAGGATGAAGGTATTCAAGCTTCACCTGTCTATTAAACTGTAAAAAAATGAACAGCATTATCTACAATAGATGCAGCAATTAGTGAGTATTGAAACATATGTGAGATAAAAAAAAGTAATAAGGAACAATCTCACCCAAATCTGAAGTCCAAGTAGTGGAAACTTTGATTATCAGGACAGAGTATCAACCCCTATACAGATTTTTGTCCAATTAAAACAGGGTGGCCTATACAAAACTAACAAGGCCAGGCCACAGATTATAGCCCTATTCTCTCCAAGGCTCCAGCCCTGAGAAGGGCAGTCCACAACGGACCCAATGTAGAACTGTCCCTATTTTGCCCTGTGTGCCCCCCGATGCATTTTTTTCTTTATGGAATCTTTATGGTAGGGGGGATGCCCCGGGACTCGGGGATGGTGTCGGGGAGGTGCCGTCGGGCCGGTAAGGGTTAATTGCGTGCTCACTCGGTCCAATATCGCAGACGCTGACAACTGTGGTAAACCAAAGTTCTTGATGCACTGCAACGGGGGGGAGCACGCCTGGATCTCGTGCCCGTTGGTGTTGCATGTTAGCCTGTGACCTTAAAGACAGTCCGTGCCCCTTGTCATGATCTCCTGCAATCGGAGTCCAGCTCCTACCAGGCCCAGACCAACGTCTGCCACCTAGTATACCAAGGAGCTCAGCTCCTGACCTCTCCTCTTGAGAGTCACCACATCACCACACAACAACTTGTGACTTCTCATCTTGAGAGTAAATTCTCAACTGACTGTCTCCTGACACTCCTGACCTCCCCTTAACCAACCCCCCTGGTGGGCGACCCTATTCCCTTCAGCTCAGCCACTGGTGTGTCTGGTGGGTGTGGTGCAGAGTGTTCCTAGGGTTTTGATTAGCTTGTTCTTAGCAATACCGAAGGTCAGGGACCCGTAACCAAGGAGGAGGTGGATATCATGCAGAAGGGCAGATTGCACAATACCCTGTGATGACCTGATAGGCCAGGGCATCACACATATAATTGTTAGTACGGCTCATCCAACTCAGCGCTGGAAAGCATGCAAGATCTCTGAAAGAAATCTAGTATTCCTTATTATTTTTTATTTCATATGTTAAGAATATCTGTCAATGGGAGATAATAATGTCTATATCTAATCTCTGTTAGGATTATCACTCTTTATATGTGATCTCCACACTGCGTATATTATCGGTGATCCCTCACCAGCTGTTAGATGGATGCACCTTTCTTTAATTGAAAAGGTTTATTTATGTGGTGGAATACCGCTTGATCTTTTATTATAGTAGCAAATAAAGGTTATGTTTTAATACTCACTAATTGCTGCATCTATTGTATCAAGTGATAATATTTAGAGTGTTTACCTTGCAATTTGCAAGAGTTTTGCTTATCTATTCATTATCTACAATTCTACAATTTAAAAGAAATCGAGGATATCCCAGAACAGACGTGAAGCATTTAAGAAGAACCTAATGTATGAGAATGAAATGGTGCTAACTGGTGAAGTGGTTCTGACTGTTCATTTTGACAATGGTAGTATTAGAATTTGTTGGGACACTTTGGTTTGGCAAGGGGACTGGTAACTTACAATGTTCAATATGTTCAATACATTCTAATGCCGGCGTCACACGTTATGATCTATCGGGCGATATGTCGGCGGGGTCATGTCGTAAGCGATGCACATCCGGCATCGTTTGATATATTGTAGCGTGTGACAGCTACGAGCAACGGTGAATGAGCAAAAATACTCACCTTATCGTTGCTCATTGATACGTTGCTCATTTTCATTCTTCTTCTGTGCGCCGGTTGTTCATCGTTCCCGGGGCAGCACACATCGCTTCATGTGACACCCTGGGAACGATGAACACAGCTTACCTGCGGAAGGAAAGAGGTGGGCAGGATGTTTATGTCCCGCTCATCTCCGCCCCTCCGCTTTTATTGGCCGGCCGCTGTGTGACGTCGCTGTGACGCTGAACGTGCCACCCCCTTCAGGAAGTGGATGTTCGCCGCCCACAGTGACGTCGCTCAGCAGGTAAGTGCATGTGACAGGGGGCTAACGACTTTGTGCGACACGGGCAACTAATTGTCCGTGACGCACAAACGATGGGGGCAGGTGCGATCGCTCTTGCGATCGCATGATAGATCGTACCGTCTGACACTGGCATTAGGCTTTCCTGAGGAATTCTAGTGGTTTGACACACTGCAAAGTTTCAAGCGATGATTAGCCAAAGGCCCCCTTCACACGACGGTGAAAATACACGCACATGTGTTACGGGCCGTTTTTCGGGTCTGTGTCCCATTTTTGTGTCCATTTTTATGGTCCGTGTGGCATCTGTGTGAATTGCGTATGCTAGCCGTGTGTGCATGTGAAACATAACTGACATGTGGGTGTAATGTCCGTGTGAAATGTTCCATGTGTGATGTAACATGTCGTTGTTACATACCCGCTGACAGCAGACAGAGAATGAACTCGGGTGAACTTCACGCGACTTCATTGTCATACCGCGGGTCTGTCTGTGTCGCGTACTGATTAGCGGTCACCCGTGAAGAACTCACCAGTGACCGCTACTCCCCTGAGTGACTGAAGTGACCAGCGCGATTAGCGCTGCCGTTACTCAGGCTACCCGCAGATAGCTGGATCCTCCACTCGTGACCACAACTCACCTGTGCCTTCATCGCTGTCACTCGGACGACTTGCTGTCACAGTTGGAGGATCCAGCGGTGGCTGCGAGTAACCTGAGTGACAGCTCAGCTGATCGCGATACTCACCTCAGTTGCTGCGTGGAGGTGACAGGAGCGGTGGTGTTCTTCTGCAGCTCCTGTCCCCTTCATGTAGCAGAGCTGTAAGCGACGAGGGACCTCCGTGGATTACGCTGGACTTGGAGGGGTTTTTGGGGCTTAATAAATTGGTGAACGCGGGTTTTTTGTAGTGTTTATTATTTCAAATAAAGGATTTTTTCACTTTGTGTGTTTATTTACTGTAACTTACAGATTAATCATTGAGGGTGTCTCATAGACGCCTGGAATGATTAAGCAAGGACTTATTGGCAGCTATGGCCTGCCAATAACTCCTTATTACCCCGATTGCAAACACACCAGGGCAATTCAGGAAGAGCCGAGTAGAGTCCCATAACTATCGCATCTAATGGATGCGGCAATTCTGGGTGGCTGCTGGCTGATATTGTTAGGCTGGGGTGCTCCCCATAACGTGGAGCTCCCCATCCTGAGAATACCAGCCTTCAGCCATGTGGCTTTACCCTGCCTGGTATCAAAATGGGGGGGACCGCACGTCGTTTTTTTTAATTAATTATTTTTTTTACTCCACAGTATAGACTCGCCCACCGGCTGCTGTGATTGGTTGCAGTGAGACAGCTGTCACAAAGCACGGTGGCTTGTCTCACTGCAACCAATCCTAGGCGCCGGTGGAAAGCAGGGAATACGAGATTGTTTTATGAGCGGCCGGCTTTTTCAAAATAGTAAAAGCCGCCGGAGTTTATTTTACAGCTGTGCAGCGCCGTGTCGGTGATCGGGGAATGGTAAGTATGAGAGAGGGGGGAGACTGACCGACAGACTGTGAGAGAGGGACAGACAGAGAGAAAGACCGACCGACAGACAGACAGAGAGACTGACCGACGGACTGAGGGAGATTGACCAACATACACAGAAATAGAAAGAATGACAGACATCGCTAGAAAAAAACACCAAACGGTCACAGACCATAGGGAGATGCATAAGTGTTTACTAACGTGTGCGCACATACCCATAGACTTTCATTGGGTCCATGTGTGCGTGCTCCGTGCAGAAAACGGACATGCTTCCGTTCAACACGGAAACACATACGGATCACGGACACGCACACACGGACATTATGAAATAACGCACATGTGACCTCAAACATAGATTAACATTGGTGCATGTTTGTCCGTGTCTCCGGTATATACGGAAACGGAACAAACACGCACGTGTTTCACGGACGTGTGAAGGGGACCTAAATTGTAGGGGATGAGATAACTGATTGGAGAGTGGATGAGTTTGCCTTGAATTTTCTAAAATCAACTGTGACTCACTTATAAAAGTTTAGCAAACAGGCAGCCTGCAAAACCCATTTTTTTATGTCTTCAGACCCAGAAAATGAGTGAAAAAAACCTTCACCTTCCAACATATCTGTCTAGATGGACCCTTTCCAGTCCTCTGCACATCTATCTCTGGACTTTCCTTTCCTTCTGTACCAGTCATACACCATCCTTTTTTGGCTGTTCTGTTGTCTCGCTCTGCTCTAGTGCTGACAGTGCTGAGTAGGCCTGTAACGTCACAAGTAGAGTTGAGCGCGGTTAGCGGTTCGAGGTTCTCCAGTTCGCGGCTCGAGTGATTTTGGGGGCTGTTATAGATCGAACTAGAACTCGAGCTTTTTGCTAAAGCTCGATAGTTCTAGATACGTTCGAGAACAGTTCTAGCAGCCAAAAGGAGGCCTTTTTACAGCTACAGTGTGCAGGAGCCATCGCTGGCAGCCTGCCAGAAGCTGGTAACCAAGATAAACATCGGGTATCCAAGCAAAGGGCTTTGGTTAGTAACCCGATGTTTATCCTAGTTACGTGCAGGAAGCCCACACTTCCCTGCTCAGCTCACTCCGCCCCCTAATGCACGTGGCATGTGCACACACACATGTCCCCAGCCATGCAGTCCACGACACTGACGTCCTCCTGGCACTCTGCACACATGGTCCCGCTAGGCTTACCTGCGGTGATGAAGTCCCGACCTCAGCGCTGTCACTGTCCTCCATGGCCGCCGCTTGTCACATCACCTTCTCTCGCTTTCGACCCGAGACTGACTAGCGGTGACGTCACGGGCCTCTCGCGATACTTGGCTGTGAAGGCGGCGGTCATTGAACTCAGTGACTGGTGTTGTCAGCAGTGGAGGAGATCAGCGCAGGTAATGTACCTCGCTGACAGCAGCACTTGTCATCCCCCTGCAGTGACCTGGGCTGACCCATTGATGTTAGCTCAGGTCACTGCACTGCTCTCCCAGCCAATGGGGAACATCCTGCTCTTCACTGACTGGGACAGTGTGGATCGTCATGGCAACCCCTTGGATTACACCAGACCTGGATTTGTTTTTCTTTCTAATAAATTGGTTAAAAAGAGAATGTATTGGGGAGTGTTTTTTCAAATAAAAATGTGTTTGTCGTCTATTTTTTTAGACGCCTGACCTCACCAACCCCAGGGCTTGATGCCAGGTGACATTACACATCTGGTATTAACCCCATATATTACCCCGTTTGCCACCGCACCAGGGCATGGGATGAGCTGGGGCGAAGCACCAGGATTGGTGCATCTAATGGATGCGCCACTTCTGGGGCGGCTGCAGCCTGCTATTTTTAGGCTGGGGAGAGTCCAATAACCATGGACCTCCCTAGTCTGAGAATATCAGACCCCAGCTGTCTGCTTTACCTTGGCTGGTGATCCAATTTTGGGGGGACCCCTACGCGTTTTTTTTTTTAATTATTTATTTAATTTAAAATAACAGCGTGGGGTGCCCTCAGTTTTGGATTACCAGCCAAGGTGAGGCTGCCAGCTGTGGTCTGCAGGCTGCAGCCGTCTGCTTTACCCCAGCTGGCTACAAAAATAGGGGGAACTCTACGTCATTATGTGTCTTTCTTCCATTATAATGACAGAAAAGACTGATATGAAGTGCACAAGCACAAGAAAATCACCAAAGCGCTCTACGCTGTTAAAAGCAGTAGAAAATGGCACTGGAGTGAACATGTGACCGCCTCATGTAGGTTGAAGCTAAAGATCCTGGGTAAATTTATGTATTTTCCCTCCTTCAGTTTTTTTGCAGTGCACACGGATGACAAACAGATGACATACGGACCGTCTACGGAACGGAAACAGATGCCACATGGATGCACCCGTGAAAAAAAACGGACTATTTTTTGCAGACCACAAAATAGATCGGTTGTGTGAATGTAGCCTTATTCTGATCTGCCGTTTATAAACAGAAGGCAGAAATAAGTGAATAACGCCCCCCAGAGTCAGAAAATCTCTGGGGTTTCAGGGCTAGCTGAGACCCTGGAGATCATGATTCAGGACGGTTTTTCCGGTCCCCGCTCACGTGATCACAGGTATACACTGTATACCGATGATCACGTTACAGTAAATGACAGCGCCGGTAAAAAATTATTTATCTCCCATCTGGCATGAACAAACATGATAAATCTCCTCCCCGGTCCCCTCCGGTCCCCCGGTGTCGCCAAAGTGCCCCCCCTGATTCCCTCCCAGAAATCCAAGATGGCCGCGCGCACAGCAGCGCGCCGGCCGCATTCACCCTACTCCTCTGATTTCTGTCGCATGTGCCATGACACATGCAACAGAAAACTCCTCCCCAGGCCCTGCCAGGTCACCCCCTATAACCCCACCGGTGTTCCCCGGTGTCCCACGGTACATGTGCAGCGTTGATACGCCCACGGCCCTCTCCTTCACAATAGACGCTGCCGCATGCACAGAGCGGCTGTCAGCTCAGCTTCCTGTGTTCAGACACACTCCAAAGACATACAGCGCTATGGAATTAATAACGCTATATAAATTAATAAATTATTATTATTACTGCAATGCCCTGCTCATGAGGTAAGGAACATAATTAATCAGGAGAGCTATATACTACATTTCCAAACGGAGGGATTTGCTTTTATAGTTTCCCTGCTGAACGACTACCAAACATGAGAGTCCGTTATACACCACAAGAAAACACATCTAAATAGCGAGCTCTGTTGTTAAGTATTCATTCAGCTGGATAACTGGACTTAAAGGGGTATTCCATCTCCAAGATCCTATCCCCAATATATAGTAGGTGGAATAGCAATAATATCAGCAAATACCAATATTTGGAAATGTAGAATAGTTCTCCTGATTAGGCATGCCCTTACCTCATGAGCAGGGCATTGCAGCTTTGGTAGCAACCATTACGACATGGACTCTGCTGCTGTGGACCCAGGGAGAGTGAGTGCAGATTCATTGCACCCACACTCCTCACATGAAGGGTCTGCACTCCTAGAAAATGGGGGATACGTTCCCTGAGTGTCTCCCCCCCATATTCTAGACGGTCCAGAGTCGTCGTGGGACCCCTTTATTTTTTTTTCTTACAATAAATTGGTGAAAGAAGAAATGTTTTGGGGACTGTTTTTTCAAATAAATTTCTTTTGTCGATTTTTTTTTTGTTAGTACTGACAGTTTATGATGTTGGGTATCTAATAGACGCCATGACATCACAAACTGCTGGGCTTGATCTCAGGTGACTTTACAGCTAGTATCAACCCGATTTATTACCCCGTTTGCCACTGCACCAGGGCACGGGATGAGCTGGGGTGAAGCACCAGGATTGGCGCATCTAGTGGATGTGCCACGTCTGGGGTGCCTGCGGCCTGCTATTTTTAGGCTGTGAAGGCCCAATAACTATGGACCTTTCCACCCTGAGAATACCAGACCACAGCTGTCCGCTTTACCTTGGCTGGTGATCCAATTTAAGGGGGGGACCCTACTTTTTTTGTGTAATTATTAATATTTATAAAATAATTATAAAAAAAGAGTCTGGAGGGACCTCCACATTGGATCCCCAACCACGGTAAAGCTGCCAGCTGTGGTTTTCAGGCTACAACCATCTGCTTTACCCTAGCTGGCTATCAAAAATGGGGGGACCCAACGTCATTTTTTTTTTAACTATTTTTTAAATAGAAAAAATTAATGGGGTTCCCTGTATTTTGATTGACAACCAAGGTAACGGCAGGCAGATGGGGGTGGCAACCCATATCTGTCTGCTTTATCTGCGCTGAGAATCAAAAATACCACAGAGCGCTACGTCATTTTTTTTAAAGATTTATTTTTACAGCACTGTGATGTCCAGCAATCAAAATACAGGGAAGCCCATTTTGTTTTTAGTTATTTAAATAAATAATTAAAAAAAATATTTATGGGCTCCTGCTGCATTTTTTGTGTCTAAGTGTAATCCAAGCAGCTACTGGCTGCTAACCCCCACTGCTTGGTGTTACCTTCACTGGCAATGGAAAATCCAGGGAAGCATTTTTTTATTTTTTTTGCCAAAAAACTACAAAAAAAGGACGTGAGCTTCGCCATATTTTTGTATGCTAGCCAGGTATAGCAGGAAGGTGCTGGAAGAGTTGGATACAGCGCTAGAAGATGACGCTTCTATGAAAGTGCCATTTTCTGAGGCGGCTGCAGACTGCAATTCGCAGCAGTGGGGCCCAGAAAGCTCAGGCCAACCTGTGCGGATTCAAATCCCCAGCTGCCTAGTTGTACCTGGCTGGACACAAAAATGGGGCGAAGCCTACGTCATTTGTTTTCTAATTATTTCATGAAATTCATGAAATAATAAAAAAAGGGCTTCCCTTTATTTTTGGTTCCCAGCCGGGTACAAATAGGCAACTGGGGGTTGGGGGCAGCCGTACCTGCCTGCTGTACCTGGCTAGCATACAAAAATATGGCGAAGCCCACATAATTTTTTCAGGGGGCAAAAAACCTCTGCATACAGTCCTGGATGGAGTATGCTGAGCCTTGTAGTTCTGCAGCTGCTGTCTGTCTGTATGGAGAAGAGCAGACAGCAGCTGCAGAACTACAAGGCTCAGCATACTCCATCCAGGACTGTATGCAGAAGTTTTTTGCCCACCAAAAAAATGACGTGGGCTTTGCCATATTTTTATATGCTAGCCAGGTACAGCAGGCAGCCACGGGCTGCCTCCAACCCCCAGTTGCCTATTTGTACCCGGCTGGGAACCAAAAATATAAGGAAGCCCGTTTTTTTTAATTATTTCACTTATTTCATGAAATAATTAAAAAACAAATGACTTGGGCTTTGCCCCATTTTTGTGTCCAGCCAGGTACAACTAGGCAGCTGGGGATTGGAATCCGCAGCACAGGTTAGCCCGAGGTTTCTGGGTGCCTTTGCTGCGAATTGCAGTCCGCAGCCGCCCCAGAAAATGGCGCTCTCATAGAAGCGCCATCATCTGGCGCTGTATCCAACTCTTCCAACAGCCCTGGAGCCGGGTGGCTTGTTGGGTAATCATGAGTTAATACTGGCTTTGTTTTACTAGCCAGTATTAAGCCAGAGATTCTTAATGTCAGGCACGTTTGACCCGGCCAGTAAGAATCTCCAATAAAGGGTTAAAAAAAAGACACCACACAGAGAAAAAATACTTTAATAGAAATAAATACACAGACACATTAGAGACTCCATCTTTATTACCCACTGTCAGTCCTCCACGATCCATGGTCTTCTGTCTTTCTCGTTCAACAAATGCAGCTCTGCTCCATCACTGCTGCATGAGGGAAGACGCTGTATCCCGTGCAGCCTTCTCTCCGTGAAGGCTGCATGGGAAGCAGCGTGCAGCCTTCACTCCGTGAGAGATCAGTGCTGCTGGCTGCTGGTGGTGACAGACGCGTTACCATAGCAACAGGGCTCCGATCATGTGATTCCTGGAGCCGCGGTTAGCGGTGACGTCACCGCTAACTGCGTTGCTATGGCAACGGTGATCTCCATTAATGACCGGCTGTGTCAGCCGGTCCCTAACGGAATGGGGAGTCGACCGTGTGCTAGAGCATGTCGCCGGTACACGGCGATACACAAATGTGCACCGTGTACCGGAGAGTGCAATGACAGGTCCTACATGACGCGTCATAGTCATGTGACCAGTCTGTAGCCAATGAGATAATAGCCACGTGACTGGTCACATGGCTATTTTGACGTCACGATAGGTCCTGCATCACTGCTGGCAGTGCTGGTCACCGGGAGGATTCAGCGATCATCGGATGGAATAGCGGCAGGAGACAGAGTGCAGGAGGGATCACAGGGACCGGTAAGTGTTATGGCAATGTTTATTAACTGTATGTGTACATTTATAATGCGTTTTTATGTGTTTGTGATTGCCTCCCATTATATCCTAATGGTTCAAGTTCGGTTCGTTGAATGTTCGCCGAACTGAACTCGAACGAGACCTCCGTTCGACGAACCGAACTCGAGCCGAACCACGGCTGGTTCGCTCATGTCTAGTCACAAGTCCTCAGGTGATGCTTATTGTAATGTCATTGCATGACGATATACTTCATGACATCAGAAGTCTACTCAACACAGGAAGGACCAGCTTTGTAGCTGTGCTGATAACCAGATATGGTGTTGCAGCAACATAAATGACAGGCGAGGTATTTCCCCCATGTGGATTATGCTCTGTGATCTCTACAGACTCTGCAGTATTGTAACAATTAAATATTTTTGATGCAAATCAAATTTCCTGGACATATTTGAGACTAAGGAATTCTAGTTTTGATAGATTCATTCATCACTACTACTTTTTATTTTGCTTGAAATTCAGGCACAGTATTTTCTTAAAGCACCACTGCAGCCATTTTTTTCAAATACACCCCTGGAGTGAAGCTTTAAAACCAAGTCCCCTGACCCCTGTCTTATATTCACCCTCCGGTATCTACATCTTTCACAAGTTGTGACTTGCCAGTTTGCTCCAGTGTTTGATGGGGTGTGCCAAAGGTCACAACTCAATGCAACTCTATGAAACCATCTTTCTAGCCTTGTCTTTGACTCTCATAGAGATGCACCAAGAGCGTGTGATGTAACTTCTGACTTCCTGCCACTCAGAAGTTACAGTCACAAGATGGTGCTGCGGGACTGCAGTGGCACTGAAAAAGTATGAAATTCCAGATGGTAAGTATAATACAGAGGGCTAATATTTAAAGTGCTACTCCAGTGCTGAAAAAAATGCTGGAGTGGTGCTTTAAATAAGATATCAAGTAGTGACAGGTCTCAAAACCTCTTCTGCGTATTAGTTTAAAAGGTGAAATATAAGGACAATTTCAGTAATCGAGAATTATTATATTGGATACATATGGTGATTACACAGAGCGCATGTGATGTGATATCCTATTCAAGGACAGAGAGACCTGAGATATCATTTATCATTACCATGCCCTAAATTAATTCAGCTTTTTTCTCACTGATTATTTCATTAATCTGCTATCTATACCAATCAGGAAATTGCCCTGGATAAAAGAAGTTCTCTTGTTTGGGTTGAGTGGCGATGTCGTATGGATATTACACCCTTATACATATTTAATGTCATTTGTGAACACTTACAAGAAACATAATACATGTTATCTTTAGTTTTTCTTCAACTTCAATGCAGTAAGACAGATTTTTACATGTTACTTACCCTTCCATCTTACTTTAGAAATTATTGTGGCCAGACAGTGCTGAACCAAATCGACATTTAACACTTGAAATTCAGGCAGCTAATGCGTCTGCATTTAAAAAATCAATTTGCTCAAGGGGGGAAGTCTGTACAACCTTGGGAAAAATAAAGTACATGCTCTAACAATAATGTTGATTCACTGGTATCTACAGTTATATATATATATATATATATATATATATATATATATATATATATATATATATATATATATATATACTAGCTGTACTACCCGGCTTCTCCCGGGTTAATAACTGCTGTTAACAAAATAGAATGTATTAACCAAAAATGTATTCTGCACACAAAAACCACAAAACAAATAGATAGAAATGTAATTATTAAATTGTTGCCTATATTAACCAATCAGAGCTCAGATTAATTAACTGTAGCAAAATAGAAGCTAAGCTGTGATTGGTTGCTATTGGCAGCCTGATAAATCTCCAGGCAACAGAAAGCCCTCCCCCTGACAGTATATATTAGCTCACACATACACAAAATAGACAGGTCATGTGACTGACAACTGCCGTATTTCCTATAGGGTACATTTGTTGTTCTTGTAGTTTGGCTGCTTATTAATCAGATTTTTATTTTTGAAGGATAATACCAGACTTGTGTGTGTTTTAGGGCGATTATGTGGCGAGGTTGGTGTATGTGTGGTGAAATGTGTGCTGAGGGTGGTATATGTGTTCAAGTACGTGGTAGTGTGTGGCGCATTTTGTGTGTGTGTTCATATCCCCGAATGTGTTGAGTATCCCATGTTGGGGCCACACCTTAGCAACTGTACGGTATATACTCTTTGGCGCCATCGCTCTCATTCTTTAAGTCTCCCTTGTTCACATCTGGCAGCTGTCAATTTGCCCCCAACACTTTTCGTTTCACTTTTTCCCCATTATGTAGATAGGGGCAAAATTGATTGGTAAATTGGAACGCGCGGGGTTAAAATTTCGCCTCACAACATAGCACCCGGTGCTGCCCGGGATAGTTACTGTCTCTCTGTTTCTCTGTCTGTCTTCCCCTCTGTATATATCTCTCTGTCTCTCTCTCTATCTCTTTGTCTGTCTCTTTCCCTGTCTGTCTCTGTCTCTTTCTCCGTCTGTCTCAATCTCTTTCCCTGTCTGTCTATCTATCTCTTTCCCTGTCTGTCTATCTATCTCTGTCACTTTCCCTGTCTGTCTCTTTCCCTCTCTTTTTCTGTCTGTCTCTTTCCCTGTCAGTCTGTTTCTTTGTCTGTGTCTGTCTCATTGTGTCTGTCTCTTACCCTGTCTATGTCTGTTTCTTACCCTGTCTGTGTCTGCCTCTTTCCCTTTCTGTGTCTGTCTCTTTACCTGGCTGCATTGTGACACGCCAACATTCCATATAACGGCGTGGCTGTGCATTCTTCTGAAGTTCTGGCTGCACTGTGGCTCCCAGCTCCATTCGCTTTAATGGAGGCAGGTCTTTTGGTGAATAACTGTAAAGAGTGGGGTTAAAATTTCCCCTCAAAACATAGCCTATGACGCTCTTGGGGTCCAGAAGTGTGAGTGTGCAAAATTTTGTGGCTGTAGCTTCGACGGTGCAGATGCCAATCCCGGACATATACACACACACATACACACACATACACACATACACATATTCAGCTTTATATATTAGATATATATAACTATTACTATATATATATATATATATATATATATATATATATATATATGTATATATATATATATATGTGTATATATATATATATATATATATATATATATATGTGTGTGTGTGTGTGTGTGTGTGTGTGTGTGTGTGTGTGAAATTCAGCTAGATGTCCAAAACAATTTATACATTAAAAGTATAAAAAAAATAAAATTATTAAGAGACTTAATGGCTTTTTAGGGCTTAAATACTCGTCGCCGGGCCTCGTAATGTCGGGTCTGGGTATGTCATGGGTGGCGCTTCTACCTGGTTTTGTGGCTCCGAGATGTACAATAAAAGAAGGGGTTGGGGGTGATATGATGGTGGAAGATTGTTTCGTGACACCACCTGCAGTATGCGGCCAGGGAATTAGCCGCCGCTGCTGTCGCTGTCCTCCGAGGCGGATGGCAGTAGCAGCTAAGATGTTTCTGCTCCCCACAGGTTGAGCGGGCCCCATGGAGGATGATGAGGGGAGTAGTAATGGCGGACGCCGAAGCGTGGGGCGACGGCAAGGACAGGCAGACACAGTCTCTGCGGGTTCAAGGTCTCTTTACTCACAGTCCTGGTTTTACCCGGAAGATGCCGGTCACCACCGTAATGGGCCCCAGCTGATCCGGAGCAATTCGAGGTCACTGCCGGTGTTCGCACTGTGTTCTGGTCGGGGTCCCTCTAATCCCAGTGTAGGTGGAATGTTGGATGGGCCGCGAGTGTTTTCTGCACTTGCCACAGACCCTGGAATCCCGTGTAGCTGTGGAGAACCTGGGCTGAGCTGTAAGCTCCAAGCCACGGGTCCTATGGTGCTCCCAGAAGTGTGAGGTAAAAGAAGATTGAACCGAGGTCCCAGTAAGTGCTTCACCCCAAGCTGTGCCCGGAGCTAACTGACTATGTGTAGAGATGCTCCTTCCCTTTTTTCCAAGTGGTGCCCGCCCCCCAGGCGGTTGTCCCATGCTTCGTGATGGCCACCCCCCTATCTACCCCAGGCCATCCCCCCAGTGAGAAGGCATCTAACTGTTTGTGGTCTGTGAATGTGAGAAACACCAGCGATTAATTACCCGGGATGAGTACTACATCTTAAAGGAGATGCAGTTCCATGTGGCGACTGAAGCCTCAGGGGTGCCACATTAACAAGAGTATTATCAAATGAAGAGTGTATGAGAAAAAAAAATATGTGACCTCCAATGGGGTTCAGGTCAAGTTCGGGTTCAGAACAGAACTTTACCTACAGTACGACTGAACCCACAGAACCCGAACTTCCATGGGTCCCTGGCCTGTTACTTTTCTAACCCAGAAAGGATCGCATTCTGTAGTTCCAAGCTTTAGTAATCTCAAGTCCTGCTTCTCTGCTGCTCTATTTCTTTCATCAAGATCCAAATAGCTAATTATTTTTTAGCGGTAGATCTCATTTGCATCTTCAATTTCTGCAAATTCTGAGATGCCTTTAATCTGCCCGTAAATTTACTTTGAAACAACCAGTTTATGCACATTTCAATTTGAGATTCTTCTCTGTATAATCCAGCAGAGAAGAATCATAGTTTCTTTGACTAAACTGGTATTTATCCTAATGATCCAGCACATATCAACTCAATTTACATTCCTAACTTAACCAAAATTTTTAGTAAAAGACTCTTAAGTAGTTAGTGAGTCTAACATAAGTAAAATTCAATAATTGGTTTTAAGTTTGATAATTTTATCAGGAAACTCAATTTTCAATTAATTTAACAGGGTTTTCCATCAGACCACATAACCCAGCCTACCTAGTTATGAACCTTGGCTTAAAGGATCCAACTCGTTGATGTAATTATAGCTGAAAAACAAAGTTAAATGACAATATTGTGGCTGTTCTTATTGTCTTAGGGGGAAGATAGAAGCTTAATTTCTACTGTTTGCTTTTTACTTTTATCTTGTAACATATATTGCTATTGTGTATTTGGTGGACTACATGATGTGTTGAGTAGAGTTGAGCACGGTTCGTGGTTCTCCAGTTCGCAGTTCGAGTGATTTTGGGGGCTGTTCTAGATCAAACTAGAACTCGAGCTTTTTGCTAAAGCTCGATAGTTCTAGTTACGTTCGAGAACGGTTCTAGCAGCAAAAAGCCAAGCTAATTACTAGCCGGCTTTCCGCTATAATAGTGTAAGTCACTCTGTGACTCACACTATTATGAAATTTCAGCGTATAGTGTGCGGGAACAGCGCATTCAGATCACTGCTGCTGGGATAATGGCGATCGCCATTTTTTTTTTCCTTGTCTTCCTTCCCTAAGCGTGCGCGAGTAGTGGGGCGGGACAGCATGTCAGCCAATCCCAGACACACACACAGCTAAGTGGACTTTTAGCCAGAGAAGCAACGACATGTGTGATAGGATGTCCATGTCACATTTCCCTGCATTATAAAAACGGGTATCTGACTGTCCGGACGCCATTATCTCTTCTGCGTCTGGGTGTCAGTCACCGCTGGCGTAGCTCCTATCTCCGATACTGCTGTGTACGCTCTACACACAGCGCTTTACAGAATAGGGATACAAGTTTCTATAAGCCCTTGTAAGGGCTAATAACAGCAGGCTCAGAGCCATAGGTGACAGTCAGATCCGTGGAAATAGATTTTAACAGCTACAGATAACAGCGTCTGTGTAGCTAAGCTCAGGGACTTCCTCGCTGCATTTCACCATTAGGAGGGATAGAAAGTGAGGCTTCATTTCCTGTACACTGACCCACAACCCTGCCACTGTACCCTCCTGCCCTTTACACACTCAAGCTCATTGTTACTAAGCCATTATACTAGCAAACACTGAGTAAACTTAGTGGCATCCTAAAAGTGGCTGTTGGACTTCCATTAGTGTCCCACTAGTGCAAATCTATTTGCAGCATCTCTGCATTGCACACTCAAACTCATTGTTACTAAGCCATTATACTAGCAAACACTGAGTAAACTTAGTGGCATCCTAAAAGTGGCTGTTGGACTTCCACTAGTGTCCCACTAATGCAAATCTATTTCCAAACAAAGAGCCTCATGGTCATAGCTTAGAGTCTCATTATGGGCAGCACCAGACAGGGTAGAGAATTAACCCTCCAGTGTGGCCCTGAGACAGCACACTCCAGGAGCAAATCAAAAAACGAGAGCACTAGGAGTAATAGTGCAAAAGTAGGAATTTATTATAAATATCAATAAATAACAACAATTTGTATAGAGGACGTATAGCAGGCAAAATAGAGGGATTAAATGCCCGGATCCCAAAAACCACGCTAAAAGTATCTTTTGTAGGGTCAAGGTATAGGAACTGAAACAGGCCAGCTTGCAGGTAATCTGAATAAATATAAAGTGCTGAATAACATAGATTCCAATCGTGAGCAAATGTAACAGATCCTGCAGAACGAGCCTGATTCAAGATGAGCACCCATACTAATGTATACACTGTTGCTGAATATAGAATTATGTGTACAATAATCATAGAGTCGCTACAGCAATAGTGGAGGACCTCTGTATACAGATTGAGATCCGTAAAACAGCCTTTGCATATCCACATAGAAAGGGTGGAAAGGTGCTTACCTAAGTACAGTGGTGGTTAAGGGGAGCCAGGCCAAACCAGAGGAAACCTCCGACGGCCGTTTCGCGGTTGACACCGCTTCTTCCGGGAGGAGTAAGTGCAGTGTGAGGGAGAACGCGCCGTCCCTTTGAATATCTGCCACCGGGTCACGTGATGTAAGTCACGTGACCAGATGCTGAGGGAGTCAAGGACGCCAGCGCAACCGCACAGCGTACTCCCGGACAGCGCGTAAATGCGCATGCGCGGGACACGCTGAAGAGAGCGCGGCGCCACGGCTCCCAAGCAACAGGAGGGACGCGGACAACGCGAAGCGCCAGACTGAACCAGGAGGCACCCGTACGGTACAAAATGGTCCAATAGGCGCCACGCACAAACCGCGCCCCCCCTGGTGGCGGACTAGGAAAGGCAAAGAAGGGACACATATCGATAAGGATCTTTCCTCCCCCTTCTTTCAATATATAAGCATGTGTGCTTAGAGGGGCACATGATCCACATAGGCTCCCACAGGGGGCATACATCATTGAGTTCATTTGTCAACAAGCTCAGAGGGGGGACGCGTCACCCCCAATAAGCGTGACAGTCACTCAAAATGGAGAAATGACACCTGTGGGAATCATAGCTTGGATCAGTAAAGGTATCCCTTCATTTGCCTCGCCAAATACAAAAGGAAAGCAGTAAAAAAGTGTGAAAAGACATATATGAGTTAGATTTGGTCAGAGAGGGTTAACTACAAAGTGTAATTTACTAATATAATTATTATTACAGTCAGGTCAAGAATATACATGATACAGAAATGAAGTGGGGAGCAACCACCAAAAGCGAGTTATTGAACGACATGGATTAGTACCAATAGAGAGGGGAAGGTAATTAATATAGTCACATGTGTCATTTTACAAAGAAAATGCCATAACTTCCTATTATGGAAAAAGGGGGGGTGGGAAGAGGGAAAAAAAAAAAAAAAATTGGGTTGACCCGCGTGGTCAACCCAATATAGATCAAGGAACATTCACATGTCGCATAATAAACGACATGGGTCGTATGGCATGATATATATTCCTTGATCTGAAAAACCTGTGAGCCATCAGCGGAGGAGAAAGTATTCCCCCTCCTAATGTTAATACACGCAACACAATGACCACATGGGGTGCACCCCCTCCTAGGTGTAGTAACTCCAAAAAAGTTTGAGGGTGGTGGGACATAGTGGCTACGTACCAACAGATCACGGAGATTTCTAGATCTCCTAGATGTCATGGAGGGAACATCGGGAAGGTAATCCTTAAGCGCTGGTTCAGCCTGCAAAATGGGCCAGTGTTTCAGCAAAATATCACGCATCTTCCCCCATTGTTGATTATAGGTGGAAATAAATCTAACAGTATTGTCTATCTTCCTGGGTTTGGATGGGAGCAAAAGTTGTCCCCTGGTGTTTTGAATGGCACGATTGTAGCCATTCTTGATGGCCCTCCCACTGTATCCCCGGTCACGAAATCTCTCTTTTAAATCATCCGCCTGACGCCGAAAATTTGCCTCCGTCGAACATATCCGCCTCATCCTGAGGAATTGACCAATAGGTATTGCTTTGATGGTTGAATAATTATGTGCCGATGATGCATGTAACAGTGAATTAACTGAGGTCAATTTCCTGAATACATCAGTCTGGACAACTCTGTGGTGGTCTAACTCCAGACTGATGTCCATGAAATCGACCCTACTATGATGAAATGAATAAGTAAGTTTAATATTGTATGGATTATGGTTTAAGTCCTTAATGAAATCCTCGAGCTCATCGGCTGTGCCCTGCCACAAAAACAAAATATCATCAATATACCTCATCCAGCACAGCACATGGTCGGATGCCCGTACGCCCCCGTCGCCAAAAAGTCCCCTCTCCCAGAAAATCTATTTGCAGCACCTCTGCATTGCACACTCAAACTCAATGTTACTAAGCCATTATACTAGCAAACACTGAGTAAACTTAGTGGCATCCTAAAAGTGGCTGTTGGACTTCCATTAGTGTCCCACTGGGGCAAAGCTATTTGCAGCACCTCTGCATTGCACACTCAAACTCATTGTTACTAAGCCATTATACAAGCAAACACTGAGTAAACTTAGTGGCATCCTAAAAGTGGCTGTTGGACTTCCATTAGTGTCCAACTGGTGCAAAGCTATTTGCAGCACCACTGCATTGCACACTCAAACTCATTGTTACTAAGCCATTATACTAGCAAACTATGCTGCCAGTTTAAGGGCCGTAGCTGCATTGTCAGGGATAGTTATTGTTGTTTATTCTGCAATTAATAAAGATAGACCACCGCTGCAATCTACACCACCTCTCAATTTGTACTACCACATTTTAAGTGCACAATCTTGTCGCAATCAAAATGAGTGGCAAAATGACAGATGCTGGTAAAAAAAGGGGAAGAAGCGTGTTGGAAAAGGTAAAAAAGGGTTTGTCCGTGGGGAAGGTGGCAAAGCTCCATTAACATCTGCTGAAGATAGACCATCTTCCAGCAAAAGTAAGATGTCTACTACTTACCGTGAACAATCCGATGTGCTCCCTTTTTTACGGACACAAACAACTGGAACAAAGGTAGATGATGGCCAAAAAAAGAAAATGATTGAATGGATCTCAAGAGATCCAACAAGTGCCCTCTCCGCCATCTCAACTACCGTATCCAAAAAACACCAGTCCTCTGAGTTGTCATCCCAATCACACTTGCTTTCTCCCAGCTCTGAAGTCTCCATCCGCCCTGCACAGTATGGTGGAACTGAGATGGCTGAGTCTGCAGAGCTGTTCAGTCACACTATAGCCTGGGAATCAGAGGTCTGCTGCCAAGCTACAGTGAGTACAGACCAGGAAATGGTCTGCAGTGATGCCCAGAACCTTTGTGACTCTGATTCAGGCCGTGAGGACTAAGTTTCTGAGCATAATGTTGACCCTTATTCACAATCTGTAACACCTGTTGTAATAGACAATGAGGAACATACTGATGACGATGAAACGCAGATACCAGATTGGGATGACAACTTAAATATTGATTCACGTCAGGAAGAGGCTCGGTCTGAGGGTGAGGGGAGTGCAATCACAACGCTTGATGAGGAAGTTCTAGATCCCACCTACTGTCAACCCACAGTGAGGCACTCGAGGAGGTCAACAGAGGAGGTGGAGGAGGATGCTACTGACGACCAAGTTACCTAGCGCCTTCCTGGACAGAGGAGTAGCACTGGTGGCACGTCTACAACTGCATCCTCAGCCACCACTCTGCCTCTGAGCGCTAGTCGGGGGGTCTTAGCAGGTTGCAAGCCCTATAAGCCTTGCCTACCCTGGACCTTTTTTGACATAGAAAAAGATCGCCCAAATCATGTGATATGTAAAATTTGTCGTGATTCTGTTAGTAGAGGGCAAAACCTCAGGAGTTTGACAACTTCTTCAATGAATCGTCACATGAATAAATATCATATGTCCCAGTGGGAAGCTCACCGTGTTGCAATGCGGCCTAGCGGAGCGAACCATCCACGGCCTGCCCCTTCCAGTGCATCCGCGCGCTCTTCATCTTCTAGGACTGTGGCGACAGCTGTCACACCTGGTTTTCCATGCACAACTTCCACCACTGTAACCGCAACAGGCAGTTTGCTTGGTAGGTTGTCAGTTGGTTTGGAAGGGGAAACAAGTGCGTGTGTACAGCTCTCTCAGACATGGATAGCATCAACATTGGATGAAGGCAACATCATGTCTACGCCTGCACTTTCCTCACAAACCTGCATTTTTTCATGGACACCCTACTCACCACCGTCTACACACAGCAGCCAGATCTCTTTCCCTCAGATGTGGACAAATAAAAGGCCATTTCCTGCGACCCATGACAAAGCTAAGAGGTTGACTTTATCCCTCTGTAAGCTCTTGGCTACCGAAATGCTGCCTTTCCGCCTGGTGTACACACAGGATTTTAGATACCTTATGTCTGTCGCTGTGCCCCAGTACTAGATGCCCAGTCGCCACTACTTCTCTAAGAAAGGTGTGCCTGCGCTACACCAGCATGTCGCACACAACATCACCGCTTCCTTGAGAAACTCTGTGTGTGAACGGGTGCATTTCACCACCGATACTTGGACCAGTAAGCATGGACAGGGACGTTACATGTCGCTGACTGGGCACTGGGTAACTATGGTGAAAGATGGTGAAGGGTCTGCTGCACAAGTCTTGCCATCCCCACAACTTGTGTGTCAATCCTCTGTCTGTCCAAGTTCCGCCACTGCTTCTCCCTCCTCCACCTCGTCTGGGTCCTCCACCTCCGCCCCAAGCCTGCCTGGTCAGGCCACCAGCATTGTAACTGCGCAGAAGGAATCACGCACCCTTCATTACTATGCTGGCAGCAGAGCGCAACGGCATCAGGCAGTCTTTAGCTTGAAATGTCTTGGAAATAAGAGTCACACAGCGGCTGAGTTGTGGGTAGCTCAGGAGACTGAGTTTAATAAATGGTTGTCTCCACTCAACCTGCAGCCTGGTAAGGCCGTGTGCGACAATGCTGCAAACCTGGGTGCGGCCCTTCGCCTGGGCAAGGTGACACACATGCCTTGTATGGCCCACGTGTTGAACCTTGTTGTCCAGCAATTTTTAACACACTATCCTGGCCTAGATGGCCTTCTGACCAGGGCACGAAAACTGTCTGCTCACTTCCGCCGTTCAATCACCGCTGCTGAGTGTCTTGCATCGCTCCAGAAGTCTTTCGGCCTGCCAGTTCATCGCCTGAAATGCGATGTGCCGAAACGCTGGAATTCGACTCTCCACATGTTACAGCGAGTGTGGCAGCACCGTCGAGCCCTGGTGCAATACGTCATGACGTATAGCCTGGGCGAACGAGATGCAGAGGTGGGGCAGATCACCCTGATGGAGTGGTCTCAGATCAAGGACCTATGCACCCCTCTGCAAAGTTTTGACATGGCGATAAATATGTTTAGCGCTGACAATGCCATTATCAGCATGACAATTCCAGTCATTTACATGCTGGAGCACACGCTAAACACTATTCGGAGTCAGGGGGTGGGACAACAGGAAGGGGAGGAACTACAGGAGGATTCATATGCGCAAGACACAACAACATCACCAAGGTCCAGACGTTCATCATCACCAACGCGGCAGGCATGGGACCATGGGGGACAGGAATCAACAAGGGCGCATAGTAGCAGGCGAAATGTTGAGGAAGGTGCAGGAGAACATGAAGAAATGGAGGATGAACTGTCCATGGACATGGAAGACTCAACGGATGAGGGAGACCTTTGTCAAATTTCTGTTGAAAGAGGTTGGGGGGAGATGTCAGAGGAAGAAAGAACGGTTAGCACCTCTATGCCACAAACACAGCGTGGACGTGGTCCGCATGGCTGCGCAAGACACATGAGCGCCTTCTTGCTGCACTACCTCCAACATGACCCTCGTATTGTCAAAATTAGAAGTAATGATGACTACTGGATTGCCACACTATTAGATCCCCGGTACAAGTCCAAATTTTGTGACATAATTCCAGCCATAGAAAGGGACGCATGTATGCAGGAGTATCAGCAGAAGCTGTTACTCGATCTTAGCTCGGCTTTTCCACCAAACAACCGTGGTGCAGGGAGTGAATCTCCCAGTTGTAACTTGACAAACATGGGACGGTCTCGTCATCTTCAACAGTCTACCCGTACCAGTAGCACCGTATCTGGTGCTGTTAACAGCAATTTTATTGAATCTTTTCATAATTTTTTTAGACCCTCCTTTGCAAGGCCACCAGAGACAACAAGTCTCACATAGTCACGGCTGGAGAGGATGATACAGGAGTATCTCCAAATGAACATCGATACCATGACTTTGTAAATGGAGCCTTGCTCATTTTGGGCTTAAAATCTTGAAAAATGGCCAGAGCTCTCCACTTACGCCTTGGAGATTTTGTCGTGTCCAGCTGCCAGCGATGTCTCTGAAGGTGTCTTCAGTGCTGCTGGGTGTGTGCTGACAGATAAGCGCATGCGTCTGTCCAGTGACAATGTGGACAGACTAACGTTCATCAAAATGAACAAGTCATAGATCCACAAGGAATTTACTACCCCTGTGTCATCCTGGGGAGAGTAAATGCTTGTGGATTTTGAATGTGCTTGATGCAAATCTACCTGTGAAGTGTACAACTGGGGCACAAGTTCTGCCACTGAAGGGGTGGGTGTGTGGGGCCCAATTTTTGGGAAAAAAGGGAGACTCTGCTTGGAGTAACCCTTGGTTACAGTGTTTTTAAAAATGATCCAAGATGAACAGAGCTGGGATCAGGAAAGACTTAGCTACCGACCCCGGTGTCATCCTGGGGACGGTTAAGGATGGCGTATTTTTGAATGTGCTTGATGCAAATTTACCTGTGAAGTGTACAACTGGGGCACAAGTGCTGCCACTGAAGGGGTGGGTGTGTGTGGGGCCCAATTTTCGGAAAAAAGGAGACTCCGCTTGGAGTAACCCTTGCTTGCTGTGTTTTTTAAAAGGAGCCAAGATGAACAAGTCATGGTTCAGCAAAGACTTTGCTACTTACCCCGGTGTCATCCTGGGGACGGTTAAGGATGGCGTATTTTTGAATGTGCTTGATGCAAATCTACCTGTGAAGTGTACAACAGGGGCACAAGTGCTGCCACTGAAGGGGTGGGTGTGTGTGTGGCCCAAGTTTTGGAAAAAAGGGAGACTCCGCTTGGAGTATTCCTTGCTTACAGTGTTTTTAAAAATGATCCAACATGAACAGAGCTGGGATCAGGAAAGACTTAGCTACCTACCCCGGTGTCATCTTGGGGATGATTAAGGATGGCGTATTTTTGAATGTGCTTGATGCAAATCTACCTGTGAAGTGTACAACTGGGGCACAAGTGCTGCCACTGAAGGGGTGGGTGTGTGTGTGTGGGGCCCAATTTTTGGAAAAAAAGGAGACTCCGCTTGGAGTAACCCTTGCTTGCTGTGTTTTTTAAAAGGAGCCAAGATGAACAAGTCATCGTTCAGTAAAGACTTTGCTACCTACCCCGGTGTCATCCTGGGGACGGTTAAGGATGACGTATTTTTCAATGTGCTTGATGCAAATCTACCTGTGAAGTGTACAACTGGGGCACAAGTGCTGCCACTGAAGTGGTGTCTGTGCGGCCCAATTTTTGGAAAAAAGGGAGACTCCGCTTGGAGTAACCTTGCAGTGTTTTACATGATTTTAGAAGGGCATGCCATGCCTATATCTGTGTCTCCTCCTCTTTTTCCTTGTCCAGCTCTTTTGTTTTTGCATGAGTATATGTCCTTGTCACTTTCCCATGTGTTTGTGTTGTGTTGTGAGTTGTTTGTCACCTCAAGGTGGTAAGGATTTCATGATGAAAGAACGCTGCGCTTGTTAGGCAGGATTGCAAGAGAGCCAAAAATTTGATGTTTCTTTGGTGCTTGACGGTCCTGAGGAAGGGAGCTGAGCTCCTGAAATGCGTAGACCTATGCCAACAATAAAGACAAGTTAATCTGACATTTGAACAGTGATCATTTGGTGCGGCATTAAATCACCCCTCTCTACCCCTCTCTGTAAGCTGGGGGGTTTAGGAAGAACAATGGTAAGTCACCTGCAGTGGAGAACTGCATATCCACATATCCATCCCTCTCCACTTGAAGAGGAGTGGAGCTGCA
Organism: Anomaloglossus baeobatrachus; assembly: GCF_048569485.1. Lineage (NCBI taxonomy): Eukaryota > Metazoa > Chordata > Amphibia > Anura > Aromobatidae > Anomaloglossus > Anomaloglossus baeobatrachus. The sequence continues at coordinate 269,128,061 of NC_134353.1, read as the reverse complement.
GTACCCTGTGCAGCCACTATGGATAAGCCAGCATTATAAAATACTCTTTTAAGTAGATGCATTTTCTATTACAGTCACCGTCTTGGGATGGCTCTTAGTATATGTATAAATACAAAATGTGAGTTCTCTTCTAATTGAAAATAGCCAAATTGTGCCCAATTATCCATTTTCTCTCCCCGGTGTCATGTCATTCATTAATATTACAAGATCTCAGGTGTGAATGGGGATCAGGTGTGTTAAATTTGCAGTGATCACTCACATGTTCTCCTATTCTGATCATTGGAAGTTCAACAATATGGCAGCTCATAGCAAAGAATTCTCTGAGGATCTGAAAATAAAGAATTGTTGCTCTATATAAAGACGGCCTAGGCTACAATCATAATGCCAACACTCAGAAACCGAGCTGCAGTATGGGGACCAAGACCATATAGCAATTTAAGAAGACAGGTTCCAGTTTGCAGAGGCCTCGCCATGATCGACTAAAGAAGTTGAATGTACATGTTCAGCATCATATCCAAAAGTTGTCTCTTCGAAATATGACTATGAGTGTTGCTAGCATTGTTGCAGAGCTTAAAAGGGGTGGGAGTCAGCCTTTGAGTGCTAAGACCATACGCTGCACACTGCATCAAATTGGTATACACGGCTGCCATTCCAGAAAATACCTCTGGTAAAGATGGTGCACAAGAAAATTCACAGATTACAGAAGACAAGCAGACTAATGTGGGCGCCACACGAGACAATCTATCGTGTGATGTGTCGTCGGGGTCATGGTTGTCGTGACGCACATCCGGCATTGCTTGCAACGTCGTCTCGTGTGACACCTCCGAGCTATGCAGAAGGAAGGAAGTGGACGGGATGTTTACGTCCCGTTCATCTCCGCCCCTCCGCTTCTATTGGCCGGCCGATGTATGACGCCGCTGTGACGCCGTACATCCCTCCCCCTTCAGGAAGTGGATGTTCGCCGCCCACAGCGAGGTCACTCAGCAGGTAAGTACTTGTGACGGCGGTTTAACGACTTTGTGCGGCACGGGCAGCGATTTGCCCATGACGCACAAACAACGGGGGTGGGTACGATCGCTCGTGCAATCGCACGATAGATCTTACCGTGTGAAGCCCACATTAGAATATGAATTACTGGACCATTTCCTGTGGCCTGCTGAGAACAAGATAAACTTATTTGGTTCAGATGGTGTCGAGCATGTGTGGTGGCAAAAACATTAAGGGTAAGGGTGCTGGATACTTGGCATTATTCGTGACTTGCACAAATATTAAGGTATTCACGATATCCATTACTCATCGAGTATTTTCTTCCTCACTTTATGAGTTTCGAGTCCCCTTTACTCATGTTTGGTACTTGATTTTCAGCCACTAAACATGCATGCATTGCTTGCCAATCACAGTAATGCCATAGCCATCTTTACTTTGCTGTGATTGGGAGGCACAGACAAAAGGAAAAGAAAAATGTGCGGTCATTAAGCCAGGAGAATAATACTTACTAAATTTTCCTGAATCTGTCACACTGCTTCTGGGTCCAATCATTAAAGTTTAAAAATATGCACTGCTTCCCCTACCACCCCTTTGTAACAGTGTCTGTGATAGGTTGCAGTCCTCTTTCACCCGCAGATGTCTGTGATTGATTGTACTCCCACTAAGTGTCTATGTCAGGAAGTGGAGTGTAAAAAAAAAAATCATTAGAACAAATGGCACGGAGTTCCTCGTATTTTGATACCCAGCGCAGATTAAGCAGATGGCTACAGGTTGCAGCCGCCAGTTGTGTGCTTCATCTTGGCTGTGTGTCAAAATGAGGGCTCTAATGAGTTTTATTAAAATTATTTAAATAAAAAATTATTTTTTAATTTTTAATTTAATAAATTAAAAAAGCGTTATGAGGTCCCCCCTGACAATTTTGATACCCAGCCAAGATAAAGCAGACAGCTGGGGGCTGGTATTCTCAAGCTGGGGATACCCATGGTTATTTGGTCCTCTCCAGCCTAAAATTAGCAGTTTGCAGGTGCCCCAGAATTGTATTCATTAGATGTGCCAATTCCAGCATTTTACCCTGCTCATCCTGATTGCCCTGGTGCTGTGATAATCTGGGTCATACAAAGGGTTACAGCTGTGAATTGACCAAAAGGTTTATCTGTCATCAAGCCCAAGGTTAGTAAAGGAGAGGTGTGGGTTTTTTTGCCAAAAGCTGCAGATTTTGGTGCAAAATGTATGCATATCACCTGAGGTCACAGCTGGGTACCGTGGGAACTGACAGCTGTAAACTCAGGTGAACTGACTGACATCACTGCTCACAGCTACTGCTCCGTCAATGTGTCCCTGATGCCACAGAAATCGGTCATGTTTTCTAGTTTCCCACACACCATGACCTAAATCTGTAGCAGAGCTAAGATTGTCATAGGACCTCCTGTGCATTAATCCGACCTGCAGGGGTGTTTTGGGGGTTAATTAAATTGGAGAAAGAGGATGTTTATTTTTTTTGTTTTTTAAATACAGGATTTTTCTGTGTGTTTTGTGTTTTTTTTCTTTTTACATAAACAAATAGTAATGAGGGGTGTCTCATAGAACCCTCCCCATTATTAACCTCAGGCTTGATGACAGCTAAAAGTTTATGACAAATTACAGATGTCAAAAGCACTTTATGTCACCCCAATTTCTATCGTACCAGGTCAATCAATATGAGCCGGGTAAGTGCCGGAACTGGCATATCTAATGGATGAGCCGATTGTGGAGTGACTGCAAGCTGCTACATGAAGGCTGTGGAGGACCCAATAACCATGGGCTTCCCTAGCCTGTGAACACCAGCCTACAGCTGTCTGCTATATCTTGGCTGAGCATTAAAAATGGGAGTGACCCTTACAATGTTTTTTTAATTATTTATTTAAATAATTAAAAAAAAAGCATGAAGTCCATCGTATTTTGATACACAGCCAAGAGAATGTGCACAGCTGGAGGCTGCAGTCTGTACCCGTCTGATTTATCTGAGCTGAGTATAAAAATATAGGAGACCCTATGTTATTTTTTTCCAATTATTTATTTATTTTTATACTCCAATTCTTTACCCAAATAGCTAGTGTGAGGACAACCAATAGAAGACCCCAACAGATAGGGAGGGTGGGAGACGCAGTGAATTTTCATAAGGGTTAATGATTAGACCCAAAAGCATTAAGACATCTTTGGGAAACTTGGTAAGTATAGTTCTCCGGCTTTAATGACCACATGCCATTTTTTTTTTTCATTTGGAATATTGTTTCCAGACATTTCTGAACCAAATCTGAGGCTACTGGCAAAAAAAGCACCAAAGCCCATGCGGTATTGGTGCGTTTTTTGCTAGGAAATGCAGAATTGGTGCAGAAATGTCTGCAACCAAACAGTGAATGTGTCCACATACCAAAATCTTGTAATCCGGCATGGTGTTCAATGCCTATACCTGAGGTGAGGTCACTGAGTTCCATGAGTTCATCTCAGGTCAGTTCACGTGAGGGCACAGCTGTTATGTCAGGGGAATACACTGACATCACTGCTCACAGCTGCGGCTCCATGAATGTGTCCAATGACACCGCAGTGCACAGTCATGCTTTTCTAAGATGAAAAGGCATTGCAACCTCAGATATCGCAGAGCTGGGATCATCGTTGGATGTCATGTCTATGGATTATGTTGGGCCTGCAGTGGTGTTTTGGCATTAAAAAATGTAGAAAGAGGGTGTTTTTTAATAAAGGATTTTACTCTGTTTTGTATTAATTTATTTTGACTTACAAGGTTAGCAATGGGGGTATCTCAAAGACCCCTCCAATTAAAAATGTCAGACTTCATGCAAGCTTTGAATTTTTTGACAATTCAGAGATTTCATTAACCCTATATATTACCCCAATTGCCACTACACCATGACAATCAGAATGAGCCAGATAAACTGCCAGAATTGACGCAGTAAATGCAACAATTCTGGGTCAGCTTCTGGCTGCTATTTTTAGTCTGGGGGGCCCAATAACCATGGATACCAGTCCCCAGCTGTCCGCTTTATCTTGGCTGGATATCAAAAATGGGGGACCTCACAATTTTTTTAAGCTATTTAGTTAAATATTATAAAAAAAATGCACAAGATCCCTCGTATTTTGATACACAGGCAAGGTAACGCACACAGATGGGGATGCAGCCTGTTGCATTTTGCAAAATTTATCTTCATATTATGGGGGACCCTGTGCTATTTTTTTCAATTATTAATTTGTTTTTACATTCCACATTGGGGACCCAGACAACTAGTGTGAGGGCAACCAATAACAGATGCCAGCATAGAGGGTAGTTAGGGAAAGCCAGACTACAACCAATTACAGACACTGTTACAGATATTGGGTAGGGGAAGCCATTCACATTTATGAACTTTAACGATCGAACCAGAAAGTGGTATGACAGCTGCGGGGAAGCTGTAGAAGTATAATTGCCCTGCTTTAACACTAGAACTACTGGACTCGTGACACCTATATAGAAATACATGGTGCAAAGTAGTCAAAATGACTACCTCAGTAGTTCTAGTGTTAAACCCCATAATACTTTGACAACATTATTCACAGAAACCAAATGTCAGAGATGCATGCAGGCATCTTCCCCATGCTATTTCCATTCGGTTTCAGCACTTTTTCATCCATTGCAGGATTTTTGCAACCCTCTCTTTTGCAACCCCACTTTCAAGGTCTTCCAAGAAAACTATTCACATTTCCCATTGACTTGCATTAGGTTTGTTATTTGGCATCAATGCACAAAAAATCCAAACCCAAATCTTCTACTATTCACCCATCTAGTGTTAGGGCGCTTTTACACTTGCGTTGTGCGGTATCCGTTACAATGCGTTGTGTGATGCATGTAACGGATGCCGTGCAAATAGTGTGATAATAAAGGCAACGGATTCCTGTGAAATAATGCGTTGCGTTAAGTTTTCTAGCCGCGAGAGAGAGAGACCCCATCATCACCAAACACGCAGGCACGCCGCACTCATCATCATCACACACATCCCGGCACTACCGCCCCCATCATCACCGCACACGCAGGCACTACCGCACTCATCATCATCACACACATCCCGGCACTACCACCCCCATCATCACCGCACACGCAGGCACTACCGCACTCATCATCACCAAACACGCAAGCACTACCGCACTCATTATCATCACACACATCCCGGCACTACCGCCCCCATCATCACCGCACACGCAGGCACTACCGCACTCATCATCATCACACACATCCCGGCACTACCACCCCCATCATCACCGCACACGCAGGCACTACCGCACTCATCATCATCCCACACATCCTGGCACTACCGCCCCCATCATCATCACCACACACGAATTCACTACTGCACTCATCATTATCACACACATCCCGGCACTACTGCACCGATTATCACCGCACAGGCAGAAACTACAGCACTCATCATCACTGCACACACCAGCACTACTGCCCCCATCATCACCGCACACGCAGGCACTACCGCACCCATCATCACCACACACACAAGTATTACCTCAGTGACGTTCTCGCTGACAGCGCAGCTCCCTTCAGTTTCTGTGTGGAGCTCACAGGAGCAGCAGTGTTCTACTGCCACTCCTGTCAGCTTCATGAAGTAGAGCTGGATGCGTCGCGGGACTTCATGGGGATTATGCCGGACCTGGAGGGGTATTTGAGGATTTTAATAAAGTGGTGAAAGAGGGTTTTTTTTGTCTTTTATTCCAAAGAAAGTATTTTTTCGGGTGTATGTGTTTATTTACTTTCACTTACAGGTTATTCATGCAATGTGTCTCATAGACGCCTGCCATGATTAACCTAGGACTTAGTGACAGCTATGGGCTGTCATTAACTCCTTATTACCAGGATAGCTACTGCACCAGGGCAATTCGGGATGAGCCAGGTAGAGTCCCGGGACTGTCGCATATAATGGATGCAGCAATTCCAGGCGGCTGCTGACTGATATTTTTAGGCTGAGGGACTCCCCATAACGTGGGGCTCCCCATCCTGAGAATACCAGCCTTCAGCCATGTAGCTTTACCTTGGCTGGTATCAAAATTGGGGGGGACCGCACGTCATTTTTTTTAATTATTTATTTATTGTGCTGCACAATATAGACCCGCCCACCAGCAGCTGCGATTGGTTGCAGTGAGACAGCTGTCATTAAGCGTGGGGTTGTATCTGACTGCAACCAATCATAGGCGCCAGTGGGTGGGAAAAGCAGTGAATACTAGAGCAGGAGAAGCCGCCAGAGGAGTGTGACAGCCATGCAGCACCATGCCCGTGATAGGTGAGTATGAGAGAGGGGATGAGAGAGGGGAGAGAGACCAGGAGTGATTTTAAACGATTTAGATCGTTCTGCTGGACATGCTGAGCATGTGCAGTAGAACGTGATGAAATCCGTCAGCGGATTCCACCGCTTAGTGCATTGCGGCGGAATCTGCCCCCATAGGCAATCATTAGACACCTAACGGAATTCGGCAAAGTGCATTATTTTAACGCTCCATAAAACGCTACATGCAGCATTCCCTCCGCCCGACACTTCGTCAAAATAACAACGCAGCGTTGTCTAGCGGATGCACTTGCGTTACAGTGGGTCGTCAATACAAGTCTATGGAGAATAGCGCAGTGCATTAACGGACTGCGCTATTCTCCATGGTGGCGGATTGCGCTGAACGCAAGTGTCAAAGCTGCCTTAGGCCCCCTTCACACGTCCGTGAAAAACACGTGCGTTTTTTGTTGTCCGTTTTTCTTGTCCGTGTTACGTTTTTACATCCGTTTTTAAGTTCCGTGTGATATCCGTGTTGCATCCGTGATTCCGTATTTTACTTCCGTTTGTACGTTTTTTACCTCCGTGTGTGATCCGTGCCACTAGCGTTTCCGATCCGTTTTTTGATTGCGTTTTGCTGTGGTTAGTCATCACATTAATTTGTTAATGTGTTACTGCTGGCAGTAATTGACTTTTCACTACCTTTTGGATAAATGAATGCTGTGCGTGGTTTTTTTTTTCCTTTTGACATAGTGGTGTGTGATTTTTAGTTGAGAATGTCCATATCAAATGAGGCTCTGCTTTTTCTGGCATGGATGGTTTCTAGACGATTTGGTGTAAGGCGATTTATGATTCCTTCAGCAGAAATGTCTCAAAGAAGAATGTGGGTGCATCCAATTGTTCAAATGCGTCAAACTCATGGACATTTCCATTGTCTATATGGTGAATTAAGGCGATATCCTGCAAAATTTCAGGCATATTGCCGATTAACAGTTGATATGTTTGATACAATCTTGGACACTCTCAGGCCTCATCTCCAACTCCAGGACACAAGCATGCGCCAATGTATCTCACCTGAACAAAGATTGCTTGTTACATTAAGGTGGGTTTTTTTTAAACATTTTGTATTAAAATAATGTTTTTACTTTATAATGTTTAAATATATATCATTAGACTAAAATATACATCATAAAATTATTATTTATGATTCTATTTTATGGATTAACATTCAACATTTCTTTAAAATGTTTAAAAAAAATAACGGTCCTTTTTTTTTCATTTGGGATACACTTACACAATCTTTAGGTTTCTGGCTACAGGCATGTCATATGGAGCTCTACATTTCGACTTCCTCCTTGGTACGTCAACCATCTGTGGAATTGTCCGTCTGACTTGTGATGCCTTATGGTTACATCTTAAAAATCAAGTAATGCCACAACCAACTTGCGAAAAATGGCTTCAAATAGCCCATGGATTTTATGAAGTCACTAAATTTCCACACTGTATTGGGGCATTGGATGGTAAACACATTAGGGTTCGGAAGCCACCAAATTCAGGATCTAGATATTTTAATTTTCACAAATTTTTTTCAGTTGTAATATTAGCATTAGTTGACACTAATTATAAATTTATTTATGTAGATATTGGTGCGTATGGGAGTGCTTCCGATGCACGGATTTTTCGCTCAACTAGATTGGCCAGACGTATGATTTCAATGGACTTAAATTTACCTACTCCATCACCACTGCCTGGTACTTCTGGACCAACAGTACCTTTTGTGATGGTTGCAGATGAGGGTTTTGCCTTATCACCACATGTAATGAGACCTTTTCCTCGGCGTGGAATTGATGATTTAAAAAGCCAATTCAATAGTCGTTTAAAAACAGCCCGTAGTTATGTAGAATGTTCTTTTGGTATTTTAGCCTCCAAATGGCGCATATATCAAACAACAATACAGCTAAACCCAACGAATGTGCAATCAGTAATCAAAGCTACAGTAGTTTTACATAATTTTTGTAGAATTCATGAGGAAAATGTCCTGTTAGACCCTTTGAACTCCCATTATGTAGCTAATTTTTCAAATGTTCAAATGGAGAATACCCAACCAGTTTTGTCTGGTTTGCAAATAAGAAATAATTATATGTGTTATTTTGTTGATCATTAATTTTTGTTTTCGAATTTTTTTTGCAAAAAACCATATGTGTTTAAAAATTAATAAATATGTTCAAAATGTTTATTAAAAATAAGGTATGTCATCAATACATATTTTTCTTTCAGTCAAATATGATAATAAACTTGTTTATTATTTAAATTTGGATAGCCAAAAAAAATTTTTTATTGCTTATGCATAATATATATTGTATTTGTATTCATAAATTTTCAAGATATTAATCTAATTTTGAAAATTAAAGCACAAAAATGTCATGAAAAAAAACTCTTTATTGATACATGTCCTGAATTATTGAAATTAAAGTCTTTAAAAAATGAACACAATTTTGATATTTGTTGATATGCAATCATAGAACATAAACATGTAATTTTACAAAAAAAAATGTGTTATTTCCACACAAATTCTTCAAATTAAAAAAAAAAACACTCGCAGAACAAAGTTAGCCTTTTTTTCTATTAGTATGCACACACATAATGGTCAACAACATTTCTTAGCTACATCATTTACCATATTGACTAATTTGTGTTCAACATATTTTTATAAATGGTGAAGTAAAAAAAAAAATATACCCTTTATATCAAAATGAAATTTTTAATACATAATATTATTTTGCATATTATGTGGCAATAATACAAATAATTTACACCTTTAGTTTCCAATTATTTAAATTTATATTATTAGAATGTAACTTTAGGAAATGTTGTGTCTATTAACATTTTTTTTTTTTTTTTTTTTTTTTAAAAACAAATTAAAAAAAAAACAAACTAATCAATTAAGTCCTCTAGACTTTCAACTGTATCCTGTGCTGATGGAATATTAGAATCATGTTCTGAGATTGCTTGGACAATTAATGTACTGGTATTAGTTTTAGTGGCGCATGTTGGTATATTGGGTTCCTGAGTAGCTGTAGTTTGTAAAATGTTTGATGAAGATGCATACATGGCTTGTGGTATAGCTTGTGAAAACATTAGTGGCTGCTGCATTTGTGGCTGATGTGAGTATGATATATTTGTTGGATAATGTTGAGCTTGTAGAAAAGGTTGATTGGCATTTTGGGCAAAAATGACAGATTGTGGGTATGTTTGTAATTGGCTAACTGGCTGTCTTGTTTGAAAGGTAGAGGTATTGATGAAATTTTGGCCTTGTGATGGTTGTTGTATGTAATTTATTGGGATATTTTGACTTGGATGTTGAGACATCTGAGTCATCATGTTGTTGATTTGTCCTGACACTATATTTGGAATGGTTGTGATAGGTCTATTAATGATGTTGGTTGTGTCAATATTTTGGGCAGTTTGGTGGGCAATGTTGGTTACAACTGATGATGATGTCTGGTTTGTCATATGTTGGGTTATGTTGGGTAATGAAGCATCAATATTAGAAGCATTGTAGTTTGTCCTCCACTGTTCGATTGTTAATAGTACGTGGTTTGGCAATGGGCGTGTTTGGCAAGCTGAGATTAAAGTGAGTATGGCTGCCCTTAAGCGTTCCTGGTGTTCGGAATCAACTTTGGCCAAACATGGTGCTAGTGAGCGACAGAATCTTTCTATGTCATTTTCCGGCAATAAGGAATTCATAATTGACATGACTCTTGTGTCAATAATTTCTGGCAGTGATCTTAAGTCTTCAGGATGTCTTATCCGACGTGCCCGATATGTGTTGGTTTGAAAACGTTGGCCAGAATTAGATTGAGATGATGGTTGGACATTAACAGATGAAGATTGTGTTTGGGTTTGTGTTGGATTTGTTATTGTCTCAGTATCAGCCTCACTGGATACCTGTTCTGTATGTTCATTTTGTGTTTGTGGTATTTCTGCAGTGGGATGTGGCTGGTCCACCTCAGAAGCAGAAGTTGCAGGAGCTGATTGTGCAGCTGATGGGTTTTCATCTGATTCATCCATGTTGTCGTCAGTCCTGTTTTTTTTTTTTTTTTTTTAAAAGGATAAGAAATAAACCATTTCAGAATAAAACAAAAATCAAAAACAATGTCATTAGTATAATTAACAAATTTTACTTACTGAGTCACCTCCATAATTGGTCGTAGGAATTCAAGTTTTTCAAAATAAACATATCTTCTCTTTCGTGGATTTGCTGATGTTGATGGAATTGGGTTGAACTCGCGTCTATACTGATCCCGGGCAGATCTCCATCGGCGTCGTACTAAATCCACTTTTTTTTTAAAAAAAAAAAAAAAAAAAGGAAAAAAAAAAAAACCTCACAATGCTATTTTTTAAATGTTTAAATTAATTTAATTTAAATTTAATTATTTTAAGTTAATTAAGTAATTTCAAATATTACTATGAATAAATTAAAAAATAAAACATATTTGTAAGGAAATTAACTTCCATTTTCAATTAACTTTTTAGTTTTAAGAATAAGTTATATGTTTAAATTTACAAATAAATCCTAATGCCTTAAAAAATATTTGTTTATTTTTAACATATAAAAATTAATTTAATAATTATTTATTAAAAAAAAAAAAAAAAAAGTAAAAAAAAAAACTCACCAAATCGTGTTTTTTTCCCTGGTGAACAACGGTCCCATCCATTGTTGGGGTAAAGTTCTGCAGCAACAACCTTCCATGTTCTGTCAACAATTGCCCGATCACGGTAGCCTTCAGATCGAGTGTCCCATAATTCTGGGTGACACTCAACCACAGAAATTATTTTCTCAGTATCAACACGTGGACCCATGGATAAAAAAGATTAGAATCCAAATGGGAACAAAAATCCAGCAGAGAATTAGGTAAACACTCCTTCAAACACTGGGTGTGGGCAGCTAAATGAAGGGTAATAACAGCAAGTATCACATTACAGCCACCTGATTCCAACTGAAGCAATCGCTGCCATAAATGATTACAAAACGGACACGGACAACACGGAGATGCATCCGTGACACGTACGTGTACTCACGGACCCATAGACTTACATTGGGTGCGTGTATGCGTGATCCGTGCAGAAAACGGACATGCATCCGTGAGATACGCATACACATACGTGTCACGCACACGGACACACGGACCGTATGGAAAAACGTAAGTGTAACTGCAAGCATTGAATAACATTGGTGCACGTTTGTCCGTGTCTCCGGTATATACGGAAACGGACCAAACACGCACGTGTTTCACGGACGTGTGAAGGGGGCCTTAGACTGCCCAAACATGTCATCAGACCTACACCCTATTGTGTTCCAAACATGAAAAGGATTGGAGGCTCTCGTTGAAGTACCACAGCTGGTGCGAAATGGCAGCCATAGTCCGGATGTGCTTTGCACTCACTCCCTCCCCTGATGAATGAAGTCTGAATAAAGCATCTTCTTGCTATGATGGTGAGTGCCTCCAATCCTTTTCATATTTGGAATTTATCGCTTGCTAGTGCTGGGAAGAGCACCGCCTGTCTTTGCATACTTCCATTACAAAAAATAGAGCGATTTATTTAATCATGCTTCCCCCGCTAACATAGTGGTTAAAAACATTGTGTCATATAAGAGGACAGTGAAAATAGGGCAGTGCCCAAAACTTCAAGCTTTATATATGGAAACCAAACCCTATTGTGCATCTGTGGTGCATCCTCAAATGGAAGGTAAAGGAGCTCAAGGTTTCAAGATGTCAACATGAGGCAGAGAAGAGGAGTGGCAACTTGTAAAGCTCTAGTGAACTCCATGCGAAAGAGAGTTGCAACACAAAATACTGACACTTTGGGCACAAATTGGCCAGCTTTACTTAGTGTTGTACTCACTTTTGTGTCAGCAGTTTAGACATTAATGACTGTGTGTTGAATTTTTTAAAGAGAACAACAATATAGACTGTTATACAAGCTCTATACTGACTACTTTACATTGTATCAAAGTGTCATTTCTTCAGTGTGTTCCATGACACACAGTCAGACTGTCTGGCACTGAGTTCACCTGAGGTCAGTTCTGGCTGCTTCCACACTGCTCTCAGTGTGTCCCGTACACTGCGGCAAGTGGTCACGTGTTATGATCTTACTGATCACCATGGCCTCCAAATGTAGCAGAGCCGGAATCGTCAAGAGATGTTGTGTGAATTACGTCGGATCTGCGAGAGTGTTTTGGGGATTAATGAATTGGTGAAAAGGGGATTTTTTTTAATTAAAATAAAGGATTTATGAATGTTTGGGTTGTTTTTCTTTTTATTTGAAGGGTTGGTAATGGTAGTGCCCGCTCATCACTAGACACCTCTGCATTACCAAGCCGGGGCTTGATGTCAGCTGTGATTTTTGACAAATCACAGATGACATCAAATACATATATCACCCCAATTGCCACAGCACCAGGGCAACCGGGATGAATGAGGTAAAGAGCAACAATTGGCACATTGAATAAATGCACTAATTGTGGGGGCTATTTTTAGGCTTTAAAGGGCCCAATAACCATGGACCTTCCCAGCCTGAGAATACCAGTCCCCTGCTGTTTGTTTTATCTGTGTTAAGGCCCCATTACACGCGTCGATTTATCATGTGATCGCATGTGCGATCGCACCCGCCCCCATCGTTTGTGCGTCACGGGCAATTTGTTGCCCGTGTCGCACAAAGTCGGTCACCCCTGTCACACGCACTTACCTCCCGAACGACCTCACTGTGGGTGGTGAACATCCTCTTCCTGAAGGGGGAGGGACATTCGGCGTCACAGCAACGTCACACAGTGGCCACCCAATAGAAGCGGAGGGGTGGAGATTAGCGGGACGTAGCATCCCGCCCACCTTCTTCCTTCCTCATTGCCGGCGGGACACAGGTAAGCTGTGTTCATCGTTCCCGAGGTGTCACACGGAGCGATGTGTGCTGCTACAGGAACGACAAAAAACCTGCATCCAGGAATGTGACCGATATTTTGAAAATGAAGGACATGTCAACAAGCAACGATAAGGTGAGTATTTTTGCTCGATAACAGTCGCTCGTAGCTGTCACACGCTATGATATATCAAATGATGTCGGATGTGCGCCCAATATATCGTAGCATGTAACGGGGCCTTTAGTTATCAAAAATGGGCAGGACCCCATGTCAATTTTTGATTAAAAAAAAAAAAGCACCACATGGGGGAGTTTCTATTTTTGATAACCAGCCAAGGTAAAGAACAAAGCTGGGGACTGGGGACTGGGGACTTTTTTCAATGTGCCTGTCAGTCACAGTAACACCAGTAACAAAGATGGCTATGGCATTACTGTGATTAGCAGGCAATCCCTACATGATTAGTGGCTGAAAATCAGGCGCCAAACATGCAGAGAAATACTTGACGAATAACGAATATCCCTAATACTGTAATATTCATGCAAATAACGAATAGTGATGAATATATTCGCTCATCATTAACTTTGATTTCTTTTCTGCTTTGAGAAAAAATAGCAAAATTCTACAAATTGATGGCAATTATGTTCCCCTCTAGAGCAGGGATGGGTAATTAATTTTCCCCAGGGTCCACCTAAGACATTGTGACCAGTGTGGAGGCCCAAAGCAATAGGATGAAATTATTTCTGCTCAAAATTAATATTAACATTATAATTATTATATAATACTTTTTTATTGTATGACTTAATATTGAGCAGAATTGAGCATGCTGACATCCTCCTGTATACAGTATGAGCCCACACAAAGCCCCCCTATGTACAGCATGAGCCCTTACATTGCTCTCTGCATACAGTATGAGCCCCCACATACAATAGCCCCTATGTACAATATGAGCCCCTCATTTAGCCTCTCATTGTACAGTATGAAACACCACCCAGCTTCCTACAAAAGGATAAGAGCCTCCCACAAAGCCCCATATATACAGTATGAGCCCTATTTAGCCTCTCTAGGTGCAGTATGAGACCATTTGAGATATATATATATATATATATATATATATATATATATATAGTATGAGACCCAAATAGCCCCTCTACATGCAATGTGAGCCCCCACATATCTCCTCTATATACAATGTGAGCCCTCAAATAGCCCCTCTATATACAATCTGTCACGCTCCCCGGGTCCTCACCCCCGCTCCCCGGCTCACCTGCCACGCTGCCCGCTCCTCAGCCCCCGGATTCCGTCCGTCCCAGGCCCCCTGGTCCCCGATCCCGGCGCCCGACGGCTTCCCAGGACCTGGCCGGCTCTCCTGCGTCCTCCTCTCAGCCTCCTTCCCTGGCTTCTGGCACCCGGGCGGCGCGCATGCGCGTTAGGGCGCGCGCAGCGGTCACTGACCCTTTCTTAAAGGGCCAGCGCCCATTAACAGGAAATGAGGTTGAACAGGTACTGGGTATAAAGGGGGTTATTGTCCAAGGGGGCGGGGCCTGATCTTCGTGTTCCCTGAGCTAGGAGTCAGGTCTCCTGGTGTTTATGTGCCTGTACTCACCTATCTCTCTTTGTAGAGCCGTACCTGCCTCGCCATCCAGTCAGCCGTATCCTGAACCCCGCACACTGTCCGTCTGCCATCTGACAGTCCGTACCATCTCGGATCCCTGCGGTGACCCGTCATCTCGCTCCTGAGGTTCCGGACCCCGCCTGATATCATCTCGGCTTCCGAACCTGAGCTACGTCACCAGGACTACCATCTGTGACTCCGTGGTCCCAGGGACTCCTCCGCTGCCTTCACTTGCACGGACTGTTCTGCTGCCCATCAGTGCTTCAGCTGCCGGACTCCCTACCACCATCTTCGAGTTCGGTCCAGTGGATCCACCTCCTGGGTCTGCCCGACCGCCCGGCCGTGACAGTAAGATCAGGCCATGGATCCCGCTGCAGCACTAGCGGCCTTGCAAGAGGAACTCCAACGTCAGCATGAAGTCCAGACCCGCATGTTGCAATTTATGACCTCCGTGGACACCCGCCTGTACACGTTACAAGCATCAATGACGCCTGCGGCACCCAGGTCCCCAGCTAGGCAAGCCATGGCTCCCGCACCAGTGGCAGCCTCTTCAGATGCTTCCCGTCTCCGTTTGGCGTCACCACCTCGTTATGCTGGAGATCCCAAGACCTGCAGGGGCTTCATAAACCAGTGTTCCCTTCATTTCACGCAGCTGCCCCATCTGTTCGCCTCTGACCAAGCCAAGGTCGCCTTTATAATGTCTCATCTGGAGGGCGAGGCGCTGGCGTGGATGAACCCCTTGTGGGAGAAGGAGGACCCCATGACCAAGAACCTTCAAGACTTCCTGCAGGCCTTTCGCAGCACCTTCGACGAGCCGGGACGCGCCTCTGCGTCTGCTTCATCCCTCCTCCGCCTACGTCAAGGAACACTGACGGTGGGCCAATATGCCATCCGTTTCCGTACTTTGGCTTCTGAACTCGGGTGGAATAATGAGGCCCTGACAGCCGCCTTCTGGGAAGGACTCTCGAGTCGCATCAAGGATGAGTTGGCGGGCCGTGACGTGCCCTCCACCCTAGATGCCCTGATTGCCCTAGCCACTCGAGTGGACATTCGTTTCCAGGAACGCTCCAAAGAGCTGTATCGTGAGAGACGTGCAGTACGGCACTCCCCTCCTCCACAGAAGTCCTCTGTGCCTCACTCATCAACAGCTGGGATTCCTGTCCACGAGCCCATGCAGGTTGACCGAGTACGACAGTCTGACCAACGTAGAGCAGAGCGGCTCGCCAAAGGCCTCTGCTTTTACTGCGGAGAGGGCACTCATCTCTTACGCTCCTGTCCGGAAAGGCCGGGAAACTCCAAAGCCTAGGGTTGGTAGGAGAGGCCACCCTAGGTGCTGGGACTCTCTCAGACCCAGTTATGTGGACGGTACAAGTGTCAACAGGAGAGACGCGCTTCACGGCTGAGGCATACCTCGACTCCGGAGCAGCAGGCAATTTTATCCAGCAGGCCACGGTGGACAAGTACCAGCTGCCTGTTACTCCACTCGATAAGCCCCTAGTGATTGCCTCGGTGGATGGGAGACCCCTCTCTGATACCATCTCCTGGATCACCAAGCCGGTGGAATTGCGTATAGGTGCTCTGCACACCGAGAACATCGCTCTCTACGTCCTTCCACACATGTCCCATCAAATCCTGCTGGGACTTCCTTGGTTGCGGACACACGAACCATCAGTCAGCTGGGGTACTGGCGAAATCACTCGTTGGGGCTCTGCCTGTCATGAGAGATGTCTAAAGTCCCTACAACCAATCCGACGTCCCCCGGCTCCAGAGAACCTACCGGAACTGCCCTCGGCCTATTGGTCCTTCGCGGACGTTTTTGACAAGAAGGAGTCTGAGGTACTTCCGCCACACCGTCCCTACGATTGCGCCATCGACCTGCTCCCAGGAACAACACCACCTCGAGGACGGATATATCCGTTGTCTCCAGCTGAAACCAGGGCCATGTCCACATACATCACGGAAAGCCTGGCAAAGGGATTCATCCGGAGATCCTCCTCTCCTGCGGGAGCAGGCTTCTTCTTCGTTAAGAAGAAAGAGGGTGACCTTCGCCCATGCATTGACTACCGGGGCTTGAATCAGATCACCATAAAAAACAAGTACCCCCTACCGCTCATCCCCGAATTGTTCGACCGGCTCAGAGGAGCCCGTGTGTTCACCAAACTGGATCTTCGGGGTGCCTACAACCTAGTTCGTATCCGCTCTGGGGACGAATGGAAGACCGCATTTAATACTCGCGACGGGCACTACGAATACTGCGTGATGCCCTTCGGTCTGTGTAACGCTCCTGCCGTATTCCAAGAACTGGTGAACGACATTTTCCGGGACCTCCTCTACCTCTGTGTAGTAGTTTATCTGGATGACATCCTTGTCTTCTCTCCGGACCTCCAGACCCACAGAGAGAACGTAAAGCTGGTTCTACAAAGACTGAGAGAGAATCGTCTCTACGCCAAATATGAGAAGTGCGTCTTTGAGCAGTCTTCTCTTCCTTTCCTGGGATACATCATCTCGGGTACTGGGTTGCAGATGGATCCAAAGAAGGTCTCCTCCATACTCAACTGGCCTCCTCCTTCTGGACTGAAGGCAATCCAACGGTTCCTGGGATTCGCCAACTACTACCGCCAGTTTATCCCGCACTTCTCCGCCCTGACTGCTCCTCTCTCCGCTTTGACCAAAAAGGAGGCTAAACCAAAGGACTGGTCACCTGCGGCCGACGCCGCGTTTTGCTCTTTGAAGCGAGCTTTCGCCTCCTCTCCTGTACTCCACCGACCGGAGTTAAACCGCCAGTTCACCTTGGAGGTGGATGCCTCCTCCTCAGGAGCCGGAGCAGTGCTCATGCAAAAATCCTCCTCCGGGAAGATGGTGACTTGCGGTTTCTTTTCTAAGAGCTTCTCAGCACCTGAACGGAATTACACCATCGGTGACCGAGAATTATTGGCGGTCAAACTAGCTCTGGAGGAGTGGCGTTACCTCCTGGAAGGAGCAGTGTACCCCGTGACCATCTACACGGACCACAAGAACCTGGAATACCTGCGGTCCGCTCAGCGACTGAACCCACGGCAAGCCAGGTGGTCCTTATTCTTTGCCAGGTTTGACTTCCAGCTCCACTTCCGACCCGCGGACAAGAATGTACGCGCCGATGCCTTGTCTAGGTCCCTCATGCCCATGGAGCAGGAGGAAGAGACTACCCAACCTATCATCCCTCCTAGCAAGATTGTTCCGGTGGCTCCCGTCACTCTGGCCCAAATACCACCCGGGAAGACCTATGTCTCGGAGACCGACAGGCTAAAAGTGTTACACTGGGGTCATGCCTCAAAAACATCCGGCCATGCAGGCCAGAAGAGAACATGGGGTGCGATTGTACGCCATTACTGGTGGCCATCCCTTCGCACTGACGTCGCCGCCTTTGTCTCTGCCTGTTCCTCTTGTGCCAGGAACAAGACGCCCAAACACCTGCCCTATGGCCGTCTTCTGCCTCTACCGATACCCTCAGTTCCGTGGCAACACATAGCTATGGACTTTATTACGGACTTGCCATTGTCATCCGGACACACAGTCATATGGGTCGTGGTGGATCGGTTCTCTAAAATGGCCCATTTCGTCCCTATGGCTGGACTGCCCTCTGCTCAGGAACTCGCGGACGCCTATATACAACACATCTTCCGCTTGCATGGCTTTCCATTACACATCGTATCAGACAGAGGAACTCAGTTCACTTCCCGCTTCTGGAGGGCTCTCTGTAACCATCTGGGAGTGACTCTGGACTTTTCATCTGCATACCATCCTCAGTCTAATGGCCAGGTAGAGAGGGTCAATCAAATCTTGACCTCTTTCTTACGTCACTACGTCAATGCCCATCATGACGACTGGTCCGCCCTTCTACCTTGGGCTGAATTCTCCCACAACCACCACTTCAGTGAGTCGTCCTCCAGCTCTCCCTTCCATGTTGTCTACGGGCTTCAGCCTTCCATCCCATTGCCTGTATCCCCCTCTTCGGATGTCCCTGCTGCAGATACAGTAGCCCGTGACTTTGCAAACATTTGGGACTCTGTCAAATCGTCCCTTGGGCGTGCTTCCCTGCGGATGAAAAGACACGCCGACAAGAGACGTCTGGACCCTCCGTGTTTCTCTCCTGGAGACCTCGTCTGGCTTGCTTCCCAGTACGTCCGCCTGAAGATACCATCATACAAGCTGGGTCCTCGCTACATCGGGCCGTTTAAAGTCCTCAGCAAGATCAATGAGGTTTCCTACAAGCTACAGCTCCCGGCCACGATGAGGATACCCAACTCATTCCACGTCTCCCTGCTCAAGCCGGTTATCCTTGGTCCCTTCTCCGATGCTGCCAGTCCGGCCCCTCCACCTATTGCCGATGACGACATCTATGCGGTAAGGGATATCGTGGCCATGAAGACTGTTCGAGGTCGGCAGTTCTTCCTGGTGGACTGGGAGGGGTATGGTCCTGAGGATAGGTCTTGGGAGCCCAGGGAGAACGTGGGCACTCCTCTTATCCGTGCCTTCATGTCCCGGTTGCGGGGTGGGGGGCGTGGGGGGGGGGGGTACTGTCACGCTCCCCGGGTCCTCACCCCCGCTCCCCGGCTCACCTGCCACGCTGCCCGCTCCTCAGCCCCCGGATTCCGTCCGTCCCAGGCCCCCTGGTCCCCGATCCCGGCGCCCGACGGCTTCCCAGGACCTGGCCGGCTCTCCTGCGTCCTCCTCTCAGCCTCCTTCCCTGGCTTCTGGCACCCGGGCGGCGCGCATGCGCGTTAGGGCGCGCGCGCGGTCACTGACCCTTTCTTAAAGGGCCAGCGCCCATTAACAGGAAATGAGGTTGAACAGGTACTGGGTATAAAGGGGGTTATTGTCCAAGGGGGCGGGGCCTGATCTTCGTGTTCCCTGAGCTAGGAGTCAGGTCTCCTGGTGTTTATGTGCCTGTACTCACCTATCTCTCTTTGTAGAGCCGTACCTGCCTCGCCATCCAGTCAGCCGTATCCTGAACCCCACACACTGTCCGTCTGCCATCTGACAGTCCGTACCATCTCGGATCCCTGCGGTGACCCGTCATCTCGCTCCTGAGGTTCCGGACCCCGCCTGATATCATCTCGGCTTCCGAACCTGAGCTACGTCACCAGGACTACCATCTGTGACTCCGTGGTCCCAGGGACTCCTCCGCTGCCTTCACTTGCACGGACTGTTCTGCTGCCCATCAGTGCTTCAGCTGCCGGACTCCCTACCACCATCTTCGAGTTCGGTCCAGTGGATCCACCTCCTGGGTCTGCCCGACCGCCCGGCCGTGACACAATCCCCCACATAGCCCCTGTATGTGCAGTGTAAGCCCCCACAATGTCCTCTGTATACAGTGTGAACCTCCAGATAGCTCCCTAAATACAATATCGGCCCCTATTTAGTCCCTAATATATAATATGAGCCCGCATAGTATTTTAAATACAGTAAGAGTTTGCACATAGCCTCCGAAATACAGTATGATCCTCTAGGTAGCCTCCTGAATACAGTAATTTTCCAGAGGGGCCACAAGAGATATTGTAACTGATGTGGAAGTCCAAAATCAATAGGCTGAAATTATTTTTGCTCCATAGTAACCCCTTCACCCCCGGGCAATTTCCCATTTTTCATTTTCATCTTTTGCTCTCCTTATTCCGAGAGCAATAACTTTTATTTTTTTCATCAATTATGCTATATGATGGCTTATTTTTTGCAGGACGAGTTGTACTTTTTAATGAAGATATTAGTTTTACCATATAGTGTACTGGAAAATGGAAAAAGAATTCCAAGTGCGGTGAAATTTTAAAAAAAGTGCAATTGCATGATTGTTTTTGCCATATTGTATTCACCGTGATCAGTATATGCTAAAACGGATGTGTCAGTCTGATGCCTCAGATCGGTACGAGTTCGTAAATACCAAAAATGTATATTTTTACTTTTAACTAAGGGGTTAAAAAAAATTCAAAATTTGTCCAAAAGAAGAATTACACTTTCTGCACCATTTTCTTAAACCCATTTTTCTCATTTTTCACGATCTGGGGCTCAGTGAAGGCTAGTTTTTTTGCATCTTGAGCTGTTCCATTTACGTGCAGTTGCTAAGTTTTGATCACCTGTTATTGCATTTTAAAGATTTTTTTGTGGCAAAAAATGTTGGCATTTGGAATTTTTTTCTCGACATGCCGTGTAGCGATAAGATTAATTGATTTTATTTTTGGTTGATTGGACATTTCTGAAAACGGCGATACCAAACATGTGTATATTTTTTATATATTTAACTGTTTTATTTTCAATGGGGCAAAAGGGGGGTGATTTGAACTTCTAGGTTTTTCTACTTTCCATTTTTTTAAAACTTTTCTTTACATTTTTTTTTATTTATTTTATAGTTTACCTAGGGGTCTTTAAGGACCAGCAGTCTGACCACTTGTGCATTTCTGCTGATCAGAGCTGCACAGTTCTGATCAGCAGAAATACAGCGTTCCTGTGAGAGCTGTTGCTCTGTCGGCTCTTACAGGACCTGCGTCATTATAGAGACAGGGGTCATCCGCTGACCCTTCGCTACCATAGCAACCATCAACTTCCCATGATCACAACATAGGGCCTCAGATGGTGGCGCGGAACGTCGCGATCCCCACCACGGCCATTTAACTCACACTGTCACATTTTGGCAGCTTGATCTAAATGGCAAACAGGCATGGGTGAATCGTGGATGCACACATACATATTAGCCCCACATCCTCCTGATGAAGCCATGCCTGGTGAAACACGTATCGAGGCCCCGCCCCTACCACTGACCTTACTGCTGCGCTATTACTTCTATCATGTCTCAAGGTAATGATTGCTGTATTTGGTGACTTTGCTATATGTGCCTATGGGAGGAGTATCCCTAGGGTGCTGTTTAACCAAAACCATTTGTGTCTTACACCTTATGGCTCTCTCCCATGCTATTTGATAAGTATAATCTCGGCACCTTGGTTCAGCAGCCTTTAATTAATGTCAGGTGGTATATGTTTTTTGTGCTTTTCTGTAGCTGGCAAGTATTCCCCCTTTTTGCCCTCACCGTCTGTCCTTTGTTTACCCTTTTATGAATAAAGAACTTTGTATTTTACCATCAGTGTTTTGAGTCCTCTTTTTCAGTTCCCTCTAAAATTCCAATTTATTGGGCTAGTCACTGAAATCTTTGGTTTTGTCTATTAGCTCCACATATCTGTTGTTCAAATCAGCAGACATGTTCAGGGATCACCGCCGGCTTACCACAGCAGCCGACGGTAATTACCGCGACACAACCAAGGATGTACTGGTACATCCTTGGTCGTAAAGGGGTTAATATTAACATATTAATTACAATTTTTTTATAATAATAATTATATCACTTAATATTGAGCTAAAATAAGTATGAGCCTCCACATAGGCTCCTAAATACAGCATGAGTTCCCACAGAGCCCCTGTATATTGTATAAGCCCCACACAGCCTCTCTATATACCATATGTGACTACACTGGCCCACTTTATACAGTATAAGCCCGCACACAGCCCCATATACACAGTATGAACTCCACATTGGCCCTCAATATACAATATGAGCCCTCACATAGTCCCTATTTATACAGTGTGAGCCCCCAAATAGACCCGCTTTATATAGTGTGAGCACCTACATACACCCTCGATATACAGTGTGAGCCTCCACATAACCACCAATAAACATTAGGAGCCCCCACATAGCCCCCAGTATACAGTATAAGCCCCTACATTATTCTAAATACAGTATGAGCCTGCAAATAGCCTCCTTAAACACTAGTGGATAGAGTATGCTTAGCCTTGTAGATATGCTCCCCCTGCCTCTCCCTCCAGCATACAGTCCTAGATGGAGCATGCTGAGCCTTGTAGTTCTGCAGCTGGTGTCTGCTCTCCTGCATTCACTAGTGGATAGAGCATGCTGAGCCTTGTAGTTCTGCTCCCCCTATCTCTCCCTCCAGCATACAGTCCTGGATGGAGCATGTTGAACCTTGTAGTTCTGCAGCTGCTGTCTGCTCTCCTGTATACAATAGTGGATGGAGTATGCTGAGCCTTGTAGTTCTGCTCCCCCTGCCTCTCCCTCCAGCATACAGTCATGGATGGAGCATGCTGAGCCTTGTAGTTCTGAAGCTGCTGTCTGCTCTCCTGCATACACTAGTGGATGGAGTATGCTGAGTCTTGTAGTTCTTCTCTCCCTGCCTCTCCCTCCAGCATACAGTCCTGGATGGAGCATGCTGAGCCTTGTAGTTCTGCAGCTGCTGTCTGCTCTACTGCATACAATAGTGGATGGAGTATGCTGAGCCTTGTAGTTCTGCTCCCCCTGCTGCTCCCTCCAGCATACAGTCATGGATTGAGCATGCTGAGCCTTGTAGTTCTGCAGCTGTCTGCTCTCCTGCATATACTAGTGGAGAATGAAGAACAGATTGAAGAAGGAAATGACATCAGATCTTTTTTTTTTCTTCACCAATCTTTAATGGCATTGTTCTTTGAAAAAACCCCGCATAAAAACGCAGTGAACAAAAACGCAGAAAAACGCAGCCAAAAATGCACAAAAATGCCTGCGTTTTTTTCATGGCGTTTTTTTGGACGCTGCGTTTTTGTGCGTTTTTTGCAGGAAAAAACACAAAAACGCAGAGTCAAAAAAACGCAGTGTGTGAACTTACCCTTAATGTGACCACCCAACATGCTTTTGTGCCGCCCCCACGTCAGCAGCCTGCCGCTGCTGTTCGGATCTGGATCCGCAGTAGCTCGAGGGGTCTCTGGACCCGGGGGTCGGGGTCGAGTCGCCACTCAGAATAAAGGGTGTTATTTACAGGGGATTGTATGGACAGTTTGTGACGCCACCCATGGTGCATGGTAAGATGGAGGACCACCGCTGCAATGGGGAGTACCTGGTGGCGATGGTGTGGGCAGTCAGATGTTTAACCCCTCCATGAGTAGGGGGGATGCCCCGGGACTCGATGTAGGTGACAGGGAGGTGCCGTTAGGATGGTCAGGGATCACTTAAGTACTCACTCAGTCCAATAACGCTGACACCAACAATGTGGGAAACCTAAGTTCTTGATGTCGCTGCAGCAAGGAGGGAGCATGCCTGGATCCTGTGCCCGTTGGTGTTGCTTGTTAGCCTGTGGCCTTTTCTGTGGCACCTTACTTCTAACTGGTCCATTTTGCATAGAACTATTGGGTCCCGTTCAGCAGTGTGGTTAACTGGATGAGCTTGCTCTCAGGTTTCACGCTTGGGATTTTTTGTACTATGTATTGGAAAAGGTCTATCCCCCTCATTGCGCTAGTACCCCGATTTTGGAGAGGGTGGAGAACAGATCTTGAAGGGTCCATCCTCGTCGAGTAAACTGCCAGGACCCCTGAAGCTCCTTCCTGACCTAGGGTCCACGTACCCCATCGTGCCCTGGCTCCTGCCCGGGGATGGCACAAGGCCGCCAGCTGTCCTCCTCCACAGTCCGTACCCATTGTCACGATCCCTTGCGACCGGAGTCCAGCTCCTACCAGGTCCAGACCAACATCTGCCATCTAGTAGCCTCAAAGAGCCCAGCTCCTGACCTCCCCTCTTGAGAGTCACTTCACAACTAACTGTCTCCTAACACTCCTGACCTCCCCTTAACCAATTCCCCAAGTGGGCGGCCCTACTCCCTTCTGGTCAGCCACTGGTGTGTCTGGTGGGTGTGGTGCAGAGTGTTCCTAGGATTTTGATTAACTTGTTCTTGGCAACACCAAAGGTCAGGGATCCGTAACCAAGGAGGAGGTGGATATCGTATAGCAGGGCAGTTTACACAATACCCTGTGATGACCTGATAGGCTAGGACGTCACACTTTTCCTTTTTTCCTGCTTTCTGTGGCTTTCCTTAAATGTTAATTTGATTTCCATACAGCTATTTACATATACTTCTTTTTAGAAGTTCCTAAACATTCAATATAATCCGTTAGGCAAGGAAGTGGAGCTAAAGGCTGCTGGAAGATGAGGAAGATGCTTCTTTCATTTTGTAAGATATATTCAAGATGTAGAAAGAAAATATATTCCCAAATAAACGTATTTAAAAATGAGAAAAAAAGATTGGGCAAGGGGAAGTGCTTAACATATTACATTTATTTTGAAAAGAGAATCCGGTCTGAAGATATACTACTTTTGGAACACAAAAAAATACAAATATAGCAGGAGTAAAAACATAAAAAAGTTTGGCAAAAATTTTCCAATTTATTAGGAGTTCAGCATGGCCGTCGGCACAATAGCAATATACTGTATTATTGAGAGAAAAAAAGAAAAAGAAAACTATGCTAGAAAATGCAACTCCACAAAACATACAATAAAAAAAAATTGAAAAGCATATAAGAAAAATGCTTGGATAGATATTAAAAAAAAAACAATTACAGTAAGTTAAAATCAATTTAAAACCTGCAGAAATCCATGTGCCCAGGTAAAATTGCAGTCTATGCTCAATAGACCCCATCACAAGGAATGTAAACACATGTATGTTTAAAAAAAAGCAAAAAAAACCCCTCAGCATAAAGGTACTGTACATATAAAAGAACACCAATGATAAATAAATACTAATCCAAAGGGCTAGGACAATAAGCGAAACGATTAAAAAAAATTGATTGCGAGAGAAAGAAAAATCCTTACGTGTATCGCTAAGTTTTAGGCTTCCTCAGGGGGTGGGGCTAATATAAATACATGAATATTTTATATCTATTAAATCAAATGTCAACCAAACAACATGGAAAGAAAGTATATTAAAATCTCAGCGTGTGACATGTTGGTTGGAATAGTGTACATACGCATAGATGATGATGCATCAGCAGAGTAAAACTATGAGCAGGTGCAAAAGTAATAGGGCAATGCACCTGCTTAAAAATCCTAGATATAAAGTATGTGGTACACAGAAGTCAGAGCGGCTTGCACACTGAGAGAACCAAACCAAGGTATGTTTTAAGAATATGATAAATCTGATACTAGTACAAATATCTGACCAAACGGAAAAAAAAACACAGAGGCCTCATACAAGAATGCCATTACTTGAAAACAATAGAATATTAACTTAAAATTGCTATTGTTAAATTATCTTTACACACAATTTTCTATGTTAATATTTTATTATTTTCATTGAGCCAAATTACAAAATGTTTTGTGAAATGCAAATTTCAGAAAATTCCAGTCAAACTCGCTTCTCCGAGGATCGTTCTGCTCATCTATAGCTAAGAATCATTAAAACCCCAAATATTTATGCAGTGAAAACTGCCTTATAAAAGTATATGAGGCTGTAGCATTTATCAGAAGCAAATACAAGGTTGGGGTGTAGTTAAATAAGTGGTTCACCCATACTCATTAATGCCCGCAACGATATTATGTTGAGAAACAAGGTTTCTCTCAATTACCTTGTGTTGCCAATAGTGCCTGTGAGCGATGCTATTGCGGATCACTCTTCCCCATCGCCTGACCCCCGGACTCCATGACCTCGGCGATCTGGTGATGTCACATCAACTTCCTGTTCACCTGACATCACCGCAGCTGGCCCCAGTCTCCCTGAGTCCCTGGGCTGTGGGTGGCGTTTCACCGCTCATCACAGCCCAGCATCGCTCCTGCTTGCGGTGCTCTGCAGTGAAGGAGGAGGGAGCAGGGAGATACTGGGCTGTGACACTGGGCTGTGATGAGCAGTGAAACTCTGCCCACAGCCCAGTCACTCAGGGAGACTGGGGCCAGCCGCGGTGATGTCAGGTGAACAGGAACTTGACGTGACATCACCGGATCCCCGAGGTCACAGAGCCCAGAGATCAAGCAATGGGAAGAGCGGTCTGCAATAGCACCGCTCACAGGCACTATTGGCAACACTAGGTATTAGTGAGGAACATTGTTTCTCAATATAATGTTGATGTGGCCAATAATGAATATGGGTGAACCCCCCTTTAATGGTTCTGTTAGAGAGAAAAGTTATGTTTGTGCTGTCACATTAAATAACATTTTTATGAGAATCTTCACCCAAGATAAATCTGTCAGACAAGAGCATTTAACTGGAATTTCGAGGATTTTCAAGACACTCTGTAACCTTGTTTGTTTTCTATGTTCAAAACTGGATACATTTAAGATCTTCTACTTGCACTTTGGCTTTAATTTCATTTCAACGCACAGTATAACCAATGTTGAACACACAAAAATGCCCGAGGTGTTCTCAGACTCATGCGCACTTTGATATACCAAGCAGAGCTGGAAAATGCAAAGGTTCCATGTAAAATGTATTTCTATAATGATGCAGTCAATATTGCATAGTTTAGGTTATCCTTTATAAATTATTGGCATGGTTGGTTTACCGGTGCATCTGTGTATCAGGGAGTTAGCTGAAACCTTGCACTGGCTAAAAAGAAAGAGGCAAAAGACAATAGAAATTATTTTTGCTCTCAGATTAAAATTGTACTTTTGCTATCTAAGCAATGTATTATGAGAGAGGACGAGATACATACATAAATACATATTTACACTGATAAAGATAGAAAGATAGAAAAATGGATAGATGGATAGATAGATAATAGATAGAAACATAGTGAGCTAGATAATAGACAAACAGGTGGATAGATAGATAGATAGATAGATGTACAAATACATAGATGGTAGACATATAGTTAGAAAGATAGATAATAAATTGATAAATTGTGACAAATCTGCTGTCAATCTGTTACGCTTTGTGATTGCAGACTTGTGAAAATTCACATTGCCTGCACTCCGATGTGAGGATTGTCTGGTGCTGGCCCCATGGGCGGTAGGTATGCAACTGCAAGTATGTGGTCCATGTATCATCAGTGTTACACACACTGGAGAAAACACGTGTCTTTGAAATAAAAATATTTTCTATATTTACCTGTATCCAGCGATGTTTTCTTCGGCTCTGCTGTCTCCTGCTTCTGACCCCTGCCCATTATTCTCATAGAATATTCACCGCACTGAGGACCTGGAAGCCGGGGCATCACGGAGACAGCATCGGGGATAGCACCGCCGAGGACAGCATCACTCGGGACACCATCGCCAGTGACAGGTGAGTATCCAGCAAGCAGTGAGTGTGCAGCGACATCCAGGAGGTCATCCGAATTTCCAATGAACTCTGGTGAACCCATGAAGTTACCGTTGTGACACCCGCTGTAGCGTGGGTGTTGCAGGGGTGTCATCAGGAGGTCATCAGAGTTAATTGGGAAGTCCGATGACCTCCTGGATGTCACTGCATACACACTGCTTGCTGGATACTCTCCTGTTACCGACAATGCTGACCCCGGCGCTGTCCCCTCAATGCTCCTGCTTCCAGGTCCAAGGTGCAGTGAATATTCAATGAACATAATTAGCGGGGTCAGGAGCAGGAGGCAGCAGAGCCGAAGAAAACAGCACTGGATATAGGTGAATATAGAAAATAGTTTTATTTCAAAGATAAGTGTTTTCTCCGGTACGTGTTACACATATGCAAACACAGATGTCATACGTGTGACACACGCGTGACATGTACAACACACGTATGACCATACCCATGCATGTGGCTTGTACCTGATTAAACACAAACATCTAAAACCGGCCTAAGTCTGATCTGTGGAGGCCCCATCTTCCAAATTACAAGACATAAAAGATCTGCTGTCCACCTATTCTCTTAATGTCTTAGCTAGCAAAGAAGTTTATCATTCCATTATTAATATTACTACTGAACATGTCACAAAATTGTTTTAACGTATGTAGCATATTATTCAGCCTGTCAGGTCAGATAATGCTAGTAACTTGCAGATATGAGGTTAATCTGCAGGATAATAGCATCAAAAAGGTGTTGGGCTGCCATATTGAAAGTGTGGCACCCAGAAGAAAATGAACTTTATATTTCCTGGGGGCCTCCGGCTTTCAGTCATTTATGTGTGCCAGCAACGCTGCAGCTACCATTCATAGTATTGTGAGCGGAGGCTGTAAGCACGGCTGGCTTTGCACTATGGAGTCAACTATCAGCCAAAGTGCTGCTACATGCTTACTTTATACTGTAGTGAGGAATGACTAGCAGCGCTGGAATTCCTGTATGACTGAAAGCTGGTGGATACTTTGAGGAAAAAAATTGATTTTCACCTGTGTGTCATGCTTTCAGTATGGGGGATGGTCACTTATCTAATGCTATTAACCTACAGATTAACCACTTATCAGCAGATTAATAGAGTTAGCCGACATAACAAGTCCCTTCTAACTGTACCATCATGTAGAACAATATTGTGATGCAGAAAATCATCTCACGAAACTTAGGACATCACAATTACTATGTCAACATCGTAGAAGACATATTACTGCATTGTTGTATGTGTATACATTTGCAGAATGCTACATCAGTATATCCAAACATTAAAACATAGACGGTGTTCTAGTTGCCAATTTAGCATTTTTTCATACTGCAGTCATAAGACAAAAAGTATCTATATACAATGGGAGCAGGACGGAAAGAAATATGATTTCTCACAGTATTTGATTGTCAAGGGAACCTGAGAAACTGATGACAACACTTTTTTTCATATACAATGCAAATTAGCCTCCCCGGAAGGATGACATTTTACACTACATAAACTAAACACTCATCTGTAGACAGAGGTTTCAGATTGTTTGCCCTTTATAGGAACAGAGTTGGTTACTGGTTTGCAGGAGATCAGGCCTATGGTGGAGCTCAGAGGGTACTTGTCTTCATTGAAGAAACACAGCATGTGTATGGAGACTTACTAAAGACAATGTTCCAAGGAAAAAACAAAGTATCAAAGATCTCTACAATATTTGTCAAAACTAAATGTCCAGAACCTAAATGATTAAGCTCATATGAAAATGTGTAGAATAGGTAAGGATAATTATTAAATGACTAAATATTGCTGACTTTAATGATGCTGTAACTGTCAAGGGAGTGTTACACGCAGCGATATTGCTAGCGATGTCGCTGGTGAAAGCACCCTCCCCCGTCATTTGTGCGTCACGGGCAAATCGCTGCCCATGGCACACAATATCGTTCTGAGCCGTCACACGGAACTTAGCTGCCTAGCGATGTCGCTGTTGCCGGCGAACCGCCTCCTTTCTAAGGGGGCGGTTCGTGCGGCGTCACAGCGGGGTCGCTAAGCGGAAGCCCAATAGAAGCGGAGGGGCGGGAATGAGTGGGACGTAACATCCCGCCCACCTCCTTCCTTCCGCATTGCCGGCGGCCTCAGGTAAGCTGCAGTTCGTCGTTCCCGAGGTGTCACACGTAGCAATGTGTGCTGCCTTGGGAACGACGAACAACCTGCGTGCTCAATAATCAACAATTTTTTGAAAAGGAACGACGTGTCAACGATGGACGATTTGGTGAGTATTTTCCATCATTAACGGTCGTTCGTGCGTGTTATACGCAATGACGTCACTGACAATGTAACCTCGGACTTTGCCACAGGTATGTCCACAGGTCTCCCGCAGCCGCTCCCCAGAATCCGCAGCACTTCATTGCTGCATGAGTCGAGCATATGTGTTGCGGTAAACCTGCAGGACAAGTGTGGAAATACCTGCGGAAGTTCCGTCATCTATCTCCATAGTGGAGAGGCGGGACATCCACAGGTATTTCAGCAGGAATAAATGACATGCAGTTACGTGCGGCTGCGGGAAATCCACAGCATATTCCGCATCCGCACATACTGCAGCATTGATACAGCACTCCCCAAATCCCATAGGGTAACTTGGGGAGTTTCTGTATTTGCGTGGCACCCCAGGGTTCGGTTGCCACAAATATACCTGTACCTGGGGCAGGGAAAGATCTCCACATCAGGTAATTCCACAAACAACACTTCCACTCCTAGCCTGGAGGGGGGCTCAACAAGCCGAGCTCAGGTGAAGTCCCCTTTAAATCCAGGTCTGGAGGTGGAGGAAGAGAGTGACAGTTGGGAGTTGAGCTGGAGCAAGGGAGTGAGCATATCCAGTGCTCGTGGACTGGACTTGCGTAAACCTGCGGATTTATCTGGAAAATCAAGATAAATTTGCAAGTTTTCTGCGGCAAAATCCGTTGTACGTTGTCTTGTGGGCACATAGCCTTAAGCGGGTTTTACACACTGCGACATCGCTAGCATCGGCTAGTGATGTCGAGCGCGATAGCACCCGCCCCCGTCGTACATGCGATATTGTGTGATCGCTGCCGTAGTGAACATTATCGCTATGGCAGCGTCACACGCACATACCTGCTCTGCGACGTCGCTCTGGCCAGCAAACCGCCTCCCTTCTAAGGGGGCGGTTCGTGCGGCGTCACAGTGATGTCACACGGCAGGCATCCAATAGAAGCGGAGGGGCGGATGTAACATCCCGCCCACCTCCTTCCTTCCTCATTGCCGGTGGACAGAGGTAAGGAGATGTTCGTCGCTCCTGCGGTGTCACACATAGTGATGTGTGCTGCCGCAGGAATGACGAACAACATCGCTAAAAAAAAAGAAAACGATTTTTTGTTTCAGGATGACCTCTCTGCGGCAAAAGATTTTGGCCGCTTTTGCGATCGTTTAAGGTCGCTCATAAGTGTCACACACTGAGATATCGTTAATGACGCCGGAAGTGCGTCACAAACACTGTGACCCCGACGATAATTCATTAACGATATCGTAGCGTGTAAACCCCGCTTTAGTGTTTAAGAGCAGTAATTTCCAATTAGTTTTGATGAAATAAGGGGCTGTTCACAACTTTCAAACGATTTTTTAATGTGTCCAGGATGGGGCAAAAAAGGACAGTCATCCCCTACCACATTACCTTAAGTCATCACTAGAGATGAGCGAACCGGTCCCGGTTCGGCTCGAGGCCGGTTCGCCGAACGGGGGTCCCGTTCGAGTTCGGTTCGTCGAACGTTCGACGAACCGAACTCGAACGTATAGGCTATAATGGGAGGCAATCACAAACACATAAAAATGCATGATAAATGTACACAAACAGTTAATAAACATTGCCATAACACTTACCGGTCCTCGCGATCCCTTCTGCACTCTGTCTCCTGCCGCTATTCCATCCGATGATCGCTGAATCCTCCCGGTGACCTGCACTGCCAGCAGAGAAGCAGGACCTATCGTGACGTCAAAATAGCCATGTGACCAGTCACGTGGCTATTATCTCATTGGCTACAGACTGGTCACATGACTATGACACGTCATGTAGGACCTGCGAGTGCATCTCTCCGGTACACGGTGCACATATGTGTATCGCCGTGTACCGGCGACATGCTCTAGCACACGGTCGACTCCCCGTTCCGTTAGGGACCGGCTGACACAGCCGGTCATTAACGGAGATCACCGTTGCCATAGCAACGCAGTTAGCGGTGACGTCACCGCTAACCGCGGCTCCGAGAGCACCGTTGCTATGGTAACGCGTCTGTCAGCGTTACCGCTAGCAGCCAGCAGTGATCACTCACGGAGTGAAGGCTGCACGCTGCTTCCCGATTGTAGTGAGCATTGTAGTTAGGATGGAGGTTCCCCAGCCCCAAGTGATGCCCCTCACTACAATCGTCACTACTACTACACTAGAAAGAAAGAAGACAGAAGAGCAGGATCGTGGAGGGCTGACAGGGGTAATAAAGATGGAGTCTCTAATGTGTCTGTGTATTTATTTCTATTAAAGTATTTTTTCTCTGTGTGGTGTCTTTTTTTAACCCTTTATTGGAGATTCTTAATGGCCGGGTCAAACGTGCCTGACATTAAGAATCTCTGGCTTAATACTGGCTGGTAAAACAAAGCCAGTATTAACTCATGATTACCCAACAAGCCACCCGGCTCCAGGGCTGTTGGAAGAGTTGGATACAGCGCCAGATGATGGCGCTTCTATGAGAGCGCCATTTTCTGGGACGGCTGCGGACTGAAATCCGCAGCAGAGGCGCCCACAAACCTCGGGCTAACCTGTGCTGCGGATTCCAATCCCCAGCTGCCTAGTTGTACCCGGCTGGACACAAAAATAGGGCGAAGCCCACGTCATTTGTTTTTTAATTATTTCATGAAATAAGTGAAATAATTAAAAAAAACGGGCTTCCCTATATTTTTGGTTCCCAGCCGGGTACAAATAGGCAACTGGGGGTTGGAGGCAGCCCGTGGCTGCCAGCTGTACCTGGCTAGCATACAAAAATATGGCGAAGCCCACGTCATTTTTTTGGTGGGCAAAAAACTTCTGCATACAGTCCTGGATGGAGTATTCTGAGCCTTGTAGTTCTGCAGCTGCTGTCTGCTCTTCTCCATACAGACAGACAGCAGCTGCAGAACTACAAGGCTCAGCATACTCCATCCAGGACTGTATGCAGAAGTTTTTTGCCCCCTGAAAAAATTATGTGGCTTCGCCATATTTTTGTATGCTAGCCAGGTACAGCAGGCAGGTACGGCTGCCCCCAACCCCCAGTTGCCTATTTGTACCCGGCTGGGAACCAAAAATAAAGGGAAGCCCTTTTTTTATTATTTCATGAATTTCATGAAATAATTAGAAAACAAATGACGTAGGCTTTGCCCCATTTTTGTGTCCAGCCAGGTACAACTAGGCAGCTGGGATTGGAATCCGCACCACCGGTTGGCCTGAGCTTTCTGGGCCCCACTGCTGCGAATTGCAGTCTGCAGCCACCTCAGAAAATGGCATTTTCATAGAAGCGCCATCTTCTGGCGCTGTATCCAACTCTTCCAGCACCTGCCTGCTATACCTGGCTAGCATACAAAAATATGGCGAAGCTCACGTCCTTTTTTTGCAGCTTTTTGGCAAAAAAAAAAAAAAATGCTTCCCTGGATTTTCCATTGCCAGTGAAGGTAACACCAAGCAGTGGGGGTTAGCAGCCAGTAGCTGCTTGGATTACCCTTAGCTAGCAATACAAAAAATGCAGTGGGAGCTAACATATATTTTTTTTAATTATTTATTTAAATAACTAAAAATAAAATGGGCTTCCCTGTATTTTGATTGCTGGACATCACAGTGCTGTAAAAATAAATCTTTAAAAAAATGACGTAGCGCTCCGCGGTATTTTTGATTCTCAGCGCAGATAAAGCAGACAGCTATGGGTTGCCACCCCCATCTGCCTGCCGTTACCTTGGTTGGCAATCAAAATACAGGGAAGCCCATTAATTTTTTCTATTTAAAAAATAGTTAAAAAAAAAAAATTACGTTGGGTCCCCCCATTTTTGATAGCCAGCTAGGGTAAAGCAGACGGCTGTAGCCTGAAAACCACAGCTGGCAGCTTTACCGTGGTTGGGGATCCAATGTGGAGGTCCCCTCAGGCTCTTTTTTATAATTATTTTATAAATATTAATAATTACACAATAAAAGTAGGGGACCCCCCAAATTGGATCACCAGCCAAGGTAAAGCGGACAGCTGTGGTCTGGTATTCTCAGGGTGGGAAGGTCCATAGTTATTGGGCCTTCACAGCCTAAAAATAGCAGGCCGCAGGCACCCCAGACGTGGCGCATCCACTAGATGCGCCAATCCTGGCGCTTCACCCCAGCTCATCCCGTGCCCTGGTGCAGTGGCAAACGGGGTAATAAATCGGGTTGATACTAGCTGTAAAGTCACCTGAGATCAAGCCCAGCAGTTTGTGATGTCATGGCGTCTATTAGATACCCAACATCATAAACTGTCAGTACTAACAAAAACAAAAAATCGACAAAAGAAATTTATTTGAAAAAACAGTCCCCAAAACATTTCCTCTTTCACCAATTTATTGTAAGAAAAAAAATAAAGGGGTCCCACGACGACTCTGGACCGTCTAGAATATGGGGGGGAGACACTCAGGGAACGTATCCCCCATTTTCTAGGAGTGCGGACCCTTCATGTGAGGAGTGTGGGTGCAATGAATCTGCACTCACTCTCCCCGGGTCCACAGCAGCAGAGTCCATGTCGTAATGGTTGCTACCAAAGCTGCAATGCCCTGCTCATGAGGTAAGGGCATGCCTAATCAGGAGAACTACTGTAGAGGAAGCTCTGCTCACTGGTATATAGGTGCTCAGAGGTAATAATAGATAAAATTAGTGAGTAACCTCGGCACTCTATATCTCCCAGACTAAGTCAGTAAGTCACAACGGATAGTAATGCAAAATCACTCTTTATTGGTCCGTATTAAGAAAATTTTTTTTTCATAAGCATATATGTTTTTGTCCAAAACAAGTTACAAATGACGTTTCGGCCTGAGCCTTCGTCAGATTGGACTTATCTGCATGTAATCATGAAAAATGACAATAATCAGTATCACATAAGAGTGAGAGAACAATAACATAAACTCGAACAATGTAGAGGTACAATTGGGATGCAGCAAAAAAATTGCAACACAGCAAGAAATGAAACACATGATACAAATGTCATAATACAGTACAAGGACAATATAGTAATGACAAATATGGGGTCAGAGTAGACTTAGACAGCTCTGGTACGAAAGAGATGTCAATCATAAAGTAACATGTGCAGTAGGTGTAGAGCTACACTATGCATGGCAGAGCTAATGGGTAGACCGACCATAGAAAAAGTAGAGAAAAAGTGGAGAAAAAGTGGAGAATAAGTGGAACATAAGAGGAGAAAAAGTGGAGAAAAAGTGGAGAAAAAAGTGGAGAAAAAGTGGAGAAAAAGTGGAGAAAAAGTGGAGAAAAAGTGGAGAAAAAGTGGAGATTAAGAGGAGAAAAAGTGGAGAAAAAAGTGGAGAAAAAGTGGAGAAAAAGTGGAGCATAAGTGGAGAAAAAGTGGAGAAAAAGTGGAGAAAAAGTGGAGCATAAGAGGAGAAAAAGTGGAGAAAAAAGTGGAGAAAAAGTGGAGAAAAAGTGGAGCATAAGAGGAGAAAAAGTGGAGAAAAAGTGGAGAAAAAGTGGAGCATAAGAGGAGAAAAAGTGGAGAAAAAGTGGAGAAAAAGTGGAGAAAAAGTGGAGAAAAAGTGGAGCATAAGAGGAGAAAAAGTGGAGAAAAAAGTGGAGAAAAAGTGGAGAAAAAGTGGAGCATAAGAGGAGAAAAAGTGGAGAAAAAGTGGAGAAAAAGTGGAGCATAAGAGGAGAAAAAGTGGAGAAAAAGTGGAGAAAAAGTGGAGCATAAGAGGAGAAAAAGTGGAGATTAAGAGGAGAAAAAGTGGAGAAAAAGTGGAGCATAAGAGGAGAAAAAGTGGAGAAAAAGTGGAGAAAAAGTGGAGAAAAAGTGGAGAAAAAGTGGAGCATAAGAGGAGAAAAAGTGGAGATTAAGAGGAGAAAAAGTGGAGAAAAAGTGGAGAAAAAGTGGAGAAAAAGTGGAGCATAAGAGGAGAAAAAGTGGAGAAAAAAGTGGAGAAAAAGTGGAGAAAAAGTGGAGATTAAGAGGAGAAAAAGTGGAGCATAAGAGGAGAAAAAGTGGAGAAAAAAGTGGAGAAAAAGTGGAGAAAGTGGAGAAAAAAATGGAGAAAAAGTGGAGAAAAAGTGGAGAATAAGAGGAGAAAAAGTGGAGAAAAAGTGGAGAAAAAGTGGAGAATAAGAGGAGAAAAAGTGGAGAATAAGTGGAGAAAAAAATGGAGAAAAAGTGGAGAAAAAGTGGAGAAAAAGTGGAGCATAAGAGGAGAAAAAGTGGAGAAAAAGTGGAGAAAAAGTGGAGAAAAAGTGGAGCATAAGAGGAGAAAAAGTGGAGAAAAAAGTGGAGAAAAAGTGGAGAAAAAGTGGAGCATAAGAGGAGAAAAAGTGGAGATTAAGAGGAGAAAAAGTGGAGAAAAAGTGGAGAAAAAGTGGAGAAAAAGTGGAGAAAAAGTGGAGCATAAGAGGAGAAAAAGTGGAGAAAAAAGTAGAGAAAAAGTGGAGAAAAAGTGGAGAAAAAGTGGAGATTAAGAGGAGAAAAAGTGGAGCATAAGAGGAGAAAAAGTGGAGAAAAAAGTGGAGAAAAAGTGGAGAAAGTGGAGAAAAAAATGGAGAAAAAGTGGAGAAAAAGTGGAGAAAAAGTGGAGAATAAGAGGAGAAAAAGTGGAGAAAAAGTGGAGAAAAAGTGGAGAATAAGAGGAGAAAAAGTGGAGAATAAGTGGAGAAAAAAATGGAGAAAAAGTGGAGAAAAAGTGGAGAAAAAGTGGAGAAAAAGTGGAGAAAAAGTGGAGATTAAGAGGAGAAAAAGTGGAGAAAAAGTGGAGAAAAAGTGGAGCATAAGAGGAGAAAAAGTGGAGAAAAAAGTGGAGAAAACGTGGAGAAAACGTGGAGAAAAAGTGGAGAAAAAGTGGAGAAAAAGTGGAGAAAAAGTGGAGCATAAGAGGAGAAAAAGTGGAGAAAAAAGTGGAGAAAACGTGGAGAAAAAGTGGAGAAAAAGTGGAGAAAAAGTGGAGCATAAGAGGAGAAAAAGTGGAGATTAAGAGGAGAAAAAGTGGAGAAAAAGTGGAGAAAAAGTGGAGAAAAAGTGGAGCATAAGAGGAGAAAAAGTGGAGAAAAAAGTGGAGAAAAAGTGGAGAAAAAGTGGAGAAAAAGTGGAGATTAAGAGGAGAAAAAGTGGAGCATAAGAGGAGAAAAAGTGGAGAAAAAAGTGGAGAAAAAGTGGAGAAAGTGGAGAAAAAAATGGAGAAAAAGTGGAGAAAAAGTGGAGAAAAAGTGGAGAATAAGAGGAGAAAAAGTGGAGAAAAAGTGGAGAAAAAGTGGAGAATAAGAGGAGAAAAAGTGGAGAATAAGTGGAGAAAAAAATGGAGAAAAAGTGGAGAAAAAGTGGAGAGAAAGTGGAGAAAAAAATGGAGAAAAAGTGGAACACCCTTTGGTACCTTTCATGTGGCACTAAGGGGTGCTTAGCTTTGTATTTAGCCAAAAAAATGAAAAAAAAATGACATAGGGTTCCCCCTAGTTTTGTAGCCAGCTAGGGTAAAGCAGACGGCTGCAGCCTGCAGACCACAGCTGGCAACCTCACCTTGGCTGGTAATCCAAAACTGAGGGCACCCCACGCTGTTATTTTAAATTAAATAAATAATTAAAAAAAAAAACACGTAGGGGTCCCCCAAAATTGGATCACCAGCCAAGGTAAAGCAGACAGCTGGGGCCTGATATTCTCAGACTAGGGAGGTCCATGGTTATTGGAATCTCCCCAGCCTAAAAATAGCAGGCCGCAGCCGCCCCAGAAGTGGCGCATCCATTAGATGCGCCAATCCTGGTGCTTCGCCCCAGCTCATCCCGCGCCCTGGTGCGGTGGCAAACGGGGTAATATTTGGGGTTAATACCAGATGTGTAATGTCACCTGGCATCAAGCCCTGGGGTTGGTGAGGTCAGGCGTCTATCAGATACCCGACATCACCAACCCAGTCAGTAATAAAAAAAAAATACACGACAAACACATTTTTATTTGAAAAAACACTCCCCAAAACATTCCCTCTTTAACCAATTTATTAGATTGAAAAACAAATCCAGGTCTGGTGAAATCCAAGGGGTTGCCATGACGATGCACACTGTCCCAGTCAATGAAGAGCAGGATGTTCCCCATTGGCTGGGAGAGCAGTGCAGTGACCTGAGCTAACATCAATGGGTCAGCCCAGGTCACTGCAGGGGATGACAAGTGCTGCTGTCAGCGAGGTACATTACCTGCGCTGATCTCCAGCACACTGACAGCCCCTGTCACTGAGGTCAATGACCGGCGCCTTCACATCAAGTATCGCGAGAGGTCCGTGACGTCACCGCCAGTGTCAGTCTCGGGTCGGAAGCGATAGGTGATGTGACAAGCGGCGGCCATGGAGGACAGTGACAGCGCTGAGGTCGGGATGGCGGGACTTCATCACCGCAGGTAAGCCGAGCGAGCGAGCGAGCGAGCGAGCGGGCGGGCGGGCGGGGGGGGGGGGTGGATGTGTGTGTGTGTATGTGTGTGTGTTTGTGTATGTGTATGTATGTGTACATGCCGCGGGCAGGAGCGGGTGGAGCGAGCTGAGCGGGAAAGTGTGGGCTTCC
The DNA here is from genome assembly GCF_048569485.1 of Anomaloglossus baeobatrachus. Taxonomy (NCBI): domain Eukaryota; kingdom Metazoa; phylum Chordata; class Amphibia; order Anura; family Aromobatidae; genus Anomaloglossus; species Anomaloglossus baeobatrachus. The sequence continues at coordinate 269,089,389 of NC_134353.1, read as the reverse complement.
TGCACGTAACTAAGATAAACATCGGGTTACTAACCAAAGCGCTTTGCTTGGATACCCGATGTTTATCTTGGTTACCAGCTTGTGGCAGGCTGCCAGCGATGGCTCCTGCTCACTGTAGCTGTAAAAAGCCCTGCTTTTTGCTGCTAGAACCGTTCTCGAACGTATCTAGAACTATCGAGCTTTTAGCAAAAAGCTCAAGTTCTAGTTCGATCTCGAACAGCCCAAAAATCACTCGAGCCGCGAACTGGAGAACCACGAACCACGAACCGCGCTCAACTCTAGTCATCACCCCCTGCTGGTCTGCTGACTGTAAAATCTGACAGGGGACGGGAGGGTATCACATGAATTCTTCAGGTGCTTCTGTTTAGCTGCAGTAGTCATGTGACATTATGAATATAATTAGGCACAGTTACTAAACCTCTTTGATTATTTACTTAGACTGTTGAAAAAAGTGCCAAGTTTATCACAGTGGCTTATCTTGGATAACAAATTTGTGGTGGCATCTTTAGAAACTTCTACTATTTGTTATATTTTGGTTGGCTTAATTTACACTATTTGTCTACGGCTTTATTTTGCTGCAATTTGTAACATTTTCTTGCATTTTAAAGGGAATTTTTCAGCAAGTTTTTGCTATGTAATATGAGGAAAGCATGAGATAGGGGCTGAGTCACTTATTTCCTGGATGTGTCACTTACTAGGCTGTGTGCTCTAATTTCAAAGCAATGAGTGTTTTATAAGCAGGCGATTATCATTGCTTGGACTAGGTGCCTGCCTGCATCTGGTCCAATTACACCCTTAGAACGTAGCAGCTTGCTGACAATAGACAATGTACACACAAAGCTGTGGTGTGGGTGGAATTAGCTTTCTCTGGCCTGCCATATGCTATGTCTAAAAACTGTGTCACAACTGCTGTACCCAGTAATCTAAGTGATACATCATTGGAATCAGGGTCCCTTTTCCTACATTATCCTGCTGTTTGATGAGGTAGCAGAAACTTGGTGACAGATTCCCTATATGTTGTCCCTTTTTCAACTAAGCCACCTTCTTTCCTTTAAAGCCATGCCCCTATTTAAAGCATAAGCAGAGTTATAAACACATATTAAATAGGTCTAAGACAAGATGTTACACATTTTGCCAGCAGACAGCAAAATGTGACGTATTTTCTGCCAATGTCAAGGTACTTTTAAAATATGACTTATAGTTTACCAATTTATGTCTATAACATGTTCAAAGAGAGAAGCACATCCCAGCTATAAGGTGCTTGTCAACTACTAAGTTGGTGTAACATGAACACTTAATCAACAATGTCAACATTCAACACTTTCTGTCATTAATCTAAGTAATAAAATTAATTAAAATTAGACTGATGTAAAAAAAGACTTGAGCTCTGCTCCAGCTGTGACCTGTCCTACATGTCCACAAATATTCCACTAAAGGACAACATTCTGAATTACTCGATTTGTCATCCCTCCCTGCCTAACAAGCCCAAGCGCCATCTTGCTCCTTAGGGTGTGCTCACACGAACGTATGACTCGCATGATTATAGGATCGCACCACCCGGCACGGCTGACTTCTATCCTGAAAGGAGTAGGTCGGCTGCATGTATTTCTATGCAGCTGAAACGCTCCTGTCCAGAGAGTGTGCGGCCATAGCGCATAGCGGGTGATGGGATGAGAGACTCGCTGAGTGACCCCGGCCTTATAACTAAAATCTGAATATAGCTGTGTATAATCTGCAGTGATTCACAGTAAAGGGGGCTTCACACGTTGTGACATCGCTAACGATATATCGTCGGGGTCACGGTGTTTGTGATGCACATCCGACGTCGTTAGCGACATTGCAGCATGTAACACCTCTGAGCAACCTAAAACGATCGCAAAAGAGGTAAAAATCGTTGGTATTGGAGAGGTCGCTCCAATACCAAAAATCGTTGAGAGGTGAGTAGCGAGGTTGTTTGTCGTTCCTGCGGCAGCACACATCGCTATGTGTGACACTGCAGGAACGAGGAAACTCACTGCACCTGCATCCACCAGCAATGAGGAAGGAAGGAGGTGGGCGGGATGTTCGGCCCGCTCATCTCCGCCCCTCCTCTGCTATTGGGCGGCCACTTAGTGACGTCGCTATGATGCCGAACGAAACGCCCCCTTAGAAAGGAGGTGGTTCGACAGTCACAGTGACGTTGCTAAGCAGATAAGTAGTGTGACGGGTGTAAGTGATGTTGTGCGCCACGGGCAGCGATTTGCCCATGTCACACAACAGATGGGGGCGGGTACGCTCGCCAGCGATATTGGTACCGATATCGCAGCGTGTAAAGTACCCTTAACTCTCAGGTGACAGCTTTCAGGACTGTCTCATGGGCGGTGAACTTAATATTTGCATCATTATTTTCTTTTGCAGGTCATTACACAAGTGTGTGCCTAAACAATGTAACATTCGTGAAAATAGATTTGATTTAGTGATTTTTTTTAACTTTTTCATTGTGTTTTGAATACATATGAAATGAGAACCTAATTAAGAGGATTGACTGTCACTTCCAATCAGTTGATCACAGTTAGGATTTGCGCACATCTATGTTTAGCATGGGCTAGCACAATCTAATAAAAAATGCTTGCACTCGTGACAATGGTAAACAATGAGGCAGTGTCCATCTGTAAGTTATTTTTCAGCTGTAATTGGCCTGAGGAAACAATCGCAGCATACTGTTTATGGCGATGTAATATGGCCTAGACTCGCAAATGCAAGTCAATGGGTGCGAGAAAAAAGAAAACCGACATCACACAGACCATCCGTTGAGATCCGTATGGAGTGTGTCTATAATAACCCTGTGTGAAAGATGATGTATAAAACATATTGCATTCAGATGCTAAGCAAGGAATAAAAAACGCATGACACTCGCCAACTTTTCTGGGTGAGAATCTGAGAGATTTTATATACGCAGATGTGAGTGAACCCTAAGGCACTGTGCCCATGATCAGGACCCTCTGTATCCTGGACGTGGCGGGTCCTGACCTGTGGGGCCTTGAGTCTCCTCCACAGGAGAAAGCAGGAGACTGCAGCTGCCCATACCCACGATCAGGGTTTGGGGCGCTGCGGTGTCTCGCCAGTGTTATCCCTACGGAGACTCTGCAGCAAAGAATTGACATCCTTGAAACTCAGAAAGCCACACTGCAGGTCAATTTTTCCTGTGGGCCGCACACACAGTGGGCATGGCATTTTTATAAATCCCATTCACTGTGCTTGTACTGTATAATCCAGCATTTTGGACACAGCAAAAACACACTGCGTTCAAAACCCTGCAAACTGATCGTGGGCACGCAGCCTAAGGGTATGTGCACACGGTGCAGAAATTTTCTGCAGCAAAAAATGCACCTTGTGGAAGAATAATGTCGCGGGCAGGGGGGTTAACTGGCCACGTCAGGGAAGGCTACCCGAGGCGTTCGGATCCGGGAACGTGGCTGGGGCTCGAGTGGCAGCCAGATCCGGGGCTTGTGCAGCAGCCCGTCACACACAACAACGAAAAAGGGGGGTATTTACAGGGGAGGAGTTTGTCAGTGACGCCACCCGTGGGTTGCGGTTATGGTTGGTGACACCGCCACCACTTTGGTATGGGACGCCCGGCGCTGATGGAGTGGGGCAGCAAGGTGGAATCCCCTTCACGGGTAGGTGTAGTCCCAGGGCCCGAAGGATGGTGCGGGGTAGCAGGGAGCAGTCTTTAGGAATGGACCAGATGGTACCAGTGTACTCACTGTGGTAATAAATCACACAAAGTCCACGTGGAGGGGTGTGCTTGGTCCCGCACATGGGCTGACAGGGCAGGGGCCCTTCCTCCTGCACTTGTGGTTTCTTGTGTGTTGACTTAACCCGCATAAAACAGGAGAAATCTGCTCCCCGTGTTTTGTGCACTGTGGGAGCCGTTGCCCGCAAAATCTGACCCTTGGGATCTCTGTGGGTTCTGGCAGACACCATATCCCCCGTGATGGGCTTCCGTTTCCCTCTCTGGGCTACTTGTGGGACAATATCTGTAACCTTAACAGAAAAGTCCACAGCACCTTGGTTAAAAAACTTAAGTGCCTGTGCAACAGCACAATCAGCACCTCAGGAGCACACGTCCATGATCAAGGGATCACTTGAAATAACATACCAATAATAAGGATGACAGCGCTCCTCCGGGTGAAAAACATACAATTTCTTTATTCCATCAGTTGTGTAACAGCAACGTTTCGACCTGTTGGTCTTTGTCAAGCATATGCTTGACAAAGACCAACAGGTCGAAACGTTGCTGTTACACAACAGATGGAATAAAGAAATTGTATGTTTTTCACCCGGAGGAGCGCTGTCATCCTTATTATTAATATCTGTAACCTTGTCTCCTGCTGGCTAATCGGTAAGGCGCTTGCAGCGGTTCTTGCCCTTTGGTCCAGGTACCCCGACTGTGCACGGCCTCCGGACCGGATTCCCGCTATCGGCACCGGCGGGCTACAACCCTGCCCCGGTCCACTTTAGGTCTGAATTAAGTTAGACGAAGGGCACCACCCATTGGGATCTCCCAGTATACATATAACCACATGAAACAAAAAGAAACAAAAAGGAGTATACTCAACAGGGATCACCAATGAGTTAGTATATAGAAAAATACAAAAAAACTTTATTGGGATGACATATCTAGAACACACATTTGTCTGGCTCAGAGAGCAATCAAGACACACAACAAATAGACATTAAAAACACTAAAAAAACAATCACGCTTTAAGTCTCCAAACACGCCGTCCCCCAACAGAATACAGGTGTGGTATATAGGATAAAAATAAGTGCCTTTTATCACTAACTCACATCATTATCCACATATAAAGGTATTTTTTAACTACTAGACAATGTGTATGATAGATTTATGCAAATAAGCCCAAATGAGTACGTACATACACACAACCCCCTAGTATCCGTTGCCTACTCAGTAACAGATGTTATTGTATATAGACCTGGAATCAACTACCCATTAAAGTGGGAAAATAGGTACTTTAGTAATAAATAGATAAGTATGTGTACCCCCACTGTATATTGAGACAGGGGGTGACTCAAGTAGTGTATTAGATAGAAGGACCACAATGTCACATGGTCACCTGTAACAATATAGGATTAGAAACCAATTCTCATGACTGAGTAATCAAAAAGTACTGTTTGATCACATACTACAGTAAAGGGTTAAACATAAAATTCACTACTGATTATAGTCTGCTAGTTTGAATAATAAAACTTTAGGTCTCCCTCAACCGGATCTCTGTCGCCTGTGGCCCTGCTCTGCCGTCTACCACCTAGTCAGCTCAGGTAGTCCGGTAGTGCAGGGCTCCAACACCTGACCACCACTTCACTCCTCTCACTTTCTCTGACTAGGCTTCACTGCTGTGTTCCCTCCCCTGATACCTCAGGACCCCTAGGTTGGTGTTCCCATCCGCCTTGTCCCGCCCATTGGTGTGCACCTATTGTCCCGGGGGGTGACTTGGCTTTTTTGGCTGTTACCTGTGGGTGTTGTGTTGGTAGGCCAATGAGGATGGAGTCCTGCACCAGAAGGATTTGTGCAGTCTCTGTGACAACCTGGTTTTGCCAGGGTGTCACACTCCCCCTTGGTAAAACACAGCACGTCCTCAGGATGTCCGGCACCATTATTTATTTTAACTGCATCTAAAAGGGTATAAAAACAGTTAAATACATAACATATTAAACATAAGCATTTCTTCCCTAATAGGAAGGCACATTTTCTTGAACGTTGCAAACAACATCTCCTTCTCCCTTCAGCCCGCCACCCAAAACACCTGAACCCCTGGTGCCACCGCTAACACTGGTGTCACACCGCCCTGGGTTCCTGTTGGTGTCCTTGATTACTGGGCAAAAGTTCCTTACCCACCAGTCCACCCCAAAGGATCCCAAAGTTTCGGAACCCTCTGGCCTGGAGTTTAGCCACCGGTTTTGCTGGTGACTGGGCCTCGGCCGACTCTACCTCTACCTCTACCAGTCCAGAGACCTTGGTCCATCAAAAACAGTGGCAAAGCTGGGTTTAACTGGGAAAAGGGGTAGCCGGAATCCACTACAAACTTATTATTTTTGTTCATGAAAGTGACGGTGGGAAGCGAGGCATGGCTGCTCGTTGACCACGATCCACTTCTTGATGTCAAGAGCAGACCACCCCCGCTCTCCACAATGCCTGGTGTAACTGACCATATCTCTGGGTTCCAGATTCCTGTCTGGATGGCCAGTCGGCATGTGAGGGGCTACATCCCTTCGGGACATGAAAATCTCGGCATCCAGTCCCGGCTCGTATATAAATCCCCATCCTTTTTGGGAATCGAAATGGCGGACCTGCCCTTGGTAAGTCGGGTCCTGGACCCAGAAGGTGGCTTGCCGAAGGCAGTCCTTCTCTTTGTACGTACGGGCCAGCACATCAGCCTTGCGCTTCTCCCTGGCAGCTATCTCCTTGCGTAGCTGCTGCTGCTGCCGCTCCCAGTACGGAACATGGACTCCTTGCCCCTCCTCCTGCTCAGGAGCCAGGCCCACTCGGAATCCCTCAGTGCTGGCTACAACGTGCTCGGGGCCGGACAAGATGTCATCTGGGTTGTGGCCTAGCTCGGGGCCGGATAAGATGTCATCGGGGTAGCGGCCTGGCTCGGGGCCAGATGAGATGTCTAGACTTCACTGCTGTGTTCCCTCCCCTGACACCTCAGGACCCCTAGGTAGGCGTTCCCATTCGCTTTTTCCCGCCCACTGGTGTGCCCCTATTGTCCGAGGGGGTGACTAGGCTTTTGTGGCTGGTGTTACCTGTGTGTGGTGTTGTGTTGGTAGGCCAAGGAGGATGGAGTCCTGCACCAGAAGGATTTGTGCAGTCTCTGTGACAACCTGGTTTTGCCAGGGCGTCACAATAACGCACCAAAAACCAAATGCATTTTTTTTGCTAAATTATTGCTTGGAAGTGTCGCGGGCGGGGAGGGAGCTGCGCTCACCATGCTCACGTCTGGCTCTGGGCTGCTGCTTGCTCACCGCTGCTCGGTGGCTCGAGCGGTGGGCCGGATCCGGGGACTCGAGCGGCGCTCCTCGCCCATGAGTGAAAGGGGTGGTTTGAGTTGGGGATGTGGTCCGTGACACCACCCACGGTTTGTGGTGAGGTTGGACACCCCCGCTGCTAGTGACGGGGATCCCAGGAGCAATGGCGGGGAGCAGCTTGGATGTTGTTTACCCCCTCCGTGGGTAGGGGTTCCTTGTCCCGGGGCCCGGTGATGATGACGGGGAGGTGGATGGCGGGATTGGTGAGGTGCAGGGTCGCGGGGGCAGCGCGGTGCCAGACGGCACGGTAGTACTCACTCAGCCAGTAACGTACACGGAGTCTCTGGTAAAACAAACGGCTGGATGGACGGGTCCCATAGGCAGCTGCGGTGGTCACTCCCAGTAGGTTGGCAGTGACTGTCTCTCCCTGCACCTGTGATGTGTTTTCGGCCCCCATGGCTTCCCACCGGAAGCCCGCTCCCCAGCGGTGTATCTGCCAGAGGAGCCCCTTTTGCCCGCAGGCTCTGGCCCTGAGAACTCCAGCTGCGGCGGTAGCCGTATTTCCCTTCACGGTTGAGCGGTTGCCGTCAGTCGGGTCTTTACTGCTGGGAAACCCCGGAGGTTCCCATCGCTAACGGATTTGACCGGATTAACAGAGACTCCAAGCCTGGTCGGGGTCCGCAGGCCCTGCCAAATGGTGCTGGCTTCTCTTCGCTCCCCGGTCCGGTACCGGCGGGCCACCGCCCGACCCCGGTCCTTACGGCTGCGCGTCAATCGGCCTCTCCTGCAGACGGTCACCACCGTCTGCCAACCTTGCTGTAGGTGTCCGGGCCACGTACCCGGACACGGTCAGTTTGCTCTTTCTCCTCCACTACTACTTCACTCCTTCCACTTTCCCTCACTCCACTTAACTCACTCCCTTTCCCGCCTCCAGGACTGTGAACTCCTCGGTGGGTGGGGCCAACCGCCTGGCTCCACCCCACCTGGTGTGGACCTCAGTCCCTGGAGGAAGGCAACAAGGATTTGTATGTGTGACTGATGTGCCTAACCGGGGTGTAGGGTGTGTTTTTGCAGTACCTGTGACGTCCTGGCTTGTCCAGGGTGCCACATTCCCCCTTGGTTAAACGCAGACCGTCCGCGGGCTGCCTGTCCATCACCGGTTTTATTTTTTTCAAAACTGTAAAAAGGTAGAAAAACACATAACATCAACATAAGCATTTTATAAAACATCCCTTACGGGAGGCACTTTCTTAAACGTTACTAAACGGTAGTCAATTTTATTAATGGTAATGGCTTCCGCTCTCCCCCCGCCCAAACAACCTGGCCCTGATGCTGCTCCTAAGAAGTGGGCAGCACCCCTTGCCCCAGTCCATCACCAGGCTGCTCGAGCGGGTACGGTCTCTTTTAGGGGACCCACGTCCATGGGGAACCCCTGACCCCCGGAGGATCGCCACCGGTTACGGTAGTGGCGGGCCTAGGCCATCCCTTTCCTCCAGGCCCATCCTCACAAATCAACCTCTCACGGAATAAAACAAATATTATTTACATGCCACAAGTTTGTGGTTGCCCTGCAAGTTCTCGGGCTTGTCCGTAAGTAGTTCCTTACGCAAACGGTGCAGAAGGTCCCTACGGGGACTAGTTGCAAATCTGGTTAACTACTCGGTTGATTACTTTTCTTATCATTCGGTTACATATTCACACATTCAACAGATCAGTGCTGATGGTCCCAACGGGGACAACTGCCAGCAACGGTGGACCGCTGACTCACTTCAAATCCACGGTGTTGGCCGGAGGAGGGGGCTGGGCTGGTACTTGGGCCTCTTTACTGCCTCTCAGCTTAGCGTCCAGGGCAAACCAGCCCCTCTCCCCGCAATGTCTAGTGTACTGAACCAAATCCCCTGGCATCAGGTTGCAGCCCGGGTGGTCCTCCGGTAAGTGGGCATTAACGTCCCGTCGGGCTATAAAGACTTCAGCCTCCAGGCCCGGCTCATATATGAACCCGTACCCCCGACGGACATCAAATCTCCTCACTTGCCCCTCATGGATCGGGCCCCGTACTTTGAAGGTGGCCCTGCGGAGGCTCTCTTTTTCTCTAATAGTGCGGGCTACCAGCTCCGCCCTCCTCTTCTCCCTCTCCGCAATTTCTTGGCCCAGCGGGGTTGGCTCCCTGTCCCAGTAAGGGGCTGCTGCGGGCCCCTACGCACGGGTCAGGCCCCGCGAGACTTCCTTTACGCTGCCTATTACTGGCGTTCGGGGTGGAAGGTCCGGGCCTCCACCCATGCCGCGGTACCAGGCGCGGGGACGACGGTGTTGCTGGGCGGATTCAGCATCTTAGCAGCGGCCTCTTTCAGGAACCAAAGATGGCCGCAGAGTCCTGGCGTCCCTGCTTTTATAGCCGCTGTCTACATGCGGCCAGACGCCATCCGTCCCCCCTTGGTTTCTTTCCGGCACCTCCTCTTCAGGGGCGGAGTTTCGGCTTTCGCGCCTCCACTGCTCGGGAAGACGCTCGAGCGGGGAACTTTTCGCGCCCAAGATGGCGGCTTCTGAAAATTTTCGGCCGGACACCTCCGGCGGAACACAAGGCGCACTTCTACCAGGCGGCAGAATAGTAGGATCCTGTTCGTGACGCCAAGTTGTCGTGGGCGGGGAGGGCGCTGCGCTCACCACGCTCGGGTCCGGCTCTGGGCTGCTGCTTGCTTGCCGCTGCTCAGTGGCTCGAGCGGTGGGCCGGATCCGGGGACTCGAGCAGCGCTCCTCGCCCGTGAGTGAAAGGGGTGGTTTGAGTTGGGGATGTGGTTCGTGACGCCACCTATGGTTTGTGGTTAGGTTGGACACCACCGCTGCTAGTGACGGGGATCCCGGGAGCGATGGCGGGGAGCAGCTTGGATGTTGTTTCCCCCTCCGTGGGTAGGGGTTGGTTGTCCCGGGGCCCGGTGATGACGACGGGAAGGTGGATGGCGGGGTTTAGTGAGGTGCAGGGTCGCGGGGGCAGCGCGGTGCCAGACGGCACGGTAGTACTCACTCAGCCAGTAACGTACACGGAGTCTCTGGTAAAACAAACGGATGGATGGACGCGTCCCACAGGTAGCTGCGGTGGTCACTCCCGGTAGGTTGGCGGTGACTGTCTCTCCCTGCACCTGTGATGTGTTTTCGGCCCCGATGGCTTTCCACCGGTAGCCCGCTCCCCAGCGGTGTATCTGCCAGAGGAGCCCCTTTTGCCCGCAGGCTCTGGCCCTGAGAACTCCAGCTGCGGCGGTAGCCGTATTTCCCTTCACGGTTGAGCGGTTGCCTTCAGTCGGGTCTTTACTGCTGGGAAACCCCGAAGGTTCCCATCGCTGACAGATTTGACCGGATTAATGGCGACTCCAAGCCTGGTCGGGGTCCGCAGGCCCTGCCAAATGGTGCTGGCTTCTCTTCGCTCCCCGGTCCGGTACCGGCGGGCCACCGCCCGACCCCGGTCCTTACAGCTGCGCGTCAATCGGCCTCTCCTGCAGACGGTCACCACTGTTTGTCAACCTTGCTGTAGGTGTCCAGGCCACGTACCCGGACACGGTCAGTTTGCTCTTTCTCCTCCATTACTACTTCACTCCTTCCACTTTCCCTCACTCCACTTAACTCACTCCCTTTCCTGCCTCCAGGACTGTGAACTCCTCGGTGGGTGGGGCCAACCGCCTGGCTCCACCCCACCTGGTGTGGACATCAGCCCCTGGAGGAAGGCAACAAGGATTTGTATGTGTGACTGATGTGCCTAACCGGGGTATAGGATGTGTTGTTGGAGTATCTGTGATGTCCTGGCTTGTCCAGGGCACCACAGAAGGTCTAAAAAATGCACAAAAAAATTAACATGCTGTAGATTTTATCTGTACTCAAAACTGCAAGGAAAAAAGAAGCAAGGTGCTCACATCACTACAGAATTCTCATTGATGTTGTTGGCTTAAGGATAGGTATGCAGATTTGGGCAACAAACTGTACAATAAACCACCAAATCTGCAAGAAACAACTCAGCGCACATACAGTCTAAAGGGTGCTTTACAGGCTGCGACATCGCTAGCGATAGCACCCGCCCCCGTCATTCGTGCGACATTTGGTGATCGCCGCCGTAGTGAACATTATTGCTACAGCAGCGTCACATGCACATACCTTTTCAGCAACGTCGCTGTAACCACAGAACAATCCCTCCTTCAAGGGGGAGGTGCGTTCGGCGTCATAGCGACGTCACTGCGGCATCACTAAGCGGCCGCCCAATAGCAGAGGAGGGGCGGAGATGAGCGGCCGGAACATGACGCCCACCTCCTTCCTTCCTCATTGCCGATGGATGCAGGTAAGGAGATGTTCGTCGTTTCTGCGGTGTCACACATAGCAATGTGTGACGCCGCAGAAACGACGAACAACCAGCGGCAGGCACCACCAACGATATTATGAAAAGGAGCGACGTGTTAACGATCAACGATTTTCTACGTTTTTGCTATCATTGATCGTCACTCCTTGGTGTCACACGCTGCGATGTTGCTGACGGCGCCGGATGTGCGTCACTAATGACGTGACCCCGACGATATATCGTTAGCGATGTCGCAGCGTGTAACGCACCCTTTAGGCTCTGTTCACACGTATTCTTGTAACATTTTTTTTCTACACCAAAACCTGCTCTCTTGGCAGATGCTGTGTTTTTTGCTGCATTTTTTGTGGGGGGTTTTGTCTACAATACGTTTAAATACATTTAGGCTATGTGCGCATGCTGCGTCTTTGTGGTGACCACAAAAATGCAGCGTTTTTGGCAAAAACACATCCTAAAAAAGCATGCGTTTTGATGCATTTTTTAATGCGTTTTGGTATGTTTTGTACTGCGTTTTTGCCCAATGCGTTTCTTAAGTCAAATCTATTGACTGGATGGGCAAAAAAACCCACAAAAAGTTTTGATTGACATGCTGCAGCTTTGTGGTCACCACAAAGATGCAGCAAAAAAAAAAAAAACTGCTATGTGCCCACAGCGAAAATGAAATCTCCTAGACTTTGCTGGGGAACGAAATTCATGCAGTTTTGAGAGCAAAACTGCACCGAAAACGGCACAAAAATGGGCAAAAAACACAGCATGCGCACAAGGCTTTAGTTTTATTCACCAAAAAGGCACCAAAACGCAGCTGTTTTTTGCATTTTCTCATTGTTTTCGAAAAACAAAAATCATGAAAGATTTGACATTCTCCTTTTTTTCAAAAACGCAGGATTTTTCCATTACAGTCAAAAAAAATAAGTGTGTGTCTGTGTGTGTATAACATCTGGAATCTCATACGTTTTACTGGAACTGTAACAAACCAGCTTTATATTAGATGTAATTCCATAAAACCAATGAAGAAGACATGCAAAAACGCAATGTGTGAACATAGCCTGAGACTTTTGATAATTAATAGAACATATACCATGTAATTAGTAAACCCTCGGAGTTTGTATTGCTTTACTTGCCTGCCAGGACTATGCAGCAGCCCGAACCTCCCGAATATTTGCTGACACCACTGATTGGAGGTGTCGGAGCTGCATGTGGTGTTACTTCTATCCGCATGTCACACAGCAGGTGTGTACTGTCCCAACTGGATGGTGACAGGTTGTGCAAATCCTTGAAGACTTCTAATAAATCACTCTGGTTTGAGAGGGACACAGCTTCTATTGGAAAGGATCCATGTGTTACATCCCACTATCAGGATGACATCACAACAGCTTCTAGTCCTTGAGAGTCCTGAGGGTGATCAGCTGAAGGAATTGGCTGCTTCTGCCAATCATAAGACTGCCAGGGCTCTGTTATAGTTCCAGTGATGAGAAGGAGCAGCAAGATCCGACTGTAGCCCAAGACGTTCAGGGCAGAGGAGCAGTGAGCAGCTGGTGTTCGTGAGATGAAATAGTTTCCCAGCATCTCTGTGTGTGCTATTCCCTGAATTCTCCCCCTTGTCCAAGAAGGAAGGTGCATTGTAACACTGGGCTGCACAGAAGTGGGAATCTTCCAGCTGGCTGCATGCTTCCAGAGCAGCACAGTGCCTGCCTGC